>NC_091284.1:451664628-453050628 GCF_032444005.1 Ranitomeya imitator | reverse complement strand
TTATCTTTCCGGAGTACTTTAATGTGTCAACCCTTTAAATATATCCATAAAGGTCCATTGGTCAAATAGTGGCCAGCATACATTTGTACACTGCAATAAAAGGGTAGGGAAAAACATATCCTGATTGGTGTACGATTTTTTTTTAACATGTTTGACAATGGTTGGCAGATGCCACTCTATAGCATCCATCTCAGTTGTCTGTTAACCATATACATCATGATCGTTTTACTTTTTAACCCCTTTCTGATGTTGGGCGTAATAGTACACCCACGTTGGAATCCCTCCCTTTGATGTGGGCTCCAGCGCTGAGTCCACATCTTTCCCAACACATGACAGCTGTTTTGAACAGCTGACATGTGCCTCTAACAGCCGCCGGTGGAATTGTGATCCACCTGCAGCTGTTAACCTGTTAAATGCCACTGTCAAACTCTGACAGTGGCACTTAACTCATGCTTCCGGGAAGCATGCCAGAAATCCCGCCCATCTGTGACCCGTCACGTGATCGTGGGTCACCGATGGGTTGGCATGACATCCAGAGGTCACCAGCAGACCTCTATGGTTGTCATAGTCAGATTGCTATGAGCGCCGCCTGGTGGTCGGTGCTCTTAGCAGTGTGCATTTCTGCAACATACAGATGATCTGATCATCGCCTGTATGTGGCAGAGCCGATTGGACAACTGCAGCTTCTAGTGTTCCATGGAGACTATTAAAGCATGCAAAAAATTAAAAAAAATTTTTTTTTGTTAAATATAAGAAAAATAAAAAATATATAAAAGTTCAAATCACCCCCCCTTTTGCCCCATTCAAAATAAAACAATAAAAAAAAACAAACATAGACATGTTTGGTATTTCTGTGTTCACAATGGCCCAATCTATCAATCTAACAGAAGAATTAACCCAATCGCTAAACCACGTAACGAGACAAAAAGTTAAAATGCCAGAATTATGTTTTTTGGTTGCCGCTACATTGCAATAAACGCAATAACGGGTGATCAGAAGATTATATCTACACCAAAATGGTATCAGTAAAAACCTCAGCTCGGTGTGCAAAAAATAAGCTATCACCCAGCCCCATATCACAAAAAATGGAGATGCTACAGGTGTCGGAAAATGGCGCCTTTTTCTACCAAAGTTTGTATTTTTTTTCCACCATTTAACCCTTCATGACCGGAGATATTTTCGTTTTTGCATTTTCATTTTTTTGCTCCCCTCCTTCCCAGAACCATAAGTTTTTAATTTTTCCGTCAATATGGCCATGTGAGGGCTTGTGTTTTGCGGTACGAGTTGTACTTTTGAACGACACCATTGGTTTTAACATACCGTGTACTGGAAAATGGGAAATAAATTCCAAGTTCGGTGAAATAGCAAAAAAAGTGCAGTCCCACACTTGTTTTTTGTTTTGCTTTTTTACCATGTTCACTAAATGCTAAAACTGACCTGCCATTATGATTCTTCAGGTCATAAAAAGTTATGGCTCTGGGAAGAAGGGGAGCAAAAAACGAAAATGCAAAAACGGAAAATGGCCCGGGGTTAAGGGGTTAATAGCTTTTTATTAAATATATATTAAACGGATGACATTATATCCTGTGATTGACGGATGCCTAAAGGGTGACATTTGTCGCCTAAAGACTATAATCTGTTGTACATCATAACAAACTATGAAATCACACAATAAAATCCTGGATGTGTGGATTGAAGCACTGATTGGAAGTTCATGTGCTACATATTGTTGCAAATAAGTATTTTTTATTATACAAATGATTGGGTTACATGTGACTTTTTGTTTTATGCAGATTTGCACTTACTTTCTTACATACTTTTGAATAGCTTTGGAATCGATAATATTAAGAACTTGGAAATGTTAGGAACCATGCTGCAGAAAATTACATTTTACAATCTGTGAAACAGCCAGATTTACATTGTATGGCAATATTCAGTGACACTGGTTGGCCATGGTCAACAATTATGTTAATCATTCTTTTTTCCTTTTCTTCTTTACCGCCTTCAAAACAAATGAAAAGTAAAAGGGAATCCATTACTAGATTTTTGCCAACTAATCTGAGAACAGCACATTGTAGAGACATAGACCTTGAATCCAGCGATGCATCACTTACTGGGCTGCTTAGTCTAGTTTTGATAAAGTCACTGTTTTATCAGCAGGAGATTATCACTAGAGGACTAGTAGACCTGCTGCTAGGTAGTCACATATATTCATGAGCTCTGTATAAACCCACCCCACCACTGATTGGCAGCTTTCTGTGTACACTGTACATGGACAGAATTCTGCCAGTGATGTGGATATACAGAGCTCAGTATTTAGAGAACTGCTAGATCTGCAGCATAGAAAACAATAATTTTACCAAAATGACAACAAGCAGCTCAGTAAGTGACACATCACTGGAATCAGGGTCTCTGCCTCTATATTATGCTGCTCTCAGATTAGGAGACAAAAATCTGGGGACAGATTCCCTTTAAGGGATGGTCATCAGCTAAAGAAAAGGGGTCTCATGGGAGAGGATCTTATTTAAAAGGTTTGTCCATAATCAAAAGAAAATGAACCAAGGGGGTAATGCAATAAATGAAAGACTTACCATTTCTACCCTGCTGGCCTAATACTGTCACATTCTTTTCCCTGTCTATCTTTGTTTAGTTTTATTTCCTTGGCTTCAGTGATGATATCTTGTTGACATATAACTGTTGCAATTAATCACTGACCTTTAGGGTCACATTTTAAAGTTCAATGATTGGCTGTAAAAGTTATGTGTGCATTGGTGGGACATAGTCACTGTGAATATATAGACTATAATGATGCTGACAGAGTGAACGTGTGCTCTGACGCGCATTATTTTCGGGCGTGTACACCTATGGAAGACAGACATCCAGACATAATAAACACCACATCTGGGTGTCCGCCTCTAGTAGGAATATATGTGTCGCCCCAGGGTCCTGGTTGTTACAGTGGCATTGCTTTCCTCACGGGAAGAGTGATGTCATGCTTGGAAGCAAAGGAAGATCTCTTCTCTTGGGTAAACACAAACTTGCAACATGTTCGCACTCCAGGCCAGAAGGGGGAGCTCTGAACCCGGTTTTCCGGGGAACTGCCCTTGAGATAGATTCTGGCTGGAGGGGAGGTCAGTGAGCAGTCTGTCAGGAGGACAGAGAAGTGAGCAGTCAGACAGTGAGTGTAAGAAGGACTGAAGGTACTGTGCAGCCAGAGTTGCTGCAGCTCCTGGGGAAAAGAGAATTAAGAAAGAAGAACAGTTTGTAGAGAGCATGCAGGAGAGCAAATCACAGGAGTGACATATGGGAAGGATAGCTGTGACTGGTCTACCTCCCTGGCTGAGCACAGACACCAGTAGCTGGAAGACTGAGGTTGTGTCGGACTCTAGGAGGCACAGCAGAAACCAGCAGGTCTGCTAGATTACAAATCAGCTGTCCGCCCTAATACCCAGGAGGCACAGTGGCACATAGAGCCCGGGTCGTGATAGAGACCCTTTAGGGTCGAGCCACCTGTCATATGGGTTTGTGTCCCACCTTTATGGAGGACAGAGAGGAATTGTGAGGACCTTGCTAGAAACTATAGGCATTAAGGGAATACAACACCACTGCACTATGAGGAAAGCTTTCATCTCTACCTGGTAGAGGGGACTCTGAACTTGCTTCCAAGCTGGCCGGACCTTGCCTATACCTGTGATCTGGTGCCTTGGACTGTGGATACCAGAAGTCTCCAGTAATCCAGGTAAAGAGACCGCAAACCTGTGTCCTCGTTCTTTACTGCACCATTCACCATCTTCACCTAAACACCAGGAGCCCTGGGGACCTACTTCACCTGTGGGAAGTTATTCCATCTAGCTGCCATAACATCACCCCAGTGGACCCCTTTAAGCAGCTTGTTACCCTCTGACCTAATACCACATGTGGCGTCACGAACACAAACTTTCTTCATAAAGACTTTTCCCTTAACATGGGCGCCCAGGACCACAGACCAGGTTGCCCCCACCATGACACATCCCCTTAAGTACCGAATAACCCACGGCCCTGGCGGGCGTTCCATATATGCCTAAAAATGATGCACAGCAGAGCTCACATTCACGCTTTCAGCACCATTATAGTCTATGGCCCCATCAGCGCATACGCCCAAATCCCGTTTTGCAGGGTGTTCAGACATAAGCCCTGTTGGGACCTGCGAATGGGCGGCAAAACACAGGTCAGCACATTCGCCCAAATCCTGTTTTGTAGAGTGGTTCGGATGTAAGCCCTGATGGGACCTACGAATGGGTGGCAAAATGCTGGGTCAGCGCATACGCCCAAATCCCGTTTTGCAGAGGGGTTCGGACATAAGTCCCGATGTGACCAACGAATGGGTGGCAAAACGCTGTGTGAAAGACCTCAATGAAAAGTGGAGAGGCAGCACTGTAGCATTGTAAGAAGGTAAGTAAAACTTATTTTCTTGTACCATCCCACCCCCATTAGCACAATTACTTTTAATTAATGACAACCCCTCTAAATAATAAATGTTTGCTATTTTTAAATCTTTCCTTTTTTTTGTTCCCTAGGATCTAATGGCTGAAACGTCATGAGCCTTAAATGAGCAGCTTATCAAGAAAATTGAATGCATTTAGTAGAAACTTTTGTGGGAAAGCATGGCTTTACGCTGACATTTCATCCACGGTATTTTGCATCAGTTCTAGGGAATTTGGCAATATTTCAATAACATATTCTGATATTTGTAAAATTGTTTTTTAGGGTAAAAAAGTTAATTATTGTCAATATTTTAGCAAGAATTTGCTCACTCCCATGTCGTTATGTCTCATTAGATGGACTGGGCGTTGGTACATATTATGAAGATTTTCCCCATTAGGTCTGATCAAGCACCCTATGCAAAAAATGATTGTATGGTTCAATGTTTGTGTTAATTTCAGTTTCTTGCATCTTTTTGCGGCACGCTATATTTAGTATTTTGACTTAGATTAATGAGCAGAACAGAGATGAGCACAGATGGTTTAAGTTACATAATACTGACTCGGTTACATTTCTTCACATTCGTTAGAGGTAAATGGCTGGAATAATATTTTACAGACCTAGGCTAGATATTTATAGGTGTATCATGAAAAATACCAATCTTATTTCTGAAGTTATTTTATATATTAATATAAGGGGCTTTAATTTAGGAATTATCTCAAGCAGAAAACTATGCACTTTTCAAGTACATCACATCCATTGACTTGACGTTACAAGATATACATTTCTTTACATTGAAAATGCAGCACTAAGAAGAAAAATATCATGTCGTTATAGAAATCAAAGGGTTATTAGACATGTTAATTAAATGGAAATGATGGAAACATAAAATTATCAAAACAAATCGATTTACATGTCATTGAGTATGAGCACCACATGCACAAGCACACACCTTGGCTGCTGTCAATAAGGTTTACTAACAGTTGTCTATGGAATGTTCTGCCATGTTGAATGCACTTGAGCAACCATCAAGATCATCAAGATCAAATCATCAAGATCAGCTGCTGCCAGCTCCCTTTGTACTTGCAGATGACGTCCCAGATGTGCTCAATGGGAGCTGAAGAGGCAGACAAGCCAGAATCTCTATCTGAGAAGAGTCTGTACAGGCCGTGTGCAGTAAACTGTAAGTATTAGTGATTGCTCTGGATGATAACTGTTTTGTTTGACCGGATTGAGACTAGGTCAGCCGTTGTTTGAGTAGCCAGGGCCTGTGTTGTTTAGTTAGCGCCTGGACAAGGCCAGGGACTTATGTTTATGGGTTTTGTTTGGTACTGTGCAACTTTTTAAAAATAAAAGTTACATTATTTTGATACAAGAATTCGGTGCCTGTGTGAATGCTACCTAATGCCTACCTGAGAGCGTGAACTTCTACAGTCTTTACAAAAATATTTCATCACTTACTGCATGCATAGATCTTGAAAATTCTACAAAATTTGAAGATTTGCTTGCATTGTATAAAAAAACATACTCGTGCATTATTTTGGGGGTTTGACTCATTTTATTTATTATGCTTGTAAAACCTGGGGAGACGTCATGGATCTGGCACAAAAGCGTGGTTGGATTGAGGTCAAGATAAAGTTTACTAACAGTTATCTATGGAATGTTCTGCCATGTTGAATGCACTTGAGCAACCATCAAGATCATCAAGATCAAATCATCAAGATCCGCTTCTGCCAGCTCCCTTTGTACTTGCAGATGACGTCCCAGATGTGCTCAATGAGAGCTGAAGAGACAGACAATCCAGAATCTCTCTCTGAGAAGCTTGGTTGGATTGAGTTCTAGATAATAGAATTGAGGTTAAGGTAATTTGGTGGTCAGATGAGTACCTTGATTTCCTAGCCAAGTTGCTTATACTATCTATGGACAAGGTTTTTAGAGGTGAAGTGCATGTTGTACAACTGACAGAGACCTCCGACATTAGAGAATAACATTGCCATGAAGAGTTGTTTTTGGCCTGCAATAGTATAATGGGATGTGTCACAGCAAGATCCACATAAGTGCCAGAATACAGTTGAGTGCTGCGCTCAGCTATCACCAATGGTCCCATTAAAAATGAATGGAGCAGTAACACGCAAGATCCAACACCACTCTGAAGAGCCCCAGTTTTTGGGAGAAGTGGATGTCCCAGCTGTAGGACCTCCAGCGATCAGGATTTTATCCCTTATCGTATGGATAGGGGACAACTTACAAACTCGAGAATACTTCTTAAACTGTTTTTAGCAGGACTGTGCGAATATGTAGGATGTCATAATATGGAAACTGCATAGAGGCAGAATGATGACCAAATGAATGTACTGACAGCATTCATCACCAAATATTTTGCACATTTTGCACTGGCCAATGAGTAAAAGTTTTCAAAAAGTGCTAACTGACTTGTTAAATCACGGTTCATCACGCATCATAGGCAGAAATCTCCCTGTTAAAAAATGAAGCCTTAGACGCATGTCTGAATGAATGCAGAAAAATATATTTTTGAAGACAGTGTATTGATCCATGTCAAATAATTATACTGGCTTGTCAATACATTATGTCTTCCTTGGTGTTGCTCCTCAATTATTTATATCCTATAACACAGCAATCGTAATGTATAAGCATTGATGTTCAATCTTCCTAGTATTTTGCTTGACAATTCGTATTTTTTCTGTAGAAAAATAATCGTGATCGGCAATAAAAAAATCAATGGTTATGTGTTCAGAAAATTTCTTGAACTCCAAAATAACAAAAATTCTAACTATTCAACCTTAGTAAATGTCCTGTAGTTGTGTGTAAACAATTGCACCTTATCTTCAGTTCTTCGAACACATGAAGGCTACATTGTTGAGATATCACTAAGGGTATGTGCCCACGTTGCGGAATGGTGTGCAGGATTTTTCCGCACTGATTTTGGTAAATCCAAATTACTGCAGATTTACCATGGTTTTTGTGCGGATTCCACCTGCGGTTTTACATCTGCGGATTCCTATTGAGGAGCAGGTAAAAACCACTGCGGAATCCGCACAAAGAATGGACATGCTGCGGAATAAACAACTCAGCGTTTCCGTGCATTTTTTTCTGCAGCATGTGAACTCCGGATTTGGTTTTCCATAGGTTTACATGGTACTGTACAATGCACGGAAAACTGCTGCAAATCCGCAGCGGCCAATCTGCTGCAGATCCGCAGCAATATCCGAAGCGTGTGCACATACCCTTAGGCATTTAGGAGACCTTTCGTTAAATTACTATTATTCTATTAATGTATATCCTCTGTAAATATTACTTATAAAATGCTACCAATCACCTTCTGCTAGAAATTCAGCTAATCCCTTAACTGGGAGAAAAGCCAATGCTGCTGCTTTAATGACTGTAGGCCTTATCATGCAGTAATTAGAACATGCACTAAATAAAAGCCAATGAAGAGCCTGAAACTGCCAGCTAAATAGTAGCCTGAATAGAATTATAATAATTTGTCTGCAGTAAATTTTGTGAGCAAGAAAATGTAACACTGTAACAGTGCAATTATTATGGTTTTATTATTACCTTTGTATAGTAAATACATATTGAAATAGGAAGCTTACTGTAGCATATGTGTATCTGCAGTCTACATCCAATCCACGATGCCACAATAAAAACCTAGTCAAAGCTTGGAAAATTACATGAAGCGAAAAGCCTGTGGAATTTGCTCTAAATTACATGTTTAATACTTCTACTCTCCAGCTAAAATTGAATTTTATAGCAGGAATCTCAAGTTCCATAGCATTTGCCCTCTTTTTTTCCCTCCGTCTCTCCCTTAAAGATAGAATCTGTGGACCTGATGCTGCAGCAGCTGAGAAGCACAGCTGGCACCAGGGGAGCAGATTGGTTACGCATATCGATCCAGACCAACCTGCTACATGGGGCTGGGGATGAACAAGTTCAGGCACCCTAATATGGACACTAGCCATGGAGTCCAAAAGAAGCCCACTGAGTCCTGCCCTGTATTAGAATAGACCTTCACGGCAGTTCCTGCAGCGGGGGAAGGAGTCAGTCTCCCCTTCTTTGGTGATGGCGCAGTGATGGGACCAGCAGTCGTAGGCCCAAGAATGTGCAGGGACCTGCTGGTGATGTGCTTGTGATGGAGCGCACAGTAGAGAGAGGCAGCAAGGGTTGCATCCTGCGGCCCTTCAGTGTCTGGAGGAGAATAGGCAGCAGTTGGCTGGCCCTGTCTCCAACAGCCAGGTAATGGTTGTGCCACCATTGAGTCCAGCCATAGTCCATGGGCAGCAGTCATCTAGCCCCACACTTAACAGCCACGGAAAGGCTGCAGTCGGCTGGCATTGCTCTCACCATGCATGTGCTTGCATAAAGTCCTGCTTCTGTGAGGGGGACTCTGCTGGAGTTGAAGAGAACAGCAGCTGAAGGATGTAGGACAAGCGGCTGCTGGAGACACAGCACCCAGGCAGCTGCACACAGTGGTCCAAATTGTTGGTATTCCTCATTCAATAACAGAAAAACCCACAATGGTCACAGAAATAACTTGAATCTGACAAAAGTAATAATAAATAAAAAATCTATGACAATGAACAAATGAAAGTCAGACGTTGCTTTTAAACCCTGCTTCCACAGAATTTTTGCACGACCTTTTGAGGCAATCACTGCAATCAAACGATTCCTGTAACTGTCAATGAGACTTCTGGACCTCTCGACAGGTATTTTGGCCCACTCCTCAAGAGCAAGCTGATCCAGTTGTCTCGTGTTTTAAGGTTGCCTTTTCCAGATGGCATGTTTAAGCTCTTTCCAAATAGGATTTAGGTCAGGGCTCATAGTGCTCATAGGGCACTTCAGAATAGTCCAATGTTTTCCTCTTAGCCATTCCAGGGTTTTTTTAGCTGTGTGTTTTGGGTCATTATCCTGTTGCAAGACCCGGGCCATGACCTATGACTGAGAGCAAGCTTTCTGACACTGGGCAGCACATTTATCTCTAGAATCCCTTGATAGTCTTGAGGTTTCATTGTACCCTGCACAGATTCTAGTAATAACTTACTCCATTACTCTAGCTGTCATCCCAGAGCCACTAGAAATAGCTTACCGCGATCTCAGTTTACTAGAGTATCGCGGATTGTCACAGATCTCGCAATAAGAGGTATCAGATTGGACGCTATGAGCAACAAATTCAAAGAAAGACAGTATCCTACCAGACTACTGGAGAGAGAAAGGATACAGGCCACAACCTCACTTTCCCCTGCCCCGCCATCCTGGAAGATCGACAGGGTGCCATTTGTCCATACGTATCATCCCTGAATGCCCAAGGTCTACTCTATCATTAAGAAACACTGGTCACTTCTCTCCAAGGCATACCCTAGAATTGAGTCATTTAATACACCCATACTGATCTGCACTCGGAGGCCAACTAATATCAAGGACACAGTGGTTAGGGCAGATGTAGGTAGCTCACGTCCAGATACTACCCAGAGATTTCTCTGCACGCAACGATTAGGCACATTTCCTTGTCTATGTTGTGCGGCCTGTTCCAATGTTACCAAGGCAGAAAATATCACTCACCCTAGAACTGGCAAGAGCTTCCCTATTCGTGGTTATTTTACATGCAACTCGAATTTTGTGGTCTATGTAGTGAAGTGCCCGTGTGGTCTCTTATATGTGGGGGAGACCACACAACGTATTCGTGATCGTATAGCGAGCCACAAGTCTACAATTAGATTTGGTAAAAACTGGCTCCCACTACCGGATCACTTTAGGCACACAGTCGCGCAATTGCGCTTCCAAGTCATAGAACAGGTGGGTCACCCTAGGAGAGGGGGTGATCATGTAAGGCTTTTAAAACAAAGGGAGGCCTACTGGATTTATACGCTGGACACCCTGGAACCCAGGGGTCTTAACAGAGAGATAGACTGGCTTCCTTGAATTTGTTCACTTTCTAACATATTATTTTGCTTTCCAATTTTTTTAGACACGTTGACCTGTATACCCTGCTGGTGAGTCCAATTTACAACCTAACCCTGGCCTTTGCTGGTCTCCAATTTTTCTTCATTTTTTATTTATTTTGAATTTTTATTCTTTATTTTCTATTTTCATTTTTTATTTTTGTACATTTTATTTTTTTATTTATTTTTTATTTTTTACTTCTACTTTTCATTATTTTTCCTTTTTATCATTTACTAATATTATTTTTTACTTATTTTTGGGTTATTTTTTCTTTCCCTAATTTTCATGTACTTTTTATTAGGTTGGTTCTTTTTCTTCTACTCTTAGTTTATTTTTCACAAGTTTCCAAATGGGTCCAGGCTTCGAATTTTTACCTTTATTTTCCATTTATTTTTTTCTTCAGTTTCTTTATTGTTTATTATTTATTTTTTATTTTTTATTCTTTATTTTCTATTTTTTGTTTTATAATTTATTAATTTTTTTATTTTTTTCATTTTTTCTCATTCATTTTTTCTCTTCATTTACAGTAGCTCAATTTTATTTCATATTTTATTTCCAATCTAGTACATTTATATTTTGCGTCCTGTAGCTCTATTCACTACTGATCCCCGTGGCTCTACCTTTTGTTCATATTCCTACGTTGTCCATATCCTAACTAGTTTCACAGGCCAATTATATTGAGCATACATGCTAGTGCTATAGGTACATCTATCTGAGGCTGCCTATATGACTGTGGACGTCATCGCGTCATACTGCGCAGGTGTGGATTTTATGCTTCCCACAGCCACCATGTTAGCCTAGCCCTGATCTTTTTCATGGCACCGGCGCCACTGGTTCCCTGGCCAGGCATTATCATCTGGCATCCTTGGTTACACTTGCGCATGCGCAGTGAGTCTTGCGGCATTGCACGACGTCACTTCCGGTTTCGCATGGGCCACTTCCGTTCGGCGCCACCCCCTGTTTTCATTATAAAACCGCTCTTTTTGCCCCTCATACATGCTGCACAGCAAGGCGCAGGAGCGCCGCTCTTCAAGACTCTGCCACCAGGTAATGCGTGTTTGCGCACATCGGTTTGCCCTTTGCGGTTGTATAAATATTTTTTCGGGACACTGATTACACATTCATGTCCACATGCTCTACTATCTAGCGACAACTGGCCTCAAACTGGATGCATCCTACATTTATTATAGGTACCCATCACACACTAGTCTGGCTATTTTCTATGCTCAGAACTTTCTCCTGATTGTCACACCATTTCTCACAGCATATCGGCTCAGTTCATTGTTCTGTCCCGGCTGGGATATTGACAATTCTGTCCATTGCAGACTGTTGAAAGGTAAATCTAACCTCCCTCGTCCTTCTCCAGGGTGTTCCTTTTGGATTTTGTGGTTATTTCTTGGTGGAACCTCTATCACCTTTTCTCTTTGGGTTCTAGTTTATTTCCTTCTGGTTTATGTCCTGACCTTTTTGCTGCCTTTTTTCGTGGGGCTATCTTTATGGGTTCTAGATCTTTTATGTACATATTGTTGCTACCTTATAAGCTATGTATGATTTGTTATGATTTATGTATTTTGTATTTTTTCCCATTTTTCCACAGCAGATTATGATTAAGAACCCGGTTGGGTTCGAAACGTCATTTATCTATACGCTTTCTGCTGCATGAACTTGCATTGTTGTCATTAATGTCTATGTACATAAATAAAATTGTTATAGGACTTATTTGCAAAACATTCCATCCGTGAGTGCGGTGTATTCCCTTGTTATTGAGATTGGGGACTCTGTGTCCGTTACACCAGCACCTTCCCTACATTTAGCAGAGTGCAGACTAATTTTTTATAAAAACTGCACAGACCCTGTGCCAGATGCAGCAAAGCAGCCCCAGAACATAACAGAGCCACCTCCATGGTTCACAGTAGGGACAGTGTTCTTTTCTTAATATGCTTCATTTATGCTTTTCATTTACCGTCTGTGAACATAGAGCTGTTGTGCCTTGCCAAAAAGTTCCATTTTTGTCTCATCTGTCCATAGGACATTCTCCCAGAAGCTTTATGGCTTGTCAACATGTAGTTTGGCAAATTCCAGTCTGGCTTTTTTATAATTTTTTTCAACAATGGTGTCCTCCTTGGTTGTCTCCCATGAAGTCCACTTTGGCTCATACAACGACGGATGGTGACACTGATGTTCCTTAAGCTTGAAGTTCACCTTTAATCTGTTTAGAAGTTTTTCTGGGCTCTTTTGTTACCATTCGTATTATCCATTTCTTTGATTTGTCATCAGTTTTCCTCCTGCGGCGACGTCCAGGGAGGTTGGCTACAGTGCCTTGGCTCTTAAATTTCTGAATAATATGTGCAAGTTTAGTCACAGGAACATGAAGTTGCTTGGAGATGGTCTTATAACTTTTACCTTTTAACATGTTTGTCTATAATTTTCTTTCTAATCTCCTGAGACAACTCTTTCCTTCCCTTCCTCTGGTCCATATTGATTATGATACCATATCACCAAACAGCAGAGTGAGTATCTGTAGCCCTATATACAGGCCCACTCACTGCCACCTTGGACACACCTTGATTTAACATGTCCCTTTTGTCACATTATTTTCAGGGTTACCATCATTTCTGTCCAGGCCTATTTTATGAGTTTTATTTTTTTAAATTCTGTGGAAGCATGGTTGAAAAGCGATGTCTGACTTTCATTTGTTCATTTTCATATATCTTTTATTTATTATTACTTTTGTCAGATTCAAGATATTTCTGTGACCATTGTGGGTTTTTCTGTCATTAAACTAGGGGTACCAACAATTTTGACCATGTGTGTAGGTGAGATAAATCAAATCTCGCATTATACAGGGTGGCCCATTTATATGGATACACCTGGGTGGGCCATTTATAAAGTTGCATCCAAAATGGCTGACTTCAAAATGGCCACCATAGTCACCACCCATCTGGAAATGTTTTCCCCCTCCCATACTAATGTGCCACAAACAGGAAGCTGATATCGCCAACCATTCCCATTTTATTTAGGTGTATCTATATACATGGCCCACCCAGGTGTATCCATATAAATGGCCCACCCTGTAGACCCTTGCTACTTTTCCCTAAAAATAGTGGGCTAGTGGGTTTTCCTGGATGAGGTTCGAAGGGGGCATTGGCATGTTGTTACAGGGTTTAAGGCTTTTATCATTTGTATTGGGTTCTGGGGTACACAGGCTGTGATATCCCCTACTGTTGCATGCACAGGGCATTTGAGATCTGGTTTAGGGGTTATAGTGTCCAGTAAAATCACAGGAGCAAGGGTCCCAACAGTTCGTAATTCAGGGCTAGGGGTTCCGATGTCCGCAGTTGCAGGTGTTTGTGGGTCACAACAGGTTCAGACAGCGGGCATGGAAAAAGAAAAAAGTAGTAGTCAGTTAGGCTTGATGAATGATTCATCCGAGGAGAGGTGTATGTGTGTTTTGAGGGGCCGTAGGGGGCTCACTTGAAGCAGGATGTAAGGGGAAAAATATGGAAAAATTAATATGTGGACATTTTTTCTGTGTTACATTTAGAGCCTTTTAATCTGGATTGATCAAAGAAAGATGAATAAAAAAAGACAATGAGGAAAAGAAGAGGTACCGCCTAATTTCACATTCTTTTCCTAATTGGCTACCAGCGATTGACATTTTTGCTATTGTAGTAGGGGAGAAGGCTCTAGAAAACTGTTCCCCCTTTTTTTGCTACATGGATGCAATTGGGGAGGCCTGCATGGTGTATGGAGTTCAGGGTTGGTTGCACTATGACTAGTGTTGAGCGATACCTTCCGATATCCAGAAGTATCGGCCGATATCCAAAAAATATCGGATATCGCCGATACCGATACCCGATACCAATGCAAGTCAATGGGACACAAATATCCAAACATAAATAAGCCCTTTCTGTCCTTCTATATCTTGTGCCGGAGGAGGGAAGAGTGTGCGGTGTGCGGTGCGTGGGCGGACACTGTGAGTGTCTGTGTGTGCGGGCGGGGTCTGTGCGGGCCTGCCAGGGATCTGTACGTGCCTACCGGGGTTCTGTGCGGGCCAACCGGGGCTCTATGCGGGTCTGCCGAGGCTGTATGCGGGCTACCCGGGCTCTATGCGGTGTGCCGGGGCTGTATGCAGGCTGCCCGGGCTCTATGCGGCGTGCCGGGGCTGTATGCGGGCTACGGATATTGACTTATGGATGAGGGTGACAGTTCTCAATTAGTGATGAGCGAATGTGCTCGCCACTACTCGGTACTCACCAGAGTATCACTGTGCTCGATGTACTCGGCGAACACTGAGTATTTCTGGCATTATTCGGCGGGAGCTCAGATCTCCTCCTTTTAATTTTCGTGCTTTTTAAAGCACCAATCGGCATGCAGGAATTGTCTGCAATGCACTGTAATACTGCAACCATCTTTGTTGTGGTATTACAGTGAGTGGATGGCCGCACAGCGTCATCTGGTCTATAAGAGAACTGGCGCTGCCCTGCTCGCTGCATTCTGCTCCGGACTCAGCTAGTATATGGAGAGCTGCTGCTGAGATCGGGTCAGATTCTGACATTTATTAATTAGTGTGGGTCTGCCATCACAGAATCCACAAATCCTGATAAACCAACAGTCCTTTTTAGGGCTAGTTTGGGGGTACATAGATTGCAGTGCTAGGTAGGCAGGGGAGTCTATGTGCACATATACACATCAGTGCAAGGCCTGCAGGCACAGTATGCGAGTATATAGATCTCATTGCATACCTCAAAAAGCTCCATTCCTATCTGCTGCTGCGTATTTTATATATATTTTTGTCCCAGGCATCAGATGTGAGTGCACAGAAAAATCTGGCCTTTTTTGGGGGTAATATATTATTTTTTGGAGTGTCTTCCAACATTTTAGGACACCATTTTGCGGTCCCAAAAATATGTAGCTGGCCCAAAAATATTTAGCTACAGTCCTTATATTTATCACTGTGATTTGTACACCACACGCATCGCATATCATTGCGCAAAATATCTTAAAATTTTAGTAGCCCAATTTTGTTTTGTGTGTCACAGCCTATTTATTGACACAATTTTGGTGGGGCCCCAAAAATCAAGGCCACATTTTGATCAGTCTGTTATCTCCGTCAGACGCCTGTTGTATCTGTGGTGTAAAAACCCTCGCTTTGCAGGCATAAGTTGCTTTTTCGGTCTGCTAGCCTTGGTCTACTCCTTATTTAGTGGTTAAAATTTTATTTAAACCCCCTCACATATTTAAATGGTCTGTTATCTCGGTCAGACGCCTGATGTATCTGTGGTGTCAAAATCCTCACTTAGCAGGTATACGTTGCATTGTTTTGTCTGCTAGCCTTGATCTACTTATTTAGTGGTTAAATTTTTTTTTTACAAAAAACCCACACACATTTAAACTGTCTGTTATCTCCTTCAGACGCCTGGTGTATCTGTGGTGTCAAAATTCTCACTTAGCACCATACGTTGCATTGTTTTGTCTACTAGCCATGGTCTACTCCCTATTTAGTGGTTAAAACTTTTTTTACAAAAGAAAAAAATTAAACGGTCTGTTATCTCAGTCAGATGCCTGGTTTATCTGTGGTGTCAAAATTCTCGCTTAGCAGGCAAAAGTTGCATTGTTTTGTCTGCTAGCCTTGGTCTTCTCCTTATTTAGTGGTTAAATTATTTTTTCATAAAAACCCCCCACACTTAAACAGTCTGTTATATCCGTCAGATGCCTGGTGTATCTGTGGTGTCAAAATCCTTGCTTAGCAGCATACGTTGCATTATTTTGTCTGCTAGCCTTGATCTACTCCTTATTTAGTGGTTAAAATAAAAAAAAAACACACACATTTAAGCAGTCTGTTATCGCCGTCAGACACCTGGTGTATCTGTGGTCTCCAAATACTTGCGTTTCAGCCATACTGATCACATATAAGTTTTCTCCAAATTAATCCATTTCTGTTGAACTTTTATAATATTTCAGTAGTCCATTTAAAATGGGCAAGGCAAGGGGCAAGGGATGGGGAAGTGGACGTGATGCTGATGGTGCATGCAGAGGACGAGGCCGTGGCCAAATTGAAAGTGGGCTACAACAAAGACCCACATCTTTTCGCTCGACCTTCCAGTGCCAGTTTCTAGGGGACTGCAGCACACCACTATTGAGTCCAGAGCAGTGTGAAACGGTTGTTGGTTGGATAGCAGATAATGCTTCCAGTCACTTAGCCACCCCCACGTCTGCCACACGGTCAAGTCTGAGTAGCCGTGAGAGTGGACCGCATATTACTCACCTTGATCCCCCTTCCATCCACCATGCCGAGTGCCCTGAAACAACTGATCCCACACTTGGACACTCCAAAGAGCTGGTCAGTTTTCCATTTAAATATTCCAGACTCTCAGGCCGGTCAACTTGAAGTGGGGCCAGATGAGATTGCATGTAGCGATGCCCAAAGATTTGAACAGCCACGGTCACACGAAGGCAAAGGTGGGAAAGTGTCCCAAGAGGTGGACGATGATGAGATCCAATTCCCAGAAAGTCAGGAGGAGGAGCAGGGTGCAGATGTGGAAGACGAGGTGGTGGATGACATACTCACAGACCCAACCTGACAGGAGGACATGCAGATTGAGGACTGCAGCACACATGGGGAAGGAGGCATTTCACCCCAACAGGCAGGAAGAAGCAGTGTGGTGGCCGCAGACAAAAAGCATGCATCCATTCCCCGTAACACGAACATAACGGAACTTGCCATTCCAACTGTTAGATCTTCCCGATTCTGGTTATTTTTTAAAGACTATGCCGATAACCCGAAACTGGCCATTTCCAACACCTGCCATGCCCGCATCAGCATGGGTAGCAAAGTTACCAGCCTGACCACCACCAGCATGATCAGGCACAAGGCAGCAAAGGACCCGACTTTGTGGACTGAACCCCAGGTTACAGAAACACTGTCTGCAGGTGACACCGCTGCTTCTTCCACTGTTTTGCATAGAAGCCAATCCCCAGTTCACCATGCATGTGAAGATGCCTTGTGCCCTGTGGATCGCCCCCAGACACAGGGCCACAAGTCACTCGGTACCGGTCCTTTCTGCTCGGTTATGCGGTTGTCACGGTGGCTGGACCCAGTCATGACCCTGCTAAGGGGCGTCCAATAAAGGTGATGGTACAGTCGGTCAGGGGTTCGTGACGCCACCTGTGGTGTTCGGTCAGGGTGACCGACGCTGCTGTGGGGTCCTCTGGGGTGATGGAATGGCAGCTGGATGGTATACCTTCCCACAGGTGAAGTATGTCCCCAGGGCTTCCCAGTAAGGTAGATGGTAATGGTGTGAGGTGCAGGCAATAACGAGGACACAAGGTTGCAGTCTCTTTACCTCTTTACTGAAGGCTTCAATATCCTCAGTCCAGAGCATGTTCAATCGGGCTATCAGAGACCGGCCGGTCCGATGGGCACATCCAGAGTTTCCTTCGCAGATGGAAATCGTTGCCTACCAATAGCGCCTGTGTGTTGTAGTCCTACCCTGCTGAGCATTCGGAATAGTCCTCACAACTGCTGTTCTTGTTCGTTCGTTCTCTACAGCTTTCTTTCTCTCTCTCGTTCTTTGGTTCCAGATGTTACTAGTTTCTAACGTCCCCCAGATATGTTATGGCTAGGACGCCACCCGTTTGACGGGAAGGCTTGGAGGTCTTCCGGGACCCTAGAGACGCCCCTCTCCCAATGTTGCCCCCTATGTCTTCGTAGGTGTAGAAGGTAGACAGCCAACCTATGATTAACTGTCCAGCAGAATTTGAAGTAAGGCCTGAAGTCAGTTACTCCTACGGTGATCCGGCCACCGACTACGCGCCTCAGTAAGATGTTGCCTTTCTCTCTCGGCACGACTCTTACTGGCTCTCCTTTGTGCTGATCTCGTTTACACTGTTCCACAATATCCTTCCCTTTGTGTCTCTCTCCTGGATTCCGCCGCAGGGTGTGCAGGCGCGGTTGCGTTACGTTCTGTTCTGTTCGCTAGGCACCTGCCAGGTTCCCACGCCTGACAGGGACCCCCCTGTGCCTTCTCCCTGCAACACCCCCTGCCACGGGATGTTGCCTGGTTCCAACCCAGTCAGCTTCTGACTAACTTCCTTCCCAGCCCCTAGTTTTACCAGTGTGAGGAGTGGCCGAATAAATAAAGCCTTTTCCTCCCCCTAGTGGCCGGAGTGTGAAGTGTAATGTGTTCTGGTGATACCTGGTCAGGAGAACTCCTTAGTGCCATCAGACGTACCGCTACTCCCCTTAGCGGCAGAGTGCCATACTGCAACGACCAGGTCTCTGGGGCACTGCACTCCCCCCCGGTTAAATCCAGTACTCCTGGACTGGGAAGAAGAACAACAATATAATACAGCAAAAGACATACAAATTTTTGGAATGCTTAGAACAAGTAAATAGAAAAGGTGCTTCCCTTTATGGGAGGTAAGGACACTTGAACGTTGCAAACAAAAACAAGATTAAATATTTTTAAATAAAATTTTTGACTATAAATAACCCAGCCGGGTATTCTACTAAGTGCAAACTCTGAACAATAAGTTAACTTTTCCTTTAAGGGCGTACACGCTGAACCCACTAAAGGCCTACCATAAAATGCTATATAACTCAACTTCTCTTTCCGTTCCAACTTCACCAATGCAGGACCGCCTAGCTCCTTGGCTGGGCCTACTGCCATTGTGCCGACCATCTTTCTACATCTCTCAGGAGGACTCTCTCTCTAACCCCTACGGGTTCACTTCAAGCTTTCCTGTCCTCAATCTTTATTAACATTATCAAACTTTCTAAATTTTAACATTATTAACGTTCAACTTTTATTAGAGTCATCATGTAATCATTCCCTTTAAGAGGGACCCAAGTCTCTAGTGCAGATTCTCTCTCTGTCAGCCAGTCCACCGAAAGCAAGACCTTCTGCGTCATGTCTGGAAGCATCATCTTCGCAAAGTTTTCTCTCGCTTGTAAAACCAGTAGGGAGCACCTTTAAGAAGGTGCAAACTATATACAAAAACAGTTTTGAATCATTCACCGTCCATGATCCGGCAGTCTTTTAAACAATGATGAACTTGTGCAAACGTAGAAAATAAATAGAAAACATTAGGGATCCCGGGTAAACGAAGGGACCCCTTTAAGAAATAACCCTAGACGGGTTTAAAGCAGCAAAAGCAGGAAACAGTTAACTATTTACATCTGTTGGGGTTTCGAGGTTTGTTACTGTAAGTCAGGGGGTAGCACCGGTCGGAGTAGCCCAGCTGGATACTGGCGGCTACCAGGTGCCACATAAGGGGCTCCCTCACTCCAGATGGGGGCCTTATGGCTTTGCATATCTCTTTTCTAATCCGATGCGGTATCAATGTCACTAATCGGTTTTTCAGGTATAATCTGGGTTCGAAAGTCAATTTTGGTAGTAGATTCAGTAGCGGCAATAATGCCCACTGTGGTAGTAGTATCAGGATTCGTCAGTTCAGAGTTAATCTTAGTCATGGCAGCAGGTGGCGCTGCTGCATAGCCTATCAGTGGGTCTTCTGTCACTGGAGCAGGGTCGGCATTCTTACCTGCCACCACGGTGTCCTCGGGGTTGGCCGACTCTGCCGACGGCGGGCTCCGGAACGCCGACCGCGGGGTCTTGCACTGTGGCGTTATCATCTCTGTTTGCAGTAGCTCGCTTTCCAGTGGGACTTTGCTTTCTGGCTTCAGAGCGCTGGAACTTCTTTCTTGCTCCGGACCAGATGAGGCTGCCGACAGACGTCTGGTGAGGCCCCCGGTGACAGTCTCCTTCCGCCCGGCCTCAGCGCTCAGCTGCGTCCGCCGGAGTCGGTCGCTGAGCTCGTCCACTCCAGCCTGTAGGAAGTCGGGGCTCATAGGTGACGCCTGGCCGCGGTATCTCTCTGGGTAGCTGGGGGAGTCCTCTGCTCCGACCCCACGCTCCGATCCCGATCCCGGTCGGCTGGCCATGGCGTCTCCCACGTGGTTCAGTTCTCCCTCCTTGTCCTTTTCCCGCTCTCTCCTTAGTGGGCGGTTTCGTTTTCTTTGTCTCTGCCCTCCACTGAGGATCAGGAGGCGGATCTCAGCTGCTGACGGACACGTCCTCAAGGTACAGAAATATTTAGACTGGGCGGCCATTATCTTTCGCGCTCTTCAGTTCTTTCATGCCCACTTCCACACCCTTCTTCTTCTCCTGCGCTCCTCGTGGCGCGGCAATGGCGGCGGTTTTGGCGGGAATTATGCGGCAGATAGCAATACACAGTCCTTGCAATAAATCACAGTCCAACACGTTTCAATCACAGTTCCAAGGCACACATGACCCAATTCTTCAGGCTTAAGTACGATCCTGTTCGTGACGCCAAGTTGGATCGCCCCCAGACACAGGGCCACAAGTCACTCGGTACCGGTCCTTTCTGCTCGGTTATGCGGTTGTCATAGTGGCTGGACCCAGTCGTGACCCTGCTAAGGGGCGTCCAATAAAGTTGATGGTACAGTCGGTCAGGGGTTCGTGACGCCACCTGTGGTGTTCGGTCAGGGTGACCGACGCTGCTGTGGGGTCCTCTGGGGTGATGGAATGGCAGCTGGATGGTATACCTTCCCACAGGTGAAGTATGTCCCCAGGGCTTCCCAGTAAGGTAGATGGTAATGGTGTGAGGTGCAGGCAATAACGAGGACACAAGGTTGCAGTCTCTTTACCTCTTTACTGAAGGCTTCAATATCCTCAGTCCAGAGCACGTTCAACCGGGCTATCAGAGACCGGCCGGTCCGATGGGCACATCCAGAGTTTCCTTCGCAGATGGAAATCGTTGCCTACCAATAGCGCCTGTGTGTTGTAGTCCTACCCTGCTGAGCATTCGGAATAGTCCTCACAACTGCTGTTCTCGTTCGTTCGTTCTCTACAGCTTTCTTTCTCTCTCTCGTTCTTTGGTTCCAGATGTTACTAGTTTCTAACGTCCCCCAGATATGTTATGGCTAGGACGCCACCCGTTTGACGGGAAGGCTTGGAGGTCTTCCGGGACCCTAGAGACGCCCCTCTCCCAATGTTGCCCCCTATGTCTTCGTAGGTGTAGAAGGTAGACAGCCAACCTATGATTAACTGTCCAGCGGAATTTGAAGTAAGGCCTGAAGTCAGTTACTCCTACGGTGATCCGGCCACCGACTACGCGCCTCAGTAAGATGTTGCCAAGGTGGTTCCAACCCAGTCAGCTTCTGACTAACTTCCTTCCCAGCCCCTAGTTTTACCAGTGTGAGGAGTGGCCCAATAAATAAAGCCTTTTCCTCCCCCTAGTGGCCGGAGTGTGAAGTGTAATGTGTTCTGGTGATACCTGGTCAGGAGAACTCCTTAGCGCCATCAGACGTACCGCTACTCCCCTTAGCGGCAGAGTGCCATACTGCAACGACCAGGTCTCTGGGGCGCTGCACCCTGCACCTATTGTTGCCCACAGTCAACCAGCACCATCATCAAGGCCGTCCATGTCCTTATCCCAGTGCAGCCTTCAGTTGTCTATACCCCAGTCATTGGAACGCAAGCAGAAATACGCAGCCAACGCCCCACAGGCCACAGTACCAAATTTTAACATTTCTCATCTGCTTGCGCTCAAAATGTTGCCTTTTAGGCTCGTTGAGATGGAAGCTTTATACAACCTGATGGGGGTGGCTGTCCCAAGGTACTCGGTCCCCAGTCGCTACTATTTCTCCCTGTGTGCCGTACTGGCATTACACCAGCACGTGTCCCACAACAATACCCATGCTCTCAACAATGCTGTTACTGGGAAAGTCCACCTAACCACGGACACGTGGACAAGTGCTTGTGGGCAGGGTCGCTACTAGTGTTGAGCATTCCGATACCGCAAGTATCGGGTATCGGCCGATATTTGCGGTATCGGAATTCCGATACTGAATTCCGATACTTCCCGCGTATCGGATACCGGAATCGGAAGTTCCCAGAATTCAAATTGAACGCAGCAGCCAATGAGGAATGAATGAAAGTGTGGGCACATCCTGTTTAGCATGGTGGGCATGTAAGTACTGGCAAGGCTGGGATTGGCTGCTGAAATGATGTCACTCTGCACTATAAAAAAGCGCTGCCGCCATTTTGCGCTCACTCTGCTGTGATTTCAGTTAGGGACAGGACGCTGTGTTCTAACTGAGGGCCAGTCGAGCTAGCTAATTGCTTTATTTTCCTTTCCAAAGGCTAATTTAGCAAAACGCTGCGTGTTCTTCACTGTTCACCTTGCTCTTGCCTTGCAGCGCTGTTTTAACAGCGTTCTGCAAGGTCTCTGTGTGTGTGTGTGTGTGCAGCTCACTCTGTAGTCTGTGTGCAGCCATATACCCGGTTGTATTCAGCTCAGGGGGGGTTCACACTGCCTCACACAGTTGTTCTTTTTTGCTCTTAGTGCAGCCTGCTGCACATTTTTTCTCAAATTTCCTATTAGTGTTTTTCCACCAGTCTCCAGCTCTATTGTGGAAAAACACTACATAGGATAACCTAGAGGGGGGTTTTTGGGCCTTGCAGCGCCGTTTACGGCTGTCTGCACGGTCTCCGTGTGAGCCCAGCTCGCCCTGTAGTCTGTGTGCAGCCATAGCCGGTTGGATTCAGCTCAGGGTTCGTTACTGGCTCATACCTTGAGAAAAATTTTCCTTTTTTTCAAATAGTGCAGCCTGTTTAAAATTTGAAAAAAAAAATTCCTATTAGTGTCTTTCCACTCGTATCCAGCTAAATAGTGGAAAAACACTATATAGGATAACCGAGAGGAGGGTTTTTTGGCCTTGCAGCGCCGTTTACGGCTGTCTGCACGGTCTCCGTGTGAGCCCAGCTCGCCCTGTAGTCTGTGTGCAGCCATAGCCGGTTGGATTCAGCTCAGGGTTCGTTACTGGCTCATACCTTGAGAAAAATTTTCCTTTTTTTCAAATAGTGCAGCCTGTTTAAAATCTGAAAAAAAAAATTCCTATTAGTGTCTTTCCACTCGTATCCAGCTAAATAGTGGAAAAACACTATATAGGATAACCGAGAGGAGGGTTTTTTGGCCTTGCAGCGCCGTTTACGGCTGTCTGCACGGTCTCCGTGTGAGCCCAGCTCGCCCTGTAGTCTGTGTGCAGCCATAGCCGGTTGGATTCAGCTCAGGGTTCGTTACTGGCTCATACCTTGAGAAAAATTTTCCTTTTTTTCAAATAGTGCAGCCTGTTTAAAATTTGAAAAAAAAAATTCCTATTAGTGTCTTTCCACTCGTATCCAGCTAAATAGTGGAAAAACACTATATAGGATAACCGAGAGGAGGGTTTCTTGGCCTTGCAGCGCCGTTTACGGCTGTCTGCACGGTCTCCGTGTGATTTAAACTAGCTCTGTAGCCCGATCTGCACCAAAAAAAAGGTTAAGTTCACCAAACACAACTTACACTTGTGTAGGCCACATTTGAAAAATAATAAAGTTTAGTCCACAATTTACAACATTAGTGTTTCTTACACCTGTTAGGAGGAGCATTACAGGAATAAGCACACTAAGGCCTTAGTACTTTTCTGCTTATCTTTATCTGTCAACCAAGATGAAGAGGGCAGGGAGTAAGGCACGTGGGCGTGGGCGCGGAGCAGGGAGAGGAGCAGGGAGAGGACGTGGTGATTCTGTGCCTGCTGCGGGCGCCGGTGACTCGTCGTCACTCAGTTTCAGCAGGGAACAGTCCTTCATGCGCAGCTTTGTCGGAGAGCGCCGTGCACCGCTGCTGCGTGAAGACCAAATTGAAGCCGTTGTCGGGTGGATGGCAGCTAACGCCTCGGCATCGACTTCAGTTAGTGCCACATCCTCTCAGGCACAGAGCACTGGAGAGCAGCCATCTGTCTCTTCACCACCTGCCAAATTGGCCAGGCAGTCAGAGAGCCCAGGACAGGAGCCGTCTCTACTTCTGTTCTCTGAATCTCTTGGCTTGGAAACAGGGGGCCAGCCAAGCAGCATTGGAGAAATGGAAGAAGAGGCAGTGTGCAGTGATGCCCAACACCTTTTTCTCTCTGACTCTGAAGAGGCAGGTGGGCCAGTGCCTCCGGTGACCACAGCGCAGTACGCATCTGATGATGAAACTCAGGTGCCGCTTTCTCGTGCGTACTGTGCTGCTGAGACTACCCAGGAGGAGCAGTTGGTGGCAGAGGGTAGTGGAGATGATGAGGTCCTTGACCCATCGTGGCGTGAGGAACAGGAAGGTGGTGGGAGCAGCTCAGAGGAAGAGCTTCCTCTTACGGGCCAAAGAGGGAGAGGGAGGGGGAAGACTGCGGAGCCTGTAGCCTCCACTTTGGCACCCGTTAGGAGCCTGTCTCTTTCCAAAGCCAAAAAGGGCGCTCCCAAGACTTGCAGTGCCTGGTCCTTTTTTGACACAGTTGCAGATGACATTTGTTTTGTCAAATGCAAGCTGTGTCATCATAAAGTAAAAAGAGGGAAAAATGTCAGCAACCTCAATACCACAAATATGTGGAAACATGTGCGGACCAGGCACGCGGTGGAGTTACAGAAACACACTGAAGATGTAGGCCAACCAACAGCGGCAGCTACCACCTCTTCAGCTCGTGTTGCCTCTTCCTCCAGCTCACGCACAGCTGGTTTGGCTTCCTCCCAGAGACCTTGTGTAATTCCACCCACAGCACCACCTTCCCAGTCATCCTCACACTCCCAGTCTACTCTACAGCCATCGGTAGTACAGGCATGGGAGAAAAGGCGGGCATTCTCGGCCAACCACCCCCGAGCACAGGCTCTGAATGCAGGCATTGCCAAACTGTTGTCCCTGGAAATGCTCTCGTTCAGGCTGGTGGAGACTGACAGCTTCCGTGACTTGATGGCATTGGCAGTCCCACAGTACAAGGTGCCCAGCCGCTTTTACTTCAGCAGGCAGGCTGTCCCTGCCCTGCACAGGCATGTTGAGGCAAACATAAAACATGCGCTACTGAACGCCGTCAGTAGCAAGGTCCACCTCACCACCGATGCGTGGACCAGTCAGCATGGACAGGGGCGATATGTTTCCCTCACTGCCCATTGGGTTAATGTTGTTGAGCCAGGTACAGATCGTGCGAGTGGCGCAGGACGTGTCCTGCCCACTCCAAGGATTGCAGGAATCCAGTCTGTACGCATCGACTCCTCCTCTTACACCAGTTCCTCTGATTCCTCTCTGCAGGATCCGTCACAGTCCACCCCCACATGGACCCGTGAACGTTTACCTATGACCGACATGAGCACAGCCGTGGCCAAACGTCAGCAGGCCGTCTTGAAACTAGTTTCATTGGGGCATCGAAGCCACACAGCGCAGGAGCTCTGGAATGCTATAAAGCAGGAGAGCGATGTGTGGTTACTGCCAGCGAATCTCCAGCCAGGCATGGTAGTGTGTGACAATGGCCGAAATCTGGTGGCAGCTTTGGCCCTTGGCAACCTCACTCACATCCCATGTCTGGCACATGTGCTCAATTTGGTTGTGCAGAGTTTTCTGAGGGACTATCCGGATCTTGATGCCCTGCTGCACAAGGTCCGCCTAGAGTGTGCTCACTTGCGGCGTTCCAGCTTGGCCAGATCCCGCATTGCTGCTCTGCAGCGCCGATTCCGCCTTCCGGAACACCGCATCATATGTGACCTACCTACCCGGTGGAATTCCACGTTACATATGTTGGAGCGGTTGTGTGAGCAGCAGCAAGCAGTTATGGAGTACCAGCTGCATCAGGCGCAAAGAAGTCGCAGTCAGCGCCGATCAGACTTCACAACCACAGAGTGGGCCACTATGAAGGACGTCTGCCAGGTTTTGCGTCCTTTTGATTATTCCACGCGGATGGCAAGTGCAGATGATGCACTAGTCAGCATGACTGTCCCCCTTATCTGCCTGCTTCAGCAAACTTTGCAAGGGTTAAGGGATGATGTGGTGGAAGAGGTGGAGGATGAGGAGTCACCTTTTCCATCAGCTTCTGGAGAGTCAGCGCCACGTGGTTCCTCACAAAGGGGTACGCAGGGGCCAATTTGTGAGGAGGATGAGGAGGAGTCAATGGAGGAGGAAGAGCTCCGTCCAGAGGAGGGAGCGACACAATTGTCCAGTGGTCAGTGTGTACAGCGAGGGTGGGGTGATGACGAGCGGGCAGAGATCATGTCTCAAGCAGGGGACAGCGTTTCTGGGCCGGTTGGCACTCTGCAGCACATGGTGGATTTCATGCTGCAGTGCCTGAGAAACGACCGCCGCATCGACCACATTCTCAACATGCCTGATTATTGGGTGTTCACCCTCCTCGATCCTCGCTACCGGGACAACGTCCAAAACCTCATCCCTGCGTTGACCCGGGAGCGTAAATTGCGGGAGTACCACGACACACTGGTGAATTCCATCATCTTCTCCTGTCCAACTGAGAGGAGTGCTGCTAGTGCTTTACAAAGCAGCTCAGTGCGTCGAGGCAGTGGGGGAGGCTCTGCCCAAAGAGGGAGCAGAAGCAGTGCCTCTGCCCAAGGCAAGCCCAGTATGGCACAACTCTGGCACACTTTTGTGTGCCCGCCCCAAATGTCTACACCATCACCGGCGGCTCCAGTCAGCAGGAGGCAACGGTTCCGTCAGATGGTGACAGACTACATGGCTTGCCCTCTTACTGTACTCCCAGACGGCTCTTCCCCGTTCAAGTTTTGGGTCTCTAAGCTGGATACATGGCCAGAGCTAAGCCAGTATGCATTGGAGGTGCTGGCTTGCCCTGCGGCTAGTGTCTTATCGGAACGTGTCTTTAGTGCCGCAGGTGGTGTACTAACAGACCGTCGCATGCGACTATCCTCCGATAACGTTGACCGGCTTACTTTCCTGAAAATGAACCAGGCCTGGATCTCGCAGGAATTTGCCACTCCTCTGCCTGATTAAGTAATTGGGTGTCATCCAGGTCTCCTGCTGTGTTCATCTTTCTACCACCTGAACTGCTATTCCTGGGCTCCAACACCGCCAGTTGCGGCTCAGAAGTGCAGGCTGCACAGTAAAAACATACGACCCAGTGTTATTGGGTTTCAGTAACGTCAGCTGATCCCCAGCTGTGTAGCCGGCAATGTGTCCTGCGACCGCCACGCTGGCACAACAACCTAAATGTAAGGGAACCTGTCCCCCCCCCCCCCCCCGTCGTTTGTTACTGAAAGAGCCATCTTGTGCAGCAGTAATGCTGCACAAGGAAAAGGTAGCTCTTTTTTTTTAGCTCTTTGCACACGCAGAACTTAACACTTATAAAATGTGTTCACTGATACCGTTATACCGTCCCGGAGCTGGGACTTTCCTTCGTAATGTGACGCAGCACAGCCGTCATTCCTACCCCCTTGGTGCCATGCGCTGCCTCCTCAGCGTTGTTTTAAGCTGTCACGGAGCCTGCGCTGTTCTGTTATCCCTTGGGCATGCCCTATTTGCGCTGCCTGTCTTCTGACATAATTTGGTGTCAGGCTGGCTGCGCCTGTGCGGCCGCGGTGCCCGAGATCCCGCCTCGCAGTGTCTTCTGATTGAGTCACACTGCGGGCCTGGGATCCATGGGCATGCGCAGTGCATATCTTCCCCTCGGGCTCTCGCTCATTTCCCTCCGCCTTCTTTAGACTGTGCGCCGTCAGCTGATCCCTAGCATGCCACGGCCGTGACACCGCACAGTCTGAAGAAGAGGGAAGGAGGGGAGTGAGAGTCGAGGTTATGCACTGTGCATGCCCATGGTTCCAAGGCCCGCAGTGGGATTACGTTAGATGAGACTGCGAGGTGGGATCTGGAGCAGCGTGGACGCACAGGCACTGACAGCCTGACACCAAATTATGTCAGAAGACAGGCAGCGCTAATTGGGCATGGCCAAGGGCTAACAGAACAGCGCAGGCTCCGTGGCAGCTTAAAACAACGCTGAGGAGGCAGCGCACGGCATCAAGGGGATAGGAATGACAGCTGTGCTGTGTCCCATTACGAAGGAAATTCGCACCTCCGGAACGGTTTAACGGTATAAAGGGACACATTTTTAGTGTTTACTTCGGTGTTTGCAAGGAGCATAATTAAAAGAGCAACCTTTTCCTTTTGCATCCTTAGTGCTGCACAACATGGCTCTTTCAGCTACAAACGTCTTGGGGGGGGGGGTTAAAGGTTTCCTTTCAACTTGCTCCAATCAGGCTTCGGCCTACACTCTGTTCCTCTGCTCCTCCTGCTGTCCCTGGGCTCTAACACCGCCAGTTGGTGCCTGGAAGTGCTGTGTGCACAGTCAACAGTCGCTCCTCTGTTATTGGGGTTCAGTAACGTCAGCTGATCCCCAGCTGTGTGTGCGGCAATACCTCCAATCTGCTCCTCCTGCTGTCCCTGGGCTCTAACACCGCCAGTTGGTGCCTGGAAGTGCTGTGTGCACAGTCAACAGTCGCTCCTCTGTTATTGGGGTTCAGTAACGTCAGCTGATCCCCAGCTGTGTGTGCGGCAATACCTCCAATCTGCTCCTCCTGCTGTCCCTGGGCTCTAACACCGCCAGTTGGTGCCTGGAAGTGCTGTGTGCACAGTCAACAGTCGCTCCTCTGTTATTGGGGTTCAGTAACGTCAGCTGATCCCCAGCTGTGTATCCGGCAACGTGTCATGCGACCGCCACGCTGGCACAACTAAAATGTAAGGGGACCTGTCCCCCCCCCCCCCCTAGGCGTTTGTTACTGAAAGAGCCACCATGTGCAGCACTAATACTGCACAAGGGAAAGGTCGCTCTTGAAATTATGCTCCTTGCAAACGCTGAACTACACACTCATGTAATGTGTCCCCTCACACCGTCCAACCGTCCTGGAGGTGGGACTTTCCTTTGTAATGTGACGCAGCACAGCCGTCATTGCTACCCCCTTGGCACCGTGCGCTGCCTCCTTAGCGTTGTTTGATTCCGTCATGGACCCTGCGCTGTTATGTTATCCCTTGGCCATGCACAGTTTGCGCTGCCCGTCCTCTGACATCATTTGTTGTCGTCCTGGCTGCGCCTGTGCGTCCACGCTGCCCGAAATCACACCTCGCAGTGTCGTCTAATGTGATCCCACAGTGGGCCTGGTATCCATGGCCATGCGCAGTGCATATACTAGCCTCTCACTCCCCTTCTTCACGCTTCTTCAGACTAGGCGGCGTCAGCTGATCCCTAATAGCATGCCACGGCCGTGACGCCGCACAGTCTGAAGAAGCAGGAAGGAGGTGAGTGAGAGGCGATGATATGCACTGCGCATGCCCATGGATCCCTGGCCCGCAGTGGGACTACATTAGATGACACTGCAAGGTTGGATCTCGGGCCGCTTGGACGCACAGGCACTGCCAGCCTGACACCTACATGATGTCAGAAGACGGGCACCGCTAACTGTGCATGGCCAAGGGATAACATTACAGTGCGGGCTCCGTGACAGAACCAAACAACGTTGAGGAGGTGGTGCCCGGCACCAAGGGGGTTGGAATGACGGCTGTGCTTTGTCACATTACAAAGGAAAGTCCCACTTCCGGGATGGTTTGACGGTGTGAGGGGACACATTATATGAGTGTGTACTTCAGCGTTTGCAAGGAGCATAATTTTCGGAGCCACCATTTTCCATGTGCAGTATTACTGCTGTACAAGATGGCTCTTTCAGCAACAAATGCCTGGGGGGGGGGGTTAAAGGTTCCCTTTCAACTTGCTCCACTGCAGGCTTCGGCCTACACTCTGCTCCTCTTTGATTCCCTGGGTTTCAACACTGTCAGTTGCCACCTGGAAGTGTTGTCTACACAGAAAAAAACACTAGGTGATGTGTCAGTGGGGTTCAGCACCGCCAGCTGTTCCCCTGCTGTGTAGTCGGCAACGTGTCCAGCACAAGCCACGCTGGCACAACAGAACAAAAGCTGCCACCAGTGCAGGCTTCGGCCTACACTCTGCTCCTCTCCTCCTCCTGCTGACCCTGGGCTCAAACACCGCTAGTTTTTGCCCGGAAGTGCTAGCTGCACAGAGAAAAACACCAGCCAATGTGTTAGTGGGGTTCAGCAACGCCAGCTGTTCCCCTGCTGTGTAGCCGGCAACGTGACCTGCAAACGCCATGCAGGCACAGGAACTGAAATTAAAAGGGAACCTGGCCCCACCCCCCCAGGTGTTTCTATGTATAACAGCCACCTAGTACAGCAGTACTGCTGCATTTGTACAAGGTGGCTGACTTTTTCTCCTTGCCCACGTGGAACTCAACACGTACAAAATGTGTCTCATTGAGACCATTCCACTGTCCCTGAGGTGTGACTTTCCTTTGTAATGATACGCAGCACCCCCCTTGGTAGCGTTTCCCGTCTTTTGTCATCATGGTTAGCTGGCTGCGCCTGTGCATCCGCCCTGCTAGAAACAACGCCCCTCGTTGTCATATTTATTTTGTCAGCGAGGGTGTGGTTTATGGGCACGAGCAGTGCATATGTTCGCCTGTCTTAACTCATCTCCTTCCGCCTTCTTCAGACTGTGCGGCCTCCTGGCCGTGGTAGGCGATAAGGGATCAGCTGAGGCCGCCCAGTCTGGAGCAGGTGTAAGGACATGTGTAAGCGGCAAACCTATTTACTGCACAAGGCCACGAATCCCAGCCACGCAGTGTGATTTTTTGAAAACACACTGTGGGTCTGGGATTCATGTCCATCGCTAACCGCAACGGCCGACATGAAATGAGGTCAGAAGACAGGAAGCGCTCACAGCGCATGGCCAAGGGATCACAATAGCGCAGACTCCTGTACAGCAAATAACAACGCTCAGGAATCTGCGCCCAGTACCTAGGTGCAAATTTTGACACCTGTGCTGCGTCTCGTTAAAAAGACAAGTCACGCCTCCACAACTGTTTGACAGTATAATGGGCTAAATAGTGTACGTGTTTTAGTCAGCGTGTGCAAGGAGCAAAACAAATAGAGCAACCTTTTACTTGTGCAGCATTAATGCTGCACAAGGTGTGGCTCTTGTACCTTGCAACACCTGAGGGGGGGGTTAAAGGTAACCTTTGAAATTGGTTCAACTAGGCTTCGGCCTACACTCTGCTCCTCTACTCCTCCTGCTGACCCTGGGCTCAAACACCGCTAGTTTTTGCCCGGAAATGCTAGCTGCACAGAGAAAAACACCAGCCAATGTGTCAGTGGGGTTCAGCAACGCCAGCTGTTCCCCTGCTGTGTAGCTTGCAACGTGACCTGCAAACGCCACGCAGGCACATGAACTGAAATTGAAGGGAGCCTGGCCACCACCCCCAGGTGTTTCTATGTATAACAGCCACCTTGTACAGCAGTACTGCTGCATTTGTACGAGGTGGCTGACTTTTTCTCCTTGCCCACGTGGAACTCAACACGTACAAAATGTGTCTCATTAGAGACCATTACAATGTCCCTGAGGTGTGACTTTCCTTTGTAATGACACGCAGCACCACCCTTGTTAGCGCTGCCCGTCTTTTGACATCATTGGTTAGCTGGCTGCGCCTGTGCATCTCCCCTGCTCGAAACAACGGCCCTCGGTGTCTTATTTTTTTGGACAGCGAGGGTGTGATTGATGGGCATGTGCAGTGCATATGTTTGCCTGTGTTCACTCATCTCCTTCCGCCTTCTTCAGACTGGGTGTCCTCATGGCCGCGGCAGGCGATAAGGGATCAGATGAGGCCGCCCAGTCTGAAGCAGGTGTAAGGACATGTGTGAGCGGCAAACATATTTAGTGCACCAGGGCACGAATCCCAGCACCGCAGTGTGATTTTTTAAAAACACACTGTGGGTCTGGGATTCATGTCCATCGCTAACCGCAACGGCCGACATGAAATGAGGTCAGAAGACAGGAAGCGCTCACAGCGCATGGCCAAGGGATCACAATAGCGCAGACTCCTGTACAGCAAATAACAACGCTCAGGAATCTGCGCCCAGTACCTAGGTGCAAATTTTGACACCTGTGCTGCGTCTCGTTAAAAAGACAAGTCACGCCTCCACAACTGTTTGACAGTATAATGGGCTAAATAGTGTACGTGTTTTAGTCAGCGTGTGCAAGGAGCAAAACAAATAGAGCAACCTTTTACTTGTGCAGCATTAATGCTGCACAAGGTGTGGCTCTTGTACCTTGCAACACCTGAGGGGGGGGTTAAAGGTAACCTTTGAAATTGGTTCAACTAGGCTTCGGCCTACACTCTGCTCCTCTACTCCTCCTGCTGACCCTGGGCTCAAACACCGCTAGTTTTTGCCCGGAAATGCTAGCTGCACAGAGAAAAACACCAGCCAATGTGTTAGTGGGGTTCAGCACCGCCAGCTGTTCCCCTGCTGTGTAGTCGGCAACGTGTCCAGCACAAGCCACGCTGGCACAACCGACCAAAAGCTGCCACCAGTGCAGGCTTCGGCCTACACTTTGCTCCTCTCCTCCTCCTGCTGACCCTGGGCTCAAACAACGCCAGTTTCTGCCCGGACATGCTAGCTGCACAGAGAAAAACACCAGCCAATGTGTTAGTGGGGTTCAGCAACGCCAGCTGTTCCCCTGCTGTGTAGCTTGCAACGTGACCTGCAAACGCCACGCAGGCACATGAACTGAAATTGAAGGGAGCCTGCCCCCCACCCACAGGTGTTTCTATGTATATCAGCCACCTTGTACAGCAGTACTGCTGCATTTGTACGAGGTGGCTGACTTTTTCTCCTTGCCCACGTGGAACTCAACACGTACAAAATGTGTCTCATTAGAGACCATTACAATGTCCCTGAGGTGTGACTTTCCTTTGTAATGACACGCAGCACCCCCATTGTTAGCGCTGCCCGTCTCCTGACATCATTGGTTGGCTGGCTGTGCCTGTGCGTCCCCCCTGCCCGACACAACGCCCCCCGTTGTCTCATATATTTTGACTGCGAGGGTGTGATTGATGGGCACGAGCAGTGCATATGTTCCCCTGTTTTCACTCCCCTCCTTCCGCCTTCTTCTGACTGTGCGGCCTCATGGCCGCGGCATGCGATAAGGGATCAGCTGAGGCCGCCCAGTCTGAAGCAGGTGTAAGGACATGTGTGAGCGGCGAACATATTTACTGCACAAGGCCACGAATCCCAGCACCGCAGTGTGACTTTAGGAAAAGCCACTGTGGGTCTGGGATTTATGGCCATCGTTAACCGCACCGGCCAACATGAAATGAGGTCATGAGACGGCCTGCACTAACAGGGTATTGCCAAGGGATAACACAAGAGCGCAGACTCCTGTACAGCAAATAACAACGCTCAGGAATCTGCGCCCAGTACCTAGGTGCAAATTTTGACACCTGTGCTGCGTCTCGTTAAAAAGACAAGTCACGCCTCCACAACTGTTTGACAGTATAATGGGCTAAATAGTGTACGTGTTTAATTCAGCGTGTGCAAGGAGCAAAATTAAATAGAGCAACCTTTGACTTGTGCATCATTAATGCTGTTCAAGGTGTGGCTCTTGTACCTTGCAACACCTGAGGGGGGGGTTAAAGGTAACCTTTGAAATTGGTTCAACTAGGCTTCGGCCTACACTCTGCTCCTCTACTCCTCCTGCTGACCCTGGGCTCAAACACCGCTAGTTTTTGCCCGGAAATGCTAGCTGCACAGAGAAAAACACCAGCCAATGTGTTAGTGGGGTTCAGCACCGCCAGCTGTTCCCCTGCTGTGTAGTCGGCAACGTGTCCAGCACAAGCCACGCTGGCACAACCGACCAAAAGCTGCCACCAGTGCAGGCTTCGGCCTACACTTTGCTCCTCTCCTCCTCCTGCTGACCCTGGGCTCAAACAACGCCAGTTTCTGCCCGGACATGCTAGCTGCACAGAGAAAAACACCAGTCAATGTGTCAGTGGGGTTCAGCAACGCCAGCTGTTCCCCTGCTGTGTAGCTTGCAACGTGACCTGCAAACGCCACGCTGGCACAACCGACCAAAAGCTGCCACCAGTGCAGGCTTCGGCCTACACTTTGCTCCTCTCCTCCTCCTGCTGACCCTGGGCTCAAACAACGCCAGTTTCTGCCCGGACATGCTAGCTGCACAGAGAAAAACACCAGCCAATGTGTTAGTGGGGTTCAGCACCGCCTGCTGTTCCCCCGCTGTGTAGCCGGCAACGTGTCCAGCACAAGCCACGCTGGCACAACCGACCAAAAGCTGCCACCAGTGCAGGCTTCGGCCTACACTTTGCTCCTCTCCTCCTCCTGCTGACCCTGGGCTCAAACAACGCCAGTTTCTGCCCGGACATGCTAGCTGCACAGAGAAAAACACCAGCCAATGTGTTAGTGGGGTTCAGCACCGCCTGCTGTTCCCCCGCTGTGAAGCCGGCATCGTGTCCAGCACAAGCCACGCTGGCACAACCGACCAAAAGCTGCCACCAGTGCAGGCTTCGGCCTACACTTTGCTCCTCTCCTCCTCCTGCTGACCCTGGGCTCAAACAACGCCAGTTTCTGCCCGGACATGCTAGCTGCACAGAGAAAAACACCAGCCAATGTGTTAGTGGGGTTCAGCACCGCCTGCTGTTCCCCCGCTGTGTAGCCGGCATCGTGTCCAGCACAAGCCACGCTGGCACAACCGACCAAAAGCTGCCACCAGTGCAGGCTTCGGCCTACACTTTGCTCCTCTCCTCCTCCTGCTGACCCTGGGCTCAAACAACGCCAGTTTCTGCCCGGACATGCTAGCTGCACAGAGAAAAACACCAGCCAATGTGTTAGTGGGGTTCAGCAACGCCAGCTGTTCCCCTGCTGTGTAGCTTGCAACGTGACCTGCAAACGCCACGCAGGCACATGAACTGAAATTGAAGGGAGCCTGCCCCCCACCCACAGGTGTTTCTATGTATATCAGCCACCTTGTACAGCAGTACTGCTGCATTTGTACGAGGTGGCTGACTTTTTCTCCTTGCCCACGTGGAACTCAACACGTACAAAATGTGTCTCATTAGAGACCATTACAATGTCCCTGAGGTGTGACTTTCCTTTGTAATGACACGCAGCACCCCCATTGTTAGCGCTGCCCGTCTCCTGACATCATTGGTTGGCTGGCTGTGCCTGTGCGTCCCCCCTGCCCGACACAACGCCCCCCGTTGTCTCATATATTTTGACTGCGAGGGTGTGATTGATGGGCACGAGCAGTGCATATGTTCCCCTGTTTTCACTCCCCTCCTTCCGCCTTCTTCTGACTGTGCGGCCTCATGGCCGCGGCATGCGATAAGGGATCAGCTGAGGCCGCCCAGTCTGAAGCAGGTGTAAGGACATGTGTGAGCGGCGAACATATTTACTGCACAAGGCCACGAATCCCAGCACCGCAGTGTGACTTTAGGAAAAGCCACTGTGGGTCTGGGATTTATGGCCATCGTTAACCGCACCGGCCAACATGAAATGAGGTCATGAGACGGCCTGCACTAACAGGGTATTGCCAAGGGATAACACAAGAGCGCAGACTCCTGTACAGCAAATAACAACGCTCAGGAATCTGCGCCCAGTACCTAGGTGCAAATTTTGACACCTGTGCTGCGTCTCGTTAAAAAGACAAGTCACGCCTCCACAACTGTTTGACAGTATAATGGGCTAAATAGTGTACGTGTTTAATTCAGCGTGTGCAAGGAGCAAAATTAAATAGAGCAACCTTTGACTTGTGCATCATTAATGCTGTTCAAGGTGTGGCTCTTGTACCTTGCAACACCTGAGGGGGGGGTTAAAGGTAACCTTTGAAATTGGTTCAACTAGGCTTCGGCCTACACTCTGCTCCTCTACTCCTCCTGCTGACCCTGGGCTCAAACACCGCTAGTTTTTGCCCGGAAATGCTAGCTGCACAGAGAAAAACACCAGCCAATGTGTTAGTGGGGTTCAGCACCGCCAGCTGTTCCCCTGCTGTGTAGTCGGCAACGTGTCCAGCACAAGCCACGCTGGCACAACCGACCAAAAGCTGCCACCAGTGCAGGCTTCGGCCTACACTTTGCTCCTCTCCTCCTCCTGCTGACCCTGGGCTCAAACAACGCCAGTTTCTGCCCGGACATGCTAGCTGCACAGAGAAAAACACCAGCCAATGTGTTAGTGGGGTTCAGCACCGCCTGCTGTTCCCCCGCTGTGTAGCCGGCATCGTGTCCAGCACAAGCCACGCTGGCACAACCGACCAAAAGCTGCCACCAGTGCAGGCTTCGGCCTACACTTTGCTCCTCTCCTCCTCCTGCTGACCCTGGGCTCAAACAACGCCAGTTTCTGCCCGGACATGCTAGCTGCACAGAGAAAAACACCAGCCAATGTGTTAGTGGGGTTCAGCAACGCCAGCTGTTCCCCTGCTGTGTAGCTTGCAACGTGACCTGCAAACGCCACGCAGGCACATGAACTGAAATTGAAGGGAGCCTGCCCCCCACCCACAGGTGTTTCTATGTATATCAGCCACCTTGTACAGCAGTACTGCTGCATTTGTACGAGGTGGCTGACTTTTTCTCCTTGCCCACGTGGAACTCAACACGTACAAAATGTGTCTCATTAGAGACCATTACAATGTCCCTGAGGTGTGACTTTCCTTTGTAATGACACGCAGCACCCCCATTGTTAGCGCTGCCCGTCTCCTGACATCATTGGTTGGCTGGCTGTGCCTGTGCGTCCCCCCTGCCCGACACAACGCCCCCCGTTGTCTCATATATTTTGACTGCGAGGGTGTGATTGATGGGCACGAGCAGTGCATATGTTCCCCTGTTTTCACTCCCCTCCTTCCGCCTTCTTCTGACTGTGCGGCCTCATGGCCGCGGCATGCGATAAGGGATCAGCTGAGGCCGCCCAGTCTGAAGCAGGTGTAAGGACATGTGTGAGCGGCGAACATATTTACTGCACAAGGCCACGAATCCCAGCACCGCAGTGTGACTTTAGGAAAAGCCACTGTGGGTCTGGGATTTATGGCCATCGTTAACCGCACCGGCCAACATGAAATGAGGTCATGAGACGGCCTGCACTAACAGGGTATTGCCAAGGGATAACACAAGAGCGCAGACTCCTGTACAGCAAATAACAACGCTCAGGAATCTGCGCCCAGTACCTAGGTGCAAATTTTGACACCTGTGCTGCGTCTCGTTAAAAAGACAAGTCACGCCTCCACAACTGTTTGACAGTATAATGGGCTAAATAGTGTACGTGTTTAATTCAGCGTGTGCAAGGAGCAAAATTAAATAGAGCAACCTTTGACTTGTGCATCATTAATGCTGTTCAAGGTGTGGCTCTTGTACCTTGCAACACCTGAGGGGGGGGTTAAAGGTAACCTTTGAAATTGGTTCAACTAGGCTTCGGCCTACACTCTGCTCCTCTACTCCTCCTGCTGACCCTGGGCTCAAACACCGCTAGTTTTTGCCCGGAAATGCTAGCTGCACAGAGAAAAACACCAGCCAATGTGTTAGTGGGGTTCAGCACCGCCAGCTGTTCCCCTGCTGTGTAGTCGGCAACGTGTCCAGCACAAGCCACGCTGGCACAACCGACCAAAAGCTGCCACCAGTGCAGGCTTCGGCCTACACTTTGCTCCTCTCCTCCTCCTGCTGACCCTGGGCTCAAACAACGCCAGTTTCTGCCCGGACATGCTAGCTGCACAGAGAAAAACACCAGTCAATGTGTCAGTGGGGTTCAGCAACGCCAGCTGTTCCCCTGCTGTGTAGCTTGCAACGTGACCTGCAAACGCCACGCAGGCACATGAACTGAAATTGAAGGGAGCCTGGCCACCACCCCCAGGTGTTTCTATGTATAACAGCCACCTTGTACAGCAGTACTGCTGCATTTGTACAAGGTGGCTGACGTTTTCTCCTTGCCCACGTGGAACTCAACACGTACAAAATGTGTCTCTTTGAGACCATTCCACTGTCCCTGAGGTGTGACTTTCCTTTCTAATGATACGCAGCACCCCCCTTGGTAGCGCTTCCCGTCTTCTGACATCATTGGTTGGCTACTTGCGCCTGTTCGTCCGCCCTGCCTGAATAAAATGCTCCTCGTTGTCTTAATTATTTTGACTGCGAGGGTGTGATTGATGGGCACGAGCAGTGCATATCTTCGCCTGTCTTAACTCATCTCCTTCCGCCTTCTTCAGACTGTGCAGCCTCATGGCCGCGGCATGCGAGAAGGGATCAGCAGAGGCCGCCCAGTCTGAAGCAGGTGTAAGGACGTGTGTGAGCGGCCAAAATATTTACTGCTCAAGGCCACGAATCCCAGCACCGCAGTGTGGCTTTATGAAAAGACACTGTGGGTCTGGGATTTATGGCCATCGTTAACCGCACCGGCCAACATGAAATGAGGTCATAAGATGGGCAGCGCTAACAGGGCATTGCCAAGGGATAACACAAGAGCGCAGACTCCTGTACAGCAAATAACAACGCTCAGGAAGCTGCGCCAAGCACCAAGGCGTTATTTTGGACACCTGTGCTGCGTCTCATCAAAAAACCAAGTCACGCATCCACTACAGTTTTACTGTAGAATGGGGTAAATTGTGTATGTCTTTCATTCAGCGTGTGCAAGTAGACAAATTAATAGAGCAACCTTTCACTTGTGCAGCATTAATACTGCACAAGGTGTGTCTCTTGTACTTTGTAACACCTGAGGGGGGGGTTAAAGGTTTCCTTTGAAATTGGTTCAACTAGGCTTCGGCCTACACTCTGCTCCTCTCCTCCTCCTCCTGCTTCAACACGGGCTCTAACATCGCAAGTTTTTGCCCGCAAGTGCTAGCTGCACAGATAAAAACACACGCCATTGTGTTAGTGGGGTTCAGCAACGCCAGCTGTTCCCCCAGTGTGTAGCCGGCAAAGTGTCCTGCAAACGCAACGCAGACACAAAGCTGCCTCCAGTGCAGGCTTCGGCCTACACTCATCTCCCCCTGCTTACCCTTTGCTCCAACACCGCTAGTTGGGGCTCTAGGAAGACAATCTTTAATAGGCAAGGCAACGCATCCGGGTTCCAGCACCGCCAGCTGGTTCTCGGCAGTGTTCTTGTCACAGGTACTCCCTCGTGCCAAGCCTGGTTTCAGCACCGTCAGCTGTTTCCGGGTTGTGTCAACTTCACTGAGACGCCTATGCTTGCCCCGTCGTGGGGCGGTCGAGTTAGCCAACTCCAGGGTGCCTCCAGTTTAGGAGCTTCCTATGTGGGCTGCGTGAACTGGTAGTCAAGGCTGGTTCTGTAGTGCCAGTAGGCCCAGCTCCCCCTGTAGGACTGTTGGGGTTCGGTAACTGCGGCTGCCTCGCGGCCTAGCTGTTCTCTCCTCTCCTGTGGGCCTTGGGGTCCACCACCTGGTTCCAGCACCGTCAGCTGGTTCCGGGCCGAGCCTTTGGCTAAGGTGCCTCCTCCTGGGTATCCGAGTTCCGCCAACGCCAGGCGGTCCTTGGTAGTGCTTTTAAGCGCGGGCACCTACAGCTTAGTAACCGGGTTCCAGCACCGTCAGCTGGTCCTCGGTCGTGCCATTGGCTCTTGCACACTGGGGCAACGCATCCGGGTTCCAGCACCGCCAGCTGGTTCTCGGCAGTGTTCTTGTCACAGGTACTCCCTCGTGCCAAGCCTGGTTTCAGCACCGTCAGCTGTTTCCGGGTTGTGTCAACTTCACTGAGACGCCTATGCTTGCCCCGTCGTGGGGCGGTCGAGTTAGCCAACTCCAGGGTGCCTCCAGTTTAGGAGCTTCCTATGTGGGCTGCGTGAACTGGTAGTCAAGGCTGGTTCTGTAGTGCCAGTAGGCCCAGCTCCCCCTGTAGGACTGTTGGGGTTCGGTAACTGCGGCTGCCTCGCGGCCTAGCTGTTCTCTCCTCTCCTGTGGGCCTTGGGGTCCACCACCTGGTTCCAGCACCGTCAGCTGGTTCCGGGCCGAGCCTTTGGCTAAGGTGCCTCCTCCTGGGTATCCGAGTTCCGCCAACGCCAGGCGGTCCTTGGTAGTGCTTTTAAGCGCGGGCACCTACAGCTTAGTAACCGGGTTCCAGCACCGTCAGCTGGTCCTCGGTCGTGCCATTGGCTCTTGCACACTGGGGCAACGCATCCGGGTTCCAGCACCGCCAGCTGGTTCTCGGCAGTGTTCTTGTCACAGGTACTCCCTCGTGCCAAGCCTGGTTTCAGCACCGTCAGCTGTTTCCGGGTTGTGTCAACTTCACTGAGACGCCTATGCTTGCCCCGTCGTGGGGCGGTCGAGTTAGCCAACTCCAGGGTGCCTCCAGTTTAGGAGCTTCCTATGTGGGCTGCGTGAACTGGTAGTCAAGGCTGGTTCTGTAGTGCCAGTAGGCCCAGCTGCCCCTGTAGGACTGTTGGGGTTCGGTAACTGCGGCTGCCTCGCGGCCTAGCTGTTCTCTCCTCTCCTGTGGGCCTTGGGGTCCACCACCTGGTTCCAGCACCGTCAGCTGGTTCCGGGCCGAGCCTTTGGCTAAGGTGCCTCCTCCTGGGTATCCGAGTTCCGCCAACGCCAGGCGGTCCTTGGTAGTGCTTTTAAGCGCGGGCACCTACAGCTTAGTAACCGGGTTCCAGCACCGTCAGCTGGTCCTCGGTCGTGCCATTGGCTCTTGCACACTGGGGCAACGCATCCGGGTTCCAGCACCGCCAGCTGGTTCTCGGCAGTGTTCTTGTCACAGGTACTCCCTCGTGCCAAGCCTGGTTTCAGCACCGTCAGCTGTTTCCGGGTTGTGTCAACTTCACTGAGACGCCTATGCTTGCCCCGTCGTGGGGCGGTCGAGTTAGCCAACTCCAGGGTGCCTCCAGTTTAGGAGCTTCCTATGTGGGCTGCGTGAACTGGTAGTCAAGGCTGGTTCTGTAGTGCCAGTAGGCCCAGCTCCCCCTGTAGGACTGTTGGGGTTCGGTAACTGCGGCTGCCTCGCGGCCTAGCTGTTCTCTCCTCTCCTGTGGGCCTTGGGGTCCACCACCTGGTTCCAGCACCGTCAGCTGGTTCCGGGCCGAGCCTTTGGCTAAGGTGCCTCCTCCTGGGTATCCGAGTTCCGCCAACGCCAGGCGGTCCTTGGTAGTGCTTTTAAGCGCGGGCACCTACAGCTTAGTAACCGGGTTCCAGCACCGTCAGCTGGTCCTCGGTCGTGCCATTGGCTCTTGCACACTGGGGCAACGCATCCGGGTTCCAGCACCGCCAGCTGGTTCTCGGCAGTGTTCTTGTCACAGGTACTCCCTCGTGCCAAGCCTGGTTTCAGCACCGTCAGCTGTTTCCGGGTTGTGTCAACTTCACTGAGACGCCTATGCTTGCCCCGTCGTGGGGCGGTCGAGTTAGCCAACTCCAGGGTGCCTCCAGTTTAGGAGCTTCCTATGTGGGCTGCGTGAACTGGTAGTCAAGGCTGGTTCTGTAGTGCCAGTAGGCCCAGCTCCCCCTGTAGGACTGTTGGGGTTCGGTAACTGCGGCTGCCTCGCGGCCTAGCTGTTCTCTCCTCTCCTGTGGGCCTTGGGGTCCACCACCTGGTTCCAGCACCGTCAGCTGGTTCCGGGCCGAGCCTTTGGCTAAGGTGCCTCCTCCTGGGTATCCGAGTTCCGCCAACGCCAGGCGGTCCTTGGTAGTGCTTTTAAGCGCGGGCACCTACAGCTTAGTAACCGGGTTCCAGCACCGTCAGCTGGTCCTCGGTCGTGCCATTGGCTCTTGCACACTGGGGCAACGCATCCGGGTTCCAGCACCGCCAGCTGGTTCTCGGCAGTGTTCTTGTCACAGGTACTCCCTCGTGCCAAGCCTGGTTTCAGCACCGTCAGCTGTTTCCGGGTTGTGTCAACTTCACTGAGACGCCTATGCTTGCCCCGTCGTGGGGCGGTCGAGTTAGCCAACTCCAGGGTGCCTCCAGTTTAGGAGCTTCCTATGTGGGCTGCGTGAACTGGTAGTCAAGGCTGGTTCTGTAGTGCCAGTAGGCCCAGCTCCCCCTGTAGGACTGTTGGGGTTCGGTAACTGCGGCTGCCTCGCGGCCTAGCTGTTCTCTCCTCTCCTGTGGGCCTTGGGGTCCACCACCTGGTTCCAGCACCGTCAGCTGGTTCCGGGCCGAGCCTTTGGCTAAGGTGCCTCCTCCTGGGTATCCGAGTTCCGCCAACGCCAGGCGGTCCTTGGTAGTGCTTTTAAGCGCGGGCACCTACAGCTTAGTAACCGGGTTCCAGCACCGTCAGCTGGTCCTCGGTCGTGCCATTGGCTCTTGCACACTGGGGCAACGCATCCGGGTTCCAGCACCGCCAGCTGGTTCTCGGCAGTGTTCTTGTCACAGGTACTCCCTCGTGCCAAGCCTGGTTTCAGCACCGTCAGCTGTTTCCGGGTTGTGTCAACTTCACTGAGACGCCTATGCTTGCCCCGTCGTGGGGCGGTCGAGTTAGCCAACTCCAGGGTGCCTCCAGTTTAGGAGCTTCCTATGTGGGCTGCGTGAACTGGTAGTCAAGGCTGGTTCTGTAGTGCCAGTAGGCCCAGCTCCCCCTGTAGGACTGTTGGGGTTCGGTAACTGCGGCTGCCTCGCGGCCTAGCTGTTCTCTCCTCTCCTGTGGGCCTTGGGGTCCACCACCTGGTTCCAGCACCGTCAGCTGGTTCCGGGCCGAGCCTTTGGCTAAGGTGCCTCCTCCTGGGTATCCGAGTTCCGCCAACGCCAGGCGGTCCTTGGTAGTGCTTTTAAGCGCGGGCACCTACAGCTTAGTAACCGGGTTCCAGCACCGTCAGCTGGTCCTCGGTCGTGCCATTGGCTCTTGCACACTGGGGCAACGCATCCGGGTTCCAGCACCGCCAGCTGGTTCTCGGCAGTGTTCTTGTCACAGGTACTCCCTCGTGCCAAGCCTGGTTTCAGCACCGTCAGCTGTTTCCGGGTTGTGTCAACTTCACTGAGACGCCTATGCTTGCCCCGTCGTGGGGCGGTCGAGTTAGCCAACTCCAGGGTGCCTCCAGTTTAGGAGCTTCCTATGTGGGCTGCGTGAACTGGTAGTCAAGGCTGGTTCTGTAGTGCCAGTAGGCCCAGCTCCCCCTGTAGGACTGTTGGGGTTCGGTAACTGCGGCTGCCTCGCGGCCTAGCTGTTCTCTCCTCTCCTGTGGGCCTTCGGGTCCACCACCTGGTTCCAGCACCGTCAGCTGGTTCCGGGCCGAGCCTTTGGCTAAGGTGCCTCCTCCTGGGTATCCGAGTTCCGCCAACGCCAGGCGGTCCTTGGTAGTGCTTTTAAGCGCGGGCACCTACAGCTTAGTAACCGGGTTCCAGCACCGTCAGCTGGTCCTCGGTCGTGCCATTGGCTCTTGCACACTGGGGCAACGCATCCGGGTTCCAGCACCGCCAGCTGGTTCTCGGCAGTGTTCTTGTCACAGGTACTCCCTCGTGCCAAGCCTGGTTTCAGCACCGTCAGCTGTTTCCGGGTTGTGTCAACTTCACTGAGACGCCTATGCTTGCCCCGTCGTGGGGCGGTCGAGTTAGCCAACTCCAGGGTGCCTCCAGTTTAGGAGCTTCCTATGTGGGCTGCGTGAACTGGTAGTCAAGGCTGGTTCTGTAGTGCCAGTAGGCCCAGCTCCCCCTGTAGGACTGTTGGGGTTCGGTAACTGCGGCTGCCTCGCGGCCTAGCTGTTCTCTCCTCTCCTGTGGGCCTTGGGGTCCACCACCTGGTTCCAGCACCGTCAGCTGGTTCCGGGCCGAGCCTTTGGCTAAGGTGCCTCCTCCTGGGTATCCGAGTTCCGCCAACGCCAGGCGGTCCTTGGTAGTGCTTTTAAGCGCGGGCACCTACAGCTTAGTAACCGGGTTCCAGCACCGTCAGCTGGTCCTCGGTCGTGCCATTGGCTCTTGCACACTGGGGCAACGCATCCGAGTTCCAGCACCGCCAGCTGGTTCTCGGCAGTGTTCTTGTCACAGGTACTCCCTCGTGCCAAGCCTGGTTTCAGCACCGTCAGCTGTTTCCGGGTTGTGTCAACTTCACTGAGACGCCTATGCTTGCCCCGTCGTGGGGCGGTCGAGTTAGCCAACTCCAGGGTGCCTCCAGTTTAGGAGCTTCCTATGTGGGCTGCGTGAACTGGTAGTCAAGGCTGGTTCTGTAGTGCCAGTAGGCCCAGCTCCCCCTGTAGGACTGTTGGGGTTCGGTAACTGCGGCTGCCTCGCGGCCTAGCTGTTCTCTCCTCTCCTGTGGGCCTTGGGGTCCACCACCTGGTTCCAGCACCGTCAGCTGGTTCCGGGCCGAGCCTTTGGCTAAGGTGCCTCCTCCTGGGTATCCGAGTTCCGCCAACGCCAGGCGGTCCTTGGTAGTGCTTTTAAGCGCGGGCACCTACAGCTTAGTAACCGGGTTCCAGCACCGTCAGCTGGTCCTCGGTCGTGCCATTGGCTCTTGCACACTGGGGCAACGCATCCGAGTTCCAGCACCGCCAGCTGGTTCTCGGCAGTGTTCTTGTCACAGGTACTCCCTCGTGCCAAGCCTGGTTTCAGCACCGTCAGCTGTTTCCGGGTTGTGTCAACTTCACTGAGACGCCTATGCTTGCCCCGTCGTGGGGCGGTCGAGTTAGCCAACTCCAGGGTGCCTCCAGTTTAGGAGCTTCCTATGTGGGCTGCGTGAACTGGTAGTCAAGGCTGGTTCTGTAGTGCCAGTAGGCCCAGCTCCCCCTGTAGGACTGTTGGGGTTCGGTAACTGCGGCTGCCTCGCGGCCTAGCTGTTCTCTCCTCTCCTGTGGGCCTTCGGGTCCACCACCTGGTTCCAGCACCGTCAGCTGGTTCTCGGCAGTGTCTTTTGCTCTTGTACCTTCTGCTCCCCATCCTGGTTCCAGTACCGTCAGCTGGTTCCGGGCAGAGCCTTTGGCTTAGGTGCCTCCTTCTGGGTATCCAAGTTCCACCAATGTCAGGTGGTCCTTGGTAGTGCTTTCAGGCACGGGTACCTCCTGCTTAGTAACCGGGTTCCAGTAACGTCAGCTGGTCCTTGGTAGTTCCATTGGCTCTTGGACATTCGGCTACCCATCCGGGTTCCAGTACCGTCAGCTGGTTCTCGGCAGTGTCTTTTGCTCTTGTACCTTCTGCTCCCCATCCTGGTTCCAGTAACGTCATCTGGTTCCGGGCAGAGCCTTTGGCTTAGGTGCCTCCTTCTGGGTATCCGAGTTCCGCCAACGTCAGGCGGTCCTTGGTAGTGCTTTTTAGCACGGGTACCTCCTGCTTAGTAACCGGGTTCCAGTAACGTCAGCTGGTCCTCGGTAGTTCCATAGGCTCTTGAACCTTCGGGTAGCCATCCGAGTTCCAGTTCCATCAGCTGGTTCTTGGCATTTTCTCAGCCTTCTTGTACCTTCTGCTACATTTCCAAGTTGAAGACCCTAACGTCGACAACCCGGAAGACCACCCCGATGACGACGACCCGGAAGACCACCCCGATGACGACGACGACGACGACGGCGGAGACGACGACGGCTGAGACGACGACGGCGGAGATGACGACACTGGAGACGAAGACCCTGGAGACGACAACATGGAAGACCGAGAAGCAGAAGAACAAGAGGCTGCAGAACAAAGAGCAGAAGAACATTAAGCATAAGACTTAATATCAGAGCAAAAGATATTATCTAAATTATATGCAGAAGAAGACTAAGCAGTGTATGGGGGTGAGTCCGTTCCTCCTCGTGGTGCCCCTGGATAAAGCCTGATGCTGCAGGCCAAACTGAACGCGGACAAATGTAACTTTTGTGACTGGCAGAACGGAAGGTGTAATCTTCCAACTTTTATAGATAACAACTACGGGAATGCCTGTCACAAATGAGAATATGATGAAGAAGTAGAATAGGAAGAATAATAACAGTGGAATAAAAAGAATATGTAGAATAGGAAGAATAATAATAGTTGAAGAAAATGAATATGAAGAATGTAATAAAAAAAAAAATAGGTAGAAGATGAAGAAGAAGATGAATAAGGTGAAGAAGTTGATGTCAAGGATGCTGATGATGATGAAGATGAAAGTGTGGGAAAAGAAAAAAAAAAAAAAGAAAAAAAAGAAGGGGAAGGGCGTGGAATAGTGAAACATCAATATCTGACAAAATAAAAAAAATTTACATACTCAATATCTTTTTCAATCCGAACTTCTTTAAAAAAAAAAAAAAACATGCTATTCTATTTGATTGGACTAATCCTCATTGCCTTTAATGTCTCCGCCACCTCCCCCATACATCCTACATTATTCTTAGTTGTTTTCCTTCAGGTAGAATGAACCTACAAGGAAAGAAAGGGTTTATTTTAATTCCGATATTTTGGTCCCATTGACTTGCATTGGGATCGGGTATCGGTATCGGCGATATCCGATATTTTTTGAATATCGGCCGATCCAAACCGATACCGATACTTTCCGATATCGGAAGGTATCGCTCAACACTAGTCGCTACCTCTCACTGACGCCACACTGGGTTAACATAGTGGGAGCCAGTCGGACCTTGAGATGGAGCACATCCTCCCTACACCAAGGATTGCTGGCCCTACATCGATCAGGGTTGCCTCCACAGTCTACAGCTCCTGCACCTCCTCCTCCTACTCTTCAGCCTCCATCTCTGAAATGAGCACATCAGTCAGAAGCTGGAAGCACTGCAGCACTGCCTCAGCCAAGCGGCAGCAGGCTGTGCTGAAGCTAATCTGCTTAGATGACAAACCGCACAATGCTGAAGAGTTGTGGACAGCGCTGAAAGAGCAGTCAGATTTTTGGATGACACCGCTGAACCTACAGCCAGGCATGGTCGTCTGTGGGCAAGGTGAGCTCACACATGTATCTTGCCTGGCCCATGTGCTTAACCTCGTCTTTCAACGTTTTCTCAAAATCTACCTGAAGCTGCCAGATCTGCTAGTAAAAATACGCCTTCTGTCTGCCCATTTTAGAAAGTCAGCTACAGCTTCAGTTGCCCTTGCCGTGCTTCAGCAGCATTTGCAGCTTCTGGCTCACTGACTGGTGTGTGATGTCTCCACACGTTGGAACTCTACACTGCATATGTTGGAAAAGATTTGTGAGCAGAAGAGGGCAGTTGTTGACTACCAGCATCAACAAGGCCATCGATATTCAGTTCAGATTCCACACATAAGACCTCAGGTGTGGACATGGATGTCAGACATATGTACCATCCTCCAAAACTTTGAGGACTACACCAAGATGGTGAGCGGCGATGATGCCATAATTAGTGTCACCATCCCGCTTCTCTGCATTCTGAAAACCTTTCTGCTCACAGAGGTGGAGCATGAGGACATTGAGCAAGGAACAATACAGGGTGATTACACTCAGCCCAGCCTCATATCATCCCAACGTGGATTGGTAGACAATGAGGAAGAGGAGGAAGAAGAACAGGAGCTACTTTCATGCGCTATAGACGATACGACAAGCACAGCTGTCATACCGTCTGTTCAGTGTGGATGGCCTGAGGACAGGGAGGAGGAGGAAGAGGAGGAAGATGAGGGGGAGGAGGACAGCATGGTCAGTCCTGTTGGTGAGGACACGGAAGTCTTGTCTGTTAGCAGTCTGGCATGCATGGCTGACTTTATGTTGCGCTGCATTTCCCGTGACCCTCGCATTATTAAAATTTTCAGTGACACTCATTACTGGTTGATGACACTTCTAGACCCACTCTACAAGGAGAACTTTCAATCTCATCTTCCAGAGGCAGACAAGTGTACCAAAATGTTGCAGTATCAGAGGGCCCTTGTAGCGGAATTACTTAAAAAATTCCGATCTGAGAATGCTGGCAGCAGACGTCAGAGTTTGGTTTACAACCAAGGAGTCCAAGTGAAAGAGACAGAAGTACAATCCAGCTCAGGCAGAGAACAATGGCAAAGTTCTGGGACAGTTTTCCCAGACCCTCCCATCGTGCCGGCACAGATGCAAGGGGTGCTGTCACAAAAAGTGCAATGTTTGGGAAGATGCTGAGGGAGTACCTTGCTGATCGTACAAATGTCCTCCGTGATTCCTCTGTGCCTTTTAATTATTGGGTATCCAAGCTGGACACATGGCCTGAATTGGCTCTCTACGTCTTGGGGGTCCTGGCCTACAGTGCTGCTAGCGTTCTGTCAGAGCCGGTTTTTAGTGCTGCTGATGGAATTATAACAGGTAAGTGCATCCGCCTGTCAACTGAAAATGCTGGCAGGCTGACTCATAAAAATGAATAAGGGCTGGATTGGGCAAGACTTCTGTACAGAACCGAGAGAAAACAGCGAAACATAACCTCAAATACATTGTCTTTTTTGTGGAGGTGTATTCTTATACACGTCTTCACAACCACACATGGCTATACGCTTCCTGATTTGGTCCGTTTGGTGTTATCCTCCTCCTTATCCTCATCCTCATCATCCACAACCATACGAACACCAGGGTGTGCAAGGGTGTTTTTATGATGCTCGTTAATAATTTTGAACCCCAACATTTTTTTCTCCCCCAAGGGGAAATGTTTGTCAGCCATGCACTTAGTGCATGGGCAGTGCAAGTCTGGGACACATGCTCCTTTGGGCAGTGCAAGTCTAGGAGACATGCTCCTTAACATTGAGCCTAGTTTTTAATAATGCCTTCCTCCACATATCATCATTCTCTGCCACTAGAACACCATGGTGAACGTGTTGTATGCTGCTATAGCCATTCAATTTTTGGACAAGGGTGTCAATAAATAATTTTTTTAAATGTACCCCCCATGGGAAAATGTTTGTCAGCCCATGCACTTAGTGTATAGGCATTACAAGTCTAGGAGACACGCTCCTTTACATTGGGCCTAGTTTTTAAGGAGGCCTTCCTCCACGTTTCATCATCCACGCTAGTGATCACTGATGAGCGAACGTGCTCGCCACTACTCGGTACTTGTCCGAGTATCACTGTGCTCGGTGTACTCGGTGAGTACCAAGCTTTTCTGGAAATATTAGGCAGGAGCTTGTGTCTCTGCCCTGCAATTTTGGCGCTCTTTACAGCGCCAATGAACATGCAAGGATTGTCTGCCATGCACTGTAATACCGCAGCCATCTTTGTTATGGTATTACAGTGATTGGCTGGCTGCACAGTGGCATCAGAGGAGCCCACCCCTGTACCTAAGTATGCCACCCTTTTGTTTTTTGGTTTTGTTGTTTTGCGAGACATTAACATCTATTTATTTTTTGGGAGTACTAACTGTGTCAGACACTCCTTCCAATCGTCCTCCGCTGACCACACCAATGCTGCCTGTGTACCTCTGCAAGATAATTCAAACTGCTTTGAGTCTAATTTTTTTATTTTAGGCCTTCTAAGTCTGTCTGCGGTCCATCCTTCCAATTGTCCTCCGCTGAACACACCAATGCTGCCTGTGTACCCCTGCAAGATAATTGAAACTGCTTTGAGACTAATTTTTTTTATTTTAGGCCTACTAAGTCTGTCTGCGGTCCCTCCTTCCATTTGTCCTCCGCTGAGCACACCAATGCCGACCGTGTACCCATGTAACTTTTTGTCATCCTGCAGTGAGCCTACTTTGTGGTGTAAGGCCTACTAGCAGTGTCTGTCTGTGCCACTTAATACAGCTGTCCTCCTCTAAAAAAAAATGACGGATTTTCAGCTTGTCAGAATTATAAAACTGCATTGGGGCCACAAGTTTCGTTGTTGTCTACATACTGAGTCTTCCGCTCCAAGGTGTTCTCTCTGTTGCCTCTCCTTCGCTTCTATCTTGAAGCTCTTGTTAAGTAGTTGTTGAAACAACACTGCATCAGGCCTACAAGTTGGGTCTGGGTTGTAGAGACGGTGTCTCCCGCTCCAAGGTGTTCTCCAGGTTGCCTCTCCATAGCTTCAATCTTCATGCTCTTGTTAAGTAGTTGTTGAAACAACGCTGCATTAGGCCTACAAGTTGGGTCTGGGTTGTAGAGACGGTGTCTGCCGCTCCAAGGTGTTCTCCAGGTTGCCTCTCCATGGTGTTCTCCATGTTGCCTCTCCATAGCTTCTATCTTCTAGCTCTCGTTAAGTAGTTGTTGAAACAACACTGCATTATACCTACAAGTTGGGTCTGGGTTGTAGAGACGGTGTCTCCCGCTCCAAGGTGTTCTCTAGGTTGCCTCTCCATGGTGTTCTCCAGGTTGCCTCTCCATAGCTTCTATCTTCTAGCTCTCGTTAAGTAGTTGTTGAAACAACACTGCATTAGGCCTAGAAGTTGGGTCTGGGTTGTAGAGATGGTGTCTCCCGCTCCAAGGTGTTCTCCAGGTTGCCTCTCCATAGCTTCTATCTTCTAGCTCTCGTTAAGTAGTTGTTGAAACAACACTGCATTAGGCCTACAAGTTAGGTCTGGCTTGTAGAGACGGTGTCTCCCGCTCCAAAGTGTTCTCCAGTTTGCTACATAATCGAAGCTGCATAGAGCCTATTTTGTTATTTTAGGCCTACTAAGTCTTTCTGCGGTCCCTCCTTCCAATTGTCCTCCACTGAGCACACCAATGAAGACCGTGTACCCATGTAACCTTTTTTAAACCTGCGTCGAGCCAACTTTGTGGTGTAAGGCCTACTTGCAGTGTCTGGCTGCGCCACTCAATACAGCTGTCCTCTTTAAAAAAATGACCTGCAATTATCAGGTTTTCAGCCTATCGGAATTTTAAAACTGCAGTGGGGCTACTAGTTTGGTTGGGGCCTACTAACAGTGTCTGCCGCTCGTTAAGTAGTTATTAATGTTAGACTGCATTTGGCCTACTAGTTGGGTTGGGGCCGCTCCTTGATGTTCTCCTCCACTGAACAAATCAGTGCCGCCTGTTTACTTCTGTTACCAATTTTGAACTGCATTTAGCCTACTTACTGATTTGGGCCTACTCACTGTGTCAGCCTCTCATTACAGTTGTACTCCACTGAACAAAGCAATGCCCCCTGGTTAGTCCTGTTACCAATTTTGAACTGCATTTAGCCCACTTTATTCTTTGGGCCCATATCTGTTTCCCCCTCATCCTGCCCATTGCCCAGCCAGTGATAGATGAGTCTGCTGGTACATTGACCCATAACGCAACATTCCTCGTGCACGCTACACAGCAAGATTGTGACCCTGCTGAAAGTCAGGTTCCCCTTTCCGCATACCATACCACCTTACACGGGGACAAAGAGGAAGGTGCAGATGAAAGTGCAGGTTCCTTCATCAGGTGGGGGGAGGAATACTCGTTGGCGACGTCACTGGCACAGGGCCCCTCATAGTACGCAAAAGTGTTGCTGCCGGTGGGAGGCGCCCCCGCTGTGCAAACACACCGCCGTACTTTGAGGGGGCCTGTGCCAGTGCCAATGCCAACGAGTGGGCCCCCCCTGTTTGCTCAGGATCACAGCCCTTGCAAAGTTGAAATACTTACCTCTCCCTGCTCCACTGCCGTGACGTGGTCCAGATTTCCTGGGCCCACTAAATACTTGAACCAGCCCTACCCCCCACAACTTTAGCCAAATGACCCCCAATTTCCAATGCCTTACTATTATTATAAGGTAAATTAAGATTGACAAGCTTCAGTAACAAGAATGTATGTTTTTGCCATTGAAATGGGCACTGTACATGTTTTCCTGGCCTCCACTCACTGCCGACTATGCTCCCCCACTGACTTGCATTGGGTTTCGTGTTTCAGTCGATCCCCGACTTTTCGCGATAATCGGCCGATTTCACTCGACTCGACGTTTGAGATAGTCGGGTTTCACAAAACCCGACTCGACCCTAAAAAACTAAAAGTCGCTCAACCCTAGTCACTATATCTGACAAATACTCCTTCAATGGCTCTGTTTTGAAGTTTGGAACGTTTTTCTTCTGGAATAAACACAAAAACTTTGTAACCAAAAACTCCTAAATGATTCACACTTGGTTTCTTATCTTGCCACAGTTCATATGGGATTTTTTTCAGTTTTCTTGAAAAAAGTTTGTTTTGCAGATAAGTAGCTGTCATTGCTGCTTCACCCCAGTATTTCTCTGGTAGTTTGAAGTCTGTTAGTACACATCTTATCATTTCAGTCAGAGTTCTGTTTTTCCTTTCTGCTACCCTTTTCTGTTCAGATGTGTATGGAACAGTCTTTTGATGCTCTATTCCATTCTGTCTTATGTAGTTTTCTATTTGGTGTCCTGTAAATTCACCTACATTATCAATTCTGATGATGATGATTGGCTTCCTCTGAAACCTGTTATTTGACTTTTTCACATAGTCTTCTAATTTTTCAAAAACTTCACTTTTGTTCTTTATTAAGTACATGACTGTGTATCTTGAGTAGTCATCTATGAAGGTCACCATATATCTATTACCTCCTGACATGGTCACATTCATGGGTCCACATACTAAAGTGTGTACCGAGTCAAGTGGTCTTGTGCTTTTTGTCTAACTGATTTTATACAACATTGACAGTTTACGGTAATTGAGCAATCAGATATAACGCCATTATACTCTCAGGATGTCTGTGTCATAGATTTCTATGTCACATGTGAATACAATTCTTGTGATCATGTGTGCATAACTTCATCGGTTCTTTTAATGTGTCTAGATGATATAATTGTTCACTGCTTTGACATTAATTATTACCTTATCTCCCACTAGGATTGTACAGTTATCATCTTGAATTTTACAGTAAGTCCTTTGGCTGTTAGACGCTTTACTGGTAACTAGGGTTGAGCGAAACGGATCGGACAAATTCAAAAGTCACCGACATTCGGCAAAGTCGGGTTTCGTGAAACCCGACCCTAGTGTGGGATCGGCCATGAGGTTGCGATCTTCGCGCGATAGTCTCATCCAATGAAGGACGCAGAGTGTGGGCAGCGTGATGACATGGGTCTCGCTCCCCACCATCTTAGAGAAGGGCATTACAGTGATTGGCTTGCTTTCTGCAGCATCACAGGGGCTATAAAGGGGCATGCACGCCCAGGGCCGCCATCAGGGCATGACGGCCGTGACTGGCGTATGGGGCCCGGTGGGCAGAGGGGGCCCGCATCGGGCCCCGTCTCATCTGCTCACCGGGCCCCTACCGGCAGCCGCAGGCTAACTGGGCCCTTAGCGCCAACGCTGCAGCTGTTTAAAGCTATTGACGTGCGGGCGCGGGCCCGCACGTCAATAGTTAACAGCCGCCAGCCAATCTGAGGCTGGCAGCTGACGTCAGCCGCAGCGTGCATGCATGTCGCTGGCGTCATTGTCAGTCGCCGGCGAGTGCACGCTGCAGCTGCGTGGAGACTTCGCCCGCCGCAGGAGCACGGCCAGGTAAGAAGAACTTCTTTTTTTTTTTTTTTTTCTTGAGAGCGGCGATCCGGGGGACCCAGGGAAGAACGCTGGACACAGAGGCAAAAAGCTGGACAGAGATGGGGCAGAGTGCTGGACAGAGATGGGGCAGAGTGCTGGACAGAGATGGGGCAGGATGGATACGATGGAGACAGATGGGGCAGGATGGGGAGATCATATGGGGCAGAATGGATACTCATGAGGGCAGGATGGGAGAACATATGGCTGGAGCCTGGAATGAGACACACGGGGGCTAGGATGGCGAATATTACCATAGGGGCTAATTAAGGGATATTATTATTGCAGTGATGCATTTATTTTATTTTTTAAGTATACTGTTTTAAATGAGGGGCGGTCCTGTTACTGTGTAGAGGGATACTATGTCGCCTTCTTCATGTGGTGTAATGTAGAGGCTGGGAAAATTAAGTAATGTGTTCTACAAGCGGAACTCGAGATAACTGTGTTATTTCCTGCAGAGACGATTCCTGGCTGGATGAAGTGATGGCGGTCTGTGCTGGATGAAAGATGAAGGACTTCACCTAGAGACGTCACTGGTGAGTCAGTGTTACCTATACACTGACACTATACACTGTATACTATATACAGAGGTCCTGTGTACAATGTCACCAGTGATCACTGTATTAACTATACATTATATACAGAGCTCCTGTGTATAATGTCACCGGTGATCACTGTATTACCTCTACACAGACACTGCATACTAATTACAGACCTCCTGTGTATAATGGCACTGATGGTGATAGTATTGTGGGGGGTTTTTTATTACTGATCAGTATTGTAGTATTCAGTCATTGGTGGTAATATGTGGTCTGGTCATGATGTGGTGGTATTTGTTCCTTGTATTTTATATTATTCGATCACTGTGGTGGTAATATGTCATCTGGTCATAGTGTTGTGGTATTTGTTCCTTGTATGTAGTATTATAGGTCATTTTAATAATTGAAAAATAAATAAAAATATACCTAAATTGTATTGCATATTTTAACAAATATTTAAAAGGGTACAGCAGAGTAGGGCCCGGTCAAAAGTGTCTACCGTGTTATGGTGGCGGCTTAAAAAATCTTTTGGCCAAAACAAAAGCTGCCGGCTCTATGTGTGATCTGGTGATGGGAACTGTCAATGTGTGATAGGTGAGAAGTGGAGATTTTCCAAGAGAGAGCGGTGGGACTGTGGACAGTTCGAGGGGTGGAGCCTGGAGGTGGGGCTGGGGTGGAGCCTGGGCGGAGTCTCAAGGGGGCCCCGAAAATTTTGCCAGTATGGGGCCCCAAAATGTCTAGTGGCAGCCCTGTGCACGCCGACCGCCATCTTATTTCTGACGATCTTAGCATAGGGAGAGGTTGTGTTGTGAATTCCGCTCTTGGGCTCCCTCCGGTGGTTGTAAGTAGCATTTTTGTGAGTTCTGCTCTTGGGCTCCCTCCTGTGGTTTTGAGTGGTATGGCTGCTTCTTGGATTTAGCTTGAGCAGCTGTTTTCACTGATCGTCTTTCTGGCTCGGCTATATTAGTCTGGCCTTATCCCTCATTCAATGCCAGTTGTCAATTGTTCCTGCCTGGAGTAATTGCTCTTAGGATTTTCCTGACACTCTGACCAGTTCAGCAAAAGCTAAGTCCTTGCTTGTCCTTTTGCAGTTCACTTGTTGTGGACTTTGTTGTTCAGAACTTTCTATGTTTTGTTCATTTGTCCAGCTTATCAGTATGGATCTATTCAGCTAGGCTGGAAGCTCTGGGCAGCAGAGTTTGCCCTCCACACCTTTAGTCAGGTGTGGAGATTTTTGCATTCCTCTGCGGTGGACTTTTTCTAGTTTTTATTACTGACCGCACAGCGTTCTGTCCTGTACTATTTCTATCTAGCTAGAAGTGGCCTCCTGTGCTTAATCTTGTTTCATACTACGTATGTCATTTCCTTCTCCTCTCACAGTCATTACTTGTGGGGGGCTAATCTATCCTTTGGGGATTTTCTCTGAGGCAAGATAGTTTTCCTGCTTCTATCTTTAGGGGTAGTTAGCTCTTAGGCTGTGACGAGATGCTTAGGCAGAGTTAGGAGCATTCCACGGCTATTTCTAGTGTTGTGTCAAATAAAAGGGAGATTTAAATTGGCACTAAGTGGATCTACGTCACAGTTCTGTTAGTTTGTCGTACATCTTCCAGCCACGTTCTGCCACTTACATTGTGTAGTGTAATACACTGGGCCTGAGTTTTGTTGCAGTCTCCCCCAAATAAAAGGGAGATTTAAATTGGCACTAAGTGGATCTACGTCACAGTTCTGTTAGTTTGTCGTACATCTTCCAGACACGTTCTGCCACTTACATTGTGTAGTGTAGTACACTGGGCCTGAGTTTTGTTGCAGTCTCCCCCCAAAAAAAGGGAGATTTAAATTGGCACTAAATGGATCTACGTCACAGTTCTGTTAGTTTGTCGTACATCTTCCAGCCACGTACTGCCACTTACATTATGTAGTGTAATACACTGGGCCTGAGTTTTGTTGCAGTCTCCCCCCAAAAAAAGGGAGATTTAAATTGGCACTAAGTGTGTTAGGGGTCGAGTTCCTGCCTCTGCACAGGGGGAAGCTCGAGCCATCTCTGCTGCGGTCTCCCATTCTTCTCCATGCTCAGTCTGACACTGTGCGAACGGTTACTGCTGTCCTTCCAGCTTCTGCCATTGTAGTCAGTACTGGTCAGCAGCGAGCAGACGTTTTTGGGACTAAGTCCTACTTTTCCCCTTCTGAGCATGCCCAGGGTAAGATTTCTCATTGGAGATCAAGGGTCACATGCTCAGGTACTGCAGCAACACCTATTGGTCCTCTAGGAAGGTCCTGAAGGTGTTCAACGTCTGTGGCAGCCTCTCATTGGTCCTTCTAGGAAGGTCCTGTATTTGCTGCAGCTATAAGAGGTGCGCATGACCGCACGGCCATGCACTAGTATCAATTTATGTATGAGCTCAGTGCCAGTGTGGTCATGTTTGTATGCAGTCAGGGACCCGGCTGAAATAAGCCTCTAGAATGCTGGCACCTCAGGCAAGGAGTTTCGTGTGTGTGCATTCAGGGACCCGGCTGAAATAAGCCCCTAGAATGCTAACACCTCCGGAGAGGAGTTTCATGTTTGCATTTGACTGCATGACCACCATCTGCTCTACTAAGTAGCTGTGTCCCTCTGTGAGCCAAACAGGGCACAGCGTTATCTTTACTAACAGACTCTGTGAAGTAACAGAGTCTGTTTATACTACTTTATTGTACCGCCATATCTAGCAGTAGGTGCTTTCCTGCACGGTGGATCCTGGGTTGCGAACGCACCAACTTCTTCTAATAAATATTTACTCGGTGCGTTCCGCCAACCCTAACAAAGTGGATCTACGTCACAGTTCTGTTAATTTGTCGTACATCTTCAAGCCAGGTTCTGCCACTTACATTGTGTAGTGTAATACACTGGGCCTGAGTTTTGTTGCAGTCTCCCCCCCCCAAAAAAAAAAGGGAGATTTCAATTGGCACTAAGTGGATCTACATCACAGTTCTGTTAGTTTGTTTGTCGTACATCTTCCAGCTACGTTCTGCCACTTACATTGTGTAGTGTAATACACTGGGCCTGAGTTTTGTTGCAGTCTCCCTCAAATAAAAGGGAGATTTAAATTGGCACTAAGTGGATCTACGTCACAGTTCTGTTAGTTTGTCGTACATCTTCTAGCCACGTTCTGCCACTTACATTGTGTAGTGTAATACACTACGCCTGAGTTTTGTTTCAGTCTCCCCCCCAAAAAAAGCGAGATTAAAATTCTCCACAAGTTTATATACACCTTGGTGTTGGTGGTGGTGGAGCATCTGGTGGTAGTGGGAAAAGCAAAATAGCACCAAAGGCTCGAAGTGTTGAGCCAGCGTCATCGTCTGGCTACACAAGGCTTCAAAGGCTCCCTTATCTGGGAGTGGGAAAACAGGTTTTAAAGCCGGAGCAGCAGGAAAAAGTTTTGGCTTTCCTTGCTGACTCAGCCTCTAGCTCTTTCGCCTCCTTTTCAGAAGGTTCGAAATCTAAAAGTAGAGAGTCGTCAGTGGATGCTCCCGGTCAGGAACAAGTCACTTCCTTGTGTCCTTCACCCAAACCAAAAGTGAAGGATGCGGCAGGCGAAACTACAGTTTACTCCATGGAGCTCTTTACACATACCGTGCCTGGGTTAGAGAGGGAAATTGTTAAAAGCCCATTACAAGATGAATCGGACATGGAGTGAACAGATGCACAGCCACAGTTAGATTGTTATGCTGTTCCATTGACGCAGATCACTACATTGCCCTCGCAGTGTACTGAGCCAGAATCTGACCCTGATGAGATTATGGTGCCCCGTCACGAACGCTATAGCACCTTACACGGTGACACAGAGGAAGGTGCACATGAAATAGAAGAGGAGGTGATAGATGACCCAGTTGTTGACCCAGATTGGCAGCCATTGGGGGAAGAGGGTGCCGCTGCCAGTAACTCAGAAGCGGAGGAGGATGATCCGCAGCAGCCATCTACATCACAACAGCTTTCATCTGGCAGGCCCGTATCTGGCCAAAAATGTTTGTCAAATCCAAAAACAACTTTAGGACACCGTGGCCATCCGGTGAAAGTAGCACAGCGTGCAATGCCTGAAAAGGTAATCCATAGTAGGAAGAGTGCATGTGGGCAATTTTTAACCAAGATCCGAATGATCAGTGCAAAGTTAACTGTAAGAAGTGCTCAAAGACCTTTAGCAGAGGGAAGAATCTCCAAAATTTAAATACAACGTGCATGCGTAGACATTTAACCAGCATGCATTTGCAAGCCTGGACTAACTACCAAACGTCCAGTACCGTTGGTGCACCTGCTCAGAATGAAGGTAGTCAGCAACGCTACATTGCTTCCCTCACAGTAAACCCACCGGTTAGGACACCACCAGCAGCAAATGTGGAGGTATCGTCGCAAGGTCAAAGCAGTTAGGGAATCACAAGGTTCTTGGTAGGAAACACTGTAGGTAGGCCAACATCAAGAATACATCACCAACCCTCTCTCAATCTGCCATGTCCACCACCACCCCCGCTAGTTCCACCATATGCAGCTCTCCAGTCCAGCTTACCCTACAAGAGACTCTCATTAGGAAATGAAAGTGCTCATCCTGTCTTCCGCGTACACAGGGTTTGAACGCCCACATTGCTAGACTAATTGTTATGACCTGGTGGTTAGGAGCACCCGACACGACCTGAAAGTTAAACTCACACAGGACAAGCTCTGGGATGTGGGAGCTCTGCTGACCGCAGGCCCTAGTCCTATCATAACAACTAGAAATAGCCGTGGAGCGTTCCTGACTCTCCCTAGACGCCTCTTCACAACCTAAGAGCTAGCTAGCCCTAGAGATAGAAAATAAAGCCTACCTTGCCTCAGAGAAATTCCCCAAAGGAAAAGGCAGCCCCCCACATATATTGACTGTGAGTAAAGATGAAAGTCACAAACGCAGAAATGAAACAGGTTTCAGCAAAGGGAGGCCAGACTTACTAAACAGACAGAGGATAGGAAAGGAATCTTTGCGGTCAGCACAAAAAACTACAAAAGACCACGCAGAGTGTGCAAAAAGACCTCCGCACCGACTAACGGTGCGAAGATGCCACTCTGCATCCCAGAGCTTCCAGCTAGCAAGACAAAATCATGATAACCAGCTGGACAAGGAAACAATGAACAAATAATAACTATCAGGAACCTAGCTTCTGCTGGAGAAGACAGGTCACCAGAAAGATCCAAGAGCGAACTGAACCAATGCAGGAACATTGACAGCTGGCATGGAGTAACGATCTGAGTGGAGTTAAATAGAGCAGCCAACCAAAGGATAAACCACGTCACCTGTGTAAGGAACCTCAGAAGCAGCAGCTTCACTCACAGCCACCAGAGGGAGTCCATGGACAGAACTCGCCGAAGTACCATTCACGACCACAGGAGGGAGTTCGACAACAGAATTCACAACAGTACCCCCCCCCCCTTGAGGAGGGGTCACCGAACCCTCATCAGAGCCCCCAGGCCGATCAGGATGAGCCAAATGAAAGGCACGAACTAGATCGGCAGCATGAACATCAGAGGCAAAACCCCAGGAATTATCTTCCTGACCATAACCCTTCCACTTGACCAGGTACTGGAGTTTCCGTCTCGAAACACGAGAATCCAAAATCTTCTCCACCACATACTCCAACTCCCCCTCGACCAACACCGGGGCAGGAGGATCAACGGAGGGAACCATAGGCGCCACGTATCTCCGCAACAACGACCTATGGAACACATTATGGATAGCAAAAGAAGCTGGAAGGTCCAAACGAAATGACACAGGATTAAGAATTTCAGAAATCTTATATGGCCCAATGAAACGAGGCTTAAACTTAGGAGAGGAAACCTTCATAGGAACATGACGAGATGACAACCAAACCAAATCCCCAACACGAAGTCGGGGACCAACACAACGCCGGCGGTTAGCGAAACGTTGAGCCTTCTCCTGGGACAATGTCAAATTGTCCACCACATGAGTCCAAATCTGCTGCAACCTGTCCACCACCGTACCCACACCAGGACAGTCCGAAGGCTCAACCTGCCCTGAAGAGAAACGAGGATGGAAACCAGAATTACAGAAAAAAGGAGAAACTAAAGTAGCCGAGCTGGCCCGATTATTAAGGGCGAACTCAGCCAAAGGCAAGAAGGACACCCAATCATCCTGATCAGAAGGAACAAAGCATCTCAGATATGTTTCCAAAGTCTGATTAGTTTGTTCGGTTTGGCCATTAGTCTGAGGATGGAAAGCCGAAGAAAAAGACAAATCAATGCCCATCTTAGCACAAAAGGACCGCCAAAACCGCGAAACAAACTGGGAACCTCTGTCCGAGACGATGTTCTCTGGAATGCCATGCAAACGAACCACATGCTGGAAGAACAATGGCAGCAAATCAGAGGAGGAAGGCAATTTAGACAAGGGTACCAAATTGACCATCTTAGAGAAGCGATCAGAAACCACCCAAATGACCGACATCCTTTGAGAAACAGGGAGATCAGAAATAAAATCCATGGAAATATGCGTCCACGGCCTCTTCGGGACCGGCAAGGGCAAAAGCAACCCACTGGCATGAGAACAGCAGGGCTTAGCCCGAGCACAAGTCCCACAGGACTGCACAAAAGAACGCACATCCCGTGACAAAGAAGGCCACCAAAAGGATCTAGCCACCAAATCTCTGGTACCAAAGATTCCAGGATGACCAGCCAACACCGAACAATGAACCTCAGAGATAACTCTACTAGTCCATCTATCAGGGACAAACAGTCTCTCCGCTGGACAACGGTTAGCAATACTAGAAAAATTAGCGATGAAGCGACGGTAAAAATTAGCAAAGCCCAGGAACTTCTGCAGGCTCTTCACAGATATCGGCTGAGTCCAATCATAAATGGCCTGAACTTTAACAGGGTCCATGTCGATAGTAGAAGGGGAAAAAATGAAACCCAAAAATGAAACCTTCTGAACTCCAAAGAGACACTTTGACCCCTTCACAAACAAGGAATTCGCACGAAGGACCTGGAACACCATTCTGACCTGCTTCACATGAGATTCCTAATCATCCGAAAAGACCAAAATGTCATCCAAATATACAATCATGAATTTATCCAGGTACTCTCGAAAGATGTCATGCATAAAGGACTGAAACACAGATGGAGCATTAGAAAGCCCGAATGGCATAACCAGGTACTCAAAATGGCCCTCGGGCGTATTAAATGCTGTTTTCCATTCATCGCCCTGTTTAATTCGCACAAGATTGTACGCCCCTCGAAGATCTATCTTGGTGAACCAACTAGCCCCCTTAATCCGAGCAAACAAATCAGACAGCAGCGGCAAAGGATACTGAAATTTGACTGTGATCTTATTAAGAAGGCGGTAATCAATACAAGGTCTCAAAGAGCCATCCTTCTTGGCCACAAAAAAGAACCCTGCTCCCAATGGTGACGACGACGGGCAAATATGACCCTTCTCCAAGGATTCCTTTATATAACTCCGCATAGCGGCGTGCTCTGGCACAGATAAATTAAACAGACGGCCCTTAGGAAACTTACTACCAGGAATCAAATTAATAGCACAATCGCAATCCCTATGAGGAGGTAGGGCACCGGATTTGGGCTCTTCAAATACATCCCGGTAATCTGATAAAAACTCAGGGACTTCAGAAGGAGTGGAAGGCGAAATTGGCAACAATGGAACATCACCATGTACTCCCTGACAACCCCAGCCGGACACAGACATAGATTTCCAATCTAACACTGGATTATGGACCTGTAGCCATGGCAACCCCAAAACGACCACATCATGCAGATTATGCAACACCAAAAAGCGAATATCCTCCTGATGTGCAGGAGCCATGCACATGGTCGATTGAGTCCAGTACTGAGGCTTATTCTTGGCCAAAGGCGTAGCATCAATTCCTCTCAATGGAATAGGATACTGCAAGGGCTCCAAGAAAAAACCACAGCGCCTGGCAAACTCCAAGTCCATCAAATTCAGGGCAGCGCCTGAATCCACAAATGCCATAACAGAATAGGACGACAGAGAGCAAATCAGAGTAACGGACAAAAGAAATTTAGACTGTACCATACCAATGGTGGCAGACCTAGCGAACCGCTTAGTGCGCTTAGGACAATCGGAGATAGCATGAGTGGATTCACCACAGTAAAAACACAGCCCATTCCGACGTCTGTGTTCTTGCCGTTCTAGTCTGGTCAAAGTCCTATCACACTGCATAGGCTCAGGCCTATGCTCAGAGAATACCGCCAGATGGTGCACAGCTTTGCGCTCACGCAAGCGCCGATCGATCTGAATGGCCAAGGACATAGACTCATTCAGACCAGCAGGCGTGGGAAATCACACCATGACATCCTTAAGGGCTTCAGAAAGACCCTTTCTGAAAATTGCCGCCAGGGCACACTCATTCCACTGAGTAAGCACAGACCACTTTCTAAACTTCTGACAGTACACCTCCGCTTCATCCTGACCCTGACACAAAGCCAGCAAGATTTTCTCTGCCTGATCCACTGAATTTGGTTCATCATAAAGTAATCCAAGTGCCAGAAAAAACGCATCAACATCACGCAATGCAGGATCTCCTGGCGCAAGGGAAAATGCCCAGTCTTGAGGGTCACCACGCAACAAAGAAATAATGATTTTTACTTGTTGAATGGGGTCACCAGAGGAGCGGGGTTTCAAAGCTAGAAACAGTTTACAATTATTCTTGAAATTCAGAAACTTAGATCTATCCCCAGAAAATAAATCAGGAATAGGAATTCTAGGCTCTAACATAGGATTCTGAACCACAAAATCTTGAATGTTTTGTACCCTTGCAGTGAGATGATCCACACAAGAGGACAGACCTTGAATGTCCATAACTACACCTGTGTCCTGAACCACCCAAAGGTTTAGGGGAAAAGAAAGACAAAACACAGTGCAAAGAAAAAAAAATGGTCTCAGAACTTCAATTATCCCTCTATTGAGATGCATTAATACTTTGGGCCAGCTGTACTGTTATGACCTGGTGGTTAGGAGCACCCGACACGACCTGATAGTTAAACTCACACAGGACAAGCTCTGGGATGTGGGAGCTCTGCTGACCGCAGGCCCTAATCCTATCACAACAACTAGAAATAGCCGTGGAGTGTTCCTGACTCTCCCTAGACGCCTCTTCACAGCCTAAGAGCTAGCTAGCCCTAGAGATAGAAAATAAAGCCTACCTTGCCTCAGAGAAATTCCCCAAAGGAAAAGGCAGCCCCCCACATATATTGACTGTGAGTAAAGATGAAAGTCACAAACGCAGAAATGAAACAGGTTTCAGCAAAGGGAGGCCAGACTTACTAAACAGACAGAGGATAGGAAAGGAATCTTTGCGGTCAGCACAAAAAACTACAAAAGACCACGCAGAGTGTGCAAAAAGACCTCCGCACCGACTAACGGTGCGGAGATGCCACTCTGCATCCCAGAGCTTCCAGCTAGCAAGACAAAATCATGATAACCAGCTGGACAAGGAAACAATGAACAAATAATAACTATCAGGAACTTAGCTTCTGCTGGAGAAGACAGGTCACCAGAAAGATCCAAGAGCGAACTGAACCAATGCAGGAACATTGACAGCTGGCATGGAGTAACGATCTGAGTGGAGTTAAATAGAGCAGCCAACCAAAGGATAAACCACGTCACCTGTGTAAGGAACCTCTGAAGCAGCAGCTTCACTCACAGCCACCAGAGGGAGTCAATGGACAGAACTCGCCGATGTACCATTCACGACCACAGGAGGGAGTTTGACAACAGAATTCACAACAACTAATCTCGTTAGAGATGATGCCCTACCATTTGGTTGAAAGCGAAGCTTTCAAAGCCCTGATGGCCTACGCAGTACCACGCTATGACCTACCCAGTCAACACTTCTTTTCGAGAAATGCCATCCCAGCCCTCCACCAGCATGTCAAAGACCGCATTGTCCATGCACTGAGGCAATCAGTCAGTAGAAAGGTGCACCTCACAACAGATGCATGGACCAGTAGGCATGGCCAGGGACGTTTCGTGTCCATAACGGCGCACTGGGTTAATGTGGTGGATGCAGGGTCCACAGGGGACAGCCATAGTGGGATAGTTCTGCCTAGCCCACAGTCTAGGAAACAGTTGGCTGTAGGCGATCGCCACCCCTCCACCTCCTCCAGAAGTGAAAGCTCGTCCACAGAGCGCAGTCACATGACCACTCCAACCGCAGCTGCCAGTGTTGCACATGAGGTGTCCCATTATGGAACAGCTAGTGGTAAGCGTCAGCAGGCTGTGCTACAAATACATAGTAACATAGTAACATAGTTAGTAAAGCCGAAAAAAGACATTTGTCGATCCAGTTCAGCCTATATTCCATCATAATAAATACCCAGATCTACGTCCTTCTACAGAACCTAATAATTGTATGATACAATATTGTTCTGCTCCAGGAAGACATCCAGGCCTCTCTTGAACCCCTCGACTGAGTTCGCCATCACCACCTCCTCAGGCAAGCAATTCCAGATTCTCACTGCCCTAACAGTAAAGAATCCTCTTCTATGTTGGTGGAAAAACCTTCTCTCCTCCAGACGCAAAGAATGCCCCCTTGTGCCCGTCACCTTCCTTGGTATAAACAGATCCTCAGCAAGATATTTGTATTGTCCCCTAATATACTTATACATGGTTATTAGATCTCCCCTCAGTCGTCTTTTTTCTAGACTAAATAATCCTAATTTCGCTAATCTATCTGGGTATTGTAGTTCTGAAACAAATGAAGTGTTTGGGCAACAACAGACACCGCGGAAGTACTGGCCGAGTACTTGCAGCAAGAATCTCAGTCATGGCTGGGCAGTGTACATCTTGAGGCAGGCAAGGTAGTTAGTGATAACGAAAGGAATTTTATGGCTGCCATAGCCCATTCAGAACTGAAACACATACCTTGCCTGGCTCACACCTTGAACCTGGTGGTGCAGTGCTTCCTGAAAAATTATCCGGAGTTACCAGCCCTGCTCCTGAAGGTGCGAAGACTTTGCTCGCACATGCGCCGGTCGCCCGTACACTCCAGCCGTATGCAGAACCATCAGCGATTGCTGAATCTTCCCCAGCACCACCTAATAATCGATGTTGCAACAAGGTGGAACTCCACACTTCACATGCTTCAGAGGCTGTGCGAACAGAGGCGTGCTGTCATTTATTTGTGGGAGGATACACATACACGGGCAGGCAGTTGGATGGCAGACATGTAGTTGTCTGGTGTGCAGTGGTCGAAGCTCCAAGACCTCTGTCAAGTCTTTCAGTGTTTTGAGGAATGCACACAGCTGGTAAGTGTAGATGACATGATCATAAGCATGAGCATCCCACTAATGCGTCTGCTGATGCAAAGTTTGACGTACATCAAGGAGCAGGCGTCTGCAGCCAAGGAGGAGGTAAGCCTTGATGACAGTCAGCCATTGTTTGGTCAGGGAACTCTCCTGGACAAGGTGGCGGACGAAGAGGAGGAGGAGGAGGAGGATGATGGGGATGAATATTTATGGGAGGAGGATGCTTCTCAGGGGGCAATAGAAACTGGTGGCATTGTAAGGTCAAGTACAGGGTTTTTGCGGGCCACAAGTGAAGTTGATTTGCAAGAAAGTGCTCCTCATCCCAGCACAAGCAGTGAATTGACACCTGGAACATTGGCCCACATGGCAGAGTATGCCTTGAGTATCCCAAAAAAGGACCCCCGCATTATCAAAATGATGACCGATGACGATTACTGGTTGGCCTGCTTCCTGGATCCACGATACAAAGGAAAATTACAAAATATCATGCCACATGAGAACCTGGAGCAAATATTGGCTACCAAACAAGCAACTCTTGTAGACCGTTTGGTTCAGGCATTCCCAGCACACAGAGGCGGGGATGGTTCTCACACGAGCTGTAGGGGGCAACATGGCAGAGGTGTTAGAGGTGCACAAATCTGAAGTGGCGTTGGACAGAGGGGTTTTATGACCAGGTTGTGGAGTGATTTTGCAATGACCGCAGACACAACAGGCACTACTGCATCAATTCAAAGTGAGAGGAGACAGCATTTGTCCAGTATGGTTACCAACTATTTTTCCTCCCTTATCGATGTTCTCCCTCACAGTTCATTCTCCTTTGATTACTGGGCATCTAAAATAGACACCTGGCCTTAATTGGCAGAATATACATTGCAGGAGATCGCTTGCCCAGCTGCAAGTATGCTATCAGAAAGAGTCTTCAGTGCTGCTGGTTCAATACTGACCGAGAAAAGGACACGTCTGGCTACCCGAAATATTGATGATCTAACCTTTATTAAAATGAACCAACCAATTATTTTGCCCCACGTTCCACTGGTGACATGTAGCTTGCCTGAAAAATGTCTTGCTTTTGGCCTCCTCTTACTGACTGCTCCAATTCCTCCATTTGCAGCTGCTGAATGTCCACCATAGGCCAATTTTATACCTCCCTAAATGGGCTGAACCCCCCCACAGGGCCGTGGTCACCACTTGGCACAAGCACCCGTGCGAGTGCCGTTTGCCTGGACAGGTGTGTGTGCCCACTCTTGGTCTGATGGTGGTGATGCACAACCAACATCAGGCACACCGTCGTAATATGATGGGCCCTGTGCCGGTACCGCCGCCCACGAGAGAGTGTTCCCCCCCAGCTCGAACAGTGCTCTATCACTTGCAAAACTTACCTCACCCTGCTCCACCACTGTGTAGTCTGAGCTGTTAAATCCTTCAATGGCACTGCCAATACAAATTTGTTGAAATAATAGATGATAGTATAAATATACAGGGGCCCTGGCCTCCATTTAGACCAGTTAATACTTTGCGCCAACTACCACTGTCTGCTACTCAGCAGAGGAGCCCACCCCTGTACCTAGCTATGCCACCAGTTTATTTATGAACATTTTTTTGGCTGACATTTAGCCCACTTTATTATTTTGGCCTACTAACTGTGTCAGCCACTTATTACAGTTGTCCTCCACTGAACAAAGCAATGCCGCCTGTGTACTCCTGTTACCAATTGTGAACTGCATTTAGCCTACTTTTTTTTATTTTAGGCCTACTAAATCTGTCTGAGTCACTTATTACAGTTGTCCTCCACTGAACAAAGCAATGCCGCCTGTGTACTCATGTTACCAATTTTGAACTGCATTTAGCCTAATTACTTACTTGGGCCTAGTAACTGTGTGAGCCTCTCATAACAGTTGTCCTCCTCCGCTGAAAATAGCTATGCCGCCTGTGTACTCCTCTTACCAATTCTGAACTGCATTTAGCCTACTTTTTTATTTTAGGCCTACTAAGTCTGTCTGAGCCACTTATTATAGTTGTCCTCCACTGAACAAAGCAATGCCGCCTGTGTACTCCTGTTACCAATTCTGAACTGCATTTAGCCTACTTTTTTATTTTAGGTCTACTCAGTCTGTCTGAGCCACTTATTACAGTTGTCCTCCACTGAACAAAGCAATGCCGCCTGTGTACTTCTGTTACCAATTCTGAACTGCATTTAGCCTACTTTTTTATTTTAGGCCTACTCAGTGTGTCTGAGCCACTTATTACAGTTGTCCTCCACTGAACAAAGCAATGCCGCCTGTGTACTCCTGTTACCAATTGTGAACTGCATTTAGCCTACTTTTTTATTTTAGGCCTACTAAGTCTGTCTGAGCCACTTATTACAGTTGTCCTCCACCAAACAAAGCAATGCCGCCTGTGTACTCATGTTACCAATTTTGAACTGCATTTAGCCTAATTACTTACTTGGGCCTAGTAACTGTGTGAGCCTCTCATAACAGTTGTCCTCCTCCGCTGAAAATAGCTATGCCGCCTGTGTACTCCTCTTACCAATTCTGAACTGCATTTAGCCTACTTTTTTATTTTAGGCCTACTAAGTCTGTCTGAGCCACTTATTATAGTTGTCCTCCACTGAACAAAGCAATGCCGCCTGTGTACTCCTGTTACCAATTCTGAACTGCATTTAGCCTACTTTTTTATTTTAGGCCTACTCAGTCTGTCTGAGCCACTTATTACAGTTGTCCTCCACTGAACAAAGCAATGCCGCCTGTGTACTCCTGTTACCAATTCTGAACTGCATTTAGCCTACTTTTTTATTTTAGGCCTACTCAGTGTGTCTGAGCCACTTATTACAGTTGTCCTCCACTGAACAAAGCAATGCCGCCTGTGTACTCCTGTTACCAATTGTGAACTGCATTTAGCCTACTTTTTTATTTTAGGCCTACTAAGTCTGTCTGAGCCACTTATTACAGTTGTCCTCCACCAAACAAAGCAATGCCGCCTGTGTACTCCTGTTACCAATTTTGAACTGCATTTAGCCTAATTACTTACTTGGGCCTAGTAACTGTGTGAGCCACTAACAGTTGTCCTCCTCTGCTGAACAAAGCTATGCCGCCTGTGTACTCCTGTTAGCGATTTTGAACTGCATTTGGCCTACTTTCTTATTTGGGCCTACTAACTGTGTCAGCCACTCCTTACAGTTGTCCTACACTGAACAAAGCTATGCAGGGGGACGAAGCTGACGCGAAACGCGCGTTGGGGCTACAGCGTGGATCATCTCTGAGTGCCAGCTTCAGGGGTATGGACTTAAGGGGGGTTTTAGTGCAATCACTTACAATATGTGATTGATTGGAGCCTGTGTACAGGGCTCTGTGAGTGTCCACATGGATTTTGATTAGTTGATATGACCTTACACCCCCTGACCCCCTTCCCCTGGCTCTATCTGTTGCACTAGGCACTTTATTAACACATTTGGCATCAGTTTTTCTCCGCGCTGGCTTTTCATCTGTGCTACCTCCACTGTTTCTTTTTGCTTGCAACTTTTTGTATACTTTTTTGTACAAATTTAATTGATATTGGATTTTTAACTATTTGTATTCAATAAAATTGTTATTTTAGTATGGACTAGTACTCCGCTTTTGTCTGTATAAGCCAGTTTTGGGAGTGTCCTATATCTACTCATCAGGGATATTTCTCCTTAAATAGGCTCCCCCATGGTGGCTGTGAGCATTTTGGAGAAATTTGGAACTATATGTTTCAGTTTGGGCTTGTTATACCCCACCTGTTTAGTCCTGTTACCAATTTTGAACTGCATTTACCCTACTTTCTTATTTGGGCCTACTTACTGTGTCTGCCCCTCATCACAGTTGTCCTCCGCTGAACAAAGCAATGCCGCCAGTTTAGTCCTGTTAGCAATTTCGAACTGCATTTAGCCTACTTATCTTTTGGGGCCTACTAACTGTGTCAGCCTCTCATTACAGTTGTCCTCCGCTGAACAAAGCAATGCCGCCTGTTTAGTCCTGTTACAAATTTTGAACTGGATTTAGCCCTCTTTCTTATTTGGGCCTATATCTGTGTTTCCTTCTCATCCTGCCCATTGCCCAGCCACTGCTAGATGAGTCTACTGGTACATTGACCCAGACCACTACATTCCCCTTGCACTCTACACAGCCAGAATCTGACCCTGCTGAAAGTCAGGTTCCCCTTCTCGCATACTATACCACCTTACACGGGGACAAAGAGGAAGGTGCAGATGAAAGTGCAGGTTCCTTCATCAGGTGGGGGGCATACTCATTGGCACTGGCACAGGGCCCCTCATAGTACGCAAAAGTGTCTCTGGCAGTGGGAGGCGCCGCCCGCCGTCAAACACACCGCCGTACTATGAGGGGCCCTGTGCCAGTGCCAACTAGTGGGCCCCCCCTCCTTGCTCAGGATCGCAGCACTTGCAAAGTTGAAATACTTACCTCTCCCTGCTCCACCGCCGTGACGTATTCCGCGTTTCCTGGGCCCACAAAAATCCTGGAACATATAACACATCCTTTACTAGTAATTTTGAATTATGCTCAAATCTATCAGGAGAGATTAGCATTCCTTGTCCAATACCGTCTGCGGTTATTTTACTCCCATCTGCAAGATAAATTGCTTCCTTCTTATTTTCATCAAGTTCAGTAAAGAAGCTTTTATCACTATTCATGTGACTTATAGCTCCTGAGTCATTAAACCAGCCTGATGATGACTCTTTATCAGTTACTTTAAATGTACCATTCCAGTGATCTGCATTTCGGTTAGAAATTGTGCTTTTTTATTTTCTGTTTATTCTCCTTTTGGTGTAGTATATGCTCCTGCATGTCTTTCCTTGCACTTAATCTCATCTTGTAAAGTTTAAAGGGGGAATAGTTTGTGATTTAAGCTGAATCTTTCATGTAACTTTCTCAATGCTTCCCTCATTCCCTTTGCTGTATTCTCATTCCTTATGTGGATTAGCTGATCATCCTCCACTAATAAGCTGATAGTAGCTCTTGCTTGTCTGTTTTTCCTTATCCCGTGTGTGATCATTATCATTTGGTCTGTCTGTAGTAATTACCTCCCATAAATCATCTTTAGACAATAACATCTCCACTTTGAACTTCCATAACTGATAGTTCTCATTGTTCAGCTTAGCTACTATGAGTCTTGGCTCTGAACTGCTGCTCATCTTTAACGTATTTGCCTTACTTGTTTGGAGAGAATTGCTCTGAAGTATTCTTTTGCACTCACTGAGCCCATTTTGTGTTCTATGCTATGCCCATAACCTGTTGCATAGTTTGGTCGCAGAAGAAACTTGTGAGAGTAGATTATATGGGGTAATTCAACTTTTATCTACACAGAACATGAGGTACATGCATCAGCTTCTTAATACGGCATAACAGGAAGTCTAAAAGACCTTTTACCAGAGAGAAAGTGAAACTAAAGTACAACAAGTGTATGCATTACATTCAACTAAGCATATAACAGTAACAACATCGCCATCAACTGTCACAAAAGTGAAACTCCTCCTGCAAAATAAACGTTCAGGTCCGGACCTGGGTTTGAATGATTATATGTGGGTGTCCACCAAAAACATCATGTGGAAGTATTCTTCTGGGACCTGGAGTTCCAGGGTGATCAGGCCATATTGGGTATTTGCCATTCTGAGCCTGGGGACTTTCCAGATGAAGTTACCCCCAGTAATGCATGTACACAATGGCAATTGTGTCTCATCATCATCCACCTCTTGTAACACTTTCCCACCATCGCCTTCATGTGACCGTGGCTGCTCAAATATTTGAGCATCGCTACATGCGATCTCCTCTTGCCCCACTTCAAGTGGAGCAGGTGGGAGGCCGAATCTATAAATGGAAAAGTGAACAGCTGTTCGGAGTGTCCAAGTGTGGATCAGTTGTCTTCGGGTGCTCGGCATGGTGGGAGGAAGGAGGATCAGGGGGAGGAATATGCGGGCCAGACTCACGGCTACTGAGACTTGACCATGTGTTATATAGGGTGGTAGTGGCGGCAAAGTGACTGGAAGCATTATAAGCTATCCAACCAGCAACCTTTTGACACTGTCCTGGGTTCAATAGTGGTGTGCAAGACCCGCTAGGGCCGAGGGGCACTCAGAACCGGGTCGGACAACTCTTAAAGGGGCAGTCACAGCAGCAGCGATCCGGTCCGTGACCCTGGGCACACAACAAAAGTGATGAGGGAATGTTTGTAGGGGATTTCAAGTGATGCCACCTGTGGTGTTCGGCAATAGGTAGCTGATCCTGCTTAAGGGGACCGCTGGGGCTGATGGTATCTCAGCTGAGATGGTTCTGCTCCCCAAAGGTGGACTAAGGTCCCAGGGCTCCAAGTACAGTCTATCAGTGATCGTGGATGTAGGGGGCAGGACTGAGGGTGTGGGAATAGACTAGAGAACACAAGGGCTGCAGTTTTCTTTACCTTTAATTCCTGGTTGAAGGTGCAGTCCCGAGCACAGGAAACAGGTGATATTGGAGATCCGGGCAGCCTAGCAGCAATTCCTGGGGTGCCACAGGTATGATGCGGTCCCCTAGTAATTGGGACAGGAAGATCAGGAGAGAAGATGTGGGTGTGTGTTGTGGCAAAATTTCAGCTTGCCCACAGCCTCGGCCTCTGCATGAACCATCACCATCATGTCCAGTTCCCCATCCCTTGCCCATTTTAAATGGAGGACAATATTTTCCACGATCACTACAAATGGCTGAATTTAGAGCAAACTTATATGTAATCCGTGTGACAGACCAACCACAGTTTTAAATAGCTGGCCTGTAGGTAACTATTTTTACCAGCAAACTGGTGTCAATAACTTCACTAACACACTGCAACAAAATTTAAAGGGAGGCCAGAAATGGCAGAGTTTTTAGCGCACTTTTTATCTCTGATCCGTATGATGGACAAACCACAGTTTTAAATAGATGGATTTTTAGCTCTGTAATATGGAAAGGATCTGCCTGTATTAGGCTGGTTTCACACTTGCGTTTTTAATCGCATGCGTTTTTTAAAAAAAACGCATGGTGAAAAAACACATGTAAACGCGTGTAAACGCAGCGTTTTTTGACGCATGCGTTTAACGCATGCATAAAAAAACGCAGCGACACGCGTTTACATGTGTTTTTGCATGCGTTTGTGTTTTTTTGCACATTTAAAAAAAAAATTCAAGGAGCCAAAAAAAGATAACCTGTCACCACCAATGGGAATAGAGAGGGCGTATATGATGGGCTCTCTATATATTGACCCTAGGGGGAAATTTTAACAGCTTGCTACTGTTTCCTGTGTCATGATGGATCTTTCCATGGAGAGCTTTTATTTCAGCCTGGATTTCAGCTTCAAGATTTTTATGGCCTGTGCTTTTGCTTGGGAGCAAGACCGAAACCGCCAAAGATGGAGAAGGAGACAACGTAGGCGTTTTTGGAGGCACCCCATCATTGAAGTGCGTGAGAGCCGTGGAGCCTATCACACACTCTATGCGGAGCTGAATGCCAACCCAGAGAAATTCCAGGATTACACGAGAATGTCGCAAGAATCGTTCCGGTATTTGCTGTCTCGTGTCCAAGGAGCCATATGGCGACAGGACACACGGCTCCGTAGAGCGATTCCACCCGAGGAACGTCTGCTAGTGACATTAAGGTACGTTCAAAATCTAAACCAATGACAGTCCTGATTTTGTTTATGACATGTATTTTATGTGTTTCTTTCTTTTTGTTATTTTTAAACACACCATAAAAAGAGTAGATTTTAATGTTGGTTTTTTTGTGTGTTTTTCTTCTAGATTTCTTGCCACAGGGGAGAGTTTATCGTCCCTCCACTTCCAATACCACCTTGGAATATCAACCCTGTCCGGAATAGTTGTGGACACCTGTCGTGCGCTATGGAATGTACTCCGTGAGGAGTTTATACCAGTACCCACCGTGGACATGTGGCGTGAAATTTCCGATAAATTTTTGAATGTGTGTGATTTCCCCAACTGTTTAGGGGTGGTGGATGGAAAGCACATCCGCATTATCAAACCTGCCAGAACCGGATCAGAGTTTTTTAACTACAAAAAATATTTTTCTGTAGTGCTCATGGCAATAGCGGATGCGGAGTGTCGCTTCATCGCCGTGGACATTGGAGCTTTTGGCCGTGGCAATGATTCCCAGACTTTCAAGAGCTCGGATATGGGCCGTCGGGTGTATGGCAACAATTTTAATTTTCCCCCTCCACAGCCTCTCCCTAACACTCAAGGCCCACCACTGCCATTTGTTATGGTTGGGGATGAGGCCTTCCAGATGTGTGAAAATCTCCTGAAGCCATATTCTAGTCGGACTTGGACCACACTAGAAGGATCTTCAACTACAGACTGACCAGGGCCCGAAGAACAGTAGAGTGCACCTTTGGCATTCTGGTTGCTAAATGGCGCATTCTTGCAACAGCCATAAATCTAAAAAGTGGAAACAGTGGACGAGGTGGTCAAAGCCTGTGTGGTTCTCCACAATTACCTAATTGCTAAGGAGCGACCCCACATTGAACTGGATGAACCAGTTGCACACCCACTGCCTGATTTTCAGCATTAACCAATGCGGTCAACTGCAGCCGTTGGTCTTATGCAGGACCAATTTGCGGCCTATTTTGTTTCCGATATTGGACGGGTGTCATGGCAGGACAATGTTGTGTAAATATCCTGTTGTATCTTTATCTTTACCAATTATTATATACTGATAAAAATATTTCAAATTAATAAACTTGAGTGTTGGTTGTGTTGACCGTGTCTCCTATCTTTTTCCTCTCTAAACAAAGTTTTACCAAAGACGGTCAGTAGATATGTATGTATATCATATTTTGTAATCCAAAACCAGGAGTGGGTGATAGATGATGAGGTAATAGTTATTATTTTAATATCAGAATTGACCTCTTATATTGTTGCACTCCCTATTTTGGTTTACAAATAATGATATAGATTTATTGGTAACCATGTTGATTTATTGGTAATCTTGTTGACGTCATTGCGTCAAGACTGAGACAATCACTGTCACGCTTTCTATACCCATCAAGTCAAGTGTCAGAAATAATGAATTCATGATAAACATATACATGCTCATGAATTCACAATTTCTTACACCTGGCCAGGTGAGCATAGATATGTAGCGTAGGTATAAAGAAGAGAATATGGTGAATATACAAAGCAGTTATCAACTCAATAGGTCAGGTGTCTTAACTTATGAGTTTTTGGACACCTGACCTGTTCAGTAGAGTACTGAACTTGATTTCCACCATTTTCTCTTTGTACTGTCACACTAGGTACAAAAAAAGAGTATGGAAATAACTGTTATATTTTTTTGGGCAACTCATATCTGTATACTAAAGACACACATATAGATGTAGTCTTGTATTTTAAACTACTGGAGATATGTTTTGGCCCAAAGAATAAGTGTGTGGCGAAGTTTATTGGTGTGTATTGACGGCGGCGATAGACACAATAAACCAAACATAATTGTGGCAAATTAAATTTTTTTTATTTAGTTAACAAATTTAAAAACTTATTTTTTGGTACCGCAACGGGTTATACCGCGACGGCTTGGGGTAGAGTGACGTAAACGGGGGGTGTTAAGAACTGAAGCCTGGCTTATCGTGGAGGAGGCAGAGGTGGCAGGAGAAGGGGCAATGAAACTGGAAGGGTCTGGAAGTTCGGGGATGGGGCTTAACACATGAGAGGCTTGAGACGCACTGGAAGGGTGAGACAAAACTGACAATACAGACACATCAGTAGGTTATGGGGGAGGAATACTAAGAGTTTTTTGTTTTTTATGGGTTTTCTGAGTTTTCTTTTGTGTTTTCCTGGTAGGGGGACGTCTTGGTGGGCTCATATGTTGTTGCGTGGTGGCGGGAGACACGTCAGGGTCCGGCTCTACTATCTCACAGTCCATTTCGATTGTGGATCAGTCGGCCATGCCAGAGTCCTGCATCGTAGTGGGGGGGAAACATAAAGCCCGGCCAGGGTCCTGCTGCATTGCTGGAGGGGGGGAACATAATGCCCTCCCAGGGTCCTGCTGCATTGTTGGTGGGGGGGAACATAAAACCCTCCCAGGTTCCTGCTGCTTTGCTGGTGGGGGGGAACATAAAGCCCTGCCAGGGTCCTGCTGCATCGGGGGGGGGGGGGCCGGTCTGATACGCCATGCCTGGGTCCTGCTGCATCGGGGTGGGTCCTGCCCGGAAAGCCATGCCTGGGTCCTACTGCATTGGGGGGGCTGGTCCGATACGCCATGCCTGGGTCCTGCTGCTTCGGGGGGGCCGGTCCAATACGCCATGCCTGGGTCCTGCTGCATCGGGGTGGGTCCTGCCCAGAAAGCCATGCCTGGGTTCTGCTGCATCGGGGGGGGGGGCGGTCCGATACGCCATGCCTGGGTCCTGCTGCATTGGGGGTGTCCTGCCCGGAAAGCCACGCCGGTCCTGTTGCATCGGGAGGGCCAGTCCGATACGCCATGCCTGGGTCCTGCTGCATCGGGAGGGGGCCGGGCCGAAAAGCCACGCTATGGTCCTGCGGCATCGTGGTGTCAGTGGAGGAGGTCCAAGCCGGAGCAGCGGTTGTCACGGTGGTGGCGGTGGGATGTCCAACAGCACTCGTCATCGTGTTGGCACTGTAGTGGAGTACACCTGTGGATGGAATAGAGGTGGCCGTGCAGTGGTATGCAGCAGAGGTAGGAATGGAGGTTAATCGTGACAGTGACGGCACAGTTGGATATGCCGCCACTGTCTGCTGTACATTGCGACTCTGCTGCATAGCCTGCACAAAAGCAACATTGCAGGCCTGCATCACACTGAGCTGGAGATCAGGGCTAAGGTGTTCCGACATGCCCTGCTCTATTTGGTTAAAAAAATGATGAGCTGGCCTCTGGAGGTCGGCTTTAACTTGATCAAGGCTTTTGGTGACATCCTGGATCCGGCAATTTAAGAGGTTATGAGACACATCCATTCTGTCACCTAAAGCCTTGATTGCTTCGTGTAAAACCGAGCTCAGGTGCAAAAACTCGGGCATGAGTGACCTATCCGAAGCCCTCTGTCGCTGCCGGGATGAGCCCGCAAAAAAGGGTGCAGTGAAAGAGGACTGCGAAAGGGGAATACCTGATGGGCCAGCTCCCTGGTCTCCAGTGAGTGTGGAAGGCCCACCTGCTGCTGCGCTGCTGGATGGCTGGGACGGGTCCGTGGCTGCCGGCTGAAGGACCGCTCCAGAACCTGGGGCGACAGTCGTGCTGTGTGTGCTGTGAAAAAAGGAAACAGAAAATTAATACCAAAATATAACAAGATGGTACATCCTGTGGAATTTGAAATTACATATTATGTCAATGCAATACAACCGGAAGCATGTGAGAAATACTTACGTTCTCATGAGAAGGACCGGTCTTAAAAAGGACAGCACACGATGGTACTTGTACAGCCGGTGCCTTGCTCCGGAACCACTTGCAGCACGATTCTCTGTGCGCACGTCCTTGTTGAAGCGGTCCTTCATGGAACGTCAATGTGTTCTTATTTTCTCCACTGTGAAATAAAAATAAAATATAATGGTCAGAAAATGGACTTTTGGCCGTGCAAAGACAACTGTGTGTGATGAAAGAAACTCCGAAAAGTTTCTTTCATCACACACAGTCAAGAGAGCACGGCCAAGGTCTGCTGTTTCACACTGCACTGCAATACTTACCAAATGCATTACGGACCCGTGGCGGGGCATTCTCCCAGCCATCCCACAACGCTTGTGCCACCTCACTCCATAAGCGGCGTAGTGTGCTGTTTATTGAATGCTGTTGATCCCGGCAGTCCCACAACGGAACTCGCTCCTGGACAAGGGTTATCAGGAGGTCGTTATCTATACGGTCATCGTCCCGTTGTGAAACCTAAAATTAAAAGAAAATCATTTAAGTTTGCTCAATCACATTAGGAAAAAAAATTAACAGATGATGAGAAATGGCATGAACATGACAGTCAACTTAGAAAAGGATTCGAGAAGAAAAATTAAAAGAAATACAAAGGGTAAAGAAAGGAAGATTCAAGAATATTACAATGAGGACAGTCTGCCTTGTATACATACCCGCTGCCATCTTCCCACCGGACCTTGACTCCGCTGCTCCGTCCCTGTCTGTCCCTCAGTAGAAGTGCTCTAAAAAAAAGAAAAATCAAATTGTCACATGTGTCGATGTGACAGTGAATACTTACCAAGCTGACGGGCCAAAAACTCACCTCACTCACATGATCCACTTCCGACTGACGTGGCTCAAACTCCTCATCAGATGAAGACTCCGCAGAAGACATTCCGATGCATGTTGAAAGAAAAAAATGGAAGAAATTAGGACATGTAGATCCAAAAAATTGAAAATAAAGGCATTGGCTAGTATATACTCACATTGCTCTGGGTCTTGTCCACCAAAATGCGTCCCGGCAGTGTCTTGTCTTCTTGGGAGTCTGATGAGAAGTGTCCTGAAACTTCCCCCAACCTCCCTTTTATCACCCTGCTGCTAGGGGGTGGCTTATCAGTGTCTAGACCACCTTATCTAAATTGAAACACATGCGTTTAAAAACGCATGCAAACGCATGCACAAAAAAACACATGCGTTTCCATTGACTCCAATGTATTTTTTGACAAAAAAAAACCGCATGAAAACGCATGCGTTTTTATGCGTCAAAAAAAGCCTCTCAAAAATACTACATGTTGCATTTCAGCAAATAAACGCATGCAGCAAAAAAACGCATGCGTTGCAAAACGCGACCAAACGTGTACAAAAAAAACGCATGCGTTTTTAATGTTAAATATAGGAAAAAAACCGCATGGGTTTTTTGATACAAAAAAAGCTGCAGACAAAAACGCAAGTTTGAAACCACCCTTATGCAGTGGCAACAAGCAAAAAACATAGTTCTCTGGATTGCTTTTTAAGCGGATAATCAGGATTAAGATCCCCCCAAAAAATTAGTCCTGGCCTCTGATACCTGGGGCTATGTCTAAAAATATTTGTAAAAGCTGCAGTAGCAGCAGCAGCAGACAGAACTGGAATGGACCCTCTTACTATATGCACTGAAGTGTGCCACATACAGTACCTGCCTGCCCAGCACTGGTATCTATGCAGCTTTATTAGTTCCCACAAGGACTGTTAGTTGAGATGGATATGCATATAATATACAGTATGGTATACCCACACTAAGTAAGAACCAAGCAAATCTCTCCCTAGCTCAGCAGCAACTATCTCTACACTGCATGATTACGTAGCAGACTGTGACGAGCATGGCAGCGCCAGGTCTGATATAGACCTGATGACGCTGTGTGGCCAGCCAATCACTGTAATGTCACAATCAATATGGCTCCAGAATTAAAGTGTGTCCCACACAATCCCTACATGTTCGTTGAGCCAAACATGCAGGGCGAGAACCCAAGCTCTCGCCGAGCAACCCCAGAAATACTCGGCGAGCTCCAAGCATCTCGAGCAGTGAGATGCTTGGGCAAGTGACGAGCAGTGGCGAGCATGCTTGCTCATCACTACTCCGTACCCTTTCTGTTTAGTCTTGCAATGTCATGTTTTTACCATCATATTTTGTCAAATGCTACAATAGTGCCGCAGCTGAAAGGTACCCCACTGGAACCAAGGCTGTGGCAGGCAGGTTCAGCACCTGAGCCAGGGCCGTTGGCAATAAGGGATTGTCTCCCTCCATGTTCCTGTCCTTAGCGGTCACTGTATCCTGCTGACTACGGCAAGTTGTAGACCGTGTACCAGGGTGGTCTCTCCTAGAATACAGCGGACAAAGAACACGACCAGGTAATTTGTTAAGGAATGTATATCAATGAGGTAGTCTCTATATTGTTCCCTATGAACTAAGACGCTAATGGAGCACACAATTTACAGCGGGTACGAAAAGTATTCATACCCCTTAAAATTTTTCACTCTGTTTCACTGCAGCCATTTGGTAAATTCAAAAAAGTTCATTTTTTTCTCATTAATGTATACTCTAGACACCATCTTGACTGAAAAAAATCCAGAAATGTAGAAATTTTTGCAAATTTATTTAAAAAGAAAAACTGAAATATCACATGGTCATAAGTATTCAGAACCTTTGCTCAGTATTGAGTAGAAGCACCCTTTTGATCCAGTACAGCCATGAGTCTTCTTGGGAATAATGCAACAAGTTTTTCACACCTGGATTTGGGGATCCTCTGCCATTCTTCCTTGCAGATCCTCTCCAGTTTCATCAGGTTGGATGGTGAACGTTGGTGGACAGCCATTTTCAGATCTCTCCAGAGATGCTCAATTGGATTTGGGTCAGGGCTCTGGCTGGGCCAGAATGGTCAGTTGTTCTGAAGCCACTCCTTTGCTAATTTAGCTGTGTGCTTAGGGTCATTGTCTTGTTGGAAGGTGAACCTTCAGCCATGTCTGAGGTCCAGAGCACTCTGGAAGAGGCTGTTATGCGTCCAGAGCTGTGTTCAGGTGCCCAGTGTCCCGCTGTGCTGCCCTCGGCCCCAACACACATTTTACATTTTACTTCCTCACGAAACGTGTGTTGAGGCCGAGAGCAGCACAGCGGGACACTGGACATCTGGACACAGCTCTGGACAGTTTTAAAGAGCATGTTGTTAAGGATGCGGCAATACTAAATATGTGTACTTTTTTTGTTTATTTTTATTTTTTTATATAAATTAATTAATTTATTGGAATAATATTTGTATCTTTTTTTTTGTTCTTTATTTGGGAATTAAAAAAAAATATTTTTTCACTGTTTAATAATTTTTTTTAAGCTTATTTACATTGGCCCAGGGTGGGACATCACTGTACAGTACCAGATCACTGATCTGACACTTTGCAATGCTTCTGCACTTAGCAGGTGCTCACAAGCCACCTTCCCTGAGCGATACTCCTCGATGCCACTATCACTATTGACAGCAGCATCAGCGGGATTAAACACCATCGATTGGTGCTAGCATTGATCGTGGGTTTTGCTGCAGGGTGTCAGCTCTCATATACAGCTGACATCTGCACCCGATTGCCACGGCACTCAACGTGAGCTTGCGCGATCTCGGTGCCGTACATATACGTCTCCTTGAGTGAGAGCAGTATATGTATGGCGCATGAGGGGAAGGGCTTAATAGTATTTTCTGTTCCTTAAAGGGAGAGGTGTCAAAATTAAAATGGTTTTGTAGGTTCAGAATATTGATGCCCATAAATGTCTAATCAGTGACAATGCTAAGCAGCTCCGCATTCTACCTACAATATTTCTTGAATTGCGTTAAAAAGTATTGTTACAAAAAAAGGAATACAAATTATGACATTTTTGCAAAATCCTTGACAGGCTGAAATCCATATCATCAGCCTGGCCTTATATAGGAAAGACATGTCATGACAGAGTATCACAAAAACATTTTAACAAACTATTTAATTTAAGCTTTATGTCCAGTCTGATGTGGTGGAGGCTGCATACTAGTTTTTTGCATAAAATATGTAATAAATTATATACAAAGAGAAGGCAAAAAGAAGCTCCAGCGATTTTAAAGTCCATATCTATACCAAACAGCCATATGTTATAATTACAGAAAATAATCATGCCCCAGAGTTAAGCTAGGCGATTGCCATATTGCCTATACATATTCCCCAGATATTTGGGACTGTATGCATTTACAGAAGCAAACTTATGCTATTGATGTCATAATAGTGGCTATATTTGAAGATTATTGGGAGTATTTACATAAATAAATGCACAGCACATCTCAGAAGTGGTGAATATTATGGCCTGACACTGGAAACTGGTCTCTCAACTAATCATCCAGTTTTGTATATATTGATTAAAGATATTCGTTGTCCATAAAAACTTACTACTGAAATTCAAGATCATGTGGATAGCTTTAAATCAAATTCAATTCATGTCATATCTTATGGATCATGTTTCAATAGTATAGCTCCTATGCAATCATCCAATAATGTAATTTGTTTACATATATATTTATCCCTGTCTGCCACTGAACTCATAATTCATTCAGAAATACAACTGAATTTGTCAAGCTAAGGACAAGACAGATTGCCAGATAACTGAGGGATTAAATTCGAGCTGCTGCCTTTTCAGCTTTGCCCATAAATTTTCAATAGGATTGAGATCAGGGCTTTGTGATGGCCACTCCAAAACATTGACTTATCCTTAACCCCTTAGTGACAGAGCCAATTTGGTACTTAATGACCGAGCCAATTTTTGCAATTCTGACCACTGTCACTTTATGAGGTTATAACTCTGGAACGCTTCAACGGATCCCGCTGATTCTGAGATTGTTTTTTCGTGACATATCGTACGTCATGTTAGTGGTAACATTTCTTAGATATTACTTGCGATTATTTATGAAAAAAATGGAAATATGGCGAAAATTTTTAAAATTTTGCAATTTTCAAACTTTGTATTTTTATGCCCTTAAATCAGAGAGATATGTCACGAAAAATAGTTAATAAATAACATTTCCCACATGTCTACTTTACATCAGCACAATTTTGGAAACAAAATTTTTTTTGTTAGGGAGTTATAAGGGTTAAAAGTTGACCAGCAATTTCTCATTTTTATAACACCATTTTTTTTTAGGGACCACATCACATTTGAAGTCATTTTAAGGGGTCTATATGATAGAAAATAATGAAGTGTGACACTATTCTAAAAACTACACCCCTCAAGGTTCTCAAAACCACATTCAAGAAGTTTATTAACCCTTTACATGCTTCACAGGAACTGAAACAATGTGGAAGGAAAAAATGAACATTTAACTTTTTTTTGCAAACATCTTAATTCAGAACCATTTTTTTATTTTCACAAGTGTAAAAACAGAAATGTAACCATAAATTTTGTTATGCAATTTCTCCTGAATACGCCAATACCCCATATGTGGGGGTAAACCACTTTTTGGGTGCACCGCAAAACTTAGAAGTGAAGGAGCGCCGTTTGACTTTTTCAATGCAGAATTGGCTGCAATTGAGATCGGACGCCATGTCATGTTTAGAGAGCCCCTGATGTGCCTAACCAGTGGAAACTCTCCACAAGTGACCCCATTTTGGAAACTAGACCCCTTAAGGAACTTATCTAGATGTGTGGTGAGCACTTTGAACCCCCAAGTGCTTCACAGAAGTTTATAACGTAGAGCCGTGAAAATAAAAAATCGCTTTTGTTTACACAAAAATGATTTTTCGCCCACAAATTCTTATTTTCACAAGGGTAACAGGAGAAATTAGACCACAAAAGTTGTTGTGCGATTTCTCCTGAATACGTCGATACCCCATATGTGAGGGTAAACCACTGTTTGGGCGCACCGCAGAGCTTGGAAGTGAAGGAGCGCCGTTTTACTTTTTCAATGTAGAATTGGCTGGAATTGAGATTGGACGCCATGTCGCGTTTGGAGAGCCCCTGATGTGCCTAAACAGTGGAAACCCCCCACAAGTGACCCCATTTTGGAAACTAGACCCCTTAAGGAACTTATCTAGATGTGTGGTGAGCACTTTGAACCCCCATGTGCTTCACAGAAGTTTATAATGTAGAGCCGTGAAATAAAAAATCGCATTTTTTCTACAAAAATGATCTTTTTGCCCACAAATTTTTATTTTCACAAGGGTAACAGGAGAAATTAGACCACAAAAGTTATTGTGCAATTTCTCCTGAGTACGTCGATACCCAATAAGTGGGGGTAAACCACTGTTTGGGCGCACCGCAGAGCTTGGAAGAGAAAGAGTGCTGTTTTACTTTTTCAGTGTAGAATTGGCTGGAATTGAATTGAGATCAGACGCCATGTCGCGTTTGGAGAGCCCCTGATGTGCCTAAACAGTAGAAATCCCCCACAAGTGACCCCATTTTGGAAACTAGACCCCCCATGGAACTTATCTAGATGTGTGGTGAGAACTTTGAATGCCCAAGTGCTTCACAGAAGTTTATAATGCAGTCGTGAAAATAAAAAATATTTTTTTTTCCACAAAAAAGATTTTTTAGCCCCAAAGTTTTTATTTTCACAAGGGTAACAAGAGAAATTGGACTGCAATAGTTGTTTTCCAATTTGTCCTGAGTATGCTAGTACCCCATATGTGGGGGTAAACCACTGTTTGGGCGCACGGCAGAGCTCAGAAGGAAGGAGCGCCGTTTTGGAATGCAGACTTTGATACAATGGTCTGCGGGCATTATGTTGCGTTTGCAGAGCCCCTGATGTACCTAACCAGTTGAAACCCTCCACAAGTGACCACATTTTGGAAACTAGACCCCCCAAGGAACTTATCTAGATGTGTAGTGAGAACTTTGAATGCCCAAGTGCTTCACAGAAGTTTAGAATGCAGAGTCGTGAAAATAAAAAATATTTTTTTTTTCCACAAAAAAGATATTGTAGCCCCCAAGTTTTTATTTTCACAAGGGTAACAGGAGAAATTGGACCCCAGAAGTTGTTGTCCAATTTATCCCGAGTACGCTGATGCCCCATATGTGGGGGTAACCCACTGTTTGGGCGCACGGCAGAGCTCAGAAGGGAGGGAGCACCATTTGACTTTTTAAGCGCAAAATTGGCTGTCGTGTTTGGGGACCCCTGATGTACCTAAACAGTGGAAACCCCCCAATTCTAGCTCCAACCCTAACCCCAACACACCCCTAACCCTAATCCCAACCTGATCCACAATCCTAATCACTAACCCTAACCATAATCACAACCCTTAACCCAAAACAACCCTAATGTCAACCCTAACCATAACCCTAATCAAAACCCTAAATCCAACACACCCCTAATCCTAATCTCAACCCTAACCTCAAACCTAACCCTAATCCCAATACACCCCTAATCACAACCCTAACCTTAACCCTAATCCCAAACCTAACCCTAATCCCAAGCGTAAGCCTAATGCCAACCCTAACCCTAATACCAACCCTAATCCAAACCCTAACCCTAATCCCAACTCTAACCCTAACTTTAGCCCCAACCCTAGCCCTAACTTTAGCCCCAACCCTAACCCTAGCCCTAAGGCTACTTTCACACTCGCGTCGTTTGGCATTCCATCGCAATCCGTCGTTTTGGACAAGAAACGGATCCTGCAAAAGTGCCCGCAGGATGCGTTTTTTGCCCATAGACTTGTATTGCCGACGGATCGTGACAGCTGGCCACACGTCGCGTCCGTCGTGCACTGGATCAGTTGTGTTTTGGCGGACCGTCGGCACAAAAAAACGTTCAATGAAACTTTTTTTGTACGTCGCATCCGCCATTTCTGACCGCGCATGCGTGGCCGTAACTCTGCCCCCTCCTCCCCAGGACATAGATTGGGCAGCGGATGCGTTGAAAAACTACAGCCGCTGCCCACGTTGTGCACAATTTTCTCAACGTGCGTCGGTATGTCGGGCCGACGCATTGCGACGGCCCCGTACTGACGTAAGTGTGAAAGAAGCCTAACCCTAAATTTAGCCCCAACCCTAACCCTAAATTTAGCCCCAACCCTAACCCTAAATTTAGCCCCTACCCTAGCCCTAACCCTAGCCCTAACCCTAACCCTAGCCCTAACCCTAGCCCTAACCATAACCCTAGCCCTAACCCTAGCCCTAACCCTAACCCTAGCCCTAACCCTAACCCTAGCCCTAACCCTAGCCCTAACCCTAGCCCTAACCCTAACCCTAGCCCTAACCCTAACCCTAGCCCTAGCCCTAACCCTAGCCCTAACCCTAACCCCAGCCCTAACCCTAGCCCTAACCCTAACCCTAGTCCTAACCCTAGCCCTAACCCTAGCCCTAACCCTAGCCCTAACCCTAGCCCTAACCCTAACCCTAGCCCTAACCCTAGCCCTAACCCTAGCCCTAACCCTAACCCTAGCCCTAACCCTAGCCCTAACCCTAACCCTAGCCCTAACCCTAACCCTAATTTTAGCCCCAACTGCTGTTCTCCTGCCGGCCAGCAGATGGAGACAGATGGCGGGCGCACTGCGAATGCGCCCGCCATTTTCTTTTGCCGGCGGCCAGGAGCAGCAGCAGGAGGATCCAGGGACACAGGTGAGTATGATAGTATGAATTACACTTTACTTTTTTTTTTTTTTGCGGTCGCCGGTAAACAGTTAATTACCGGCGATCGCAAAACAGGGGTCGGTAAAACCGACACCGATCATGCTCTTTGGGGTCTCGGCTACCCCGGCAGCCGAGACCCCAAAGATTCTCGCGGGGCCAGCCGGCGGGTGCACTGCGCATGCGCCCGCCATTTTAAAGATGGCGGCGCCCACCGGGAGCCACGAGGAGCACCGGGGGAGACAAGTAAGTATTGGGGGGCTACCTGGGACCCCTTTTCTCTGTCCTCCGATGTGCGATCACATCGAAGGACAGAGAAATTAAAAAGAGATCGCGTTTTTTTTTTTTTTGCGATCGCCGGTAAACGGTTAATTACCGGCGATCGCAAATGCGGGGTGGGTAAAAAAAACCCCGAAACATGTTCTCTTGGGTCTCGGCTACCCCCGGCAGCCGAGACCCCGGAGAAAATCCAACTCTGGGGGGCGCTATTTACTTTTTCCACAACGCCGTTAATTAACGGCGCTGTGGTTTAAGTACCCTTAGCGGCCGCCGTTAAAAGGCGTATCGGCGGTCGCTAAGGGGTTAAGCCACTTTGTTACCATTTTAGCAGTATGCTGCAGGTCATTGTTCATTTGGAAGACCCATTTCCGCCCAAGCTTTATCTTCCTTGCTGATGTCTTGAGATGTTGATTCAGCATTGCGACATAATCTTCTTTTCTCATGATGCCATCTACTTTGTGAAGTGCACCAGTCTCTGCTGAAGCAAAACAATCCCAAAACATGATTTTGCGACCCCTGTGTTTCATAGTTGTGATGGTGTTCTTAGACTTCTATGATTCTCCCTTTTTCCTTCAAACATAACGATGGTTATCATGCTCCAAAAGTTAAATTTTAGCTTCATCAGACCACAGGACATGGCTCCAAAAGTTAAGGTCTATGTTCCTGTGTGCATTTGCAAACATTAATCCCTTAACGACCGCCGATACGCCTTTTAACGGCGGTCATTAAGGGTGATTAAACCACAGCGCCGTTAATTAACAGCGCTGTGGAAAAATTTTCTCTCCCCTCTGATGTGATCGCACATTAGAGGGGAGAGAAATAAGGTCCCCCGAGCCCCCCACGGTACCTTATGTACCCAAAAAGCTGTCCCCCGGTCCCTGGCCCTCCTCCTTCTCCTCCGGCATTAAGAAAATAGTGGGCGCATGTGCAGATGCGCCCGCCAAAATCTATCTTCCGCAGGATATGGGAGTTGACTGGGGTCTGTTTTTACCAACCCCAGGGACGACCCCAGGGGTTGCGAGCGCGGCCCTGCGCTTAGTAACCCGATGTTTACCCTGGTTACTGGGGACCTCGGGATCGTTGGTCGCTGGAGAGCTGTCTGTGTGACAGCTCTCCAGCGACCAAACAGCGACACTGCAGCGATCGACATCGTTGTCAGTATCGCTGCAGCGTCGCTTATTGTGACGGTACCTTTAGGGTTAGGGTTACACATATTAGGGTTAGCAGAGGAAATAAATAAAATGGCCCGCAGAACTTTCAGCACGGAGCAAGCTTACAGCCTGCTTTGCTCCGGCAGCTCCGGCAGTGAAACAGAATCTGCCTCTGAAGCTGATCAGCTTTCAGACAGTGATGACGACTTTTCCTCCATGGGATCCGCCAGCCTGATGGTAGCGGAGTCAGTCGTCACTGCTGAAGCTTCAGAGGCAGGACCAAGTACCGCAGTCCCCCCACCGCGGTGGTATAATGACACCTCATTTTCCCCTCAAATTCCCCCTTCTTCTGCAGTCCCTGGAATAACAGTAGATGTCGCCAATTTTAGCCCCGTTGATTTTTTCAAATTTTCATTATCCTTGAAGTCCTGCAATTAATCGTCCACCTAACAAACCTATATGGTCGACAATATATTTCCCAAAAACCCACTGCCTTTCATTCCCGTTCTTGGAACCCTACAAATGTCCCCGAAATAAAAAAATTCTTAGGCCTCACCCTGAATATGGGTTTAGCAAAAAAAACCACACTCCGCTCTTACTGGGCAACAAAAGCTGTCCACAGCACCCCTGTATTTGCAGCCGTCATGTCCCGAGTCCGTTACAAAGCCCTGATGAGATTCCTCCATTTTACCCCATTTCACAATTAATTCCAGAACTTGATCAATCCCACACCAAACTACTATCCCAACAAAATCTCATCCACGTACCCACGTCTGTACGCTCTAGAGTGTGGACCCCACAAATGTTCTTGCAAAGTCAGGACATCTGAAAATTCTAGGACTCGATCAATCCCATACCAAACTACTATTCCAACAAATTCTCGTCCACGTACCCACGTCAATAAGAGTTAGAATGTGGACCACACAAATGATCTTGAATAGTCAGATCATCTGAAAAAGGATTCTAGGACTTGATTACTCACAAACATTTTTGACCGTTTATCTAACTTTGACTGTCTTGCTACACAAAACTTTGGCTTCCATTTATATTACTTATATTTATGTTGATGATACGGGCATGATCAATTTATTGTAGGATTTCTAAAAAATGAGGAAGTTCTGTACTTATACACTATGGGCTTTACTTTATGGTTCTTGCCGAACCTCTGGTACCAGACAATACTTTCTATAGAGAACTGGTTGTTTTGTGCATATAGCGGTTCTGACCTTGGCGGGTGGGAGCTTGCTATGGTGTACCACGTCTATTGGCACATTCGTCTCTCATATAGGGATTGATGGAGCTAAAAGGACGTTGTACGACCTGTCTCTGAAAGTGTCTGCCATTTTAGCCCTGATGGTGTTCTTTCATCTTTGGAACAAACTCCGCTTTGCCACATAGTTGACTGCATTTTCCTCCACATTTTGTCCTTCATTCCAGTACAGTTTATTCTTCTTGCTACAATATACACAAATGCGGGACAACTGTTTTGTTAGCAAGACCAATTATATAATCAGCCAATGTGTTTTAGGAGCATGCCTCCCTCTGTGAGTAATAATTCCTGGAAGGATTTTCTTGCTTGCTCAATGTCTCTAGAAGCTTTGAATGGGTCCAGGATCTTCAATTTCAACCTAAAGACCAAATGGTGTGCCATCTATTATAGACACTGCTTTGTCACCAGTGCTCACATTGGTGCCATATTGGATATATTTCTGAACACTTAAAAACTAGTGAAATAAAATTTGAGGTATGTGCCTCAGAACTTACAAAAAAGAATCATAAAAGAGACAGTGAAAAAAATGCAAATTGTAAATTTTTAAGCTTGTGTTGCATCAACTGCATAAAAAATGGTGGCATCAAACTACTCATTACCTCCCTAGATAAATAGATTAGAGGGTACAATTTATAAAAAGACATTTATGGGGGATTTATGGTGCTCTTGAACCATACATGCTCTGCCAGTATAACAATCTATTTCAAATAAAGCCAAATTTGTCACATTGTGCCCCTTTCTGACCAAACCCTGCCATTTGTCCAAACAGAACTTTTTGACTACATATGGGATATCGCTGCGCTCATAATAAAGTGGGTAACATATTGTGGGGTCCACTTTTTGGTGTTATTTCTGAAAAAAGTGAGAAACTCAGGTCTAAAACAAGATTTTTGTGAAAAAAATGAATTTTTTCAATATGATGACCTAATGTTATCAAACTCTGTGTCGTACATATGGGTTCAAATTGCTCAATATACCCCTGATTAAAATCTTTGAGGGGTGTTGTTTCCAAAATGGGGTCAGTTGTGGGGGGTTTGTGCTGTTAGGCACATCTACAAACCCAAAATGGCGTCTTCTCTCGCAATTAAAAGATTAAAAAGTCAAAGAGCGCTCCTTCCCTTCCGAGCTCCGAAGTGCACCCAAACAGAGGTTTACCCCCACATATGGGTATCAACATACTCAGGACAAATTGCACAACAAATTTTGGGGTCCAATGTCTCTTGCTACCCTTGGGAAAATAAAAAATTGGGGGCAAAAAGATCATTTTTGTGAAAAAAATATGATTTTTCATTTTTTCGGCTCTACATTATAAACTTGTGTGAAGCACTTGGGGGTTCAAAGTGTTGACTACACACCTAGATAAGTTCCATAGGGGGTCTAGTTTTCAAATTGGTGTCACTTGTGAGGGATTTCCACTGTTTAGGCACATCAGGGGCTCTGCAAACGCGACATGGTGTCCGATCTCAATTCCAAGGAATTCTGTGTTGAAAAAGTCAAATGGCGCTCCTACCCTTCTGAGCTCTGCTGTGCACCCAAACGGTGGTTCCCCCCACATATGGGGTATCAGCATTCTCTGAACAAATTGCACAACAAATTTTGTGGCTCATTTTCTCTTTTTACACTTGTGAAAATAAAAAAATTGGTTCAGAAGTAAAATGTTTGTGAAAAAAAGTTAAATGTTCATTTTTCAATTCCACATTGCTTCAGTTCCTGTGCAGCAACTGAAGGGTTAATAAAGTTCTTGAATGTGATTTTGCGCACCTTGAGGGGTGCAGTTTTTGGAATGGTGTCACGTTTGGATATTTTCTGCCATATAGACCCCTAAAATTGACTTCAAATGTGAGGTGGTCCCTAAAAAATGGTTTTGTAATTTTTTTGTGGTCAAATTTGAACCCTTATAACTCCCTAGTAAAAAAAAATTGTTTCCAAAATTGTGCTGATGTAAAGTAGACATATGGGAAATGTTATTTATTGACCATTTTGTGTGACATATCTCTCTGATGTAAGGGGAATAAAAATTCTAAGTTTGAAAATTGCAACATTTTCAAAATTTTCGCCATATTTCCATTTTTTAATACAGAAACGCAAGTAATATCGAAGAATTGTTACCACGAACATGAAGTAAAATATGTTTAGGAAAAAACTATCTCAGAATCAGCGGGATCCATTGAAGCGTTCCTGAGTTATAACCTCATAAAGGGACAGTGGCCAGAATTGTAAAAATTGGCTCGATCATTAAGTACCAAATTGGCTCTGTCACTAAGGGGTTAATCTGGCTTTTTTATGTTTATTATGCAGTAATGGCTTCTTCCGGGCAGAGTGACCTTCCAGCCCATGTTGATACAGTACTCGTTTCACTGTGTATTGACACAATCTTACCAGCTTCCGCCATCATCTTCACAAGGTCTTTTGCTTTTGTCCTTGAGTTGAAATGCATATGTCGAAGCAAAGCACATTCATCTCTGGGACACAGAATCCATCTCCTTCCTGAGTGGTATGCTGGCTGGACATTCCTGTCCTGTTTGTACTTGCATATAATTGTTTGTAGAGATGAATGAGGCACCTTCAGGTATCTTAAAATTGTGCCCAATGATGAGCTAGACTTCTGCAAGTCCACAATTATCTTCTTGATATCTTGGCTGATTTTTTTCAGACTTTCCCATGATGCTACACAAAGGAGCAGTGTGTTTCAGGAGTACATTAAAATACATTCACAGGTGTGTCTCTAATTAACTCAGCTGTTGCAAACAAAAACTATCAGAAGCTTCCAAACACATAACATTGTCCAGAATTGTTTAAAGGCATAGTGTAGGTAAACTTTTGAATTTGCAGTAAGTAATAAAAATGCCTTGAAACATTCTCTCTCTCTCTCTTTCACTATTCTGGCATTTTGCAAATATAAATAATTATAGTATTCCGAATTGACCTAAAATGAAAAATGTGTATTCTGATTTCATGTCAGATATTGAGAAAAATATGCAAATGTGTATTTTTATATAGTGTATGTAAACATCTAGTTTCAACAGTATATATGCAATACAGACAAAAAGTTTGGACAGACCATCTCATTTAAAGATTTTTCTGTATTTTCAAGACTATGAAAATTGTACATTCACACTGAAGGCATCAGAACTATGAATTAACACATGTGGAATTATATACTTAACAAAAAAGCATGAAACAACTGAAATTATGTCTTATATTCTAGGTTCTTCAAATTAGCCACCTTTTGCTTTGATGACTGCTTTGCACACTCTTGGCATTCTCTTGATGAGCTTCAAGAGGTAGTCACCGGGAATTGTTTCACTTCACAGGTGTGCCCTGCCAGATTTAATAAGTGGGATTTCTTGCCTTATAAATGGTGTTGGGACCATCAGCTGTGTTGTGCAGAAGTCTGGTGGATACACAGCTCCTACTGAATAGACTGTTAGAATTTGTATTATGGCAAGAAAAAAAAGCTAAGTAAAGAAAAACGAGTGGCAATCATTACTTTAAGAAATGAAGGTCAGTCAGTCCAAAAAATTGGGAAAACTTTGAAAGTGTCCCCAAGTGCAGTTGGGAAAATCATCAAGCGCTTCAAAGAAACTGGATCACATGAGGACTGCCCCAGGAAAGGAAGACCAAGAGTCCCCTCTGCTTCTGAGGATAAGTTTATCCGAGTCACCAGCCTCAGAAATCGCAGGTTAACAGCAGCTCAGATTAGAGACCAGGTCAATGCCACACAGAGTTCTAGCAGCAGACACATCTCTACAACAACTGTTAACAGAAGACTTTGTGCAGCAGGCCTTCATGGTAAAAAAGCTGCTAGGAAACCACTGCTAAGGACAGGCAACAAGCAGAAGAGACTTGTTTGGGCTAAAGAACACAAGGAATGGAAATTTGACCAGTGGAAATCTATGCTTTTGTCTGATGAGTCCAAATTTGAGATCTTTGGTTCCAACCACCCTGTCTTTGTGCAACGCAGAAAAGGTGAACGTATTGACTCTACATGCCTGGTTCCCACCGTGAAGCATGGATGAGGAGGTGTGATGGCGTGGGGGTGCTTTGCTGGTGACACTGTTGGGGATTTATTCAAAACTAGCTGAAGAGCCCGGCATTGCCAGGGCATAGTAAATATCTGTGGTTAGTTATAGCACCTCACTTCTCTTATTTTCCCATCACGCCTCTCATTTTCCCCCTCACATCTCTCATTTTCTCCCTTACAGCTCTCATTTTCCCCCTCACTCCTCTTATTTTCCCCCTCACTCCTCTCATTCCCCCCTAACACTTGTCATTTCAACCTCACATCTGTCATTTTCCGATCACTCCACTATTTTCCCTCACTCCTCTCATTTTTGCACTCACACCTTTTCATTTTCACCTCACACCCCTCATTTTCACCTCACACCTCTCATTTCCCCTCAGTATATACATGTTTGTCATCTCCCTTGTATATAGTATACACCTGTATGTCATCCCCTGTATATAGTATATACCTGTATGTCATCTCCCCTGTAAATAGTATATACCTGCTGTATGTCATCTCCTCCTGTATATTGTATATACCTATGTTTCATCTCCTCCTGTATATGGTATATACCTGTATGTCATCTCCTGTATATAGTATATACCTGTATGTCATCTCCCCTGTATATAGTATATACCTGCTGTATGTCATCTCCTCCTCTATATACCTATATGTCATCTCCTCTTTTATACAGTATATACCTGTATGTCATCTCCCCTGTATATAGTATATACCTGCTGTATGTCATCTCCTCCTCTATATACCTATATGTCATCTCCTCTTTTATACAGTATATACCTGTATGTCATCTCCTCCTGTATATAGTATATACCTGTAAGTCATCTCCTCCTGTATATAGTATATACCTGTGTGTCATCTGCTCCTGTATATAGTATATACCTATGTGTCATCTCCTCCTGTATATAGTATGTACCTGTATGTCATATCCTCCTGTATATAGTATATACCTGTGTGTCATATCCTCCTGTATATAGTATGTACCTGAAGGTGTCATCTGCTCCTGTATATAGTATATATCTGTGTGTCATCTCCTCCTGTATATAATATATACGTGTGTCATCTCCCCTGTATATAGCATATACCTGTGTGTCATCTCCTCCTGTATATAGTATATACATGTGTGTCATCTCCTCCTGTATATAATATATATCTGTGTGTCATCTCCCCTGTATATAGTATATACCTGTGTGTCATCTCCCCTGTATATAGTATATATGTGCGTGTCATCTCCTCCTGTATATACTATATACCTGTATGTCATCTCCTCCTGTATATAGTATATACCTGTGTGTCATCTCCCCTGTATATAGTATATATGTGTGTGTGTCATCTCCCCTGTATATAGTATATACCTGTGTGTCATCTCCTCCTTTATATAGTATATATCTGTGTCATCTCCTCCTGTATTAGACCTCGTTCACATGTTATTTGGTCAGTATTTTTACCTCAGTATTTGTAAGCTAAATTGGCAGCCTGATAAATCCCCAGCCAACAGGAAGCAGTTTATATTAGCTCACACATACACATAATAGACAGGTCATGTGACTGACAGCTGGCGTTTTTCCTATATGGTACAGTTGTTGTTCTTGTACTTTGTCTGCTTATTAATCAGGTTTTTATTTTTGCAGGATAATACCAGACTTGTGTGTGTTTTAGGGCGAGTTTCATGTGTCAAGTTGTGTGTGTTGAGTTGCGTGTGGTGACATACATGTAGCGACTTTTGTGAGATGAGTTTTGTGTGGCGACATGTGTGTAGCAACTTTTTGTGTGTCGAGTTGCATGTGACAGGTTAGTGTAGCAAGTTGTGTGCAACAAGTTTTGCGCATGGCGGGTTTTGCGCGTGGCAAGTTTCATGTGCGGTGCGTTTTGAGTACGTGCAAGTTTTGTGTGAGGCAACTTTTGCATTTGTTGCAACTTTTGTGCATGTGGCAATTTTTCCGCTTGTGCAAGTTTTGCATGTGGCGAGTTTTCCATGAGGTGAGTTTTGTACGTGTGGTGAGTTTTGCGTGAGCCTAGTTTTGCATGTGGCGAGTTTGGCGCGTGGTGAGTTTTGAGCAGCAACTTTTGTGTTTCGACTTTTATGTGGCGAGGTTGGTGTATGTGTGGTGAAATGTATGCTGAGGGTGGTATATGTGTTCAAGCACGTGGTAGTGTGTGGCGCATTTTGTGTGTGTGTTCATATCCCCGTGTGTGGTGAGTATCCCATGTCGGGGCCCCACCTTAGCAACTGTATGGTATATACTCTTTGGCGCCATTGCTCTTGTTCTTTAAGTCCCCCTTGTTCACATCTGGCAGCTGTCAATTTGCCTCCAACACTTTTCCTTTCACTTTTTCCCCATTATGTAGATAGGGGCAAAATTGTTTGGTGAATTGGATCGCGCGGGGTTAAAATTTCGCTTCACAACATAGCCTATTATGCTCTTGGGGTCCAGACGTGTGACTGTGCAATATTTTGTGGCAGTAGCTGCGACGGTGCAGATGCCAATCCCGGACATACACACACACATACATACACACACATTCAGCTTTATATATTAGATTGAAGGCATACTGAACCAGCATGGCTACCACAGAATCTTGCAGCGGCATGCTATTCCATCCGGTTTGCGTTTAGTTGGACCATCATTTATTTTTCAACAGGACAATGACCCCAAACACTCCTCCAGGCTGTGTAAGGGCTATTTGACCAAGAAATAGAGTGATGGGGTGCTACGCCTGATGACCTGGCCTCCACAGTCACCAGACATGAACCCAGTCGAGATTTTTTGGGGTGAGCTGTACCGCAGAGTGAAGGCAAAAAAATAAGTGCTAAGCATCTCTGGGAACTCCTTCAAGATAGTTGGAAGATCATTCTTGGTGACTACCTTTTGAAGCTCATCAAGAGAATGCCAAGAGTGTGCAAAGCAGTCATCAAAGCAAAAGGTGGCTACTTTGAAGAACCTAGAATATAAGACATAATTTCAGTTGTTTCACACTTTTATGTTAAGTATATAATTCCACATGTGTTAATTCATAGTTTTGATGCCTTCAGTGTGAATGTACAATTTTCATAGTCTTGAAAATACAGAAAAGTCTTTAAATGAGAAAGTGTGTTAGGACTGGCAGAATGCACCAAATAATATTTAGAGAGGATATGAAGTGCGTTCGCTGTCCAGGGTGCACTGTGCAGAAAAGACACCTGCTGCTCGTTAATGGCGGACTAGATGGCGGTATAATGTGAATACACACACGGGTTAGCTTCACCCGGTATGAAGGAAGCGAACCCTGTTGCGTCACAGGGCTGCAATACCACATAGTGAGTGCAAGTAAAGGGTCACAGAACTCTGTCCCAAGACACGGGGAAAGAGTCCCTCTAGACCTCTTATGCTTGACACCGTTACTGTGGTCTCAGGGGTAGAACTGAACTAAAAATAATTTATCACGCAAGAGTGCCTACAACGCCGCTCTGGCAGATGCCACTTACCACCCTAACCAGGGCCCGGAAAGTGCACTAAGGCTACGTTCACATTTGCGTTGCGCGCCGGTGCATCGGCGACGCAACGCACGACGCACAAAAAACGCGCGCAAAACGCGCGCAAAAACGCTGCGTTTTGCGACGCGTGCGTCGTTTTTTGACGAAAATCGGACGCACAAAAAATGCAACTTGTTGCATTTTCTTGCGTCCGACGCTAGCGTCGGAAACGACGCACGTGTCGAAAAACGCGACCAAAAAAACGCACGCGTCCCCTATGTTAAACATAGGGGCGCGTCGCCGCTGCGTCGCCGCTGCGTCGCCGACGCAACAGCGACGCACATTAGCGTAACGCTAATGTGAACATAGCCTAAGCGCATGGTGCTGCACTGGCGGTCGCTGCTGAGAGATGCTGAATTGTGTGCCGCATGTGCAGAGTAGCATTGTCTGGCGCTAGGTAGCTTCCATCATTCACGAGCAGGCAACAACACTAGGGATGGGAATGATTCGGAGCTTTCATCCATCAATAGGCATTCATCTACACACACACACAAGTAAATCATCCAAAACTGTAGAGATATAGAAAAAGTCCACAGCACTGTTATGCCTGTGTATCACCGCCTCCACAAAATAGAAAATGCAACTGTATGCCGCTGCTATGCCATGTATGCCTGACTTTAGACTCTGGGTGCACCTTAAGAGTAGAGTGTGAAAATCCAAATGAAGAAAGAGAAACAGAAGTGTACTCACCGGTCTCTTGTGTGATAGTCCTTTATTTAGAACATGTGCGGGCACACGTGTGGAGAACGTGGACAAAAAACGATGGCCGTTTCGCGCTACAGCGCTTCTATGGGTCTCAATGCCGAAAGGAAATGGAAAAGCACTCTTTATCTCCCACCTCTGCAAGGGAACTCCCATTAATCGGTACTATGAAAGTAAAAACCCACCTACCGAGGAAGTGAAATACTTAAATGAATGAATACAATAATTACAAAACATTTAAGAAAAAAAGACTACATGAACAATAACAAAAAAATATAAAAAATATAAGAACCACTCTATTTAAATACACTGGATATAATATACTCATCTAGACAATATTAATCATTTAGAAAAAAGGAAAGAATAATTACCACTGAAGAAAAATTACAAAAAGACTGCCATGTAGATTTTTTCATTTAATCCTAATGGACCAATTGCATTTGTACGTAAAATCCATTTACTTTCTCTTCTCAATAAAGACCTGTGCAGGTCTCCTCCTCGTTGCGACAGTGACACCTGTTCTAGCCCCACGAATTGCAAAACTTTAGAATTACCGGCATGCACTTGTCTGACGTGACTGATAAGTCTGGGGGCTCCTTTTCCTGTTCGAATAGAATTGAAGTGCTCCCTCACCCTAACGAAAAGTGGACGGATAGTTTTGCCAATATAGAAAAAGCCTCAGGGACAGAAAATAGCATAAACTATGTATGTAGACCTGTAGGATATAAATTGCTGCACATGATGAAAAATGGTTCCAATTTGCAATCTATTGCCTGTTATGTGAAAAGAGCAAAAATTGCAATGGCCACATCTATAGTTCCCCTTAGGGGCTCCAGTTTCTAGCCAATTAGTCTGATCATTTTTAAAACAATTACTAACTAATAAATCTTTTATATTTCTGCCGCGTCGACATGCAAAAGGGGGCCATTTTTAACCATTTCTGTTAAGTCTGCGTCTTTTGCTAGAATATGCCAGTTTTTTCGAATAATAGACCTAATGCAATTGTCCATAGGGCCAAATTTAAAAGAAAATACAAACCTTTTAGCTTTCCTTTTTTTATTTTTAATACCTCTAGAAGAAATGTGAGCTGTATCAGTTGCAGCTCTTTCTAAAGCTATTTCGAGTAATGGGCGGGGATAGCCACGTGCCTCGAATCTTTTCTACAATTCTTGCGATTGTTTTATAAAACCGCTGAAATTACTATTGGTTCTTCTCACTCTCAAGAATTGACTGTAGGATAAAGCCCGTTTCGTGTAATGTAGATGGGCACTATTGAAGTGCAGCAACGCACTGGATGCTGACGATTTTTGAAAAACTTCCGTGTAGATTTTACCGTGTTGTATCATTAATTTTACGTCAAGAAAATCCAAGACATTGCCTCCGAAATTTGAGGTGAATTTCAAATTAATGGAGTTGGAGCGGCCCAGGAAATTGACAAACTGAGTGGAGACCTCCTCAGAGCCGTCCCACACCACGAAAATGTCATCCACATAACGCAAGAATATTTTATGTGTTTGAGGTATGGGTTACTCATAGAATAGATGTATTTGTTCTCAAAAACTGCCAGAAAAAGAATTGCCAGAAAATGTTTTGTAATTATTGTATTCATTCATTTAAAGGGAACCTGTCACCCCGAAAATCGCGAGTGAGGTAAGCCCACCGGCATCAGAGGCTTATCTACAGCATTGTGTAATGCTGTAGATAAGCCCCCGATGTTACCTGAAAAAGGAGAAAAAGACGTTATATTATACTCACCCATGGGCGGTCCCGCTGCTGGTCAGGTCGGATGGGCGTCTCCGGTCCGCTGCGGTGCCTCCGGCGCAGGCGTACTTTGCTCTGCCCTGTTGAGGGCAGAGGATAGTACTGCAGTGCGCAGGCGCCGGAAAGGTCAGAGGCCCGGCGCCTGTGCACTGCAGTACTTTGTCTGCCCTCAACAGGGCAGAGCAAAGTACGCCTGCGCCGGAGCCATGGCTGAAGATCAGAAGAGGACGTCTTGTAATGAAGATGGGAGGCGCCGGAGCGGACCAGAGACGCCCATCCGACCTGACCAACAGCGGGACCGCCCCTGGGTGAGTATAATCTAACGTCTTTTTCTCCTCTTTCAGGTAACATCGGGGGCTTATCTACAGCATTACAGAATGCTGTAGATAAGCCCCTGATGCCGGTGGGCTTACCTCACCCGTGATTTTCGGGGTGACAGGTTCCCTTTAAGTATTTTACTTCCTCGGTGGGTGGGTTTTTACTTTCATAGTGCCGATTAATGGGAGTTCCCTTGCAGAGGTGGGAGATAAAGGGTGCTTTTCCATTTCCTTTCGGCATTGAGACCCGTAGGGCCGTCGTTTTTTGTCCACGTTCTCCCCAAGTGTGCCCGCACATGTTCTAAATAAAGGACTATCACACAAGAGACCGGTGAGTGCACTTCTGTTTCTTTTTCTTCGTTTGGATTTACACAAGTAAATCAGTTTACACTAGCGCATGGCCACTCAAACCTTTTATAGCAGTAGTGATCCAGGACCTTCCTGATGGGCCAATACGAGCCGCAACAGCACCTGAGCATGTGACCCCCGACCTCCAATGGGAGGTCGTCCCGTGGGCATGTTCAGTATGGGAAAAGCAGGACTTAGTCCCAGAAAGGCCTGCTTGCTGCTGATCAGTGCTGGCTACAATGGGTGAGCCTGGAAGGGCAGCAGTAACCATTCACACAGTATCAGCTTGAGCCAGACGCTGGGACCGACGTCTCCTCTGAGCAGGTTCCACTGCAGCTGGAGGAGAATGGGAGACCGCAGCGGACATGGTTCGAGATTCCCCCTGTGCAGCTGCGGGAACTCGACACCTAGCAAGGTGTGCCCAAACTTTTGGTCTGTACTGTTTTTAGCAACGATTTGCATTATTTATCATATGTATTTTTGTTTTTTACAAAAATTGTAATAAAACATAGTTACACAACGCCCATGTACATTTCACCACACAAACAGAATTCATCTCTCAGTATCAATTAATATGTTGCAGTTATTCTATGTATTACGTACTCTACCCCAGGCAAGGACGGAGTTAAAGTTTTCCCAGATAGGTTATATTTCGTATTTTTCATTTAATGATTGTGATTTGGTTTTTACTGCAGAGTGAGCATGTTATTCAGCCAAAAACTGTACGAAATGGATAGCTAGAGAGAATCCCTACAGGCTGGAGTCAGCCAGCTTTTAACTGTATGATCTCAGCCCCCCTGAACTCCTATCCCTTGCAATGTCTTGCATGCTGGCTCCAGCCTGACCTTCAACTTGTGAAGGTTGAATTAAGACACAGGTTACGATGTGAATCGTGGTTGTATCCCTGTAATAGATTGCAGGTCTCAATAGAGTATTTTCCTGCTTGCGCTCAATGTTCTATATATGGGTTAATATTTCATACTACTGCTCGTAAAACAGGCAGTAGTCACAAGTGGAAGACAAATATGATATATTTAATATACTACTTACATCAAATTTTTCACTCTTTATTTATAGTATTTTTCCATTTGAATTGCTTTATGTCTTACAAACCCAAACACTGAGGAGTTGAAAATTATGATTGTACGGAATATTTGCTTATTTTCTTCACTATGCCATAATATAGTCTGACAAATGAGATTTAGGAGTATCATGCAGGAAAAATGCAGCATAAAGTAAAATTGGAAAGAAATTGAGATGGGCAATAAAAGCAAGATATCAGAAAATGAAATGATGAGAAAGAACGGTGGTAGCTTTGTTTCGAGATAAACTCTCAGGATTCATTTTTATAAATTATTGAGCATTGAATACATTAGCAGATAAGGTTATGGGACCACAGAATATTTTAATTTTGTAACTGTAGTTCACTAGATCTGGAGCTTTTATTTTGTTTTATATTCAGTAGGATTTTACAAGTGACAATTCAGTTCTTTAAAAGAGCTGGCTTTACACCTTAGCTAAAACCTAACTTAAGCTAAAAATACTGTGTATGGTGGTCCTTCAACTTGTTTCTGATAGAAAAATGTCAGGTGGCAGAGGAATTATCATTTTCGTTTTACTGTATTCTTGATGACCCAGAAAAAAAAGCTATGGCAGTTGATTTTTCCTTTTGCTATTGAAATAAACATGAAAGGTTATGGTGAAGTTGAGTTACTTAGGTATTGACCAAAGAAACCTTTAATCAGCAATTATCCCTGCTGTAGGCCATTTTCCCATGTGTGAAAACACAGTTTTTTTCCACTGCATTTTTTCTGTAAGTGCGTACCAAAATGTGTAATAACTATTTCCTGCGGTTAGTTTGTGTTGTGTTTTTTTTATACTTTTTTCTCTTTTTATGCATTTTTATATTTGTTTGTTTTTTACTACTTTTTTTCTTGGATTCAAAATAATAAAAATACACTTTTTAGGCTACGGTCAGACAGCCGTAGAATCTGTCATCCAAGAGAATTGGGCCAATTATGCAGATGACACTCTGATAAAACTCCAATGAAAGAATTGTAGCACAGGTGCGGAGAAGATCTAGAAGAAAATGTCTCCATCTTCTTCATTATGTGAGTCAGCAAAAATCGGACTACACTAAGATGTCATCTGAGTTCAGTCTGATATTTTTCACGCACCTATACACTTGAATGGGTTAGAGGCATCCGATATCAGAGTGAAATAGCAGCACGTTGCAATTTTTTCCACTGACAAATTTTGGCAGTGAAAAATTCATGCATCAGCACTGCCCCATTGAATAACATTGGTTTGAATGCTACCCGATCGTGTGAGCGATCCCTCACATGCACTTTTTCATGCTCCCCATAAAAGCCCATAATAAAAAAAAATGTCCAAAGCATCTTTAATCGCACAGTGGACATGACTTTCATGAAATTGCAATTCACTTTCTTTGTTCTATTAAACATAGCAGATTTTCTACAAAATAAGAATGCAGTGGAATAAAACATACTTTTCTCCACATGAAAACATGACCTTAGACTGCCTCGTTACTGCATATTGCCACTTGCAACATAATAACCAGAACCATAATATTAGTTTACAGATGCTTGTACATGTGATAAAAATATAACAGGGCTGAATAAAAGCTACTCAGACCTGACATCACATATGAAATGACTGTTTAGATTTCAATGGGGCCCCAAAAGTGGGCTGCCAAAAATCGCTCCTACGTACGTCGTATGGCCGTGAGGACCGTATTTACGGCCGTGAAAAAATAACGAGCTTGCGGACACGGACCCAATTGAAATTCAAAGGGGCCGCAAAAACAATGGAATTTTGTTTTTGTGGTGCACTGTGACTTTTTTTTTCCAAAATTTAAAATAATATTTCCATAGTATTGGAAACCCGAAAAGCAGCAATCCGCAAGTTTTTTGTGGTCCGTTATTGCGGCAGACCTTGAAAATTGTGGTGATACAGCCTGCAATAACGGGCCCCCCAAAACCGGGTATGTGTAAAAGAAGCCTTAGGTCGGCGTCACACTAGCGAGTTTTACGGATGTATGAGCGCATAAAATATGTCCGTAAAACACGCATTACAAACGGCCAAATGATTCTCAATGGGTCAGGTCCTAGCAGCATGCTGTGTTTGTCAGCGTATTGCGCAAAAAATACGCCAATGAAAGTCTATGGGGGAACGCAAAATATGCAATGCATACGGACCATGCGTGTGACTTGCAAGAAATACGCTACACTCTGGCAGATGACTGGAAATGTCCAAAGGCCTCAATCAGGCAGGTGAGACATGCTAATTAGCTGAAAGAGCCAGACAGTGAACCAGGAAGTCTGCTGCACTCCTCCACGGAGTGAGATTCACCATGGCACACATTATTAATGTGGACCTGCTAATTTTTTTGGTGCAAGAAAGGCCAGTAATTTGGGACCAGAGGGATCCCAACTATTCCAACAGGGCCCAAAAAGATGCAGCATGGAGGAGTGTGTGTGGGTCCCTATTCCCACATTATGAGCAGCAGCCACATGAGGCACATAGACAAATAAGTAAGTACACTCATGTTTGTAATTTATTTTTCGTGTGAAACAGCAGTACCTAACTCCTTTGATTTGTTAAACATGAATTTGTTAATTATTACAGAACTTAATTTAAAGCACACCAGTACGTACATGGTGCTGTACATGATAAATGGATTGAAATAATGGTTGTAACAGACGTCCCTTACAGTGTTAACCTGAACAATTACATTCTGGGATAGAGGGTAGCGGACTCTGTACTTGTGGCCTTACATACAAATTTTATTATTTGTTCACAATTACTAATAAATGTATTCCACAAATGCATATTCGTATGCTACACTTAAATCTGTGTAGTCAATTACACCTTGTGTGACCACTGTGCATAATGGGGTAATCAATTTGTTTAATGTATTTTGTTGCAGTGGGTGATGTTACGACAAGATGTCGGAGCATCCGCAATCAATATAGGAGGGAGAGGTAGCAGCGTGACAGGAGTGGGGCAGGCGCACCTCCTAAGAAAAAAAAGTACATATATTTTGATCGCTTGACATTCTTGAATCCTAGCATGGACCTCAGACCGTAAGTACAAACCTCCCAACAAATTTTCAACCTTTTTTTTAAATGAAATAAGATATTAAAAAAAAAAATTTCATTACAGAACACAGTCTAACCTCACTGACAGGGGGACAGGGTCGGATTCAGAGTTGGTCATAGACCCAGTTGGGGAAGGAGAAGAGGTGGCTGGCCCATCTTCTGATCTGTCAGGCTCCATCCCTCAAGGATCCTCAACATCTGCCCAGCCAGCTCCAGCACCACCATCCCAAGAAGATGCCACACCATCAGCACCAGCAGCAGCAGCACAAGCTAGTCAGGATGACCCTGCAAACAGCAGCAGCCCTACTGTTGCCCTGGAGCAATCACCACAGGCTGCAGTTATCTCACAGCGTGCTCGCCGAAGAAGAGAACTCCTCCAAAGTAGGAGAAATGTGGATGCTGGGGTGTTGAACTACCTGGCAAGGGTTCGTGAGGATGATGGGGAGGAGGGCTTTACGAGGAGCCTGGCCCGGTATTTACGGCCCCTAGAGCGGGAGGTGAGGCTTCGTGTGAGAGGGTGCATTCAGATCCTTATTGATGCATGCACCCCCCCAAATAACCCATACCAGCTTATGGGGACAATTGAAAATTGGCAGCTGTCACCACAAAATCTCCTGCGGCTGCAAAGATGTCCACAGGTGCATGCTCAACAAGGATCTGAACCACCCTCTCCACGTGAGCCCACACCTCAACCCCTACCCACAACCAACCCACCATGGCAACCTCAGGCCCATATGGCAGGCTATCAGCAACCTGTTGTGAATTCTGTTGTCGGGCTCCCTCCTGTGGTCATGAATGGTACTTCGGCTGGTTCTGTCCATGGACTTCCTCTGGTGGCTGTGGGTGTTTCTGAGTTTCCTTCCACAGGTGACGAGGCTAAGTCGTTAGTGGGCTGCTCTATTTAACTCCACTTGGATCTTTGCCCCATGCCAGCTGTCAATGTTGTACTATTGGTCTAGTTCGCTCCTGGATCGTTCTGGTTACCTGTTATTTCCAGCAGAAGCTAAGTTCCTCTTTGCTATTTTCTTGTTTGCTATTTTTTCTGTCCTGCTTGCTATTGTGAATATTGCCTTGCTTGCTGGAAGCTCTGGGACGCAGAGGGGCGCCTCCGCACCATGAGTCGCTGCGGAAGGTTTTTTTTTTCCCTGCACTCTCTGCGTGGCTTTTTGTAGGTTTTTGTGCTGACCGCAAAGTTGCCTTTCCTATCCTCTGTCTGTTCAGTAAGTCGGGCCTCACTTTGCTATATCTATTTCATCTCTGTGTTTGTGATTTCATCTTACTCACAGTCAATATATGTGGGGGCTGCCTTTTCCTTTGGGGAATTTCTCTGAGGCAAGGTAGGCTTTATTTTCCTATCTTTAGGGCTAGCTAGTTTCTTAGGCTGTGTCGAGTTGCATAGGGAGCGTTAGGAGCAATCCACGGCTATTTCTAGTGTGTGTGATAGGATTAGGGATTGCGGTAAGCAGAGTTTCCACTTCCCAGAGCTTGTCCTGTATTTTTGTAGCTATCAGGTCTTTCCGGGTGCTCTTGACCATCAGGTCCACTCTTGTCCTAACCACCAGGTCATAACAGTACAGCTGGCCAAAAGTATTAATGCATCTCAATAGAGGGATAAGAGAAGTTCTGAGACCATTTTTTTTTCTTTGCAGTGTGTTTTGTCTCTCTTTTCCCCTTTACCTCTGGGTGGTTCAGGACACAGGTGTTAACATGGACATTCAAGGTCTGTCCTCTTTGATGGATAATCTCACTATAAGTGTACAAAACATTCAAGATTTTGTGGGTCAGAATCCGATATTAGAGCCTAGGATTCCAATTCCTAATTTGTTTTTTGGTGATAGATCTAAGTTCTTGAATTTCAAAAATAATTGTAAATTGTTTCTTGCCTTGAAACCTCGCTCCTCAGGTGACCCTGTTCAACAAGTAAAGATCATTATTTCTTTGTTATGTGGTGACCCTCAAGACTGGGCATTTTCCCTTGCGCCAGGAGATCCGGCATTGCGTGATGTTGATGCGTTTTTTCTGGCGCTTGGATTGCTTTATGACGAACCTAATTCAGTGGATCAGGCAGAGAAAATCTTGCTGGCTTTGTGTCAGGGTCAGGATGAAGCAGAGATATATTGTCAGAAGTTTAGAAAGTGGTCTGTGCTCACTCAGTGGAATGAATGTGCACTGGCAGCAATCTTCAGAAAGGGTCTCTCTGAAGCCCTTAAGGATGACATGGTGGGATTCCCCATGCCTGCTGGTCTGAATGAGTCTATGTCTTTGGCCATTCAGATCGATCGACGCTTGCGTGAGCGTAAAGCTGTGCACCATTTGGCGGTACTATCTGAGCATGGGCCTGGGCCTATGCAATGTGATAGGACTTGGACCAGAGCTGAACGGCAAGAACACAGACGTCGGAATGGGCTATGTTTTTACTGTGGTGATTCCACTCAAGCTATCTCCGATTGTCCTAAGCGCACTAAGCGGTTCGCTAGGTCTGCCACCATTGGTACGGTACAGTCTAAATTTCTATTGTCCGTTACTCTGATTTGCTCTCTGTCATCCTATTCTGTTATGGCATTTGTGGATTCAGGCGCTGCCCTGAATTTGATGGACTTGGAGTATGCTAGGCGCTGTGGTTTTTTCTTGGAGCCCTTGCAGTATCCTATTCCATTGAGAGGAATTGATGCTACACCTTTGGCCAAGAATAAGCCTCAGTACTGGACCCAACTGACCATGTGCATGGCTCCTGCACATCAGGAGGATATCCGCTTTTTGGTGTTGCATAATCTGCATGATGTGGTCGTTTTGGGGTTGCCATGGCTACAGGTTCATAATCCGGTATTGGACTGGAAATCTATGTCTGTGTCCAGCTGGGGTTGCCAGGGGGTACATGGTGATGTTCCAGTTTTGTCAATTTCGTCTTCCACTCCTTCTGAAATTCCAGAGTTTTTGTCGGATTATCGGGATGTATTTGATGAGCCCAAAGCCAGTGCCCTACCTCCTCATAGGGATTGCGATTGTGCTATTAATTTGATTCCTGGTAGTAAGTTTCCTAAGGGCCGATTGTTCAATTTATCTGTGCCAGAACACGCCGCTATGCGGAGTTATATAAAGGAATCCTTGGAGAAAGGCCATATTCGCCCGTCGTCATCACCGTTAGGAGCAGGGTTCTTTTTTGTGGCCAAGAAGGATGGTTCTTTGAGACCTTGTATTGATTACCGCCTTCTTAATAAAATTACAGTCAAATTTCAGTATCCTTTGCCGTTGCTGTCTGATTTGTTTGCTCGTATTAAAGGGGCTAGTTGGTTCACCAAGATAGATCTTCGAGGGGCGTATAATCTTGTGCGTATTAAACAGGGCGATGAATGGAAAACAGCATTTAATACGCCCGAGGGCTATGTTGAGTACCTGGTTATGCCATTCGGGCTTTCCAATGCTCCATCAGTATTTCAGTCCTTTATGCATAACATCTTTCGAGAGTACCTGGATAAATTCCTGATTGTGTATTTGGATGATATTTTGGTCTTTTCGGATGATTGGGAGTCTCATGTGAAGCAGGTCAGAATGGTGTTCCAGGTCCTTCGTGCGAATTCCTTGTTTGTGAAGGGGTCAAAGTGTCTCTTTGGAGTTCAGAAGGTTTCATTTTTGGGGTTCATTTTTTCCCCTTCTACTATCGAGATTGACCCTGTTAAAGTCCATGCCATTTACGATTGGACTCAGCCGACATCTGTGAAGAGCCTGCAAAAGTTCCTGGGCTTTGCTAATTTTTATCGGCGCTTCATCGCTAATTTTTCTAGTGTTGCTAAACCGTTGACTGATTTGACCAAGAAGGGTGCTGATGTGGTCAATTGGTCTTCTGCAGCTGTAGAGGCTTTTCAGGAGTTGAAGCGTCGTTTTTCTTCTGCCCCTGTGTTGTGCCAGCCAGATGTTTCGCTCCCGTTTCAGGTTGAGGTTGATGCTTCTGAGATTGGAGCAGGGGCTGTTTTGTCGCAAAGAAGTTCTGATGGCTCGGTGATGAAGCCATGTGCTTTCTTTTCTAGAAAGTTTTCGCCTGCTGAGCGCAATTATGATGTTGGTAATCGAGAGTTGTTGGCCATGAAGTGGGCATTCGAGGAGTGGCGTCATTGGCTTGAAGGAGCCAAGCATCGCGTGGTGCTATTGACAGATCACAAGAATTTGACTTATCTTGAGTTTGCCAAACGGTTGAATCCGAGACAGGCTCGATGGTCGTTATTTTTCTCCCGTTTTGATTTTGTGGTTTCGTACCTTCCGGGCTCTAAGAATGTGAAGGCTGATGCCCTGTCAAGGAGTTTTGTGCCTGACTCTCCGGGTGTTCTTGAGCCGGCGGGTATTCTCAAAGAGGGGGTAATTTTGTCTGTCATCTCCCCTGATTTGCGGCGGGTGCTGCAAAAATTTCAGGCTGATACACCTGACCGTTGCCCAGCGGAGAAATTGTTTGTCCCTGATAAATGGACTAGTAGAGTTATCTCTGAGGTTCATTGTTCAGTGTTGGCTGGTCATCCTGGAATCTTTGGTACCAGAGATTTGGTGGCTAGATCCTTTTGGTGGCCGTCTTTGTCACGGGATGTGCGTTCTCTTGTGCAGTCCTGTGGGACTTGTGCTCGGGCTAAGCCCTGCTGTTCTCGTGCCAGTGGGTTGCTTTTGCCCTTGCCGGTCCCGAAGAGGCCCTGGACGCATATTTCTATGAATTTTATTTCGGATCTCCCCGTCTCTCAAAAGATGTCGGTCATTTGGGTGGTTTGTGATCGCATTTCTAAGATGGTCCATTTGGTACCCTTGTCTAAATTGCCTTCTTCCTCTGATTTGGTGCCATTATTTTTCTAGCATGTGGTTCATTTACATGGTATTCCGGAGAACATTGTTTCTGACAGAGGTTCCCAGTTTGTTTCGAGGTTTTGGCAATCCTTTTGTGTTAGTATGGGCATTGATTTGTCTTTTTCCTCGGCTTTCCATCCTCAGACAAATGGCCAAACCGAACGAACTAATCAGACTTTGGAAACATATCAGAGATCCTTTGTTTCTGCTGATCAGGATGATTGGGTGTCCTTTTTGCCGTTGGCTGAGTTCTCCCTTAATAATCGAGCCAGCTCGGCTACTTTGGTTTCACCGTTTTTCTGCAATTCTGGTTTCCATCCTCGTTTCTCTTCAGGGCAGGTTGAGTCTTCGGACTGTCCTGGTGTAGATACTGTGGTGGATAGGATGCAGCAGATTTGGACTCATGTGGTGGACAATTTGACATTGTCCCAGGAGAAGGCTCAACGTTTCGCTAACCGCCAGCGCTGTGTGGGTCCCCGACTTCGTGTTGGGGATTTGGTTTGGTTGTCGTCTCGTTATGTTCCTATGAAGGTTTCCTCTCCTAAGTTTAAGCCTCGTTTCATTGGTCCGTATAAGATTTCTGAGGTTATCAATCCTGTGTCATTTCGTTTGGCCCTTCCAGCTTCTTTTGCCATCCATAATGTGTTCCATAGGTCGTTATTGCGGAGATACGTGGCGCCTGTGGTTCCATCCGTTGATCCTCCTGCCCTGGTGTTGGTTGAGGGGGAGTTGGAGTATGTGGTGGAGAAGATTTTGGATTCTCATATTTCGAGATGGAAACTCCAGTACCTGGTCAAGTGGAAGGGTTATGGTCAGGAAGATAATTCCTGGGTTTTTGCCTCTGATGTTCATGCTGCCGATCTGGTTCGTGCCTTTCATTTGGCTCGTCCTGGTCGGCCTGGGGGCTCTGGAGAGGGTTCGGTGACCCCTCCTCAAGGGGGGGGTACTGTTGTGAATTCTGTTGTCGGGCTCCCTCCTGTGGTCATGAATGGTACTTCGGCTGGTTCTGTCCATGGACTTCCTCTGGTGGCTGTGGGTGTTTCTGAGTTTCCTTCCACAGGTGACGAGGCTAAGTCGTTAGTGGGTTGCTCTATTTAACTCCACTTGGATCTTTGCCCCATGCCAGCTGTCAATGTTGTACTATTGGTCTAGTTCGCTCCTGGATCATTCTGGTTACCTGTTATTTCCAGCAGAAGCTAAGTTCCTCTTTGCTATTTTCTTGTTTGCTATTCTTTCTGTCCAGCTTGCTATTGTGAATATTGCCTTGCTTGCTGGAAGCTCTGGGACGCAGAGGGGCGCCTCCGCACCGTGAGTCGGTGCGGAAGTTTTTTTATTCCCTGCACTCTCTGCGTGGCTTTTTGTAGGTTTTTGTGCTGACCGCAAAGTTGCCTTTCCTATCCTCTGTCTGTTCAGTAAGTCGGGCCTCACTTTGCTATATCTATTTCATCTCTGTGTTTGTGATTTCATCTTACTCACAGTCAATATATGTGGGGGCTGCCTTTTCCTTTGGGGAATTTCTCTGAGGCAAGGTAGGCTTTATTTTCCTATCTTTAGGGCTAGCTAGTTTCTTAGGCTGTGTCGAGTTGCATAGGGAGCGTTAGGAGCAATCCACGGCTATTTCTAGTGTGTGTGATAGGATTAGGGATTGCGGTCAGCAGAGTTTCCACTTCCCAGAGCTTGTCCTGTATTTTTGTAGCTATCAGGTCTTTCCGGGTGCTCTTGACCATCAGGTCCACTCTTGTCCTAACCACCAGGTCATAACAGCAACCATCCCAATATGGCTACTTGTCCAAACCCAGTGCTGGAGGCTGGTTCCAACCTGGGTTTGGACGACATGGCCATATTGGGTTTGGATATGATTCTAGGCCATATTATCCTCAACATGAGGGATTTTCACAAAATCCTTATGGCCATTCCACAACTGGCCCACATGAGTCCAGGCAGAACATACCTCCAGCCCAAACATCATCCACACAGGGTGAAGGACAATTGGCCAGACAAAGGCCACCTGATGATGTCCAAGATCTTCCCCCATCTCCACCACCTACTTATCAAGATCTGTGAGGGTTATTATTTTTTGGAATTCTTTTTGCAGACATTTTAATGTCTTTATTATGTTTGTTCTGACATAGCACTATGTTGTTTTTTGTGTTTTAGACATATCTTGTCCTTAAAAATTATTGGCTTAAAAGAGGTTAAAAAAAGAGTTTTGAAAAAAAAAAAAAAAACTCAAAAAGGCATTTCATTTTAGTAAAAATGAGCAGTTATCAAGCCTAATTATGGTTGTCGGCAAATCATTATTACATTACACACACATGCTAGCCTCAGACCCATATGTGATTTAAGAAAAGACAACACACAGTAGTTTGAGTTTTAAATTTAAATTGTTATTAAAATATGACAAATATTTAGAAAGGCAAAAAATCAAACATGCCAAATTGGCAAATCTTGCCAGGGAGTTGCACCTTGAGGAGAGCAAAAAAATTGGTGAAAACATCCCTAACTTTTAGACCAGAAAGGGGACGCCGCAGAGGATGGCCATATGGGTTAGGCCTAATCACATTGCTCATCAGGTGTTCACCAATATCAGCTGAGGAACAATCATGGATGCGGGTAAAATTGTGCAAAATAACACAGGCTTTTATTACTTCATTCACTGAAGTCTCACTGAGCTGAATGGCAGACTGGAGAACACGCCATTTTGCAACAAGAATCCCAAAGGCACACTCCACCAGTCTCCACGCCCTGGAAAGCCTCAGATTAAAGACCCTCTGCTGGTGGTCCAGGTTGAGCCGGGGATAAGGCCTCATGACGTGCCTTGTCAGTTGGAAAGCCTCATCTCCAACCAAAACAAAGGGCACTGCTTCCGCATTGGAGCCTGGTAGTTGTTGTGGTGGTGGGAGGTTTAACTGGTTGTCACATAGCCGACGACCCGTTATGGACGAATTGAAGACCCTAGTTCTCCAGTTCGCCCATAGGCCCCAATGTCTACAATTATAATCCTGTAGTTACTGTCAGCAACAGCTAACAGAACTACAGAGAAAAACTGCTTATAATTGTAGAATTGGGAGCCAGAGTTTGGCAGCTTACGCACCCTGATATGTTTCCCATCCACAGCTCCAATGCAGTTAGGGAAGTCACAAGTGTTCTGGAATCCACGGGCGATTTTGAGCCAATCCTCCTGTTTGGGCTCAGGCATAACAAGTTCCTGAAGTTTCTCCCATATTTGAAAACAGGTTGAACGAACAATGCCTGAAATTGTCGAACGCCCAATCAGAAAATCCAGGTGTAGTCCCGCATACGACAAGCCTGTGGATAGGAATCTGAAAGTCAAAGAAAGATAATATTAGGTATTTAACATGAGTAGAATGAAAACATGAAGAAGCACAAGTTCATAGTATATTTACAAATACGTTATTTTCATTTGCATGATAAAAATTACCTGGGTTACTTAACTACAACATTCACCACAGTTTGGGTGAAGTGCTTGGGCCATAATGTCCAAAAAAACTTTAAAAAACATGCTAAAACACAACATTAAAAAAAACAAAACATCAACATACAGTATGTGAGAATGTGGAATACATACCGTAATGTTAGGAGAAGATGCTCTTCAGCAGATATGGCTTTTCGCATCCTTGTGTCCTGATAGGTGATACCTGGACGTAAGATCTCCAACAAGATATCAAAGTTACTGATGGTCATGCGACAGTACAGATAGAACTTGTCAGTATGTGACCTCAAAGCTGTATAGAGCCTCTCAAAATGTCCTTTACTGAGGCGTTGGGTCAATAGAGGATGCACCCACAATCTTCGACTCCTCCTTCGCGGATAAACATTCACCAGATTTGGCTGGCCAAAGCGACGCGACAACAGCCAGTGAAACAACACCCGCTGAGTTGTGCTTAAAGACACATGGTCAGACATGTTTGGAAGGTAAAAGCAACACACCCAAAATAAGCTCAACAAATAAATGGGCAGATGGGAGGGTTCCACCTGTTGTAGAGGTCTTAAATAGTGATGTTAATGATGATTTGAATTATTTGCAGGCCAGAGAACCGTTAGATGTCCATTTTGTGATGTTGCGTGAAACATCGTATTGTCTTACGCCGAGTGTGACGCCGGCCTTAGTCTGACAGAAATAAATGCAAAGTAATAAATCTATCTGGCTGCAGAAATTCAGGTTACAATATCTATTGCAACACAATGAACATTTAATGTTTACCAAAAAGTGGTGCTTTGTTTATTATGATATGTGTAATATGGTGAAATTCCATTAATGGCTGTTATTATTATATATTATGTTATTTAGCCCAGATACTTGTGCTTTGAAAAGCTCCCTCCTCCCCATATGCCTGCACTTCTTCCTGTAAATATTGCAGTGGTGCTTAAAAACTTTCTGACATTTGTCATAATAATCCGTCCCTGTGCCATGGGCCTATTTGACCAGGGAGGGATTATTACATCATCGCAATCTCTCCACGCACATGGGCTGTGCACGGGTGGTTGCCGCCGCATATTCTGGCAGGTACCACTCCCAGCACTCTGACCCCCTAAATGCTGCAAACAAATGCGATCACAGCATTACAGGAGCCGGCAGTGGGATGACAGTCCCTCTGCCCTTGGATCGGAGACCCCACGGTGTGACACAGGGTCCCGATCATTGCAATGGTGATCCAATGTCATCATGACATAGAAAGTGAGAAGGAAGTGTCTTCAACTACGCTGCTGGTAAGGACTCAAAAGCAGGATAAAATCAATGGATTTTATTAAAAGGTTTACAGGTCAACGCATTTCAAGGTCACTCCCGACCCTTCATCAGGACAAAAACCTAGGTCATGGGTGTTCCAGCAGGACAATGACCCCAAACATACTTCAAGAAGCACCCAGCAATGGTTGGAAATGTGACGCCCAAGAGACCGGGGTACCCAGCACCGGACCAATGGGGTCTGTCTCTTGAGGGGGATGTCATGGGTGGCTTGACCCGGTGCTGTGGCCTCAGGCAATGCACAGTGTAAAGGGTATCGTGAGGGAACAGGCACTTACTTGATCAGCAGCAGGTTCTCCCAGCGGTGATGATCCCAATCCTGGATAGATGGCTATTGTCCAAATGAAAGACTGAGGCACTGAAACGTTTAACCAGTTTACTTTAACAAAAAAGGATTTACAACCAGTCCTGTCACCGGAGTCTGTATGGGAACTCTGAGTTACTTTGACCCTGCCGGGGTCTTCGCCTCTTATTGTACGCAATATCTGTGTGGCCCTGCTGCTGTATGTGAACTGGCTGCCGGCCCAATCTGTCCCCTCCGGGTCCTGGTTCGACGGGCAACCCGAGTCCTTTTATCGGCTTACCCCCTCCAGGAGTACCGCTGAACTCTGTGTCTGTTGCTGCGTCCGACCCTAGTGAAGCTGATATCACCTCATGTTTTTCCGGTTGCTGTATTATATGTAATGAATACAGCCACGGATCCGGTATCCGTCTTTGCGCCTGTTCTGGGTAGTGATTAATGCTACCCGGTTCTCACAATGTCCTTTTTCTCTATCCCTCTTCTCCTCAGGCCGGTGATTTGGGCCTGGAAACTGTCATAGGGCTGTTAGAAATTCAGCTGTATGACCTCTCACTTTCAGCTCCTTAGCCCAACTGCCATTTCTTCTCTCAGACCAGAATGGATCAAGGGAAGTCTCTGGAGCTCCCCCTTCTGGCCGGAGGTGGTAGTGCAGTTTTGCTATCTTAGTATTTGTATTTACTGTCAGTAACTATTTTTGTGGCAAATACCCCCAGGGGTGCCACAGAAACAAAGAGCTGGAGAGTTCTGAAGTGGACAGCAATGAGTATAGATCTAAATCCCATTGATCACCTGTGGAGAGATCTTAAAATTGCTGTTGGGAGAAGGCACCCTTCAGATATGAGAGACCAGATTAGCCAGACCTGCCTGCACCAGCCATGCCAATCTGTATATCAGCCGGATCTGCCTGCACCTGCTGTGCCAACTTGTAACACCCGTACTAGTCCCCTTCTGCCAGTGCCTTCCTGCATCAGTCGTCCTCTCCTTCAGGCAGTTCCAGCTATCAGTCCCTTGGGGGGTCAGCTGATGTGCATTCATGTTCTGTCCTGGAGTAGCACCTTGTGTTCATCAGGAGCCAAGCCTAACCCCACCATCAGGGGACCTAGTGAAATGTCAAGTGCTCACCTAGTTACGCCCCTCCAGGCTCTTCTCAGACCACAGCACAGTGGTTCCAACACTCCCGGTAACCACATTCAATGGCTTATACTTTATTAATTTAGATTTCTATCAAATTGTGAAACCCTTATCAGAATATAATAATATAATAATTTCCTGTTTGATCAATTCTGGTTATTAGCTTCCCTGTCTCAAATATTTTTAGGAAACGATTGTACAATAGATGCTATAACAAGAATGTGCTGCTTTAACAATGGATTCTTGTGTTCACTGAAGAGGTTGCTATGGTTATAAGTAAAGATTTAAAGTTTTACAGCCGCCTGCATATTACTGTCAGTAAGGAAGCACATTAGGTTATTAGTGACATACACAGATCATTTAGATTGTCTAAATTACTCAACACGTGTGTTATTTTAAGATAGAGGTAGTAATTACATGAGATGAGACGTGCAACAAACATTTTATTTTTGAGGTAAGATCAAAGCCTTTTTTTGCTAGGTATTCTGCTGTATATGGAGGAGACAGTAATGAGCTCTGATCTTTTAACAAAAGTGCTTCTGTTGTTGCAAAGTGCTCAGAATGGATGACCTATTGCATAGGGCCAAGAAGCATAGTTATAGATGTCCCTATTCTACAATAGTCGCTAAAATGCTTTCTAGAGATTCTTCACATGAAACTCTCAAGCCATCTCATAAATAGAATTGTCCTTTGGGAAATTAGATTTTCTTTTAAACTAAACTTGGCAATTGTGTTTCCCTGGTATTCATGTCAGAGTATAGCTCGCCCTTAGCTGGAAATTGTGGGAATGAGAGGTCCAGCGTCTGAGCAGCGAGGTAATTCCCCCGCTGTTCCCTAACAACACCATTAGTATTACCTGCTACTGTATCTTCTCTGTTATTCAGCAGGACAATCTATGTGTATGGGGGGCCTCATGTTCTCCCCTGGCAGATGATGTGGTGTTGGAGATGAATTGGGCATTTTGTCTTTAAAGGGAATCTGTCTTCAGGGTTACCATAGTGACTTTTTATTTTTTCTGGACATCTTATAAAAAAAAAATCATGGATAGACTATATTTTTATGGACACATTGGAAAACCATAGTAAATCATTCTGATAAGCGATACATGACTACAGCCCATAATTCTGATATGAATATATCAGCGGTAGGGTTGAGCGAAACGGATCGTTCATTTTTTTGGCAAAGTCGGGTTTCATGAAACCCGACCCGATCCCTGCGTGGGGTCGGCCATGCGGTACGCGACTTTCGCGCCAAAGTTGCGTTTCGTATGACACGCTTGGTGCCATTTTTTCAGCCAATGAAGGAGCGTGGGCAGAGTGAGGACATAGGTCTTAGGGGCGTGGACGCCTATCGTCATCTTGTCGCTTGTGCGCTGCAGCGATTTGAAATGTGTAACACCAGCTTTTCTGTTCAGGGACGGAGGGGAGAGGGAGGGAGAGAGAGAGAGAGAGAACAACAAAAAAAAAAAATCCCATTGACTTTGCATTGGGTTTCGTGTTTCGGTCGATCCCCGACTTTTCGCCATAATCGGCCGATTTCACTCGACTCGACTTTAGAGATAGTCGGGTTTCGCGAAACCTTGCTCGACCCTAAAAAAGTAAAAGTCGCTCAACCCTAATCAGCGGCATTCAGTGTAAACTGTAAAATAATAATTTTAATAATAATGATCATTACAGGTTTCTTCAGTTTCAAAAATATCATTTTTTTGTACTTACAAGGTAAAAAAGTGTCCTATTTTTACAAACTGTACTAGAATTTCTGGTCAGTTGCAACAATGTCTATGACCAGGTGTTTGGTTTGCTATCCCATCTGAGAGCAGCATGATATAGGGGCAAAAACCCTAATTCCAGAAAAGGTCCGTAGAAGCGCTTGTTACATTGTGAATCGGCTGTTATCTGCCAGGAGACATATAACGCCAACGCTGGCCACTCTGAGAAACTGTTTACCTTCCTTTGTAATTTGTCAGGCCTCTCAGCGTGCACAATTATAGAGGGTCATGATGAGGTGGAGTGCAGTGTTGCCCAAACATTTGAGCACCCACGGCCAGGAGAAAGGCATGCTGGGGAAGGTCAATTGATATCTGAAGAGATGGAGGATAATCATAAGGTACATTTGCCATCAGGTCAGCCTCAAATCGCAGCTCGGGAGGAGGATCAGACTGAGGAATTGGAAGATGACGTGGTCGATGATGAGGCCACTGATCCAACCTGGCAAAGTGGCACGCCTAGTAAGCACAGCAGTGCAGGGAGGGATGGATCTGTAGAAAAAAAACTGGCAAGAAGAGGTAGTGGTTTGCCCAGAGGTAGAACTCCGTCAACTGTTCCACAGAGCCCCCCCCCCCACTCGGCTAGATAACAGGCCACGGGTGCATTGTTCCCCTGTATGGAAGTTTTTCTGAAAGTCCTTCAGAGAAAACAATTGTAATTTGCATCATCTGCCAAACCAAGCTAAGAGGCAAAAACACTGCCAACCTGAGCATCACCAGCATGCAAAAGCACATGACAGCCAAGCACCCCAGTAGGTGGGCGGAATGCCTGGGTACCAAATCTGTGTCTGAGGGTGAAACCCCTGCCCTTCCCAATCTGCTAACCATGATGCAGACGATGATGCTGATTGTACACACACAACAGTCAGCAACCACGTCCACTTCATTGTTCTAGTGCAGCGTTCTGTTGTCCTTACCCCAGACATTTACTAGAAAGCAGAAATATCCAGCCACCCACCCACAGGCTCAAATGCTAAACACCCACATTGCCAGATTGCTAGCACTGGAAACTTTGCCGTTTCGACTTGTGAGAACTGAGTCTTTCCACGACCACTCAGCAGTGGCAGCCCAACAGTACTCGATTGCCTGCCGACGCTATTTTACCCGGTGTGCCGTCCCTGCGTTACATAAGCACGTGTTACACAATATCAGCCATCCTCTGGCCAACGCAGGGAAGGTCCACCTAACCACAGACATGTGTAAAGTTCTTGTGGATAGAGACAATACATTTCTCTGACAGCACACTGGGTTAACCCGGTGGAGTCTGGGACAGAGTTAGAGGATGGGACATCATACATCTTACCCACACCAAAAATAGTGGCCCAACTTCCATCAGGGTTTCAGTCTCCTCATATTCCACTTCCTGTCTCTCCTCCTCTTCCTCAGCAGAATTAGCCTCCCCATCACTCTCCAGCTGGGAAATATGCAGCATTGCCTTGGTGAAGGGGCAGCACGCTCTTCTGAAGCTCATCTGTTTAGGTGATAAAGCTCACAGTGCACCCGAGCTGCTGAAAGGGATAAAAGAACAGACCAATTAGTGGCACTCCCTTAACCTCCAACCAGGTCTGGTTGTGTACAATGATGGGCATAACTTGGTGGCGGCTTTAAAGCTCGGCAATCTGATACACGTTCCATGCATGGCCCACGTGCTGTTAGGGTGGTCTGCAAGTCAGACCCTCAGGGATATTGGATGGCTGCCAAACATGTGAATTTCTCTAGAGAAATGACGGACAGAGATCAGATGTGGTATCTGTATCAGCCGTGTTTATTAAAGGAAGAAACTTCAGTTATATACACTTTTGAGTAGGCGTATACATCATGTTTGTGCACAAATCAGCTGTTTATTACATATGAGATCATTCTTAATTAATCATGTTTATTCCTAATAAGGCCAGAACTGTGGACAGGTGATTCTTACATAAAAAGGTAACTTGAGTTGAGACACGTAAGGGGCTAATGTCCTAAGTCCCCTTTCTTGATTAGATTCTCCCATCTCAGCATTTCTAGATGTCAACAGGATGACTTAGCAGAGTCCGGCATGTCTGGACATATTCAGAGACATATGTATGAATTATGAGAACCCATTAAGGTGGTCCCTGATTTCCCTATCATGCTGAACTTGGTTGTACAAAGGTTTTAAAAAACATGCCCTGACTTGCCTGATCTCCTTGTCAAGGTACGCCATGTCAGCGCACATTTCTGAAAGTCATTTCAGGGTTTCACTGGTCTAGCTTCGCTGCAGCAGAGCTTTAATTATCCTCGTCAACGACCGATTTTTGACCTGCCCACATGCTGGTATTTGACCTTACATATGGCAAGGCTTATTGAGCAGCAGGGGGCAGTCTCTGAATTCCAGCTTCTCAATGCCCGTCAGAGTAACACTCAACCCCCATACATAACAACTGCTGAGTGGGAGTGGATCGCTAACCTATGTGAGGTTCTTCAAAACTTTGAGTACTGCACCAAGATGGTGAGCACTGATGACACTAATATAAGTTTAACCATCCCACTGCCCTGTCCAGAATCCTGAAAGAGGAAGCTTTGAATGATGAGCAGGTGGCTATGAAGCAAGATTGTACAGTGGCTGCTACCACAATGCCCAGCCTCACACAGTATTCTTAGGCCACATTGGGTGATGACGAGGAACAGAGGACGAGGATGAGGAGGAGGAGGAACAGGATTTTTGCTCTGTTATACAGAGGGGACTCTCAATCCCAGCTTCATGCCTGTCTAGCATGGATGGCCTGAAGAGGAGGAGGAGCAAGAGACTATGCGTCATGAGAATGAGAGGATGGGTAGTGTTATTCCTGGTGAGGACATTGAACGTTTGATTCTTTGTAGTCTGCCACACACGCCAGAGTTCATGTCCTGATTCCTTTTCCAAGACCCTCGCGCATGAAAGGAGGCAGACATGCAATTTTCAGTGTATGCATGCCAGAGTGCCATATTGGAAGACTTGCACAAAATGATTACCCTCAGACAATTTATATGGGTCTGAATACTTTCCGTACCTTTAAAGTTTTCACTGTTTCATTGCAGCCATTTGGTAAATTTAAAAAAGTTCATTTTTTACACATTAATGTGCACTCTGCACCCCATCTTGACTGAAAGAAAACAGAAATGTAGACATTTTTGCAAATTTAACAAAAAAAGAAAAACTGAAATATCACATGGTTATAAGTATTCAGACCCTTTGCTCAGACACTCATATTTAAGTCACATGCTGTCCATTTCCTTGTGGTCCTCCTTGAGATGGTTCTACACCTTCATTGGAGTCCAGCTGTGTTTAATTAAACTGATAGGACTTGATTTGGAAAGGCACACACCTGTCTATATAAGACCTCATAGCTCACAGTGCATGTCAGACCAAATGAGAATTATGAGGTCAAAGGAACTGGCCAAGGAGCACGGAGACAGAATTGTGGCAAGGCACAGATCTGGCCAAGGTTCCAACAGAATTTTTGCAGTACTCAAGGTTCCTAAGAGCACAGTGGCCTCCATAATCATTAAATGGAAGAAGTTTGGGACCACCAGAAGTTTTCTTAGACCTAGCTATCCAGCCAAACTGAGCAATCATTGGAGAAGAGCCTTGGTGAGAGAGGTAAAGAAGAACCCCAGGATAACTGTGTCTGAGCTCCAGAGATGCAGTAGGGAGATGGGAGAAAGTTCAACTATCACTGCATCCCTCCACCTGTCGTGACTTTATGGCAGAGTGGTCCGAAGAAAGCCTCTCCTCATAGAGAATCTATAGGGTATTTTCAAGAGGAAGATGAGAAACAATAGACCCAACAATGCAGACCAGCTGAAGGCTGGTATCAAAGCATCCTGGGCTTCCATAACACCTCAACAGTGCCACAGACTGATCGCCTCCATGCCACGCCAAATTGATGCAGTAATTGATGCAAAAGGAGCCCCGACCAAGTATTGAGTGCATTGACTGAACATACATTTCAGTAGGCCAACATTTCGGGTTTTAAAATAATTTTTCAAGCTGGTTTTATAAAGTATTCTAATTTACTGAGCTAATGACGTTGGGGTTTTCATTAGCTGTAAGATAACTGTTTGTAATCTCTCTATATAATAAATGAGTTTCACTTTTGTATTTAAGAACTGAAATAAATTAACTTTTTGATGAAATTCTAATTTTGTGAGAAGCACCTGTGCATATACTGTATATAGTGATGCAGTGAGGAGTTCGGTGCTGGATGGGAGATACATTTGTGTGGAAAAAGTCCCCCTTCCTGATTTCATATTCTTTTGCTTGCTCATCACACTTAAATGTTTCAGTATAAATAAATAAGCGTGTGCATAGACGTTTAAGAGAGGTGCAAAAGTAGGTTCCCACACCGTAAGATATATAGCAAAAAAACTCGGCACTCAACTTAACGTGATCAAAGGAGGTTTTAATGGTGTCCACAAGGTAGTAACAGAAACGTTTCGGTTCTGATAATGGACCTTCATCAGTCACCGTTATAGTATATGTAGAGATATGGGTGAACCCATAAGATCACTTATTGCTAGAGGTATTCAGACCATATAGTAGAGTGCTGCCTGCATATAGAGGAGGAATGACCTGCATGAGTGATAGCCAGTCTCCAAAAAGCCCGGGTAGTGTGCGCTTGCCTGGATGGCGTAGAGACGTGGTCTCCACCGCTCGTCTGTGCTAGGATCACTTAAATGTTTCAGATCATCAAACAAATTTAAATATTAGACAAAGAAAACACAATTAAGCACAAAATGCAGTTTTTAAATGAAGAGAAGCACAGTGGCTCAGTCTGCAGTGCTGGGGTTCTGGGTTCAAATTCCACCAAGGACAACATCTGCAAATGGTTTGCATGCTCTCCCCATGCTTACGTGGAATTCCTCCTTGTACTCCGGTTTACTCCCACATTCCAAAGACATGCTGATTGGAATGCTGAATTTAGATTGTGAGCCTCATTGGAGACAGCGATTATAATGTATGCAAAGCGCTGCAGAATATGATAGCGCCATATAAGCAAAGCATAATTAATAATTAAGGGAAAAGAAATCCAAACCTACAGGGCCCTTTATGATTGCGCATAAACCTAATAACTGGTTGGGCCACCCCTAGCAGCAACAACTGCTTTCAAGCATTTGTGATAACTGGCAATGAGTCTTTTGGAATTGACTGGAGGAATTTTGGCTGTATATTCCTTCCAGCAAATGCCTCTCGCATTGGTGAAAAGCAGGGAATTAGGTAAAGCCCTCAAGCTCTGGCCTGGACTTTGTCTGCTATTCCACCAAGACACCAAGGAGAGCAGACGTGTCTATCTATAAGGCGCCGTGCTAGTGGCAGCCCATTACAGCAGCAATAGTTTTGTTTTGTTTTATTTTGTTTTGTTTTATTTTACTTTATTTTTTATTTTGGAATTATTTTTATTTTTGTTATGTGTGAACCTTTTTCTTTCTGAACCTCAGTTTTTGGTACTCCTAAGGAATTTTCTTTTCCCCAGTACCTTCTCCTTCTGAACTTGGATCTGCTGGAATGCTTCCCTTGGATTTATGCTGAACCCTTGGATTTATGCTGAACCCTTGGATTTCCCCTTGGCTGGTTGCTTCTGAACCTGGGATCCTCTGATTTGTTTCCCCTGGATGCATACTGCTACCCACAGCTTTCTGGATGTATGCTTCTGATCCTTGGCTTCCCTGGAAGGTTTCCCTTGGATGTTTGCTGCTACCCGCAGCTATCTGGATTTACAGTGCATTTGTGATCACCTTGCAATCTAGGACTGGTATTATACGCACCTACTGCCAGGCTGTCTGGGAATTGGCAGAGCTATGTCTGGAGGAGTGCACTGTATGCCTCCCTACACGGACAGGCTTAGTGCGACTAACATGGGCAAGGTTTTGATTGATGTCCCTAAGTCTGTTCATAAACGTGTTGCTTACTCAAGGGGCCGACTTCTGGAGCTGCGCAGGCTAATGCCTTCTCCTGCAGTGGGTAGACCACGTGTCCCGTGTGAGGTAAGGCGACCCTACAGAGGCTGCAGAGTGGGCAAAAAACTTAAGGCAAGGCGAAGACGGTTTAAACCTGTAGTTCCGTCCATCATCATGGGGAATGTTCAATCACTGGGTAATAAGTCGGATGAACTGCTGGCATTAATACGGACCCAGAGGGAATACAAGGAATGCAGTTTGATGTGTTTTACTGAAACATGGTTACGTGGCGAGATCCCAGACTCAAGTGTCTCAGTACCAGGATTTCACATGGTCCGGGCGGATAGAGACACTATGAAGAGCGGCAAAAAAAGGGCGGTGGAGTTATACTCTACATAAACAATGGTTGGTGCAATCAGGGGCATGTGACTGTAAGGGAACACCATTGTTGTCCGAACATTGAATTGCTAGCTGTTGGCCTCAGACCTTACTATATTCCTAGAGAATTCTCGCTTGCTATTGCAATAGTGTTGTACATACCACCAACTGCAAACCATGAGGCTGCAGGTGAAGTGCTGTCAGGAGTCATTTCTCAGCTCCAGCTGAAACACCCCAACTCGCTTAATGTAATCTCTGGGGATTTTAACCGAGCTAAAATTTCTACTGCCTTACCTAAATTCTATCAATTTGTTAAATGTACAACACGTGACAAAATTACTTTGGACTTACTCTATGCGAATGTCAAGATTGCTTATTCATCCTCTACCCTGCCGCCCTTGGGGAAGTCTGATCACAATCTTGTACTATTGTCACCAGTCTACCAACCTGTTGTTAGTACACAGCCTGCTACCATTAAATTAGTTAGAACGCGGAGTCCAACAAATGAACAGGCTTTGCAGGATTGCTTTCATCTTACAGACTGGGATGTGTTGCTTGGGACAATGGACGAGTATACAAATGTTAATGAAGTGGTTGGTAGAGTGACTGACTACATTAAGTTCTGCACAGATATGTTGGTGCCGACTAAAAAGATTAGGTGTTTCACAAACAACAAGCCATGGATAACAAAGGAATTGAAGCATTTGCTCAACAGGAAAAAAAAGGCATTTAAACTGGGTGACAAAGAGGAAATTAAAATGATACAGCATGAATTGAAGCATAAAATAAAGGACGCCCAGGAAGCCTTCAGAATTAAACTTGAAAAGAAACTGTCCCACAATAATACCAGGGAGGTTTGGTCAGGAATGAAATTACTGACTGGGCTTAAGCTGAGGCCTGAAAATGATCGAGGAACAATGGACAAGGCTAATGAGATGAACGAGTATTTCAACAGGTTTAGTAGTACATGTGCACTGCCAACTGATAGTGGATGGGAACTGGGTGCAAATTCTGCAACATCGATATTGGAGGATGAGCAGACTAAATTTAGAGTATCCGAAAATGATGTGAAGAGGCAGTTTAAGTCACTTAACATTGATAAAGCTATGAAGGCCTTGGAAAGATTAGTGCTTGCTCACTTAAGACCAAGGGTCAATGCTTTTATCGATCCCCTTCAGTTTGCCTACCGACATAGATTGGGGGTGGATGATGCTATTCTTTCTCTGTTACATAGGGTACATTCATTTCTGGAGATTGACGGAACCATGGTGCGAGCGATGTTCTTCGATTTCTCGAGTGCATTTAACTCCCTGCAGCCACTTTTACTACACAAAAATATGACTGATATGAAGATTGAGGAGGGGATGAGAAATTGGATAACTGACTACCTATCAGATCGGCCACAGTTTGTACAGATGGGAGCAGTTGTGTCAAGCAGATTACTGAGCAGTGTCGGTGCCCCCCAGGGAACGGTGCTTGCGCCCTTTCTATTCACACTGTATACTTCAGACTTTCAGTATAAATCTGAACTTTGCCACCTTCAAAAATTTTCGGATGACTCCGTGGTTGTGGGATGCATTAGGGGAGATCAGGGGGATGAGGAATATAGAAGGGTGTGGTTGAATTTCGTGGATTGGTGCAATGGTAACTATCTACAACTAAATGTTAAGAAAACCAAGGAGTTGGTGGCCAACTATAGCAGGATTAAGTTGGAATGCTTACCGATCACTATTGCTGGTCAGGAGGTAGAGCAGGTGGAGAGTTACAAATATTTGGGGGTCCATTTGGATAGCAAACTGGACTGGAGATGCCACTCAGAGTTTGTCTACAAGAAGAGGATGAGCAGATTGTATTTCCTAAGGAAACTGAGGTCTTTTAATGTGTGCAGCAAAATGTTAGAAATGTTCTACCAGTCTGTGGTGGCAAGTGCCATCTTTTTTGCAATCACATGCTGGGGTAGTAGTGTGCGGGCCTCTGATGCTAATAAGCTGAATAAGATTATTAACCCCTTCATGACCCAGCCTATTTTGACCTTAAAGACCTTGCCGTTTTTTGCAATTCTGACCAGTGTCCCTTCATGAGGTAATAACTCAGGAACGCTTCAACGGATCCTAGCGGTTCTGAGATTGTTTTTTCGTGACATATTGGGCTTCATGATAGTGGTAAATTTAGGTCAATAAATTCTGCGTTTATTTGTGATAAAAACGGAAATTTGACGAAAATTTTGAAAATTTCGCAATTTTCACATTTTGAATTTTTATTCTGTTAAACCAGAGAGTTATGTGACACAAAATAGTTAATAAATAACATTTCCCACATGTATACTTTACATCAGCACAATTTTGGAAACAAAATTTTTTTTTGCTAGGAAGTTATAAGGGTTAAAATTTGATCAGCGATTTCTCATTTTTACAACGAAATTTACAAAACCATTTTTTTAGGGACCACCTCACATTTGAAGTCAGTTTGAGGGGTCTATATGGCTGAAAATACCCAAAAGTGACACCATTCTAAAAAATGCACCCCTCACGGTACTCAAAACCACATTCAAGAAGTTTATTAACCCTTCAGGTACTTCACAGCAGCAGAAGCAACATGGAAGGAAAAAATGAACATTTAACTTTTTAGTCACAAAAATTATCTTTTAGCAACAATTTTTTTATTTTCCCAAAGGTAACAGGAGAAACTGAACAACGAAAGTTGTTGTCCAATTTGTCCTGAGTACGCTGATACCTCATATGTAGGGGTAAACCACTGTTTGAGCGTACGGTGGGGCTTGGAAGGGAAGGAGCGCCATTTGACTTTTTGAATGAAAAATTGGCTCCACTCTTTAGCGGACACCATGTCACGTTTGGAGAGCCCCCGTGTGCCTAAAGATTGGAGCTCCCCCACAAGTGACCCCATTTTGGAAACTAGACGCCCCAAGGAACTTATCTAGATGCATAGTGAGCACTTTGAACCCCCAGGTGCTTCACAAATTGATCCATAAAAATGAAAAAGTACTTTTTTTCACAAAAAAATTCATTTAGCCTCAATTTTTTCATTTTCACATGGGCAACAGGATAAAATGGATCCTAAAATTTGTTGGGCATTTTCTCCTGAGTACACCAATACCTCACATGTGGGGGTAAACCACTGTTTGGGCACATGGTAAGGCTCGGAAGGGAAGGAGCGCCATTTGACTTTTTAAATGAAAAATTATCTCCATCGTTAGCGGACACCATGTCGCGTTTGGAGAGCCCCTGTGTGCCTAAACATTGGTGCTCCCCCACAAGTGACCCCATTTTGGAAACTAGACCCCCCAAGGAACTTATCTAGATGCCTAGTGAGCACTTTAAACCCCCAGGTACTTCACAAATTGATCTGTAAAAATGAAAACGTACTTTTTTTTCACCAAAAAATTCTTTTCGCCTCAATTTTTTCATTTTCACATGGGCAATAGGATAAAATGGATCATAAAATTTGTTGGGCAATTTCTCCCGAGTACGCCGATACCTCATATGTGGGGGTAAACCACTGTTTGGGCACACGGCAGGGCTAGGAAGGGAAGGCGCGCCATTTGACTTTTTGAATGGAAAATTAGCTCCAATTGTTAGCGGACACCATGTCGCGTTTGGAGAGCCCCTGTGTGCCTAAACATTGGAGCTCCCCCACAAGTGACCCCATTTTGGAAACTAGACCCCCCAAGGAACTTATCTAGATGCATATTGAGCACTTTAAACCCCCAGGTGCTTCACAGAAGTTTATAACGCAGAGCCATGAAAATAAAAAATAATTTTTCTTTCCTCAAAAATGATTTTTAGCCTGGAATTTCCTATTTTGCCAAGGGTAGTAGGAGAAATTGGACCCCAAATGTTGTTGTCCAGTTTGTCCTGAGTACGCTGATACCCCATATGTGGGGGTAAACTACTGTTTGGGCGCACGGCAGGGCTCGAAAGGGAAGGCACGCCATTTGGCTTTTTAAATGGAAAATTAGCTCCAATCATTAGCGGACACCATGTTACGTTTGGAGAGCCCCTGTGTGCCTAAACATTGGAGATCCCCCACAAATGACCCCATTTTGGAAACTAGACCCCCAAAGGAACTAATCTAGATGTGTGGTGAGGACTTTGAACCCCCAAGTGCTTCACAGAAGTTTATAACGCAGAGCCATGAAAATAAAAAAAAAAAAATATTTTCTCAAAAATGATCTTTTAGCCTGCAATTTTTTATTTTCCCAAGGGTAACAGGAGAAATTTGACCCCATAAGTTGTTGTCCAGTTTCTCCTGAGTACGCTGATACCCCATATGTGGGGGTAAACCACTGTTTGGGCACATGCCGGGGCTCGGAAGTGAAGTAGTGACGTTTTGAAATGCAGACTTTGATGGAATGCTCTGTGGGTGTCACGTTGCGTTTGCAGAGCCCCTGATGTGGCTAAACAGTAGAAACCGCCCACAAGTGACCCCATTTTGGAAACTAGACCCCGAAAGGAACTTATCTAGATGTGTGGTGAGCACTTTGAACCCCCAAGTGCTTCACAGAAGTTTATAATGCAGAGCCGTGAAAATAATAAATACGTTTTCTTTCCTCAAAAATAATTATTTAGCCCAGAATTTTTTAATTTTCCCAAGGGTAACAGGAGAAATTTGACCCCAATATTTGTTGTCCAGTTTCTCCTGAGTACGGTGATACCCCATATGTGGGGGTAAACTACTGTTTGGGCACATGCCGGGGCTCGGAATTGAAGTAGTGACGTTTTGAAATGCAGACTTTGATGGAATGCTCTGCGGGCGTCACGTTGCGTTTGCAGAGCCCCTGATGTGGCTAAACAGTAGAAACCCCCTGCAAGTGACCCCATTTTCGAAACTAGACCCCCAAAGGAACTTATCTAGATATGTGGTGAGCACTTTGAACCCCCAAGTGCTTCACAGACGTTTACAACGCAGAGCCGTGAAAATAAAAAATCATTTTTCTTTCCTCAAAAATGATGTTTTAGCAAGCATTTTTTTTTTCACAAGGGTAACAGGAGAAATTGGACCCTAGTAATTGTTGCGCAGTTTGTCCTGAGTATGCTGGTACCCCATATGTGGGGGTAAACCACTGTTTGGGCACACGTTGGGGCTCGGAATTGAGGGAGCACCATTTGACTTTTTGAATACAAGATTGGCAGGAATCAATGGTGGCGCCATGTTGCGTTTGGCGACCCCTGATGTGCCTAAACAGTGGAAACCCCTCAATTCTACCTCCAACACTAACCCCCCCACACCCCTAACCCTAATCCCAACTGTAGCCATAACCCTAATCACAACCCTAACCACAACTCTAATTCCAACCCTAACCCTAAGGCTATGTGCCCACGTTACGGATTCGTGTGAGATTTTTCAGGGTAAAAGGCACTGCGTTTTACCTGCGGATTTTCCGCGGATTTCCAGTGTTTTTTGTGCGGATTTCACCCGCGGATTCCTATTGAGGAACAGGTGTAAAACGCTGCGGAATCCGCACAAAGAATTAACATGTTGCGGAAAATACAACGCAGCGTTTCCGCGCGGTATTTTCCGCACCATGGGCACAGCGGATTTGGTTTTCCATAGGTTTACATGGTACTGTAAACCTGATGGAACACTGCTGCGAATCCGCAGCGGCCAATCCGCTGCGGATCCGCAGCCAAATCCGCATCGTGTGCACATAGCCTAATTCTAAAGGTATGTGCACACGCTGCGGAAAACGCTGCGGATCCGCAGCAGTTTCCCATGAGTTTACAGTTCAATGTAAACCTATGGGAAACAAAAATCGCTGTACAAATGCTGCAGAAAAACTGCACGGAAACGCAGCGGTTTACATTCCGCAGCATGTCACTTCTTTGTGCGGATTCTGCAGCGGTTTTACAACTGCTCCAATAGAAAATCGCAGTTGTAAAACCGCAGTGAAATGCGCAGAAAAAACGCGGTAAATCCGCCATAAATCCGCAGCGGTTTAGCACTGCGGATTTATCAAATCCGCAGCGGAAAAATCCGCAGAGGACCAGAATACGTGTGCACATACCGAAACCCTAACCCTAGCCCTAACCCTAACCCTAGCCCTAACGCTAGCCCTAGCCCTAACCCTAGCCCTAACCCTAGCCCTAACCCAAATCCTAACCCTAGCCCTAACCCTAGCCCTAACCCTAGCCCTAACCCTAACCCTAGCCCTAACCCTAACCCTATTCTAACATTAGTGGGAAAAAAAATTCTTTATTTTTTTACTGTCCCTACCTATGGGGGTGACAAAGGGTGGGGGTCATTTATTATTTTTATCTCAGTGATCAAAATGCACTTTGGAATGAATCTGCCGGCCGGCAGATTCGGCGGCGCACTTTGGAAGATGGCGGCGCCCAGGGAGAAGACGGACGGACCCCGGCAGGATCGGTAAGTATGATGGGGTGGAAGGAGCACGGGGGGATCAGAGCATGGGGGGGTGGATCGGAGCGCAGGGGGGGGGTGGAACGGAGCACGGGGGGCGGAACGGAGCACGGGGGGGTGATTGGAGCACGGGGGTGGATCGGAGTGCAGGGGGGTTGGATCAGAGCACGGGGGGTTGGATCAGAGCACGGGGGGGTGATTGGAGCACGGGGGGAGCGGACAAGAGCACGGGGGGAGCAGAGCACAAGACGGAGGGGAGCCGGAGCAGTGTACCGGACAGATCGGAGGGCTGGGGGGGCGATCGGTGGGGTGGGGGCACATCAGTGTTTCCAGCCATGGCCGATGATATTGCAGCATCGGCCATGGCTGGATTGTAATATTAAACCAGTTTTAATAGGTGAAATATTACAAATCGCTGTGATTTCACTTTCAACAGCCAATCAGAGTGATCGTAGCCACGGGGGGGGTGAAGCCACCCCCCCTGGGCTAAATTACCACTCCCCCTGTCCCTGCAGATCGGGTGAAATGGGAGTTAACCCTTTCACCCGATCTGCAGGGACGCGATCTTTCCATGACGCCACATAGGCGTCATGGGTCGGATTGGCACCGACTTTCATGACGCCTACGTGGCGTCATGGGTCGGGAAGGGGTTAAGAAGGCAAGTTCTGCTGTGGGCTGCAATCTGGACTCTTTTGGGGAGGTAGTGGAGAAAAGAACTCTGAGAAAGTGTATGGCAATTATGAACAATAATGCACATCCACTATATGAGCTATTCATGAGACAGAAGAGCACCTTCAGTAACCGGCTAATACTTCTGAGGTGTAAGAAGGAAAAATATAGGAAATCGTTTGTGCCAACTGCCATGGGAATGTACAACAATAACATTAGGGTTAAACCACCAAGGTGAATGTCTACTTATTTCTCTACATTTCAGTTCACTCGTTGTGTATGTCCTATTCTAATGTATAATGTGTAATGTTCTTCTGTCAACTCCACTGTCATGTCAACTATGTAATTCTTTTATGATTTGATTTAAGTTGTGCTGCTGTGATACCATAATTTCCCACGGGATCAATAAAGTGTATCGTATCGTATCGTATTCCTGGTTTTTGGAGCAATACCCAGATTGCAACATAGGACAGCATAAATAGACAGTCATAAGTCCTGTGTGTGTGTGTGTGTGTGTTTTGGGTTGGGAAAAGCTAAAGGATGTTTTGTGGCAACATCAGACCTGAATGGACTTGCGCATCCAGGCCCTGATCTAGGTTGTTTAGACAAGCTGGACTTTAGCTTTGTTTTCCCTTCTGATGTAAGACTGCTTTTTTTCTGCTGCCAATGTGAATATTACACTGAGCTTGGACTGAAAACCTGTGTGTGCCTCTTCACTGCGTTCCTGCCCTTGGCTATCAGAGCTAATCCCCAATTGGTGAAGAATGTGTGCACTCTGTCCACTAAACAAGTTCAGAAGGCTTTGGAGTTTGCTATTTGGAACACGGATGTCATCTCTGAACTCCCTGGGCATTCCTACGTAATCCAGCATGACATTGTCACTGAGCCCCTGACCAAAGTCTTACTAAAAATGAATTGAGTGCCTGAGGCTCGGCGACAAGCCATCTCAGAGGAGGTGAAATCGATGCTGCGTCTAGGGGTCATTGAAGAGTCCTGGAGTGAATGGGCTAGCCCGACAGTACTAGTCACTAAGCCAGATGGAACATTAAGATTCTGTAACAAATTCCAGAAACTCAATGAAATATCGAAATTTAACACCTACCCCATGCCTGAGGTGGATGAGTTGATATAGCGTTTGGGGCAAACCCAGTATTTTTAGGTCCTGGACCTCACAAAAGGCAGATGACCTTGACTGAGGCAGCCAAGGAGAAAATGGTCTTTATTACACCCGAAGGGCTGTATCATAAGGTTATAACTTTTGGCTTGCATGGCGCTCCAGCAACATTCTAGCAGTTAATGAATATCATCCTCCATCCCCCTCGTGATTATACCTCAGCATACCTCAATGATATCATGGTCTATAGCATGAACTGGGATAGTCATCTACCATAGTTGCAGTCAGTAGTGGACTCCCTCTGGCAAACAGGGCTGACCGCTAACCAAAGAAATGTACCATAGGGTTGGAAGAAGCATGGTACCTAGGGTATATCATTGGATGGAAAGTCATCACACCTCAAGTTAGCAAAATAGAAGCTGTACAGAACTGGCCCCTCCCACTCATGATGAGGCAGATGAAAACTTTCCTGGTGTTAGTTTGGTATTACAAGAGATTTATTTCAAATTTTGCCACACTGTCATCTCCATTGATGGATTGCCTGAAAGAGAGGTAGTCCATAATGATCTGCTGGGATGCTCAGAATGAGAAGGCCTTTGCGACATTGAAGCTGTAAGCTCACCTCAACTTAAACTAGATACTGTATAGTGAAGAGAGTGTGTCTTGCCATTAAGTGGGCACTTGAGTCTCTCCACTATTAATTACTGGGGAGGACATTCTGCCTGGTGACTAATCAATCTCTCCTTACTTGGATGAGCCAAACCAAGGAGGGTAATGCACAAGTCACCAGGTGGTTCCTATCCCTACAAAATTTCAACTTCACAGTGGAACACCAGGCAGGCATTCTGAAGGGGAATGCAAATGCACCATTCAGAGTCCACTGTACGGTGGTTGGTGTGGTGCTGGATGGGAAATATATTCCTTCCAGCAAGTGCCTCTTGCAATGGTGAACAGCAGGGAAGGAGGTCAATCTCTGGCCTTGACTTTCTCTGCTATTCTGGGTTTTTGGGGCAATGCCCAGATTGCACAGCTGAGGAACTCAGGCCAGCATAAATAGACATAATTCTTCAATGTGTGTGCGCTTTGGGTAGGTAAAAGCTGAGGGATGTTTTGTGACAACATCAGACCTGAATGAACTGGCACGCCTGGGCCCTAATCAATTTTGTTTAAACAAGCTGGACGTTTGCTTTGTTTTCTCGTCTGCTGTCAAAATTAGTTTTTTTTCTGCTGCAAATGTGTGAATAAAACACTGAACTTAAACTGAAAACCTGTGTGTGCCTCTGTACTGCGTTCCTGCATTTGAACACCAGAGCAAATCTGAATAATATACAGTACAGACAATAAGTTTGGACACACCTTCTCATTTTAAGATTTTTCTGTATTTTCATTAGTATGAAAATTGTAAATTCACACTGAAGGCATCAAAACTATGAATTAACACGTGGAATTATATACTTAACAAAAAGTGTGAAACAGCTGAAAATATGTCTTCTATTCTAGGTTCTTCAAAGTAGCCACCTTTTGCTTTGAAGACTGCATTGCACACTCTTGGCATTCTCTTGATGAGCTTCAAGAGGTAGTCACCGGAAATGGCCTTCCAACAATCTTGAGGGAGTTCCCAGAGATACTTAGCACTTGTTGGCCCTTTTGCCTTCACTCTGTGGTACAGCTCACCTCAAACCATCTCGATTGGGTTCAGGTCTGGTGACTGTGGAGGCCAGGTCATCTGGCGTAGCACCCCATCACTCTCCTTCTTGGTCAAATAGCCCTTACACAGCCTGGAGGTGTGTTTGAGGTCATTGTCCTGTTGAAAAATAAATGATTGTCCAACTAAACGCAAACCGGATGGAATAGCATGCCGCTGCAAGATGCTGTGGTAGACATGCTGGTTCAGTATGCCTTCAATTTTGAATAAATCCCCAACAGTGTCACCAGCAAAGCACCCCCGCACCATCACACCTCCTCTTCCATGCTTCATGGTGGGAACCAGGCATGTAGAGTCCATCCGTTCACCTTTTCTGCGTCGCACAAAGACACGGTGGTTGGAACTAAAGATCTCAAATGTGGACTCATCAGAGCAAAGCACAGATTTCCACTGGTCTAATGTCCATTCCTTGTGTTCTTTAGCCCAAACCAGTCTCTTCTGCCTGTTGCCTGTCCTTAGCAGTGGTTTCCTAGCAGCTATTTTACCATGAAGGGCTGCTGCACAAAGACTCCTCTAAACAGTTGTTGTAGAGATGTGTCTGCTGCTGGAACTCTGTGTGGCATTGACCTGGTCTCTAATCTGAACTGCTGTTAACCTGCGATTTCTGAGGCTTGTGACTTGGATAAACTTACCCTCAGAAGCAGAGGTGACTCTTGGTCTTCCTTTCCTGGGGCGGTCCTCATGTGAGCCAGTTTCTTTGTAGCGCTTGAAGGTTGTTGCCACTGCACTTGGGGGCACTTTCAAAGTTTGAACCTTCATTTCTTAAAGTAATGATGGCGACTCGTTTTTCTTTACTTAGCTGCTTTTTTCTTGCCATAATACAAATTCTAACAGTCTATTCAGTGGGACTATCAGCTGTGTATCCACCAGACTTCTGCACAACACAACTGATGGTCCCAACACCATTTATAAGGCAAGAAATCCCACTTATTAAACCTGACAGGGCACGCTTGGGAAGTGAAAAGCATTCCCGGTAACTACCTCTTGAAGCTTATCAAGAGAATGCCAAAAGTGTGCAAAGCAGTCATCAAAGCAAAAGGTGGCTACTTTGAAGAACCTAGAATATAAGACATAATTTCAGTTGTTTCACACTTTTTTGTTAAGTATATAATTCCACATGTGCTAATTCATAGTTTTGATGCCTACAGTGTGAATGTACAATTTTCATAGTCATGAAAATACAGAAAAATCTTTAAATGAGAAGGTGTGTCCAAACTTTTGGTCTGTACTGTATGGATATATACAGTTAGGTCCATATATATTTGGACAGAGACAACATTTTTCTAATTTTGGTTATAGACATCACCACAATTAATTTTAAACAAAACAATTCAGATGCAGTTGAAGTTCAGACTTTTAGCTTTCATTTGAGGGTATCCATATTAAAATTGAATGAAGGGTTTAGGAGTTTCAGCTCCTTAACATGTGCCACCCTGTTTTTAAAGGGACCAAAAGTAATTGGACAGATTCAACAATTTTAAATAAAATGTTCATTTCTAGTCCTTGGTTGAAAACCCTTTGTTGGCAATGATTGCCTGAAGTCTTGAACTCATGGACATCAGCAGACGCTGTGTTTCCTCCTTTTTGATGCTCTGCCAGGCCTTCACTGCGGTGGTTTTCAGTTGCTGTTTGTTTGTGGGCCTTTCTGTCTGAAGTTTAGTCTTTAACAAGTGAAATGCGTGCTCAATTGGGTTGAGATCAGGTGACTGACTTGGCCAATCAAGAATATTGCACTTCTTTGCTTTAATAAACTCCTGGGTTGCTTTGGCTTTATGTTTTGGGTCATTGTCCATCTGTAGTGTGAAACGACGACCAATCAGTTTGGCTGGATCTCAGCACACAGTATGTCTGAATACCTCAGAATTCATTCGGCTGCTTCTGTCCTGTGTCACATCATCAATAAACACTAGTGGCCCAGTGCCACTGGCAGCCATGCATGCCCAAGCCATCACACTGCCTCCGCCGTGTTTTACAGATGATGTGGTATGCTTTGGATTATGAGCTGTACCACGCCTTCGCCATACTTTTCTCTTTCCATCAATCTGGTAGAGGTTGATCTTGGTTTTATCTGTCCAAAGAATGTTCTTCCAGAACTGTGCTGGCTTTTTTAGATTTTTTTTAGCAACGTCCAGTCTAGCCTTTTTTATTCTTGATGCTTATGAGTGGCTTGCACCGTGCAGTGAACCCTCTGTATTTACCTTCATGCAGTCTTCTCTTTATGGTAGATTTGGAAATTGATACACCGATCTCCTGGAGAGTGTTGTTCACTTGGTTGGCTGTTGTGAAGGGGTTTCTCTTCACCATGGAGATTATTCTGCGATCATCCACCACTGTTGCCTTCCGTGGGCGCACAGGTCTTTTTGCATTGATGAGTTCACCAGTGCTTTCTTTCTTTCTCAGGATGTACAAAACTGTAGATTTTGCCACTCCTAATATTGTAGCAATTTTTCGGATGGGTTTTTTCTGCTTTCGCAGCTTAAGGATGGCTTCATTCACCTGCATAGAGAGCTCCTTTGACCTCATGTTTACTTCACAGCAAAACTTTCCAAATGCAAGCACTACACCTCAAATCAACTCCAAACCTTTTATCTGCTTAATTGAGAATGAAATAACGAAGGGATTGCCCACACGTGTCCATGAAATAGCCTTGGAATCAATTGTCCAATTACTTTTGGTCCCTTTAAAAACAGGATGGCATATGTTAAGGAGCTGAAACTCCTAAACCCTTCAACTAATTTTAATGTGGATACCCTCAAATGAAAGCTGAAAGTCTGAACTTCAACTGCATCTGAATTGTTTTGTTTAAAATTCATTGTGGTAATGTCTATAATCAAAATTAGAAAAATGTTGTCTCTGTCCAAATATATATGGACCTAACTGTATGTATATATCTATATATATAATTGCCTAAGGGTTTTTCCGTCTGTCTGTCTTTCTGTCTGTCTGTCTGTCCTGGAAATCCCGCGTCTCTGATTGGTCGAGGCCGCCAGGCCTCGACCAATCAGCGACGGGCACAGCGACGATGATGTCATAAAGGACGTAGACATCCCGCGTCTGATTGGTCGAGGCCTCGACCAATCAGCAACGGGCACAGTATCGACGTAGATGTCATAATGGTTGCCATGGCGATGATGATGTCATAAAGGTTGCCTCAACCAATCAGCAACGGGCACAGTCTGCCGCGAATTCTGGAATCATGCGTGTCCATATACTACGGGGACATGCATATTCTAGAATACCCGATGCGTTAGAATCGGGCCACAATCTAGTATATATATATATATATATATATATATACTAGCTATTGAACCCGTTCTACGCCCGGGTGGCGAGCATTTATATTGGTATATGGTCTCCATCATGTGCTGCTGCCATCCTGCGCCCGTTCTGTCATGTGCTGCTGCCATCCTGCGCCCATTCTGTCATGTGCTGCTGCCATCCTGCGCCCGTTCTGTCATGCGCTGCTGCCATCCTGCGCCCGTTCTGTCATGCGCTGCTGCCATCCTGCGCCCGTTCTGTCATGTGCTGCTCCCATCCTGCACCCCCATTCTGTCATGCGCTGCTGCCATCCTGCGCCCGTTCTGTCATGTGCTGCTCCCATCCTGCTGCCATCCTGCGCCCGTTATGTCATGCGCTGCTGCCATCCTGCGCCCGTTCTGTCATGTGCTGCTGCCATCCTGCGCCCGTTCTGTCATGTGCTGCTGCCATCCTGCGCCCGTTCTGTCATGTGCTGCTGCCATCCTGCGCCCGTTCTGTCATGTGCTGCTGCCATCCTGCGCCCGTTCTGTCATGCGCTGCTGCCATCCTGCGCCCGTTCTGTCATGTGCTGCTGCCATCCTGCGCCCGTTCTGTCATGTGCTGCTCCCATCCTGCGCCCCGTTCTGTCATGTGCTGCTTCCATCCTGCTGCCATCCTGCGCCCGTTATGTCATGCGCTGCTGCCATCCTGCGCCCGTTCTGTCATGTGCTGCTCCCATCCTGCGCCCGTTCTGTCATGTGCTGCTGCCATCCTGCGCCCGTTCTGTCATGTGCTGCTGCCATCCTGCGCCCGTTCTGTCATGCGCTGCTGCCATCCTGCGCCCGTTCTGTCATGCGCTGCTCCCATCCTGCGCCCGTTCTGTCATGTGCTGCTCCCATCCTGCGCCCCCGTTCTGTCATGCGCTGCTGCCATCCTGCGCCCGTTCTGTCATGTGCTGCTGCCATCCTGCGCCCGTTCTGTCATGTGCTGCTGCCATCCTGCGCCCGTTCTGTCATGTGCTGCTGCCATCCTGCGCCCGTTCTGTCATGTGCTGCTGCCATCCTGCGCCCGTTCTGTCATGTGCTGCTGCCATCCTGCGCCCGTTCTGTCATGTGCTGCTCCCATCCTGCGCCCGTTCTGTCATGGGCTGCTGCCATCCTGCGCCCGTTCTGTCATGCGCTGCTGCCATCCTGTGCCCGTTCTGTCATGCGCTGCTGCCATCCTGTGCCCGTTCTGTCATGTGCTGCTGCCATCCTGCGCCCGTTCTGTCATGTGCTGCTCCCATCCTGCGCCACTATTGTATTATATGCCCCCGTATGCTGCTGCCATATAAAAAAAAAATACCATACTCACCTATCGTCCGGCTCCACTGCAGGTGTGTCTTCAAGAAAATGGCGCCGGAAAGCGCGGACTGCGCAGTCACCGATTCCGGCAGCAGGAATCGGCGCCTGCGCAGTCCGTGCTCTCTGGCGCCATTTTCTTGAAGACACATCTGCAGTGGAGCCGGAGTGTGTCTTCAAGAAAATGGCGCCGGAAAGCGCGGACAGCGCAGGCGCCGATTCTGGCAGCAGGAATCGGCGCCTGCGCAGTCCGCGCTTTCCGGCGCCATTTTCTTGAACACACACTCCGGCTCCTCTGCCTGTGACTGGACTCTGTCACAGCAGAGGAGCCGGAGCCGGAGCCGCACGCAGCGCTGGAACGGAGGACAGGTGAATATACTTACCCTCCCTCCTGGCGCGTCCACGGTCCCTGACTCTCCTGTGGAGATCGCGGTATGCGTTCAGTGCTTACGCATACCGCAATCTCATGGGAGCGTCACTCTGTGGGGGCCAGACTGCGCCGGCGCTTGCGCCTGCGCAGTCTATAAAGGCTTCGGACAGAGTGACGCTCCCAGCGTTATATTATAGATACATATATATATATATATATATACTCATATAGATATATATATACAGTATATATCTATATACTTGAAGAACATGCACAATTATGTTTGTTTAATGATTACATTGTTAACATGACTAACTGCTGAACTCCTGTTACCAGGGAGGAATACATGAATGGAACAGGGGAGTAACTTTAAGCTCCTGGGTCCCTATGCTAAGTCTGCAACTGGGCCCAGAGCCTGCAATATATCAAACTTGTCTCTTCTTTAGTCTACCTCACTTTCCAGGGCCTAAGAACAATATCTTTACCCTTAGACCTCAAATACCAAATATATAGAGTTAACGTTTAACTTTTTTGGTATTCAAACTTTTTAGCTACATAGGTGTCTGTGTAAAAAGATGAAAAACTTTAGAAGGGTATTTCTAAACAGCCTAGGTCCTCTTTTTCTTGGCAGAGTGCTGTATGTGGAGATTGACCATTAAGAGCTCACCAAGTCTATTAGATGTCTTTAATAACTGAAGCCACTAAAGTAAAGGTCATTTTTGAATAATGGTGCATATATATCTCATTCTTGACTAACAGTTGACAGAATGTCATAATCAGAAGTAATTATCAAGAATTATTTGAGTTAATTATTTCCTTACAAAGAGAAGAATGTTCAAGCCATAACGATATGGGACACTTAATTTTGATGTTCAAGAGTCAAGAGTCTAGTGAAAACTCAAGTCATCCTGATTGCTATTGAGATAAAATAATCTGTTATGATAAAATATTCGCACTCTGTGACCTCTGCTATAATTTACTTAAATTCATTTGCGTGAACTTGTGTTTTCTTCCAGTGGAAGTGACTATGAGATTGTTCCTTTAATTCTAAGGCTTTCACTGAGGTCAGAAGTGTCAAGGGACACAGAAATGATTGCTCCCCGCAGCATACTAATTGCCATGATTATACAGGAAAAATCCGATGGATACTTGCGCATGCATTGCTCTGACAGGCGGTTAATATGAACTCTGCAGATGGCGAGGTATAATATGACAGTATGCCTTTGTCAGCAAACTATTTCACACACATAATGGACAGAGTTACGGAGGACAGTATTGCATTATCTTCCTTTGTGTAAATTCTTAAACAGCACTGTTATCTGCATGCCTCCACTACAATAACAATGTAAATGAATTATCAATAAAGTCCCAGAGAAATTAACATAGACATTATGGATCAAAATATCAGTGAAATTCAGAAAGAAACCTTCAAACTGCAGTAGAACAATGAAGCATATACACTGCTCAAAAAAATAAAGGGAACACTAAAATTCCACATCCTAGATATCACTGAATGAAATATTCCTGTTGTAAATCTTTATTCATTACATAGTGGAATGTGTTGAGAACAATTAATTTTTCGGTTTAACAACATAAATCACAACTACCTGTAGTATCCCACGGGGGTCTAGAGTTGGAATGATGCTCAAAATCAAAGTGAAAAATGAAGTTAAGTGCTGATCCAACTTCATTTGAAATGCCTCAAGACAAGGAAATGATGCTCAGTAGTGTGTGGCCTCCATGTGCCTGTATGACCTCCATACAATGTCTGGCCATGCTCCTGATAAGGCGGCGGATGGCCTCCTGAAGGATCTCCTCCCAGACCTGGACTAAATCATCCGCCAACTCCTGGACAGTCTGTGGTGCAACGTGGATGGTGCGAGACATGATAATCCAGATGTGTTTAATCAGATTCAGGTGTGGGGAACGGGTGGGTTAGTCCATAGCTTCAATGCCTTCATCTTGCAGAAATTGCTGACACACTCCAGCCACATGAGGTCTGGCATTGTCCTGCATTAGGAGGAACCCAGCGCCAACTGCACCAGCATATTGTCTCACAAGGGGTCTGAGGATCTCATCTCGGTACCTAATGGCAGTTAGGCTACCTCTGTGTGGCCCTCCAAAGAAATGCCACTCCACACCATTACTGACCCACTGCCAAACTGGTCATGCTAAAGGATGTTGCAGGCAGCAGATTGTGCTCCATGGCATCTCCAGGCTCTGTCAAGTCTGTCACATGTTCTCAGTGTGAACCTGCTTTCATCTGTGAAAAGCACAGGGCACCAGTGGTGAATTGGCCAATCTTGGTGTTCTGTGGCAAATGCCAATCGTCCTGCATGGTGTTGGGCTGTGAGCACAACCCCATGTGTGGACGTCGGGCACTCAAACCATCCTCATGGAGTCGGTTTCTAACCGTTTGTGTAGACACATGCACATTTGTGGCCTGCTGGATGTCATTTTGCACAAAGGCTCCTTGCTGCTGGGTTGTTTCCCTCCTATACCCCCCTTCACATCTCCTGGTGTACTGGCCTGTCTCCTTGTAGTGCCTCCAGCCTCTGGACACTACGCTGACAGAGACAGCCAACCTTCTTGCCACAGCTCAAATGGATGTGCCATCCTGGATTAGCTGCACTACCTGAGCCACTTATGTGGGTTGTAGAGTCCGTCTCATGCTACCACGAGAGTGAAAGCATAACCAACATTCAAAAGTGACCAAAACATCAGCCAGAAAGCATTGGTACTAAGATGTGGTCTGTGGTCCCCACCTGCAGAACCACTCCTTTATTGAGTGTGTCTTGGTAATTGCCAATAATTTCCATCTGTTGTCTATACCATTTGCACAACAGCATGTGAAATTGATTGTCAAACAGTGTTGCTTCCTAAGTGGACAGTTTGATTCCACAGAAGTTTGATTTACTTGGAGTTATATTCTGTTGTTTAAGTGTTCCCTTTACTTTTTTGAGCAGTGTAGAACTGTCTTTCTCTTCCCCTAAACATGGCATATTGGTGTGACCTCTTTTAAATTTTGACCAAATTATTTTGCATAGAATGAAGAAAATGAACAACTTTTTACAAAAACTTTTATGCCTGATAAAATAATGGAGCAAAAGAAATTTATTATATGAGTAAATAAATATTATTGTAAACACTGATACATGTGTGGAATTAGAGTAAGTTTATATATATATATATATATATATATATACACACAGTGTATATATATACAGTATATATATATATATATATATATATATATATATATATATATATATATATATATTAACCTGTTAAATCATGAATTCCAGCTTATGCCTTTTGGTGATATCCCATCCATCTATCATATTCTACCTTTCCCCCTCCCCAACTTAGACATGTGCACCTAAAATGAAAAATGCTTTCTCTGACAAAACAAAATGTTTGTATGACTAACTAGAAACATACATACTGCATAAACCAGTTTTGCAATTTACTTTTATTTAGCAAGAAAAAAGAGTCAGCTTTAGTTGGTGCCTCCCTATGGGCTTTGGCACCCAATATATATGAGTATTCCTGCATATTTTTTTAAAGTAAAGACGTAATACATTAGCAAACTATGGCTGCTATCTTTCAGAAACAGGCTGTGTTTTGTATTGTAGGGTTATTCACTTCAAAAGGGCTTAGCTGCAATACCATACATGGCCCATGGAAAAGAGTGGCACTGTAGCCATGTTTTTCTATCTCATGCAACCCCTTTAGGCTAGGTGCAGATGATCGTATGCTTTCTCATCTTAGAGAATTGGGTTGATTAGGCAAATCACACTTTGATCAAACTCTGATGAGAGTGTGAGCATGGTGTCATCTGTTTCTCTCGGATGAGAAGAAGCTGGAGAGCAAAACTTCTGCATCTTCTCTATGCTGTTAGTCTACGGAAATTGGACTGCACTCAGAGTGCAATACAAGGGTTTCTACTTGCATGGCCCAGTGGGATCCAAATATCAGATTAAACTTGGGCATGCAGCAATTTTTTTCCTTGTACTGGCTCTGTTTGAGGAAAACATTTTTACATGTGCACGGCCTCATAAACTAACATTGGTCTGAGTATGATCTTGTGTTTTGTCTGATCACCATCAGACCAAAAATACGGTCATGTGCTGTCACAGGTGTGTCAGATGCAACAGACAATTGATCTGCATCTGGCTGCAGAAGGTCTCTGCATTTGGCATTGCAGACACCTTCTTAATCCTTCTGAATTTTGGACCCAGTGGCAACCTCCCTCTGGCTCTAATTGACACACCTGGGTCTGGGTGTTTATAGACTCTCAGTCTGCTTCAGGGAGCCACTGGTGATATTCACATTCTCCCTTATGAAGGCTTGGAGCTGTAGCATTCAACTTACTTCCTCTTTGGTGCTCTTGGAGGGCATTTGGTGTTACCTGTCTGGAGTCTACTCAAGTTAAGTTCTCTCCCCTTGTTTGTCTGCCTTCTTGTCTTTAGTGTACAGTGGGGACTGATCAGCGCTCATCCACCCCCTGCCCTATTAAGCACCTAGTTCTAAGGATATACAGGGCTTAAGTTTCCTGCTTGGCGAACGGTGTGGGACCAATATAGGGATGGTAGGGGAGGCAGGATGCTATTAGGTCTGCCTAGGGGTCTCCACTCCCCCATGCCCTAGTGTTTGGGCTTCCTTCCCCTCATCCCTTCGTGCTGCACTTAGTCTTCCCACACTGTGCGTGACATGTACACGAGCCCTTATGTCAATGAAGTGTGATTTGTACTGCTACCGTTTATCAGTTAACAAAAAAAGTACATAAAATGAAATATGATTTTCTATAGCATTTTCTTTAACTTCTTCAGGGCCACACATAGATGAAACACATTCAGGAGATCTGTGTTATATGCAGTGATGTTTTAGAATGTCATCAAGTGAATAAGTCATGGGGTCATCTAGTGGGTTGGTGGTCCACAGATACTACGTGGAATAACCCAGTGCTCCACAGCCAGTTCTGTCAAGCCCAGGGTAATCTGGAAGGGTAAGGGATACCTTTGCTTTGTATGAGACTCTGTTTTCGTTTGAGGCGGCCATGTCTCTGGCTATCAGGGTGAATCGCCATCTTCACCAGAGATATGAAGAAACATGCCAATTTGCTGATGTTCTGGGATTAAACCTTGGTCTGAGTCAGCTGAGGAACCCATGCAATTGAATGGGGCAACACATTCTATTGGTCCAACTATAGGTCGATGTAAAAAGGGGAGTGTGTTTTTTCTGTAGTGGAAAGGGTAATTTTGTGTGTTCTTGTTCTTCCCTACCACACCGTAAACAACCGTAAGAAAATGAAGGAGCCCAGGTTGTGGGGAGATTAGCAACCTGGCTGTACATTTCTCCTCTGTGGGTAAATAACAATAAATAAATTATTTGTGAAACCAGAGAAATGGGTTTTTGGGTTTCATCAACTACTACCATAAGTTCATCAAAAACTTTTTGGTAGTGAACAAATCACTGACTGATATGACCTGGAAAGAGAAGGAAATTTTCCAAATGATCCATTCCAGCCAGCCAGGGAGGCATTTGATACCTTGAAGCAGTGATTTATATCTGTACAAATTCTTATTCAGCCTGATCTGATGTCACTCAGCCAATTATTATTGTACAATTTGACACATCTTATCAGGAGAAACCACCAGGTGGGCACTTCCCAGCGGTTTATGCTACCCTGACAGTGAGAGCCCGGAGCCTCAGATGGCCTGTGGCAGCTGTACTCAGCACCCGAGAGCTGGGCAAGAAACACCAAAACCGCAGAGCTGGAATGAGCAGAATGCCAGGTGGTGAGTGTACTGACAGGACCTGTGATCACGTGACCACAGGGGGTGGGGCTTAGCGTCCTGTTGCTGGAGAATGCAGGATACAACAGGGACACTGAGCACAGGAGAAGGGAAAGGGGGTAACCAGACACCAGGGAAAGGACGGGGCACCAGAGGGAGATGCAATCCGAGACAAGCCGAGGTCAGTAAACGAGAGAGGTAATGCGATACAGAAGGAGCAGGCTAATAAAGAATAGTCAAGGATGTAGCAGGAGTCAGAAAACCGGAGAAGCAGATATACAGTACAGAATCAAAAGGCAAAACCACACCAAGGAACAGAACCGAGTCAGAACCAAACAAGCAAGCTAAAATACAGGCACAAGGCACAGGCACACAGGGGTCAACACACTGAGCCAATAGCGAAAGTATAACTGATGGAGATTGGAGCTTCCCAGGGATATAAGATGCTCTCCCCGAACCAAGGAGAGGCCACATTAATAAACCACAGGTGTGCAGATCAGAGCCTGCACTGTGATCAAAACATTAACCGGTGGCGTGCAGGTCAAAACCTGCACTGGGATCATGACACATCTGAAGTGGGGGTGGGGGCTGTATTGTAACAGGGTGAATCTCTTGGGAAATGGCACCCATGTGCATATTTTTCTAAGAAACTGTCATCCACTGAGAAATACTATGACATTCGTAACAGGAAACTCTTGGCATTTGAAGAGTGGCGTTATTTTCTGGAGGGGGCAGTTCATCTGGCATGGTAATCATGGATCATAAAAATCTTTTATATCTAGAATCTGCAAAATATCTAATGCCTAAACAGGCCAAATGGTCATTGTTTTTCATCAGACTAAACTTTTTTGTGAAATATAGGCCAAGGAATAAGAACATTGAGGCGGATGCCATATCTCGTTGTTTTCGTAGGGTGGAGATACAGTGTGACGAAAAGTTTTGTATTTTTTTTTTAAACGTGTGATTATTTCTGTCTGGTTGTTGTGATGCCATTTTCCCAGTCATTTTAGTAAATCGGAAGCAAATGGTTGTCAGCTATAAGGATGAAAATTGTGTTTGACATTGTGTTATTCCTTTATGTGTTAGTATTTAATAATTGCTGGGACAAAAGTTTTGCATATTTTGTCATGGGTACTTGAATTTTGTTCTTCTATAAACCACTTACTATATACAGTATGATTCTCCACCCTTTCACTGATAAAATGACTGTCGATGCGCCCTGTCCCTCAAGAACATCTGTGAAGGACTCAGTATGCTGTGGATGCGCGTCTATGATCGTAGGGAGAGTTTTATCTCGCTTGAAGTGTGCACATGATGATGAGCTCCAGAACAGGATGTGACATACTTGGCGGAGGGGGCAGTTCTCATGTGCCAAATAATCAGAGCCCATCTTATGATCTGGACATACATTAGGCAGTGAGACAGAACATCTTAGAATCCCTTGAGAAAGTCACAGGTTGGGACCATGCGGAGGGCCTTGCATAGTTATATTATGGGTAAGCACTGAACTTTATTTTAACATTATTAATATGTGATGTCATTTTTTAAGATATATTTCCACAGTCATTGGGAGTTATTGGTACTTTATATTGTAACTCTAATAACAAACTTATGATATTATGGTGGTATATGTACAAACCCTACTGTCTATCTCACTTGACATTTATTACTTTGACTAATTGCTGCTACTTAGCTTCCCTCCTCTTCTTGATCCTTTTTGCATTACTTGTGAAATATTTTCTATTATATGTTTAATATGTGTCAATATATTTGTTAATTTTTAAAAAAATTATGGGAGGTTTAGGGTTACTCTTTGGTAATTGCTTGTAGGCAATGTAAAACATTACTGCATAGTAGAGCAACTTCACAACTTTGTGCAACTGTGGGAGTGGTGAGTTGGCTGTGAGACACAGCCAGACTCCTCGTAGAGAAAGCAGATAGTCTATTATTGTATCTGCCATTCCAATAAACAAGTGCTGTGTATATAGAAAGTGCTGATCTAATAATCATGTGATTGATGGGTGTAGGAAGTAAGTAAGAGCTGCTGAGATAAGGAAAACCCAATGTGGCTAAAAAAAGAAGTAAGAGGGGCAATTAAGAGTAAAAAGAATAATATTATTATTATTATTATTTCTATAGCGTCAACATATTCCACAGCACTTTACATTTTATAGGGGACTTGTCCAGACAATAGACATTACAGCATAAGAATGAACACATAGATCACTTTGTTACTGTATTCACTTGGGGTTATAGCTTACCTCTTGGTCACCCCCTTTTTTATTTGTCTATTACACTCACCTTTTATACTCACTTTGTTTGCATTCCTCTGTAATGCCGTCATTTCAGCTCTATCAAACCAATGGTAGGCATTAAAGTGTTCTACTATAAAATTAAATGGTGCAAGCAACTGCTTATGGTATACCTAATATGACAGCAATTTTGACAACCAAATGCCATACGTACGGTATATATTATTTTTATTATATTTATATTTTTCATTCTTTTTTTTCTTTATTATGTTCATCCTTATGTATTTCTATCCATTATTCATCTTCATTTGCCATCGTGCCGATTTTTAGATATATTTTTAGTGGTTGGCTTTTCTCTACATTATGCACTGTCACTTTAAACATGATCATGTTATTGCATCTCTTTTTGTACTTACCTATTTTTTGTATGAGAATAGTCTTTGACATACAATAATAGGACATGAAGTGCTGTTAGTGGTATGTTAGATTGATGTAAGTTTGTGCACTGTCCCTTTAAATATATTTGTTAATATTTCTCTGGCACCTTATATGAGGATAATGTTTACTCAATAAGATATATACAGATATTCCCCCTCTTCTTGATCCTATGACTACCTCACTGGCAGTTTATATTGAGTTAACCAAATACAGAGCACGCCTCCGCAATTATTTCTATGTGCAGATACTGTGCATTCCCTTTCACTCTCCCTCATGGGATGTGCGCTTCTGTGGGCCTGCCAGTTATGTGGTCACTGAGGTAATGCATCCTCCAATGTCGCACCTCCCTTTTCCCTTTCGCTGACACGCTAGCAGGGGGTGGGGTTGTGTGACGTGGTACGCCAACCCCGTGACTTAGGGATGGCGCGACACTACTGCATTAAATGCATCAATTGGTGAGTGTGCCTATAAAAAGAGAACCCCTATCATTGCTCTATGTACTCCCCCTGAAGAAGCTAACGTGTTGGGGAGCCCATCCTCCCTTCACCCAGGTTAATAATAATAATAATAATAATAATAATTTTATTTCTATAACATTTTCCGCAGCACTTTACATTTTAGAGGGGACTTGTACAGACAATGGACATTACAGCAAAACAATAAACACATAGATCAAAACAGATACCAAGAGGAATGAGGGCCCTGCTCGCAAGCTTACAATCTATGAGGAAAAAGGGGAGACTCGATAGGTGGATGGTAACAATTGCTTTACCTACTTTATCTAAAAAACTAATTAAAGCTGCCAAAAAGGAAACAGAGAAGCACATTGCTAAGGAGAGTAAAACTAATCCCAAACTGTTCTTCAACTGTATCAATAGTAAAAGAATCAAAAGTGAGAGGGTAGGCCCCTTAAAAACATTTTGAGGAAAGAATGGTTGTAGATCAGGGGTGTCAAACTGCATTCTTCGAGGGCTGCAAACAGGTCATGTTTTCAGGATTTCCTTGTACTGCACAGGTGATAATTTAATCACCTACACAAATAATGAGTTGGTGATTAAATTATCACCTGTGTAGTACAAGGAAATCCTGAAAACATGACCTGTTTGCAGCCCTCGAGGAATGCAGTCTGACACCCCTGTTGTAGATGACGAGGAAAAAGCTAATATATTAAACACCTTCTTCTCCATGGTATTCACAGTGGAAAATAAAATGCTAGGTAAAATGTCTAGAGACAAAGAAAACCCTATATTAAGAGTCACCAATCTAACCCAAGAAGAGGTGCGAAACCGGCTAAATAAGATTAAAATAGATAAATCTCAGGGGCCGAAAGGCATAAACCCACGAGTACTAAGAGAACTGAGTAATGTAAAAGACAAACCATTATTTCCTACATTTAGGGACTCTATAGCGACGGGGTCTGTTCCACAGGGCTGGCGCATAGCAAATGTGGTACCAATATTCAAAAAGGGCTCTAAAAGTGAACCTGGAAATTATAGGCCAGTAAGTCTAACCTCTATTATTGGTAAAATATTTGAAGGGTTTCTGAGGGATGTTATTCTGGATTATATCAATGAGAATAACTGTTTAACTCCATATCAGCATGGGTTTATGAGGAATCGCTCCTGTCAAACCAATCCAATCAGTTTTTATGAAGAGGCAAGCTATAGACTGGACCAAGATGAGTCACTGGATGTTGTATATCTTGATTTTTCCAAAGCATTTGATACCGTGCCGCACAAGAGGTTGGTACACAAAATGAGAATGCTGGGTCTGGGGGAAAATGTGTGTAAATGGGTAAGTAACTGGCTTAGTGATAGAAAGCAGAGGGTGGTTATAAATAGTATATTCTCTAACTGGGTCGCTGTGACCAGAGGGGTACCACCGGGGTCGGTGTTGGGATCTATTCTCATCAACATAGTTATTGACGATCTCGTAGAAGGTTTAAAATATCGATATTTACAGATTATACAAAACTATGTAAAGCAGTTAATACAAGAGAAGATAGTATTCTGCTACAGATGGATCTGGATAAGTTGGAAACTTGGGCCAAGAGGTGGCAGATGTGGTTTAACAATGAAAATTGTAAGTTTAAACACATGGGAAGAAGGAATCAATATCACCATTACACACTGAACGGGAAACCACTGGGTAAATCTGACAAGGAGAAGGACTTGGGGATCCTAGTTAATGATAAACTTACCTGGAGCAGCCAGTGCCAGGCAGCAGCTGCCAAGGCAAACAGGATCATGGGGTGCATTAAAAGAGGTCTGGAGACACATGATGATTATACTGCCTCTGTTCAAATCCCTGGTTAGACCGCACATGGAGTACTGCATACAGTTTTGGGCACCGGTGCTCAGGAAGGATATAATGGAACTAGAGTGAGTACAAAAGAGGACAACAAAAATAATAAAGGGGGTTGGGGAACTACAATACCCAGAGAGATTAGCAAAATTAGGATTATTTAGTCTAGAAATTAGACAACTGAGGGGTGAGCTAATAACCATGTATAACTATTATAAGGGGACAATACAAATATCTCTCCGAGGATCTGGTTATACCAAGGAAGATGACGGTCACAAGGGTGCATTCTCTGCGTCTGGAGGAGAGAAGAAGAGACGTAAATCTGGGGATTTATTCTGATGGAATATAGGCTGAACTGGATGGACAAATGTCTTTTTTCGGCCTTGCTAACTACTGTATGTCACTATGTTGCTAGGAGTTCTAGGAGACAGTCAGTTCTGCAATACAGCCAGCAGGCTGCATTTCTTTATAACTGGGGCTAAAAGAGCCCCAATTGAAGGAAAAATCAAGGAAAAAAGGATATAAATGTTGAAATGTCCAAAAAGGTCATTGATGATGTTATGCAGGGATACAATGTGTGAAATGAACGAAACAAATACATAAATTCGCAAAATCAGGAAAATAAATAAAAAAAATAATTTTTCCAATACAAATCACTGTTATTATCCCCACACCTGTTAAAAAAGTAAAATAGTGTCTGATATATGAAAAGAAATAGTTACAGAAAAGGAGAACAAAGAGGACCTGTGAAAACAGACGCATTTTTCCTTTATTTTCCCAATAATATCATGTGATAAATAAAAAATAAAAGATGAAAGTGTGAAAATAACAAAAAATTACACCCCATGTATCCTGAAAAAAAATGCAAAAAATACTTGGCTATTATAATTTGACTGTTTGACTATTATTATTATTACTATAATTATTATTCTTATTATTATTTTACTATTTATCCGAACAATAGCAATGGCCAGAAACTGTGATAAATTGGCTGGTCTTTAAATGACTAATCTTCATTGAGAATTTTCCTGCCAAATTGGCTCATGAATACTTTAAACTACGTATCATACACCTCCCCGTTAAATAACTGAATTGTAATCTACCCAATCAATTAATAATGTATACAGTCATTAACATTTCAGTCTTTGTAAATCTTCCATAACTTCAGCTAAATTAGTTTACTTCCAACCAGGTCCAATCTCTAAGGATATTTTTTTTTTGCTACCAGCAAAAACTGTATCTGAGATTCTGTCTTTCTCTGTACAACTCTTTTTCATGGTGGAATAAGTATGGCAAAGGATCCAGCTTGACCTGTCTTTGATATGATTTAGTTTGATAGCAACAACTAAATCCTTCATAAATCAATTATATTGTTTGCATTTTTCATTTTTTTTGCAGCCTTTACACAGACCTTGTTCAGGTAATTGAAGGTCTGAAAGTGTCATGTGTACTAAAGACATAATACAGTAATATGATGTGGGAAAGACTAACCGCATCATAAGAGCTCAGTCAAGCTTTAATCTGACATATATCTTGTTGACTGCTTCCAATGGTGACAATCAGAGCTACAACTGGTGCTCTGGACTGTAAAACAGCTCTTTACTCAAGAGTAGTAAATGAATAATAATGACGTGTATTTATAATTAAGTTAAATCATTGCCGCACATGCATATAGAAATTCTAAAATAGTGGGACTCCCCTTTAAAACTAAGTATTTCCTAAATGTTACATAAATATACTTAGTTAATAGTCTAAGTAATAATAGCAATATTGTTTATTCATTTATTCTACAAATTTTATGTCTTAGAAAAGAAAAAATACATTTTTAAATATTTATATGCTTGCTCAGTGGCAAGTAAAACTTTTGACACCCCTGGTCAAAATTACTGTTATTGTGAACAGTTAAGCAAGTTGAAGATTAAATGGCTCCTTTAAAGGGCTCCTTTTCACTTGCGAGAAATACGTCCAAGTCTCGCAGGTTAAAACCCTCCTCTGGTGCCGGCACTCCAGAGCGGAGCGTGCAGCCGCACAGCAACACATGGAGCTGCACGCTCCGCTCCCAAGTGCCGGTGCCAGAGGAAGGTTTTCACCTATGAGACTCGGACGTATTTCTCGCAAGTGAAAAGAAGCCCTAACAGGCCTAAAGTTAAAGATGACACATTTGTGTTTTAGGCAAAAAATATATATTTATTCTTATCGTTTACATTTTAAAAATTCCAAAAAGGAAAATGGGTCTGTCCAAAATTTTGGGCACCCTGCATGGTTAGTACTCTTTTGAAAGTATCACAGCTTGTAAACTCTTTTTGTGGCCAGACAAGAGTCTTTCAATTCTTGTTTGAGGGATTTCCATCGATTCTTCCTTGGAAAATTCTTCCAGTTCGGAGATTCCTGGGTCATCTTGCATGCACTGTTATTTTGAGGTCTAGCCATAGATTTTCAATGATGTTCAGATCATGGGACTGTGAGGACCATTGTAAAACTTCATCTTGAGCCTTTTGAGATAGTCTATAGTAGATTTTGATGTGTGTTTAGGAGCATTATCCATTTGTAGAAACCATCCTCTTTTCAACTTCAGCTTTTTTGCAGATAGTGTTATGTTTGCATCAAGAATTTGTTTAAATTTAATTTAATCCATTCTTCCCTCTACCCGTGAAATGTTCCCTGTGCCATTGGCTGAAGCACAATTCAAAAGCATGATTGATCCACCACCATGGGATCCTTTTCCTGAAATTCTGTGCCCTTTTTTTCCACACATACCTTGGATCATTTTGGTCAAAGAGTTCTATTTTAGCCTCATCGTTCCACAGCAGTAGCACACCACACTGGGCTCCCTCTCCTCCACCTGTCAGCGCTCGCACTCAGCCCATAAGCTTCTTCACCAGGTCTCCCCCTCCAGCCATCAGTGCGACCAATGGTGATGAAGGAGAAAGCATCAGTAGATGCTTCTTCCCCCCCATCATTCTGCCTAGGTGTCTGATGTGTCAGAGCACAGGGAGCAATGACATTATTACAGCTTGCCCACTGTACTGACATGTGCGCTTTTTCACACCACACCCTCAGGAAATTGGAGCATTGGGTGGAATGTGGAATGAGGAGAGATGAGTATTATATATATTTTTTTAAATCAGTTACTGGTGGCCAAAATATAGTATGGAGGATCATGGAGAGAGCATTATATTGTATGGAGGACCATGTGGAGAGCATTATATTGTATGGAGGACCATGGGGGTGCATTGTATTGTATGGAGGACCATGAGGAGTGCATTATGTTGCATGAAGGACCATGGGGGGTTCAATATATAATGTGTGGAAGACCAGGGGGTGCATTATGTTGTATGGAGGACTGTGGAGAGAGCAATATATTGCATGGAGGACCATAGGGGTGCATTATATTTTATGGATAATCAGGGAAGGTGCATTGTATTCAATGGAGGACCATTGGGAGTGCATTTTACTATATGGAGGATTATGTGGGGCGCATTGTACTCTATGGAGGACTATATGGGGGTCATTATTCTGTATGGACAGCTATGTGAGGCCATTATAATATATGTAAATATAATATATAATCTTTCTCTCTCTCTCTGTATGTGTATATATACTGTATATATATATATATCTAATCCTTAACATTGTCTTGGATTGAACTTGAAACACCAAATAGTAAAAGCCTTGCTTTTGTCTTGGATGCAGTGACAGCTGGAGAATGGTTTGCAAAGTACTTAAACTCTTTCAGTAGCTGACAATTTTTTGTGTTTTCATTTGTTCCTCCATTTTCAAGAGCCATAACTTTTTTCTTTTTTTCTATTGTTAAAACTGTATGAGTTTTTTTTTTGTAAGACTTGAACCTACAAGAGTATTATTGCGCATTCTACATAATGCAATATTACAGTATTGCAGTATACAGTATAGTATAAATGACATTTTCCGATGCAGTCTGGTTCGAGGAGGACTTTGAGGGCTCAGTTGTCTGCCGTAATAACACATTGAATCCCCATGATTACCTCACTTGAGGTCAGCGGGAACTGGTTTATACACCTGAAAACAAGCCATTTAAATAAGTGATTGACAGTTAAGATGGTTATACAGTAGCAATCGGAGCTAAGCTTGGTCGCTGCTGTTACAGGAGAATACTGACTGCAATACAGCCTTCATCTACACAATTTGGAATGTCCATATCTCCAAAACACACCCCATTCACCTGCATGTGATAAAAATTTAGATCAAAGGTCATAAAGGGTTTAAAGGGGTTAACCCATCTTGTGCATTTATGGTACATTTACATGATTCCATCAATCTAAATTGTATGTGACTTCAAAACAAATGGATAGAGACACCTACACATGAGCAGACATTCATACCATATGTCATAAGTATATAAGATGGGAGCACCACTTTAATGCTGTCAATGGAACATCATAATTTTATGCATTATCTTGAATAAACAAAATTTGTAAAATTAGTTCAAAACATTTTCATAAATCTTAATTTAGCCAAATATTTGCTTGGGCTGTTGTGTCACTATAGTTTTCTGGCATTGATGCCAATATAACATCATCAATATGGCATATTTTGAATATACAATGTACAAAAGTTGAAATGAAAATGTATTTGTCGATAAGTACCCAACTGAGGATTTGGACATAACGTAATTCATAGAGCCTCAATCATTTCTGCTGATGCTGTAATTCCAAAGGCATCTTTATCAGTTCTTTATGGTTGGTATATAAGCAGGGGTGGAATAAGGGTAGCCAGGGCCCCGGGCTGTTCAGACACTGTGGGCCCCCCGGTCATGTGACGGAGTCATGCGACGGGGTCATCATATACCTGAACCAGATTATTCCTGAAAAATAGTTGCTGTCTGAAACTATAGCCTGTCAAACATCCATTGATCTAGTCAATTTACCCTTCAGTTACGAAGAAAAAAAATACAAACAAAAAACAAAACACAATACTATCACCATAAGTGCCAGTATTCACAGGAGATCTGTACTTAGTATGCAGTGTCTATGTAGAGGTAATACAGTGATCACCGGTGACATTATACACAGGAGCTCTGCATATACTATACAGTGTATAGTGTCAGTGTATAGGTAACACACTTACTCACCAGTGATGTCTCTAGGTGAAGTCCTTCATCTTTCATCCAGCACAGACCGCCATCACTTCATCTAGCCAGGACTCGTCTCTGCAGGAAATAACACAGTTATCTCGAGCTCCGCTTGCAGAACACATTACTTAATTTTTCCCAACTTCTACATTACACCACATGAAGAAAAAGAGGCAACATAGTGTCACTCTACACCAGGGGTGTCAAACTGCATTCCTCGAGGGCTGCAAACAGGTCATGTTTTCAGGATTTCCTTGTACTGCACAGGTGATAATTTAATCACCTACACAAATAATGAGTTGTTGATTAAATTATCACCTGTGCAGTACAAGGAAATCCTGAAAAGATGACCTGTTTGCAGCCCTCGAGGAATGCAGTTTGACACCCCTGCTCTACACAGTAACAGGACCGCCCCACCCCCATTTAAAACATTGTCCTCAAAAAATAAAATAAATACATTACTGCAGTAATAATATCCCTTAATTAGCCCCTATGGTAATAATAATATCCCCCATCCTGGCCCCGTGTATCTCATTCCTGGCTCCAGCCATATGTTCTCCCAACCTGCCCTCATGAGTATCCATCCTGCCCCATATGATCTCCCCATCCTGCCCCATCAGTCTCCATCATATCCATCCTGCCCCATGATCCTGCATGATCCGTCTCCAATCCTGCCCCATGTCTTTCATTCTGCCCTGTGTCTCCAATCATGCCCCGTATCTACATTCTGCCCATGTCTGCAATCCTGCTCCATCTGTCTCCAGTCCTGCCCCCAGTGTGTCCAGCATCTCTGCCCCCAGTGTCCAGCATCTCTGTCTCTGCCCCCAATGTCCAGCATCTCTGCCTCTGCCCCCAGTGTCCAGCATCTCTGCCCCCAGTGTCCAGCATCTCTGCCCCCAGTGTCCAGCATCTCTGCCCTCAGTGTCCAGCATCTCTGCCCCCTATGTCCAGCATCTCTGCCCCCAGTGTCCAGCATCTCTGCCCCATCAGTGTCCAGCATCTCTGCCCCCAGTGTCCAGCATCTCTGCCCCCAGTGTCCAGCATCTCTGCCCCATCTGTGTCAAGCATCTCTGCCCCATGTGTCCAACATCTCTGCCCCCAGTGTGTCCAGTCCTGCCCCCAGTGTGTCCAGCATATTGCCCCCAGTGTGTCCAGCATTCTGCCCCAGTCTCTCCAGCATATTACCCCCTGTGTGTCCAGCAATCTGCCCCAGTGTCTCCAGCATGTTGCCCCCAGTGTCTCCAGCATGTTGCCCCAGTGTCTCCAGCATATTGCCCACAGTGTGTCCAGCATCTCTGCCCCCAGTGTCCAGCATACTAGCCCGAGCCCCCCGGGTGGCCGCCCGTTCGCAATAGTAATAATAAATTCTTCTCACCTGTCCTCGCTCCTTCGGCGAAGCTCTCTCCTCGCAGCTGAAGCGCGCACTCACTGGCGACTGACAATGACATCACACGCCGGCGACGTGCACGGTGCGGCTGAAGGCAGCTGCCAGCCTCCAATTGGCTGGCGGCTGTTAGCTATTGATGTGCGGGCGTGCGCCTGCACATCAATAGCATTTAACTGCCGCAGCGCCGGTAGGGACCCGGTGAGCAGATGAAACAGGGCCCGATGTGGGCCCCCTCTGCCCACCTGGCCCATACTACGCCAGTCAGGGCAGTAATGCCCTGATAGCGGCGGGCAATCTGAGCGGTAGCCCAGGCCCCCCACACCACTGGGCCCTGGGCTACCGCCCAGATTGACTCTATTATGATCCGCCCCTGTATATAAGCATTGTTAGCATGGAGACATAAGAGGAGTAAAGTACACTGATAAAATTAGGGTATGTTAGGAATATAGATAGAAATTAGCCTAATAAACTCACCAAACTGCTGAGTATAAAAACAATATATCATGAAGCTGAACAGATATAATTGACAAAAAAAGCTTGCCACTTAATTGCAAAGGAATACAGATAATTCGTAATTTATTAAGTAAATTCAAAAGGAGAAATGAAATGCTAAATAAATAACATTCAAGACTAGATGAAAGAACAAAAAAAAGCTCAAATGAAATCAAATGCCTTTCAGCTGACTTGGAACAGAAACACAGGTCAAAATGTTTGGTGCTTTGTCATCTATGTTGCAGATGTTCTAGCATATGGTACAGCTATCTCTGACTGAACAATGGACCAATGGGTCATTTTTCCTTTGGATGATATTCTGTGAAGTGGATCAGCTAGAAAACTGCTGTAAGCTAATTTAACATGTAAACATGTAGTTAAGAAGCATTTTCAAATATCCCTCAAGGAAATAAATACAAATCTGTCATGGGTTCCCTTGAATCATCCATAATATGAAAAATGCACAAGCAAATATGGACCTTTTAACAATATTTAGGTACAGTATTCTGTATCAATAATACTATAATACATTTTTACAAGAATAGATATTGGCATCAAAATAACTGAGCTGCAAATTCTCTACTTCCCTTCACATTGCCTAAAGGTACCGTCACACTAAGCGACGCTGCAGCGATCTAGACAACGATCCTGATCGCTGCAGTGTCGCTGTGTGGTCGCTGGAGAGCTGTCACACAGACAGCTCTCCAGCGACCAACGATGCCGAAGTCCCCTGGTAACCAGGGTAAACATCGGGTTACTAAGCGCAGGGCCGTGCTTAGTAACCCGATGTTTACCCTGGTTACCAGCGTAAACATAAAAAAACAAACACTACATACTTACATTCCGGTGTCTGTCCCCCGGCGCTGTGCTTCTCTGCACTGAGTGAGCGCCAGCCGGAAAGCAGAGCACAGCGGTGACATCACCGCTGTGCTTTCCGGCCAGCGCTTACACAGTGCAGAGAAGCAGAGCGCCGGAGAGGACAGACACCGGAATGTAAGTATGTAGTGTTTGTTTTTTTTTACATTTACACTGGTAACCAGGGTAAATATCGGGTTACTAAGCGCGGCCCTGCGCTTAGTAACCCGATGTTTACCCTGGTTACCAGTGAAGACATCGCTGAATCGGCGTCACACACGCCGATTCAGCGATGTCTGCGGGAGTCCAGCGACGAAATAAAGTTCTGGACTTTCTGCGCCGACCAACGATGGCACAGCAGGATCCTGATCGCTGCTGCGTATCAAACACAACGATATCGCTAGCCAGGACGCTGCAACGTCACGGATCGCTAGCGATATCGTTTAGTGTGAAGGTACCTTTAGGGTTAAACAGCCACCACCTGCATGACCGCGCAGACTGGGTCTTTTCCGTAAGCAATCTTCCGCCCCCAATACCCTGCCACATAAAACCTAGGAAAAAACAAAATCCAGCTCACCATACCGACATTCCCAAGAGCTCGGAGCACGGAACCGCTGTGTCAGGGCGTGGACGAACAGGAAAGAGAAGGAGATCCAGCTCAACGAAATAGTGAAAAATCCATAATTTATTTCACTTAAAATATAGTGAAAGGACAAAACATCAGCATACAAAAAAATTAAAACCAAGGTCAACGCGTTTCCGGTGACTAAGCACCCTTAATCATGATACCTGGTACAAGACATGTCTATACTTTTATACTAGTATCCGGTCATCACTCCAGTGTTGCAATTGGTAGAATTGTCTAATCAAGCAAAAATAGGCACACATGATAATGGAAGCAAGACAAGCTTGATAGAAAGACAAAAACAAATGTTTTAGCTAAACAGAAATGCAGAGAAAACAGATATAGCACAAAATACAAGGACTATATACAGAATGAAAAAACGAAATGACATTGCAATAATCATTAAATAAATCCAAGAATATGATAGTAACATAGTATGTACAGTGTCATATGTCGTGAACCCACATAACAATATAGAAAAAAACTATATTAGTCAAGAAAAAAAAACAAAAAAACCATCCTTAAATAGACACAAACTCGTGTGAGTTCTTGAGAAAATAAGACATACATGTAAATCTCGTAATGAATAGAACTACAGAATTCCCTAGTACCTTTGAAAATAGCGAGCTCACAGACTACCATAGATGGAAAAACAGAACAGTCAATGGCAGGAATCTCCCAAACAGGGAGCTGTAACAGCCAAAATAGGTTGGAGCAAATAAGTAAAAGCACAGCTGCAGACGCCGTGACAATGTCACAGCGGCCGGCAAGCAAGGGGAAACAAAAGGGCAAATTGATAGCTATTAGCCTCACAAAAGAGTCGTTAATTATACGGGAAATATAAACTACAAATTTAGTTATTAGATGTCAGAAAAACTATATTGGTGGTTTCACACTTGCGTTTTTGTCTGCAGCGTTTTTTTTTCAAAAAAACGCATGCGTTTTTTTTCCTATATTTAACATTGAAAACGCATGCATTTTTTTGTGTACGCGTTTGGTCGCGTTTTTTGACGCATGCGTTTTTTTACTGCATGCGTTCATTTTCTGAAATGCTACTTGTAGTATTTTTAGAAGCGTTTTTGGGACCAAAAAAAAACGCATGCGTTTTCATGCGGTTTTTTTGGGTCAAAAAATACATGGGAGTCAATGGGGACGCATGCGTTTTTTTGTGCATGCGTTTTTTGCGGTAAAAAACGCATGCGTTTTTTTATTAAAAAACCAGAAAACACACTGATATGCCACCCCCCAACATAAAGGTGATAAAGGGAACCTAACCCTACCCCTAACCCTACCCCTAACCCTAACCCTAGCCCTAACCCTAGCCCTAACCCTTGCCCTAGCCCTAACCCTAGCCCTAACCCTACAACTAACCCTAACCCTAAGGGATCCTAACCCTACCCTTAACCCTACCCCTAACCCTACCCCTAACCCTAACCCTACCCCTAACCCTAAGGGATCCTAACCCTAACCCTAACCCTAATCCCTTTATGGTTAGGGTTAGGGGTAGGGTTAGGGGTAGGGTTAGGGTTAGGATCCCTTAGGGTTAGGGTTAGGGGTAGGGTTAGGGGTAGGGTTAGGGTTAGGGTTAGGATCCCTTAGGGTTAGAGTTAGGGGTAGGGTTAGGGGTAGGATCCCTTTAGGGTTAGGGTTAGGGTTATGATCCCTACCCCTAACCCTACCCCTACCCCTAACCCTAACCCTAACTATTTCTGTTTATAGTGGTTTTTTTACTTTATTTTGATGATTGGCAGCTGTCACGCATTTCTCAGCATGTGTTTAAAAAACGCAAACGCATGTAAAAACGCATGTAAACGCGTCAAAACGCCGCATTTTTTTCACCACATGCAAAAACGCATGCGTCAAAAAAATGCAGCGTTTACATGCGTTTTTTCACCATGCGTTTTTTTGCGTTTTTTACCGCAAAAACGCACCCCAAAAAACGCCAATGTGAAACCAGCCTTAGTCAAGAAAAAAAAAAAAAAAATTTAAAAATTGGAAAAGAAAAACCTAAATAAAGAGAACATATTAGTAAAGAAAATTATTTCTAAAGAAAAACTATTTCTAAGGAAAAAAAACAAACAAACAAAAAAAAAACTATCCTTAAATAGACACAAACTCGTATGAGTTCTTGAGAAAATAAGGCATACACGTAAATCTCGTAATGAATAGAACTACAAAATTCCCTAGTACCTTAGAAAATAGCGAGCTCACAGACAACCATGGATGGAAAAACAGAACAATCAATGGCAGGAATCTCCCAAACAGGGAGCTGTAACAGCCAAAATAGGTTGGAGCAAATAGGTAAAAGCACAGCTGCAGACGCCGTGACAGTGTCACAGCGGCCGGCAAGCAAGAGGAAACAAGTGGAAACAGAAGGGTCAATTGATAGCTATTAGCCTCACAGAAGAGTCGTTAATTATACGGGAGATATAAACTACAAATTTAGTTACTAGATGTCAGAAAAGCAACTTCATTGTTTGTAAACCCTCAAAATACTAATAAAAGAGCATGAGATCTTTCCTTTTGTATAAACCATGTGGAATTCTTGTTCCGAGTTTAAAGATCCACCATGATTCCCTGTTTCTCAGGGTCACCTCAATGTCTCCTCCTCTAAATGGTTTATGAATTTTTTCAATCGCATAAATTTTAAGTGACTCAAGGTTAGATTGATGATGATTAATAAAGTGTTGTGAAACTTGTGAAGTATTCCTATTAACACTAATATTTTCAACATCATAAATATGTTCACGAATACGTGTTTTTAAAGACCGTATGGTACTCCCCACGTATTTAAGATGGCATGCCATGCATTCCATGATGTATACCACATTTTTGGTGTTACAATTCATGAAAGTCTTGATGGGATAAACATTTTGATTACTAGCATCAGTGAAATTGTAGCATTTACCCGAGAATTTGCAAGTTTTACATGCCATCGCACCACATTTGAAAAAGCCTTTTGTGCTGAGCCAATGAGAAGGTTGTGCCGAGTGGGCATGAAGAGAACTCGGAGATAGACTAGAGCCTAAAGAGGGGGCTCTTCTAGACACAATTCTGTATCCGTTACGCAAAATTTGAGCTATATCAGCATCTTCCTTAAGAATAGTCAAATTATTAGTCAATATTTTCCTGATTGCATTAAATTGATTACTATACTGGAAGACCACAGTGATTGGATTTTGAGGAGATAAACTTTGGTTTTGTTTACTATGAAAACGAGGTCGTCGAGCGACAATTTTTTCTGCTCTTTTTAAATGCCAGTCACTGTAGCCTCTCTGCACAAGTCTATCCTTTATGCCCTCGATCTCTTGGGAGTAATCTTCCAGTGTGCTACAATTACGTTTTGCTCTTACCATCTCCCCTATAGGAATACTTTTGATAGTATGTTTAGGATGGTGACTGTTTGCACGCAATATTGTATTCCCTGCTGTGGTTTTCCGGAAAGTGGAAGTAACAATCGGGGTATTAGGTATCCCCTTTAGTTTTAAATCTAGAAACTCTATACACGTGTGGTCTTGGCGTGAAATAAATTTAAGATTGAATGGATTGTAATTTAGATAGTTTGTTAAATCCTGTACGGTAGATACATCAGAACTCCAGATAAATATCAGGTCATCAATGTATCTACCGTACCATCGTATACAGTCTTTAAATGGATTCTCATCATTATATATGTAAGATTCTTCCCACCAACTCATAACCAAATTGGCAATGGAAGGTGAGTATTTGGCACCCATTGAGACACCACTGGTTTGCATGAAATATATTTGGTTAAAGCAGAAAAATTTGTAGTCATGAGAAAAGAAGTGACCTCTATAACATAAGACTGTAAATCTACGGAAAAATCACTATACTTTTGCATGTGAAATTTAAGAGCAAATATCGCCACTTCATGTGGTATAGAGGTATATAACGAGGTGACGTCTGAAGTGATCCAAGAGAAATTAGACTGCCATATAAACCCCTCCATGAAATTCAGGACATCGGTACTATCCCTAAGGTGCCCAGGTGTTCTCTGGACGAGAGGCTGGAGGAGCAGATCTAACCACTCTCCCAGCCTCTCACCCAGAGACCCAATACCCGACACGATCGGCCTCATGGGTGGTGGGTATAAGTTTTTGTGGGTCTTAGGTAAGGCATACAGAATTGGAGTTATTGGATTAGCTACCTTGAGATAGTCACTTTCTTTTTTGTTAAAAAAACCCATACTGAACCCTTCAACTATAAGATTGAAAATTCTGTTCTGTATTAGTGCAGTGGGGTTAGTGGACAGGCGCTTGTACACAGTCAGATCTGTAAGCATATCATTGACCCAGGTGATGTAATTAGCCTTATCCATTACAACAACTGACCCACCCTTGTCAGAGTTTTTAATGACAAGGTCATCATTATTTTGTAGTTCCTGTGATGCCTTCTGTAGCCTAGGCTTAAGGTTGCTACTGTGCAAGCGTGTATTACGCACACTTTCAGAAAGGCTCCTCAACTGAGACTCTATCACATTTTGGAATCTGTCCATGGCAGGTTTGCGTGCCTGAACAGGATAGTAATTAGGGTTAGGCACTTTAATTATATTTTTAGGAATGAATGAATCTACATTAGCCTCTAAACTTTCTTCCTGTAAATCTGATAGACACATGAGTGACAGTTGATCTGAAAAATCGAGAGACCTGAAATCATTACTTTGGGGGTTGATGTTACATTTTTTCTCTGTTGAATCATCCTTGAAATGCAATTTGAGAGCAATATTTCTAATAAATCTGTTCACATCACAAATTGTGGAAAAAAGATCAAAATTGCAACTTGGTACAAAATTAAGACCATGTGATAAGTGTTCTAATTGGTCATCTGTAAGGGAAAAGGAAGACATGTTAACAACATTAAAATGTCCTAACGTTGACGTCTGAGATGATATCTTGAAGGATTTCTGTTTGCTTCGATGTTTCCTTCCTTTTCTTCGATAGACCTTCTTCTGTTGATAAATGGGGGTTTGCTTTTCTTGAAATAGGAGTTTTTTGCACTCTGTGCAGGTTCAGAATCTGAGTCTTCTGTGACTCCAGTTGAAGTGTCCAGATCAGACGAACTAAAGGTGACCTGTCTCCGCATGCGATTTCTGTAGGTGCGGTTTCCGTGGGGTTTTAAGATACATTTATGCGGTTGATTCATTTTATCCCACCCCCCCCACTCATAAACCTGATCATTGGCATAGTCATAAAGGTCCCGATCCAGCTTGCGTTTCTTCATATCCATGATGGTTTCTTCTGCTTTAGAAATTTTAGAGTTACTACTGGTGTTGATAAACTCATCAAATTGTGCCGATGTCATTTTATCCTTTGCCTCCTTGGTCATAGCTTCAATATCTTGTTGCAGTTGGATCAGAGAAATTTCCTCATATTGCACTATCAGGGCAATTAATTTCAACGAACAATCAGATAGAATTGTGTTCCATTCTTGAGAAAGCTGTGCTTTTACCTATTTGCTCCAACCTATTTTGGCTGTTACAGCTCCCTGTTTGGGAGATTCCTGCCATTGATTGTTCTGTTTTTCCATCCATGGTTGTCTGTGAGCTCGCTATTTTCTAAGGTACTAGGGAATTTTGTAGTTCTATTCATTATGAGATTTACATGTATGCCTTATTTTCTCAAGAACTCATACGAGTTTGTGTCTATTTAAGGATAGTTTTTTTTTTTGTTTTTTTTTTTCCTTAGAAATAGTTTTTCTTTAGAAATAATTTTCTTTACTAATATGTTCTCTTTATTTAGGTTTTTCTTTTCCAATTTTTTAATTTTTTTTTTTTTTTCTTGACTAATATAGTTTTTCTGACATCTAGTAACTAAATTTGTAGTTTATATTTCCCGTATAATTAACGACTCTTTTGTGAGGCTAATAGCTATCAATTTGCCCTTTTGTTTCCCCTTGCTTGCCGGCCGCTGTGACATTGTCACGGAGTCTGCAGCTGTGCTTTTACTTATTTGCTCCAACCTATTTTGGCTGTTACAGCTCCCTGTTTGGGAGATTCCTGCCATTGACTGTTCTGTTTTTCCATCTATGGTAGTCTGTGAGCTCGCTATTTTCAAAGGTACTAGGGAATTCTGTAGTTCTATTCATTACGAGATTTACATGTATGTCTTATTTTCTCAAGAACTCACACGAGTTTGTGTCTATTTAAGGATGGTTTTTTTGTTTTTTTTTCTTGACTAATATAGTTTTTTTCTATATTGTTATGTGGGTTCACGACATATGACACTGTACATACTATGTTACTATCATATTCTTGGATTTATTTAATGATTATTGCAATGTCATTTCGTTTTTTCATTCTGTATATAGTCCTTGTATTTTGTGCTATTTCTGTTTTCTCTGCATTTCTGTTTAGCTAAAACATTTGTTTTTGTCTTTCTATCAAGCTTGTCTTGCTTCCATTATCATGTGTGCCTATTTTTGCTTGATTAGACAATTCTACCAATTGCAACACTGGAGTGATGACCGGATACTAGTATAAAAGTATAGACATGTCTTGTACCAGGTATCATGATTAAGGGTGCTTAGTCACCGGAAACGCGTTGACCTTGGTTTTAATTTTTTTGTATGCTGATGTTTTGTCCTTTCACTATATTTTAAGTGAAATAAACTATGGATTTTTCACTATTTCGTTGAGCTGGATCTCCTTCTCTTTCCTGTTCGTCCACGCCCTGACACAGCGGTTCCGTGCTCCGAGCTCTTGGGAATGTCGGTATGGTGAGCTGGATTTTGTTTTTTCCTGTATTCCTTCGTGTCTCCGTGCTCGCCTGGACTCCCTATATATATATAATTTTGGCAAAAGGATTTTTTTCACTCTAAACATCAGCATAATTGATTTTGATGTCATAAAATGGACATGTCAAAAAGACAAAACAAAGCAGAGAAACTGTTTGCATCGCTGGCTACGGAGGAAACTCCAACGACCAGTAATAAGGATGGACTACTTGATAACTTATTATCTTCAATGCTCAAAGAAAATCGCCTTTGGTGGGATCTCAGCTCTTTGAAAAACTATAAAGAGAAAAATGTCATCCCAAGAGGGCTGAGAGTGAAGAAAATTCCTAATACTGTGTTTTCCAATACCTTTGTTCAAGAATGGAACACAATTCTATCTGATTGTTCGTTGAAATTAATTGCCCTGATAGTGCAATATGAGGAAATTTCTCTGATCCAACTGCAACAAGATATTGAAGCTATGACCAAGGAGGCAAAGGATAAAATGACATCGGCACAATTTGATGAGTTTATCAACACCAGTAACTCTAAAATTTCTAAAGCAGAAGAAACCATCATGGATATGAAGAAACGCAAGCTGGATCGGGACCTTTATGACTATGCCAATGATCAGGTTTATGAGTGGGGGAGGTGGGATAAAATGAATCAACCGCATAAATCTATCTTAAAACCCCACAGAAACCGCACCTACAGAAATCGCATGCGGAGACAGGTCACCTTTAGTTCGTCTGATCTGGACACTTCAACTGGAGTCACAGAAGACTCAGATTCTGAACCTGCACAAAGTGCAAAAAACTCCTATTTCAAGAAAAGCAAACCCCCATTTATCAACAGAAGAAGGTCTATCGAAGAAAAGGAAGGAAACATCGAAGCAAACAGAAATCCTTCGAGATATCATCTCAGACGTCAACATTAGGACATTTTAATGTTGTTAACATGTCTTCCTTTTCCCTTACAGATGACCAATTAGAACTCTTATCACATGGTCTTAATTTTGTACCAAGTTGCAATTTTGATCTTTTTTCCACAATTTGTGATGTGAACAGATTTATTAGAAATATTGCTCTCAAATTGCATTTCAAGGATGATTCAACAGAGAAAAAATGTAACATCAACCCCCAAAGTAATGATTTCAGGTCTCTCGATTTTTCAGATCAACTGTCACTCATGTGTCTATCAGATTTACAGGAAGAAAGTTTAGAGGCTAATGTAGATTCATTCATTCCTAAAAATATAATTAAAGTGCCTAATCCTAACTATTATCCTGTTCAGGCACGTAAACCTGCCATGGACAGATTCCAAAATGTGATAGAGTCTCAGTTGAGGAGCCTTTCTGAAAGTGTGCAGAATAAACGCTTGCACGGTAGTAATCTCAAACCTAGGTTACAGAAGGCATTACAGGAACTACAAAATAATGATGACCTTGTCATTAAAAACTCTGACAAGGGTGGGTCAGTTGTTGTAATGGATAAGGCTAATTACATCACCTGGGTCAATGATATGCTTACAGATCTGACTGTGTACAAGCGCCTGTCCACTAACCCCACTGCACTAATACAGAACAGAATTTTCAATCTTATAGATGAAGGGTTCAGTATGGGTTTTTTTTAACAAAAAAGAAAGTGACTATCTCAAGGTAGCTAATCCAATAACTCCAATTCTGTATGCCTTACCTAAGACCCACAAAAACTTATACCCACCACCCATGAGGCCGATCGTGTCGGGTATTGGGTCTCTGGGTGAGAGGCTGGGAGAGTGGTTAGATCTGCTCCTCCAGCCTCTCGTCCAGAGAACACCTGGGCACCTTAGGGATAGTACCGATGTCCTGAATTTCATGGAGGGGTTTATATGGCAGTCTAATTTCTCTTGGATCACTTCAGACGTCACCTCGTTATATACCTCTATACCACATGAAGTGGCGATATTTGCTCTTAAATTTCACATGCAAAAGTATAGTGATTTTTCCGTAGATTTACTTATGTTATAGAGGTCACTTCTTTTCTCATGACTACAAATTTTTTCTGCTTTAACCAAATATATTTCATGCAAACCAGTGGTGTCTCAGTGGATGCCAAATACTCACCTTCCATTGCCAATTTGGTTATGAGTTGGTGGGAAGAATCTTACATATATAATGATGAGAATCCATTTAAAGACTGTATACGATGGTACGGTAGATACATTGATGACCTGATATTTATCTGGAGTTCTGATGTATCTACCGTACAGGATTTAACAAACTATCTAAATTACAATCCATTCAATCTTAAATTTATTTCACGCCAAGACCACACGTGTATAGAGTTTCTAGATTTAAAACTAAAGGGGATACCTAATACCCCGATTGTTACTTCCACTTTCCGGAAAACCACAGCAGGGAATACAATATTGCGTGCAAACAGTCACCATCCTAAACATACTATCAAAAGTATCCCTATAGGGGAGATGGTAAGAGCAAAACGTAATTGTAGCACACTAGAAGATTACTCCCAAGAGATTGAGGGTATAAAGGGCAGACTTGTGCAGAGAGGCTACAGTGACTGGCATTTAAAAAGAGCAGAAAAAATTGTCGCTTGACGACCTCGTTTTCATAGTAAACAAAACCAAAGTTTATCTCCTCAAAATCCAATCACTGTGGTCTTCCAGTATAGTAATCAATTTAATGCAATCAGGAAAATATTGACTAATAATTTGACTATTCTTAAGGAAGATGCTGATATAGCTCAAATTTTGCGTAACGGATACAGAATTGTGTCTAGAAGAGCCCCCTCTTTAGGCTCTAGTCTATCTCCGAGTTCTCTTCATGCCCACTCTGCACAACCTTCTCATTGGCTCAGCACAAAAGGCTTTTTCAAATGTGGTGCGATGGCATGTAAAACTTGCAAATTCTCGGGTAAATGCTACAATTTCACTGATGCTAGTAATCAAAATGTTTATCCCATCAAGACTTTCATGAATTGTAACACCAAAAATGTGGTATACATCATGGAATGCATGGCATGCCATCTTAAATACGTGGGGAGTACCATACGGTCTTTAAAAACACGTATTCGTGAACATATTTATGATGTTGAAAATATTAGTGTTAATAGGAATACTTCACAAGTTTCACAACACTTTATTAATCATCATCAATCTAACCTTGAGTCACTTAAAATTTATGCGATTGAAAAAATTCATAAACCATTTAGAGGAGGAGACATTGAGGTGACCCTGAGAAACAGGGAATCATGGTGGATCTTTAAACTCGGAACAAGAATTCCACATGGTTTAAACAAAAGGAAAGATCTCATGCTCTTTTATTAGTATTTTGAGGGTTTACAAACAATGAAGTTGCTTTTCTGACATCTAGTAACTAAATTTGTAGTTTATATCTCCCGTATAATTAACGACTCTTCTGTGAGGCTAATAGCTATCAATTGGCCCTTCTGTTTCCACTTGTTTCCTCTTGCTTGCCGGCCGCTGTGACACTGTCACGGCGTCTGCAGCTGTGCTTTTACCTATTTGCTCCAACCTATTTTGGCTGTTACAGCTCCCTGTTTGGGAGATTCCTGCCATTGATTGTTCTGTTTTTCCATCCATGGTTGTCTGTGAGCTCGCTATTTTCTAAGGTACTAGGGAATTTTGTAGTTCTATTCATTACGAGATTTACATGTATGCCTTATTTTCTCAAGAACTCATACGAGTTTGAGTCTATTTAAGGATAGTTTTTTTTGTTTTTGTTTTTTTTTTTCCTTAGAAATAGTTTTTCTTTAGAAATAATTTTCTTTACTAATATGTTCTCTTTATTTAGGTTTTTCTTTTCCAATTTTTTAATTTTTTTTTTTTTTTCTTGACTAATATAGCTTTTTTCTATATTGTTATGTGGGTTCACGACATATGACACTGTACATACTATGTTACTATCATATTCTTGGATTTATTTAATGATTATTGCAATGTCATTTCGTTTTTTCATTCTGTATATAGTCCTTGTATTTTGTGCTATTTCTGTTTTCTCTGCATTTCTGTTTAGCTAAAACATTTGTTTTTGTCTTTCTATCAAGCTTGTCTTGCTTCCATTATCATGTGTGCCTATTTTTGCTTGATTAGACAATTCTACCAATTGCAACACTGGAGTGATGACCGGATACTAGTATAAAAGTATAGACATGTCTTGTACCAGGTATCATGATTAAGGGTGCTTAGTCACCGGAAACGCGTTGACCTTGGTTTTAATTTTTTTGTATGCTGATGTTTTGTCCTTTCACCATATTTTAAGTGAAATAAATTATGGATTTTTCACTATTTCGTTGAGCTGGATCTCCTTCTCTTTCACATAAAACCTACCCTTGCCAATTATTGAAATTAAAACAAAACACATTAATTTCTTAGGATAAATTGGCCACAGAGGCCATTTTATTGACAAACAATTACATGAATAACAACATGTATACAATTGCATACGTAAAAACCTTGTGGGGAGGGTTCTTGGAGCTAAAAAATCGGATCACAACAGGCAGAAAGCCATCACAAAAATTTAAACCAAAACACTTTTTTACCCTCAGCCGTAACCACCAGCTCGAGGGCACTATGTAACCCATTTCGGGCAAACAAACCCCAAAGCTCCCGGAGTAAACACTCCATCCAGAGCCCATAAACAAAAGCCAGATCAACCCCATAAACATCATCATCAACTCCAAGAACCCCACCCCCCAAACACGAACAGCCCTGACCACCTCAGGCTCGTGAGTGCCCCACCACCGCCACAGCTCTTTCGACACCTTCCTGTAGACCGAGTGCCCACAATCCATACCTATGTCATTGAGATGCACACCATCATCCCTCCAAAAATTGCCAATCCCTGACTTCAATTCGAAATGTCTCACGGCAATAGCCCCTTTCCGAGATACAAAGCTCGACACCGCCCTATTCAGCTTCATCCTGGCCCTATTAATCCCTTTGTGAGAATGTGCCTCGCGCCACTTCCGCCGTGGCACAATGTCTGACCAAACTGTCAAAATACCAGGAAAAGGTACCCATAATCTCAAAAAATCGAAACGGATATCCCGAATCAATTCCCTCACTGGTTTTGCACCTAAATCGTTTCCTCCGAGATGAACCACCACGATGTCTGGGGATCGATCCAAACGAGCGGAGGGAGAAAATTCCGACAACAACCTACACCACAACATACCCCGAAAATCCAACCATCTAATAACCACTTCATCCCTACCAAAACCTAGTTGCCTACCATTCGGTCTAGCATCAGCCCGGAGAGCACCCCAATAAATGAATGAATGTCCAACAGTCCAAGCCAAAAGGGGGGTCCAACCTGGAAAACATAACAACAATTAACACCACGCTATAACTTGCCCCAATCCCCTCGACTCAATGCCGAACACAAGACAGATAACGATTTGAACTCCATCTGCCAATTCTCTTAATCATCTCCGACCCCAAACCCAAACCATCGGCTTCAGATGCAGCCCCAATTCTAAATGAGTGCGACCCGAAACTATCTGGGTTAACACCCAGCAACCCCAAACCTTTTTTTAATTTCGCCATAAATTGAAAACGCGACAAGAAATCCCCTTTTTGGTGTCGTAACAAAGGGCCTGACCTCACCAGCCACAGACTCCAGTACGCCTCCAAACAATGTTGCGGGCACATCACGCTACCACCAATTCTTCCAAACACTACCCGCTTTCCCCTACCCAGCTGATCAGTCTTTGAATGTCTGATTCAAAAAACAATACCTCCCGGCCAAAAATCAACATCTTCCGCTAAAAGACCCCCAGCCTTGTCTTTGTTCAGGACACCAACTCCCCCAAGCGCAAAGCCCAAAAAAATGCTAACAAAAAAGCCAACTGGAAAAGTACCACCTCGAACTGAGAACAACAAATGCTCTCCAATAGAGTTGAGCGACTTTAACTTTTTTTGGATTGATTCGGGTTTCGCGAAATCCGACTTTGTCAAAAGTCGTGTCGGGTGAAATCGGCCGATTATTGCGAAAAGTCGGGGGCCGACTGAAACACGAAACCCAATGCAAGTCAATGGGGAATCAAAGTCGGCAGTGAGTGGAGGACAGGAAAACACCTACAGTGCCCTTTTTATTGCCAAAAACATCAATTCTTATTACTTAAGCTTGTCAATCTAAATTTACTTTATAATAATAATTAGGCATTGAATATTTGGGGTCATTTGGCTAAAGTTGTGGGGGGGTAGGGCTGGCTCAAGATTTTCGCAGGCCCAGGAAACGTGGAATACGTCACGGAGGTGGAGCAGGGAGAGGTAAGTATTTCAACTTTGCAAGTGCTGTGATCCTGAGCAAGCAGGGGGGTCCCACTCATTGGCACTGGCACAGGGCCCCTCATAGTATGGCGGTGTGTTTGATCGCGGGTGGCGCCTCTCACTGACAGAGACACTTTTGCGTACTATGAGGGGCCCTGTGCCAGTGACGTCGCCAACGAGTACGCCCCCCCACCTGATGAAGGAACCTGCACTTTCATCTGCACCTTCCTCTTTGTCCCCATGTAAGGTGGTATAGTATGCGGGAAGGGGAACCTGACTTTCAGCAGGGTCAGATTCTGGCTGTGTAGAGTGCAAGGGGAATGTAGTGGTCTGGGTCAATGTACCAGCAGACTCATCTAGTAGTGGCTGGGCAATGGGCAGGATGAGGAGGAAACCAGATATAGGCCCAAATATTAAAGTAGGCTAAATGCAGTTCAAAATTGGTAACAGGACTAAACAGGCGGCATTGCTTTGTTCAGTGGAGGACATCTGTAATGAGTGGCAGACACAGTTAGTAGGCCCAAATAATAAAGTAGGCTAAATGCAGTTCAAAATTGGTAACAGGGCTAAACAGGTGGCATTGCTTTGTTCAGTGGAGGACAACTGTAATGAGTGGCAGACACAGTTAGTAGGCCCAAATACTAAAGTAGGCTAAATGCAGTTCAAAATTGGTAACAGGGCTAAACAGGTGGCATTGCTTTGTTCAGTGGAGGACAACTGTAATGAGTGGCAGACACAGTTAGTAGGCCCAAATACTAAAGTAGCCTAATTGCAGTTCAAAATTGGTAACAGGACTAAATGGGCGGCATTGCTTTGTTCAGTGGAGGACAACTGTAATAAGTGGCAGACACAGGTAGTAGACGCAAATACTAAAGTAAGTTAAATGCAGTTCAAAATTCGTAACAGGACTAAACAGGCGGCATTGCTTTGTTCATTGGAGGACAACTGTAATGAGTGGCAGACACAGTTAGTAGGCCCAAATACTAAAGTAGGCTAAATGCAGTTCAAAATTGGTAACAGGACTAAACAGGTGGCATAGCTAGGTACAGGGGTGGGCTCCTCTGCTGAGTAGCAGACAGTAGTAGTAGGCGCAAAGTATTAACTGGTCTAAATGGAGACCAGGGCCCCTGTATACTTTAACTATCATTTCAACAAATTAGTATTGACAGTGCCATTGAAGGATTTAACAGCACAGACTACACAGTGGGGGAGCAGGGAGAGGTAAGTATTGCAAGTGGTAGAGCACTGTTCGAGCTTGGGGGGAACACTCTCTCGTGGGCGGCGGTACTGGCACAGGGCCCCTCATATTACGACGGTGTGTCTGACGTTGGTTGTGCACCACCACCGTCAGAGACACTTCATTGTACTATGTGGGACCCTGTGCCAGTGTCGTTGCCCAAGAGTGGGCACACCCACCTGTCCAGGCAAATGGCACTCGTACAGGTGCTTGCGCCAGATGGTGACCACAGCCCTTTAGGGGGAGTCAGCCCATTTAGGGAGGTATAAAAATGGCCTATGGTGGACATTCAGCAGTTGCAAATGGAGGAATTGGAGAAGTAAGTAAAAAGGAGGCCAAAAGTAAGACATTTTTCCGGCAAGCTACATGTCAGCAGGGGAAGGTGGGGCAAAATAATTTGAAATCCATGATTGGTTCATTTTAATGAAGGTTAGATCATCAACATTTTTGGTAGCCAGACGTGTCCTTTTTTCGGTCAGTATTGAACCATCAGCACTGAAGACTCTTTCTGATAGCACACTAGCAGCAGGGCAAGCGAGCTCCTGTAATGCATATTCTGCCCATGCTAGCCAGGTGTCTATTAGAGATGCCAAGTAATCAAAGGGGAATGACCTGTGAGGGAGAACATCGATAAGGGAGTAAAAGTAGTTCGTAACCATACTGGACAAATGCTGTCTCCTGTCACTTTGAATCGATGCAGCAGTACCTGTCATGTCAGCGGTCATTGCGAAATTACTCCACAAACTGGTCATAAAACCCCTCTGTCCAATGCCACTTCGGATTTGTGCACCTCTAACATCTCTGCCATGTGTGCTGGGAATGCCTGAACCAAACGGTCTACAAGATTTCTTATTTGGTAGCCAATATTTGTTCAAGGTTCTCATGTGGCATGATATTTTGTAATTTTTCTTTATATCGTTTGTCCAGGAGGCAGGCCAACCAGTAATCGTCATCGGTCATCATTTTGATAATGCGCGGGTCCATTTTTAGGATACACAAGGGATACTCAGCCTTGTGGGCCAATGTTTCAGGTGTCAATTCACTGCTTGTGCTGGGTTGAGGAGCACTTTCTTGCAAATCAACATCAGTTGTGTCCTGCAAAACCCTGTACCTGAACTTGCAACGCCACCAGTTTGTATTGCCCCCTGAGAAGCATCCTCCTCCCATAAATATTCATCCCCATCATCCTCCTAATATTCCTCTTCGTCCGCCACCTCGTCGAGGAGAGTTCCCTGAGCAGACAATGGCTGACTGTCATCAAGGCTTCCCTCCTCCTCGGCTGCAGATGCCAGCTCCTTAATGTGCATCAAATTTTGCATCAGCAGACGCATTAGTGGGATGCTTATGCTTATGATGGCGTCGTCTGCACTTACCAGCCGTGTGCATTCCTCAAAACACTGAAGGACTTGACAGAGGTTTGGAGCTTCGACCACTGCACACCAGACAACTCCATTTCTGCCATCCAAGTGCCTGCCCGTGTTTGTGTATCCTCCCACAAATTAATTACAGCACGCCTCTGTTCGCACAGCCTCTGAAGCATGTGCAGTGTGGAGTCCCACCTTGTTGCAACGTTATTATTAGGCGGTGCTGGGAAAGATTCAGCGATCGCTGATGGTTCAGCATACGGCTGGAGTGTACGGGCAACCGGCGGATGTGCGAGCAAAGTCTTCGCACCTTCAGGAGCAAGGCTGGTAACTCTGGATAATTTTTGAGGAAGCACTGCACTACCAGGTTCAAGATGTGAGCCAGGCAAGGTATGTGTTTCAGTTCTGAAAGGGCTATGATAGCCATAAAATTCCTTCCGTTATCACTGACTACCTTGCTTGCCTCAAGATGTACACTGCCCAGCCATGACTGAGTTTGTGGCTGCAAGTACTCGGCCAGTACCTCCGCGGTGTGTCTGTTGTCGCCCAAACACATCATTTGTAACACAGCCTGCTGACGCTTACCACTAGCTGTTCGATAATGGGACACCTCGTGTGCAACACTGGCAGCTGCGGATGGAGTGGTCGTGTGACTGCGCTCTGTGGATGAGCTTTCGCTTCTGGAGGAGGAGGAGGAGGGGTGGCGAACGCCTACAGCCAACTGTTTCCTAGGCTGTGGGCTAGGCAGAACTGTCCGACTATGGGTGTCCCCTGTGTACCCTGCATCCACCACATTAACCCAGTGCGCCGTGATGGACACGTAACGTCCCTGGCCATGCCTACTGGTCCATGCATCTGTTGTGAGGTGCACCTTTCCACTGACTGATTGCCTCAGTGCATGGACAATGCTGTCTTTGACATGCTGGTGGAGGGCTGGGATGGCTTTTCTCGCAAAGAAGTGTCGACTGGGTAGGTCATATTGTGGTACTGCGTAGGCCATCAGGTCTTTGAAAGCTTCGCTTTCAACTAACCGGTAGGGCATCATCTCTAACGAGATTCATATAGCAATGTGGGCGTTCAAACCCTGTGTACGCGGATGAGAGGATGAGTACTTTCTTTTCCTAACGAGAGTCTCTTGTAGGGTGAGCTGGACTGGAGAGCTGCTTATGTTGGAACTATTGGTGGTGGTGGTGGACATGGCGGATTGAGAGAGGGTTGGTGATGGCATTCTTGATGTTGACCTACATACAGTGTTTCCTACCAATAACCTTGTGATTCCCTGACTGCTTTGGCTTTGCGACGACACCTCCACATTTGCTGCTGGTGGTGTCCTAACCGGTGGGCTTACAGTGAGGGAAGCAATGTAGTGTTGCTGATTACCTTCATTCTGAGCAGGTGCACCAACGGTACGGGACGTTTGGTAGTTAGTCCAGGCTTGCAAGTGCATGCTGGTTAAATGTCTAAGCATGCACATTTTATTTAAATTTTGAAGATTCTTCCCTCTGCTAAAGGTCTTTGAGCTCTTACAGATAACTTTTGACTGATCATTCGGACCTTGGTTAAAAAATTGCCACACTACACTCTTCCCACTATGGAATACCTTTTCAAGCATTGCACGCTGTGCTACTTTCACCGGATAGCCACGCTGTCCTAAAACTGTATTTGTTTTTGCACACATTTTTGGCCTGATACGGGCCTGCCAGATGACAGCTGTTGCGATGTAGATGGCTGCTGCGGTTCATCCTCCTCCGCTTCTGAGCTACTGGCAGCGGCACCCTCTTCCCCCAATGGCTGCCAATCTGGGTCAACAACTGGGTTATCTATCACCTCCTCTTCAATGTCATGTGCACCTTCCTCTGTGTCACCGCGTAAGGTGCTATAGCGTTCGGGACGGGGCACCATAGTCTCAGCAGATAGTGATCTGAGTCAATGGAACAGCATAATAATCTAGCTGTGGCTGTGCATCAGTGCACACCATGTCCGATTCATCTTGTAATGGGCAGTTAACAATTTCCCTTTCTAACCCAGGCATGGTATGTGTAAAGAGCTCCATGGAGTAACCTGTAGTGTCACCTGACGCATCCTTCACTTTTGGTTTGGGTGAAGGACACAAGGAAATGTCTTGTTCCTGACCGGGAGCATCCACTGACACGACTCGCTGCTTTTATATTTGGAACTTTCTGAAGAGGAGGCGAAAGAGCTAGAGGCTGAGTCAGCAAGGAAAGCCAAAACTTTTTCCTGCTGCTCCGGCTTTAAAAGCTGTTTTCCTACTCCCAGATAAGGAGCCTTTGAGGCCTAGTGTAGCCAGACGATGATGCTGGCTCAACACCTCCAGCCTTAGGTGCTATTGTGCTTTTGCCACGACCACCAGATGCACCACCACCACCATCAGTACCAGCTGGCAACCACCGCCCACGGGCTCTTCCACCAGACTTCCTAATTTTTTGGAAAATCTAACCAAATTAACAACCGTTTTATGGTACTGTAAAACAAGGTAGATGGTGTATATAAACTTGTTGAGAATTTAAATCTTACCTTTTTTGGTGGGGAGACTGAACCAAAACTCGGGCCCTGTGCATAAAGCAACACAATGTAAGAGGCAGAAAGTGGCTGTCTGACATTCAACAAACTAACAGGACTGCAGTATATCCATTTTGTGAGAATTTGAATCTCACTTTTTTGGGGGCAGACTAAACCAAAACTCAGGCCCCGTGTATATAACAATGCAATCTAAGTGGCAGAAAGTGGCTGGCTGACATACGTCAAACTAACAGGACTGCAGTATATCCACTTTGTGAGAATTTGAATGTCACTTTTTTGGGGGGAGACTGAACCAAAACTCAGGCCCAGTGTATATAACAACACAATCTAAGTGGCAGAAAGTGGCTGGCTGACATACGACAAACTAACAGGACTGCAGTATATCCACTTTGTGAGAATTTGAATGTCACTTTTTTGGGGGAGACTGAACCAAAACTCAGGCCCAGTGTATATAACAATGCAATCTAAGTGGCAGAAAGTGGCTGACTGATATACGGCAAACTAACAGGACTGCAGTATATCCACTTTGTGATAATTTGAATCTCACTTTTTTGGGGGGGAGACTGAACCAAAACTCAGGCCCTGTGCATAAAACAAGCAATTTAAGTGGCAGAAAGTGACTGGCTGACATACGACAAACTAACAGGACTGCAGTATATCCACTTTGTGAGAATTTGAATCTCACTTTTTTGGGGGGAGACTGAACCAAAACTCAGGCCCAGTGTATATAACAACGCAATCTAAGTGGCAGAAAGTGCCTGGCTGACATGCGACAAACTAACAGGACTGCAGTATATCCACTTTGTGAGAATTTGAATCTCATTTTTTGGGGGGGAGACTGAACCAAAACTCAGGCCCAGTGTATATAACAACGCAATCTAAGTGGCAGAAAGTGGCTGGCTGACATACAACAAACTAACAGGACTGCAGTATATCCACTTTAAAATATAGATACAAAAAGCAAAAATAAACAGTCCCGGCCAGAAGCATCGCTATACTTGCTTCTCCAGTACCATAGACCAATTTCAAGAAAAGTGGACAAACCAATACTACTACCAAAATATGAGTGCATAAAAGCGCTCACAGACCACTATAATGCACAAAATATAATAAAATCAATAAAGTTTATTGAAGAATAATTTTAACACAATACAAAAAGTACCAAGTGAGGACGTCAAAAAGACTCGGACAAAGTTCCATATTCATGCAGCAAACAGTGTACATATATATCTTTATGGAAAGCATATTAGTGCCATGTTCGTATAGACTTTTTAGTCAAGCAAAGAAGGCTCGTTATAAATATCCTTTAAGGTCCCAATCTCATATATAAATATATGCCTTGAGAAAGCACGTGATTGGCGAAACGCGCATCGGGGCATTCCTGCAGCGACATCTATCATGGGTAAGCACTAAACTGGACTTATGTACTATTACTCTATATGTGGTTAGGCAAATTGAGCTCTCAGTATCCGGGTATTTATATATGAGATTGGGACCTTAAAGGATATTTTTAACGAGCCTTCTTTGCTTGACTAAAAAGTCTATACGAACATGGCACTAATATGCTTTCCATAAAGATATATATGTACACTGTTTGCTGCATGAATATGGAACTTTGTCCGAGTCTTTTTGACGTCCTCACTTGGTACTTTTTGTATTGTTTTAAAATTATTCTTCAATAAACTTTATTGATTTCATTATATTTTGTGCGTTATAGTGGTCTGTGAGCGCTTTTATGCACTCATATTTTGGTAGTAGTATATCCACTTTGTGAGAATTTGAATCTCACTTTTTTGGGGGGAGACTGAACCAAAACTCAGGCACAATGCATAAAACAACACAATGTAAGTGGCAGAAAGTGGCTGGAAGATATATGAAAAAGTACAAGGACTGTAGTACAATTTCAATCTCCCTACAATGATCTCAGAAAAAGTATGGCAGGAATAAAAAGGTCTGCTGCAAACAAAAGTGTGGACAAATAAACAAGATAACTGTGCAGAAAGGAGCAACAGGATTTTTGCTTTTAAAAAAGCACTTGGTTTGCACAGCAGCGTGCAAACAGCAATGCAGCTATCAGGGAGCCTTATAAGGCAGCCTAATAAGCTACAGAGCTGATGCACAAAAATATAGCCTCCACTGTCCCTGCAAAAAATGGTGGTGTTGGACAGTGGAAATCGCTTTAGCACAAGCGGTTTGGGGGTTAATCTTTCCTCCCTAACTATAGCCTTTCTTCTGATGAAGCTGCAGCAACCTCTCCCTATGCTAAGATCAGCAGAAGTAAGATGGTGGTCGGCGTGCATGCCTTTTTATAGCCCCTGTCATGCCGCAGAGAGCAAGCCAATCACTGTCATGCCCTTCTCTAAGATGGTGGGGACCGAGACCTATGTCATCACGCTGCCCACACTCTGCGTCCTCCTTCATTGGCTGAAAAATGGCACTGAAAGCGTAATACGAAACGCGACTTTTGCGCGCAGATCTCTGACCTCATGGCAGATCCCACATGGATCTGGTCGGGTTTCATGACCATTCCATGGTCGCCAGCAAATTTTCGCATAAGGCAGAGTCCGGTGGACCTACTAACAAAAAATCATCCAAGTAATGAATGACGGAAGGAACATCCGAAACGTCTCTAACAACCCTTTCAAGAAAAGTACTGAAAGTTTCGAACAACGAACACGAAATCTAACAGCCCATAGGCAAACACCTGTCCAAATAAAAACATGTAAACCTCCCCTTTTGCCCTATCGTCTAATTTCACCACATCACCCTTCTCTGTTTCAGTTTGAACTAACACAGACACCCCAGCTGAAGGTGCCGGTGCCGTGCCACCTGACCTTTTTACCTCACCTGCCACCCCTACTCCGTAGCCCGAATAAGTCAACCAAGCCCCCGCAGGCGACGCCCCCACGCTATCCGCCACCTCACCATCCAGCCTCCTCAAAATATGCGATATGCCACCAAAAGCTCTCTAACGCCAGGTAAACCCGAGCTAACATCCCCAACCTGCTCCGCTAACCCCACCCCGCCCAGCACCGCAAAAGGACTAGACATATACTCACGAGGCTGCACGGGTGCTGTGTCCCCACCAGCCGGGCCTCCGGAATCCTGCTGCTCTCCATCGTCTCCCAGATCCAGAGTCGTTGCTGCCACTCTGGTGCCCCGGCCCGCGCCTCTGGCCTCCATGTCACCAGGGGGACCGAGGCTGGTGAAACGTCCCTGTCCTGTGACCGCCTGCTGGATCGAGACCTGGCCCCAGCTGGAAGTCCTCTGCACCCTTCAGCCAGACTGGCCCTGCTAGCCGCTGCTCCCGCAGCGTAACCTCTGTATCCCGGGCCCGGCTGAAACGCTGCATTCAGCCTGCCCGTCGACCTGCTCTGCCGTCTGGTCCCAGAGCCAGGTCCACCCGGCGACCATGATCCCTGTGTGCCCGCCGCTGCACGCTGTGCCTCTGTGTTCATCGCTGCCACTGTCACCGCTGGGCTCCTCCCATGCACTGTCGTCGCTGCCTGCGCTGTTACCCGGCGGGTCCTCCATCCTCTCCTGGGCGCCGCTGCCCCATCGCGCTCGGGACCAGGCCGCACTTCCGGTGCGGCCCTCACTTCCGGTCGCACGTGCACTGTCCCCGCTGTGCGCCGCCAACTCACGCCAGCAGAGGGGGGAAGCAGGAGGGGGAGCAGGCGGGGTTGCCGCACCACGTCCCACAGCCCCCGCATGGTCCCCGGAGGGGCTCCGCAGCCTGCGTCTGCCGCGCATCACCATGTCGGGGGATAACCTTTCAGGAGGCCTCGTCCTCCTTGTCCTGCAAGCCCGGTTCCCGCTGTCTCCGAGCAGCGCGGTTAGCTGCTCCTCCAACCATCCATCTCTCCTGGAGCGTGCCTCCCTCCTCAGCTGTGCGACCAGGCTGTCCACCGTGGCCATGGTAAGTCTGCTCACTTCCTCTGACGCTGCAGTACTGATGTCTTCCCGCACATTTTTCCCTAGCCCCCGCCTCTTTGTCCTACAAAACGCCCCCCCTTCACAACCCCACCAATCCCAGTACACTCCTTGTTTTCTTTTGACTCCAAACTCCTCCTCTCGGCAATGCAGTCATGTGGGGGCTACCATCCAGCTTCTCCCATTACAGCCCCCCACTGAATATTAGAAGCTTACTACTGTACATTACTGAATTCTATATATACATTGCAAGTAGGGATGAGAGAACGAGCTCGGTGATACTCAGTTATCACCCAAGTATCACAGTGCTCGGATGTACACATTACTCAGCGAGTAGTGCTCTATGTAAAACTCAGATTCAGACCACGTTTGCAATGTTGTAGCTGCCTTTAACCAGGACATTCAGTCCTTAAACTATAATCACTTTAGCTCTTTGGGACTTCTGCCCACATTCAAACACTTATTGCTCCCTCTTTTAGCCGCATGAAAAACGAAGCCACAGGGATTTTTTTATATCACACACGGAAAAGTTTTTATTTTCACTGCACAGTACCAAAACAAAACCATAAACATAAAATCTCTAGCCTTGCCCAGGCAGTAAGTAAACAATACAAACCCTGCGTACTCAGACACTTCTGTAGTGTGTAATTTGTATAATTATCGGGATCTTGTCATTCTTTCTCTTGTAGAATGTCAACTCTTGCGGTCAGTGGGGTCCCCTCTCTCTCCTGTAGAGTGTAATCTCTTATGGTCATCTGGGCTCTCTCTCTTTCTCCTCTTCCCCATGTGTATTTTCCGAGCAGTTATAAGATTTCCAGTATTGAGATTCACCTGAATTTGTTTGCTGCAAATTAATTTTTGGGGTGAAATTCGGTGAATTCGGATTTCAACAGGTCCACTCATCTCTAGTTAGTTGTGACATTTTCACTGCATTGTTAAATACTCTGGTTTCATGATTATCTTGTCATGTAAAAAGGCTGATGATCACCTGTTAAGCTAGCAAAACGTGAGTTCACTGGGAGAAATTATCTTTTATGCAGCTTAATCCCTTCACCACCAGGCTATTTTCCATTTTAGGACGGAGTCACAATACAGCGAGATACGGCCGAGTCTCACAGGTTAAAAACAAGCTCTGGCACCGGCACTCCGGAGCCGAGCGTGCAGCTCCATGTATTGCTATGCGGCCGCACGCTCCGCTCTGGAGGGCCGGTGCCAGAGCTTGGTTTTAACCTGTGAGACTCGGCCGTATCTCGCTGTGTGTGATCCCCGCCTTAGCGTTTATCTTTTTTGCTCCCCTTCTTCCCAGATGCATAACTTTTTTTACTTTGTTCTGCCTGTGTTAACTAGCATTCAAATGACAGCCGATTGGTAAAAGTTTACTGCTCCTTTTGTGCTGCCATTCAGACTCTGTAAACAGACACTTTTATCAGATGAGTACTCCTCCCCAATCTCCTGACTTCAATGTTGCTGGAGGCAGGTGCTTCTGATTGTTCGGGCTATACCAAGAGATACGGCCTTCCCAAAACCCTGTCTGATGACAAATGCATGCATAGCAGGATGCAGCAGGCCTCCACTGACACTGTGCATCACTCTTATCTGTGTGACTGGCGTCCTATGCGAATTATATCAATATGCATTTTTTCTACTAGGCAGCCAACCCCTGCAATGTTTGGTTGGTGTGGGGGTGGCTCTTTTTATCAAGCAGTTTGCACCTGTGCCGCCCCTAGCCTTTATCAGTGGAGGCTTGCTGCGTCCTGCTAAGTGTGCATTTGTCATTAGACAGGGTTTTGGGAAGGCCGTATCTCTTGGTATGTATTTTTTTTCAGTATTTTATATCTTAGCCGTATTTTGATTGTTTGGGCTAGCAACATCTTTGCTCTACAGACCTAAACTGTGTGCTCTCTGGTGCTTCTTTATCAGGTAGTCTTTGCAGCAACATCTTCAGATTTAGGGCTCCTACTTACTTGCGTGAGACTCGGATGAGTCTCGCATGTTAATACCCGGCGCTGCTGCCGGCGCTCAGATCGGAGCGTGCGGCCGCATTGCAATACATGCAGCCGCATGCTCCGCTCCTGAGTGTGGGGTGCAGCTCTGGGTATTAACATGCGAGACTCATCCGAGTCTCGCGCAAATGAGTAGGAGCCCTTAGAATTACTATACAGCATTAAGAATGGTGACTACTTTTTATACACCATGTACAGTAAATGGATATTGTACACACTTAGAATGTAAAAAAAAGCATCAGCATAGCGCTAACATTTTTTATTTAGTATAAGAAAGTATGAACAAATGCAGTATATGCTTAAAAATAAAATATATTTAAAATATCATCTTAAAATATAAAGCAAATACCACTGATTTTATGTGGAAGCTTGAAAAATTCAGTCCTCACTTACAGAAATTTATTTTATCACAGTACAGCATTCTGCACTCTTCTCTCCAGGTGCTAATAGACTGAGAATGACAAGTCAATCATCTCTGGCACCACGATGTTCAAATTAATCAAATGCTATTTGGACTTTTTTCCACCAGTTCATTTTCAACTAGCTACATACAAAGAAATCCTGTAAATTCTAATTTTCAAACCAATTATGTCTTAAATAAACAAAACACAGCTACATATTTCACCAAATGTTATGCTGTTTAATTTCTTAACAAAACTTGACCAGAGTTAGAACTTTATTTTCTGTTGGAGAACTCTAAATCCCATTTTTTTCCACAAAACCAATTTGATAAAATTCTGCTTTCCTGCAGCCATCAACAAGGTAAGGTGGTTGAGTACAAATTTAGTGCTCATTCAGACGTCTGAGTTTTTATATACAATTGCTATCGGTGGTTTTCATAGATAGCATTCATATCTGTAATAGTCTATGGAGAAATTCAAATGTCCATGATTTTTCATGGACTGAGTGGTCCGTGTAATATTGTGGAGGTATGTCGGATTTTCATCCCGAAGTCAGATCAAAATTGGCAATGAAAGTCTATGGATCAGTCAAAAAATGAGTGCATTCAGATCATATCCACGTGCAGTCCAATTTTCATGGATTGTTACAAAAGATAAGTTAGAAAAACTTGTTTTTGAAAAAACAGACCACACTCTGATCAAACTCTGATCAAAATAAGCGGTCTGCTTTTCATGCACATGAGAAAACTGGTCTGAATGTGGTCTTATTCAGCTATTATTAACTAAAAGTTACTCAACTAGCCCACCTATAAAATAGAATATCCTTTTCTTAACATGAGATCTAAGTGTTGTCTATAGAGAAGTCTACCTAAGATCTGTGCAGTTTAATTCCTGAAGTTTCCATGAGATCTAAGTGATCAGACCTAGAAAGGATTGCAAAAATGTAAAATGGGCCAATGTAAAAGTTTGGGCACCATTGGAGATTTGTGTGCTCAGATAACTTTGATCAAGGTTTCAACCTTAATTAGCTTGATAGGGTTATGGCTTGTTTGCTATCATGGTTAGGAAAAGCCAGGTGATGCAAATTTCCCAGCCTTATAAAAACCCAGCCTCCTCTAACCTTGTACCAAAAAACTGCAGTCATGGATTCTTCAAAGCTGCTGGCTAGCACTCCAAAAACGAAAATGGTGGAGTCACTCAAAGCAGGAGAAGGCTATAAGAAGATATTAAGGCGTTTTCAAGTTGCCCATTCCTCAGTTTGATATGTAATTAAGAAATGGCAGTCAACAGGAACAGTGGTGGTCAAGATAAGCTATGGAAGACCAAGCAAAATTTCAGTAATAGCTGCTCGTAGAATTGCTAGAGAGGTATATCATAACCCCCGCTTGACTGCAAAAGACCTTCAGAAAGATTTCGCAAACTCTGGAGTTGTGGTACATTGTTCTACTGTTCAGAGACACCTGCACAAATATGATCTTCATGGAAGAGTCATTAGAAGAAATCTTCTCCTGCATCCTCAGCATAAAATTCAGCATCAGAAGTATGCAAAAGAACATCTAAACAAGCCCGATGCATTATGGAAGCAAGTCCTATGGACCGATTAGGTTAAAATAAAACTCTTTGGTTACAATGATCAAAAGGTATGTGTGGAGAAAAAAAATACAGAATTTCAGGAAAAGAACATCTTGACAACCATTAAGCATGGTGGTGGATCAATCGTGCTTTGGGGTTGTGTTGCAGCCAATGGCACGGAGAACATTTCATGTGTAGAGGGAAGAATGGATTCAATGAAGTTTCAATAAATTGTTGATACAAATGCGACGCCCCAGGGTCCTGGTCGTCGCAGTAGTATTGCTTTCCTCTCGGGGAGAGTGATACTGCGTTTGGAGGCAAAGAAGTATAACTGCATTGAGGTATCACAAACATGCAACACAGTTCACACTCCAGGCCACCAGGGGGAGCTTCTGCTCCTATTTATTAGGTCACTCCCCACATATATATAACTGGTAGTCTGTAGGGAAAGTTAGTTAGTTGCTGGCTGAGCTCAGCTCAGTCAGTTCCAGACAGAAGTGAGTTCCTGACAGAGCTCCAGACAGGAGTTCTGGAGGGAGTTCCAGACAGTAGTCTGAGGAGGACAGAAGGTTAACGGAGCTGTGCATGCCCTCAGAGCTGCAGCTCCCAGAAAGAGACATTGAAAGGCAGAATTGTATTGCAGCGAGCGTGAATCAAGTCGAAGCCAAGGAGAGGATACCAGAAGGGGACCAGCCCCGCTCAAGCTGTCTCTTTCTGAGGTGCAACATCCCGGTAGCCGGAACACCGAGGGAGTGAGGACCTCTACGCCTTATTTCAGAGACTGGCAGGACAGCTAATTGCAGGTTACCTGTCCGCACCTACATCCAGGAGGTACGGTGACACCTACAGAGCCGGGTCATCTAAGAGACCCTATAAACAGGCTCAAGTCACAGTCATACAGGTTTTGTCCTATCCTATATGGGGGACATCGCATCTGTGAGACCCTTATGTGAAGCCATAGGCAGCAAGGGACTGCACCACCGCAGCGCAAAGGAAGGCTACTGATTTCCACCTGGATAAGGGAACTCTGGACTTGTCTCCAAACCGGCCAGACTCTGCCTGCCCTGTGATCTGGTGCCTTGGACTGTGGATGCTGAAGTCTTCAGTAAAGGTAAAGAGACTGCAACCTGGTGTCCTCGTTCTTCATTGCGCTTCTCATCATACCACCATCCATACACCGGGACGCCATGGGGACATACTTCACCTGTGGGAAGGTATACCATCTAGCTGCCATAACATCACCCCAGCGGACCCCTTAAAGGAGAGTCGGTCACCCTGACCGAATACCACAGGTGGCGTCACTAACATAAACTCTATCCCTTTAAAGACCTTTCCCTTTTACATGGGCGCCCTGGGCCACGGACCGGGTCGCAGCCACTGTGACATTCCCCTGTGAACCGCAGGACTTGGTACCAAGTACCCCTTGCCCGCGGGGCGACTCACAAACATAACACCATCTGTAAGAAAGGTGAAGTTGAAAAAGGCTTCCACAAATGGATAATGATCTTAAACACATATCAAAATCCACAATATACTACCTCAAAAGACACAAACAGAAGATTTTACAATGACCCTCACAGTCCCCTGAACTGATTATCATTGAAAATCTGTGGTTAGACGTCAAAATCGCAGTACATGCAAGTGAGTCGCCACATGGGCAAGGAGTAATCAGTACCGGGTCCTGCTGTTTCATAGGGGGATGTCATGTTGGCTGCGACATGGTCCGTGGCCCAGGGTGCCCATGTAAAAGGGAAAGGTCATTAAAGGGATAGAGTTTATGTTCATGACGCCACCTGTGGTATTCGGTCAGGGTGACTGACGCTGCTTTATGGGGTCCGCTGGGGTGATGTTATGGCAGCTAGAAGGTATACCTTCCCACAGGTGAAGTATATCCCCAGGGCTTCCCGGTGTGTAGATGGTTGTATGGTGAGAGGTGCAGAGAAGAACGAGGACACAAGGTTGCAGTCTCTTTACCTTTACTGAAGACTTCAGCATCCACAGTCCAGGGCATCAGATCACGGAGCAGGCAGAGTCCGGCCGGTTTGGAGGCAAGTCCAGAGTTCCCTTGTCCAGGTGGAAATCAGTAGCATTCCTTTGCGCTGCGGTGGTGTAGTCCCTTACTGCCTATGGCTTCACATAAAGATCTCACAGATGTGGTGTTTCGTTCTCTCTGTCCCCCATATAGGATAGGACAAAACCCGTATGACTGGTGACTTGAGCCTGTTTATAGGGTCTCTTAGATAACCCGACTCTGTAGGTGTCACTGTGACTCCTGGGTGTAGGTGCGGACAGGTAACCTGCAATTAGCTGTCCTGCCGGTCTCTGAAATAAGTCGTAGAGGTCCTTACTCCCTCGGTGTTCCGGCTACCGGGATTTTGCGCCTCAGAAGGAGGCAGCCTTAGTGGGGCTGGACCCCTTCTGGTATCCTCTCCTTTGCTTCGACTTCCTTCACACTCGCTGCAATACAATTCTGCCTTTCAATGTCTCTTTCTGGGAGCTGCAGCTCTGAGGGCATGCACAGCTCCGTTAACCTTCTGTCCTCCTCAGACTACTGTCTGGAACTCCCTCCAGAACTCCTGTCTGGAGCTCTGTCAGGAACTCACTTCTGTCTGGAACTGACTGAGCTGAGCTCAGCCAGCAACTAACTTTCCCTACAGACTACCAGTTATATATATATGTGGGGAGTGACCTAATAAATAGAATAAATAGCAGAAGCTCCCCCTGGTGGCCTGGAGTGTGAAATGTGTTGCATGTTTGTGATACCTGGATGCAGTTATCCTTCTTTGCCTCCAAACGCAGTATCACTCTCTCCGAGAGGAAAGCAATACCACTGTGATGACCAGGGCCCTGGGGTGCCGCACAAGATGACCCAGGAATCTCACAGAACTGTAAGAATTTTGCAAGGAAGAATGGGCGAAAATCCCTCAAACAAGAATTGAAATACTGTTGTCTGCCTGCAAAAAGTGTTTACAAGCTGTGATACTTTCAAAAGGGGGTGATACTAGGTACTAACCATTCAGGGTGCCCAAACTTTTGTATCAGCCCATTTTCCTTTTTGTAGTTTTTAAGATGTAAAAGATGAAAAAATATATAATAAATATATAAGTGCAGTGCCCCAGAGTCCTGGTTGCTGCAGTGATGTTGCTCTCCCACCAGGGGGAGTGATGTTATGTCTGATGGCACCAAAGGAGTTCACCCTGCCAGGTATCACAAGACCCACAGCACACTTCACACTCCAAGTCCCCAGGGGGAGCTAAGGGTTCTATCTACTAGGCCACTCCTCACACAAGGGTAAAACTGGTGGGTTGGTTAGGAAGTGAGTCAGAAGCTGGGAGCAGGAGGACGAGTCAGAAGCTGGGAGCAGGAGGACGAGGCAGAAGCAGGGAGCAGGAGGGAGAGAGGAAGCGAGAAGGAGTGAGAGGAAAGGTGCTGCCTGGGCTCGGCCCAGGAGACACCTGTCAAGCAGACAGAGGAGAAGGAAAGGACATTGAAGGCTCAGCAAGATAGAAAGACACGGAGCTGTGCCTGCACTACATTGTGGCAGCATCCCAGGAAAGGACAGAAAGTGAAGTGTGTTCGTAGGGAGTGAGACACGAAGTCACGGCAAAGGAGTATAGAAAACCAGAAGGAGTCCTGTCCTGTGAGAGGCTGCCTCTTTCTGGAGCGCGGACCGGTGGCCGGAACACCGAGGGAGTAATAGACTCTATGCTTTACTTCAGAGACCGGCAGGGCAGTCAATTCCAAGTTGGCTGTCCGACCTAAGAACATAAGCAGACAAGGTGGCAACGTGGAGGAGGGGCGACACTAGGGTCCCTATAAAATAGCCTCAGGCCACCACCGTCATACGGGTTTGTCCTATCCATCTGGGGGACAGAGAGAAGAGAAACATCTACAAAAGTTGTGAGGACCTCACCGAGTTGCTCAGCAGGGAGTACTACAACGCCCGAGCGCTAGTAGGTAGGCTACTGACTTCCACCTGGATAAGGGGACTCTGGAAGTGTCATCAGACCGGCTGGACCCTGCCTACCCTGTAATCCTGCACTCTGGACTGCGGATGCAAAAGCCTTCAGTAAAGGTTAAGAGACTGCACCCACTGTGTCCTCGTTATTCACCGCGTCTTGCACCATCCATCATCAATATCTACACTACTGGGAAGCCCTGGGGAAACACTTCACCTGTGGTAAGATAGACCATCTAGCTGCCATAACATCACCCCAGTGGACCCCTAAGCAGCGTCGGTCATCCTGACCGAATACCACAGGTGGTGTCACGAACACTTGACAAACTTACATCACCTTTAATTGGGCGCCCCATAGCAGGGCCACAGACCGGGTCGGGCCACCATGACATCCCCGCAGAAGGGACTGAGGGACCCGGTACCGAGTACCCCATTGCCCTGCGCCTGGGGGTGATCCATATGTTTTTGCCTAAAATACAAAGGAAATGTGTCATATTCAACTTTAGGCCTTTTAGAGATCATCCTGTTCACAATGACAATAATTTTTACTAAGGGTGCCCAAACTTTTACATGTACTCACACCATTTGTTATGAAGCATCTAAAATTTTCTGATGCAAGCAATTGCCTTCATAAGTCACATGCTTAGTGAAAGGAAGTCCACCTGTGTGCAATCTAAGTGTCACATGGACTGTCATTACATACATTCCTTTTCTGAAAGACCACAGAGCAAGAGGCACCACAAGGCACCACAAACCAAATCACACCATGAAAACCAAAAATATCTCCAAATAACTCAGGGACAAAGTTGTTGAGAAGTACAAGTCAGGGTTGGGTTATAAAAAAAAAAAATCACAATCTCTCTCTGATCATTTTCCAGATCACCATCAAATCTATTATCATCAAATGGAAAGAACGTGATACCACAACAAACCTACCAAAAGAGAGCTGCCCACCATAACTTTCAGCCAGGACAAGGAGGGCATTAATCAGAGAGGCAGCACTGAGACCAAAGGTAAGCCTGAAGGGGCTGCAGAGTTCCCAAGCAGAGACTGGGGTATCTGTCCATACGACCAAAATTAGCCGTACACTCCATAGAGGTGGCCTTTGTGGAAGAGTGAGCAGAAAAAAAGCATTTACTTACACAAAAAGTTGTAAGGCTTGTTTTGAGTTTTCCAAAAGACGTGAGATATTTTCTAAATGCACGGAGGAAGATGCTGTGATCAAATAAGACCAAAATTAAACTTTTTAGCCACCAAGGAACCCACAATTGTAGTGCTATTACAGGCACCCTTGCATGGTGTCTCCTTCCCCCACCATGCAGGTGTAAGAGGGTGAACTTTAGTCCCACTGAGAGGGCACTAGGACCCTGTGGTTTTTGCCTGTTGCAGCAGAGGACAGACCTCCCAGAGACAATGTGTGCTGCGGGGTGGGGTCTAGTGTCTCGAGTGTAAAGTGAAAGTAGGAAGTGAGAGCTGAGAGAGAAAAGGCGGGAAGAAAAGGAGAAGCTGCTGTGAGATCTTAAAAAGAGACTGTGGATTTACTGCAAGTGTTTTTGGAGGAAAAGAAGCTTTTGAGAGACTTTTTGTTGCTAACGTTCCCCTGGAGAAGAGCTAACCTTTTGTTTAACTCTGTGAGAGACTTGTGTTGCTAACGTTTCCTGGAGAGGAGCTAACCCTTTATCTAAGAAAAGACGGAGACTTTGCTAAGAACCCAGTACAAATTTGGAAGTCTGTGGATTCCCTGTGCATTGAGTGGAGGAACAAGTCTGGACAGACTGCTGATACAGAGACAGACGGATTGTCGTGGAACCATTCCTAGGAGCTACAGAAGCAGAGACTACATCGTGAGACCACTAACTAAGTCCCCGGCGTTTGGGCTCGGCATCGGCCGACAAGACAAGAGGAGCTTGCTGTAGCTTATTGGCGCTGAAGATATGAACTGGCTACAGCCTCTGCGGATTCCTGCCTGAGAGGAAATCCATCTCAGGATACGGTACCATAGTTATAGATACCCGGGTATCTCTGCTCAGAGTGTTAAATTGTTACTTTAGAGGTGTATCTTATATTAGAGTTGTGTAAGTTATACTCAATGTGCCAATTCCAGGGGCTCCCTTAATAACACTACATTCAATTTACACTTGTTCCTGTTTTTAGTTGCCTGTTAGGTAAATTTCTTACTAGTCTGTTGTAGTACACAGTTCTCAGGAGACCTTTGAGTGGCACAGTGATTTCAGCTGCTGCTGAATTAGTGTATCTTTGGGGTGCATCTGCCTTAATATTCTCCATATTACCTTGATTAATTTGCCTTTGAGTAAATACCGTTGGCGATTTCTGCCTTGGTCTTGGTTTGTGACTCACTGGATCTTATTCGGACCTCTGGTCATTACATTTTTGGCGTAGTCGGCAGGATCCAGTGTTTGTCATGGACGAGGGCGAGGGTGGAAATGACCCCGCTGTATCCGCATCCTCCTCGGGGGTTGGGGTTCCCCTGGCAGCCGCTGCGACTCCGGGAGGGTATGTGCCTGTAGGAGCTTTACTTCAGCACATGCCGAAATACGATCGGCGCAATATGGCGTTGCAAGATTGGGCTGAGAGAATCCGGAGTATTCTGCGCATGTGTAATTTGACCCCCGCGTTATGCGCTGAGCTGGCATTAAATGCACTGGAGGGTGATATTAGGCGTATGGTGATGGTGCGCCCAGAATCAGAGAGGGATACATTAGAAAAGATTTTGGAACTGTTAGAGGGGAGTTTGGGGGGCCGAGCGCGTGTGGCCCAGCTTCGGTCCCTATTCTTTAATCGTCCCCAGAGAGAGTGTGAGTCCCTGATGCAGTACTCTAATATTTTACAAGAGATGTTGAATGAGATGCAGCGACTAGACCCGGGGGCCATGGGGCGTTCCGGGAGGTAGACCGCTTGCTCCGGGACCAATTCATCACCGGTTTAGCCCATAGACTTCTCCGGGACAAGCTGTTGGAAATGGCCCGGGTTGCACCAGAGTTATCTTTCTGGCAGATTTACCGAGCTGCAGTGGAAAGGGAAGAGAAATCAGCCTATGTTCCCGAGGGGTCAGTGAACAGTGCCCAGCTGGAGGAAGGTGTGTCATCAGGGTCGGGGGGAGAGGGGCTTGTAAGCGTGGTACAAGCTTTGCGTGCTGAGGTGAAGGAGTTGAAGCTGAAATTGTCTCAACTGACAGTTGATCCCGCCTCTACCACCTCACGGGAACCTCCTGCCCCACCCCCTGGAACGGTGACCCCGCAAATGGCCAGGTCGTCCTATCAGAATGAGTCAAGCCCTCGCCCACGAGGAACAATCACCTGCTGGAAGTGTGGCCACCAGGGACACATCTCGCGTTACTGCCGGGCGCTTACAGCCCCAGAAACCCCGTCGCCGGCTTTAAACTTCCGGCCGCTGCCATGAGAGGGCAAGCAGCAGCGGCCCCACCCACACAAAGCCCTCGACGGAATGAACAAGATTTGTTTGCATGTAGTCCAGTGATAGAAGCAGAGTTTGAAGGGCGGAAGATGAGGTGCTTGGTTGACACGGGATCCGAATGTACTATAATGCCTCTAGAAGTATATGAGAGATACTTCAGTCGACTAGTGATTCCAGAGGATGGCCGAGTGATACGACTGACCGCCACAAATAATGGTCAATTGTCAGTCAAAGGGATCGTGTGGATGCAACTAAAAATGTTTGGTCAAGAGCTGGGGCAGAAAGGGGTAGTACTGGTGGATCACCCCCCTAGAAGAGGGATGGAAGTGACGCTCGGAATGAACGTGCTGCGAGATTTGAATCACCAGATGTATGCCAGTGAAGGACCCCGATACTGGGCCCGTGCGACAAGACACCGACCCACACAGAGAATTCTACACCGTCTAGTGCTGAGTTGCGACTTGCTGAAAAGTGCGGTCCCAGGTGGCCGGGTGGGCCGGGTCCGAGTGACTTCGAGGGCCCCGATCCTGCTGGGACCCAGACAAGAGGAACTCTTAATGCTGCCTGTGGGAGCTGCACAGAGATTGAATGGGCTTGAAGTGTTACTTGACCCGCCCGAGAGGGTTCCTCATTTGCCAAGGTACATGTGGCCCGGTCTTTGGCGATTGTGAAGAATGGACGAGTGCCGGTCCGATGCATCAATGTTTTAGATGAAGCTGTTGCAATTCCCGCTGGGACCATACTGGCTGAACTGTTCGTGCCGGCAGAGAAGGTGCCGGAAAATGCAGGGTTCGAATTGCGACCAGACCAACAGTCATCCTGGACATTCGCGGTCGAGGTAGGCCGGACTGAACCTCCTACGGAGGAATGGAATGTTCATGTGATCATGGAGCAGATGGGAGTGGATCGGGAGAAGCTGACCCCCGTGCAGTTGGAGCAGTTGGAGAGAGTTTTGTGGGAACATCAAGAGACATTTTCCCGACATGGAGAGGACTTCGGGTGTACCCAGACGATTGAGCATGAGATTCCAACGGGGGATACTCCACCCATTAGAGAAAGATATCGTCAAATTCCTCCGGCGCTCTATCAAGAGGTGAAGAGCATGGTGGCCAGTATGCTGGACAACCAAGTGATCCGAGAGAGCCTTAGTCCCTGGGCGGCCCCTGTAGTCTTGGTCCGCAAGAAGGATGGGACACTCCGATTTTGTGTGGACTATCGGAAATTGAATGCCCACACCGTACGGGACGCATATCCTTTACCCCGTATTGAAGAATCCCTGTCGGCCCTGGGTCGGGCCAAGTATTTCTCAACGTTGGATTTGGCAAGCGGGTACTGGCAGGTCCCAATGGCTGAAAAAGATCGGGCCAAGACGGCGTTTGTCTTGCCAATGGGGCTCTTTGAGTTCAACCGGATGCCCTTTGGCCTCGCTACCGCCCCAGGAACCTTCCAACGCCTGATGGAACATTGCTTGGGCGATCTAAATTTTGAATCAGTCCTGATATATCTAGACGACATTGTGGTGTTCGGAACCTCATTTGAAGATCATCTGGAGAAGCTGCGTCAAGTTCTCCGGCGGCTCAAGAGCTACGGCCTGAAAATAAAGCCAAAAAAATGTCAACTGTTACGAAACCAGATTGAATATTTGGGGCATCTGGTGACCCCGGACGGGGTACTACCTTTAGCCAGTAAGATTAAGGCGGTACAAGAGTGGCCACCTCCTTGTGACCTGCGAGAAGTGCGGGCCTTCCTGGGCCTAGCAGGATACTATCGGCGGTTTGTGCCTAAATTCTCACAAGTGGTGAGTCCCTTGAATGAACTTTTGAGAGGGACAGCGCTGGGTCCTCGAAATCGCCCCATTCCATGGGGGCCCCTACAGAAAAAGGCATTTGATGGAGTGAAAACCGCCCTAACGAGTGCCCCATTGCTGGCCTACGCCCGGTTTGACACCCCTTTTTTGTTGTATACCGATGGTAGTCTTCATGGGTTGGGGGCAGTACTAGCACAGGTGCAGGACGGCCGAGAACGAGTGATTTCTTATGGCAGCAGATCTTTAAGAGACTCCGAGCGAAATCCGGCTAACTACAGCTCATTCCGGCTGGAATTGCTGGCCCTGGTGTGGGCAATGACAGAACGCTTCGCCGAGTATCTAACAGGGGCTGAGGTGCTAGTCATGACAGATAACAACCCGCTAGCTCACTTAGAGAATGCAAAACTGGGGGCGTTGGAGCAGCGGTGGGTCGCCAGACTGGCCAAGTTCAATTACCGCATTAAATTTCGCTCTGGTCGAGAGAACGGCAATGCAGATGCATTGTCAAGGGTGCCCCTTGGGTCATCCGGGGAAGATGTTGACGAACAACTTGAGGATACTGAAACTCCAGCTTTGGGGCAGATACCTATCTTCCAAAGTGTGGTACACTCAAGTGGGGTGGCCACCGGGATGCCCTGTGTCCTGGGTAAAACACCCTCAAATTGGACAAGAGTCCAGGATGAGTGTCCGGACATTGCACTTGTGCGCCGTTGGGTACAAAACAAGGCCTGGCCCAGTGCAGAGGACAAGGCTCAGTTGTCCATGGAAGGAATGAAACTCCTTCGACAATGGGATAAATTGTGTGTGGAGCAAGGTCTTTTGTATCGTAAGGTGTACCTGCCATCGGAGCTGCAGCATCGGTACCAACTGATAATTCCTGTGGGGATGGGGCCAGTGGTCGCTCGTGAGGCGCATGAGAAGGGGGCCCATTTTGGAAGTGAAAAGACACTTCAGTGGTTGCAGCGAGTCCTCTACTGCCCTGAGTTGGGAGGGATGGTGGCCGACGCGTGTCGGCAGTGCCGAATTTGTGGGCTCAACAAAAGCCCTGAGCAGCGGGCTCCCACACAGTCTATTAAGACTTCAGCTCCACTGGAGCTACTCATGATTGACTACGTGTTGATAGGGTACTCTACGTCAGGGTACTCCTATTGCCTGGTGATGACAGATCACTTTACCAAGTATGCTGTAGCGGTGCCGACAAGAGATCAGACGGCCAAGTCGGCGGCTGAGGCAGTGTGCCGACATTTCTTCCAAGTGTTCGGGTGTCCGCAGAGAATACATTCAGATCAAGGGGCCTGCTTTCAGGGGACGCTGATGAAAGAGTTGCACCAGCTCTATGGTATCGAGCAGTCGAGAACAACGCCTTACCACCCTCAGGGTAACGGGGCGTGTGAGCGTTTTAATCGGACCCTGTTGCAAATGTTGAGGTCCTTAGAGAGTCAGCAACAGACATGCTGGCCTGAGTATCTCCCCGAATTGCTGTGGGCTTACAATAACAGGGTGCACAGTACTACTGGTTACTCACCACACATGTTTGGTAGACCTGGCCGAGACATTGAGGATTTGAACATGCCAGATCCCTCCTCCGCCCCCCTTCGGACTGCATCCGAGTGGGTACGAGAGCATCGGCGGCGGTTGAGGGTGGTGCATCAGGTGGTGGGCGACCGCCTTCGACAGGTGGTCCATAAGGACACGCGACCTGTACAAACAGAGCTGTTCTCTCCGGGGGACAGAGTGTTGGTGAGGACAAAACGACGGTCAGGAAAGCTGAGTGACCGATGGGAGGCGATACCGTATCTGATAAAAAAACAGGTGAACCCTGAGATTCCAGTGTACGAGGTCGAACCGGTGGGGACAGGGGGGCCAACCCGTAATTTGCATAGTAACATGTTACAACGGTGCTGGTTTGAAGATTCGGCGCCTACCCCCCTAGAGCCAGAGGCCATGTTCCAAGGGGCGGAAGCTCTGAATGATCTTGAGTTTGATGGTGTGCTTACTCCTGCGCCTGCTTATTTGCCCCCTGTGACCGATCTGGCCTCGGGTGATGAGAATGTTGGGGATATGGAGGATGTTGTTGAGGAGAGTGCATCAGGTCAACTGCTTGGTCCTGACGCTGTATCACAGGACATCGAGCCGCAGGAGGAGACAACTCCACTTACGCCCACTAACACGACCACGGAAGAGACTCTAGCTCCCTCTAAGGTCGCGCCTGTTGATGTAGGACTCAGGAGAACTACACGATCTACGGCAGGAATACCGCCTCAGCGATATGCTCAAGATGAATTTGAGTGGGAAGGTATGTCGAGGACGCCAACCTCTAGTGGGGTGGCATGTAAGAGGGTGAACTGTAGTCCCACTGAGAGGGCACTAGGACCCTGTGGTTTTTGCCTGTTGCAGCAGAGGATAGACCTCCCAGAGACAATGTGGGCTGCGGGGTGGGGTCTAGTGTCTCGAGTGTAAAGTGAAAGTAGGAAGTGAGAGCTGAGAGAGAAAAGGCGGGAAGAAAAGGAGAAGCTGCTGTGAGATCTTAAAAAGAGACTGTGTGGATTTACTGCAAGTGTTTTTGGAGGAAAAGAAGCTTTTGAGAGACTTTTGTTGCTAACGTTCCCCTGGAGAAGAGCTAACCTTTTGTTTAACTCTGTGAGAAACTTGTGTTGCTAACGTTTCCTGGAGAGGAGCTAACCCTTTATCTAAGAAAAGACGGAGACTTTGCTAAGAACCCAGTACAAATTTGGAAGTCTGTGGATTCCCTGTGCATTGAGTGGAGGAACAAGTCTGGACAGACTGCTGATACAGAGACGGACGGATTGTCGTGGAACCATTCCTAGGAGCTACAGAAGCAGAGACTACATCGTGAGACCACTAACTAAGTCCCCGGCGTTTGGGCTCGGCATCGGCCGACAAGACAAGAGGAGCTTGCTGTAACTTATTGGCGCTGAAGATATGAACTGGCTACAGCCTCTGCGGATTCCTGCCTGAGAGGAAATCCATCTCAGGATACGGTACCATAGTTATAGATACCCGGGTATCTCTGCTCAGAGTGTTAAATTGTTACTTTAGAGGTGTATCTTATATTAGAGTTGTGTAAGTTATACTCAATGTGCCATTCCAGGGGCTCCCTTAATAACACTACATTCAATTTACACTTGTTCCTGTTTTTAGTTGCCTGTTAGGTAAATTTCTTACTAGTCTGTTGTAGTACACAGTTCTCAGGAGACCTTTGAGTGGCACAGTGATTTCAGCTGCTGCTGAATTAGTGTATCTTTGGGGTGCATCTGCCTTAATATTCTCCATATTACCTTGATTAATTTGCCTTTGAGTAAATACCGTTGGAGATTTCTGCCTTGGTCTTGGTTTGTGACTCACTGGATCTTATTCGGACCTCTGGTCATTACATTGGGACACCAGATTATTCACTGCCCCAGTCCCCAGCAAGCTCCTGCTTCCTTCTCCTCCTGTTTTCTGTGCATGCTATACTGTGTGTCAGCAGCACACCTAGAGCGTGCATGTGTGTGCTCCCATTCTCTTAAAGGGGCAGCACGCGCACATGGTAAATGCACCCAGCTAACATTATGGGAGGTGTTTAGCAATGTGTTATACTGCAAGTTATCTAACAGGTGGCATCTCGCCCACATGGTAAATGCATCCAGCCAATAGCTGTTAGAATCTGTTTAGTTTGTGACTATCCGCCATTTTCTTGTGGAGTTCTGGCTGCCGGTCTTTTTCCTCTGGTGCTGGGTTTGTACTGGGTCTGGTGTTTGTTTCATTCTTTATTAACCAGCACCTCCCTCCCAGTCCTTGCTGGACAACAGTGTTAATCTGCTTGAGCTCTAGCTTGGTGCTTTGCTTTGTGTTCTGTGTGTGTTATTTGTGCAGTGCTGGTCTCAGAATATGTCCACCAACATTCTAGAATAGACGATAACTCTGATCCATTACACCAACCAGCCTATACAGATTACCAGAGATCCTTGCTCCAAATGCCGTACTAGAAGCAGGAAGGTATACTGCGTAACGACGTCGACCACCACGACCGTCTTACAGAGCAGAAGGTACGGCCTCCTCCCAGACTGACAGGGACACCCTTCGCTTCGGAACGGGTTTATACAGACTTTCCTAAGCCAGAAGCTCCTATCAGGTATGAGGATGCACCACACACACCGCATGACAACAGCACACCAGCTCATGTCGGCATTGACTCAGCCACTATGAACTTTGCAAGGATCTTTACCCGCCGGAAGCTGGTGACAAAGGGACTTGTAATGTTCACTGATCGAGCCGAGAGCTATAGAGCATGGCGAGCCTCCTTCCAGAACGCCATCAGAGACTTGGAACTTTCCAGTAGTGAAGAGTTAGATTTACTGGTAAAGTGTCTTGGGAACGAGTCAGCTGAACACGCCAAAAGAATCAGGAACATTAACATTAAGTACCCCCACACAAAACTTGGTATGGTGTGGGAGAGACTCGAAGAATGTTATGGGTCAATAGAAGCTATAGAAAAAGCTTTATATAAAAGAGTTGATGATTTCCCCAAGATAGCAATTAAGGGTTATCAAAAGCTCAGGGAACTGAGCGACTTGTTAATGGAGGTACATTCTGCTCAGGCAGAAGGTGACCTACCAGGGTTGGCATTCCTGGACACTGCCAGAGGTTTCAACCCGATTGTCCAAAAGCTCCCTTACAACTTACAGGAAAAGTGGGTAAGTCACGGGTCCCATTACAAACAGGCTCATAAGGTACCATTTCCTCCTTTCAGGGTGTTTGTAGACTTTGTTGCTCACTATGTCATGTACTACTGCCTCTGGTGTAAAACCCACTAAAACACCAGTGGCAGTCCACAAAACTAATGTTACCTCCACAGGTTTTCCTTATAGGGCAAGTAAGTCCTCTCCAGAAGAGGACAAACATCAGGATCTCAGCAAACACTGCCCCTTACACAAGAAACCTCATCCTCTACTAAAATGTAGAGCCTTCAGGGAGAAGTGTTATGACCTGGTGGTCAGGACAATAATGGACCTGGTGGTTAAGAGCACACGGAATGACCTGATAGTTACTGATAATAAAGGACGAGCTCTGGGACGTGGGAATTCTGCTGACCGCAAACCCTAATCCTATCAAACACACTAGAAATAGCCGTGGATTGCGCCTAACGCTCCCTATGCAACTTGGCACAGCCTAAGAAACTAGCTAGCCCTGAAGATAGAAAAATAAAGCCTACCTTGCCTCAGAGAAATTCCCCAAAGGAAAAGGCAGCCCCCCACATATAATGACTGTGAGTAAGATGAAAATACAAACACAGAGATGAAATAGATTTAGCAAAGTGAGGCCAGACTTACTGAACAGACCGAGGATAGGAAAGGTTACTTTGCGAACAGCACAAAAAACTACAAAAAGACCACGCAGAGGGCACAAAATGACCCTCCGCACCGACTCACGGTGCGGAGGCGCTCCCTCTGCGTCCCAGAGCTTCCAGCAAGCAAGACAACAATAAAAATTGCAAGCTGGACAGAAAAATACCAAAGAAATACAAGCTGGAACTTAGCTTCTGTTGGGAAGACAGGTCACAAGAACGATCCAGGAGAGAACTAAACCAATACTGGAACATTGACAGGTGGCCTGGAGCAAAGATCTAAGTGGAGTTAAATAGAGCAGCAGCTAACGAATTAACCTCGTCACCTGTGGAAGGAAACTCAGAAACACCCACCAGAGGAAGTCCATGGACAGAACCAGCCGAAGTACCATTCATGACCACAGGAGGGAGCCCAACAACAGAATTCACAACAGAGAAGTCTCTAGAAGACCGTAAGAGTTTCCTAAAGGAAAACAAGATATGCTTCAGATTCTGCGCGATGACCTCACACTTCGCCAATAACTGTGAAACCAGTGTGAAGTGTGCAGAATGTAGTAGTGGGGAGCACAACATGGCCTTACACCCTGGACCACCCAGAGGGGTATCGTCGCGAGTAGAAGAGTCTGCCGAAAAACAGATGGACACTGACATAGACACCCCAGTGGTCACTTCTCAGTGTACAGAGATCTGCAAGGAACTTGTAGCAGAAAGATCGTGCTCGAAGATCTGTCTTGTCAGAGTATTCCCAGCGAGCCAACGGGATAAGGCAATCAAGGTATATGCAATCTTGGATGATCAGAGCAACAGGTCTCTAGCTAAGTCCTTTTTCTTCGACACCTTCAACATTGCTGGTCCCGGCTCGCTGTACTCCTTGAGGACATGTGCAGGTACTGTCGAGACGGCGGGGAGAAAAGCGACCGGATTCAAAGTAGAATCTATGGACGGTCAAAGCTGCTTATCCTTGCCATGAATACTGGAATGCAACCAGATTCCCGACAACAGGTCGAAGATACCTACAACAGAGGTAGCAGCTCATTATACCCACATGAAACGTATAGCTCGCCTGATACCGGAACTGGACCAAAGAGCTCCAATCGTCTTACTCCTCGGAAGAGACATACTACGGGTCCACAAGGCTAGAGGACAGATTAATGGCCCACAAAACGCCCCATATGCTCAACAGTTTGACCCTGTCGCGCTGGTGCGCCCCGCGGGGGCGGGGCCATAACGGCACTGCGGGGCACCGGGGGCACCCCCGAGGTGCGTGCGAAGTCGCGGGTGTATCGCGTGAACTTAAGGTTTTTTGCCGCCCCAACGAGCGTGCAGCCGGGGAACTAGCTCAAACGTCCCCGACGCGCTCCCTGCGGCCCCGCGGACCGCCTGCAAAAATCGCAAAAAGTTAATTTCAGTTGTTCAATACAAAAAGTGAAACTCATATATTTTATAGCCATTACAAATAGAGTGAACTTTTTCAAGTGATTATTATTGTTAATGTTGATGATTATGGCTTACAGCCAATGAAAACTCAAAAGTCATTATCTCAGTAAATTAGAATTCTTTATAACACCAGCTTGAAAAATGATTTTAAAATCCGAAATGTTGGCCTACTCAAATGTATATTCAGTAAATGCGCTCAATAGTTGTTCGGGGTTTCTTTTGCATCAATTACTTCATCAATGCAGCGTGGCATGGAGGCGATCAGCCTGTTGCATGGCTGAGGTGTTATGGAAGCCCAGGTTGCTTTGATAACAGCCTTCAGCTCATCTGCATTGCTGGGTCTGGTGTCTCTCATCTTCCTCATAACAATAACCCATAGATTATGGGGTTAAGGTCAGACGAGTTTGCTGGCCAATCAAGCACAGTGATACTGTTGTTTTTAAACCAAGAATTGGTATATTTGGCAGTGCTGACATTTGACAAGTCCTGCTGGAGAATGAAATTTCCATCTCTAAAAAATTTTTTGTCGGCAGAAGGAAGCATGAAGTGCTCTAAAATTTCCTGGTAGACGGCTGCGCTGACTTTGGTCTTGTTAAAACACAGTATGCCTATACCAGCTGATGACATATCTCAGATTTACAGAGATGGTTTTCATTGGCTGTAAGCCATAATCATCAACATTAACAAAAATAAACACTTGAAATGCATCACTGTTTCACTTTTTATATTGAAGAACCGAAATAAATTAACTTTTTGATGACATTCTAATTTTGTGAGATGCACCTCTATGTGCGGAAACCAAAATTATAGACCAATTGAAAAATGAACATAAAAAATTCACAGGTGGATCTAATCTGTATGAATTTCATCATGGCAACAATTATTGTGACTTAGTAGTGTGTATGATCTGTGCGCACTCCTGAAAATATCTGGGCATGCGCCTGATGAGATGGTGGATCATCTCCTTGGAAATATCTTCCCATATCTAGAACAAGGCATCTGTGAGCTCCTGCATAGTCTATGGTACCATTGGATTCATTGATGCATATTGTCCCAGAGTTCTCAATTGGATTCAGGTTTGGGGAACATTATGGCCAGTCAATGGCATTAATGCATTCTTCATTTCAAAATTGCCTACACACTTTGTTCACGAGGCAAGGCATTTTTATGAACCAGAAGGATCTCAGGGACACTGGACTAGAGTATGGTCTAATAGTGGCTCTGGGATTTTTACCTTGCTACCTAACAACAGCCATTGTGTCATGGCATCACATGTAGGTTTGTGCTATCCACTATCAAGCTGCATGAGAGGTAAGGCCCAACAGAGATAAGTCTGATGGAGTAGGTTTTCATTGACAAAGAGGTTGCCTTATAGTGGGCATATGGGCCTAAACACTTTGCAAATTGTGCACTAATTTCCTCCCTTTTTAGAAGTATGGTCTATATAGAAGTAATGCAGTTTCATAGTCATTTCATCTAAGTTCACATATAGATTGGTACACCCATAGTGCACAATGCAGCCACAGCAATGTGAACATGTACATTTATTCTATTTAGAGAATTTTGGCAGTTTTGATAATTGTAATGCCAATCAAGCTGTATAATGTTGAGTTATGAGCACAGTCCCATTACAGGTTGATCGGACAACATGCCACACTCATATATACTGATTCTGACAGTTTAGTCTCAAAATGCACACTGGTATTCTGCTGGAGGCCATATTGCAGGGATGTAGCAGTGCTCCTCCTGTTCTCCTTGTACTAAGTAGCAGATCCCGGATGTGCAGAGGAATTGGTGTCTTCATATATCTTTGTACATCTTGCCTATTCTATTTGCTCACTTAGCTCCAAAGCAGCTGATTCACAATCACTTATGATTTTTAACTGGACATATTGATGTCAATTAAGTTTAGTTAACTTGTGGTGATAATGTGAAGTACAAGTGTTCCATAATTTTTTTTTTGCATGGTAAAAAGTAATACAACAACTTTCTTGAACTTGACTACACAGTGCCTTTATATAGTAGGCTTGCCCATAGATTGTATCAAGTATCAATGTATCAGGTGTGAATTTGAGTCAGTATTATTTTTAATGGTGCAGCTCTTTTTGCCCGTAGTTACATAGTACAATTATAAAAATGCTCATTTTGTTTTCTTGCTCACACAGTGCATAGATTGTGGCAAAATGTTGATGTTCACTGCTGACATAGATGTATTCACTTTTCTGCACACCAAACATATCAAATGTGAATTGGTGTAAAAACTATTTACAATCATACACGTGTTTGCATTTATACTAGTGATGAGCGACTATATTTGAGTAGAATTACAACATTTTTTGTAATAGAATCCTTTGTGGATTCATAAAAATGGCTGTTGCCAGATGCTGAACGGTAAAGGACCATCAAAAGGTTAAAATATATATAAAAAATACTTTTATTTACCTTATTGCACACACCTGCAGCCCCCCTGATGTGCACTATCCCCTCTCTTGTCTTCATCACATTTACTTATCGTCACTGCGAGCGCTGAATCCTCTGGGGAGGTTTTGCGCATGTGTGCACACGGTCATGGTTACATGAGTATAAGTATATTTTAATTTTTTTTTACATCTTACGTTTATCGTACTCGCAGGTCTGCAGAGGATCCAAAAGCATAATAATGGACTATCAATTCACGTGGAATAATACCGGAATTCTGCAAATCAAATTTCCTGGAAAAATCTTATCAAACATGTGAATTTTAATTTTTTGATTGAGCTCCTCATCTCCAGTTTATACCTATGCTTATTTTGTCTCTGTTCACACAATGCATACAAGGCGGTGATATGTCACTTTCACTGCTGACACAAGTGTTTACAATTTTCTGCACACAAAATGTATAAGGTGTTAATTGATGTGAATATTTTCTATAATGATGCAGCGCATTTTATAATAATTGCCATTTGGTCCTTTATCACATAGTGCATTTATCGCCTTTGGGGCACTCCCCTCCTGCCCTCTGGGCTGAACCTAAATCCCTTCCCCTTGCCTCTAGCAGCGAAAAACTCCAAAACCTAAAATGAGTCATAACTAGTGATGAGCGAATTGGTTCGGGACACAATTGCCAAACATAAATTCGGCACGAATATGGCACATTCGGATTCGTAATCGGAAACACAGGCAAAATTTTATAAAATCGGTAAAAACTGATAACATTTAGTAAACAGCTGAGATCTGAGTTTGAAATTGTTTTGAGCCTTTTGTGAAGACACAGGGGGTCGGCGAGCGCCCAGGTCCACTATCCGGAACCGTATGGACAGGGATCGTCCCAGCCAGTTCACGCTTTCCCATTAACGTTGGCATAATGCTACTCAGACAACACAGGGTAAGAGTAAAACAGTATGGCAATGCTTTATTGAACCACAAAACTGGCAGATAACACATAGAACAATCCCATCACAGATTCCAAGATGGTGTACATTACAAAGTCTTACCCTTTCCGCTGACCCGCCGGAAAATAGCATATGTTTCTTAAGAGCTCCCAGGGTCGGCTACCACACCTAAAGTACACACACACAGAGAAGGTAATGACAAGCATAGAAAGATGACAGTCTATTGAATCAATACAAGGTTTGAGGCTAATTGATCCGAAGATCACAACCTGACTTCTCCAAATGTCTCTCCATGGAACCAGGCGACCAGCAGGTCCAAATCCTGGCTTTCTCCAAATGTATCCATGGTCCAGCGATGGTCAATGGAGCAGATTTGTATTCTTTCAACCAGAGCCGAAAACCCCTAGGTTGTTTCCTGCAGAATGATAGATCTGTGACCCTTGTGATGGTGCCTGTTGTGAATTCTGCTCTTGGGTTCCCTCCAGTGGTTGTTGGTGGGAATGCATTTGTCTCTGACTCACAGTCCTGGCCAGGTGTATCGGATAATTACAATTCTGACTGGGATATTTAGGTGTGCTGAATCCTTTAGCCCTTGCCAGTTGTCAATGTTTCTTTGGAAGTGTTGGATCTCTGCCTGACCTCTCCTGCTTATCAGCCAGTTCAGCAAAGATAAGTGTCTGTTTCTTTTCCTGTGGCACACATGCAGTGTGCTTATTTTCAGTACTGTTCGTTTGTTTTTCTTTTGTCCAGATTAGACTGTGTCTGTGTTTTCTCAGTCTGGTTGGTTTCACTGGAGTTGCAGATATACGCTCCTACATCTTTAGTTGGATGTAGGAAGTTTTTTGTACATTCTGCTGTGGATTTTTTGAAGGGTTTTAATACTGACCGCACAGAACTCTGTCCTATTCTGTCCTATCTAGCTAGAGTGGCCTCCTGTGCTAAATCCTGTTTTTTCTGCCTGTGTATGTTTTTTTCCTCTCCGACTCACCGCCAATATTTGTGGGGGGCTGTCTATCCTTTGGGGATTTTCTCTGAGGCAAGATAGTATTCCGATTTCCATCTTTAGGGGTATTTAGTCCTCCGGCTGTGACGAGGTGTCTAGGTGTGTTAGGTACACTCCACGGCTACTTCTAGTTGCGGTGTTAAGTTCAGGGTTGAGGTCAGTATAGTGGCCACTTTCTCCAGTGAAAGTTCTCATGCAGCTCCAATGTCACCGGATCATAACAGGTGCCATGATATTGGCTGCTGTCCTGTCTATGGTCCTTTGGATGTATATGTCTTGGCAGAATCTCTGGCTGTCTCACTCCCCTGTCTCACTCTCATCTCTCTGTCTCTGAGTCACTTTATACAGAGTCATGTAACCTATTTTTAGATTTACCCAGTGTCCTTCAGTCCAGCATCAAGATAAAGGGAACAATGGTGATGAGAGCAAGTAGAATTACTTGACTAATTACTTGACTATTTAATCTATTTGCAAAGTTTTTCCCTCTCTGCTTTTGAAGTCAACAAACTGGCTCCATAATACAACATCTTGCCCCAACTATGGCCAAGGGTTGATCTAGGGCCAAGTTTTTTATCCATTTTCTTATTCTTGAGTTCTAGTCATCTGTCCCAACTTTTGGGCACATCTGTTTTAATAGCAATATTTTAACCCTACCAGTTCACTTTCTATAATAATAATAAAAATAATAATAATAATTGTATAATTTTATGAAAAAATGCTGTCAGTGTACATGGGCATACACTTATTTGAATCATGAAGGAAAAAGCGGTCACTATGTAATTCACTTTTTCTTCTGAGACTTGTTATTAGACATTGCTATGAATAATAAATGATTTCTGATAAATTATAAATCAAGCACATTTTGAAAGTGCCGCTATTTGTTCCTTACCTTCAAGTTGTGTTATTTCTTAGGTGCGTAAAGCGTAAGGGAATTTAAGGACAAATGTCTTGAACTGCCTACAACAACCATCAATTCATAGAATATTTCCTTTCACACGTAAATCCATGGTAAATATTTAAAAAACTACTCCCATTAACCTTTTTTTTTCTATATCTGTGTAAATGTATATGTAATGTGTCACGCTCGCTGCGCATACTCACCCGGCTTCTTCCATCCCTCGGCGCGCTCGCGATCCTGTCCCTCGCCGCTCTGCGTCCTCCTTTGCCGGCTCTCGGCGTCCGGTCTCTCTGCGCATGCGCGGTCGCGTCTCCTCCGTCGCTGGGCCTTCTGGGAGGTCGCGACCCGATGGCTCCGCCCCAACATGGCGGCACCCATCGGCTATTTCTTCTCGGCGTCTTTCCAGGCAAGACGCCTTTGCCTTGTAGGTGCACTGTATGCTGTCAGTGTCCCTATGCCCTAGGCTCCCCTATACCAGTATCCTTTCCTGCTTAGTGTTCGCTTTGTTTCAGCGTTGTCTTGCCTAGTCCCGTGTTCCTGTTGTGTCCTGCCAAGCTCCGTGTTCCTGTTGTGTCCTGCCAAGTCCCGTGTTCCTGCTGTGTCCTGCCAAGTTCCATGTTCCTGCTGTGTCCTGCCAAGTTCCGTGTTCCAGCTGTGTCCTGCCAAGTTCCGTGTTCCTGCTGTGTCCTGCCAAGTTCTGTGTTCCTGCTGTGTCCTGCCAAGTTCCGTGTTCCTGCTGTGTCCTACCAAGTTCCGTGTACCTGCTGTGTCCTACCAAGTTCCGTGTTCCTGCTGTGTTCTACCAAGTTCCGTGTACCTGCCGTCTCCTGCCAAGTCCTGTGGTCCTGCCGTGTCCTACATCGTCTGTGTTCCTGTCTTTATCAGTTAAGTCCTGTTTTCCTATTATTCCCCGCCATTCTAATAGCTCTGTGGTCTCCTTCTTTATCTTGGGTCGTCCCTTTGGCTCTAGCTGTTGTGTCTCCATTCCCCCGTGGTCCTGCTCCTAACACTCCCTGTATAGGGGGTGATTCCATCTGGTCCGCTCGACCCCGGGGGCTCTAGAGTCACGACCCAGAGGGTCCACTCTCGGATTTCTGTCCGAATCCCTACAGTAGGCAAAGGCCATGGACCCCGCTGGGGCCTCTGCTGCGCAAAAAAGCTACTCTTTTTGCGGGAGAATCAGTCTCGTATAATGTCCTTTATGAAAGCTATGGATTCTCGCTTGTCTACGCTCCTGCCCTCTGATCCTGGCAACGCCGCTCTACTCGATGGCTTACAGCAAGAGTTAGCTCAGCAGCGTGACACCCAGGCCCATATACTTAGCTATATGTCTTCAATAGACGATCGGCTGCTTTCTATCCAGACAGCCGCTTCTACGTCCGCTCCTGCTTCCCACCCTCCACCCCGCTTGGCTAAACCGCCTCGGTACAATGGGGATCCTAAATCCTGCCGAGGATTTTTAAACCAATGCCATCTTCACTTTGAGCTTCTGCCCCAGCTTTACCCGACGGATCGGTCCAAGGTTGCTTTTTTGATTTCCCATCTGGAGGGTGACGCCTTGGCATGGGTTAATCCACTCTGGGAGCGAGACGATCCCCTAGTCTCCCGGTTGTCTGAATTTTTGGAGACTTTCCGTCTTGTCTTTGACGAACCTGGACGTCTGGCCTCTACTACTGAAGCTCTATTTTCTCTCCATCAGGGATCGCTATCCGTAGGCCAGTACGCTATTCAGTTCCGCACCCTCTACTCTGACTTGGGCTGGAACAATGAGGCGTTGGTGGGTGCTTTCTGGCGGGGTCTCTCTGGGCGCATAAAAGATGTGTTAGCTGGTCGGGACACCCCTACAGTTTTGGAGGAATTAATTTCCTTAGCTACCCATATTGATCTTCGGTTCCAAGAACGCGCCCGCGAGCGGAGATCTCTTCGTCCTTCTCCTGCCACCCGTAAGCCCCTCAGCCCACAGCCTAGAACTTCCTCTCAGGCGTCCGCACCGGAACCTATGCAAGTGGACCGTCTTAAGATGTCCGAACAACGACGTAAAGAGAGGCGCACTCAGGGGTTATGTTTTTACTGCGGGAGTGCTGCTCATTTATTGCGGTCTTGTCCTGAACGTCCGGAAAACTTCTCCGCCTAGGTCAGGTAAGAGAGGCTTCCCTAGGTGTGTGTGATCCCTCTCAACCCCTCACTTTGTCTGTTCTTTTGCATATTGCTGGCAAGGGCATTTCTTTGGATGCTTATGTGGATTCTGGCGCAGCAGGGAATTTTATCAGGTTGGAAGAGGTTTTGAAATTCTCCGTTCCAGTCAAAACCTTAGAGGCTCCTGTGATTCATGCATCTGTGGATGGTAAACCTTTACAGGAGACCATTACTCAAGTAACACTTGAGGTGGAACTTCAAGTTGGGGCTCTGCACAAGGAGAAAATTGCATTTTATGTTTTAGCGGGTCTGTCTCATCCTATGCTCTTAGGTCTTCCTTGGTTACGGAATCACGAGCCCATTTTAGATTGGCGCAATGGCAATATCTTGCGCTGGGGAGAGCTTTGTCGGGAACGTTGTCTGCTGCCGGTGCGTCCCGTGGGATCTTCCTCTAATTCTCCTCCTTCCTCTTCTTTTCCCGCCTTACCCTGTGTCTACAGCGCCTTTTCTGATGTCTTCAACAAGAAGGAGGCTGAGGGTCTTCCGCCTCACCGTCTCTATGATTGTCCCATAGATCTCGTGCCTGGAACTAACCCGCCCAGGGGAAGAATCTATCCTCTCTCTCCTGCGGAGACTCAAGCTATGTCTGAGTACATTCAAGAAAATCTTGCTAAAGGATTCATTCGCAAGTCTTCATCTCCTGCCGGAGCAGGGTTTTTTTTCGTGAAGAAGAAAGACGGTTCTCTTCGTCCCTGCATTGATTATCGAGGCCTAAACAACATCACAGTAAAGAACAAATATCCTCTGCCACTGATTCCGGAACTCTTCGACCGTCTTCGGGGTGCGCAAATTTTTACCAAATTAGATCTACGTGGCGCATACAATCTGGTTCGTATTCGTGCAGGCGATGAGTGGAAGACTGCCTTCAATACTCGTGACGGTCACTACGAATACTTGGTTATGCCATTTGGTCTCTGCAACGCTCCCGCGGTTTTCCAGGAATTTGTGAACGATGTATTTCGGGATCTTTTCTACTCCTCAGTCGTAGTTTACCTTGATGACATTCTCATCTTTTCTCCAGACCTCTCCACTCATAGGCAAGATGTCTGTCGTGTTCTGCAACGGCTAAGAGAGAATCATCTGTTTGCTAAGATTGAGAAGTGCGTCTTTGAGCAATCTTCACTTCCCTTCCTTGGATATATTGTCTCAAGATCTGGCTTAGAGATGGATCCAGAGAAGGTATCTGCTGTCCTAAATTGGCCTCGTCCTCTTGGAACAAAAGCAATCCAACGTTTTCTTGGCTTTGCCAATTACTATAGACAATTTATTCCTCATTTTTCTTCCATGACCAAGCCTATCTCTGCCCTAGTTCACAAGGGAGTCAACTCCAGTCTTTGGACCCCTGAGGCTGAAGAGTCCTTTCAGTCCCTTAAACAAAGTTTCGCTTCAGCCCCTGTGCTTCATCGTCCTGATGCTAATAGTCCGTTTGTCCTTGAGGTCGACGCATCCTCTGTTGGAGCTGGAGCTGTACTTTTGCAAAGATCTTCGTCCGGACGTATGGTGACCTGTGTTTTTTTTTCTAAAACCTTTTCCGCTCCTGAGCGTAATTACTCAATAGGGAATAAAGAACTATTGGCTATCAAGCTAGCCTTGGAAGAGTGGCGTTATCTTCTTGAGGGGTCTCTTCATCCATTCACCATTTACACAGACCACAAGAATCTGGCCTATATTCAGTCTGCCCAAAGACTAAATCCACGACAAGCCAGATGGTCTTTATTCTTCGGACGATTTGAATTTGAACTTCATTTCCGACCCGGAAATAAGAATGTCAAAGCGGATGCTCTTTCGAGATCCTTTCAGCCTCAGGACATTGAGGATTCTCCGGCTCACATCATTGATCCTGCGAAGATCGTAACTCTTGCTCCTCTAAGAGTGATTTCAACTCCTCCTGGCAAGACTCTTGTGGCTAATCAAGACAAGGAGAGAGTTTTACGTTGGGGTCACTCCTCCAAAATTGCGGGACATGTAGGAGTCAAGAAGACACTTTCTCTTATCTCTCGGCACTACTGGTGGCCATCTCTCCGACAAGACGTCACCAAATTCATCGCTTCTTGTCCTTCTTGTGCCAAAAATAAAGTTCCTAGGCAGCTTCCTTCCGGTCTCCTGCATCCTCTGCCTGTGCCTTCCGTCCCTTGGAGCCATATAGCTATGGACTTCATCACTGATCTACCTTGTTCCTCGAATTGCTCTGTCATCTTGGTTGTTGTAGATCGGTTCTCTAAGATGGCTCACTTCATCGCATTGCCTGGTCTGCCTTCCGCTCCTGAGTTAGCAAAGATCTTTTTACACCAAGTCTTCCGTCTTCATGGTTTTCCACATCATATTGTCTCAGACCGTGGAGTACAATTTACCTCACGTTTTTGGAGAGCTCTCTGCATTCTATTGAAGGTTAACTTGGACTTCTCTTCCGCATATCACCCTCAGTCCAACGGACAAGTGGAGCGAGTTAATCAAGTTCTGACTACATATCTGCGACATTTTACCAATGCACACCAAGATGACTGGGTCTCCCTTCTCCCCTGGGCCGAATTCTCATATAACAATCTTCCCAGCGAGTCTTCCTCCAAAACTCCCTTTTTTGTAGTCTATGGTCAACATCCGAACGTTCCTCTTCCTGTTTCTCTTTCCTCGGGGGTACCGGCAGCGGATTTCTTGTCCCGGGAATTCTCTAAGATTTGGAGTGAGACTAAAGAGGCTCTTGAGAGAGCTAGCCATAATATGAAAAGATTTGCTGATAAAAGGCGTTTGGATGCTCCTCCATTTTCTCCGGGTGATAAAGTTTGGCTCTCCTCTTGCTATATCAAGCTCAAAATCCCCTCTTACAAACTGGGTCCCCGCTATATTGGTCCTTTTCCTATCTTGAGTCGCATTAATGATGTTTCCTACAAATTGAAACTACCTGCCTCTTTACGCATTCCCAATGCCTTCCATGTATCTCTTCTCAAGCCCGCAGTCTTTAATCGTTTTCACTCCGCTACCTCTCCCTCTCCTCAGCTCTGTACTTCTGATGGAATCTTTAATATTAAAGATATTCTTGCCAAAAAGGTAGTTAGGGGTAAAACTTATTTTTTGATTGATTGGGAGGGATTTGGTCCTGAGGAGAGGTCCTGGGAGCCTCGAGAGAACATCAATGCTCCCCTTATCATGAAAAGATTCCTTTCTAGCCTTAAAAGGAGGGGGACTAAGGAGGTGGGTACTGTCACGCTCGCTGCGCATACTCACCCGGCTTCTTCCATCCCTCGGCGCGCTCGCGATCCTGTCCCTCGCCGCTCTGCGTCCTCCTTTGCCGGCTCTCGGCGTCCGGTCTCTCTGCGCATGCGCGGTCGCGTCTCCTCCGTCGCTGGGCCTTCTGGGAGGTCGCGACCCGATGGCTCCGCCCCAACATGGCGGCGCCCATCGGCTATTTCTTCTCGGCGTCTTTCCAGGCAAGACGCCTTTGCCTTGTAGGTGCACTGTCTGCTGTCAGTGTCCCTATGCCCTAGGCTCCCCTATACCAGTATCCTTTCCTGCTTAGTGTTCGCTTTGTTTCAGCGTTGTCTTGCCTAATCCCGTGTTCCTGTTGTGTCCTGCCAAGCTCCGTGTTCCTGTTGTGTCTTGCCAAGTCCCGTGTTCCTGCTGTGTCCTGCCAAGTTCCGTGTTCCTGCTGTGTCCTGCCAAGTTCCGTGTTCCAGCTGTGTCCTGCCAAGTTCCGTGTTCCTGCTGTGTCCTGCCAAGTTCCGTGTTCCTGCTGTGTCCTGCCAAGTTCCGTGTTCCTGCTGTGTCCTACCAAGTTCCGTGTACCTGCTGTGTCCTACCAAGTTCCGTGTTCCTGCTGTGTTCTACCAAGTTCCGTGTACCTGCCGTCTCCTGCCAAGTCCTGTGGTCCTGCCGTGTCCTACATCGTCTGTGTTTATCAGTTAAGTCCTGTTTTCCTATTATTCCCCGCCATTCTAATAGCTCTGTGGTCTCCTTCTTTATCTTGGGTCGTCCCTTTGGCTCTAGCTGTTGTGTCTCCATTCCCCCGTGGTCCTGCTCCTAACACTCCCTGTATAGGGGGTGATTCCATCTGGTCCGCTCGACCCCGGGGGCTCTAGAGTCACGACCCAGAGGGTCCACTCTCGGATTTCTGTCCGAATCCCTACATAATGTAGTGAAGGCGCAATAATATATTTACAGATCGCTGTGTTCCCTATCATTCAGTGCCACTCTGGTCCTCTTCTGGGTCACGTGACAGCTATTTGGACTAACTGGATCACACTGGGGGTGTATGTGTGAGAAGTCACTTTCACAATGTAGGCCTTTGGAGTGTCAAAACAAGGACATTGTAAAAGTGACTTTCGGCTCACACATTGACTCCTGTTTGAGGTGGCAAGTCAAAATAGAAGTCGTGTGACCTGGAAGAGGATCAGGGCAGCAGTGGAAACTGGGGAAGACGCCAATCACCACCACTGATTAGCAGCCTTCTATCAATTTATATCGCACACAAAAAGACTAATCAGTGTAGGCAGAATAATGCGCAGCACAACATTCCAAGCTCCGCTAATTCTGCAGCAGAGAAAACTTTGATTCTATCACAACTGCTGCACCTATTAAACTAAGAGATACATTACTGGAATGAGCAGCTTTTTTCCTACCTAATGCTGCTGTCAGATTACATAGCAAAAATCTGATGACAGATTCAGAAAAAATTGATCTTTATAAAAAGTTGTATAACATGATAAATGCATTGAATCACATATATGAATAATAGTAAGGATCTACAGTATATTTCAATAACCCTTTCATTACCGTAAATGTATTCATACGTACATCACAGCTGACACCCAATTCTCACTGCCAAGAGCAATGGACACTGCTCCCGGCATTTTACCCCCCTAAATGCTGCAATCAATCTCAACATTTAGAAGGCAGAGGGAGGGGGAGGTACGGCGACGTTATCGTGAGGGACCGATAGTTGCCATGGTGACCTGAGGTCATCCGGGTCACCAGGGCTTGCAAGCTAGTTAGATCATGAGCAGTGCATGGTCTAACTAGCTTGTATCAGTGCAGCACTGACAGTTATAAAAGAGAAATTGTAGAACAAATTGTATGGTCCATTTTGCTCCTGCTCCTTGTTACCTCTTACCTGTTATAAATGTCTGTGAAGAACCTAGGGGGTTCAAAGTGCTCACCACATATATAGATAAATTCGTTGAGGGGTCTAGCTTCCAAAATTGCATCAATTTTTAGGCACACAGGGGGATCTCCGCATGATATCCGCTAATGATTTCGGCAAAAAGTCAAACAGTGCTCCTTCTCTTCCAAGCCTTGCCATGCACCCAAACAGTAGTTTTCCACCACATATTGGGTATCGGCATACTCAGAGGAAATTGCATAAAAAAATTGTACTGTGCATTTTCTTCTGTTACCCTTGTGAAAATTTAAAAATTGGGGCTAAAAGAAAAATTCTGTCTAAAAATTGTGACTTTTTATTTTCACAGCTCTACGTTATAAACTTCTTTGAAGCACCTCAAGGTGCTCACCAGACATCTGGATACATTTTTTGAAGAGTCTAGTTTCTAAATAGGGTCACTTGTGTGGGGTTTCAATTGTTTAGGCACATTAAGGGCTCTCCAAATGCGACATGGTGTTCGCTAATGATTACAGCAAATTTTATGTTCAAGATGTCAAATAGTGCTGCTTCATTTTGCTATGGGCCTGCTATGGGCTCAAACAGTAGTTTTCCTCCACATGTTTGGTATTGGCATACTCAGGAGAAATTGCACAACAAATCACATGGTGCATTTCTCCTGTTCCCTTTGTGAAAATGCAAAATGTGGGGCTAAAGAACATTTTTTGGGGAAAAAATTGTACTTTCTATTTTCACGGCTCTATGTTATAAACTTATGTGAAGCACCTGGGGCAGTGTTCCCCAACTCCGGTCCTCAAGAGTCACCAACAGGTCATGTTTTCAGTATTATCTTAGTATTGCACAGGTGATAATTGCATCACCTGCTCAAGTATTAATTCCATTACCTGGGCAATGCTAAGGAAATCCTGAAAACATGACCTGTTGGCTCTTGAGGACTGGAGTTGGGGAACACTGACCTGGGGGTTCAAGTTGCTCATCACACATCTAGATACATTCTAAGAAGGGTCCAGTTTCCAAAATGGGGTCACTTATGGGGTTTTTACTTTTTAGGCACATCAGTGGCTCTCCAAATGCAACATGGCATCTGCTCTCAATTCCAGCCAATTTTGCATACAAAAAGTTAAATGGTGCTGCTTCTATTTGGAGTCCTGCCATGACCTAAATAGTAGTTTTCCCCTACATATGAATTATTGCCGAAAGGAGAAAATGAATAACAAGTATTAGGGTCCATATTTTCCTGTTACTCTTGTAACAATACAAAATTTGAGGCTAAAGTAAATTTTTGGTGAAAAAAGTTAAATGTTTATTTTTTTCTTCCACATTGTTTTAGTTCCTTGCAAGTAGCTGAAGAGTTAACACACTTCTTCCATGTGGTTTTGAGCATCTTGAGAGGTGCAGTTTTTAGAAATTTGTCCCTTTGGGGCATTTTCTCTTATAAAGGCCCTCAAAGACACTTCAAATGTGATGTGGTCCCTAAAAAAACTTGTTTTGTAAATTTTGTTGGAAAAATGAAAAATCGCTGGTCAAATATTAATCCTTCTAACTTCCTAACAAATATAAATTATGTTTCAAAAATTGTGCTAATACAAACTAGCAAGTGAGAAATGTTATTTATTAACTATTTTGTGTGACATAACTCTGATTCAAGTGTATGAAGATTAGTGATGAGCAAATTTGTTCGGAAAGCGATCGCCAAGTATAAATTCGGCACGAATATGGCACATTCTGATTTGTGATCAGAAACACGAGCAAAATTTTATAAAAACAGAAAAAAATCTGTAACATTCATTAAAAAGTGCTGGAAAAGTATTTTAAGCACTTTAGCAATGATAATTGTGGTGTATCATGAGTGTCTGGCATGTGTTTGTTGAGGGTAGTGGGTTTGCAGAGCTCAGAGGAATGGTGTTCTTGAAAACAGTATTTTTTTCCCTTAATAATAATAATAATCTTTATTTTTATATAGCGCTAACATATTCCGCAGCGCTTTACAGTTTTGCACACATTATCATCACTGTCCCCAATGGGGCTCACAATCTAAATTCCCTATCAGTATGTCTTTGGAATGTGGGAGGAAACCGGAGTGCCCGGAGGAAACCCACGCAAACACGAAGAGAACATACAAACTCTTTGCAGATGTTGTCCTGGGTGGGATTAGAACCCAGGACCCCTTAACTTTATGTGTGCATATTGTGGCTAGCTAATCAAGGCACAGAAAACATCCACAATGTCCTCACACAATGACTTGCATCACTGGCTGCTGAAATCACATGTTCCTCTCCATAAAAAGAGCGGACCTCTTTTAGCGCCATTTTGACATTGTGGCTGTTCCTGGATGCTAGCACTGTTAGCAGCATGATTTTAGACACCCTAATGGAATAAGCCTGGGTGGTGAAAAGGTGCTGTCAGGGTGGTAGCTAGGGCACTCTGCAACACTACATTTCCTGGATACATAATGTAAGTAGGCATATATTTATCCCAAAAGTATCTTTATGCACTAAGCACTTTTTTGCATGCAGCACGCTTCAGTAATCCTCATTAATGAAAAGTACCCCACTGTGATTATTAGCATTGCCACTTTTGCAGTAAGAATATATCACATTAGGATCGATTTATATATTCTAATCATGGGGAAATACTTTTTTATTAAATAAGAATGTTAATGTATGAAATAGTGTATAAATTTCACTTAGTTTTCCTTGTTATCACACACACTGTGGGCTAGTCCGTCCCCCCTCTCTTCGCTTCTGTTGCTGTGTGTGTGTGTGTGAATCCTAAACCTCTCATTCCCTCTCCCCACAAGAATGTTTATGGCCCCTGTAGCTGTGGTATACAATTATCCCATCTAGTACCAGCTGAAAAGGGTATATTCGCTCTCAAAAGACATGAGGTTCTTTGTTCTATTATAGTGAGATATTGGGCCACCGATTTTGGCTAGAAAAATAAGGAGTACATATTGCGAATTGCCATCGGTAGATCTGTCATCAACTGTAAGCGCTAGCTGCTAAACATGAGTACAAAGTGCAGATTTCTGCTGAACCATGTGGAACAGCTAGCCCGAGTCTAGACTCTGTGAATAGCTAATTTCAATATAAGATGAATGATGTGTGTGTGTTGTGACTCTGCTAGATTCTTGAGCCAAGTTATGAGAATTATAAATATTACTGGTAAAATCTGTTAGTTTGAGGAGAGGGGAGGGTGCAGGTAAACCAGCCCCTTTAGTGATGTCACAAGCCTGCAAGTATAAGGCACGGCACTCCACCCAATCTTCATTCTTGCCTGGGACTTCACACTATCCAGACTCCCTGATGAACAGGGATATTTGGCTCCACCCACCAGCATGATTAGCTGAAATGATCTGAGCACATGTGAGTGTTACTTCCTTCTTTAATCCCTGTTTATTTTAAAATTGCTGTACATACTTTAAATTGTCTCATCTTGTGAAATCTTGATATACCTTTTATAAACACTGCTTAATCTTTTTATGGAGTAAAAGTTATAATATTTATTAGTATTATTCCCTTGCTCTAAAACATACCCTAAGTCTTCTGAAGTTAATTACGCTCCTAAGTTGGGTTGGCTCTGAGCCCCTCTGTGGAGAAATCTGAGCTGGTGGCAGCGAAGTGTGTTCTGGGCTAGGCAGGTGAGCTGGCAGCGACGGAACGGGGTTTATATGAAAAAAAACAAGAAAAAAGAAAACTATGCAAACAGAGCGCACACCCAGAAAAATACAATAAAGTTACGAAAATACAAAAATTTAATGAAGGCAAAACAGCGAACACAATAAAGATAAAAACATATTAAAATACAACCGACACACCACTGGTCCCATAGTGAATAATTATATAAAGATGACCCAAATGGCAATATTATATAACACAAGACAAAAATACACCACTCATGACTTCACAAGCTGCCCTTCCCCTGACGAAGCTGCGTCCAGCAGCGATACGCGTGGGGTTCTCCCCACACCCTCTAGGTCCCGGGACCATCTCCCCCACTTGCTGACCTCTTGACGGCCGACGGCTGACGCCACTCATTTAATTACCTAACTGGGTGATATATTTTGGCTCTTTGGCTCCCTTTTTTTTTTTTTACTCTAGGCCTTCATTTCACCGGTATATGTGGGCATATTGTGGGCGTGCGCTAGCGATGTGTTCGACATTGCAGTTTATGGCGGCGTTAACGGACTACGTTACACCACGTTATGCCGCGGTGTAACATAGTCCGTTAAACGTACCGCCATATAACGCAATGTGAACCCAGCCTTAGTGATCTGGTTTGAGCAACCATTCCTCTCACTAAAACTTGCATGGTTCTTTCCAAAGGACCCTGCAGCAATAGTTTGGAGAACGAACTCAGTGTTTATTAGTCCTGAGACAATTGTGTCTACTTGTGATTATCCCCTCCCTTTCTCTATGTTTTTCTATCCTATCTTTTACTTGGCAACTATGGCTGCGATGGGAGAAGAGTGCTATAAGCCGCATGCCACGGACAATCTTATTGCCCTTTGCGGGATGTGGCGGATCGACGCCATCAACAAAACCAAAGACCAACTTTGTACCATTTCTAATGGTTAAATTGATGCCACACTAATGGTGTCTGCCACTAAATTTTGGAAATGTGAACACTCCTGGTTCGGTGTCCATCTGCTGGGTTGGGTGCAGTGGAAGACCTCTCGGTCCATATTATACTATTTATACTGTGGTGAAATTGATGCCACATTGGTGGTGTCTGCCACTAATGTTTGAACATGTGAACACTCATGGTTAGATGTCCATCTGCTGGATTGGGCACAGTGGAAGACCTGTCGGTCCCTATTATACTGTTGATACTGTGGTGAAATTGATGCCACCTTGGTGGTGTCTGCCAATAATATTGGGAAATGTGTACACTCCTGGTTTGGTGTCTATCTGCTGGATTGGAGGAAGACCTGTCGGTCCCTATTATACTATCTATACTGTGGTGAAATTGATGCCACTTTGGTGGTGTCTGCCAATAATGTTTGGAATTGTGAACACTCCTGGTTGGGTGCCCATTTACTGGATTGGGTGCAATGGTAGACCTGTTGATCCATATTATACTGTCTATACTTTGGTGAAATTGATGCCACTATGGTGGTGTCTGCCAGTAATTTTTGGAAATGTGAACACTTCTGGTTGGGTGTCCATCTGCTGGATTGGGTGTAGTGGAAGACTTGTCGGTCCATATTATACTATTTCTTCTGTGGTGAATTTTATGCCACTTTGTTGGTGTCTGCCACTAATTTTTGTAAATGTGTTGACTCCTGGTTGAGATTCCTTCATGCGTGTTTCCTGTAGCAGTAGGCCTCCGAGACGTCAGGCCTCCAGTTCCTTGGAGTCAACTACCCGTAGACTACTATTGTCAGAAAATCTAAAGATAGTAGTATCTTTAGATTTTTCTGACAATAGTAGTCTACAAAATGTATATGATATTTGTGCCACCTGAGTGTGGCTGAGCATGAAAGTAGGTTGAGCTGTTGCATGTGGTATCAGGGCTCCAAGCACAGGAGGCCTACACTAATCCCTCATCCACCTTTCCTTACTGTGATGTTCAATTGAAAACTGTAAATGCTAGCCCAGACCCCATACCTCATGCATGGCTGATTGCTGCAGTGCCATGCTACAATTTGTACTTTGGGTGAATTGAGGCCAATTTCCTGGTGTATCCCCATAATTTGATGTGTTTTGGCAGCTTTTGGGGCCGTTAGAACGTGCTGTGCATGTCTTTATTTTTGCCTCTCATTGCCTTGAATGGAGTTTGGTTATATTTGGCGAATATTTGACGAATAAATCGGCAAAAATTGAAAATTTGGCTACGGTATTTGTAATCTGAACCGAACATTGAAATTTTCGCTCATCTCTAATGAAGATTATAACTGTGAACATTGCTAAATTGTCGCCAAATTTCTGATATTTTTCACAAATAAATGCATGTAATTTTCAACAAATTTTGAACACTATCACGAAGCACAATATGTCTTGAAAATCTTTTCTCAGAATCTCTGGCATCCTTTGAAGTCTTCCAAAGTTATTACAACATAAAGTGACATTGTAAAATTTCACCTGGTCATGAAGGTGAAAAGGTTAAAGATAGAAAATATAGAATAAAAATGTTTTTGGACGTAACGACAGCTAATCATTCAGAACTTTATAACATACGTTATGTCATTGGTAAAACTTGAACTTCTTCCAAAATACAGGCTACTGTATATTATATGGCAAGTTCCTATGGCACATCCTGGCAAGACAGATTCTAACAGCAATTGCATCATGTCAATTTCTATGCTAATTTATTTTCATACAAGGAGTTCAGTCCCTGCATGATGCCTCCGTAGTTATCACTGTTGCTTTGCAGCACTGGGATCCTGGATTCAAATCCCTCAAGGACAAGATCTGCAAGGAATTTGTATTTTTTCCCCATGTTTGCTTCATTTTTCTCCCACTCTCAATATAAAATATTTTTTGGACTATAAGATGCACTTTTTTCCTCCAAAAATGTGGAGGAAAATGGGGGGGCCTCTTATAGTCTGGATGTACTGGCTCTGGCTGTGGTGGGGAGGTGGGGGAGCGGTAGTGGAAGAGCAGCACGTCACAAAGGCAGGAGCAGACTGCCGTGGCTAACTCCTGTGCTAAAGAGAAATAAATAGTCACTGCATTCCATTCCTGGTAAGTTTGAATGGTGTCCTAACCTGGAATACCCACTGCACCCCTGAATCAATGCACCTCTCCCCCTCTGTTCTACCTGGTACGTTTGAATGGTCTCCTAACCTGGAATACCCACTGCACCCCTGAATCCATGCACCTCTCCCCCTCTGTTTTACCTGGTATGCTGCTACTTTTTCCCTGACTTTAATTCCATGTATCATACTCCAATTTACTACATGCAGATTAATATATCCATGCTCTTCACACCTACTGTAACTCTCCTTCTATCTTATTCTATCTTTCTTCACCTTTGATGTCAGTCAAATGTTTCTATTAACTTCAATCTGCTAATTGTTCCCTGCTGTGAACTGTCCTCCACCTCCTTCCTCCTCTCCCCCCCTCTCTTACCTGGCTCCATTTCATGGACACTTAAATGGTATAAGTTGAATGGAGCTGGTCAGATTTGACTTTAGTCAGATGTGACATCATTTGAAGTGACATCTTTTAAGTGTATCATCAGAAATAGTCCAGAAATCAGCCAGATGATAAGACTAATCACTGTCTTCTAAATTTACTTGTTCTTTTTTCTTCCCCTGCTCTTAAATCATACTCACATTTGCCCTCACTGTTTCTGCTCCACTAAACCTCACTCTCCTTTGCTAACCCCTTACCCCTGCACCCTAAAACCAAACAAATATTTCCCCCTCTTTCTTACCCCCCTACCTCGCTTCATCCGCAGACCTGCTCTTTAACTTCAGACCTCACCTACTAAAATATAATATAAGCCGATTGCTCTCCTTCACCCACCTGCTTTCCCTTTTTCTTCTCATTCTCACTGCTGGCAACATATCCCCCAATCCTGCCCCCCCCCCCCCCCCGCCTTATACATCCCATTAATTCTCACCCTTATCCTTCTCCCACTAAAAGAAACTGCCACAACCTCTCACACTTAAAATCTTTGCCACTGACCCCCACCCCCCTGCTTCCTCTCTCTGGGTCACTCTGGAATGCCCACTCCATCTACAACAAGCTCCACATGATCCACAATCTCTTCACTTCCCACACCTTTCCTCCCTGGCCCTCACTGAAACCTGGCTGACGCCTCCTGACACGGCCTCCCCTGCTGCACTGAGTTACGGTGGCCTCCACTTTACCCACACTGCTCGCTCTGGCAACAGACATGGCGAAGGAGTGGGTTTCCTTCTTTCTTAAAACTGCTTCTTCAATCCAATCCAACCCCCACGCTCCCTTATCCTGCCTTCTTTCAAGGTTCACTCTGTCCGTATCTACTCTCCCTCTAATCTCCAAATGGCTGTCATATACCGACCACCGGGCTAAGCCACTGCCAATTCTCCACCTGGCTTCGTCACTTTCTCTCTGCTGACATCCCGACCATCATAATGGGTGACTTTAATATCCCTACTGACTCCTGCCAGCCAGTAGCCTTCAAGCTCCTGGCCCTTAACTCATCCTTTGGACTCACTCAGTGGTCTTCCACAGTCACCCATGCAAACGGACATACACTAGACCTCATCTTCACCCGCCTATATTCCTTATCTAATCTCACAACCTCTCCCTTCCCTCTATCTGACCACCATTTACTCATCTCCTCATCCTTGTCCTCCTCACCTGCCCCCCATGTCCAGCCATTACCACATCCTCGCAGAAAACTTGCACACCTAGACATTCACAGACTCTCAGACTCTCTTCTACCCATGTCCTCCATATCTTCACTCCCCGACACGGACAGCACCACCGCTTTCTATAACTCCACCCTCACATCAGCCATAGACTCAATCGCCCCTCTCATGCATGGCAAAGTGCGACAAATCAATAGGCAACCCTGGCATAACTAGCTCACCAAAAAACTCCGATAAGCATCCAGGGTCGCGGAGTGGCGTTGGAAGAAAACATGCCTGTCAAACGACTTCACTGCTTTCAAACAAGCTACACTTGCCTTCAAACTAGCCCTCACTTCTGCTAAACAGACCTATTTCACTAACCTTGTATCCTCACTATCCTACAACCCAAAACAACTGTTCAGAACATTTAACTCTCTCCTCCACCCACCACTGCCACCTCCAACTCCCCTCATCTCTTCTGAGGACTTTGCCACCTACTTCAAAAACAAGATCGACCAAACAAGGCAAACCTTTACTGTTCCATCATCCCAACCACCCCATATACCAGACCTCTGCCCTTCCCTAATAACTTCCCTCTCCAACATCACTGAAGAAGAACTTACTCACCTCCTTTCCAAATCACACCTCACCACCTGTGCACTTGACCCTATCCCTTCCCACCTGCTCCCCAACCTTACTAACATGCTCATTCCAGCCCTAGCCCATCTCTTCAACCTGTCATTATCTTCTGGCACCTTCCCCTCTGCCTTCAAACATGCCACCACCACACTCATCCTCAAAAAAGCTAACCTTGACCCAACTGCTATGCCCAGCTATCACCCCATATCACTGCTCCCGTTTGCTTCCAAACTCCTTGAGCAGCATGTCCATGCTCAACTTTCCTCCCACCTCTCATCTAACGCTCTCCTTTACAACCTCCAATCTGGCTTCCACCCCACCACTCCACCGAAACTGCTCTGACCAAAATAACTAATGACTTACTCACAGCCAAAGCTAACAGACAATTTTCCATCCTCCTTCTTAACCTGTCCTCTGCTTTCTACACAGTTGACCACTGCCTACTGCTACAGATTCTTTCTTCCCTTGGCATCAAAGGCCTTGCCCTATCCTGGATAGCCTCATTGAGCATTTCCTACTCACACACTACCTCCTCATCCTGACCTCTCTCTGTTGGAGTCCCTCAAGGCTCTGTCCTAGGGCCGCTACTTTTTTCCATCTATACCTTTGGCCTAGGACAACTCATAAAGTCCCATGGCTTCCAGTACCTCCTGTATGCGGACAACACTCAGATCTACCTCTCTGGCCCAGTTGTCACCTGTCTGCTGTCCAGAATCCCGGAGTGTCTATCAGCCATATCCTTCTTCAACTCTCACTTCCTAAAACTCAATGAAGACAAAACCGAACTCATCATCTTTCCCCCATCTCGCGTATCCCCCCTACCTGATCTATCTATTATGGTAAACGGCATCACGCTCTCTCCCGCAACTGAAATCCGCTGCCTCGGGTAGCTCTCGACTCTGCCCTGTCCTTCAAACTGCATGTCCAAACTCTTGCCATCTCCTGTCACCTCCAACTCAAAAATATTGCCAGAATCGTCCCTTCCTCACCCTACAATCTACTAAAACTCTTGTGCATGCCCTCATCATCTCCCGCCTCGATTACTGCAACATCCTCCTATGTGGCCTCCCTGCTAACTCATTTGCACTACTCCAGTCTGTCCTCAACTCTGCTGCCCCACTAATCCACCTCCTCGCTACTCCCCTGCTTCGCCCGTCTGCAAATCCCTTCACTGGCTCCCAATTCCCCAACGAATCCAGTTCAAACTACTAACACTGATCTACAAAGCCATCCACAACCTGTCCACTCTCTATATCTCTGAACTAATCTCCCACTATCTTCTCTCATGCAATCTTGGATCCTCCCAAGACCTCCTACTCTCCTACACACTTATTCATTCCTCACACAACCGCCTCCAAGATTTCTCCCAAATATCCTCCATCCTCTGGAATTTCACGCCTCAACACATCCGATTATCCACCACTCTTGGATCCTTCACATGGAACCTGAAAACCCATCTCTTCAGGAAAGCCTACAGCTTGCAATAACCATTCTGCTGCCTCACCAACCACCCGAGCTGCCACCTCACCAACCACTCGAGCTGCCCCCTTACCACCACCAGAGCTGCCGCATCCTCGACCTTCTGTCTCTTCCCCAGTATCCCGTAGAATGTAAGTCCGCAAGGACAGAGTTCTCTCCCCTCTGTACCAGTCTGTCATCATAAATTTGTGTACTGTAAATTATATCTATAACCCTGTATATAACCCCTTTCTCATGTACAGCACCATGGAATTAATGGTGCTATATCAATAAATAATAATAATAATAATAATTCCATGCCCATGGGCGTGGAGGGCAATAAATATCAATTTCTCTTTAATAAGATCCTGGTATGATTGGCCCCCATCCCCATCCTGGATTGCATGACCCCATCATTATCCTTGCATGATTGCCCCCCCACTCCCATACTGGTATGCATGGCCCCATCAGAAAACATTAAACACTTACCTTCCCGGTGCGCCCTCATAGAAACTTGTTCCCCATAGTCCACCATATAGTGAAATACACTAAAAAAATGGTCTAACAAATATGTGAAGCGACTCACTGAAATTGCTTATGCCACTTCCTCTGCTGCTACTGTTTTTGTGATGACGCCTTGACATTCCCGGGGTTGGAAGTCTAGAACTGTGTGCCTCACTGCTGTCTTGGGGAAAGCCCCTCTTAAGATTGTCTACAAGCATGTTTCAATACTCCAGCATGTGAGCATCCCTTTCCAGGGGAGAGAAGTGTCTGGTAAAATTTACTCTTGCACCGTGGATCTAACAGATTGACAACCATGTAGTCAGCACTATTTCTTTTTTTTTTTTTTAATTCTTTATTTAAGTTTTCAAGTAACAAAACAAATATAAAAAAACATATACTTACAAACAGATCTCAAATGTGTACTGATTTCAGTAGATAGAGATTAAAATGTACTTGAGCACAAATGTTATTAATACAGTCTTAGCTGAAAGAAAACTAGTGAGTATAATAACATTAACAACTTATTCAGGTCTAGAGAAAATAGCCTTAAATAGTGTTGAGTGATACCGATACTTTCAAATATCGGAAGGTATCGGATTGTATCAGCCGATATCCGAAAAATATCGGATATCGCCGATACCGATATCCGATACCAATACAAGTCAATGGGACGCAAATATCGGAAGGTATCCTGTAATGGTTCCCAGGGTCTGAAGGAGAGGAAGCTCTCCTTCAGGCCCTGGGATCCATATTCATGTAAAAAATAAAGAATAAAAAAAAAAAAATATCGATATACTCACCCCTCCGACGACCCCTGGCTATAAGCGGTGTAACCGGCAGCCTCTGTTCCTAAGAATGCAGGGTGAAGGACCTTCGATGACGTCACGGCTTGTGATTGGTCGTGTGAGCGCTCACACGACCAATCACAAGCCGCGACGTCATTGCAGGTCCTTCACTCGCTCATTCTTAGGAGGGGAGACTGCCGGTTACAGAGGTTTCAACCAGGGCGCGTCCGAGGATGAGTATATCAATTTTTTTTACTTTTATTCTTTATTTTACACATGAATATGGATTCCGATCCCGATACCGATTCCCGATATCGCAAAAATATCGGAACTCGGTATCGGAATTCCGATACCACAAATATCGGCCGATACCCGATACTTGCGGTATCGGAATGCTCAACACTAGCCTTAAATTCAGGCAACTACCAAAGACAGAAAAGAAAGGCTAGGAGATTTGACGGTAGGACTTTAAGTAGGCATTTTTTTGTTGCTGAGGGTTGAGGAAGGATATGAGGCTCATATAGGTGGCTAATCTGGCTAAATGGCTGGACAGCAAGGTGATGGGCACAGCCACGGCATCACACCCAGAGGGTCTGGGTGGGAGAGGGGGGAAGCAGAAGTCAAGCAAAGTACTCCGACAGAGGCAAAGATGTGTGTCAGAAGGAAGATCATCCAAGCGCGGTAGGAGGGGAAGAAAATTTAATCCAGGGAAGCCAAGAGGTTTGAAATTTCTCATGAGTGTGTGTTTCCCAACTAGAGAGTTCTTCTAAGCGGTACAGGTCATGAACCTTAAGAGTCAATTCTTTCAGCATAGGAGGAGCTGGTTGCCTCCAATGTGTAGAAATCAGGTGTTTAGTGGCTGCCAATAAGATGGGGAGCAACTTGTGTTTTCCTGGATTAAAAGTAGATGAGGGAAGGGAAAGTAATACATCTTGGGGAGTAAGATCTCGCATCATTAGACCCATACTATGTAAAGATTTATTTATGTCAGCCCAGAATTTTAATAAACCTGGGCAAAGCTAAAAAAATATGTAATAAAGTACCTATGGATTGGGAGCATCTCCAACACAGTGGGGAAGCCCTAAGTGGAACAATCGCTCCGGGGTCCTGTACCACCTAGAGAGAATTTTGAACGCGTTTTCTTGTAGTAAGATACATCTAGAAAACCCGTGAGAGTTAGCAAGTACCTGTTGAATTTCTTGGGGGGATAATGTAATCTTTAACTCCGACTCCCAAGAAGAGAGATACAGAGGTTTAAATTGGTTTGGGGTTTTGAGGAGGTTTGCATATAATTTAGAGACCAGTCTAGTAATTGGCGATTTCAATCTTACCAAAAAATCAAGCCAGCGCCAATCAGGGGATTGTCTCTAAACTGAGTTGAATTTTGACATGATGTGTTGTATATGGCTCTTCAGAAGGAAGTTGGTGGGTTGTTTTGCAGCATTGGTCGGCCAATTGTCAATGCAAGGAATCTGTTTGGACAAAAATTGGGAGCTTGTGACATTAGGCAGAGATTCCCAAAGTCCAAAAGCATCTTCATACTTAGGGTCCTTTAGCCAGGGGATGACTTTGAGCGGAATATTATCAAGAAAGAAGCAGTGTGGAAGATGGTTTGGGATAAGGGCACGTCTAATAGATAGGGTGTTATGGTTTATGTCGTCTAGTTTTTGTTTTGGGGGGTAACAGGTGTCCAGAGGTAAAGGTCGGCCTCTTTCCCCATCAGAGTTAGTTCAAGTTGTGCATTTAGGTTATCCGGGTTAGGTTTTAATAAGTTTATCCATCTTGCAAAGTGGATTGCTTTGTGATAAGTGTGGAAGTCAGGCAGGCCGAGACCACCCCTGCCTCTGGGTAGAGAGAGAATTTTTAGAGGAAGTCGAGCTTTTTTTGTGTTTCCACACAAATTGAAAAACCAATTGATTAACCGAGAGGAAAAAATAGTTAGGGAGAGTTATAGGTACCATGTTCATGATGTAAAAAATCTTTGGAAAAATATAAGATTTAATGACGTTGGTCCTTCCTATCCAGGATAAATATGGTAGGTCATACTTCTTTAAATCCATTTGTAGGTTAGCTAAGAGGGGGATGTAGTTATATTTGTAAAGGGAGGAAGGGCTAATTGAAGGGAGTGTCTTTTTTCAGTACCGAAATACCTGAAATGTTTGCCGAGACATTTAAAGCTTCTGATTTGTTCATGTTTATTTTAAAATTAGAGATCTCTCCAAATTCGGCGAACAGGGCCATAAGTCTGGGAAAAGATGATTTTGGGTTAGTGGTTAAAAGTAAAAGGTCATCAGCGAAAGCAGCCACTTTGACCTCTATCTTACCAACTGCGAGGTCTCTAATGTCAGTGTCTTGTCTTCTCTTCTCTATCAGGGTCTCCATTACCATGATGAAGAGGGCAGGGGAAAGAGGACAGCCCTGCCTAGTGCCTTTTCATATTTCAAAGGGCTCTGAGAAGATCCCATTCACCCCGACTCTGGCAGTTGAGTCCACGTAAAGGGACATGATAGCTTTTATGAAAGGGGACAAGAAAGCAAATTTTTGCAATGTGCAGACCATGTATTGCCAACTGATCCTGTCAAACGCTTTTTTGGCGTCTGTTGACAGGATGGTTAGTGGCGTTTTGGTTCTCCTTGCATAAGAAATGGCGTGGAGGATCTTAACAGAGTTGTCTTTGCCCTCACGACCCTTCACAAAGCCCACTTGATCGGGGCGAATAATCTTACCCAGTACTCCATTGATTCTTGAGGCCAGTATCTTGGCCCACAATTTTAGATCGGTGTTAAGTAACGAAATGGGACAATAGTTGCTACATAGGCTGTCATCTTTCCCCTCTTTTGGTATAATGGCAATGTAAGCTTCCAATGCCTGTCGAGGTGGGGTCTTCCCTTCAAAGAATGAATTAAAGAGATTTACAAGGTGGGGAAGGAGGATTTCAGAAATTTTTTTATAGTTGCCTACCGGGAAACCGTCTGGACCAGGAGCTTTACCACTTGGAGTAATTTTTAAGGTGTCTTCCACTTCTTTTAGCGTAACTTTAGCAAGAAGTGCATTACAGTCTTTATGGGAGATTGTCGGAGGAGAGAGCGGGGCCAAGAAATTTTGAATTTTGGTTGTGGCCGTTGAACAGTCTCTCATGTCATCAGAGGGGGCAAATTATGAAAGGATTCATAATATTGGCGAAAGGTCTTATTCAGCACTATTTCTAACCCTAAGCAGACGGGCATCATGTTGAAGATGCAGCAAGAAGGCGCTCATGTGTCGGGCGCTTCCATGAGGTCCAAGCCCATGGTGTGTTGTTGGTGGGGTAACACTCAAGCTTACTACCTCCATCCCCTCCTGTGAACCACAGACAACAGTGAGGTGATCAATATCCTCTTCATCTCTTGACTGTTGCTCAACCATCACCTCATTGTCCTCAATTTGCTCCTACATCTTTATTAACAGTTTGTCTGGTACCATAAGCCCCTTTCATCACTGTAAGCCACCCTGCCATGGTACCTGTCTGTGAGACGACAATCCGGAAATTTGAGATATTTTTATCCCTTGAAATATTTTACCTGACAAAACAAATCCTCTTTGATCCCCTGCTGTAATGTCAGTATTGTATTTTGCTAGTGTAACACCCCAGGTACCTGGTTGTTGCAGTGGCATTGCTTTCCTCACTGGGAGAGTGTTGTCATGCTTGGAAGCGAGGAGGGATTCCTTTTATCAGGTATTTACAAACATGCAACATGTTCTTACTTCAGGCCAGAAGGGGGAGCTCTGATCCAGCTTGTGGATGGCTCCCCTAGATATATTCTTGCTGGAGGGGAAGTTAGTGAGTAGTCTGTCACAGAGGAGTGAGGAGAGAGGAAGAAGACAGAGGAGAGTCAGAAGGACAGAGGGGCCGTGCAGCCACATGAGGTGCTGTGGCTCCTGGAAAGGAGAGAGAAGAACGGAAAAAGTTGTAGAGAGCTTGAAGGAGGAAAAGGAGCAAAGGTCAGTGAAGAGCTGGAGATAGAAGCTGCGACTGGGCTTCCTCCACGCTGAGCGCAGATAACGGTAGCCAAAGACCGAGGTTGTGGGGATAACTCTATGCCCCATGGCAGAAACCAGCAGACAGCAGATTGCAAGTTACCTGTCCACCATTAATGCCCAAGGACACAGTAGAAGATAGAGCCCATGTCATGATAGAGATCCTGTAAAAAGGCTCGAGCTACCTGTCATACGGGTAGTGTCCTACCAACAAGGGGGACAGAGAGAAAACGTGAGGACCTTGTGTGAGGCCTAAGGCAGCAAGAGGCTACAACACCACAGCGCTAGAGGGAAGGCTTCCAAGCCCACTTGGTAAGGGGGATTCCAGACTTGCTTCCAAGCCGGCCGGACCATAACAGCACCTGTGATCCCGTACCCTGGACTGAGGCTGCCTGAATTCACCAGTAAAGAGGTAAAGAGAATGCAACCCTGTGTCCTCCGTTTCTTTCTATACCACCTAACACCTGTCGCAACTACATTGGGAGCCCTGGGGACCCAGCTTCACCTGTGGGAAGCCATACCATCCCTGCTACCATAACATCACCCCAGAGGACCCCTTTAAGCAGCGTCGGTTACCACTGACCGAATACCACAGGTGGTGTCACAAACTTTTATTATTTCACAAACCCCTTTAAAGACCTTCCCTTTTACTTGGGCGCCCAAGGCCATGAACCGGGTCGTTGCTGCCGTGACGCATCCCATTAAGTACCGGACTACTGTAGTAGTGTGTGTGTGGTGCATACGGTGTATACAGTGTGTGCATGCATGCGTGTGTGTGTGTGGTGTGTACGGCGTATACAATGTGTGTGTGGCGCAACTGTGTTCTGCTGGTGGTACTGCGCAAAAAGCTGGTACCTCCAGCAGTTTCCATATTGAGACACCCATCACTTGGGTGCTCCAATATGGAGGTCAGTGAACTTCAGCCGCTTGGAATTCTGGGATCGTGACACATCTGTATGAAACAGGATGTGAAGACGTTACAAGGAAGGAATATATTAAGATGCCCTGGTCACATTGCTCCATTTCTTCCTTTGGTATTTCGTATGTTCATGCATGTAGTTGTCAAATTTTTGCAATTTTTGCCTCTGCGGAGTGTTTTTTTGGAAATTTCCAGATAACACGAGTTGGGTCATCCTTTGCATTCTCAAAAAAAGACCCAGGCTGGGCAAACCTTGCAGCCCCTGTGAAATGCACACTCGTGACCAGTACTAGTCACAGCCAGAGTTGTGGCTGAGGATGCAGTGCTTCTATTACTTTGTGTGTGTAGGAAGCCGCAACGTAACCTCCTTTTAGTCCTCTTTTTGTGGCTTTGCAGTTTAGTTTCAACTGTATCGGCATCTGTGATGCTGACACAGGTAAATGGAGGGGAGTCGGCGCTTGGTCCCCGATTCATGGGCTACATAGCGGCCGTATGATGTGCTGCCATTAGCAGCAGATCACTGACTGGGGGCGGCTGGGAGAGCATGGGCCCTGGGCAGCTGCCTAGTCTGCCTACCCCCTGAGTGTGAGTGAGCCCTATCACTTACTGGCAACAGCAGCAGATGGTGGGCAATATAGTCGAAATAATAACTACATTAAGTATGAAGAACTCTAATAAATGTACACAGTGTGGAAACTGAACTACTGTATTGTAGAGTTTTCCTTTAAAGCCTGTCATAACTGGTCATTCATGTAGCTTTTAGTGATGAGCGAACGTGCTCGCCACTACTCGGTACTTGCCCGAGTATCACTGTGCTCGTTGTACTCGGCTATGTATTTCCGGGATTATTTGGCGGGAGCTCGGGTCTCCGCCCTGAAATTCTGGCGCTCTTTAGAGCCCCAATGACAATGCAGTGATTGGCTGCCATGCACTATAATGCTGCAGCCATCTTTGTTGTGGTGTTACAGTGATTGGCTGGCCGCACAGCATCATCAAGTCTATAATAGACCTAGCTCCGCTCTGCTCGCCGCATTCTGCTTCGGACTTAAAGGGACACTGTCACCTGAATTTGGAGAGAACAATCTTCAGCCATGGAGGCGGGGTTTTTGTGTGTTTGATTCACCATTTCCTTACCTGCTGGCTGCATGCTGGCTGCAATATTGGATTGAAGTTCATTCTCTGTCCTCCATAGGACACGCCTGTGCAAGGCAAGATTGCCTTGTGCAGGCATGTACTACGGAGGACAGAGAATGAACTTAAATCCAATATTGCAGCCAGCATGCAGCCAGCGGGTAAGGAAAGGGTGAATCAAACACCCAAAAACCCTGCCTCCATGGCTGAAGATTGTTCCCTCCAAATTCAGGTGACAGTGTCCCTTCAAGTAGCGTAGGGAGAGCTGCTGCCGAGATAGGGTCAAAATTGTTCTTTTAATAGTTAGTGTGGGTCTGCTAGTGTTCAGTCCACAAATCCTGATAAACCAACAGTCCCTTTTAGAGCTAATTCGGAGATACATAGATTGCAGCACTAGGTAGGCAGGGGAGTCTATGTGCACATATCCACATCAGTGCAAGGCCTGCAGGCACTGTACGTACAGTTAGGGCCAGAAATATTTGGACAGTGACACAAGTTTTGTTATTTTAGCTGTTTACAAAAAGATGTTCAGAAATACAATTATATATATATAATATGGGCTGAAAGTGCACACTCCCAGCTGCAATATGATAGTTTCCACATCCAAATCGGAGAAAGGGTTTAGGAATCATAGCTCTGTAATGCATAGCGTCCTCTTTTTCAAGGGACCAAAAGTAATTGGACAATGGACTCTAAGGGCTGCAATTAACTCTGAAGGCGTCTCCCTCGTTAACCTGTAATCAATGAAGTAGTTAAAAGGTCAGGGGTGGATTCCAGGTGTGTGGTTTTGCATTTGGAAGCTGTTGCTGTGAGCAGACAACATGCGGTCAAAGGAACTCTCAATTGAGGTGAAGCAGAACATCCTGAGGCTGAAAAAAATGAAAAAATCCATCAGAGAGATAGCAGACATGCTTGGAGTAGCAAAATCAACAGTTGGGTACATTCTGAGAAAAAAGGAATTGACTGGTGAGCTTGGGAACTCAAAAAGGCCTGGGCGTCCACGGATGACAACAGTGGTGGATGATCGCCGCATACTTAATTTGGTGAAGAAGAACCCGTTCACAACATCAACTGAAGTCCAGAACACTCTCAGTGAAGTAGGTGTATCTGTCTCTAAGTCAACAGTAAAGAGAAGACTCCATGACAGTAAATACAAAGGGTTCACATCTAGATGCAAACCATTCATCAATACCAAAAATAGACAGGCCAGAGTTAAATTTGCAGAAAAACACCTCAAGAAGCCAGCTCAGTTCTGGAAAAGTATTCTATGGACAGATGAGACAAAGATCAACCTGTACCAGAATGATGGGAAGAAAAAAGTTTGGAGAAGAAAGGGAACGGCACATGATCCAAGGCACACCACATCCTCTGTAAAACATGGTGGAGGCAACGTGATGGCATGGGCATGCATGGCTTTCAATGGCACTGGGTCACTTGTGTTTATTGATGACATAAGAGCAGACAAGAGTAGCCGGATGAATTCTGAAGTGTACCGGGATATACTTTCAGCCCAGATTCAGCCAAATGCTGCAAAGTTGATTGGACGGAGCTTCATAGTACAGATGGACAATGACCCCAAGCATACATCCAAAGCTACCCAGGAGTTCATGAGTGCCAAAAAGTGGAACATTCTGCAATGGCCAAGTCAATCTCCAGATCTAAACCCAATTGAGCATGCATTTCACTTGCTCAAATCCAGACTTAAGACGGAAAGACCCACAAACAAGCAAGACCTGAAGGCTGCGGCTGTAAAGGCCTGGCAAAGCATTAAGAAGGAGGAAACCCAGCGTTTGGTGATGTCCATGGGTTCCAGACTTAAGGCAGTGATTGCCTCCAAAGGATTTGCAACAAAATATTGAAAATAAAAATATTTTGTTTGGGTTATGTTTATTTGTCCAATTACTTTTGACCTCCTAAAATGTGGAGTGTTTGTAAAGAAATGTGTACAATTCCTACATTTTCTATGAGATATTTTTGTTCAACCCTTCAAATTAAACGTTACAATCTGCACTTGAATTCTGTTGTAGAGGTTTCATTTCAAATCCAATGTGGTGGCATGCAGAGCCCAACTCGCGAAAATTGTGTCACTGTCCAAATATTTCTGGCCCTAACTGTAAGTACATAGATCTCACTGCATACCTCCAAAAGCTCAATTCCTGTCTGCTGCTGCTGTTTATTTTCTATATACCTAGCTGCAGTTATCCGTGGCAATTTTTTTTCGGCATATACCTGCCCATTTTATTCTAAACGAATCTATAGCCCCCCTTTTTCTACATTTTTTGCTTGGTCAGGCTGCGGACTACAGCCAGGTCATTGTAATAGAACAGCGTGCAAATCTTTGAATTTATTTATTTATTTTTTTGTCTCAGGCATCAGATGTGAGTGAGCCAAAAAAATCTGTCCTTTGCTTTTTAGTGCTATCTAATATTTTGTAGTGTCTTACAACATTTTTGGACACCATTTTTCTGCCCTCAAAATCTGTAATTGGCCCAAAAATATTTAGCTACAGTTGTTTTATTTATCACTGTGACTTATGCGCCACATGCATCGCATATCATTGCACAAAATATCTTTCAATTTTAGTACTCCTTAGCCAACTTTTGACACAATTTTGGTGTGCCCAAAAAAATCCTGGCCACATTTAGATCAGTCTGTTATCTCAGGCTGGCGGCTAGTGTATCTGTGGTGGAAAAAAACTTTTATTCGCAGGCATGCCTTGTATAGTTCTGTCTGCTAGCCTTGTTCTACTCATTTTTTATTGTTTTAAAAAATTACCAACAAGCATAAAAAAAATTATTACAGTCTGTTATGTCAGGCTGAAGCCTGGTGTATCTGTGGTGGAAAAAACTTTTATTGGCAGGCATACGTTGCATAGTTCGGTCTGCTAGCCTTGTTCTACTCTTTTTATATTGTTTTCCAAAATTACAAACAAACATAAAAAAAATTAAAAGTAACAAAAAAAGTTGAGAGCACTCACCATCCATAAAACTTTCAATCCTTTATTGTGACATAAGAGTCAGCAGCAGGGAGACAAGGGAGAACGTGTACTGCAATTGGACGACGACCATTTTGTGCACCTGCACTTCAATGGGTCCTATTGCTGTGAGAGAGGGTGAGGAACTCTTAACAGGAACAACATCAAGGTAACCTCCCCCACTCTGACATCAGAGCAGTATATGAAACACCTACTTATCAGAATAAAAACACATACGATTAAAAACAACAATCAATAGCATGCGAACATAATTCAGACCTTTTTTAGAAACCGGATGGAAAATATTCACAGAAATACGGACATGTCAATCCTTTCATTGAGGCCCAACGGTCCCATTGCGCTTGCGCGCAGTATCCATCTGGCTTCTCTCCTGAGTAAAAGTCTATTCAAGTCACCCCCTTGCTGGGTAAATTAACCCTCTCCAAACCAGCAAAACGCAGCAATGCTGCATTACCCCATGACAAGACCGCATGTGATTAATTAAACGGGGGACTCCCTTACCAGAGCTAATGGACTTGTAGTGCTCCCTGAACCTAACAAAAAGGGGACAAATCGTTTTTCGAACACAAAGGAAACCGTTGTGAGGACCTTACCGAGTTGCTCAGCAGGGGGGTACTACAACGCACGAGCACTAGAAAGAAGGCTACTGATTTCCACCTGGATAAGGGGACTCTGGAATTGCCATCAGACCGGCCGGACCCTGCCTACCCTGTCATCCGGCACTCTGGACTGTGGATGCTGAAGCCTTCAGTAAAGGTAAAGAGACTACACCCATTGTGTCCTCATTATTCGCCGCGCCTTACATCATCCACCATCACCATCTACACTTCTGGGAAGCCCTGGGGAAATACTTCACCTGTGGGAAAGTACACCATCTAGCTGCCATAACATCACCCCAGCGGACCCCTGAGCAGCGTCGGTCACTCTGACCGAATACCACAGGTGGTGTCACGAACACTACCGTTATCTAAGAACTCTGCCTTTTTATTGAGCGCCCCTCATAGGGCCACGGTCCGGGTCGGGCCACCGTGACATCCTCGCTGAGGGAATTGAAGGACCCGGTCCCGAGTACCCCATTGCCCTTACATGGGGGCGATCCAAACCGAATGGACAAAAAAAGCGCATAAACTACATGCATAGTTCTACAAGAAATAAACGCGGACAGAATGTTGAATGGAACCAATCTTAACTGTTTTATCAACTATGTAGTATGAACAGAAATTACAGTGAACACACCTGAAATTACCTTTAGGGGTCCCTGCTCTTAGCCAATTGACACGTTCATTATTCACATGGTTATGTACCAATAAATCCCTCAAATTTCTCCCACGACGACAAGAAAACATGGGGCTTTTAATACTAAGCTCCACTAGATCAGGATCCTACTCCAAAATGTGCCAGCTTCTCCTAATAGCTGATCTAATAAAGCTATCCAAAGGGCCAAACTTGAAACATAAAAAGTGAATCTCTTTTCGGGGGTCCTCTTACCTACTACTGACTAATGATGGATTATTGGTACTCTGTAACTCAGCCCTTGCTAGAGCAGTGTCTAAAATCACACGGGGATACCCACGGTTCTCGGATATTTCATACAGCTCCTGAGATTGTCTTTTAAAGCCACTATGGCTACTATTTATCCTCTTGACCCGTAAAAACTAGCTGTAAGGGAGAAAATTCTTTACATACTGTGGATGGGCACTATCATAGTGCGATAAAGAGTTAGTGGCAGAGGGCTTACGAAACACTTCAGTGTGAATGGTCCCATCTTCTATCCATAGTTTGACACCGAGAAACTCCAACTCCAAACCCCCAATATTGGACGTGAACTGCATATTCATGGTGCTGGAGAGCCCCAGGTGCTCCACAAAAGAAGAGAATGTCTCCCGAGGGCCATCCCACACCATGAAAATATCGTCCACATACCTTATATACATTTTAATGCGTTGCAAAAAGGGGTTATTGCAGGAGTATACGTATCTTTCTTCGAAGACTGCGAGAAACAGGTTAGCCAGGGTACATGCAACGGGCGTACCCATGGCAGTACCCTCTATTTGTAAGTAACACGTTGATGCAAATTTAAAGGCATTGTGTTTCAAAACAAACATTAATTAATTACAAATGAAGCTCCTTGTGCCCACATCCGTGTCGGTATGGCCCAAAACCTCTCCAACCGTTTCAACTCCCAATACATGTGGAATACGGGTATAAAGACTCTCTATATCAATAGAGGTCAGAAAAAAGCCCTCTTGCCAGACAAAATCCCCCTGTACCAGTAAGAAATATTTTGTGTCCTGAACATATGAAGGTATATCAGGTAATAGTGGATGCAATAACCAGTCTAAATACCTGGACAAAGGTTCTGTAACAGACCCAATACCCGACACAATAGGGCGGCCGGGTGGTACAGTTAAGGATTTATGGACCTTAGGAATATGGTACCAATTAGGTTTTTTGAGAAAGTCTGGCAGGAGTTTTTCTACCTATTTTGATATAACCCCAGTTTCCACTTGGATTCTGAGGAACGACAGTAGTTTCTTTTTTAAACTTCATAGTTGGATCCGAGTTTAATTTCAAATAAGTATCAGTTCTAGACAACTGTCTGAGAGCCTCTGACAGGACCAGGACCACTCCTGAATTTCCAACAAAGCCCGTTTCTCGACAGTTGTTAAATTAGATGGCATTTTTCGGTAGATTAAAACTTCTACATCATTTATGACTTGTCTTTCAAAAACATCAATCAGGTTCCCTGGGGACGTCGGAGGCATGTAAGTTGAAGGGACCCCGCCTGTAAATGGTGTATTAGGCAAGACCATACGTCTCACCCCAAGGGCTCTAGTGTCAGTATGGCTAAGCAGAAGTTGAGCATCATCACGCACCCCCATATCGCTGTCATCGCCCACCATAAAACCCAAGGGGCCCACTTTACAGGGAATCTCACCCAGACATTTGTCTGGGACTGTGTCAATAGAAGCAATAAACGATTTATGTAGATTAATTTTTCTCACCGCTTTATACAGATCAACTTTAAAGTCCACTAAGTCGAAATCTTCAGGCAGACAATAGTTTAACCCTTTTGATAGGACAGACAAATGTGCCTCACCAAGGTTATGGTTAGTCAAATTGATTACTGTGGAAAACTATTTCTCTGCTGTGGAGTCGATCTCCAAGAGAGTTGTTTCCTCTTGCGCTGGTTGTCGGGCCCTATGTCTCCTACCCCCCGCTATGCATCCTGCGTCTAATGGGGCCAATGAACCAGTTGGAAGATCAGAAGTAGAAGGGCCGGCTCCAATTGCAGAATCCTTGTTCACACTCGAATCTGAGTCTGTGGTTAGATAGTCTTTTTTATTTGCTCCTTTTTGATTCCTCTTTCTGTTGTTCTTCGGTGTAGTACATCTGTGACTACCTTGTGTGGACTTATTTTCATTCCACGAGAAAACATTCCCAGTGTCAAAATTGGCTTTATCACGAATAAATTTATCACGTTTCCTTTGTTTGATATCAGACTGAATAATCACCATTTTACTGTCCACCTTCTTATTCAATGACGTCCACTGACTTTCAGTAAGTCTTGATTTTAGTTCCTCCTTTACTTTGCCAAGTTCAGTTTGCACCAAATCATAATTGTTCATATTGTGCTGTAACACCAACTGGAGAAGATCCTGGGAACACTTTAACAGGATCCTCTCCCAATCCATGACGAATTGTTGATTGTCTTTAAACTGAGCCATCTCTTTAAAGACCCTCAGTCCCCGCGGGACTCGGCCGCAATCCATATAGGACTTCAAAGAATTGTTGGTCCAGAAGAGGTTAAGTTCCCTCTCTTCCACATTGCTGACCCCTGAAAAGAGATTCACTTTTTGTTTCAAGTTTGGCCCTTTGGATAGCTTTATTAGATCAGCTATTAGGAGAAGCAGGCACATTTTGGAGAAGGATCCTGATCTAGTGGAGCTTAGTAGTAAAGGCCTCCTGTTTTCTTGTCGTCATGGGAGAAATTTGAGGGATTTATTGGTACATAATAAACGTGTCAATTGCCTAAGAGCAGGAACCTCTAAAGGTAATTTCAGATGTGGTCACTGTAATTTCTGTTCATACCACATAGTTGATAAAACATTTAAGATTGGTCCCATTCAACAATCTGTCCGCGAATTTATTTCTTGCAGAACTATGCATGTAGTTTATGCGCTTATTTGTCCATGCGGATTTTTTTTATATTGGAAAAACGAATCGTCTCCTATTTGTTAGGTTCAGGGAGCACTACAACTCCATTAGCTCTAGTAAGGGAGTCCCCCATTTAATTAATCACATGCGGTCTTGTCATGGGGGTAATGCTGCGTTTTGCTGGTTTGGAGAGGGTTAATTTACCCCAGCAAGGGGGTGACTTGAATAGACTTTTACTCAGGAGAGAAGCCAGATGGATACTGCACGCAAGCGCAATGAGACCGTTGGGCCTCAATGAAAGGATTGACATGTCCGTATTTCTGTGAATATTTTCCATCCGGTTTCTAAAAAAGGTCTGAATTATGTTCGCATGCTATTGATTGTTGGTTTTAATCGTATATGTTTTTATTCTGATAAGTAGGTGTTTCATATACTGCGCTGATGTCAGAGTGGGGGAGGTTACCTTGTTGTTGTTCATGTTAAGAGTTCATATTATCTATCCCTAAAATCATAATCTTTATTAATAACCTGAACCTCCACGTTGGTTCACACAACAAAATTGACCAAAAATACAAAACAATTACTGTGCTCGCACAAAAACACTGAATTTAAAAATGGGGTATGATAGGTATCCCTGGTGAGTACTAAACTCACACCTGCCTGGCTGCGGGAGTTGGCACCCTAAAGGGGAAACATTGTGGTGCCCCCACTCCACGGTGGCTGTCCCTAGAAGCCCTGTTGCACCCTGTAGCCACTAGGGAACTCCCACTACCCGCAGCCTAGGGAAACCACTGTAGGCTATACAAAGATATTCCTACACTAAAGGAATCCTAGATCCCCACACATAAAAACAATGTATAAAGAACGAAGAAGGCAAAACATTGGCGTGCTAGCGAGGGAGTTTTTTGGCACAATCATTTACAGGTCCATCACACTTGTTGTCGATGAGCCTATTATAATATACCACAAAAATCTCAGATGTATTATCATCACAATAGATAGCACAATCCAAGCACTTATCTCCCTTCATCCGCCATTTGCCCAAAACCACAGCGCCTCTACGCGTTTCGCCCCATTGGGCTCCTCAGGAGGCTAGATTCATGGATAAGAAGTGTCCTGATGTGGTGTAGTAGGACACTTCTTATCCATGAATCTAGCCTCCTGAGGAGCCCAATGGGCCAAAAAACTCCCTCGCTAGCACGCCAATGTTTTGCCTTCTGTGTTCCTTATACATTATTGTTTTTATGTGTGGGGATCTAGGATTCCTTTAGTGTAGGAATATCTGTGTATAGCCTACAGTGGTTTCCCTAGGCTGCGGGTGGTGGGAGTTCCCTAGAGGCTACAGGGCTACCTAGCATACCCCTTTTTTAAATTCAGTGTTTTTGTACGAGCACAGTAATTGTTTTGTATTTTTGGTCAATTTTGTGGTGTGAACCAACGTGGAGGTTCAGGTTATTAATAAAGATTATGATTTTAGGGATAGATAATATGTTAATATAATTGAGATCCTGGATAGTATTTATTTTATTTCCTGTTAAGAGTTCCTCTCCCTCTCTCACAGCAATAGGACCCGTTGAAGCGCAGGTGCCCGAAACGGCCGTCGTCCGATTGCAGTACACGCTCTCCCTTGTCTCCCTGCTGCTGACTCTTATGTCACAATAAAGGATTGAAAATTTTATGGATGTGCAGCGCCCCAGAGATCTGGTCGTTGCAGTAATGTCCCTCTGCCACTAAGGGGAGTGATGGTACGTCTGATGGCACTAAAGGAGTTTTACTGACCAGGTATCACCAAGCACACACTACACTTCCCACTCCGGCCACTAAGGGGAGCAAAAGGCTTATTTATTGGGCCACTTCTCACATTGGTAAAACTAGGGGTCGGACAGGAAGTTAGGCAGAATGAAGCCTGGGAGAGCTCCAGGAAGGACCTGTCAGAACTGGGAAATCTGGCAGGTACTTAGCGAAAGGACAGATTGTTACGGAACCGCGCCTGCACTACCTTGCGGCGGTATCCTAAGAAAGAGACAAGAAAGGAAGGATATTGTGGAACAGTGAGAAACGAGATCAGCACAAAGGAGATCCAGTAGGAGTCGTGCCCCGAGAGCGGCAACATCTTACTGAGGCGCATAGCCGGTGGCCGGAGCACCGAAGAAGTAACAGTCTCCACGCATTACTTCAAACAGCGGCAGGACAGTTAATTACAGGTTGGCTGTCTACCATACAACACCTAAGAAGGACATAGGAGGCAGTCGTGGGAGAGGGGCGACACTAGGGTTCCAGAATAACTCCAGGCCTACCTGTCATAAAAGTGTGTCCTAGCCATAACATACCTGGGGGACGGAGAAGAGAAAGATCTAGAATGAATGAGAACAGAAGTTGTGAGGACTATCCTGAATGCTCAGCAGGGAGGCACTACAACACACAGGCGCTAGTGGGTAGACACTGATTTCCACCTGCAAAGGGAACTCTGGATGTGCCTTCGGACCGGCTGGTCTCAGACAGCCCTGTTGAAAGTGCCCTGGATTGAGGATCCTGAAACCTTCAGTAAAAGGTAAAGAAACTGAACCCTGTGTCCTCGTTATTCCTCGCACTACGCACCATCACTCTTTATTGGACGCCCCTTAGTAGGGTCACGGACCGGGTCCAGCCACCGTGACAACCCCAGAACTGAGACAGAAAGGACCGGTACCAAGTAACCTGTGGCCCTGTGTCTGGGGGCGATCCAACTTGGTGTCACAAACAGGATTGTACTTAAGCCTGAAGAATCAGGTCATGTGTGCCTTGGAACTGTGACTTATTGCAAAGACTGTGTACCGCTATTTGCTGCCAAAAATCCGCCATTGCTGCGCCGTGTGGAGCGCGAAGGGAGGAGCCATAGCTTCGTGGATGGCGCCGGCTGGAAAAGCGCGCGGAGCGGAAGACGCGGTGAGGCGCCGACCCCGGAAGGAGAACCCCGACCCCGACCGATTAGCAAGGGGGAGGAACGGCCATGTCAGACCCCGGAGGAGCGGAGGCGGCGGCCACAGCTGCAGACTCGGGAGCACTTCCGGATTCCGCGGTAAGCACAGCCACAAACCCGGTATCACCGCTAGAGGCCGCGGGGCTTACCGCTTCCACCAACCAGCCGGATAGTGCCACCGCTACAGCAGCCATAATGCCCTTCTCTATGCCGTACCTACCAGGGGCCGCCTGGCTCCCGCGATACTTTGGAGAAGCTCATACGTTAACTAACTTTAAAGAAGGGATTTGTAGCCTGCTCGAGTTTTATCCCTTGACGGAGCCTCAGAAGGTTGATATGATAATCGGCCAACTCTTTGGAGCGGCATTGAGGGAAGTAAAGTCCTGGCCCGCTGCGGACAAGAAAACTGCGCAACAATTATTTGCCAAGCTTAAACCCACCTTTGACACCCGCACCGCTACGGAAATTAAATTGACGTTCTATGGGTGCAAGCAGCGGTCGCAGGATAGCTTACGGGACTATGCCCTTAATCTGCAGAAGGCGCTGCGGGCCATCAAACAAAGTGACCCAAGCAGCATGCAAGATGAAGATAAACTCCTGAAAGAGCGGTTCATCGAAGGGCTCCTGTGCATTAACCAAAGGGCCCAGCTACACTTCCTGGCCATGCAGAATCCAGACCTGAATTTCATGCAATTCAAAGATAAAGCTATCCAGGCTCTACCGGAGCGGCAGCCCAGCCGTGCCACACTTCCCAGGCGGCAAGCCCTCACATACCACCAGGAGGTGGCGCCGGATGCACCTGTCTCCGCCGAAGCCGATGCCCAGATCCTGGACGACGACTCTCCTGCAGGACTGCGCCTCCAGGTACAGGAACTGACCAGGAGCGTTGCTGCCCTAGAGCGGACCGTCCAGTCCCTACAGGAGGCCCCCCAAGGAGAAGATCCAGCTGGCTTCCAGACCGGAGGATGTCCCCTGGCAACGACCAAGGAGGGTTCCATCGACCAGAGGCAGAGACGACGATCGTTTTCATCAGGATGGACGACCTATCTGCTGCCGCTGCCATCGGGTGGGCCATCTTGCAAGGTACTTTCAGTTAAACGAGCAACCCCTGGGGCCAAGGGCCAACCCCCAGGAGTAGAACGCCCAGGCCCGCAAAATTGGAGAGCCAAATACATCGGGGGGCGTCCTGTTCACCCCATCGTGATCGACGGTATCCCCATGAACGCTTTGCTGGACACCGGTTCCCAGGTGACAACTATGCCCTACATTCTTTATAGGCGTTATTGGGAGGACACTGACATCACCCGTGCCCCTGATGATGATTTCACCATAATAGCTAGCAATGGTCAGCCACTGCCGCAAGTGGGATATAAAGAGGTCACTATTAAGGTGGGGCGGGAATTGGAGGCCCAAGGAATTGTCATTGTTGATATTGACCAGCGTTAACGTAACCCCATGATGACCATCGGTACTAATGTCATAGAAAATTGTCTTGCAGAAATTATTGTTTTGTTGCAGCAAGTAGCAGAGACAGCTGGTCACAATGAACAACGTGCCTTACAGAAAGAAATCAGAGCCCTAATGCGAAGACAGCAAGTGGAGCTGACTGGTGGTGAAATTGGCCGGGTCACAGTGAGTGATTCGAACCCCATTGCAATACCCCCCAGGAGTGAAATGTTAATATGGTGTCGGGCAGCCATAGGTCTCGGGGGTAAAGACTATCAGGCCCTGGTAGAACCTGTGTATTCGGAGAATAGGCCTACGCTCCTGACAGCCAGAGGGGTGGTTGACGTCCGCAAGGGGAGGGTGCTGGTACGTGTTCTTAACTGCGGGGAGGAGGAAGTCCACCTAACTAAATATGTCACAGTTGCCAAGCTGTTTACTGTTAATAATAGTGTGATACAGGCACCCGGGCCCTTGGCTCCGTCCAAGTCGGCGGAGGACAACGGCTCTGCAGAGCAATCAAAAGATTGGTGCCAAGAATTACATGTGGGCACTGATGCTACTCCATCTCACCAGATACAGGGGGCCTACTGGGTGGTTCATGAGTATGAGCGGGTATTCAGCAAACACCCCCTTGATTTCGGGCGGGTAAAAGGGATTCAACATCACATCCCCACAGGAGATCACCCGCCCATAAAAGAAAGATACCGTCCTGTACCCCCAGCTCATTATCAGTGTGCCAAGGACATGTTGCGAGAGATGAAGGAGGCTAGGGTAGTGAGAGACAGCTGTAGCCCCTGGACAGCTCCATTAGTCCTCGTTAGAAAGAAAGATGGCACCATGAGGATGTGTGTGGATTATAGGCAATTCAACCGCATTACACATAAGGACGCATACCCCCTGCCTAGGATAGAGGAGTCCTTGGCTGCGTTAAAGTCTGCTAATTACTTCTCTACTTTAGATCTCACCAGTGGGTATTGGCAGGTTCCCGTGGCAGAGGCGGACAAAGAAAAGACCGCCTTCACGACGCCGATGGGTCTCTGCGAGTTCAACTACATTGTTGTGAATTCTGTTGTCGGGCTCCCTCCTGTGGTCATGAATGGTACTTTGGCTGGTTCTGTCCATGGACTTTCTCTGGTGGCTGTGGGTGTTTCTGAGTTTCCTTCCACAGGTGACGAGGTTAATTCGTTAGCTGACTCCTCTATTTAACTCCACTTAGATCTTTGCTCCATGCCACCTGTCAATGTTCCAGTATTGGTCTAGTTCACTCCTGGATCGTTCTTGTGACCTGTCTTCCCAGCAGAAGCTAAGTGACTGCTTGTTTTTCTCTGGTTTGCTATTTTTCTGTCCAGCTTGCTATTTGGATTGTTGTCTTGCTTGCTGGAAGCTCTGGGACGCAGAGGGAGCGCCTCCGCACCGTGAGTCGGTGCGGAGGGTCTTTTTGCGCCCTCTGCGTAGTGTTTTTGTGCTGACCGAAAAGCTACCTTTCCTATCCTCAGTCTGTTCAGTAAGTCGGGCCTCACTTTGCTTAATCTATTTCATCTCTGTGTTTGTATTTTCATCTTTACTCACAGTCATTATATGTGGGGGGCTGCCTTTTCCTTTGGGGAATTTCTCTGAGGCAAGGTAGGCTTTATTTTTCTCTCTTTAGGGCTAGCTAGTTCCTTAGGCTGTGCCGAGTTGCATAGGGAGCGTTAGGAGCAGTAGCGTAGCTACTGGGGGGGCAGAGGGGGCCATCGCCCCGGGCCCAGTCACCTGAAGGGGCCCACCGGGAGCCAGGGCCACTTCTGTGTCAAGGCAGAACATAGATAGGAGCAGACATTATACTGCTCTGCTCCTATGCTGACAGAGACTCTGCAAGCTGGCTACTAGCACAGTGGCCGGCTGCAGTCTCCCCCCTGCAGTGAATGGTTTCGCCCGTGTCTGACCTTAAGCTTTTCCCCAGTTTTTTTCACTCTGTGCAGTGCACGCTGGGATTGGCTCAGGCTCGCTGGGTCCTAGTGCCCACACCTTGCATTTCACCTAGACACTTCCTGGTCCTGCCTGCAATAATTATCAGTAAGTGCTGGGGATGGAACATGTTAGGTTTATTAATTCAGGTATGTCACTGTGATGTGAATGTGAGACCATTGGGGTATTGTGGGGGCTGAAAGTGGGTGAGGGGGGATAGGGTACTGAGGGGGTGAATGTGAGATGATAGGGGTATTGTGGAGGAGAGGAGACAGGGCACTGAGGGGTAAATGTGAGACCATGGGGGTGTTGTGGGGGCTGAAGGTGGGTGAGGTGGGACAGGGCACCGAGGGGTGGATGTAAGTTGATGGTGGCATTGGGGCGGAAGTGGGGCAGTGGGAACAGGGCACTGGGGGCTGAATATTATAATGTTTTGTTATGATATTATATGTACTCCATCACGTAATATTTGCTGTCTGGGGAGGCTGGAGATGGGGGGGATGTTTTTCGGGGGTGGGTGGGTAGGGGGCTTTTGATAAGAGCCACCTGGGTCTTTTATGAGTATTAGTATACGAAGCCCCCATATAGTAACCAAGAGCTGCATCACATTTACAGCACCACTCCAGCATTTTTTTTAATTTCACTGCTGGAGCGGTGCTGAAAATCCACGTCCCCTGCCCTCTGTCTGATACTCACCTTCTGGCGTTTTCATCTGTTTTTGTCTCCGCTCTGCTCCGTCTTCTGCAGTTTGTGACCTGTGCGCTGCTCCAGTGTTTCATGCAGCAGCGCAGAGGTCACTAATCCATGTGAGTCTATGGGAGCCTCGTTCTGGCCTCTTTCTCACTCTCAGGCTATGTGCACACGTTGCGGATTTGGCTGCAGATCCGCAGCAGTTTTCCATGTGTTGTACAGTACCATGTAAACCTATGGAAAACCAAATCCACAGTGCACATGGTGCAGAAAATACCGCACGGAAACGCTGAGTTGTATTTTCCGCAGTATGTCAATTCTTTGAGCGGATTCCGCAGCGTTTTACACCTGCTCCTGTATAGGAATCCACAGGTGTAAAAACGCAGGTGAAATCCTCACAAAAATGCAGGAAATCTACGATAAATCCACAGGTAAAACGCAGCACGTTTTACCTGTGGATTTTGCAAAAACGGTGTGGAAAAATCCGCAACGCGTGCACATAGCCTCATAGTCTTACACTGAGTGCTTGTGACATAGCTTCTAACTTCTGGCTTGTCAGAAGCTGCGCTCACAAGTTTGAGCCGCGGCACTGCAGCAGTGCCACAAAATAGTGAATACGCCAGAAGATGAGTAAATGACCGGGGACTTTCGCTTCAAACACCACTCCAGCGGTGGAAAAAAAGGCCTCCTAGAGTGGTGCTTTAATAATTTAATAATAAACAATTTATTACTATAAATTTGATAAAGGTTTGGAATAAATGTCTGCAGTTACTTTATGTGACTGCAGACTGCCAAATCATGACAGGGAGCTGCGGGCCCATCATACTGTGTATAAGGGAGCTGCGGGCCCATCATACTGTGTATAAGGGAGCTGCGGGCATATCATACTGTGTATATGGAAGCTGTGCCTGGCCCCATCATACTGTGTAAAGGGAGCTGTGGGCCCATCATACTGTGTATAAGGAAGCTGTGCCTGGCCCCATCATACTGTGTATAAGGGAGCTGTACCTGGCCCCATCATACTGTGTATAAGGGAGCTGCAGGCCCATCATATTGTGTATAAGGGAGCTGTGGTCCCATCATACTGTGTATAAGGGAGCTGTGGCCCCATCATACTGTGTATAAGGAAGCTGTGGGCCCATCATACTGTGATAAGGGAGCTGCGGGCCCATCATACTGTGTATAAGGGAGCTGTGGCCCCATCATACTGTGTATAAGGAAGCTGCGGGCCCATCATACTGTGTAATAAGGGAGCGGCGGGCCCATCATACTGTGTATAAGGAAGCTGTGGCCCCATCATACTGTGTATAAGGAAGCTGTGGCCCCATCATACTGTGTATAAGGGAGCTGCGGGCCCATCATACTGTATATAAGGAAGCTGTGCCTGACCCCATCATACTGTGTAAAGGGAGCTGCGGGCCCATCATACTGTGTATAGGGGAGCTGCGGGCCCATCATACTGTGTATAGGGGAGCTGCGGGCCCATCATACTGTGTATAGGGGAGCTGCGGGCTCATCATACTGTGTATAAGGGAGCTGTGGGCCCATCTTACTGTGTGTAAGGAAGCTGTGGCCCCATCATACTGTGTATAAGGGAGATGTGGCCCCATCATACTGTGTGTAAGGGAGCTGCGGGCCCATCATACTGTGTATAAGGAAGCTGTGGCCCCATCATACTGTGTATAAGGGAGCTGCGGGCCCATCATACGGTGTATGGGGGAGCTGTTGCCCAATCATACTGTGTATAAGGAAGCTGTGCCCCCATCATACTGTGTATAAGGAAGCTGTGCCCCCATCATACTGTGTATAAGGAAGCTGTGGCCCATCATACTGTGTACAGGAGAACTGTGAGGGACATCATACTGTGATAAGGGAGCTGTGGACCCACCATACTGTGTATAGGGAACTCTGAGGGCATATTGTGCATATGGGAGCTGTTGGCCCATTACACTGTATATAGGGGAGCTCTGGGGGGCATTACACTTTGTATAGTGGAGCTCTGTCAGCATTATACTGTGTAAAGGGGAGCAGTGAGAACATCATACGGTGTATCGGGGAATTATAGAATCATCATACTGTGTATAGAGGAGCTGTGGGGGCCTTATACCGTGTATATGGAAGCTTTGAGCTCACCATACTGTGTATAATGGAGCAGTACATGAGGGAACTTAGGGGACATTATTAAATGTAAAGTGGGCACTTAAGCATTACTGTATTGTTATAGGGGCACTCAGAGTATTGCGACCATCAAAGTTGCATATTGTCACAATATGGCTGTAAAATCAATGTTTGTTTTTATCTATAGGTTTATTTTCAATAACAGAGCGGTCATATTCTGAGGTTCCACTATATTCACAATTAGAGTGCGCAACCGTAGCTGTAATCAAGGTTAGCTGGTTAGGGGCCCACTCAGATGTTTCGCCCCCCCCTAAGTTGAAACCCTAGCTACGCCTCTTGTTAGGAGCAATCCACGGCTATTTCTAGTGTGGTTGATAGGATTAGGGATTGCGGTCAGCAGAGTTCCCACGTCCCAGAGCTCGTCCTATATTATCAGTAACTATCAGGTCATTCCGTGTGCTCTTAACCTCCAGGTCCATTATTGTCCTGACCACCAGGTCATAACACTACATGCCCTTCAGATTGTGCCACGCCCCGGGGACGTTCCAGAGGATGATGGAGTGCTGTTTGGGACACAAGAACTTTGAGACCGTGCTGCTGTATCTGGACGATGTCATTGTCTTCTCTAAGACCTATGAAGACCATCTGAAGCACCTGGCTGAGGTCTTTGAAGCGCTGTCCAACTTTGGCTTAAAGGTGAAACCGTCTAAATGTCATCTGCTCAAACCCAAAGTACAGTACCTGGGCCATGTGGTGAGTGCCGAAGGAGTGGCCCCAGACCCCGACAAGGTCACGGTGATCAGGGACTGGCCGCAGCCCAGTAACATTCATGAGATCCAGCAGTTCCTCGGGTTGGTGGGTTACTACCGGAGGTTTATCAAGGACTTACATAACATAGTAACATAGTAACATAGTTAGTAAGGCCGAAAAAAGACATTTGTCCATCCAGTTCAGCCTATATTCCATCATAATAAATACCCAGATCTACGTCCTTCTACAGAACCTAATAATTGTATGATACAATATTGTTCTGCTCCAGGAAGACATCCAGGCCTCTCTTGAACCCCCCGACTGAGTTCGCCATCACCACCTCCTCAGGCAAGCAATTCCAGATTCTCACTGCCCTAACAGTAAAGAATCCTCTTCTATGTTGGTGGAAAAACCTTCTCTCCTCCAGACGCAAAGAATGCCCCCTTGTGCCCGTCACCTTCCTTGGTATAAACAGATCCTCAGCGAGATATTTGTATTGTCCCCTTATATACTTATACATGGTTATTAGATCGCCCCTCAGTCGTCTTTTTTCTAGACTAAATAATCCTAATTTCGCTAATCTATCTGGGTATTGTAGTTCTCCCATCCCCTTTATTAATTTTGTTGCCCTCCTTTGTACTCTCTCTAGTTCCATTATATCCTTCCTGAGCACCGGTGCCCAAAACTGGACACAGTACTCCATGTGCGGTCTAACTAGGGATTTGTACAGAGGCAGTATAATGCTCTCATCATGTGTATCCAGACCTCTTTTAATGCACCCCATGATCCTGTTTGCCTTGGCAGCTGCTGCCTGGCACTGGCTGCTCCAGGTAAGTTTATCATTAACTAGGATCCCCAAGTCCTTCTCCCTGTCAGATTTACCCAGTGGTTTCCCGTTCAGTGTGTAATGGTGATATTGATTCCCTCTTCCCATGTGTATAACCTTACATTTATCATTGTTAAACCTCATCTGCCACCTTTCAGCCCAAGTTTCCAACTTATCCAGATCCATCTGTAGCAGAATACTATCTTCTCTTGTATTAACTGCTTTACATAGTTTTGTATCATCTGCAAATATCGATATTTTACTGTGTAAACCTTCTACCAGATCATTAATGAATATGTTGAAGAGAACAGGTCCCAATACTGACCCCTGCGGTACCCCACTGGTCACAGCGACCCAGTTAGAGACTATACCATTTATAACCACCCTCTGCTTTCTATCACTAAGCCAGTTACTAACCCATTTACACACATTTTCCCCCAGACCAAGCATTCTCATTTTGTGTACCAACCTCTTGTGCGGCACGGTATCAAACGCTTTGGAAAAATCGAGATATACCACGTCCAATGACTCACCGTGGTCCAGTCTATAGCTTACCTCTTCATAAAAACTGATTAGATTGGTTTGACAGGAGCGATTTCTCATAAACCCATGCTGATATGGAGTTAAACAGTTATTCTCATTGAGATAATCCAGAATAACATCCCTCAGAAACCCTTCAAATATTTTACCAACAATAGAGGTTAGACTTACTGGCCTATAATTTCCAGGTTCACTTTTAGAGCCCTTTTTGAATATTGGCACCACATTTGCTATGCGCCAGTCCTGCGGAACAGACCCTGTCGCTATAGAGTCACTAAAAATAAGAAATAATGGTTTATCTATTACATTACTTAGTTCTCTTAGTACTCGTGGGTGTATGCCATCCGGACCCGGAGATTTATCTATTTTAATCTTATTTAGCCGGTTTCGCACCTCTTCTTGGGTTAGATTGGTGACCCTTAATATAGGGTTTTCATTGTTTCTTGGGATTTCACCTAGCATTTCATTTTCCACCGTGAATACCGTGGAGAAGAAGGTGTTTAATATGTTAGCTTTTTCCTCGTCATCTACAACCATTCTTTCCTCACTATTTTTTAAGGGGCCTACATTTTCAGTTTTTATTCTTTTACTATTGATATAGTTGAAGAACAGTTTGGGATTAGTTTTACTCTCCTTAGCAATGTGCTTCTCTGTTTCCTTTTTGGCAGCTTTAATTAGTTTTTTAGATAAAGTATTTTTCTCCCTATAGTTTTTTAGAGCTTCAATGGTGCCATCCTGCTTTAGTAGTGCAAATGCTTTCTTTTTACTGTTAATTGCCTGTCTTACTTCTTTGTTTAGCCACATTGGGTTTTTCCTATTTCTAGTCCTTTTATTCCCACAAGGTATAAACCGCTTACACTGCCTATTTAGGATGTTCTTAAACATTTCCCATTTATTATCTGTATTCTCATTTCTGAGGATATTGTCCCAGTCTACCAGATTAAGGGCATCTCTAAGCTGGTCAAACTTTGCCTTCCTAAAGTTCAATGTTTTTGTGACTCCCTGACAAGTCCCCCTAGTGAAAGACAGGTGAAACTGCACAATATTGTGGTCGCTATTTCCTAAATGCCCAACCACCTGCAGATTTGTTATTCTGTCAGGTCTATTAGATAGTATTAGGTCTAAAAGTGCAGCTCCTCTGGTTGGATTCTGCACCAATTGTGAAAGATAATTTTTCTTGGTTATCACCAAGAAGGCCGCGCCGTTGCAAGACCTGTTGGTGGGCCAGCCCAAGAAATCCAAGGGTAAGAATACCCCGTTGGATTGGAACGACAGACTGTAAGGATCGTTCACTTGCTTAAAATCGGCATTAACGGGAGAGGAAGTACTAGCCTACCCGGAATACGACCAACCATTTGTATTGTACACGGACGCCAGCAACGTGGGGCTGGGAGCGGTGCTGTCCCAGGTCCAGAAGGGCAAGGAACGAGTAATCGCTTATGCCAGCAGGAAACTTCGCCCCACTGAAAGGAACCCAGACAACTATAGTTCCTTCAAGCTGGAGTTCCTCGCAGTCGTTTGGGCCGTGACGGAGAGGTTCAAGCACTATCTGGCCTCAACGAAATTCCCTGTCTTCACAGATAATAATCCACTTACGCACTTGGACACAGCGAAACTCAGCGCCTTGGAGCAGCGGTGGATGGCCCGGTTGCACAAGAATGCGAATGCCGATGCATTGTCCTGAATGCCTCACCTACCCGAAACGGAGGAAGACCCAGAAGCATTTGAAGAAGTGGAGCTGCCCGCTTTCCATCGTCCCAAGGCAACTCAGTGTTCCCATCAGGTGGAAAACAGGTGCAGAAACAAACAGGGCGCCCCGTTGAATCTCCTGCCCCACCACGGGTGGACAGAGAACCAGGATGGTGACCCTGCGGTCCGTCGGGTGAAGGAGCTCCTGATGCAGGCAGGTTTGCATCCTGGCCCGGATGATCCACCGGAGAAATTACAGTTGTGGAAGGAGAGGGGCAAACTGTTTCTTCACGATGGCAAGCTGTGCCGAAGGAACATCGACCCTCGCACTCATGAATTAGTGTGGCAGATTGTGGTCCCCAGACAAGATGTGCCCATGGTCCTGGGAGCATACCACGATGGGGCAGGACACTTCGGATGGAGAAAGCTGGAGAGGCTACTCCGTGGGAGGTTCTACTGGGTCGGCATGAGGAAGGCCATCGAGAAGTGGTGTCGAGAGTGTGGCCCCTGTAGCCTATGCCGGAAGGATCGGGACAGCCAACGGGCTCCCCTGCAGCCCATCATCACCAAATGGCCGCTCGAGTTGGTCGCGCTGGATCACGTAAAGCTAACACCTAGCCGGTCAGGGTATATCTACGCTCTCACCATTGTAGACCACTATTCCAGATTCCTGGTAGTCATACCAGTCAAAGATCTGATGGCTAGGACGGCTACCAAAACGTTCCAGCAGTACTTCTGTCGACCCCATGGGTACCCAGAGAAGGTGTTGACCGATCACGGGCCGGCATTTGAAGCAGAGGTTTTCCAGGAGTTCTGCAATTTGTACTGGTGTAAGAAGATCAGAACCACGCCATACCATCCACAGACCAACGGGATGTGTGAAAAGATGAATCAAGTGGTGATCGACTTACTGAAAACCTTACCTGTAGAGGAGCGGAACTTGTGGCCTACAAAGTTACCAGACTTGGTGGACATGTACAACCACATTCTGGTGAATTCCACCAACTGCACCCCAGCGTACCTGATGCGAGGAAGGTCTAGCAAGTTACCCGTCGATCTGGACATGGGGGTTCTGACCCCCGAAGATATATCACCAGATGCGGATTGGGATACCGAGAGGCAGCAGAGGTACCGCAAAGTACAAGAAAGTGTGGAAAAGAGTCTCGCTCAGGCCAGACAGAAGCAAGAGAGAGACTACAACCAGCATGCTCCCGCGGCTCCATTGGCACCTGGTGAGCAAGTACTCAAAAGAAAGAGGAGACTACACAAGCTTGATGATCAATGGAAAGCGGAACCGTATACCATTCTCCCCTCCGACTTCAACAATACAAAGGTCTGTCTCATCAGTAAGGACGGAGGGGAGACCTCAGTGGCCATATCCAGAGACCACCTGAAAATATGCCCGGATAAGCTGAAAGATGGGGAAACAGATCCCAGGATTTCTCCGCCCGTGGAAGAAGAGAAGATGATACACACTGTTCTTGGCGATTTTCCCCAGTCCTGGACTCAAATAAATCAGGCCATTGTGGTACCTGTCCTAACGTTCCATCAACCGAGACCGCCAGAACTAAATGTGGTGCCAGGGCAGCTGGACCCGCCAGCGCAGCCGACCTCACCAGAAGATGCGATGCCAACCATCGAACCAGCGGGTCCTCCCTCTGTCATCGGTGAATCTGCCATGCCCACCACTAATAGTGGTAGCACTGAGGACACTAGTATGCCAGTGCTGCCTAGACTCACTAGAAGTGTAACTAGAAGACAGTGCACTACACTAGCGATAGCAAGCGTAGCGGGTCCTGTCAGGCCAGTAGCAACCCCTGCGCTGCGGAGGTCCACGCGTAGCACCAAGAATCAGACTCCACTTCGTTATAGACCTTGGCGATATTAACGATAGTTGTTATTTGGTTGAAAATGCTTGTGTAAATATTTGTGTTATAGGTTAAAAATGGACAATGGTGTGATGGACAGTGAATCACTCCAAAACTTTCACAGGGGCCCCTTTGTTTACCCGGGGTCCCTGCTATTCTATGGTTACACCTACAGAACTGGAAGTCATGGACTGTGCATGACCAATCTTTTGCAACGTTCAAGTGTCCTTACCTTCCATAACGGAAAGCACTGTTATGTTTATTTGTTCATAGTATATATATATATATATATATATATATATATATATATATATATAAGAATTTTTGTGTGTTTTCTATTAACATGTATTGTTCTTCTTTTCCCAGTCCGGGAGTACTGGATTTAACCGGGGGGGGGGGGGGGGGGGGGAGGGGGGAGGCGGGTTGGGGGGGTGCAGCGCCCCAGAGATCTGGTCATTGCAGTAACGTCGCTCTGCCACTAAGGGGAGTGATGGTACGTCTGATGGCACTAGAGGAGTTTTACTGACCAGGTATCACCAAGCCCACACTACACTTCACACTCCGGCCACTAGCGGGAGCAAAAGGTTTATTTATTGGGCCACTTCTCACATTGGTAAAACTAGGGGTCGGACAGGAAGTTAGGCAGAATGAAGCCTGGGAGAGCTCCAGGAAGGACCTGTCAGAACTGGGAAATCTGGCAGGTACTTAGCGAAAGGACAGATTGTTACGGAACCGCGCCTGCACTACCTTGCGGCGGTATCCTAAGAAAGTGACAAGAAAGGAAGAATATTGTGGAACAGTGAGAAACGAGATCAGCACAAAGGAGATCCAGTAGGAGTCGTGCCCCGAGACCGGCAACATCTTACTGAGGCGCAGAGCCGGTGGCCGGAGCACCGAAGAAGTAACAGTCTCCACGCATTACTTCAAACAGCGGCAGGACAGTTAATTACAGGTTGGCTGTCTACCATACAACACCTAAGAAGGACATATGAGGCAGTCGTGGGAGAGGGGCGACACTAGGGTTCCAGAATAACTCCAGGCCTACCTGTCATAAAGGTGCATCCTAGCCATAACATACCTGGGGGACGGAGAAGAGAAAGATCTAGAATGAACGAGAACAGAAGTTGTGAGGACTATCCTGAATGCTCAGCAGGGAGGCACTACAACACACAGGCGCTAGTGGGTAGACACTGATTTCCACCTGCAAAGGGAACTCTGGATGTGCCTTCGGACCGGCCGGTCTCAGACAGGCCTGTTGAAAGTGCCCTGGATTGAGGATCATGAAACCTTCAGTAAAAGGTAAAGAAACTGAACCCTGTGTCCTCGTTATTCCTCGCACTACGCACCATCACTCTTTATTGGACGTCCCTTAGCAGGGTCACGGACCGGGTCCAGCCACCGTGACAACCCCAGAACTGAGACAGAAAGGACCGGTACCAAGTAACCTGTGGCCCTGTGTCTGGGGGCAATCCAGATGGTGAGTGCTCTCAACTTTCTTTGTTACTTTGGACTGCACTGTTTTTCATGATTGAGCACCTGGATCCCTCTGTGGCAACATTAAGCAACTAATCAGCTGTTCCTGAAGGACGCATGTGGTGCATCTGTTGCAGTAAGTGCTGTACATATTTTTCTCTTTTTGATAAAAAAATTAATACAATCGGTTATGTCAGGCTGAGGCCTGGTGAGTCTGTGGTGGAAAAATCTTTTATTGGCAGGCATACATTGCATAGTTCTGTCTGCTAGCCATGTTCTACTCATTTTTTATTGTTTTCAAAAATTCACAAAAAAAACAGGAAAAAAAATGCAGTCTGTTATCTCAGGCTGAGGCCTGGTGTATCTTTGGTGAAAAACATATTCGCTTAGCAGGCATACTGACCACATATAAATGTTCTACCAATAAATCCATTTGTATTGAGGTTTTCAAATATTTCAATAGTCCATTAAAAGTGGGCAAAGGGCAAGGGGCGGGGAAGTGGAAGTGAAGCTGATGGTGCATGCAGAGGACGAGGCCGTGGCCAAACTGAAAGTGGGCCACATCAAAGACCCACATCTTCGCGCTCAACCTTCCTGTCCCTGTTTCTAGGGGACCGCAGCACACCACTATTGAAGCCAGAGCAGTGTGAAACGGTTGTTGGTTGGATAGCGGATAATGCTTCCAGTCACTTAGCCACCATCACCATGTCTTCCACATGGTCAAGTCTGAGTAGCCGTGATTGTGGACTGGATATTACTCACCCTAATCCTCCTTTCTCCCACCATGCCGAGTGCCCTGAGAAAACTGATCTCACACTTGGACACTCCGAAGAGCTGTTCAGTTTTCCCTTTAAAGATTCTGGATTCTCGGACACTCAACTTGAAGTGGGGCCAGATGAGATAGCATGTAGCGATGTCCAAACATTTGAACAGCCACGGTCACACGAAAGCGATGGTGGGAAAGTGTCACAAGAGGTGGACGATGATGAGATACAATTTCCAGAAAAACAGGAGGAGGAGCAGGGTGCGGATGTGGAAGAAGAGGTGGTGGATGACATAGTGACTGACCCAACCTGGCAGGAGGACATGCAGAGTGAGGACAACAGCACACATGGGGAAAGAGGCATATCACCCCAACAGGCAAGAAGAAGCAGTGTGGGGGCCGCAGACAGAAGGCGTGCATCCATTCCCCGAAACACCAACATGATGGATGTTGCCATTCCAACTGTTAGATCTTCCCAATTCTGGTTATTTTTTAAAGACTCTGCCGATAACCCCAAACAGACCATTTGCAGCACTTGCCATGCCCACATCAGCAGGAGTAGCAAAACTACCAGCCTGGCCACCACCAGCATGATTAGGCACATGGCAGCAAAGCACCTGATTTTGTGGGCCGAAACCCAGGCTCCAGGAAGACTGTCTGCAGGTGACAACACAGCTTCTTCCACTGTTTTGCGTAGAAGCCAATCCCCAGTTCACCGTGCCTGTGAAGATGCCTCGGGCCCTGCACTTGTTGTTGCCCACAGTCAATCGTCACCATCATCAAACCTGTCCATGTCCTTGGCCCAGCCCAGCCTTCAGTTGTCTATACCCCAGTCATTGGAATGCAAGCCAAAATACTCAGCCAATGCCCCACAGTTCACAGTTAATTCGAACATTGCTCGTCTGCTTGCAATGTTGCCTTTTCGGCTCGTTGAGACGGAAGCTTTCTGTAACCTGATGGTGGCGGCCGTCCAAAGGTACTCGGTCCCCAGTCACCACTATTTCTCCCAGTGTGCCATACCGGCATTACACCAGCATGTGTCCCACAACATTACCTGTGCCCTCAATAATACTGTTACAGGGAAAGTCCACCTAACCACGGACACATGGACAAGTGCTTGTGGGCAGGGATGGTACTTCTCACTGACGGCACAGTGGGTTAACATAGTGGAAGTTGGGACCCAGTTGGACCTTGGGATGGAACACATCCTCCCTACGCCGAGGATTTCAGGCCCTACACCAATCAGGGTTGCCCCCACAGTCTACAGCTCCTGCACCTCCTCCCCCTCTTCAGCCTCCATCTCTGAAATTAACACATCAGTCAGAAGCTGGAAGCACTGCAGCACTGCCTCAGCCAAGCGGCAACAGGCTGTGCTGAAGCCAATCTGCATAGGTGACAAACCGCACAATGCAGAAGAGTTGTGGACAGCGCTGAAAGAGCAGTCAGATATTTGGATGACACCGCTGAACCTACAGCCAAGCATGGTCGTATGTGACAATGGCCGGAACCTGGTGGCGGCTCTGAGGCAAATTGAGATCACACATACCTTGCCTGGCCCATGTGCTTAACCTCGTGGTTTTCTGAAAAGCTACCTGGAGCTGCCGGATCTGCTAGTGAAAGTATGCCGTCTGTCTGCCTATTTTAGAAAGTCAGCTACCGCTTCAGCCGCCCTTGCTGTGCTTCAGCAGCATTTGCAGCTTCCAGCTCACCGACTGGTGTGTGATGTCCCCACGTGTTGGAACTCTACACTGCATATGTTGGAAAAGATTTGTGAGCAGAAGAGGGCAGTTGTTGATTACCAGCATCAACAAGGCCATCAACATTCAGTTCAGACTCCACACATAAGACCTCAGGAGTGGGCATGGATGTCAGACATATGTACCATCCTCCAGAATTTTGAGGACTGTATCAAGATGGTTAGCGGCGATGACGCCATAATTAGCGTCACCATCCTGCATCTCAGCATTCTCAAAAAACCTATCTGCTCACAATTCAAGAGGATGCACTGCAAGCAGAGCATGAGGACATGGAGCAAGTAACCATACAGGGTGATTACACTCAGCCCAGCCTCATGTCATCACAAAGGGGATTGTTATGAGGAGGAGGAGGAAGAAGAGGAGCTACTTTCATGCTCTATAGACAGTACTACAAGCACAGCTGTCATACCATCTGTTCAGTGGAGATGGCCTGAGAACAGGAAGGAGGAGGAAGACAGCTTGGTCAGTCACCCTGTTGGTGAGGACACAGAAGGCTTGCCTGTTAGCAGTCTGGCATGCATGGCAGACTTTGTTACGCTGCATTTCCTGTGACCCTTGCATTATTAAAATTTTCTGTGACACTCATTACTGGTCGGTGACACTTCTAGACCGTCGCTACAAGGAGAACTTTCAATCTCTTCTTCCAGTGGCAGACAATTGTACAAAAATGTTGCTGTACCAGAGGGCCTTTGTAGCAGAATTACTTAAAAAATTCCCATGTCAGAATGCTTGCAGCAGATGTCAGAGTTTGTTATACAACCATGGAGTCCAAGCGAGAGAGACAGAAGTACAATCCAGCTCAGGCAGCGCAACAATAGCAAAGTTCTGGGACAGTTTTCTCACACGCTCCAATCCTGCCGGCACAGAGGCAACAGACGCTGGCACAAGAAGTGCAATTTTTAGGAAGATGCTGATCATACAAACATCCTTCATGATTCCTCTGTGCCTTTTAATTATTGGGTATCCAAGTTGGACACGTGGCATGAACTGGCTCTCTATGCCTTGAAAGTCCTGGCCTGCCCTTCTACTACCATTCTGTCAGAGCAGGTTTTTAGTGCCGCTGGTGGAATTATAACAGATAAGCGCATCCGCCTGCCAACTGACAATGCGGACAGGCTGACTCTTATCAAAATGAACAAGGGTTGGATTGGGCAAGACTTCTGTATACCACCAAATGAAAACAGCGAAACATAACCTCAAATACATTGTCTTTTTTGTGGAGGTGTATTCTCATGCACCTCTTCCCATCCACACATTGGTATCCACTTCCTGATTTGGTCTGTTTGGTGTTATCCTCCTCCTTATCCTCATCCTCATCATCCACAACCAGTCCAGTACAGCACCAGGGTGAATGTATTCCGTGATGCAAATGTCACTCAACTTTTGTGCAAGGGTGTTTTTATGATGCCCATTACTAATTAGAAACCAAAACAAATGTTACTCCCCCAGGGGAATCTGTTATCAAAATGAGATGTACATACATTCTTCCCATTTATTCTCATATTTTACATTTTTACTATCTCGGGACCATCCTCTTATGACCTTATTGAAATACTATTATATTAAATTTTTATTTATATCCCTATCTCTGAGCTCTTGCTAGGGACCAACATATCTTGTTGTACACATTCTGTCTTCATATCTTTGAACCTGTGTTCACCCCTCCCATTTGTTATTTACTTTCATAGGTGGATTCACATCCTTTAGTTATTTGTTTGATTTCAGTATAATTTATCTTTGTCTCCTCATTCTCCACCACTAGATCACCAGGGTTTACATGTTCTGTGCTGCTACAGGCAGTCCAATTTTTGGCAAGGATGTCTATGATGCACATAGTATAATTTTTAAAATACTTACCCCCCATGGGGAAAGGTTTGTCTGCTCATGCACTGCGTGTATGGGCATTCCAAGTCTAGGAGACCTGTTATGGCCGGCAATCAGGCAACACAGTGTGCAGTAATCAGCGCACATACAGAGATCTGGCAATAACCAAAAACAATAGGACGAGCTCTGAGACGTGGAATCTCTGTAGACTGCAGTACCTGATCTATCCTCACACAACTATAAGCAGCAGTGGATTGCGCCTATCACTACCTATGCAACTCGGCACTGCCTGAGGAGCTGACTAGCCTGAAGATAGAAATACAAGCCTGACTTACCTCAGAGAAATACCCCAAAGGAATAGGCAGCCCCCCACATATAATGACTGTTAGCAAGATGAAAAGACAAACGTAGGAATGAAATAGATTCAGCAAAGTGAGGCCCGATATTCTAGACAGAGCGAGGATAGCAAAGAGAACTATGCAGTCTACAAAAAACCCTAAAACGAAAACCACGCAAAGGGGCAAAAAGACCCACTGTGCCGAACTAACAGCACGGCGGTGCACCCCTTTGCTTCTCAGAGCTTCCAGCAAAAGTTAATAGCAAGCTGGACAGAAAAAACAGAAAACAAACTAGAAGCACTTATCTAGCAGAGCAGCAGGCCCAAGGAAAGATGCAGTAGCTCAGATCCAACACTGGAACATTGACAAGGAGCAAGGAAGACAGACTCAGGTGGAGCTAAATAGCAAGGCAGCCAACGAGCTCACCAAAACACCTGAGGGAGGAAGCCCAGAGACTGCAATACCACTTGTGACCACAGAAGTGAACTCAGCCACAGAATTCACAAGAGTACCCCCCCCTTGAGGAGGGGTCACCGAACCCTCACCAGAACCCCCAGGCCGACCAGGATGAGCCACATGAAAGGCACGAACAAGATCTGGGGCATGGACATCAGAGGCAAACACCCAGGAATTATCTTCCTGAGCATAACCCTTCCATTTGACCAGATACTGGAGTTTCCGTCTAGAGACACGAGAATCCAAAATCTTCTCCACAATATACTCCAATTCCCCCTCCACCAAAACAGGGGCAGGAGGCTCCACAGATGGAACCATAGGTGCCACGTATCTCCTCAACAACGACCTATGGAATACATTATGTATGGAAAAGGAGTCTGGGAGGGTCAGACGAAAAGACACCGGATTGAGAATCTCAGAAATCCTATACGGACCAATAAAACGAGGTTTAAATTTAGGAGAGGAAACCTTCATAGGAATATGACGAGAAGATAACCAAACCAGATCCCCAACACGAAGTCGGGGTCCCACACGGCGTCTGCGATTAGCGAAAAGCTGAGCCTTCTCCTGGGACAAGGTCAAATTGTCCACTACCTGAGTCCAGATCTGCTGCAACCTGTCCACCACAGAATCCACACCAGGACAGTCCGAAGACTCAACCTGTCCTGAAGAGAAACGAGGATGGAATCCAGAATTGCAGAAAAATGGAGAGACCAAGGTAGCCGAGCTGGCCCGATTATTAAGGGCGAACTCAGCCAACGGCAAAAATGACACCCAATCATCCTGGTCAGCGGAAACAAAACATCTCAGATATGTTTCCAAGGTCTGATTGGTTCGTTCGGTCTGGCCATTAGTCTGAGGATGGAAAGCCGAGGAGAAAGATAGGTCAATGCCCATCCTACCACAAAAGGCTCGCCAGAACCTCGAGACAAACTGGGAACCTCTGTCAGAAACAATATTCTCAGGAATGCCATGTAAACGAACCACATGCTGGAAGAACAAAGGCACCAAATCAGAGGAGGAAGGCAATTTAACCAAGGGCACCAGATGGACCATTTTAGAAAAGCGATCACAGACCACCCAAATGACCGACATTTTTTGAGAAACGGGAAGGTCAGAAATGAAATCCATCGAAATATGTGTCCAAGGCCTCTTCGGGACCGGCAAGGGCAAAAGCAACCCACTGGCACGTGAACAGCAGGGCTTAGCCCTAGCACAAATTCCACAGGACTGCACAAAAGCACGCACATCCCGTGACAGAGATGGCCACCAGAAGGATCTAGCAACCAACTCCCTGGTACCAAAGATTCCTGGATGACCGGCCAGCACCGAACAATGAAGTTCAGAGATAACTTTACTAGTCCACCTATCAGGGACAAACAGTTTCTCGGCCGGACAACGATCAGGTTTATTAGCCTGAAATTTCTGCAACACTCTCCGCAAATCAGGGGAGATGGCAGACACAATGACTCCTTCCTTGAGGATACTCGCCGGCTCAGATAACCCCGGAGAGTCGGGCACAAAACTCCTAGACAGAGCATCCGCCTTCACATTTTTAGAGCCTGGAAGGTATGAAATCACAAAATCAAAACGAGCAAAAAATAACGACCAACGGGCCTGTCTAGGATTCAAGCGCTTGGCAGACTCAAGATAAGTAAGGTTCTTATGATCAGTCAATACCACCACGCGATGCCTAGCACCCTCAAGCCAATGACGCCACTCCTCGAATACCCACTTCATGGCCAGCAACTCTCGGTTGCCCACATCATAATTACGCTCAGCAGCAGAAAATTTCCTGGAAAAGAAAGCACATGGTTTGAACACTGAGCAACCAGAACCTCTCTGTGACAAAACCGCCCCTGCACCAATCTCAGAAGCATCAACCTCGACCTGGAACGGAAGAGAAACATCAGGTTGACACAACACAGGGGCACAGCAAAAACGACGCTTCAACTCCTGAAAAGCTTCCACGGCAGCAGAAGACCAATTAACCAAATCAGCACCCTTCTTGGTCAAATCGGTCAATGGTCTGGCAATGCTAGAAAAATTACAGATGAAGCGACGATAAAAATTAGCAAAGCCCAGGAATTTCTGCAGACTTTTTAGAGATGTCGGCTGAGTCCAATCCTGGATGGCCTGAACCTTAACCGGATCCATCTCGATAGTAGAAGGGGAAAAGATGAACCCCAAAAATGAAACTTTCTGCACACCGAAGAGACACTTTGATCCCTTCACGAACAAGGAATTAGCACGCAGTACCTGGAAAACCATTCTGACTTGCTTCACATGAGACTCCCAATCATCTGAGAAGATCAAAATGTCATCCAAGTAAACAATCAAGAATTTATCCAGATACTCACGGAAAATGTCATGCATAAAAGACTGAAAAACAGATGGAGCATTGGCAAGTCCGAACGGCATCACCAGATACTCAAAATGACCCTCGGGCGTATTAAATGCCGTTTTCCATTCATCTCCCTGCCTGATTCTCACCAGATTATACGCACCACGAAGATCAATCTTAGTAAACCAACTAGCCCCCTTAATCCGAGCAAACAAGTCAGAAATCAATGGCAAGGGATACTGAAACTTAACAGTGATCTTATTAAGAAGGCGGTAATCAATACACGGTCTTAGCGAACCATCCTTCTTGGCTACAAAAAAGAACCCTGCTCCCAATGGTGACGACGATGGGCGAATATGTCCCTTCTCCAGGGACTCCTTCACATAACTGCGCATAGCGGTGTGTTCAGGTACGGACAAATTAAATAAACGACCCTTAGGGAATTTACTACCAGGAATCAAATCGATAGCACAATCACAATTCCTATGCGGAGGTAGGGCATCAGACTTGGACTCTTCAAATACATCCTGAAAGTCCGACAAGAACTCTGGGATGTCAGAAGGAATGGATGACGAAATAGACAAAAATGGAACATCACCATGTACTCCCTGACAACCCCAGCTGGTTACCGACATAGAGTTCCAATCCAATACTGGATTATGGGTTTGTAGCCATGGCAACCCCAACACGACCACATCATGCAAATTATGCAGTACCAGAAAGCGAATAACTTCCTGATGTGCAGGAGCCATGCACATGGTCAGCTGGGCCCAGTACTGAGGCTTATTCTTGGCCAAAGGTGTAGCATCAATTCCTCTCAATGGAATAGGACACCGCAAAGGCTCCAAGAAAAATCCACAACGTTTAGCATAATCCAAATCCATCAGATTCAGGGCAGCGCCTGAATCCACAAACGCCATGACAGAATACGATGACAAAGAGCACATTAAGGTAATGGACAAAAGGAATTTGGACTGTACAGTACCAATAACGGCAGAGCTATCGAACCGCCTAGTGCGTTTAGGACAATTAGAAATAGCATGAGTAGAATCACCACAATAGAAACACAGTCTGTTCAGACGTCTGTGTTCTTGCCGTTCTACTTTAGTCATAGTCCTGTCGCACTGCATAGGCTCAGGTTTACTCTCAGACAATACCGCCAGATGGTGCACAGATTTACGCTCGCGCAAGCGACGACCGATCTGAATGGCCAAGGACATAGACTCATTCAAACCAGCAGGCATAGGAAATCCCACCATTACATCCTTAAGAGCTTCAGAGAGACCCTTTCTGAACAAAGCCGCTAGTGCAGATTCATTCCACAGAGTGAGTACTGACCACTTCCTAAATTTCTGACAATATACTTCTACATCATCCTGACCCTGGCATAAAGCCAGCAGATTTTTCTCAGCCTGATCCACTGAATTAGGCTCATCGTAAAGCAATCCCAGCGCCTGGAAAAATGCATCAACATTACTCAATGCAGAATCTCCTGGTGCAAGAGAAAACGCCCAGTCCTGTGGGTCGCCGCGCAAAAAAGAAATAATAATCAAAACCTGTTGAATAGGATTACCAGAAGAATGAGGTTTCAAGGCCAAAAATAGCTTACAATTATTTCTGAAGCTCAGGAACTTAGTTCTGTCACCAAAAAACAAATCAGGAATCGGAATTCTTGGTTCTAGCATCGATTTCTGATCAATAGTATCTTGAATCTTTTGTACATTTACAACGAGATTATCCATTGAGGAGCACAGAGCCTGAATATCCATGTCCACAGCTGTGTCCTGAAGCACTCTAATGTCTAGGGGAAAAAAAAGACTGAAGACAGAGCTAAGAAAAAAAAATGATGTCAGGATTTCTTTTTTCCCTCTATTGGGAATCATTGGTGGGCTCCTTGTACTGTTATGGCCGGCAATCAGGCAACACAGTGTGCAGTAATCAGCGCACATACAGAGATCTGGCAATAACCAAAAACAATAGGACGAGCTCTGAGACGTGGAATCTCTGTAGACTGCAGTACCTGATCTATCCTCACACAACTATAAGCAGCAGTGGATTGCGCCTATCACTACCTATGCAACTCGGCACTGCCTGAGGAGCTGACTAGCCTGAAGATAGAAATACAAGCCTGACTTACCTCAGAGAAATACCCCAAAGGAATAGGCAGCCCCCCACATATAATGACTGTTAGCAAGATGAAAAGACAAACGTAGGAATGAAATAGATTCAGCAAAGTGAGGCCCGATATTCTAGACAGAGCGAGGATAGCAAAGAGAACTATGAGTCTACAAAAAACCCTAAAACGAAAACCACGCAAAGGGGCAAAAAGACCCACCGTGCCGAACTAACAGCACGGCGGTGCACCCCTTTGCTTCTCAGAGCTTCCAGCAAAAGTTAATAGCAAGCTGGACAGAAAAAACAGAAAACAAACTAGAAGCACTTATCTAGCAGAGCAGCAGGCCCAAGGAAAGATGCAGTAGCTCAGATCCAACACTGGAACATTGACAAGGAGCAAGGAAGACAGACTCAGGTGGAGCTAAATAGCAAGGCAGCCAACGAGCTCACCAAAACACCTGAGGGAGGAAGCCCAGAGACTGCAATACCACTTGTGACCACAGAAGTGAACTCAGCCACAGAATTCACAACAGAGACCCACTCCTTAACCTTGGACCTAGTTTTTAATGAGGCCTTCATCAATGTCTCCTCATTCTATGCCTCTAGATCACCAAGGTTAACGTGTTCTGTGCTGCTACAGGCAGTCCAATTTTTGGCAAGTGTATCTATGATGCCCATAGTATATTTGTAAAAAATGTACCCCGCATGGGGAAAGGTTTTTCAGCCCATACACTGCATGTATGGGAATTACAAGTCTAGAAAAACTGCTCCTTTATATTGGGCCTAGTTTTTAATGAGGCCTTCATCAATGTCTCCTCATTCTCTGCCACTAGATCACCAGGGTTAACGTGTTCTGTGCTGCTACAGACAGTCCAGTTTTTGGCAAGGGTGTCTATGATGCCCATAGTATAATTTTTTAAATATTTACCCCCCATGGTGAAATGTTTGTCAGCCCATACACTTAGTGTATGGGGATTACGAGTCTAGGAGACCCACTCCTTTGTAATGGGAAATAATTTTATGAGGCCCTCCTCCATGATTCTTCCAAGGGGGGATTGTGTTGCATGCAAATTTGGGTCAAGGTGGCTCATGCATTCAATACATAAGGAAACAGTATGGCAAGACCAACTGAAGAATGTGAAGTGGGTTTACCTGTGGTCATCCAGTACCTGGGTTCAAAGGGCTATTGGGGTGCATATGACTTGATAGCAGGGCAGGCCTTGCATTAAATGCAACTTTTATTCAGGAGGTCCTCCTGTACCTCTCGTGAAAGTGGTATTGGGTGCGTTGTAATTCTTTGCAGCCCAGCCACTCACTGCATAGGCAATAACAGTATAGGAGACCCACTGTTTAATAATGGCAATTTAAGAATATTAATGTTGCCTGCTGCCCCTTTAAAAATAGGCTTTATGACTTTAAAATTCCCTCCTTCAGAAATGATATAAGATGTGTCTCCTTATGTGTCACATACCACATGGCCAGCTAGGGTTGTTAAATGTTACAATGACATTTCCCAGTGAATGCATTTGTATTGGTTGAAAGCAATGTTAAAGTTGAAAAACGCATCAAAAACGCAGCGTGTGAACATAGCAAAAGTGGTGGAGGAACATTTCGGTCTGGGGTTAATTATTTTACCTTATATACAAGTCATTACCCTGGAAAGGATGTACCTTAACATATTTCCCAGCAAAATCCATTTTGTTTTTGTATGTTTTTTGGTACACGTGTAAAAATGGCGTAAAACTCTGACAACATTGCTTACAGCTGTGACCTAGGAGTCAGAAATGCTTCCAGCGTTGATCCCCATGATGTCCCTGTGTCATTTCTGCTGTGTTTCCATCATTTTCAAAAGTTTTTAGACCTTAAAAGGACCCCCGGGGAATCACGGTAAAAATACTCAGGTTTCCCATAGACTTGCATTGGGCTCGTTGCTTGGGTCGAGCACCCAAGTATTCCAATTTGCTCGACCCGAGCAACGAGCACCCAAGCATTTTAGTGCTCGCCCATCACTAGTAGCTTTTCAAAATAGTTGAATATAATCGTTCTTTCTCACAATATGACTTGTAGTGTGCATTTTAAGTGGTTTCCCTCTGAAGACTCTAATTCTGATTCTCAGTTGTCTTTGAGTTGATAGATGGAGACTAGTTGCTATAACGTCTTTCATACAGAGCACATACAGACATGAGAGACGCCTGCTCACCTGTTTCTATGGAAAACATGTTCAGAAGCGGCAGCAGCCGAATGGAGGACATTATAAAGCAATACTGAGCAGGGTAACTGTGAAACCAGCTATGGGGTGAGATAAACACTTTTTACCTTCCTGTCTCTCACACTCTGCTATTCTCCCCCCTCTCATACCCATAGACTTTAATGGTCAGTTGTAATTTGTTTTCACATGTACTATACAAAGTTTACTGAAATTACATTTGCCAATTAGATCTAAAGTTAACAGTTTCTAGTGCAATGTCTAACAATTACATTGCTCAAAAGGTATAGACCAGTGTTCCCCAAGTCCGGTCCTCAAGAGCCACCAACAGGTCATGTTTTCAGGATTTCCTTAGTATTGCACAGGTGATAATTGCATCACTTGCACAGGCAAGCATTCATTGACCTGTGCAATACTAAGGAAAACCTCAAAACATGACCTGTTGGTGGCTCTTGAGGATCGGAGTTGGGGAACACTGGTATAGACAGTATCCAGCTTTAATTGAAGAAAGCCTAAGACTGCATCGCAGGGACAGTCTTTTATGTAAATGTCAATAATAAGATAATCTGTTAATATTCTATCATTTTACTTGCTGTATGTCTTCTTGCTTATGATAAAACAATATCCTAGTAGTAAAAGGAAAATAAAATTGTACTCTGACTGTCTGCACTTTAGATGCATTAGATTTTGAATACCTGGAAGAAATGTTGTGCAAAGTAGGCATTTTAGGGTTAAGAATAGAATGCCTGCACTGGGAATAAGTTCTAGAGTTGAACTGTTTTGTTACTGACATTAATGTTAATGGACTCTATAATTCTCTGTAACGCTCAAACTCGCTTCCCTCACATCCTCCCAATAGAAAAAGCCATAATGTAATCAGTGCTGATGCATTGCTGAGGAGACTCTGTCTGTTTTATGACTACCAGCCCTGAAGCTTTCTCGGGTGAGATACAGCTCCTCGCCTGGGAAATGATTGGCTTCAATGTCAGTGGAGCAGAGAGAGGGATTAGAAGTAGAACCAGGGCACATTATAGGAGAAAAGTGAACACTGAACGAAGAAGGAACAAGGGAGAGAAGCAATAGGCCAAAATCAATGATTGACAATGAGTATTGAACTATAAAGCGGCGTGTCACAGGTCTGTGTTCGGAGGGTTGTACCTCCAATCTCAAGCATCTTTATTCTGCCACCGATATACGTGGATGAGATGTGTCTGAGGGATCTGATCACAAATCGCTATATAAACAATGACAGGTAGCGTTACTCACTAACTGTGCCACCAGTCTCTATCAGCCGCGCGTGGTGATCCGGAAGGATGATGCAGTGATACATTCAACAGGTTTATTTACAGTACCTTGGTGAGAGTGAGGACTGTAGGTTAGAGCTGTTACAGAATCACCAGATAGAGATAATAGAAGCTTCAGGTTAGAGGTAACAAGAGAATCCTTTCTCCAGCTCTGCAGCACATGTGGGATCCAAGATGGCACGGAGTACAAAAACAGGAAGAGAAGGAAAAAGATAGGAGGAGCTAAAGACAGAAAGGTGTTGTGGGAAAATTCCATGACAAATATTACAGTGATATAGCAAACGGCCAGTAGATGGCAGCAAAGTATAACAAATGATAGAACCAGGCTTATTAGCACTACATAAAGGTCCATGTATGGCTGAAAGTCTATCATAATAAACTGAGCAGCACACTCCCCGTCTGAAATCCTTGGATTTCACTATACCATAAGTCTCGAATTGGGAGTGTTCACCAGAAGTGCATGGAGGGATACCTCAACCTGTAAGATAAAAACAACACATGCAATGCAACAATAACATATTGAATAACAAGTCTAGAACGATTTCTTGAAGTAATCCAAAGGATAACCCATCTTCGGATTGGAGAAGCCGCGCTAGGCCAAACTGTCTCCAACCCATTTGTAATCCAAAGGTTGAAGTTCCTTGAAAGAGTTCCTACTGATTGGATGGATAATCAATCCTCAACCGGTATGAGTAAAATAATCTCTGATATAGGCCTAATGAAAGTTTTGGGGTCACCTTGCTTAGTAACTGTCACTTCTACCTTGCGTACCTTGCCATCGTCACTTGGAAAGGTTTTAGATATAAGTCCCATAGGCCATGTGCTTCTTTCCTCCTTCTGGTCTTTCATGAGGATAATATCTCCTACTTGTAAATTTGGCTTTACGTGTTGCCATTTTCTTCGTTTTTGGAGAAGTGTCAGGTACTCCTTCTTCCATCTATTCCAGAAACAATTAGCCAGATGTTGCACATATTTCCACCGTCTCTGATATTTGTTACCGGACACAGAGTCTTCAGGCGGGTTAGGAACAGTTCCAAGTTTCTGGGTGAGGAGAGTTGCCGGAGTAAGAATTGTAGGAGATTCTGGATCCGTAGATATGGGTACAAGTGGTCTTGAGTTTACTATAGCAGAGACTTCTGCTAAGATAGTGGTCAAGGTCTCATGAGTGAGTCTTGAAAGATTTGAGTCCATCAGCATAGATTCCAGTTCCTTGTGAAAAACATTCTGCTGCACATTGCGTATCACAATGAGTTCACTCAGAGCAATGTCTTCTGCAGAGAGAGGCTTATGGCAGATATGCCAACCGTGACAATCAGTGATACTGTCCTTATTGCGATAGCATTGTACAATGTGTACTAACCTTGCAATGGCACGAACCAGCCTCGTCCATCTTGAGAAGCGATCAAAACGCCGACAGTCCAAGCCAACCTCCTCCTTGAGTTTGGTGAAGAAGGTGCTGACATCAGGACGGATCTCTGGGTCGACATCTGGATCCTCAAGGCTGAAGATGTCTTCAACGGCAGTCTCTTTGCACTGTTCGTGAAGGAACTCCGGTCCTGTCAACCAAGAAGAGCTTGCGAAGGCACCAATAGACACTGGTCTAGTAGCAAGGTCCGCAGGGTTAAGATGGGATGGGACGTGCTGCCATTGCTGGGGTTTGGAGGATTTCCTGATCCTTTCCACTCGGTTAAAGACATAGACGTAGAAGCGTTTCGTCTGGTTGTATATGTAGCCCAGAACTACCTTACTGTCTGTGTAGAATCTTGTGTCATCCACGTGAATAGCTAGTTCGCTCTGTATGAAGTCTGCAATCTCTATGGCTAGTACAGCCCCACAGAGCTCGAGTCTGGGTATGGTGTGCTCAGGTTTAGGAGCCAGTTTAGGGCTTCATTGTTAGAGTCTACAACCTTCAAGTAAGCGACAGCGGCAATAGCTTCAGTGGAGGCATCAGCGAATACATGAATCTCCTTCCTTTGACTTGTAGTTAGGGATGCTGGAGTGTAACAACGTGGTATGTGGATCTTATCCAAGGCGCAAAGAGATTCTCTCCATGACTTCCACTTTAGTTGTTTGTCTGCAGGGAGTGGTATATCCCAGTCCTTAATGTACTCTGAGAGTTGTCTCAGCAGGAGCTTGCCTTGTATAGTCAGGGGTGCGACAAACCCAAGTGGATCATATAGACTGTTCACCACTGACAGAACCCCACGCTTAGTAAATGGTTTTTCTGCACCACTAACCTGAAAGCTGAAGGAGTCATTTAGCAAGTTCCACCTCAGGCCTAGACTTCTCTGTACTGGTGGATTGTCTGAGCCTAGGTTCAAGTCCCTAAATTCTGCGGCATGATCATTAGGGTGAAAGGCCTTCATGACAACAGCACTATTGGAGGCAATTTTATGCAATCTTAGATGAGCTTTAGAAAGCATACCTTGTGTCCATTTGAGCAGATCTGTGGCTTCTTCCGCCGTGGGCAGGGATTTAAGACCGTCGTCCACGTAGAAGTCCTTTTCAACGAACTGTTGAGCATCCTTCCCGAACTCTGCTGCACCATCGGAGGCGGTCCTAAGTAGGCCGTAGGTGGCGACTGCAGGAGAAGGACTGTTTCCGAAAACGTGCACCTTCATGCGGTATTCGATCATTTCCTTGTTGGTGTCGTTGTCTCGGTGCCATAGAAAACGGAGATAATTTCTGTGATCTTGTTGCACGATGAAACAATGGAACATTTGTTCGATGTCGGCGGTAATGGCGACCGGTTCCTTTCTGAATCTCATGAGCACTCCCACCAAGTTATTAGTCAGGTTCGGACCAGTGAGGAGAACGTCATTCAGAGATACGCCGTCATGTTTGGCGCTTGAATCGAACACCACCCTGATTTGTTTCGGCTTTCTTGGATGATACACTCCAAAGGAAGGTAGATACCAGCATTCTTCATCAGCTTGCAATGGTGGAGCTGGCTCTGCGTGATCATTGCGAAATATCTTGTCCATAAAAGCTATGAAATGTTCCTTCATTTCAGGCTTGTTCCTTAATGTTCTCTGCAGTGAGATGAATCTAGATAAGGCCTGTTCTCTGTTGTTAGGAAGCCTGGTCCTTGAAGCCTTGAAGGGTAAGGGAGCAACCCAGCGGTCAGATTCATTTTTGAAGAATCCACTGTCCATGATTTTAAGAAACTCCTTGTCTTCTATGGATAAGGCAACTTTGTTGTCATCTTTTGTTGTGTGAAACACTGTTCTCCCTAAGTCATCACCGTAGGGAGTGGGAATGATGTCAGGCTACTGGATGGAATCAGAGAACCTCTCTTTCACTTCATAGTGATGAAGGCATGGCTTAAAGTGAGTTGCGCGACCATTTTGGAGCACATACGCTTTACAGGCGTTGACTTCGGATGCCTTGTGACTCCTATCCAGACATACATCGCCCACGATTACCCAGCCTAGGTCGAGTCTTTGGGCGTATGGAGCATCATCTGGGCCGTTGCATTGTTGGCGTACCTTGTGGACCTTCAGAATGTCCCTTCCGAGTAGGATTAGAATATCAGCATTCATGTCCAGAGGAGGAATTTCATTAGTCAGGTGCCTCAAGTGGCGATGATAAAGTGCGGCTTCCGGAGTGGGAATCTCCTCCCTGTTATCAGGTATCTGGTCACATTCAATTAGGGTTGGCAAAGGTATATGCACGTTTCCCTTGATTGAAGAGACTATGTACCCAGAGGCTCTCCTGCCAGAAGTCTCAATACGACCAGAGCAAGTGTTGAGGGTGTATGGAGTCATTTGTCCCTTTATGTTGAAGATCTCAAAGAATTTGGGCCTTGCTAGAGATCGGTTACTTTGCTCATCTATTATGGCATACATTTTGGAGGCCTTGTCGGGTTGTCCTTCTGGATAGACCTTAATCAGACATACCTTGGCACAGCATTTAGAATCAGTCCCTTCTCCACATACCTCGGTACATGAGGAGGAAACAGCAGTTGCAGTTGGGTCAGGGACCTGTGGCTCCCCACCATGCTTTTGAGCAGGGTTAGATGCTGCAGAAGGTTGTGAGTTGTATGGAGCTGGCGTGGGATGCATGGCTGTGACGTGTTTATCACTGCTGCATTCAGTGCACTTAATGGCGGCCTTACACTCCTTAGCGAGGTGGTCTGAGGAGGTGCAACACTTATAACATATCCCAAGCTCCTTGAGGGTATCTTTACGCTCCTGCAAAGTCCTTGCTCTGAATCCACGGCATTCTTTAAGTGGGTGAGGCCTTTTGTGGATAGGGCACATACGGTTACTGTCCATGACTTTAGGAGCAACATTATTTGTCTTAGTGAAGGCAGGTGTAGTAAGTGGAACGTCAGTCTTTCTCACAGATACTGTGTTCCTTGAATCTCTACGTTTGGCAATGTTATCATACCTTGTAGATGATGATGATGCTGGTGGAGTAGGCTCAGTGAAGTCGAAGCTGGGATCATTCTTCTTCCGAGCTTGGTCACTGATGAACCTGGAAAAATGTGAAAAGGGGGGAAAGGACACATTATGCTGCCTTTTATACCGTGAGCCGTGGTCTGCCCATTTATCCTGCATGCCATGTGGCAACTTGGACACTATTGGATTAACGCCATGAGCAGTATCTAGGTAGCTCAGTCCTGAGAGATGTGGGTCTAATTTTGCCAATTCTATTTCCTTTAGCAGGTCACTCAGATCTTGAAGTTTTCTATTGTCCTTGTTAGTTATCTTTGGGAAGATTTGCAGTCTTTTAAATAAGGCACATTCTATAGCTTCTGAGCTGCCATAGGTTTGTTCCAGTCTCTCACAGGCTGCAATAAGACCTGCATCTGAATAGTCCACATGAACTGCCCTTATTGTCTTTATGCGCTCTGCTGATTCAGGGCCTAACCAGTTAACAAGCAAATCCAGTTGTTCCTTGCCGGTGAGATTAAGGTCTTGGATCACTGCTTGAAAGGTGGATTTCCAGGCTCTATAATTCTCAGCACGATCATCAAACTTTGAGAGACTAATGTTTATTAACTCCCGGCGAATCATGTATCTGGCGAAGTCAGACATGTCCGATCTCTCGGTCATTGTTGCAGGATGAACTTGTGGTATCCGTAGGGAATGTAAGTTCTCTGGCTTATATGACTGCGACAAATCAGGATGAAATGATGCGGCATAAGGGTTAAACTGCGGTTTAGTCTCTATAGGTTCTGCTGGCTGTGGCCTAAATTGTAAGTTAGTGCTGGAAGTTACCTTGTCCGCAGTAGGTGGCGACATTTCTTGACTTGCGGGCGCATCCGTGTTAGAAACTGGAGGTGGTGCTGGTGCAGATGTTGCATGTCTTAGCACGTAGTCTGAAGTTCGCTCAGCTGCGTCTTCCATTTCTTCTGGAATAAGACAGTCCGGATTATCATCTTGTCCCAGTGCTTGTTCAAGGACCTTCAGTTTAGCAAGGGCTGTTGCTTCTTCCTTTTCTGCTTGGAGTATTTTTAATTTCCTTTGAGCTTCCAATTTGTTTCTTTGAGCCTCCATCTCATTTCTTTGAGCTTCCAGTTGGGCTTCTACTTTGACTTCAGCCTCCTTCTTAGCAAAGGAGCTTTTTACTCTAGCTTCCTCTGCAGCTGCACGGATCTCCAGTAGCTTGTCAGACAATGTTGATTTCCTGGAGTGAGGTGATCTGGAAGACCGAGCTGTGATTTTGGTCGATGTTGTGCGATGTGACCTAACCTCTTGGAGGAGAGCGATGCGGAGTTCTGCTTTATCCTGGGCATCTCGTACTAATGAGGTCTTTTCTTGGAGAAGAGTTTCCCTTTCCGTTACTTCTGCTGGGGCATCTTCCATGTCACAGTTACTCAGGAATGTGATGTGCTTTGCAGACAGTCTCTGGTAGCGATCATAGGCGGCAGATCTTCAATGTGGCGGTTAAACCTGCAGCGTCACTGTGATAGCGTGGAAGAGCTGCTAAATAGTGATCAACTCTGCCCCATAAATGTTCTAGGTTATCATGGAACTCGTCTCTAGTAGTCTCAAAGTTCTCTCTGGCCTTTTGTGTCGGCTTGGTTACACGTTTAGGTCGTACGTCCTGCTCTGCAGTAAGTGTGGGCTCTGCTCCTGCAGCATCTACGGTGTCGGGAACCTGATATGCTTCACTTGCAGATGGGTCCATGGACATGTTTTAGATAAGATGGCGGACGGTTAAGACTTGCTAGCAGACAATGCATATGCACACAGACACTGTTGACTTAGGTCTCTTGTTACTATTCTGCCACCGATATACGTGGATGAGATGTGTCTGAGGGATGTGATCACAAATCGCTATATAAACAATGACAGGTAGCGTTACTCACTAACTGTGCCACCAGTCTCTATCAGCCGCGCGTGGTGATCCGGAAGGATGATGCAGTGATACATTCAACAGGTTTATTTACAGTACCTTGGTGAGAGTGAGGACTGTAGGTTAGAGCTGTTACAGAATCACCAGATAGAGATAATAGAAGCTTCAGGTTAGAGGTAACAAGAGAATCCTTTCTCCAGCTCTGCAGCACATGTGGGATCCAAGATGGCACGGAGTACAAAAACAGGAAGAGAAGGAAAAAGATAGGAGGAGCTAAAGACAGAAAGGTGTTGTGGGAAAATTCCATAACAAATATTACAGTGATATAGCAAACGGCCAGTAGATGGCAGCAAAGTATATTTGAGAGCAGAGAATTTGCTGAATTTCTTTTGGGTGAGGAGCCATTTCACTTTTCCAGAGCCTTTGTGCTACCAGTAACGTGGAAGCCCCCAATATTTCCATTAACAGATGATGGACCTGAGCTGGGACATGCTTTTTATGTGGATTGAGTTCAAGCTTTTATTGGGAATATTTTACATAACATTTGGGATCACATTTATCCGGCACTCTACGCTGAGCACTTACTTTGCAGTTTCTACCTAAATCTCTGAATGAAGTGATTCAGATGAAACCCCCATGGGATCCATTCACTATAATGAGACTGCAGAGTTACTCTGGACTTTGTCTGGCCTCTGTTTAGCTGAAATGCACCAAACTGTGGCCGATGGCATTTTTATGCATGCCTAAAAAGATGGACACCGCCAGATGACAGGTCAGACGGCATCCACACTGCCTCCATCTGCCTCATTACAGGGAATCTTCTGCCAGAGGTTCGATCTGAATCACGTATTTCAGAAATTTACATGGAAACCCTGGTACAAGTGATTAGGCGACTTTATTCTTTTTTTGTTGCAATTACAGCAATACCAGATTTATATTGGATTTTTATGTTTGGTAGCTGTCACACACGAAAATATACTTTTTATTGCAAAAAACAGTTTTTGCATCAAAATATTACGAGAGCTATAAATTTTCCATATTTTGGCCCACAAAGGCATGTGATGGCTTGCTTTTTTGTGAGACGAGTTGACGTTTTTATTGATATCATTTTCGGGCACATGACATTTTTTTATCGCTTTCTATTCCAATTTCTGGGAGGCAGAATGACCAAAAACCAGCAATTCAGGAATTATTTTTTTGGGGGTGTTTATGCCATTCTGGGTGTGGTAAAATTGAGAAGGCAGTTTTATTCTTTGGGTCAGTGCAGTTAGAGTAATTCCTTATTTATATTGTTTTTTATGTTTTGGCGCTTTTACACAATAAAAACTATTTTATAGATAATTAATTATTTTGCATCGCTTTATTCTGAAAGCTATACATTTTTTATTTTTCCTCTGATGGAGCTGTATGGCAGCTTGTTTTTTGCAGGACAAGATGGCATTTTCTTTGGTACCATGTTTATATATATCCATCTTTTTAATCGCGTTTTATTCCACTTTTTGTTCACCCGTATGATGATAATGTTATGGAACTGCAACATAGAACTAGGATAGAAGGGGGAAAACTGACCCTGCACTGAGACTAGGCTGATACCCTATGATGGAGTGGGCGACCCATTCCTTGCGAATAGACCCACCAACGATCCTATGGGAGGTGGAGCCGCATATTCATGACTGTATTGGGCGGCCCCACGTGACCGCATACAGGAGAAGCTGCGGCCACGACAGGTCACTGCGAGGGAGCCGGGTGAGTATTTTAATAACAGCGGGCGGGGGCACAGAGGGTTGGAGGGGGGTGGGGACAGGGATCTTTATTTTAAACACGAGAAACAAAAAAAAAAAGGATTTTTTATATCTTCTCTACAGCAAACGCTGCTGCAGAGAAGATATGAATCGCGGCTTCAGCACCATGTGAGGGGGACAGCGCATACTGTAGCGCTGTCTCCTGCACGGCACACGGACTGCACATGGACAACGTCCGTGTGCGGTACTTGTTTTACATGGACCCATTGACTTTAATGGGTCCGTGTAATCTGTGCGCTCCCACGAACACTGACATGTCTCCGTGTTTTGCACACGGACACACGGTCCGTGAAAACACGCTGACATGTGCAGAGACACATTGATTTCAATGTGTCTACGTAAGTCAGTGTCTCCGGTACGTGAGGAAACTGTCACCTCACGTACCGGAGCCACTGACGTGTGAAACCGGCCTAAGTGTGCACTTATTAAACCTGACAGGGCACACCTGTGAAGTGAAAACCATTCCCGGTGACTACCTCTTGAAGCTCATCAAGAGAATGCCAAGAGTGTGCAAAGCAGTCATCAAAGCAAAAGGTGGCTACTTTGAAGAACCTAGAATATAAGACATAATTTCAGTCGTTTCACACTTTTTTGTTAAGTATATAATTCCACATGTGTTAATTCATAGTTTTGATGCCTTCAGTGTGAATGTACAATTTTCATAGTCATGAAGATACAGAAAAATCTATAAATGAGGTGTGTCCAAACTTTTGGTCTGTACTGTATACATTTTTACAATTTTTTAAATATTTTTTTAAACTTTTTTTAAAACTTTTTTTACTTTATCCCACTATTTGACTATCATTTTTTGCAGGCTACGTGCTTGTACAGCATGGGGATGCAGCAGCATTTTCAATTTAATAGTCTGTCTTGCTGTACAAAATAGCAATTTCTCAATTTTTTAAGAAATTTACAAAATTTGTTTATTTTGGTATCTATTCAGATTTAAATGCACTTTGAGAGGCCTTTATATTGGAAACTTCCCAAAGGTGATACCATATTAAAAACTGCGCCCCTAAAATACTTCAAAACTGCTTTAGGAAATTTGTTAACCTTCCAGGTACTATACAGTAATTAATATGAGGCGTAATGAAAAAAAAAAAAACTTTGTTTGGACAAACGTCAGGGCTTGGAAGGGATGGCGCACTATTTGAATTTTGTAACACAAATTTGACTGAAAAAGATTGTGGGCATGCCACTAAAAACACATTTGCTGATTATGAAACCTGGGTCTTGCTAAAAAAAGGAAGGGTAAAATGTTCAAAATATGGAGGAAAATATAGACAAATACGAGGCAAACCTTAGTTTGTTCTAAACATGAATGAACACCTGCAGGGCAAGAATAACAGGCTTATTTTTCAAAGGGACAGGTCCTACAACGTCTGCTTAGCCCCATCAATCCCTATATAAGGGACAAATGTACCAAGCGACATTGTACACCAAGGTAGGAACCGCTATGTGCACAAAACAACCAATCCCTACAGAATTCTAGAATAATTGTCTAGTTTAGGAGGTTCAGCAAGAACCATGCAGTAAAGCAAAAATATCTAAATAAGGAACAGCCTCATTGTTAGAGATCCTCCATTAAAATGGTCATCATGACCATATCACCAATATAAATATATACGTAATATAAATGCAAGGAAACGTTTTGTGTAGCAAGACAGACAAACACATCTAAAACCAATCAAACTAAGATAAATAGTCAAACATATTAATGTAAGTGGTCAAGTCCTGGAATTAATTGTCAGATGACTTGACTTTTCAAGAACATTTGTGGGGTGCACGAGAATTTGTCTGAATAAGGGCTTGCTTATACTTGCAATGTAATCGGACAAGTACAATCCGATAAAAAATTGTATTGCACTCGGCCCAATGTTAAACTATAGGGCAGCTCACATCTGCGATTATTTTCTCATGAAATGGTTGAATTTGAGAATCATATGGCATGCAGCCACACAAGACTGGGATATCACCCAAGTGCAGTGCAATTCCTATGGACGTCGGCAATGGAGGAGATGGAATTAATTTCTTCTTCTCCTCAGCACCTGTGCTCCGATTCTCTCATGCGAGAGGATCTGAGCACAGTGCAGTGATACTCGACTCACGCATGCAGTAGAGCTGGAGCCTAGTGTCATTAGCATATGGCATCTGATGCTCTCGCATTGGTTCCCATACACTAATGTGACTCCAGCCCAGCCTAATAGTTTGGTATATGATGATTGTAACCTGGAATTAATTGTGAAATGGGGTAAAATGTGTTTTTCTGAATAGCAATGAATAGTAATCTTTACTGGACAAGTAAAATAAAGAATCTCTACTGGGGCCCACTAAACAGAAAATATACATTACATAATTTATTGTACATTATACAAATTACATAAATTATTGTATTTGGTAAAAAATGGACCTAACACACAATTTGTTGTGATTCATGATAATAATACGAAGTTGTGTGAACACTACTGCCAGCATCCCCGCATGGCTCTCCTCAGTCCTCCATGCAGGTACATCGACATACTCACTTCCCCAGCCATGCGTCATGTCGTTCCTGCTTCCTGATCCTCTGTGTTCTCAGTGACGTGTGTGTTGACCAGTGCACGCAGCTGCAAGATGGCTCTCAGCCAGTGACGCAACAATGGTCCTGGTTCGGCAAGTGTCCTGAACCCGAAGTCCCTGGTCTTTGCGTGCTAAGTCCTGAACCCGCAGATCCTGGTTTTTGCGCTGCCAGTGCCTGAAACTCATTCCCTGGTCCGTATGCGGCCAGTGCCTGAAACCCGAACCCCTGGTGTCCTGGTGTGACCAATGCCTGAACTTGTTCCCCTGGTTGAAGTGTGGCCAGTGCTCGAACCTTGAAGCTGCTTCGGCAGTGCATGGACCAGTATCCGAGACCTGTGTATGACCTGTGTGTATGAATGTGTCTATCTGGACAATCCTATCAGTTTCTGAATCAGCCTCGTCTGAGACTCTGTTTCTGTGTGGTACATAAATATGTATATTTTGTATATGTATGCTCATGTATCTTATTAAAGGAAGCCTGTCACGTGAAAAAATTATTTTAACGTCCAGAAATGGGTTTAATCTGCAGGTTAATAGCGTTCTGACTGTGCCTGGCACCATCACTTAGACCCCTGACGCCAGGAGGAAATAAACTTTATTCCTCCCGGCAGTGTTCGGTTTCACTGATGTGGGTGGAGCCAGGGTCGCACCGCTATTAACCTGCAGATTAACCCCTTATTTGCAGGTTAATAGCATTTTTTCACGTGACAGGTTCCCTTTAAATAATAAAGCGCACCTCATTACTTGAATGCAAATGGCCTGCTTTGTACTGATTTGTTCAGTGCCATCATTGCTATTTCTCCGATCTAGTTTTGTTTGTTAACACATTACTATTAACCAAAATCAGTTACAAATGATAGATTATACATATGATAAACTTCTTTGTAAAGTGTGGGTTAGCATTTCTGCCAAAGCAATGCGATTAATGCAATGAACTATTCTGCAAAACTTTATATTTTCACTGCGTTGAGTGATTCAGTAGATGCCAACATTGAGTTGGGTTAGTAAGTAAAAGCCTTATGGTGACCTCGTCATTCTCATTCATGTCTTTATTGTCAGTGACTGAACCATCCTTGATTCTCTCATTGAAAAGATGGAAATATTCATTCATAAAAATCAATGCAATGATGAATGTTTTCTAAATGATTGGATAGCGTTAGTGCACAGTAACAGTCAGTATCCTATTTAAGCCGGATGCATGCAGATCTCTGAATGCCGTGAAGACTTTTTTTTACACAAACATACACATTTGTGTAACAACTACAAGAATAACAGAGAAAAAATGATAAAAATACTCCATGACTTATAACTAGTTCCATATCATAGTATGCCTGTGCCAACAAGGATGATCGTTTTCATCTACATTCTTAGGATAATTGTATCTTGAAAAAAAACATCACTTTTTAATTCTTCAGAAATAGCTGTACTTTGGTGTGACTGATAATGCAGCTCAGTTATATTCTACTGAAAAGAGCTGCTCTGCAACATCATACACAGCCAAGGCCTTCACTAAACAGTGATATGTGTTTCTGGAAAAAAAAAAACTTGCCTTATCCCAATTGACATTTTTAATATTTCCAGAGTTTCATGTTGTTAGCTGTCTTTTAAAATAATTTACATTTTTTTTTCCAAACATTACCAAACATTAGTGATAAGCGAACAAGCTCAGATAAGGTGTTATCAGAGCATGTTCAGGTGCTAACCGAGTATCTTGTGAGTGCTCAAAAAATATGTTCTAGAACCCTTGGTTGCATGTCTCGCAGTTGTTCAACAGCTGCAACACATGCAGGAATAGCCTAACAAACAGCCGCGGGGTCTAGAACATATTTTTCGAGCACGTCCAAGATACTTGTTTAGCACCTGAGCATGCCCGTATACCACCTTATAACATGTTGATTCATCACTATTACCTATCTATGTAATCCAATTAACTAAATTTCACTCATGAATCAATACAAGAATCAATAGAATTGTTTAATTTATATAGCACATACCGTCTCTTCTGCTTTACAATCACTAAGAAGTCATCAATTACAAAATTTTAGATGTTCATTGGACTATTTTACCCCAGAATTTTTTCCCCCTCCTATTTAATGATGGGTGAAGTTGAACACTAAAGTTCAGGGTCCATACCGAACACCTACTGTTTAGGTACAGACACCGAATACAGACTTCTCCAGGAAGTCCATGTTACTGTTTGGGTTCGGCACCTCGAACATCAGGTGTTTCCCATGAATTCTCGTGGTGTTCGCTGTGATCTAATTAAAGTCACAGAAGTTCATTGTACCGATGGAAACAAAGCTTCAGTTACCTGAATGACGTCACTGCTAGTTACCAAAGTTCATTGTGCTGGTTGAAACATAGCCTCAGTTACCTGAATGACATCACCGCTTGTCACTGAGACTTGCAGCCCCTTATTCTCCCGTAGTTTTCAGCCCGGATGGTCACATCCTGGCACCGTCGATGTTGTAAACCACATATCACAGACATATGACCTCATATGACCTCGAGCTTGGGAAAATATTTTGAAAAGTTCCCACGCTCGAGGTCATATGAGGACAACCAGCAGAGGGTGCATCACCGTGAATGAAGGTAACTACAGGTCATTGACCTAGTTTCCATTCATTTGCTGGGGTTTTACAGGCAGGAGCACAGCTGCATTATAGCAGAGCTCCTGCCTGTAAAATAATTTAACCCCTTCAGATGGATTTACACCGTGGGACATATTGATGGAAGGTATGAGATATTGTTGGTTTATTATTTTTAATTTGTTACAGGTCGAGGGTCTTCAGGTGGATTGAGAGAGCAATAAAATATTGCAACAACCTGTGTGTTTATTTCATTAAAATACTTTGCAATATTGTGTGTTTTTTTTAACCATTTCATGCTATTGGATTAATAATGGATAGGTGTCATAATTGACACCTCTCCATTATTAATCTGGCTTAATGTCACCTTACAATAGCAAGGTGACATTAACCCTTCATTACCCCATATCCCACCGCTACATGGGAATGGGAAGAGAGTGGCCAAGTGCCAGAATAGGCGCATCTTCCAGGGGTGGCTGGGGGCAGATGTTTTTAGCCAGGGGGGGCCAATAACCATGGACCCTCTGCAGGCTATTAATATCTGCCCTCAGTCACTGGCTTTACTACTCTGGTGGAGAAAATTGCGCGGGAGCCCATGCCAATTTTTTGCGCCATTTAACCCTTTAATTTAACAGAGCACCCAAATTTTACACATACACACTACTAACATTAGTAGTGTGGAATATGCAAAAAAAATGGTGATATGAGATGGTTTACTGTATGTAAACCATGTCTCATATCATGTCGGGTTTAGGAAAGAGATAGCAAAAGCCGGCAATTGAATTACCGGCTTTTAAGCTATCTAGCGCTGAATTAAATATAAATGCAGTGTATATATATATATATATATATATATATATATATATATATATATATAAAAATATATATATGTATGTATTTCAATGACATATTTATATATATATACTGTACATATGTTTTAACGAACATTTGAGCCCATAAATCCATTAGATGTCGGCTTTGCAAGCCTGCGAGAAAATCTCGCAGTACGGATGCCATACGGATTACATACGGAGGATGCCATGCGCAAAATACGCTGCCACACCCTGCCTACGGATGACATACAGATCACTATTTTGGGAACATTTCTGCGTATTACGGCCGTATTACGGCCATAAAAAACGGACCGTATGGTCTTACGCCTAGTGTGACGCCGGCCTAAGACTGTTGGTGATGTCTCCTCACCACACTGTGAGGTGCTTTCTTCCTCGTTGAAATAGGGTGTGAAAGAGGCTGCATCAGGGCTTATTTTTGTAGGACGAGTTATACTTTTGAATGACATTAATTTTATCATGTGATGTACTGGAAATCAGGAAAAAATTCCATGTGTGTTGAAATTGCAAAAATGTGCAATTTCACAATTTTTTTTTATTCGCCAGGTCAGTGCAATTACACAGATACCAAACATGTATAGTTTCTTTTTTTCATTTGAGTGGTGTGAAAACAAATCAGGAATTTATAAACAAAAAAATCTTTGCTTGGGTTGTCATTTCCCAAACCCTGTAACACTTTAAATTTTTGTCACGTTACAATAGCAAGGTGACATTAACCCTTTATTACCCCATATCCCACCGCTACACGGGAATGGGAAGAGAGCGGCCAAGTGCCAGAATAGGCCCATCTTCCAGATGTGCCTTTTCTGGGGTGTCTGGGGCAGATGTTTTTAGCCAGGAGGGGTCCTATAACTATGGTCCCTCTCCAGGCTATTAATATCTGCCCTCAGTCACTGGCTTTCCCACTTTGGCGGAGAAAATTGCGCGGGAGCCCACGCCAATTTTTTCTGCGATTTAACCCTTTAATTTAATAGCTAGAGACCCCAAATTTTACACAGAGACACTTGTTACATTAGTGAAGAGAAATATGTAATAAAAGAAGGGATATGACGTGGTTTACCATGTCTCATATCATGTCGGGTTTGAGAAGGAGATAGGAAATTGAATTACCGGCTTTTCTGCTATCTAACACTGTATGAAATATTAATATATATATATCTATATATATATAGATATATATATATATATATATATATGTGTGTCTCACTGACATATATATATATATATATATATATATAGACAGTATATATGTTTTAACAAATATATGGAGGATGACATGCGCAAAATACGCTGACACACCCTGCCTACGGATGACATACGGATCACTATTTTGGGAACATTTCTGCGTATTACGGCCGTAAAAAACGGACCGTATTTTCATACGCTGAGTGTGACTACGGCCTAATTCTATCAATACGTTCAGTGAAAAACAGAGAGGAGCAGGAAAAAAGCTCGTTGTCACACGACCGCACTTTTAAAAATTGCATATGGGTGAAGCTGCCATGTCATCACTGCTGGACCCAGAAAGCATAGCTGATGTCACTGTCACGAGTGTGTCACATTCTCCTGTGAGATCTGGGGTTGCAAAATCACTATGTATTGTGAATTGCAGATCTTCCTTTTAGCCTATGTGTTTGTGCCCCATATTAAATGGATTTGGTTTCTTTTGGTGCTGAAGAGGTTAACGACCCTTTCTATGCTGGTCAGAAACATGTAGCTCCATTTCAGTTGCTTCTGATATAGTAATTACCTCTCCCTGTAAAACCTGGCCAGACATTCTCTTCCTTGCCAGTGAAAGTTTTGCTTTCTATCTCCTGGAGATGCTGTGCTGAATTGGAGATCATTGTTGTTACGGGAGATTGTTGCATGCTGTTTTTGAGTGTATGCTTTCCTCATTGTCCTATTCCCGTTTGGTGGTAGATTCCCATACTTCCCTATATTCCGCTCTACTTTTGGTGAGTGTTTGTATGTTTGTTGCTTTCTGTTATCCCTGTTTGTCTCACATGTTGATAGACTAGAATTTTTGTCCCGGCCTCCTAGCACGGTAGGGGGGGGGGGACAGCTTAGAGAACAACAGAAGAACAGTAAGGGTACCGTCTCACAGTGGCACTTTGGTCGCTACGACGGCACGATCCGTGACGTTCCAGCGATATACTTACGATCTCGCTGTGTCTGACACGCTACTGCGATCAGGGACCCCGCTGAGAATCGTACGTCGTAGCAGATCGTTTGAAACTTTCTTTCATCGTCCAGTGTCCCGCTGTGGCGGCATGATCGCATCGTGTAACAAAGGTGTGCACGATATTCTCCACCTCCTCTGCTGATTCTACATCGCAAATACGTCATGAAATTATCGCTCCATCGCCGTGCATTGCAAAGTGTGACCGCAGTCTATGACGCTGGAGTGATAATGGAGCGACGCTGGAGCGTCACGGATCGTGCCGTCGTAGCAACCAAAGTGCCACTGTGAGACGGTACTATAAGGTTGGTGGCCCAAACCTTCTCACCTTTAGAGGTACCTTTGGGAGCAGAGATAGTTAGGGCCCCAGTTGTAGGAACGGTTTAAGGCCCCTTTCACTAATCACAAACAGTCACAGTGTAACAATTGCACCTTGTTAGGATTGACATGCCACAGGCCTTCATTTCAACATTTAAGGGCTTGTAGAGGTTTGAGATGAAGGAGCAGGAGCAGGCCTGTTCTTCTGACATCATGAGGTCAGTGGAATTATGTTGGGGGTTAATGGTCGGCTGTAGTTGCACTGCCAAAGTGGACAACGAGTCCTTAAGGCTTATGGAGTCAGCAGGCTTCGTCTAGAATGAACGTCTGGCAAGTGTTAGGAATTGTGGTTCTATGCACCTACCTGGTTTGGGTCTGGTGCTTCACTGCTCCAGTCACAAGCACCGCCATTGTCTTGACCCTGGAGACAGGGCTACCATGCATGCAGAGAAATCGTGCCAAACTCTTGGAACTTTGCATTCTGGAGTAGTTGGATGTGTGGAGATGTGGGGCACTGTATCTCCCACAAATTTCTCTGCCCAGGGAACATGTTATGCAGTGATCCCTGGTTGCCAGGCAACACAGGACGCTGTTGTATCCGGTACTTGGCAGTAGTGGGATTGTGTCCATTCTGCTGTGCAAATTACAGGGAGTGGTTATCTGGGGATGATTGGGAAGTAGTCAACACCTGATCAGTTCCTTCAGCATCAGGCGGGCTATTTAACCCTGATCCCTGCTCAGGCCTTTGCTGTTTATTGCAGCTCCTATGTACTTTGGAGGTGAATGGTGCTGGTAACATTGGTAGCCATCTTTTCAGGGTTTTCCTCAGGGTTCTTTCCCTTGTCTCTTTGTGCTTCACTCCAAGACGTTGTTGCAGAGGTACAAACCGGAGTCTCTACTAGGAATTGGCCGCTTCACGAGACGCCAGCTGCCAGGCAACAGTGGGCCTGAGAAGGGGTCTACTAAAGTAGACATTCCATCTCGGTGAGCTGGGAGAAGAGTATTCTCTGCCCTCAAGGGCAGCTAGCGCCAAGAGCATCTATGGCTGTGTCTTTGTTGGTTTGGTGCAAGTTTGGTGCTGGGTCTCTTTATGTAGCGCATAACATAATAAACACTGAATGTCTCTGGTGGCCTACTATTTAAACCCCAGACCACACCGTAGGGTGGAGATAAGGTGGACAACCTCCCACCTGCTCTACAGTTGTCAACAAAAACCCAGCCCTAAAAATGGCAGATTACCCCCTTTCAACACCGTGTGCTGGAGGAAACTTCTGTTTCAAATCACTGAAGTTAATAGCCTATGTGAAGAGTGACTTTGTCACAATGGATATGCTGTTACATCCTGGTGATTGTACTGTTTTTTGTTCATATTGCTTTCCAAAATCTGAATAGCAATCAAAAAATGTTATGAACTCCAAAATGATGCTAATAAAAACTTCAAATCATCTGAAGAAACAAGCCCTCATACAGCTCTGTTAGTGAAAAAATAAAAAAGTTGTAGGTCTCCAAACATAGCGATGAAAGCAAATTGGCAGATAGAATAAATCTAGACTCCATGCTGCCGCTTTCCCGGTGGTGTCCCATCTTTTTAAGGCTTGCACTACCAAAAAGACAGACATCAAGTGAACAGAGGCCATACATAGTCCAAAATGTCTCCATGTACCTTATCACATAGTGAATGGTTCTGTTTGAATGATGTATTTTTCAGATATAGATCGCAACTCTGATGTAAGTGCTTAGTGTGGAGTTCAGAATAAATGTGAACCAAAATGATACCAATAAAAGCTTGAATTCAAACCACCAAAAACAAGCCACCACTCAGATCCATAATCTGTCAATGGTAAAATAGGGGTTAATCAAGTTACAAGTAGCTCAAAGACCACTGGAAAAGCTGCAGGTTGCATCCTCTTATATGGCATTCCTGTAGCAGTGAGAGTCAATTTAACTATTTGTGTGCTGCATCATTCTAGAAGCAAAAGCTGGGCACAAAGCTGGCATATTTGCAGTTTTCACTCTCCAACATTCAACTATGTGTTTATTTCTGGACAACAATACCTTTTATATCAAAATAGTCATAGGGGTTTTTTTTTTGCTTGTCTTTTTTTGCCAGTGTTAGGTAGGAGATGGTTCCATTTTATACAAGCTTTCTACTGTTGCTTGTCACAGTAAAATTGGTATCCTATTAAAAACGGGGGTTTTGTGCAAATACCATTTATTAAATGTTATTACGCTGTAGACTGCTTACTGTGAGAGTAGAACTTTAAATTGGATTATACTTTTTCTTACTGCTTGTAATTATTTGTAGTCTTTCCCAGTAATGGGTGTTGTTACAGAATCTAAATGTTGCATGAGATTAGAATCAAAATACATGAAACTAGATTACAGTATAATAGGCATCACAAACAAAACATTTGCAGCTGTAGACTAACAGACAAACGCACTGTATTACTGAGAAACTGTCAGTATCCATTGCAAACTAGCTGAGAGAGTACTGGGAAACTTTTCCAGTGAGAAAATGGGTGTTGCACTGTATCTTAATGGTTGTTCTGCCACTATATCCTGTGAGACTACCATCAATTTATAGACAATCATCTTGGATATCTCATATTTAAATTTGACTTGCAACTACTTATAAGGAATATGATTAGTTATGCAGATTTTTGTCATGTCACTGCATTGTTACTGTTTTGCTCCTAAAGATCTAAATTTCAATTTTTATTATTGTATTAGCATATTGTAAATCCACCTTTGGCTTTCAACACTGCCTGAATCCTTCTGGGCATGCTCTCGGTCAGATTCATGAGTCGAACTAAATTAGATTTCAGGTCTCTTCTACACGTTCCCAAAGTTAGTGCATACTGGTCGACTCACTTGGGTGTTATGAAAGGCAATTCAGGACCACAATGGACATAGCGGTCAGAGCACATACAGTGATCTGACAATAACCCAAAATCATAGAACGAGCTCTGAGACGTGGGAACTCTGCAGACCGCAATCCCTAATCCTCTCCAAACAACACTAGAGGCAGCCGTGGATTGCGCCTAACTCTGCCTATGCAACTCGGCACAGCCTGAGAAACTAACTAGCCTGAAGATAGAAAATAAGCCTACCTTGCCTCAGAGAAATACCCCAAAGGAAAAGGCAGCCCCCCACATATAATGACTGTGAGTAAGATGAAAAGACAAACGTAGGGATGAAATAGATTCAGCAAAGTGAGGCCCCACTTTCTTAACAGAGCGAGGATAGGAAAGATAACTTTGCGGTCTACACAAAACCCTAAAGAAAACCACGCAAAGGGGGGCAAAAAGACCCTCCGTACCGAACTAACGGCACGGAGGTACACCCTTTGCGTCCCAGAGCTTCCAGCAAAACAAATAGACAAGCTGGACAGAAAAAATAGCAAACAAATAGCAAAGAAGCACTTAGCTATGCAGAGCAGCAGGCCACAGGAATGATCCAGAGAAAAACAAGTCCAACACTGGAACATTGACAGGAAGCCAGGATCAAAGCATTAGGTGGAGTTAAGTAGAGAAGCACCTAACGACCTCACAAGATCACCTGAGGGAGGAAACTCAGAAGCCGCAGTACCACTTTCCTCCACAAACGGAAGCTCCCAGAGAAAATCAGCCGAAGTACCACTTGTGACCACAGGAGGGAGCTCTGCCACAGAATTCACAACAGTACCCCCCCTTGAGGAGGGGTCACCGAACCCTCACCAGAGCCCCCACGCCGACCAGGATGAGCCACATGAAAGGCACGAACAAGATCGGGAGCATGGACATCAGAGGCAAAAACCCAGGAATTATCTTCCTGAGCATAACCCTTCCATTTAACCAGATACTGGAGTTTCCGTCTTGAAACACGAGAATCCAAAATCTTCTCCACAATATACTCCAACTCCCCCTCCACCAAAACCGGGGCAGGAGGGTCAACAGATGGAACCATAGGTGCCACGTATCTCCGCAACAATGACCTATGGAATACGTTATGTATGGAAAAAGAATCTGGAAGGGTCAGACGAAAAGACACAGGATTAAGAACCTCAGAAATCCTATACGGACCAATGAAACGAGGTTTAAACTTAGGAGAGGAAACCTTCATAGGAATATAACGAGAAGATAACCAAACCAGATCCCCAACACGAAGTCGGGGACCCACACGGCGTCTGCGATTAGCGAAACGTTGAGCCTTCTCCTGGGACAAGGTCAAATTGTCCACTACATGAGTCCAAATCTGCTGCAACCTGTCCACCACAGTATCCACACCAGGACAGTCCGAAGACTCAACCTGTCCTGAAGAGAAACGAGGATGGAACCCAGAGTTGCAGAAAAATGGCGAAACCAAGGTAGCCGAGCTGGCCCGGTTATTAAGGGCGAACTCAACCAAAGGCAAAAAGGACACCCAGTCATCCTGATCAGCAGAAACAAAACATCTCAGATATGTTTCCAAGGTCTGATTGGTTCGTTCGGTCTGGCCATTAGTCTGAGGATGGAATGCCGAGGAAAAAGACAAGTCAATGCCCATCCTACCACAAAAGGCTTGTCAAAACCTCGAAACAAACTGGGAACCTCTGTCAGAAACGATATTCTCTGGAATACCATGTAAACGAACCACATGCTGGAAGAACAATGGCACCAAATCAGAGGAGGAAGGCAATTTAGACAAGGGTACCAGATGGACCATCTTAGAAAAGCGATCACAGACCACCCAAATGACTGACATCTTTTGAGAAACGGGAAGATCTGAAATAAAATCCATAGAGATATGTGTCCAAGGTCTCTTCGGGACCGGCAAGGGCAAAAGCAACCCACTGGCCCGAGAACAGCAGGGCTTAGCCCGAACACAAATCCCACAGGACTGCACAAAAGTACGCACATCCCACAACAGAGATGGCCACCAAAAGGATCTAGCCACTAACTCTCTGGTACCAAAGATTCCAGGATGACCAGCCAACACCAAACAATGAACCTCAGAGATAACTTTATTCGTCCACCTATCAGGGACAAACAGTTTCTCCGCTGGACAACGATCAGGTTTATTAGCCTGAAATTTTTGCAGCACCCGCCGCAAATCAGGGGAGATGGCAGACACAATTACTCCCTCCTTGAGGATACCCGCCGGCTCAGACAAACCCGGAGAGTCGGGCACAAAACTCCTAGACAGAGCATCCGCCTTCACATTTTTAGAGCCCGGAAGGTACGAAATCAAAAAGTCAAAACGGGCAAAAAACAGCGACCAACAAGCCTGTCTAGGATTCAACCGCTTGGCAGACTCGAGATAAGTCAAGTTCTTATGATCAGTCAATACCACCACGCGATGCTTAGCTCCTTCAAGCCAATGACGCCACTCCTCGAATGCCCACTTCATGGCCAGCAACTCTCGGTTGCCCACATCATAATTTCGCTCAGCAGGCGAAAACTTCCTGGAAAAGAAAGCGCATGGTTTCATCACTGAGCAATCAGAACCTCTCTGCGACAAAACAGCCCCTGCTCCAATCTCAGAATCATCAACCTCGACCTAGAACGGAAGAGAAACATCTGGTTGACACAACACAGGGGCAGAAGAAAAACGACGCTTCAACTCTTGAAAGGCTTCCACAGCAGCAGAAGACCAATTGACCACATCAGCTTGGTCAAATCGGTCAATGGTTTAGCAATACTAGAAAAATTGCAGATGAAGCGACGATAAAAATTAGCAAAGCCCAGGAACTTTTGCAGACTTTTCAGAGATGTCGGCTGAGTCCAATCATGGATGGCTTGGACCTTAACAGGATCCATCTCTATAGTAGAAGGGGAAAAGATGAACCCCAAAAATGAAACCTTCTGCACACCAAAGAGACACTTTGATCCTTTCACAAACAAAGAATTAGCACGCAGGACCTGAAAAACCGTTCTGACCTGCTTCACATGAGACTCCCAATCATCCAAGAAGATCAAAATGTCATCCAAGTACACAATCAGGAATTTATCCAGGTACTCTCGGAAGATGTCATGCATAAAGGACTGAAACACTGATGGAGCATTGGCAAGTCCGAACGGCATCACTAGATACTCAAAATGACCCTCGGGCGTATTAAATGCAGTTTTCCATTCATCGCCTTGCTTAATTCGCACCAGATTATACGCACCACGAAGATCTATCTTTGTGAACCAACTAGCCCCCTTAATCCGAGCAAACAGATCAGATAACAATGGCAAGGGGTACTGAAATTTAACCGTGATCTTATTAAGAAGGCGGTAATCTATACAAGGTCTCAGCGAACCATCCTTCTTGGCTACAAAAAAGAACCCTGCTCCTAATGGCGACGATGACGGGCGAATATGCCCCTTCTCCAGGGATTCCTTCACATAACTGCGCATAGCGGTGTGCTCAGGCACGGATAAATTAAACAGTCGACCTTTTGGGAATTTACTACCAGGAATCAAATTGGTAGCACAATCACAATCCCTATGCGGAGGTAGGGCATCGGACTTGGGCTCATCAAATACATCCCGGTAATCAGGCAAGAACTCTGGGACCTCAGAAGGGGTGGATGACGAAATTGACAGAAATTGAACATCACCATGTACCCCCTGACAACCCCAGCTGGACACCGACATGGATTTCCAATCTAATACTGGATTATGGACTTGTAGCCATGGCAACCCCAACACGACCACATCATGCAGATTATGCAACACCAGAAAGCGAATATCCTCCTGATGTGCAGGAGCCATGCACATGGTCAGCTGGGTCCAGTACTGAGGCTTATTCTTGGCCAAAGGTGTAGCATCAATTCCTCTCAATGGAATAGGACACTGCAAGGGCTCCAAGAAAAACCCACAACGCTTAGCATACTCCAAGTCCATCAAATTCAGGGCAGCGCCTGAATCCACAAACGCCATGACAGAATACGATGACAAAGAGCAGATCAAGGTAACGGACAGAAGAAATTTTGACTGTACCGTACCAATGGTGGCAGACCTAGCGAACCGCTTAGAGCGCTTAGGACAATCAGAGATGGCATGAGTGGAATCACCACAGTAGAAACACAGACCATTCAGACGTCTGTGTTCTTGCCGTTCAACTCTGGACAAAGTCCTATCGCATTGCATAGGCTTAGGTTTAATCTCAGGTAATACCGCCAAATGGTGCACAGCTTTACGCTCACGCAAGCGTCGACCGATCTGAATGGCCAAAGACATAGATTCATTCAGATCATCAGGCATAGGAAATCCCACCATGACATCTTTAACCCCTTCATGACCAGGGGATTTTTCGTTTTTCCGTGTTCGTTTTTCGCTCCCCTCCTTCCCAGAGCCATAACTTTTTTATTTTTCCGTCAATTTGGCCATGTGAGGGCTTATTTTTTGCGGGACGAGTTGTACTTTTGAACGACATCATTGGTTTTAGCATGTCGTGTACTAGAAAACGGGAAAAAAATTCCAAGTGCGGTGAAATTGCAAAAAAAGTGCAATCCCACATTGGTTTTTTGTTTGGCTTTTTTGCTAGGTTCACTAAATGCTAAAAATGACCTGCCATTATGATTCTCCAGGTCATTACGAGTTCATAGACACCAAACATGACTAGGTTATTTTTTATCTAAGTGGTGAAAAAAAATTCCAAACTTTGCTAAAAAAAAAAAAAAAAAAATTGCGCCATTTTCCGATACTCGTAGCGTCTCCATTTTTCGTGATCTGGGGTCGGTTGAGGGCTTATTTTTTGTGTGCCGAGATGACGTTTTTAATGATAGCATTTCGGTGCAGATACGTTCTTTTGATCGCCCGTTATTGCATTTTAATGCAATGTCGCGGCGACCAAAAAAACGTAATTCTGGCGTTTCGAGTTTTTTTCCCGCTACGCTGTTTAGCGATCAGGTTAATACTTTTTTTATTTGATAGATCGGGCAATTCTGAGCGCGGCGATACCAAATATGCGTAGATTTGATATTTTTTTTATTGATTTATTTTGATTGGGGCGAAAGGGGGGTGATTTAAACTTTTATGTTTTTTTTATTTTTTTCACATTTTTTTAAACTTTTTTTTTTAACTTTTGCCATGCTTCAATAGCCTCCATGGGAGGCTAGAAGCAGGGACAGCACGATCGGCTCTGCTACATAGCAGCGATCTGCTGATCGCTGCTATGTAGCAGAATTGCACGTGTGCTGTGAGCGCCGACCACAGGGTGGCGCTCACAGCGACGGGCAATCAGTAACCATAGAGGTCTCAAGGACCTCTATGACTACAATGGAGACGCATCGCCGACCCCCGGACATGTGACGGGGGTCGGCGATGACGTCATTTCCGGCCGCCCGGCCGGAAGCGGTAGTTAAATGCCGCTGTCTGCGTTTGACAGCGGCATTTAACTAGTTAATAGGTGCGGGCAGATCGCGATTCTGCCCGCGCCTATTACGGGCACATGTCAGCTGTTCAAAACAGCTGACATGTCCCGGCTTTGGTGCGGGCTCACCGCGGAGCCCTGCATCAAAGCAGGGGAGCCGGCATCGGACGGTATAGTACGTCCGATGCCGGTAAGGGGTTAAGGGCTTCAGAGAGACCCTTTCTGAAAATCGCTGCGAGCGCAGCTTCATTCCATTGAGTGAGTACAGACCACTTTCTAAATTTCTGACAATATACCTCTATCTCATCCTGACCCTGACACAAAGCCAGCAAATTTTTCTCTGCCTGATCCACTGAATTAGGCTCATTCTACAGCAATCCGAGCGCCAGGAAAAACACATCAATATTACTTAATGCAGGATCTCCTGGCGCAAGGGAAAATGCCCAGTCTTGAGGGTCGCCACGCAAAAAAGAAATAATAATTCTCACTTGTTGAGCTGGGTCACCAGAGGAGTGAGGTTTCAAGGCCAGAAACAGTTTGCAATTATTTTTGAAATTCATAAACTTGACTCTATCACCATAAAACAAATCAGGAATAGGAATTCTTGGTTCAAACATAGGCTTCTGAACCACCAAATCTTGAATCTTTTGTACATTTATAACGAGATTATCCATTGAAGAGCACAGACCCTGAAAGTCCATGTCCACACCTGTGTCCTGAACCACCCAAATGTCTAGGGGAAAAATAAGGCAAAACACAGTGCAAAGAAAAAAAAATGGTCTCAGAAATTCTTTTTTCCCTCTATTGAGAATCATTAGTACTTTTCGCTTCCTGTACTGTTATGAAAGGCAATTCAGGACCACAATGGACATAGCGGTCAGAGCACATACAGTGATCTGACAATAACCCAAAATCATAGAACGAGCTCTGAGACGTGGGAACTCTGCAGACCGCAATCCCTAATCCTCTCCAAACAACACTAGAGGCAGCCGTGGATTGCGCCTAACTCTGCCTATGCAACTCGGCACAGCCTGAGAAACTAACTAGCCTGAAGATAGAAAATAAGCCTACCTTGCCTCAGAGAAATACCCCAAAGGAAAAGGCAGCCCCCCACATATAATGACTGTGAGTAAGATGAAAAGACAAACGTAGGGATGAAATAGATTCAGCAAAGTGAGGCCCCACTTTCTTAACAGAGCGAGGATAGGAAAGATAACTTTGCGGTCTACACAAAACCCTAAAGAAAACCACGCAAAGGGGGCAAAAAGACCCTCCGTACCGAACTAACGGCACGGAGGTACACCCTTTGCGTCCCAGAGCTTCCAGCAAAACAAATAGACAAGCTGGACAGAAAAAATAGCAAACAAATGGCAAAGAAGCACTTAGCTATGCAGAGCAGCAGGCCACAGGAATGATCCAGAGAAAAACAAGTCCAACACTGGAACATTGACAGGAAGCCAGGATCAAAGCATTAGGTGGAGTTAAGTAGAGAAGCACCTAACGACCTCACAAGATCACCTGAGGGAGGAAACTCAGAAGCCGCAGTACCACTTTCCTCCACAAACGGAAGCTCCCAGAGAAAATCAGCCGAAGTACCACTTGTGACCACCGGAGGGAGCTCTGCCACAGAATTCACAACACTTGGGTATGTATAGTTTTTTCATCAATTCTACCCACAAGTCTTTGATTGGGTAGAGGCCTGGGGACTGTGGGGGCCATTTCAGCACCTACTTAATTGTCATTGAACCATTTCTTCACAATCTCGATGTATGCTTTGTTTTGTTGTCCTGTTGTTTCATACTTATAGCACTTGAATGTACAAAGTAACTCATCTTGTAGGATACTCACATATAGCTCAGCATTGAGACCTCCATCGATCCTGGTCAAGTATCTAATGCCTTTGGCTGCGAAACATTTCCCATATCACCAGGCTTCCTCCACCAAACCTGACATTTCCTTCAGTTTCTCAATCCGTTAGCCCTTTTTTCCCTTGTTTCTTTCAGACCCATTTGCACCTATTAGAGCTTAGTCTATTGACTTTCATGTCTTCGCTCCAAATCACCCATTTCAAATCTTTAAATATCCATTTTTTGTACTTGCTTGCAACCTTGAACCAACACTTCTTATGACAATAGAGAAGTTGAGGCTTTTTCACCTTTTTTCGGGCCACCATTCCTGACTTGTGTAATGTGCATCGCACGGTGCTTGCATCGATGCCTGTGATCTCACTACACTCCCTGACAGAAGTTATGTAGCTTATCCTTGTTATGTAAATAAACTCAAATAAGCTCATGTTGCAATTCAAGTGAAGGTCTGGGGTGCTGGGTTTCTTTTTATACACACACACTAATTAACCGATCATTTACTGAGCACAGGTGAGGATGCAAACTAGGATTGGTTGCATTATATGACCAGGCGACAAAACTTTTGTCTTGCCAAAATCTGACCATTCTGTGTCCATTAATTGATCAATATTTCTGCATAGATGCCAATTTATTTTCTTAACCTAAACAACATTTCGGAGGGTTTCAGCTTTCAAAAGAATAATTTATACAACCAATGAATGGATTTAACATCAGGTTATAAGCTTTTATTTACATAACATGGATAAGCGACATACTTCTGTCAGGGAGTGTATTATGAAGCATACAAGCCACCTCCAGTGCCATGTTTGTCGTGCCAGAACTGATAGACCTTAGGATGAGCCGACTTGTTGACTATAATATTTTGCCTGGATGTCAACCTTTTGGCTTCTGAATGGACAGACTCCATTTTGGATTTTTCCAACTGCCATGGCACTCACATGATGCAGTTTGTCTATTTTCTTGGTCAAGAGACCGCTATTGATGAGCTGGATGATGCTGTCTCTCTTTTCTTGGGAAATCGTCTTTATGGCTGCTCCTTGATTTGAACCAATGACTTTTCACTTGGGAATCAACCTAATAATATACTGAGCTACTTGGGCATGTGGCCCAACGGTTTGTATTTTGTAGCTAAATAGTTGCAAGTCAAATGTATTTATGAGATAGCCAAGATGACTGTCGTAGATCTGGGTATTTATTATGATGGAATATAGGCTGAACTGGATGGACAAATGTCTTTTTTCGGCCTTACTAACTATGTTACTATGTTACTATGTTACTGTCTATAATATGATGGTAGTCTCATAATCAAAGCAGTAGTAGATTGTGAGATATAAAGCCTGATACTCAAAAGTTCTAAACATTGTTACCCTTTTGCTCATCACTGTACATATAGTATGTTTCCACTTCTCCATTTGTAGCGGCACACTCTGAGCCCTACAAAACATATCTTGTGGATATTCCATAAGAGATGAATACTCCTTAAAGAAGAGGGCCATTAAGAATATTAGGGGCTAAACCTATATGAATGTATATGTGATGTAGAATAGGTGTTTAAGTGGTGGGAGTGGCATGCAACCAATGTGAGAGGACATGTACTAGCATGTTTCATGAGGAGATCCTCAAATAATCCTCACTTCTCCCTTCCTTATAACCACTGGATGAATCAGTCAAGCATACTTACTCAAACACCTCCGGTCATCCCTGTTAGCTTTTTAATCGGCCCTCTATACATCATGAAAAGAGGAAAGATGAGTAAGGACCAGGAACATGAGGCGCAAGATGGCACTTATACATATGTGGAGATGAGAACAAGCAGAGCCGGTGAGTGCCACCGGGAGGCTGCAGCTAAACTTGAAAGTTTTGAAAGAGTGGGGAAGAAGGGGGCTGGAGAACGAGACTGTGAGCGAGATTCAAATAAATCCAAACTCGTTTCCCCCACTGCTAGATATGGCTCTGAGGCTCCTACTGCACTTAGGCAAGTCGCTACAGAACCTACCCTCAAAGACATCATGAATGCTTTAGGGGAGGCTTTAAAGAGAGCATATCGGTGGTTAGGCGAGACCTTTCCAGTATTTCAGAAAGAACCACAACCCTTGAAGAAAGGGTTAACAAATTTGAAGACACCTGCTTCTCAATGAGACAGGACATGCAACAGCACATTAGATTACTAAATGCACTAAGCCTCAAACAGAATGATATGGAGAACCGTCTCTGTAGAAACAACATCCGTATTGTTTGGGTTTCTGAAATTCGAGGGTGTTAGAGCCACAGAATTGTTTGAAATGTGGTTATTGAAGGTGTTTGTGAAAGATTTGTTTCAGTTTTGATCGTGTTTTATTGCACTTGCTTTGCCGCTACGTTTTTTGCCACTTTGCTTTTTCATTTTTTTTACAGAGTTCACTGAAGGGTTAAATAGTGTGACATGTTTATAAATTGGGTCATTCCGGACATGTTGATAACAAATATGTGTATTTTTCTTGTTTTTGGTTTTATTTATATAAATATACTTATTTAGTGGTTTAACCCCTTAGTGACAGAGCCAATTTTGACCTTAATGACCAAGCCAATTTTTACAATTCTGACCTTTGTCACTATAATGTTATAGCTCTGGAACGCTTCACTGTATCCCACTAATTCACCGTATCCCACTGATTCTGAGATTTTTAATCACATATTTTACTTCATTTTAGTGCCAACATTTCTTTGATAAGACTTGCACTTATGAAAAAAATGGAAATTTGGCAAAAATGTTGAAAATTTTGCAATTTTCAAGCTTTTAATTTTTGTGCCCGTAAATCAGGGTGTCATGTCACAAAAATTTGTTAATAAATAACATTTCCCACATGTCTACTTCACATCAGCATAGTTTTGGAAACATAATTTTTTTTTGTTAGGAAGTTATAAGAGTTAAAATTAGACCAGCAATTTCTCATATTTCCAATAAAATTTACAACGGAACATTTTAGGGACCATATCACATTTGAAGTGACTTTAAGAGGTCAATATGACAGAAAATACTCCAAAGTGACACCATTCTAAAAACTGCACTTCTCAAGGTGCTCAAGCCCACATTTAAGAAGTTTATTAACCCTTTAGATACTTCACAGGAACTAAAGCAATTTGGAAGGAAAAACTTAACATATATTTTTTTTTGCAAAAAATTTACTTTAGACTCAAACTTTTTATTTTTACAAGAGTATCAGGAGAAAATGGACAACAAAATGTGTCTCCTGAGTACATTGATATCCTATATATGGGGGAAATCCACTGTTTGGGCGCATGGCAGGAGAAGCCATTTGACATTTTGAACACAAAATTGGTTAGAATCGATGGCGGGCACATGTTGTGTTTGGAGAGACCCTGATATGCCTAAACAGTGGAAACCCCCAATTCTAACTCCAACCCTAACACAGCCCTAAACCCAACCCTAACCCTCAACATACCCCTAACCCAAACCCTTATTCCAAACCTAACCACAACCCTAACCCTAACCACAACCCTAACCCCAACACAACCCTAACCCTAATCACCACCCTAACTCCAACACAACCCTAACCCCAGCTCTAACCCCAACCCTAACCCCATCCCCTAACCTTAACTGCAAAGAATTGAAAAAATTACATTTTTTTTAAATTTTATTATTTTTTATCCAAATAAGCGGGTGACAAAGGGGGGTTCGATTTACAATTTTTTTTATTTTGATCACTGTGATAGGGTCTATCACAGAGCTCAAAACCAACCAATATGAAAAATCACCTATTCTTGCCTGGTACTGGCCAGGAGATATTGACAGGCCCACTGCACATGCACCCGCAATTTTCTTTCAGGGAGATGACATGGAGGGCGGAGGATGGAGCAGGAGGATCCGGGGATGGTGGAGGTATCAGAGGGGCTCGTGAGACCCCATTTGTCTTTCTTCTGGTATGCTAGATAATATCAGAAGAGAGAGACATTAATGGAAAATCAAATTTTTTGTGATCGCCATTATTCAGTGAATAACGGCAATCACTTAACAGGGGACAGCAAAAACCGACCCGAATCATGTTCTCTGAGGTCTAGTTCTGAGGTCCCGGTAGCTGAAATCCTGGAGATTTTCCTACACTTATTTCTCAGAGCCGTTAAAACGCTGAGGAATGAGGCCCCTTAACTGCCACCATTAAAAGGAGTATTGGCGGTCTTTAAGGGGTAAATTAGTTTTTTTTTTCATTTTTTTTGTTTACTTTATGATTAAAAATATATATTTTTCATTTTTTAAATTTCTTTTACATTATCTCTCTGTGGGACTTTAACTTTATTAGCCTTTTTGCTGGTATAATGCATTATACAGTACATTAGTCTAATTGCCGTATGTGGGCCACATCGTTTTTTTTTTTTTTGCCTTCCTCTGGATCAACATGCTAGGGCATGTTAGGTTAGGCTATGGGTTGAACTAGATTTACTTAAATCTTCCTTCAACCTTAACCCCTTTACCCCCAAGGGTGGTTTGCACGTTAATGACCGGGCCAATTTTTACATTTCTGACCACTGTCCTTTTATGAGGTTATAACTCTTGAACGCTTCAATAAATCCCGGAGATTCTGACATTGTTTTCTCAAGACATATTGTACTTCATGATAGTGGTAAAATTTCTTTGATATTTCCTGCGTTTATTTGTGAAAAAATGGATATTTGGGGAAATTTTGAAAATTTCGCAATTTTCCAAATTTGAATTTTTATGCCCTTAAATCACAGAGATATGTCACACAAAATACTTAATAAGTAACATTTCCCACATGTCTACTTTACATCAACACAATGTTGGAACCACATTTTTTTTTGTTAGGGAGTTATAAGGGTTAAAAGTTGACCAGCAATTTCTCATTTTTACAACACCATTTTTTTAGAGACCACATCACATTTGAAGTCATTTTGAGGGGTCTATAAGATAGAAAATAACCAAGTGTGACACCATTCTATACTGCACCCCTCAAGGTGCTCAAAACCACATTCAAGAAGTTTATTAACCCTTCAGGTGTTTTACAGGAATTTTTGGAATGTTTAAAAAAAAATTAACATTTAACTTATTTTCATAAAAAATTTACTTCAGCTCCAATTTGTTTTATTTTACCAAGGGTATCAGGAGAAAATGAACCACAAAAGATGTTGTACAATTTGCCCTGAGTACCCGGATACCCCATATGTGGGGGTAAACCACTGTTTGGGCGCATGGCAGAGCTCGGAAGGGAAGGAGCGCCATTTGACTTTTCAATGCAAAATTGGCTGGAATTGAGATGGGACTCCATGTTACGTTTGGAGAGCCACTAATGTGCCTAAAAATTGAAACCCCCCACATGTAACACCATTTTGGAAAGTAGACCCCATAAGGAACTTATCTAGATGTTTGGTGAGCACTTTGACCCACCAAGTGTTTCACTACAGTTAATAACGCAGAGTCGTGAAAATAAAAAATCATTTTTTTCCACAAAAATTATCTTTAACACCCAGTTTTGTATTTTCCCAAGGGTAACAGGAGATATTGGACCCCAAAAGTTGTTGTCCAATTTGTCCTGAGTACGCTGATACCCCATATGTGGGGGGAAACCACAGTTTGGGTGCATGGCAGAGCTCTGAAGGGAAGGAGCGCCTTTTGGAATGCAAACTTAGATGGATTGGTCTGCAGGTGTCACTTTGCATCATTTGCAGAGCCCCTGATGTGCTTAAACAGTAGAAACTCCCCACAAGTGACCCCATATTGGAAACTAGACACCACAAGGAACTTATCTAGATGTGTTGTGAGAACTTTGAACCCCAAGTATTTCACTACAGTTTATAACACAGAGCCGTGAAAATAAAAAAATCATTTTTGTCCCACAAAAATGTTTTTTTATCCCTCCAAATTTTTGTTTTCCCAAGGGTAACAAGAGACATTGGACCCCAGAAGTTCTCCAATTTGTCCTGAGTATGCTGATACCCCAACCCCTAAAAAGACCCTCCGCACCGACTCACGGTGCGGAGGTGCTCCCTCTGCGTCCCAGAGCTTCCAGCAAGCAAGACAACAAAAAATAGCAAGCTGGACAGTAAAATAGCAAACCAAAGAAATACAAGCTGGAACTTAGCTTCTGCAGGGAAGACAGGTCACAAGAACGATCCAGGAGTGAAATAGACCAATACTGGAACATTGACAGGTGGCCAGGAGCAAAGATCTAAGTGGAGTTAAATTGAGCGGCCCACTAATGAATTAACCTCGTCACTAGTGTTGAGCATTCCGATACCGCAAGTATCGGGTATCGGCCGATACTTGTGGTATCGGAATTCCGATACCGAGATCCGATATTTTTGTGGTATCGGGAATCGGTATCGGAGGTGTAAAATAAAGAATTAAAATAAAAAATATTGTTATATTCACCTCTCCGGCGGCCCCTGGAACATCACTGCGAGGAACCGGCGTCCGGCAGGCTTCTTTGTTCAAAATGAGCGCCTTTAGGACCTGCGGAATGACGTCGCGGCTTCTGATTGGTCGCGTGCTGCCCATGTGACCGCCACGCGACCAATCAGAAGCCGCGACGTCATTCCGCAGGTCCTAAAGGCGCTCATTTTGAACAAAGAAGCCTGCCAGATGCCGGTTCCTCGCGGTGATGTTCCAGGGGCCGCCGGAGAGGTGAATATAACAATATTTTTTATTTTAATTCTTTATTTTACACCTCACTATGGATCCCAGGGCCTGAAGGAGAGTTTCCTCTCCTTCAGACCCTGGGATCCATCAGGATACCTTCCGATACTTGATGTCCCATTGACTTGTATTGGTATCGGATATCGGTATCGGCGATATCCGATACTTTTCGGGTATCGGCCGATACTATCCGATACCGATACTTTCAAGTATCGGACGGTATCGCTCAACACTACTCGTCACCTGTGGAAGGAAACTCAGAAACACCCACCAGAGGAAGTCCATGGACAGAACCAGCCGAAGTACCATTCATGACCACAGGAGGGAGCCCGACAACAGAATTCACAACAGTACCCCCCCTTGAGGAGGGGTCACCGAACCCTCACCAGAGCCCCCAGGCCGACCAGGATGAGCCAAATGAAAGGCACGAACCAGATCGGCAGCATGAACATCAGAGGCAAAAACCCAGGAATTATCTTCCTGACCATAACCCTTCCACTTGACCAGGTACTTGAGTTTCCGTCTCGAAACACGAGAATCCAAAATCTTCTCCACCACATACTCCAACTCCCCCTCAACCAACACCGGGGCAGGAGGATCAAAGGATGGAACCACAGGTGCCACGTATCTCCGCAATAACGACCTATGGAACACATTATGGATGGCAAAAGAAGCAGGAAGGGCCAAACGAAATGACACAGGATTGATAACCTCAGAGATCTTATACGGACCAATGAAACGAGGCTTAAACTTAGGGGAGGAAACCTTCATAGGAACATAACGAGATGACAACCAAACCAAATCCCCAACACGAAGTCGGGGACCCACACAGCGCCGGCGGTTAGCGAAACGTTGAGCCTTCTCCTGGGACAATGTCAAATTGTCCACCACATGAGTCCAAATCTGCTGCAACCTATCCACCACAGTATCTACACCAGGACAGTCCGAAGACTCAACCTGCCCTGAAGAGAAACGAGGATGGAAACCAGAATTGCAGAAAAACGGCGAAACCAAAGTAGCCGAGCTGGCCCGATTATTAAGGGCGAACTCAGCCAACGGCAAAAAGGACACCCAATCATCCTGATCAGCAGAAACAAAGCATCTCAGATATGTTTCCAAAGTTTGATTAGTTCGTTCGGTTTGGCCATTTGTCTGAGGATGGAAAGCCGAGGAAAAAGACAAATCAATGCCCATCCTTGCACAAAAGGAACGCCAAAACCTCGAAACAAACTGTGAACCTCTGTCAGAAACGATGTTCTCCGGGATACCATGTAAACGAAACACATGCTGGAAAAACAATGGCACCAAATCAGAGGAGGAAGGCAATTTAGACAAAGGTACCAAATGGACCATTTTCGAAAAGCGATCACAAACCACCCAAATGACCGACATCTTTTGAAAGACGGGGAGATCCAAAATAATATCCATAGAAATATGCGTCCAGGGCCTCTTCGGGACCGGCAAGGGCAAAAGCAACCCACTGGCACGAGAACAGCAGGGCTTAGCCCGAGCAAAAGTCCCACAGGACTGCACAAAAGAACACACATCCCGTGACAAAGATGGCCACCAAAAGGATCTAGCCACCAAATCTCTGGTACCAAAGATTCCAGGATGCCCAGCCAACACTGAACAATGAATCTCCGAGATAACTCTACTAGTCCATCTATCAGGGACAAACAGTTTCTCCGCTGGGCAACGGTCAGGTCTATTAGCCTGAAATTTTTGCAGCACCCGCCGCAAATCAGGGGAGATGGCAGACAAAATTACCCCCTCTTTGAGAATACCCGCCGGCTCAGGAACACCCGGAGAGTCAGGCACAAAACTCCTTGACAGGGCATCAGCCTTCACATTCTTAGAGCCCGGAAGGTACGAAACCACAAAATCAAAATGGGAGAAAAATAACGACCATCGAGCCTGTCTCGGATTCAACCGTTTGGCAGACTCAAGATAAGTCAAATTCTTGTGATCTGTCAAGACCACCACGTGATGCTTGGCTCCTTCCAGCCAATGACGCCACTCCTCGAATGCCCACTTCATGGCCAACAACTCACGATTAACAACATCATAATTACGCTCAGCAGGCGAAAACTTTCTAGAACAGAAAGCACATGGCTTCATCACCGAGCCATCAGAACTTCTTTGCAACAAAACAGCCCCTGTTCCAATCTCAGAAGCATCAACCTCAACCTGAAACGGGAGCGAAACATCTGGCTGGCACAACACAGGGGCAGAAGAAAAACGACGCTTCAACTCCTGAAAAGCCTCTACAGCTGCAGAAGACCAATTGACCACATCAGCACCCTTCTTGGTCAAATCAGTCAACGGTTTAGCAACAGTAGAAAAATTAGCGATGAAGCGCCGATAAAAATTAGCAAAGCCCAGGAACTTTTGCAGGCTCTTCACAGATGTCGGCTGAGTCCAATCGTAAATGGCCTGGACTTTAACAGGGTCCATCTCGATAGTAGAAGGGGAAAAAGTGAACCCCAAAAATGAAACCTTCTGAACTCCAAAGAGACACTTTGACCCCTTCACAAACAAGGAATTCGCACGAAGGACCTGGAACACCATTCTGACCTGCTTCACATGAGACTCCCAATCATCCAAAAAGACCAAAATATCATCCAAATACACAATCAGGAATTTATCCAGGTACTCTCGGAAGATGTCATGCATAAAGGACTGAAATACTGATGGAGCATTGGAAAGCCCGAATGGCATAACCAGGTACTCAAAATGGCCCTCGGGCGTATTAAATGCTGTTTTCCATTCATCGCCTTGTTTAATACGCACAAGATTATACGCCCCTTGAAGATCTATCTTGGTGAACCAACTAGCCCCTTTAATACGAGCAAACAAATCAGACAGCAATGGCAAAGGATACTGAAATTTGACTGTAATTTTATTAGGAAGGCGGTAATCAATACAAGGTCTCAAAGAACCATCCTTCTTGGCCACAAAAAAGAACCCTGCTCCTAACGGTGATGACGACGGGCGAATATGACCCTTCTCCAAGGATTCCTTTATATAACTCCGCATAGCGGCATGTTCTGGCACAGATAAATTGAACAATCGGCCCTTAGGAAACTTACTACCAGGAATCAAATTAATTGCACAATCGCAATCCCTATGAGGAGGCAGGGCACTGGCTTTGGGCTCATCAAATACATCCCGATAATCCGACAAAAACTCTGGAACTTCAGAAGGAGTGGAAGACGAAATAGACAAAAATGGAACATCACCATGTACCCCCTGACAACCCCAGCTGGACACAGACATAGATTTCCAGTCCAATACTGGATTATGAACCTGTAGACATGGCAACCCCAAAACGACCACATCATGCAGATTATGCAACACCAGAAAGCGGATATCCTCCTGATGTGCAGGAGCCATGCACATGGTCAATTGGGTCCAGTACTGAGGCTTATTCTTGGCCAAAGGCGTAGCATCAATTCCTCTCAATGGAATAGGATACTGCAAGGGCTTCAAGAAAAAACCACAGCGCCTAGCAAAATCCAAGTCCATCAAATTCAGGGCAGCGCCTGAATCCACAAATGCCATAACAGAATAGGATGACAAAGAGCAAATCAGAGTAACGGACAATAGAAATTTAGACTGTACCGTACCAATGGTGGCAGACCTAGCGAACCGCTTAGTGCGCTTAGGACAATCGGAGATAGCATGAGTGGAATCACCACAGTAAAAACATAGCCCATTCCGACGTCTGTGTTCTTGCCGTTCAGCTCTGGTCAAAGTCCTATCACATTGCATAGGCTCAGGCCCATGCTCAGATAGTACCGCCAAATGGTGCACAGGTTTACGCTCACGCAAGCGTCGATCGATCTGAATGGCCAAGGACATAGACTCATTCAGACCAGCAGGAATGGGAAATCCCACCATGACATCCTTAAGGGCTTCAGAGAGACCCTTTCTGAAGATTGCTGCCAGGGCACATTCATTCCACTGAGTGAGTACAGACCACTTTCTAAACTTCTGACAATATATCTCCGCTTCATCCTGACCCTGACACAGAGCCAGCAAGATCTTCTCTGCCTGATCCACTGAATTAGGTTCGTCATAAAGTAATCCAAGCGCCAGGAAAAACGCATCAACATCACGCAATGCCGGATCTCCTGGCGCAAGGGAAAATGCCCAGTCTTGAGGGTCACCACGTAACAAAGAAATAATGATCTTTACTTGTTGAACAGGGTCACCTGAGGAGCGAGGTTTCAAGGCAAGAAACAATTTACAATTATTTTTGAAATTCAAGAACTTAGATCTATCACCAAAAAACAAATCAGGAATTGGAATCCTAGGCTCTAACATCGGATTCTGAACCACAAAATCTTGAATGTTTTGTACCCTTGCAGTGAGATTATCCATACAAGAGGACAGACCTTGAATGTCCATGTTTACACCTATGTCCTGAACCACCCAGAGGTAAAGGGGAAAATAGAGACAAAACACACTGCAAAGAAAAAAAAATGGTCTCAGAACTTCTCTTATCCCTCTATTGAGATGCATTTGTACTTTGGGCCACCTTTACTGTTATGACCCGGTGGTCAGGACAATAATGGACCTGGTGGTTAAGAGCACACAGAATGACCTGATAGTTACTGATAAAAAAGGACGAGCTCTGGGACGTGGGAACTCTGCTGACCGCAATCCCTAAACCTATCAACCACACAAGAAATAGCCGTGGATTGCGCCTAACGCTCCCTATGCAACTCGGCACAGCCTAAGGAACTAGCTAGCCCTGAAGATAGGAAAATAAAGCCTACCTTGCCTCAGAGAAATTCCCCAAAGGAAAAGGCAGCCCCCCACATATAATGACTGTGAGTAAGATGAAAATACAAACACAGAGATGAAATAGATTTAGCAAATTGAGGCCCGACTAACTGAACAGACCGAGGATAGGAAAGGTTACTTTGCGGTCAGCACAAAAACCCACAAAAAGATCACGCAGAGGGCGCAAAAAGACCCTCCGCACCGACTCACGGTGCGGAGGTGCTCCCTCTGCGTCCCAGAGCTTCCTGCAAGCAAGACAACAAAAAATAGCAAGCTGGACAGTAAAATAGCAAACCAAAGAAATACAAGCTGGAACTTAGCTTCTGCAGGGAAGACAGGCCACAAGAACGATCCAGGAGTGAACTAGACCAATACTGGAACATTGACAGGTGGCCAGGAGCAAAGATCTAAGTGGAGTTAAATAGAGCAGCCCACTAACGAATTAACCTCGTCACCTGTGGAACGAAACTCAGAAACACCCACCAGAGGAAGTCCATGGACAGAACCAGCCGAAGTACCATTCATGACCACAGGAGGGAGCCCGACAACAGAAATCACAACACTAACCCTAATGGGAAAATGGAAATAAATACATTTTTTTAATTTTTTTATTTTTCCCTAACTAAGGGGGTGATGAAGTTGATTTACTTTTATAGCAGGTTTTTTAGCGGATTTTTATGATTGGCAGCTGTCACACACTGAAAGACGCTTTTTATTGCAAAAAATATTTTTTTGCGTTACCACATTTTGAGAGCTATAATTTTTCCATATTTTGGTCCACTGAGTCATGTGAGGTCTTGTTTTTTGCGGGACGAGTTGACGTTTTTATTGGTAACTTTTTCAAGCACGTGACTTTTTTGATCGCTTTTTATTCCGATTTTTGTGAGGCAGTATGACCAAAAAACAGCTATTCATGAATTTCTTTGGGGTGGGCGTTTATACCGCACCGGATTTGGTAAAATGGATAAAGCTTTTTTTTTCTTCGGGTCAGTACAATTACAGCGATACCTCATTTAGATTATTTTTTTATGTTCTGGCGCTTTTATACGATAAAAACTATTTTATAGGAATAAGAATTATTTTTGCATCGCTTTATTCTGAGGACTATAACTTTTTTATTTTTTCACTGATGATGCTGTATGGCAGCTCGTTTTTTGCGGGACAAGATGACATTTTCAGTGGTACCATGGTTATTTAAATCTGTCTTTTTGATCGCGTGCTATTCCACTTTTTGTTCGGCGGTATGATAATAAAGGGTTGTTTTTTGCCTCGTTTATTTTATTTTTTTTATGGTGTTCACTGAAGGGGTTAACTAGTGGGACAGGTTTATAGATTGGGTCGTTACAGACGTGGCAATACTAAATATGTGTACTTTTATTGTTTTTTTAATTTAGATAAAGGAATGTATTTTTGGGAACATTATTTTTTTTTCTTTATTAAGGTTTTTTTTTTTTTCACATCTGAATTTTTTTTTTTGCTTTATAACATTGCCCCAGGGGGGCATCATGTTAGAGTGACAGATCGCTGATCTGACACTTTGCAGAGCACTGTGTCAGATCAGCGATCTGACATGCAGGGCTGCAGACTTACCAGCGCTTACTCGGAGCAGGCGCTGGTAAGCCACCTCCCTGCAGGAGCCGGATGCAGCCCCACGGCCATTTTGTATCCTGGGCCTGCAGGGAGGAGACGCTCCGTACAAGGTGAGCACATCGCCTTGTACCTAGGGTCTCAGGGAAGCCCGCAGGGAGCCCCCTTCTTGCGCGATGCTTCCCTATGCCCACAGAATGCTGCGATCATGTTTGATCGCCGTGTGCGGGTGGTTAATGTGCCGGGGGCGGTCCATGACTACTCCTGGCACATAGTGCCGGCTGTCAACTGTGATAGTCAGCTGACACTTGGCCGCGATCGGCCGCGCTCGCGGGACTCACTATGACGTACTATGCCGTCGGTGAACATACTGGCCCACCCCAGCTCGACAGGATAGTACGTCACATGTCAGAAAGGTGTTATGATCTGGTGGTTTAGGAACAACATGAGACAAGCTCTGAAGGAGGTGGTATCTGTACTGACCGCAAACCCTGAACCTAGCAGCGCAACTAATAATAGCCGTGGGGGGTACCTGACGCTCCCTAGACCCCTCGGCACAGCCTAAGATCAACTTCCCCTAAAGATGGAAACAGGAAACCTATCTTGCCTCAGAGAAAATCCCCAAAGGAAAGATAGCCCCCCACAAATATTGACGGTGAGAGGAGGGGAAAATAACATACGCAGAAATGAAATCAGATTTTAGCATAGGAGGCCAGTCTAGCTTGATAGATAGGACAGGAAAGGATACTGTGCGGTCAGTATAAAAACTACAAAACAATCCACACAGTTTACAAAATCTCCACACCTGACTAAAGGTGTGGAGGGTAAATCTGCTTCCCAGAGCTTCCAGCTAACAGAAAAAATCCATACTGACAAGCTGGACAAATATAGAATGCACAGAACAATAAGTCCACAATATGTGGACTGAAATGAGCAAAACCAGAACTTATCTTTGCAGAACTGGTCAGGAAACCAGGAGAATCCAAGCAGAGATGTGAATCCAGCCAGGAACATTGACAAGTGGCACAGGCTGAAGAAAGAGCCAGACTTAAATAGCGGACAATAAGTGGATGCAGCTGAAGACAGCTAACTCCAAGGAGCAGCCATACCTTTAGAAACCACAAGAGGGAGCTCAAGAGCAGAACTCACAAAAGTGCCACTTACAAGCACCGGAGGGAGCCCAAGAGCGGAGTTCACAACAGAAAGGGGTAATAACTATGTTACTATGTTACAATGCACCACCATTGCAATGCATTATACATTTCAGTACTGCACTGATCGAAGCCTGTTAAATCATGCTCTCAGCATTGTCTAACAGGCTTCCTGCAACTGGCAGATCTGGAGGTTGTCATGACTACGCATGGTTGAAATGCTGAATGCTGCGATCGCTATTGATCATGGCATTTAGGGGGTTAAATGCCCTTGGATTGTCCTAACTCTAATACTAAAAACCTTACCATTTGTTAAATGACATATATGTGGATAGGGGCTGAGAAGGACTGGACCCAGCTAGTCGACACACATAGACTCAAAGAGCTGGATGTTATAATGATGTGGTTCCACATGGTTGTGTGTCTACTAGCTGGGTATTTAGTCATTATGTTTCTGTCTTTGCTTTTTTTTCTGTTCAGGGGCTAGTGTGTCTACTAGCTGGGTCCAGTCCTTCTCAGCCCTTATCCACATGTATTCTCTCTTTTCAGCTTCCTTACAGTTACTGTCAGGAGCAGTGCCAGCACCATCCCAGTTAAGATCACCATGAAGTGGTATGATGGCTTTTCCATCTTTGATCAAAAAACATTTTAATTAAGTACCCTACATTATTTTCATAAACTTTTCTGTTTATTTACTGCAGGGTATTTAATCATTATGTTTCTTGTTTTTTTTTTGCTTTTTTCTGGCAAGTGTGAACGTGCACTTGGGAGAGATTGTTCCTATTCCTTAATATTGATCTTCATCTTATATGTGGGGCTATGTGAGTTCCTTGTTTTTTCTATACATATGCAACTCTGGCCCTATTGGTTCATTTTGTCTATTTTTTACTACATTGCCAGTGTTACTGGTGTTGGTGGTTCTATAGTAACATACATAGTAACATAGTTAGTAAGGCCGAAAAAAGACATTTGTCCATCCAGTTCAGCCTATATTCCATCATAATAAATACCCAGATCTACGTCCTTCTACAGAACCTAATAATTGTATGATACAATATTGTTCTGCTCCAGGAAGACATCCAGGCCTCTCTTGAACCCCTCGACTGAGTTCGCCATCACCACCTCCTCAGGCAAGCAATTCCAGATTCTCACTGCCCTAACAGTAAAGAATCCTCTTCTATGTTGGTGGAAAAACCTTCTCTCCTCCAGACGCAAAGAATGCCCCCTTGTGCCCGTCACCTTCCTTGGTATAAACAGATCCTCAGCGAGATATTTGTATTGTCCCCTTATATACTTATACATGGTTATTAGATCGCCCCTCAGTCGTCTTTTTTCTAGACTAAATAATCCTAATTTCGCTAATCTATCTGGGTATTGTAGTTCTCCCATCCCCTTTATTAATTTTGTTGCCCTCCTTTGTACTCTCTCTAGTTCCATTATATCCTTCCTGAGCACCGGTGCCCAAAACTGGACACAGTACTCCATGTGCGGTCTAACTAGGGATTTGTACAGAGGCAGTATAATGCTCTCATCATGTGTATCCAGACCTCTTTTAATGCACCCCATGATCCTGTTTGCCTTGGCAGCTGCTGCCTGGCACTGGCTGCTCCAGGTAAGTTTATCATTAACTAGGATCCCCAAGTCCTTCTCCCTGTCAGATTTACCCAGTGGTTTCCCGTTCAGTGTGTAATGGTGATATTGATTCCCTCTTCCCATGTGTATAACCTTACATTTATCATTGTTAAACCTCATCTGCTACCTTTCAGCCCAAGTGTCCAACTTATCCAGATCCATCTGTAGCAGAATACTATCTTCTCTTGTATTAACTGCTTTACATAGTTTTGTATCATCTGCAAATATCGATATTTTACTGTGTAAACCTTCTACCAGATCATTAATGAATATGTTGAAGAGAACAGGTCCCAATACTGACCCCTGCGGTACCCCACTGGTCACAGCGACCCAGTTAGAGACTATACCATTTATAACCACCCTCTGCTTTCTATCACTAAGCCAGCTACTAACCCATTTGCACACATTTTCCCCCAGACCAAGCATTCTCATTTTGTGTACCAACCTCTTGTGCGGCACGGTATCAAACGCTTTGGAAAAATCGAGATATACCACGTCCAATGACTCACCGTGGTCCAGTCTATAGCTTACCTCTTCATAAAAACTGATTAGATTGGTTTGACAGGAGCGATTTCTCATAAACCCATGCTGATATGGAGTTAAACAGTTATTCTCATTGAGATAATCCAGAATAACATCCCTCAGAAACCCTTCAAATATTTTACCAACAATAGAGGTTAGACTTACTGGCCTATAATTTCCAGGTTCACTTTTAGAGCCCTTTTTGAATATTGGCACCACATTTGCTATGCGCCAGTCCTGCGGAACAGACCCTGTCGCTATAGAGTCACTAAAAATAAGAAATAATGGTTTATCTATTACATTACTTAGTTCTCTTAGTACTCGTGGGTGTATGCCATCCGGACCCGGAGATTTATCTATTTTAATCTTATTTAGCCGGTTTCGCACCTCTTCTTGGGTTAGATTGGTGACCCTTAATATAGGGTTTTCATTGTTTCTTGGGATTTCACGTAGCATTTCATTTTCCACCGTGAATACCGTGGAGAAGAAGGTGTTTAATATGTTAGCTTTTTCCTCGTCATCTACAACCATTCTTTCCTCACTATTTTTTAAGGGGCCTACATTTTCAGTTTTTATTCTTTTACTATTGATATAGTTGAAGAACAGTTTGGGATTAGTTTTACTCTCCTTAGCAATGTGCTTCTCTGTTTCCTTTTTGGCAGCTTTAATTAGTTTTTTAGATAAAGTATTTTTCTCCCTATAGTTTTTTAGAGCTTCAATGGTGCCATCCTGCTTTAGTAGTGCAAATGCTTTCTTTTTACTGTTAATTGCCTGTCTTACTTCTTTGTTTAGCCACATTGGGTTTTTCCTATTTCTAGTCCTTTTATTCCCACAAGGTATAAACCGCTTACACTGCCTATTTAGGATGTTCTTAAACATTTCCCATTTATTATCTGTATTCTTATTTCTGAGGATATTGTCCCAGTCTACCAGATTAAGAGCATCTCTAAGCTGGTCAAACTTTGCCTTCCTAAAGTTCAATGTTTTTGTGACTCCCTGACAAGTCCCCCTAGTGAAAGACAGGTGAAACTGCACAATATTGTGGTCGCTATTTCCTAAATGCCCAACCACCTGCAGATTTGTTATTCTGTCAGGTCTATTAGATAGTATTAGGTCTAAAAGTGCTGCTCCTCTGGTTGGATTCTGCACCAATTGTGAAAGATAATTTTTCTTGGTTATTAGCAGAAACCTGTTGCCTTTATGGGTTTCACAGGTTTCTGTTTCCCAGTTAATATCCGGGTAGTTAAAGTCCCCCATAACCAGGACCTCATTATGGGTTGCAGCTTCATCTATCTGCTTTAGAAGTAGACTTTCCATGCTTTCTGTTATATTTGGGGGTTTGTAACAGACCCCAATGAGAATTTTGTTACCATTTTTCCCTCCATGAATTTCAACCCATATGGACTCGACATCCTCATTCCCTTCGCTAATATCCTCCCTTAAAGTGGACTTTAGACAAGACTTTACATAGAGACAAACCCCTCCTCCTCTCCGATTTTTACGATCCTTTCTAAACAGACTGTAACCCTGTAAGTTAACTGCCCAGTCATAGCTTTCATCTAACCATGTCTCGGTTATTCCCACTATGTCAAAGTTACCTGTAGATATTTCTGCTTCTAGTTCTTCCATCTTGTTTGTCAGGCTTCTGGCGTTTGCGAGCATGCAGTTTAGAGGATTTTGTTTTGTTCCAATCTCCTCACTGTGGATTGTTTTAGAAATGATCTTACCTCCCTTCTGAGTATGTTTTCCTGGGTCGTCTTTGTTCGAGTCTAATGTTTTTCTTCCCGTCCCCTCTTCTTCTAGTTTAACGCCCTCCTGATGAGTGTAGCGAGTCTTCTGGCGAATGTGTGTTTCCCAGTTTTGTTGAGGTGTAGTCCGTCTCTGGCGAGGAGTCCATCATACCAGTAATTCACACCGTGGTCCAGGAATCCAAATCCTTGTTGTCTGCACCATCGTCTTAGCCAGTTGTTTGCATCAAGGATCCTGTTCCATCTCCTGGTGCCATGCCCGTCTACTGGAAGGATAGAAGAAAAAACTACCTGTGCATCCAGTTCCTTTACTTTCTTCCCCAACTCTTCAAAGTCCTTGCAGATTGTCGGTAGGTCCTTCCTTGCCGTGTCATTGGTGCCAACATGTATCAGAAGAAATGGGTGGACGTCCTTGGAGCTGAAGAGCTTTGGTATCCTATCGGTCACATCCTTGATCATCGCACCTGGAAGGCAGCATACTTCTCTTGCAGTTATGTCCGGTCTGCAGATGGCTGCTTCGGTGCCTCTCAGTAGTGAGTCTCCCACCACCACCACTCTTCGTTGCTTCTTGGCTGTACTTTTTGCTGTCACTTGTTGCTGTGTGCCCTTTTCTTTTTTGCTTGCTGGTATTGCTTCATTCTTAGGTGTGCCATCTTCATCCTCTACAAAGATTTGATATCGGTTCTTCAGTTGTGTGGTTGGTGATTTCTCCATGGTCTTCTTGCTTCTTTTGGTCACATGCTTCCACTCATCTGCTTTTGGAGGTTCTCTGACACTTTTTGCACCTTCTGTGACCAGTAGAGATGCTTCTGTTCTGTCTAGAAAGTCTTCATTCTCTTTGATGAGTTTCAAAGTTGCTATTCTTTCTTCCAGACCCCGCACCTTTTCTTCTAAAAGGGCCACTAGTCTACACTTCTGACAGGTGAAATTGGATTCTTCTTCTGGTCGATCTGTGAACATGTAGCACATGCTGCAGCTCACCATGTAGGTTGTCACATCTGCCATGTTGCTCCTAGATCCTGCTGACTTGCTGTGTGTTTTCCTTCTTGTGTAATCTACTCAGCCAAGCTCTCTTGCAATAATGTCCTACAGGCAAAAATTTTCACGCGCCGTAAGGCGCGCGGTTTGGTGATGCTTTCGAAGCAGCTGGTCCCGGCTGTACCTAACGATCTTCTAGCTTAGGGAGACTTCGCTTCTCCCAGAAGGCACCTGGAATATGCAAATTAGCCTCCTGAAGCTTGAATCCCTGGTTTGGTGATGCTTTCGAAGCAGCTGGTCCCGGCTGTACCCAACGATCTTCTAGCTTAGGGAGACTTCGCTTCTCCCAGAAGGCACCTGGAATATGCAAATTAGCCTCCTGAAGCTTGAATCCCTGGTTTGGTGATGCTTTCGAAGCAGCTGGTCCCGGCTGTACCCAACGATCTTCTAGCTTAGGGAGACTTTGCTTCTCCCAGAAGGCACCTGGAATATGCAAATTAGCCTCCTGAAGCTTGAATCCCTGGTTCTATGATAGACAGTCCTTTGACTTGACAATTTTGGTTAATGTTTGGTGTCTTGTGTCTTGTTGAGGGACATTGACTTTTATGGTTGTTGTATCCGTATATTTTAATTCACTAATAAATGTTATGTTTGAAAGGTCCCTAATTTGCTAATTTTGATTGCAATAGAATTGCACAGATATTGTATCTAATCTCATTGTCATGTCATAATATACTGCATTGATCCTGTTACTGTAAAGCATCATACAGTGATTACTTATGTCTATATAAATATATATACATATACACACGCACGCGCGCACGCAAGCACGCACGCATGCACGCACACACGTGCATCTCACAAAATTAGAATATCATCAAAAAATCATTACAAACAGAGTGATTTATTTCAAGTGTTTATTTCTGGTAATATTGATGATTACGGCTTACAGCCAATGAAAACCCAAAAGTCATTATCTTAGTAAATTAGAATACTTTATAACACCAGCTTGAAAAAATCCAAAATGTTGGCTTACTAAAATGTATATTCAGTAAATGTACTCAATACTTGGTCGGGACTCCTTTGGCATCAATTAATGCATCAATGTGGCGTGGCATGAAGACGATCAGTCTGTGGCACTGCTGAGGTGTTATGGAAGCCCAGGTTGCTTTGATAGCAGCATTCAGTTCATCTGCATTGTGGGGTCTGGTGTCTCTCATCTTCCTCTTGACAATACCCCATAGATTCTCTATGAGGTTAAGGCCAGGCGAGTCTGCTGGCCAATCAAGCACAGTCATACTTTTGTTTTTAAACCAGGAGTTGGAACTTTTGGCAGTGTGGACATGTGCCAATTCCTGCTGGAGAATGAAATTTTCCATCTCCAAAAAGCTTGTCGGCAGAGGAAAGCATGAAGTGCTCTAAAAGTTCCTGGTAGACAGCTGCACTGACTTTGGTCTTGATATAACACAGTGCACCTATACCAGCAGATGACATGGCTCCTCAAACCATCACTGATTGTGGAAACTGTAGGAATGCTCAGACCTGACACCCAAGATGGTGCACCACCACATCATGTGTCACGGATGTGGTTGTGGAACCATTGTGCTGAGGACCGCGGAGAGCCTGGAGGGGCGTAACTGAGCACCGGACTGTTCACTACAGCATCTGATGGTGAGGTTTGGCTTGGCTCCCGATGCATGCCAGGTGCCACTCCATAACAGACCAACGGACGCTCAGCAGCTGGACCCAGAAGAACAGACTGAATGGTGCCGCAGTTCATATCAGAGTGCAGCAGGCAGGGTTCATATCAGAGTGCAGTAGGCAGGATCTGCACCAGAGTGAAGCAGGCATGATCCACACTAGAGTGCAGCAGACAGGATCTGCACCAGAGTGCAGCAGGCAGGATCGAACCAGAGTGCAGCAGGCAGGATCGAACCAGAGTGCAGCAGGCAGGATCCGCACCAGAGTGCAGCAGGCATGATCCACACTAGAACGCAGCAGGCAGGATCTGCACCAGAGCGCAGCAGGCAGGATCTGCACCAGACTGAAGCAGGCAAGATCTGCACCAGAGTGCAGCAGGCAGGATCTGCACCAGAGTGCAGCAGGCAGGATTTGCACCAAAGTGCATCAAGGACTGGTACGCAGCCTTACCCAACTTAGACTGCAGAACAGGAATGTTGCTCAGGCACCTCCCCAGTGGGGAGGAAGCAATATATATACTGCCTCACAGCCACTGGCTGGGGAGTAAACAGCAAGTGCATGCGCTAGCCCTTTAAGAGGGCGGGAGCAAGCGCACATGCTCTAAGGACATAGCTATAGGTCCAGCTGGAAGCTCTGCTGGAAGCGTGCATAGCATGAGAAAGGGGAGAACAGACTGCAGCGCGGGTGAGTGGTGAAGTGACACACCGGAGGCCCTGCCTGTCAGAGCAGGGATCCATATGGTGATAACAACATGAAAGTCAGTCTGTGGCATGCCTTGGGGAGGAGGATCTCTCACGTGTCTCCCGGAGGAGATACAGACATTGTGTGTTTTACCTGTGGATGAACCATGCAGGTAAAGGAATCTTATGGACTTTGTCTTCATTTTTGTTTTACCGTTCTGCCAGAAAGGCCCTGTTTATATTGCTGAACCCTGCTAAGGTTTTATGCTGTCCATAATAAACCAGCAGGTAAACAACTACCAGAACTGTCCCTATGTCTACCATGAGAAGCAGCTGAGCAAGTCAACCCCTTACATGTGGTGTTTCGAATGCGGGCAGTGTTTCAGGAACACATATAGAGGCTGTAGACAACTGCATGTCCTGGGTGAAATCGGTAATTGAGGACGAGACGTCCAGCAGCATGGAGGTGCTTGTGAAGCATCTCATCCAGGTAAAGCAGCAACACCAGCTCACCAGTCAACAACAGCAATTGGAGCAACAGGAGACAAACAAGCTGTTAGCACAGCATCAGCCACAACAGCAGCAGTAGCGACTAGGGTTGAGCGACCTTGACCTTTTTAGAGTCGAGCCGTGTTTCGCGAAACCCGACTATCTTAGAAGTCGAGTCGAGTGGAATCGGCCGATTATCGCGAAAAGTCGGGTATCGCCCGAAACACGAAACCCAATGCAAGTCAATGGGGGAGCATAGTCGGCAGTGAGTGGAGGCCAGGAAAACACCTACACTGCCCATTTTAATGGCAAAAACATCCATTCTTGTTAAAGAAGCTTGTCAATCGTAATTTACCTTATAATAATTGGAAGGCATTTGAAATTGGGGGTCATTTGGCTAAAGTTGTGGGGGGTAGGGCTGGTTCAAGTAATTAGTGGGCCCAGTAAATCTGGACCACGTCACGGCAGTGGAGCAGGGAGAGGTAAGTATTTCAACTTTGCAAGTGCTGTGAACCTGAGCAAGCAGGGGGGGCCCACTCGTTGGCATTGGCACTGGCACAGGGCCCCTCAAAGTACAGCGGTGTGTTTGCATGGCGGGGGCGCCTCCCACCGGCAGCAACACTTTTGCGTACTATGAGAGGCCCTGTGCCAGTGACGTCGCCAACTAGTATTCCTCCCCCCACCTGATGAAGGAACCTGCACTTTCATATGCACCTTCCTCTTTGTCCCCGTGTAAGGTGGTATGGTATGCGGGAAGAGGAACCTGACTTTCAGCAGGGTCACAATCTTGCTGTGTAGCGTGCACGGGGAATTTTGCGTTATGGGTCAATGTACCAGCAGACTCATCTATCACTGGCTGGGCAATGGGCAGGATGAGGAGGAAACACAGATATAGGCCCAAAGAATAAAGTTGGCTAAATGCAGTTCAAAATTGGTAACACAGGACTAACCAGGGGGCATTGCAGTGGAGGACAACTGGAATGAGAGGCTGACACAGAGAGTAGGCCCAAATCAGTAAGTAGTCGAAATGCAGTTCAAAATTGGCAACCGTAGTAAACAGGCGGCACAGCTTTGTTCAGTGGAGGAGAACAGCAAGGAGTGGCAGACACCGATAGTAGGCCCCAACCCAACTAGTAGGCCAAATGCAGTCTAACATTAACAACTACTTAACGAGAGCCTGAAAATGGAATTTCAGGACAGGAAACCAGGAGAACAGCAAGGAGTGGCAGACACCGATAGTAGGCCCCAAACCAACTAGTACGCCAAATGCAGTTGTTCCGTTTAACCACAATTTAATGAGAGCCTGAAGATAGAAGTTCAGGAAAGGCAACCTGGAGAACACCTTGGAGTGTAACACACCATCTCTCTACACCCCATACCCAATTTGTAGGCCTAATGCAGCGTAGTTTCCAACAACTACTAAACGAGAGCCGGAAGATCGAAGCTCAGGAAAGGCAACCTGGAGAACACCTTGGAGTGGAACACACCATCTCTCTACACCCTATACCCAATTTGTAGGCCTAATGCAGTGTAGTTTCCAACAACTACTAAACGAGAGCATGAAGATCGAAGCATTGGCGAGGAAACCTGGGGAACACCTTGGAGTGGAACACACCATCTCTCTACACCCCATACCCAATTTCTAGGCCTAATGCAGCGTAGTTTCCAACAACTACTAAACGAGAGCCGGAAGATCGAAGCTCAGGAAAGGCAACCTGGAGAACACCTTGGAGTGGAACACACCATCTCTCTACACCCCATACCCAATTTGTAGGCCTAATGCAGTGTAGTTTCCAAGAACTACTAAACGAGAGCCGGAAGATCGAAGCTCAGGAAAGGCAACCTGGAGAACACCTTGGAGTGGAACACACCATCTCTCTACACCCCATACCCAATTTGTAGGCCTAATGCAGTGTAGTTTCCAACAACTACTAAACGAGAGCATGAAGATCGAAGCATTGGCGAGGAAACCTGGGGAACACCTTGGAGTGGAACACACCATCTCTCTACACCCCATACCCAATTTGTAGGCCTAATGCAGTGTAGTTTCCAAGAACTACTAAACGAGAGCCGAAAGATCGAAGCTCAGGAAAGGCAACCTGGAGAAAACCTTGGAGTGGAACACACCATCTCTCTACACCCCATACCCAATTTGTAGGCCTAATGCAGTGTAGTTTCCAAGAACTACTAAACGAGAGCCGGAAGATCGAAGCTCAGGAAAGGCAACCTGGAGAACACCTTGGAGTGGAACACACCATCTCTCTACACCCCATACCCAATTTGTAGGCCTAATGCAGTGTAGTTTCCAAGAACTACTAAACGAGAGCCGGAAGATCGAAGCTCAGGAAAGGCAACCTGGAGAAAACCTTGGAGTGGAACACACCATCTCTCTACACCCCATACCCAATTTGTAGGCCTAATGCAGTGTAGTTTCCAACAACTACTAAACGAGAGCATGAAGATCGAAGCATTGGCGAGGAAACCTGGGGAACACCTTGGAGTGGAACACACCATCTCTCTACACCCCATACCCAATTTGTAGGCCTAATGCAGTGTAGTTTCCAAGAACTACTAAACGAGAGCCGGAAGATCGAAGCTCAGGAAAGGCAACCTGGAGAACACCTTGGAGTGGAACACACCATCTCTCTACACCCCATACCCAATTTGTAGGCCTAATGCAGTGTAGTTTCCAAGAACTACTAAACGAGAGCCGGAAGATCGAAGCTCAGGAAAGGCAACCTGGAGAACACCTTGGAGTGGAACACACCATCTCTCTACACCCCATACCCAATTTGTAGGCCTAATGCAGTGTAGTTTCCAAGAACTACTAAACGAGAGCCGGAAGATCGAAGCTCAGGAAAGGCAACCTGGAGAACACCTTGGAGTGGAACACACCATCTCTCTACACCCCATACCCAATTTGTAGGCCTAATGCAGTGTAGTTTCCAACAACTACTAAACGAGAGCATAAAGATCGAAGCATTGGCGAGGAAACCTGGGGAACACCTTGGAGTGGAACACACCATCTCTCTACACCCCATACCCAATTTGTAGGCCTAATGCAGCGTAGTTTCCAACAACTACTAAACGAGAGCCGGAAGATCGAAGCTCAGGAAAGGCAACCTGGAGAACACCTTGGAGTGGAACACACCATCTCTCTACACCCCATACCCAATTTGTAGGCCTAATGCAGTGTAGTTTCCAACAACTACTAAACGAGAGCATGAAGATCGAAGCATTGGCGAGGAAACCTGGGGAACACCTTGGAGTGGAACACACCATCTCTCTACACCCCATACCCAATTTGTAGGCCTAATGCAGCGTAGTTTCCAAGAACTACTAAACGAGAGCCGGAAGATCGAAGCTCAGGAAAGGCAACCTGGAGAACACCTTGGAGTGGAACACACCATCTCTCTACACCCCATACCCAATTTGTAGGCCTAATGCAGTGTAGTTTCCAACAACTACTAAACGAGAGCATGAAGATCGAAGCATTGGCGAGGAAACATGGGGAACACCTTGGAGTGGAACACACCATCTCTCTACACCCCATACCCAATTTGTAGGCCTAATGCAGTGTAGTTTCCAAGAACTACTAAACGAGAGCCGAAAGATCGAAGCTCAGGAAAGGCAACCTGGAGAAAACCTTGGAGTGGAACACACCATCTCTCTACACCCCATACCCAATTTGTAGGCCTAATGCAGTGTAGTTTCCAAGAACTACTAAACGAGAGCCGGAAGATCGAAGCTCAGGAAAGGCAACCTGGAGAACACCTTGGAGTGGAACACACCATCTCTCTACACCCCATACCCAATTTGTAGGCCTAATGCAGTGTAGTTTCCAAGAACTACTAAACGAGAGCCGGAAGATCGGAGCTCAGAAAAGGTAACCTGGAGAACACCTTGGAGTGGAACACACCATCTCTCTACACCCCATACCCAATTTGTAGGCCTAATGCAGTGTAGTTTCCAACAACTACTAAACGAGAGCATTAAGATCGAAGCAATGGCGAGGAAACCTGGGGCACACCTTGGGGAGGCAGACACCGTTAGTAGGCCCTACCAAAGTTGTACCCCCAATGCAGTTTTAATATTCCTAGAGGCTGAAAACAAGACTATTGACGCTCAGCTTTTTTCAAAGGAACACAGCTGAATTGAGTGGCGCAGACAGACACAGGTAGTAGGACTTAACCCAAAAATGTAGCTCACTGCAGCTTAAAAAAGTTACAGGGGTACACAAGCAGCAGTGCTCTGGGCAGTGGAGGACAATTTCAATAGTGGACTGCAGACAGACTTTGTACGCCTACTATTAAAAAAAGGATGCTCTATGCAATTAAAAATAGGTTCCAGGGGTACACGGGCAGCAGTGGTGTGGTCAGCGGAGGAAAATTGGAATTAGGGACTGCAGACAGACTTTGTAGGCTGTTCCCTGTGGACCATGCATCCAACACATTAACCCAGTGTGCCGTAATGGACACGTAACTTTTTGTGGACATGCCTACTGGTCCATGCGTCTCTTGTCAGGTGCACCTTTCTACTGTTTGATTGCCTGAGTGCTATGACAATGCAGACTTTTTCATGCCGGTGGAGGGCTGGGATGGCTTTTCTCGCAAAAGAAATGTCGACTGGGTAGCTTGAACCGTTGCACAGCGTAGTTCATCTGGGCTTTCTAAATATAAAACAAAGAAAAAAAGGAGGCTACATGCACTTTCAGCTGGGTTCCAGGGGTACACGGCCAGCATTGGTCTGGTCAGTGGAGAACTATTGGAAGGAGTGACCGCAAACAGGCATCGAAGGCCTAACATAATAACACATTGCTGTTGGCAATTTTAAATTGGTTCCAGGGGAACACGGGCAGCAGTGGCCTGGTCAGTGTAGTAGTAGTAGAAAAAACGGACCGCAGACAGGCATCGAAGGCCTAAAATAAAAAAATTGGGCTGGCTGTAGGCAATTTTAAATTGGTTCCAGGGGTACACGGGCAGCAGTGGTGTGGTCAATGGAGGCCTAGTGGAAGGAGTGACCGCAGACAGGCATCGAAGGCCTAAAATAATAACACATGGCTGTAGGCAATTTTAAATTGGTTCCAGGGGTACACGGGCAGCAGTGGCCTGGTCAGTGTAGTAGTAGTAGAAAGAACGGACCGCAGACAGGCATCGAAGGCCTAAAATAAAAAAATTGGGCTGGCTGTAGGCAATTTTAAATTGGTTCCAGGGGTACATGGGCAGCAGTGGTGTGGTCAGTGGAGGCATATTGTAAGGAGTGACCGCAGACAGGCATCGAAGGCCTAAAATAATAACACATGGCTGTAGGCAATTTTAAATTGGTTCCAGGGGTACACGGGCAGCAGTGGTGTGGTCAGTGGAGGCCTAGTGGAAGGAGTGACCGCAGACAGGCATCGAAGGCCTAAATTAAAAAAATTGGGCTGGCTGTAGGCAATTTTAAATTGGTTCCAGGGGTACACGGGCAGCAGTGGTGTGGTCAGTGGAGGCCTAGTGGAAGGAGTGACCGCAGACAGGCATCGAAGGCCTAAAGTAAAAAAATTGGGCTGGCTGTAGGCAATTTTAAATTGGTTCCAGGGGTACACGGGCAGCAGTGGTGTGGTCAGTGGAGGCCTAGTGGAAGGAGTGACCGCAGACAGGCATCGAAGGCCTAAAATAATAACACATGGCTGTAGGCAATTTTAAATTGGTTCCAGGGGTACACGGGCAGCAGTGGTGTGGTCAGTGGAGGCCTAGTGGAAGGAGTGACCGCAGACAGGCATCGAAGGCCTAAAGTAAAAAAATTGGGCTGGCTGTAGGCAATTTTAAATTGGTTCCAGGGGTACACGGGCAGCAGTGTTGTGGTCAGTGGAGGCATAGTGGAAGGAGTGAATGCAGACAGGCTTCGAAGGCCTAACATAACAAAAATGTCAATACAATGGTATTGTCAGTGGCAGGCATTGAAGGATGTCAGTGCATAGACTAAACATTGGTGGAGCTGTGAGATAATTTTGCAAGTGGTAGAGCACTGTTTGAGCTGGGGGGGGAACTGTCTTGTGGCCGGCGGTACAGGCCCAGGGCCCCTCATATTACAACGGTGTGTCTGACGTTGGGTGCGCACCACTACCGCCAGAGACACTTTATTGTACTAGGAGGGACCCAGTGGCAGTGCCGTCGACCAAAAGCGGGCACACCCACCTCTTCAGACAAACAGCACTCTCACGGGTGCTGTCGCCAAGTGTCGATACCACGGCCCCGTGTGGGGAGTTTGGCCATTTAGTGAGGTGTAAACATGTCGTATGCTGGACAATCAGGTGCAGAAAATTACGAGATTGGAAAAGGCATTCAGAATAGTCCACAGGCAAGACCTTTTCATAGGAAAGCTAGGTGTCAGCCGGGCAAGGTGGGGCAAAAGATATCGAAATCCAGTTGTGGTTCATTTTAATGAAGGTTAGATCATCTACATTTTGGGTAGCCAGACGAGTCCTTTTTTCTGTTAGTATTGAACCTGCAGCACTGAATACTCTTTCTGATAGGACACTAGCTGCCGGGCAAGCAAGCTCCTGCAATGCATATTCTGCCAATTCTGGCCAGGTGTCTAATTTTGATGCCCAGTAATCAAATGGGAATGACGGTTGAGGGAGAACATCGATAAGGGATGAAAAATAGTTTGTAACCATACTGGACAAATGTTGTCTCCTGTCACTTTGAATTGATGCTGCAGTACCTGTCCTGTCTGCGGTCATAGCAAAATCACTCCACAACCTGGTCAGAAAACCCCTCTGGCCAACGCCACTTCTGATTTCTGCCCCTCTAACTCCTCTGGTCTGCTGGCCCCTGCAGCTCGTGTGAGAACGATCACGGGCGCTGTGTGCAGGGAATGCCAGAAGCAAACGGTCAACAAGAGTTGATTGTTTGGTTGCTAATATTAGTTCCAAGTTCTCATGTGGCATTATATTTTGCAATTTGCCTTTATAGCGAGGATCAAGGAGGCAGGCCAACCAGTAATCGTCATCGTTCATCATTTTAGTTATGCGTGTGTCCCTTTTGAGGATACGTAAGGCATAATCCGCCATGTGGGCCAAAGTTCCAGTTCTCAAATCTGCGGTTGTGCTTGGTTGAGGGGCAGTTTCAGGCAAATCCACGTCACTTGTGTCCCTCCAAAAACCAGAACCCGGCCTTGCCGCGCCACCAATTTCCAGTGGCCCCGGAAAAGCTTCCTCATTAAAAATATAATCATCCCCATCATCCTCCTCGTCCTCCTCCTCCTCTTCGCCCGCTAACTCGTCCTGTACACTGCCCTGGCCAGACAATGGCTGACTGTCATCAAGGCTTTCCTCTTCCTCAGCTGCAGACGCCTGATCCTTTATGTGCGTCAAACTTTGCATCAGCAGACGCATTAGGGGGATGCTCATGCTTATTATGGCGTTGTCTGCACTAACCAGCCGTGTGCATTCCTCAAAACACTGAAGGACTTGACACATGTCTTGAATCTTCGACCACTGCACACCTGACAACTCCATGTCTGCCATCCTACTGCCTGCCCGTGTATGTGTATCCTCCCACAAAAACATAACAGCCCGCCTCTCTTCGCACAGTCTCTGAAGCATGTGCAGTGTTGAGTTCCACCTTGTTGCAACGTCTATGATTAAGCGATGCTGGGGAAGGTTCAAAGAACGCTGATAGGTCTGCATACGGCTGGAGTGTACGGGCGAACGGCAGATATGTGAGCGAAGTCCAAGCACTTTGAGGAGCAGGTCGGATAACCCCGGATAACTTTTCAGGAAGCACTGCACCACCAGGTTTAAGGTGTGAGCCAGGCAAGGAATGTGTTTCAGTTGGGAAAGGGAGATGGCAGCCATGAAATTCCTTCCGTTATCACTCACTACCTTGCCTGCCTCAAGATCTACAGTGCCCAGCCACGACTGCGTTTCTTTCTGCAAGAACTCGGACAGAACTTCCGCGGTGTGTCTGTTGTCGCCCAAACACTTCATAGCCAATACAGCCTGCTGACGTTTGCCAGTAGCTGCCCCATAATGGGAGACCTGGTGTGCAACAGTGGCAGCTGCGGATGGAGTGGTTGTGCGACTGCGGTCTGTGGACGAGCTCTCGCTTCTGCAGGAGGACGAAGAGGAGGAGGAGGGGGTGCGAACAGCTACAGCCAACTGTTTCCTAGACCGTGGGCTAGGCAGAACTGTCCCAAACTTGCTGTCCCCTGTGGACCCTGCATCCACAACATTCACCCAGTGTACTGTGATGGACACGTAACGTCCCTGGCCGTGCCTACTGGTCCATGCATCTGTTGTCAGGTGCACCTTTGTGCTCACAGATTGCCTGAGTGCATGGACGATGCACTCTTTAACATGCTGGTGGAGGGCTGGGATGGCTTTTCTGGAAAAAAAGTGTCGACTGGGTAGCTCGTAGCGTGGTACAGCGTAGTCCATCAGGGCTTTGAAAGCTTCGCTTTCAACTAACCGGTAGGGCATCATCTCTAACGAGATTAGTCTAGCTATGTGGGCGTTCAAACCCTGTGTACGCGGATGCGAGGCTAAGAACTTCCTTTTTCTAACCATAGTCTCATGTAGGGTGAGCTGGACTGGAGAGCTGGAGATCGTGGAACTAGCGGGGGTGCCGGTGGACATGGCAGACTGAGAGACGGTGGGAGATGGTATTGTTGCCGCCGGTGCCCTAGATGCAGTGTTTCCTACTACGAAACTGGTGATTCCCTGACCCTGACTGCTTTGGCCTGGCAAAGAAACCTGCACAGATACTGCAGGTGGTGCGGAAAATGGTGGCCCTACACTGCCGGAAGGGATGTTGCGTTGCTGACTAGCTTCATTGGCCGAGGGTGCTACAACCTTAAGGGACGTTTGGTAGTTAGTCCAGGCTTGCAAATGCATGGTGGTTAAATGTCTATGCATGCAACTTGTATTGAGACTTTTCAGATTCTGTCCTCTGCTTAAGGTAGTTGAACATTTTTGACAGATGACTTTGCGCTGATCAATTGGATGTTGTTTAAAAAAATGCCAGACTGCACTCTTTCTAGCATCGGATACCTTTTCAGGCATTGCAGACTGAGCTTTAACCGGATGGCCACGCTGTCCTCCAACAGGTTTTGGCTTTGCCACGCGTTTTGGGCAAGATACGGGCCCGGCAGATGGAACCTGTTGCGATGTTGATGCCTGCTGCGGCCCCTCCTCCTCCGCTTCAGAACTGCTGCCGCCTGCACCCTGTTCCCCCAATGGCTGCCAATCGGGGTCAAGAACTGGGTCATCTATTACCTCTTCTTGTAGCTCATGTGCAACTTCGTCTGTGTCAGCGTGTCGGTCGGTGGTATAGCGTTCGTGATGGGGCAACATAGTCTCATCAGGGTTTGATTCTTGATCATTACCCTGCGAGGGCAATGTTGTGGTCTGAGTCAAAGGACCAGCATAGTAGTCTGGCTGTGGCTGTGCATCAGTGCACTCCATGTCAGATTCAACTTGTAATGGGCATGGACTGTTAACTGCTTCACTTTCTAAGCCAGGGACGGTATGTGTAAAGAGCTCCATGGAGTAACCCGTTGTGTCGCCTGCTGCATTCTTCTCTGTTGTTGTTTTTGCTGAAGAGGACAAGGAAGCGACTTGTCCCTGACCGTGAACATCCACTAACGACGCACTGCTTTGACATTTACCAGTTTCACGAGAGGAGGCAAAAGAGCTAGAGGCTGAGTCAGCAAAATAAGCCAAAACTTGCTCTTGCTGCTCCGGCTTTAAAAGCGGTTTTCCTACTCCCAGAAAAGGGAGCGTTCGAGGCCTTGTGTAGCCAGACGACGAACCTGGCTCCACAGCTCCTGACTTAGGTGCAATATTTTTTTTCCCACGACCAGCTGATGCTCCACCACTACCACTACCCTCATTACCAGCTGACAATGAACGCCCCCGGCCACGACCTCTTCCACCAGACTTCCTCATTGTTTTAAAAACGTAAACAAACTAACGGTATTTGTTGCTGTCACACAACTTACACGGTGAGCTATAACTTCAGTATGATTTAGCTACCCCTTTACAGGTGAGTGAGACCACAACGAAAATCAGGCACAATGTTACACACTCTGTTGTTGGTGGCAACAAATGAGAGAGATGCCACACACGCAGGACTGTCACTGAAGCACAAATGTAAATATTAATCTCCCACTGATTTGATTTTTTTTTTTTTTTTCAGGGAGACTTTAGGAAAAAAAAATAATAGAATAAAATTATTTTTTCAGGAAGAATTTAGAAACCAAATAAAACAAAAAAAGGCTTTCTATGGCCCACTGAGTGAGAGATGACGAACACAGGAGTCAGGAGTGGCACACAAGCCCAGAGGCCAATATTTATCTCCCACTGATTGATGTAGTGATTTTTTCAGGTAGATTTTGGAACCCAAATCAAGCTAAAAAAATAATAGGCTTTCTATGGCCCACAATTGGAGAGAGAGAGAGAGATGGCACACCCAGGAGTCAAGACTGGCACACAAGCAGAAAGGGCAATATTAATCTCCCACTGATTTGTTTTTTTTTTTTTTCAGGGAGACTTTAGGAAAAAAAAATAATAGAATAAAATGATTTTTTCAGGAAGAATTTAGAAACCAAATAAAATAAAATGATTTTTTTCAGGGAGAATTTAGAAAATAAATAAAACAAAAAAAGGCTTTCTATGGCCCACTGAGTGAGACATGACGCACACAGGAGTCAGGAGTGGCACACAAGCCCAGAGGCCAATATTTATCTCCCACTGATTGATGTAGTGATTTTTTCAGGTAGAATTTAGAACCCAAATCAACCAAAAACATAAATAGGCTTTCTATGGCCCACTATTTGTCAGAGAGATGGCACGCTCAGGACTGGCACACAAGCCCAGAGGCCAATATTAATCTCCCACTTTTTATTTTTTTTCAGGGAAAATTTATAAACCCAATAAAAAAATAAATAAATAGGCTTTCTATGGCCCACTATCTGAGAGAGAGAGATGGCACGCTTAGGACTGGCACACAAGCCCAAAGGCCAATATTAATCTCCCTTTTTTTTTTTCAGGGAGAATTTATAAAACCAAAAAATAAAAAATAAATAGGCTTTCTATGGCCCACTATTTGTGAGAGAGATGGCACGCTCAGGACTGGCACACAAGCCCAGAGACCAATATTAATCTCCCACTTTTTTTTTTTTGTTCCAGGGAAAATTTATAAACCCAATAAAAAAATAAATAAATAGGCTTTCTATGGCCCACTATCTGAGAGAGAGAGAGATGGCACGCTTAGGACTGGCACACAAGCCCAAAGGCCAATATTAATCTCCCTTTTTTTTTTCAGGCAGAATTTATAAAACCAAAAAAAAAAAAATAAATAGGCTTTCTATGGCCCACTATTTGTGAGAGATGGCACGCTCAGGACTGGCACACAAGCCCAGAGGCCAATATTAATCTCCCACTTTTTTTTTTTTGTTCCAGGGAAAATTTATAAACCCAATAAAAAAAATAATAAATAGGCTTTCTATGGCCCACTATCTGAGAGAGAGAGATGGCACGCTTAGGACTGGCACACAAGCTCTTCTGGGAGCCACGTGAGAGATCCTCATCTCCCAAGGCATACTACAGACTAACTCTCATGTCCAGTTATTTAACAAACCATGTGGTGATCACATGACCTTGAAATCACACAGGTCGTGTCAGGACTCTGCAGGTGGAGATACGGCGGACCTCCTCCCACTCGCTCTATGAAGGTCCACTAAAACCAGTCCATAACAGTTTTTACTTAAACTTCTCAGCACGTAGCATGCTGGAGGCAAACGTACCCTGGTTCTAAATCACTGACTGTAGTATGCACAGTGGCACATATCTCCCTTCATACACTGTGCCAGTGACTCTGTCACAATATACACTTATAGATTTTCCTTCCGTGTTAGTAAAATAGATAGTGTTGGTTAACCCCTTCCCGACCTCCGCCGTACTATTACTGTGGAGGTCGGGTCCCCTGCTTTGATGTGGGCTCTGGTGCTGAGCCCACCTCAAAGCCGGGGGACATGTCAGCTGTTTTGAACAGCTGACATGTGCCCATAGTAGCGGAGGGTGAAATCGCGATTCACCTGCCGCTATTAACCAGTTAAATACTGCTGTCAAACGCTGACAGCGGCATTTAACCGGCGCTTCCGGCCGCTCAGCCGGAAATGATCGCATCGCCGACCCCTGTCACATGATCGGAGGTCGGCGATGAGTCATGATGGTATCCATAGAAGTCCTTGAGACCTCTATGGTTACTGATGCCGGCCTGCTGTGAGTGCCACCCTGCGGCAGAGCCGATCCAGTTGTGCCAGCTTCTAGCCTCCCATGGAGGCTATTGAAGCATGGCAAAAGTAATAAAAAAGTTTTAAAAATATGAAAAAAATATAAAAGTTTAAATCACCCCCCTTTCGCCCCATTCAAAATAAAACAATAAAAAAATTAAACCTACATATATTTGGTATCGCCGTGTTCAGAATCGCCCGATCTATCAATATATCAATAAAAAAAAGGATTAACCTGATCGCTAAACGGTGTAGCGAGAAAATAAATTGAAACTCCAGAATTAAGTTTTTTTGGGCGACATTGCATTAAAATGTAATAACGGGTGATCGAAAAATGCATCTGCACAAAAGTGGTATCATAAAAAATGCCAGCTCAGCATGCAAAAAATAAGCTCTCACCTGACCCCAGATCACGAAAAATGGAGACGCTACGGGTATCGGAAAACTGCGCAATTTTTTTTTTTTTTTAGCAAAGTTTGGATTTTTTTTTTTACCACTTAGATAAAACGTAACCTAGACATGTTTGGTGTCCATGAACTTGTAATGACCTGGAGAATCAAAATGGCAGGTCAGTTTTAGCATTTAGTGAACCTAGCAAAAAAGCCAAACAAAAAACAAGTGTGGGATTGCACTTCTTCTGCAATTTCACCGCACTTGGAATTTTTTTCCCGTTTTCTAGTACATGACATGCTAAAACCAATGATGTCGTTGAAAAGTGCAGCTTGTTCTCCAAAAAAACAAGCCTTCCCATGGCCACATTGATGGAAAAATAAAAAAGTTAAGTTATTGCTCTGGGAATGAGGGGAGTGAAAAACGAGAACGCAAAAATGGAAAAGGGCAAGGTCGTGAAGGGGCTAAGTACCACTGTCTCCTCATTGTAAGCACTGTTGCATCAAAGTAACTTGCTTTCAATGACAGATGGGTGTTGGCTTTTACTGAAGCAGAGGTCTCGGCGGCGATCATGCAAGCACCACTCCTGCGCCATGTTGTCAAACTTATGTCAAATGTCTGGAAGGGGTTAAACACAAACGTGTGGAGCGCCCGCTAGGGCCATGGGGCACCCAGGCCAGGTCCGACGGTTCTTAAGGGGGTTGTCACGGAAGCAGTGACCCGGTTCTTGGCCCTGGGCATCCAATAAAATTAATGAAATAAAGGGGAAATAAAGACTATAGGGAGTTAGTTCGTGATGTCACCTGTGGTGTTCGGCAATGGATGGCCGACCCTGCTTAAGGGGACCGCTGGGACCAATGGTGATGCAGCTGGGATGGTTTTGCTTCCCAGAGGTGGAGCAGGGTCCCAGGGCGACCGATATAGTTGGTAAGGGATCGTAGTTGATGGGGTGCAGAACTGAGGGTGTGGGAAATGACTGGAGGACACAAGGACTGCAGTCTCCTTTACCTTTACTTGTTAGTTGCAGATGCAGTCCGGGGCATGGGTAACAGGTGATGATGGGGTCTGGACAGCCTGGAAGCAACTTGGGATCCACCTAGCCAGGTTAGTTTGGAGGCCTTCCTTCTGGTCTATTCTCTTAGGTCAGTGCTGCTTTAAGCTCTGCTCAATTTCTTCTCCTGCATGTTGCTTCTAACCTGTATGGCAGACAGCGTGAGCCTATCATAAGCACTGCCATATCACTGGCAGCCCTGGCTCTTGATCTGCTGCGGTGCCTTCAGGCTTTCAGTGTGGCCAGGGAGCTTGCAGTTCCCTGCCCTCCAGATTCGGCTGTTGGGGCGTACAGCACCCACACAGACAAGGACTCTAGCATCCTATATTGTCAGTGCTCTCTTTTGGGATGGGCTGATTACAGCTCCACTTCTCATGTTCTCCTCGACTTGCCTCCTCTCCTCTCACTCTCAGACTCCTCACTAGACTGACTAACTCAGCCTCCAGGCCAGAACTTATAGGGAAGCTCCCCTAAAACCCGGTGTTAGAGCTCCCCCTTCTGGTTTGGAGTCATGTAGGTGTTGGATGCTGGTATTACTTGGTAAGGGGACCCCTCTTTGCTTCCAGGCATGACATCACCCCTGTGTGAGGGAGGCAATGCCATTGTGGCAACCGGACTCCTGGGGTGCCACATGTGAAGCAAAGCTTAGACAGCTTTAGATATATATTAGATACTAGCTGAAGAGCCCGGCGTTGCCTGGGCATAGTAAATATCTGTGGTTAGTTGTAGCACCTCACTTCTTTTATTTTCCCATCATGCCTCTCATTTTCCCAATCACAACTTTCATTTTCCCCCTCACATCTCTCATTTTCTCCCTCACACCTCTCATTTTCTCCCTCACTCCTCTCATTCCCCCCTAACACTTGTCATTTCGACCTCACATCTGTCATTTTCTGATCACTCCACTATTTTCCCTCACTCCTCTCATTTTGCAATCACACCTTTTCATTTTCACCTCAAACCTCTCATTTTCACCTCAGTATATACATGTTTGTCATCTCCCTTATATATAGTATACACCTGTATGTCATCTTCTGTATATAGTATATACCTGTTTGTCATCTCCCCTGTATATAGTATATACCTGCTGTGTGTCATCTCCCCTGTATATAGTATATACCTGTATGTCATCTCCTCCTATATATAGTATATACCTGTATGTCTTCTCCATATATATAGTATATACCTGTATGTCATCTCCTCCTGTATATAGTATATATCTGTGTGTCATCTCCTGTATATAGTATATACCTGTATGTCATCTTCTATATAGCATATACCTGTATGTCATCTCCTGTATATATAGTATATACCTGTAGGTCATCTGCTCCTGTATATAGTATATACCTGTGTGTCATCTCCTCATGTATATAGTATATACCTGTAGGTCATCTGCTCCTGTTTATAGTATATACCTGTGTGTCATCTCCTCCTGTATATAGTATATACCTGTAGGTCATCTGCTCCTGTATATAGTATATACCTGTGTGTCATCTCCTCCTGTATATAGTATATACCTGTAGGTCATCTGCTCCTGTATATAGTATATACCTGTATGTCATCTCCCCTGTATATATTATATACCTGTATGTCATCTCCTCCTGTATATAGTATATATCTGTGTGTCATCTCCTCCTGTATATAGTATATATCTGTGTGTCATCTCCTCCTATATATAGTATATACCTGTGTGCCATCTCTCCTGTTTATAGTATATACCTGTGTGTCATCTCCACCTGTATTAGACCACATTCACACGTTATTTGGTCAGTATTTTTACCTCAGTATTTGTAAGCTAAATTGGCAGCCTGATAAATCCCCAGCCAACAGGAAGCCCTACCCCTGGCAGTATATATTAGCTCACACATACACATAATAGACAGGTCATGTGACTGACAGCTGCCGTATTTCCTATATGGTACATTTGTTGCTCTTGTAGTTTGTCTGCTTATTAATCAGATTTTTATTTTTGAAGGATAATACCAGACTTGTGTGTGTTTTAGGGCGAGTTTCGTATGTCAAGTTGTGTGTGTTGAGTTGCGTGTGGCGACATGCTTGTAGCGACTTTTGTGAGATGAGTTTTGTGTGGCAACATGCGTGTAGCAACTTTTTGCGTGTCGAGTTGCATGTGACAGGTTAGTGTAGCAAGTTGTGTGCAGCAAGTTTTGCGCATGGCGAGTTTTGCGCGTGGTGAGTTTTATGTGTAGTACCTTTTGAGTATGTGCAAGTTTTGTGTGAGGCAACTTTTGCATGTGTTGCAACTTTTGTGCATGTGGCAATTTTTCCGCGTGTGCAAGTTTTGCGAGTGGCGAGATTTCCATGAGGTGAGTTTTGCACTTGTGGCGAGTTTTGCGTGAGCCTAGTTTTTGCATGTGGCGAGTTTTGCTCGTGGCGAGTTTTGAGCGGCGACTTTTGTATTTCGACTTTTATGTGGCGAGGTTCGTGTATGTGTGGTGAAATGTGTGCTGAGGGTGGTATGTGTTCAAGCACATTTTGTGTGTGTGTTCATATCCCCGTGTGTGGTGAATATCCCATGTCGGGGCCCCACCTTAGCAACTGTACGGTATATACTCTTTGGCGCCATCACTCTCACTCTTTAAGTCCCCCTTGTTCACATCTGGCAGCTGTCAATTTGCCTCCAACACTTTTCCTTTCACTTTTCCCCATTATGTAGATAGGGGCAAAATTGTTTGGTGAATTGGAAAGCACGGGGTTAAAATTTCACCTCACAACATAGGCTATGACGCTCTCGGGGTCCAGACGTGTGACTGTGCAAAATTTTGTGGCTGTAGCTGCGACGCCTCCAACACTTTTCCTTTCACTTTTTCCCCATTATGTAGATAGGGGCAAAATTGTTTGGTGAATTGGAAAGCACTGGGTTAAAATTTCACCTCACAACATAGCCTATGATGCTCTTGGGGTCCAGATGTGTGACTGACTGACTGTGCAAAATTTTGTGGCTGTAGCTGCGACGCCTCCAACACTTTTCCTTTCACTTTTTTCCCCATTATGTAGATAGGGGCAAAATTGTTTGGTGAATTGGAATGCGCGGGGTTAAAATTTCGCCTCACAATATAGCCTATGATGCTCTCGTGGTCCAGACGTGTGACTGTGCAAAATTTTGTGGCTGTAGCTGCGACGGTGCAGATGCCAATCCCGGACATACATACATACATACACACACACATACACACACACATCCAGCTTTATATATTAGATATTACATGTAGAAACTTTGTGTGTAACTTGTCTATTTGGGGTCCTGGTGCAGTTTTCCTCTTCTCAGTCTGTGTCTAGTGTTATCTGACTAAATCTCGATAGATTGAGAAGGTTCTTGGTCATCTAAGGAGAGTTTAATGGAAAAGAAGGGAAGAACTACAGACTGCTGGAAGGAGGAGAAGATTAAATTTTGCCTAATAACATACATTGTTTTATGCAAAAAAATATTTCTCTTTCATATGTTAGTCCCTACATTTGTTTTTGCTTCAGCATCTTGATGGGAGTAAGAAAAATATTGATTAAATATAACAGAAATTCTGAGGCAGATGCTGTGCAACTGCACAGTAGAAATTGATAGACTAGCTCTCAGGCTCTATAGATTTTCTATTTTCTTTCCTAGCGTAATATAATAAACTGATAAATAAGTATCTGTTAGATGAGGGAGGAGGACAACTCAGTTATTTATTTGTATTGCTGGGAATGCTTCCATTAAAGCATGAAAGGCAAATACTGCATCAATTGCTTTGGTATCCTCAGCTTAATACAAAGAATCTACTCGCTGAACTGTAGATGTAACTGGAAGTGTAGAAAAAAGTTGAAAGAAGCCTTGATTCATAGTATACTACTGCACATAGTCCTTTTCTTATTCTATTCTCACTGTATTCTGTACTTGTAAAATTTTCTATGCATTTTTTTTCATATGCTGAACTCTGGATTAGTCATTGACATTATCTTTCTTCATTTAACATCTCAGTAAACGTGTCTGGCAATCCATTTGTTCCCTGCACAAGAAAACAGGAAATTAAATAATATGAAGGCAGTGTTTGTGTATGAAAAGAGTAGCAGGGGTTGCAAGAAAACAAATGGAATGTGGGTTAAATGTGGGTTATGTGTTATCCAGGACTTTAAAAATGATTTCCAAATTTTCGCACCCCTGCAAGTCCTATTCACATTGATAGGAAGCAACACTCATTTGTAACACCAGGGAAAGCCATTACTAAAAATAAAGATCTAGGTCTGGTGAACAATGGAGAAGACACAACACTCGCTGGAGGACTGCAGATCTTTCAAAATGCTGATCAGAAAAGGTGCAGGGTTGGAATCGTCCCAATCTAAAGACAACCCATCTTTTCAAGGCTTAGATAACATTTTTACCTAAAATAACGCTATGTTGCATCGAAAAAGTTGAGAGAAGCTTAACAGGAGCAGTAGAACGTTATACATTTGGGGAATATAAATTAATATAATTGTAATCAGTCTTTACATTTGATATTGAACCCTTGTCTTGGTTGGCAAATCTTGCGTTTGGACATTAAGGCCTGTTCTGTCCATTCTAATTAGGACAGTGTAGCTCGTTTAAAGTTTTACTAACATTAGTGTTTTTGGTTTGCTGTGTTATAGCACCACCCAGTGGTGGTTAAATTTATAACCTGTGTTTTAGTAATAATTAGAGTGCTGCATTGTGGGATTGTACCAAGGTATGCTGGGAGAGAGAGACTCCATTACTTTCCTGTGTACTTCCTGGACACACGTGTTCATATGCTGTGCTGAATTATCTCCCTTACTTGCAATGCTGGTTAAGTTTATCCGTTTTACCGCGCTCATATTTACCAATAAATAAGTTAGACTACAGAGAACAGTCTGCTTATTTGGGAGACAGAAGTGGTTTATGCCGTATGTCGGATCACACACCGTATCAACATGTATGAAGACAGAACAGTAAAACGGATGCTAGACGCCAGCGATAGCAGTAAAACGGATGCTAGACGCCAGCGATAGCAGTAAAATGGAGGCTAGATGCCAGCGATAGTGAATACCCCTTACGGAGCCGCTTGTACCCTCACCGCACTGCCCGCGGATAACGCAGTGGCCGCCATACAGTCACAAGTACCGAGAGTGCAGCCCCCAGCAAGTGCGACACATCTCAGTCCACGCTGAAGTTCATCTCTACCCACTCTGAGACATCCTGCAGTCTGCAAACAGACACGAAATGTCTGCAAGTCAAGCATCTTCACACGGGACGAGGACCCAAACAAGCCGCTCTAGCAAGTCTTCATCGAAAGGCTCTGTCGCTCTTGCCCGTGCAGAAGCTGAGGCGGCGAAAGTAAGATCCTCCTTTGCTGCACAAGAGATGCAGTTACAGTTAAGACAAGCAGACTAAGAAGCAGAAAGAGCTCGCCTGCAAGCAGACCAAGAAGCAGAAAGAGCTCGTCTGCAAGCGGAAAGTGCTCATCTGCATGCAGATAGAGACGCATATACAGCACGCATGCGAGCGACTTCGGAAAGACTTTCCATTGAAAAATAAGCAGCATCTGCAATAGCCAAATCTGAGTTCTTAGAATCCGTGGAGTTTCCTGAATCTGAGCGTGAAAGCGACGTACGTGGATCAGACCTTGATTGTCAGGACCCAGCTCAATGCGTCTCAGAATATGTCCACCAACATCCCAGAATAGAAGACAACTCTGATCCGTTACACCAACCAGCCTATACAGATTACCAGAGATCCTCCCTCCATATACCGTACTGGAAGCCTGAAGGTATACTGCGAAACTACGTCAACCATCACTACCGTCTTACAGAACAGAAGGTATGGCCTCCTCCCAGACTTACAGGGACACCCTTCGCTTCGGAATGGTTTTATACAGACTTTCCTAAGCCAGAAGCTCCCTCCAGGTATGAGGACACACCACACACACCACATGACAACAGCACACCAGCTCATGTTGGCACTGACTCACCCACTATGAACTTTGCAAGGTTTTTTTACCCACCGGGAGCTGGTGACCAAGGGACTTGTAAAGTTCACTGATTGAGCTGAGAGCTATAGAGCATGGCGAACCTCCTTCCACAACGCCATCAGAGACTTGGAACTTTCCAGTAGTGAAGAGTTAGATTTACTGGTAAAGTGGCTTGGGAACGAGTCAGCTGAACACGCCAAAAGAATCAGGAACATTAACATAAAGTACCCACACACAGGACTTCGTATGGTGTGGGAGAGACTCAAAGAATGCTATGGGTCAATAGAAGCTATAGAAAACGCTTTGTATAAATGAATTGATGATTTTCCCAAGATAGCAAATAAGGGTTATCAAAAGCTCAGGGAACTGAGCGACTTGTTAATGGAGGTACATGCTGCTCAGGCAGAAGGTGACCTACCAGGGTTGGCATTCCTGGACACTGCCAGAGGTGTCAACCCAATTGTCCAAAAACTCCCTTACAACTTACAAGAAAAGTGGGTCAGTCACAGGTCCCGTTACTTTCAGAGTGTTTGTAGATTTTGTTGCTCAGCAGGCTAAAGTTAGAAATGACCCCAGTTTCGATTTCACTATGTTATGTACCACTGCCTCTGGTGTAAAACCCAGTAAAACACCAGTGGCAGTCCACAAAACTAATGTTACCTCCACAGGTTTTCCTTACAGGGCAAGTAAGTCCTCTCCAGAAGAGGACAAACCACAGGATCTCAGCAAACACTGCCCCCTACACAAGAAACCTCATCCTCTACTAAAATGTAGAGCCTTCAGGGAGAAGTCTCTAGAAGACCGTAATAGTTTCCTAAAGGAAAACAAGATATGCTTCAGATGCTGCGCGACGACCTCACACTTCGCCAAGAACTGTGAAACCAGTGTGAAATGCGCAGAATGTAGTAGTGTGGAGCACAACACGGCCTTAAACCCTGGACCACCCTCAGGGGTATCGTCGCGAGTAGAAGAGCCTGCCGAAAAACAGATGGACACTGACATAGACACCCCAGTGGTCACTTCCCAGTGTACAGAGATCTGCAAGGAACTCGTAGCAGGAAGATCTTGCTCGAAGATCTGTCTTGTCTGAGTGTTCACAGCGAGCCAACGGGATAAGGCAATCAAGGTATATGCAATCTTGGACGATCAGAGCAACAGGTCTCTAGCTAAGTCCTATCTCTTCGACACCTTCAACATTGCTGGTCCCGGCTCTCCATACTCCTTGAAGACATGTGCAGGTACTGTCGAGACGGTGGAGAGAAAGGCAACCGGATTCAAAGTAGAGTCTATAGATGATCAAACCTGCTTACCCTTGCCATCAATACAGGAGTGCAACCAGATTCCCGACAACAGGTCTGAGATACCTTACTCTTCGGAAGAGACATACTACGGGTCCACAAGGCTAGAGGACAGATTAACGGCCCACAAAACACCCCATATGCTCAGAGACTTGACCTTGGATGGGTCATTGTGGGAGACATCTGTTTGGGTGGAGCACACAGGCCAACTTCAGTCAACAACATGCCCACCAATACTCTCGAAAATAGACGTCCATCTCTCTTCCAGCCATGCAAGAGCAACTTCCTGATTAAAGAATTGCCATACAACGCACCTCCACCTTGTCCGTTAGCTGATCCTTCCCGTGAAGACCATGCATGCGACGGTGAGCAAGATCATATAGGGTGCACAGTTTCCCACAGGACAAGAGAAGACAACCAGGTAGCAACGTCCATAGAGGACAGACTGTTCTTGGACATCATGGAGCGAGAGACAGTAAGAGATGAATCAAAGAGTTGGGTCGCACCTTTACCATTCAAACCACAGAGGCAATGCTTACCCAACAACAGAGAACTTGTCCACAGTCGATTTGTCTCCCTTACACGCAAACTTGCAGAAGACACCAGAAACAAGAGAACACTTCTTTACCTTCATGGAGAGAATATTCCAGAGTGGCCACGCGGAAATTGCACCTGTACTTCAGGAATGTTGGTACTTACCTATTTTCGGCGTGTATCATCCAAAGAAACCAGGCCAGATATGAGTGGTGTTTGACTCAAGTGCCAAATACGAAGGTGTTTCTTTAAATGACGTCTTTCTGTCTTGTCCAGACCTCAATATCAGACTTCTGGGAGTACTTCTTCGTTTCCGCAAAGATGCAGTAGCATTTATGGCCGACATACAACAGATGTTTCACTGCTTCCTTGTTAAAGAAGAACACAGAAACTATTTGAGGTTCTTCTGGTACCGCGATAATGACCCCTACAAAGACATCGTGGAATATCGTATGAAAGTACACATCTTCGGGAACAGCCCCTCCCCTGCTGTCACTATCTATGGTCTTAAGGTACCTTCACACTAGACGATATCGTTAACAATATCGTTGCTTTTTGTGACGTAGCAACGATATCGTTAAGGAAATCGTTCTGTGTGACAGCGACCAACGATCAGGCCCCTGCTGGGAGATCGTTGGTCGCTGAACAAAGTCCAGAACTTTATTTCGTCGCTGGATCTCCCGTGGACATCGCTGGATCGGCGTGTGTGACACCGATCCAGCGATGTCTTCACTGGTAACCAGGGTAAACATCGGGTAACTAAGCGCAGGGCCGCGCTTAGTAACCCGATGTTTACCCTGGTTACCAGCGTAAAAGTGAAAAAAACAAACAGTACATACTTACCTACCGCTGTCTGTCCCCGGCGCTCTGCTTCTCTGGTCTGGCTGTGAGCGTCGGTCAGCCGGAAAGCAGAGTGGTGACGTCACCGCTCTGCTTTCCGGCCGCTGTGCTCACAGCCAGACCAGAGAAGCAGAGCGCCGGGGACAGACAGCGGTAGGTAAGTATGTACTGTTTGTTTTTTTCACTTTTACGCTGGTAACCAGGGTAAACATCGGGTTACTAAGCGCGGACCTGCGCTTAGTTACCCGATGTTTACCCTGGTTACCCGGGGACCTCGGGATCGTTGGTCGCTGGAGAGCTGTCTGTGTGACAGCTCTCCAGCGACCAAACAGCGACGCTGCAGCGATCCGGATCGTTGTCGGTATCGCTGCAGCGTCGCTTAATGTGAAGGGGCCTTTAGACATTCAGCCAGAGAGGGTGAAGCAAAGTATGGGTCAGATGTAAGATCATTTGTGGAAAAGGATTTCTATGTAAATGACTGTCTGAAATCCACACCCACAGATGAGTTGGCAGTCAGTCTCCTGAAAAGGGTACAAGAAATGCTCGCTTCATCCAATTTGAGGTTGCACAAAATTGCTTCTAACAGCCAAAAACTAATGGCTGCCTTTTCCTCTCAAGATTACTCAACCGATTTAAAGGACTTGGATTTAAGCATGGACTCTTTTCCCATGCAGCGAAGCCTTGGTTTACTCTGGGATTTGAAAAAGGATGCATTTACCTTACAAATCAGCGAAGAAGAGAAACCCTTCATGCGTAGAGGCGTCCTGTCCGTAGTAAACAGCTTGTACGATCCTCTAGGATTTGTAACCCTTGTCACTATCCGAGGTAAAATGATGTTGAGAGACTTCACCCAAGAGACGGCCGATTGGGATGATCCGCTTCCCATCGAGAAAAGAGACTTGTGGGCAAGATGGAAGAACTCTTTAGAAGCCCTGTCAAGTCTCTACGTGGCACGACCATATGCTTCTGTGCCATCAACATAAGTCAAGATGCAAAGGCTTTGCATCTTCTGCGATGCCTCAACCAAAGCAATTGCAGCAGTAGCATATTTGTAAACTACTGACACTAACGAACAATGTCATGTAAGGCTTGTTATGAACCGGGCAAAACTGGCCTCACTCCGTGAACACACAGTACCCAGACTGGAACTCTGTGCAGCTGTGCTAGCAGTAGAGTTAGCTGAACTTATCTCGACAGAAATTGACCTGGAAGTCAAAGAAGTCGAGTTCTACACTGACAGCAAGGTAGTGCTGGGTTACATTTGCAATGAAGCTCGCTGCTTTTATGTCTATGTCAGCAATCGGGTGCTAAGGATCAGGAGATCCACCTGCCCTAAACAGTGGCACTATGTGTCCACACACCACAATCCTGTGGACCACGCAACCAGATCCGTTGAAGCAAGACTCCTTGAGGACACAACCTGGTTTACTGGCCCTACATTCTTGTACCGTTCCACTCCATACTTTGAAGGGTTTCAACACCTTTGAACTGGTGGATCCAGAGGCAGATGAGGAAATCCGTCCTCAGGTATCCGTTCTACGTATGGTGACTAAAGACAATCACCTCAAATCCAAAAAAGCTGTACGTGGCATCAGTTGATGCCAAGTGGGGAGTGTTCTGTCCATTCTAATAAGGACAGTGTAGCTCGTTTTATGCATTAAAGTTTTAATAACATTAGTGTTTTTGGTTTGCTGTGTTATAACACCACGCAGTGGTGGTTAAATTTATAACCTGTGTTTTAGTAATAATTAGAGTGCTGCATTGTGGGATTGTACCAAGGTATGCTGGGAGAGAGAGACTCCATCACTGTCCTGTGTACTTCCTGGACACACGTGTTCAAATGCTGTGCTGAATTATCTCACTTGCCATCCTGGTTAAGTTTATCCGTTTTACCGCGCTCATGTTAACCAATAATCAAGTTACACAACAGAGAACAGTCTGCTTATTTGGGAGACAGAAGTGGTTTATGACGTATGTAGGATCACACACCGTATCAACGTGTATGAAGACAGAACAAGGCCCCTTTCACAGTCCGTATCTCCGGTACATGTGGTGACAGTTTTCACATGTACCAGAGAAACGTACACACGTAGACACATTCAAATGAGTGGGTCTGTGCAAATATCAGTGTGTTTCCATGGACTGTGTATCCATGGGCAAAACACGCTGACATGTCTGTTTTTTGCTGTCAGCACATGTGCACACGGAGAACACACATTGATGTCCTCTGTGTGACAAGTACGGCAGCCGGGAAAGAAGCACTACAGTAAGCACTGTTCCCTGGTGCTGAAGCTGAAGCCAGCTGTCATCATTCTCCCCTACTCTGCCGGTGAGCAGAGGAGAATGATGAGCATTATGTTAAAGTCGACAGCAGATGGTAGCTTTTGGGTTTGTTACCCTTATCATCTGCACCTACAGTCACTGTTATTAGCGGCAGCAAGTTTCGGACGATGGGAGTAATACTCCCTGAAGCCACCACCTGCTGCGGACTTTAATATAGCGCTCATCATTCTCCTCTGCTCGCCGGCAGAGCAGGGGAGAATGATGACAGCCGACTTCAGCACCAGCTGCTGGGGAGCAGTGCTTACTGTATCGCTTCTTCCCCGATGGCTGTCTGTGTGATACTGATGCGGCACACAGATGGCACACGGTTGCCACACGTATGCCACACGTAGGATACACACGGACACACGGATACACGGACATGGATATCTCCAGTACCTTTTTCTGGTACCGGAAATATATGGTCGTGTGAAATAGGCCTAAAAAGGATTTTCTGCACTGGGCAACCCTTTATTAATAGGCACAATAGCATAAACTAAAAGAAAAAACTGTATATACTTAGCTACCGGGCTAGCACCATTCCTATGATCTTAATGCGATGTCCTCTGTTATGAACTGGTGGTTTAGGAGCAACATGGGACGATGTTATGACCTGGTGGTTAGGAGCCCCCGGAATGACCTGATAGTTAATCCTCATACAGGACGAGCTCTGGGATGTGGGAACTCTGCTGACCGCAAGCCCTAATCCTATCACACACACTAGAAATAGCCGTGGAGCACTCCTCACCAGACCTAGGCGCCTCGTCACAGCCAAAGAACTATCTAGCCCTAGAGATGGAAAATAAAGCCTACCTTGCCTCAGAGAAATTCCCCAAAGGTAAAGGAAGCCCCCCACATATATTGACTGTGAGTAAAGATGAAAGTCACAAACGCAGAAATGAAACAGGGTTCAGCAAAGGGAGGCCAGACTTACTAAATAGACAGAGGATAGGAAAGGTAACTTTGTGATCAGCACAAAAACCTACAAAAGACCACGCAGAGTGCGCAAAAAAGACCTCCGCACCGACTCACGATGTGGGGGGGGGGGCCACTCTGCATCCCAGAGCTTCCAGCTAGCAAGACAAAATCATGATAACCAGCTGGACAAGAAAACAGTGAACAAATAATGACTATCAGGAACTTAGCTTCTGCAGGAGAAGGCAGGTCATCAGAGAGATCCAGGAGCGAACTGAACAAATGCAAAAACATTGACAGCTGGAATGGAGTAACGATCTGAGAGGAGCTAAATAGAGCAGCCAACCAAAGGATAAACCACGTCACCTGTGTAAGGAACCTCAGAAGCCGCAGCTTCACTCATAGCCACCAGAGGGAGCCCATAGACAGAACTCGCCGAAGTACCATTCACGACCACAGGAGGGAGTTCGACAACAGAATTCACAACAGTACCCCCCCTTGAGCAGGGGTCACCGAACCCTCACCAGAGCCCCCAGGCCGATCAGGATGAGCCAGATGAAAGGCACGAACAAGATCGGCAGCATGAACATCAGAGGCAAAAACCCAGGAATTATCTTCCTGACCATAACCCTTCCACTTTACCAGGTACTGAAGTTTCCGTCTCGAAACACGAGAATCCAAAATCTTCTCCACCACATACTCCAACTCCCGCTCGACCAACACCGGGGCAGGAGGATCAACGGAGGGAACCATAGGCGCCACGTATCTCCGCAACAACGACCTATGGAACACATTATGGATGGCAAAAGAAGCTGGAAGGTCCAAATGAAATGACACAGGATTAAGAACTTCAGAAATCTTATAAGGCCCAATGAAACGAGGCTTAAACTTAGGAGAGGAAACCTTCATAGGAACGTGACGAGATGACAACCAAACCAAATCCCCAACACAAAGTCGGGGACCAACACAACGCCGGCAGTTAGCGAAATGTTGAGCATTCTCCTGGGACAATGTCAAATTGTCCACCACATGAGTCCAAATCCGCTGCAACCTGTCCACCACTGCATCCACACCAGGACAGTCCGAAGGCTCAACCTGCCCTGAAGAGAAACGTGGATGGAAACCAGAATTACAGAAAAAAGGAGAAACTAAAGTAGCCGAGCTGGCCCGATTATTGAGGGCGAACTCAGCCAAAGGCAAGAAGGACACCCAATCATCCTGATCAGCAGAAACAAAGCATCTCAGATATGTCTCCAAAGTCTGATTAGTTCGTTCGGTTTGGCCATTAGTCTGAGGATGGAAAGCCGAAGAAAAAGACAAATCAATGCCCATCTTAGCGCAAAAGGACCGCCAAAACCTCGAAACAAACTGGGAACCTCTGTCCGAGACGATGTTCTCTGGGATGCCATGCAAACGAACCACATGCTGGAAAAACAATGGCACCAAATCAGAAGAGGAAGGCAATTAAGATAAGGGTACCAAATGGACCATCTTAGAGAAGCGATCACAAACCACCCAAATGACCGACATCCTTTGAGAAACAGGGAGATCTGAAATAAAATCCATGGAAACATGCGTCCAGGGCCTCTTCGGGATCGGCAAGGGCAAAAGCAACCCACTGGCACGAGAACAGCAGGGCTTAGCCCGAGCACAAGTCCCACAGGACTGCACAAAAGAACGCACATCCCGTGACAAAGAAGGCCACCAAAAAGATCTAGCCACTAAATCTCTGGTACCAAAGATTCCAGGATGACCAGCCAACACTGAACAATGAATCTCAGAGATAACTCTACTAGTCCATCTATCAGGGACAAACAGTTTCTCCGTAGGACAACGATCAGGTCTATCAGCCTGAAACTTTTGCAGCACACGCCGCAAATCAGGGGAGATGGCCGACAAAATTACCCCTTCTTTAAGAATACCCGCCGGCTCCAGAACACCCAGAGAGTCAGGCACAAAACTCCTTGACAGGGCGTCAGCCTTCACATTCTTAGATCCCGGAAGGTATGAAACCACAAAATCAAAACGGGAGAAAAAGAGCGACCATCGAGCCTGTCTAGGATTCAACCGTTTGGCAGACTCGAGATAAGTTAAATTCTTGTGCTCCGTCAAGACCACCATGCGATGTTTAGCTCCTTCAAGCCAATGTCGCCACTCCTCGAATGCCCACTTCATGGCCAACAACTCCCGATTGCCCACATCATAATTGCGCTCAGCAGGTGAGAATTTTCTAGAAAAGAAGGCACAGGGTTTCATCACCGAGCCATCAGAACTTCTCTGCGACAAAACAGCCCCTGCTCCAATTTCAGAAGCATCAACCTCAACCTGAAAAGGGAGCAAAACATCTGGCTGGCACAACACAGGGGCAGAAGCAAAACGTCGCTTCAACTCCTGAAAAGCCTCTACAGCCGCAGAGGACCAATTGACCACATCAGCACCTTTCTTGGTCAAATCAGTCAACGGTTTAGCAATACTGGAAAAATTAGCGATGAAGTGACGATAAAAATTAGCAAAGCCTAGGAACTTCTGCAAGCTCTTCGCAGATGTCGGCTGAGTCCAATCGTAAATGGCCTGAACTTTAACAGGGTCCATCTCAATAGTAGAAGCGGAAAAAATGAAACCCAAAAATGAAACCTTCTGAACTCCAAAGAGACACTTTGACCCCTTCACAAACAAGGAATTCGCACGAAGGACCTGGAACACCATTCTGACCTGCTTCACATGAGACTCCCAATCATTCGAAAAGACCAAAATGTCATCCAAATATACAATCATGAATCTATCCAGGTACTCTCGGAAGATGTCATGCATAAAGGACTGAAACACAGATGGAGCATTAGAAAGCGCGAATGGCATAAACAGGTACTCAAAATGGCCCTCGGGCGTATTAAATGCCGTTTTCCATTCATCACCCTGTTTAATTCGCACAAGATTATACGCACCACGCAGATCTATCTTGGTGAACCAACTAGCCCCCTTAATCCGAGCAAATAAATCAGACAGCAGCGGCAAAGGATACTGAAATTTGACTGTGATCTTATTAAGAAGGCGGTAATCAATACAAGGTCTCAAAGAACCATCCTTCTTGGCCACAAAAAAGAACCCTGCTCCCAATGGTGACGACGACGGACGAATATGACCCTTCTCCAAGGATTCCTTTATATAACTCCGCATAGCGGCGTGCTCTGGCACAGATAAATTAAACAGACGGCCCTTAGGGAACTTACTACCAGGAATCAAATTAATAGCACAGTCGCAATCCCTATGAGGAGGTAGGGCACCGGATTTGGGCTCTTCAAATACATCCCGGTAATCTGATAAAAACTCAGGGACTTCAGAAGGAGTGGAAGGCGAAATTGACAGCAATGGAACATCACCATGTACCCCCTGACAACCCCAGCTGGACACAGACATAGATTTCCAATCCAACACTGGATTATGGACCTGTAGCCATGGCAACCCCAAAACGACCACATCATGCAGATTATGCAACACCAAAAAGCGAATATCCTCCTGATGTGCAGGAGCCATGCACATGGTCAATTGAGTCCAGTACTGAGGCTTATTCTTGGCCAAAGGCGTAGCATCAATTCCTCTTAATGGAATAGGATGCTGCAAGGGCTCCAAGAAAAAACCACAGCGCCTGGCAAACTCCAGGTACATCAAATTCAGGGCAGCGCCTGAATCCACAAATGCCATTACAGAATAGGATGACAGAGAGCAAATCAGAGTAACGGACAAAAGAAATTTAGACTGTACCGTACCAATGGTGACAGACCTAGCGAACCGCTTAGTGCACTTAGGACAATCGGAGATAGCATGAGTGGATTCACCACAGTAAAAACACAGCCCATTCCGACGTCTGTGTTCTTGCCTTTCAGCTCTGGTCAAAGTCCTATCACACTGCATAGGCTCAGGCCTATGCTGAGAGAACACCGCCAGATGGTGCACAGCTTTGCGCTCACGCATGCGCCGATCGATCTGAATGGCCAAAGACATAGACTCATTCAGACCAGCAGGCGTGGGAAATCCCACCATGACATCCTTAAGGGCTTCAGAAAGACCCTTTCTGAAAATTGCTGCCAGGGCACATTCATTCCACTGAGTAAGCATAGACCACTTTCTAAACTTCTGACAGTACACCTCCGCTTCATCCTGACCCTGACACAAAGCCAGCAAGATTTTCTCTGCCTGATCCACTGAATTTGGTTCATCATAAAGCAATCCAAGTGCCAGAAAAAACGCATCAACATCACGCAATGCAGGATCTCCTGGCGCAAGGGAAAATGCCCAGTCTTGAGGGTCACCACATCAACAAAGAAATAATGATTTTTACTTGTTGAGCGGGGTCACCAGAGGAGCGGGGTTTCAAAGCTAGAAACAGTTTACAATTATTTTTGAAATTCAAGAACCTAGATCTATCCCCAGAAAATAAGTCAGGAATAGGAATTCTAGGCTCTAACATAGAATTCTGAACCACAAAATCTTGAATGTTTTGTACCCTTGCAGTGAGATGATCCAAACAAGAGGACAGACCTTGAATGTCCATGTCTACACCTGTGTCCTGAACCACCCAAAGGTCTAGGGGAAAAGAAAGACAGAACACAGTGCAAAGAAAAAAAAATGGTCTCAGAAGTTCTCTTATCCCTCTATTGAGATGCATTAATACTTTTGGGGCCAGCTGTACTGTTATGACCTGGTAGTTAGGAGCACCCGGAATGACCTGATAGTTAAACCTCATACAGGACGAGCTCTAGGATGTGAGAACTCTGCTGACCGCAAGCCCTAATCCTATCACACACACTAGAAATAGCCGTGGAGTGCTCCTGACCAGACCTAGGTGCCTCGTCACAGCCAAAGAACTATCTAGCCCTAGAGATGGAAAATAAAGCCTACCTTGCCTCAGAGAAATTCCCCAAAGGTAAAGGAAGCCCCCCACATATATTGACTGTGAGTAAAGATGAAAGTCACAAACACAGAAATGAAACAGGATTCAGCAAAGGGAGGCCAGACTTACTAAATATACAGAGGATAGGAAAGGTAACTTTGCGATCAGCACAAAAACCTACAAAAGACCACGCAGAGTGCGCAAAAAAGACCTCCGCACCGACTCACGATGCGGGGGGGGGGGGCACTCTGCATCCCAAAGCTTCCAGCTAGCAAGACAAAACCATGATAACCAGCTGGACAAGAAAACAGTGAACAAATAATGACTATCAAGAACTTAGCTTCTGCAGGAGAAGGCAGGTCACCAGAGAGATCCTGGAGCGAACTGAACAAATGCAAAAACATTGACAGCTGGCATGGAGTAACGATCTGAGAGGAGTTAAATAGAGCAGCCAACCAAAGGATAAACCACGTCACCTGTGTAAGGAACCTCAGAAGCCGCAGCTTCACTCATAGCCACCAGAGGGAGCCCATAGACAGAACTCGCCGAAGTACCATTCACGACCACAGGAGGGAGTTCGACAACAGAATTCACAACAGGACGAGCTCTGAAGGAGGTGGTACCTGTACTGACTGCAGTTCCTAAGCTCAACACAACACTAGAAGTAGCCTTGGGATGTTCCTGTCACTCCCTAGACACCTCGTCACAGTCTGAGAACTAACTACCCCTAAAGATAGAAACAGGAAAGCTATCTTGCCTCAGAGAAAATCCCCAAAGGACAGATATCCCCCCACAAATAATGACTGTGAGTGAAGAGGGAAAAGACATACGTAGAATGAAACCAGGATGTAGCAAAGGAGGCCAGTCTAGCTAGATAGATAGGACAGGACGGAATACTGTGCGGTCAGTATTAAAAACTAGAAAAATCCACACAGAGTTTACAAAAATCTCCACACCTGACTAAAGGTGTGGAGGGTAAATCTGCTTCCCAGTGCTTTCAGCTTAACTGAATAAATCCATACTGACAAGCTGGACAAAAACATAGAATGTACAGAACAATTAAGTCCACAACATGTGGACAGAAAAGAGCAAAGCAAGGTCTTATCTTTGCTGAACTGGTCAGGATATCAGGGAAATCCAAGCAGAGATGTGAATCCAACCAGGAACCATTGACAAGTGGCACAAGCTGAAGGAAAGAGCCAGGCTAAATAGCCGAGCAGAAAAGACAATCAGTGGAAGCAGCTGCTGACTGCTAAATCCAAGGAGCAGCCATTCCACTTAAAACCACCGGAGGGAGCCCAAGAGCAGAACTCACAAAAGTGCCACTTACAACCACCGGAGGGAGCCCAAGAGCGGAATTCACAACAGTCCTCCCCCTGAAGCTTGACGTAAACAATGTCACAGTACCACTGCGGCCAATCATTGATCAGCTGCAGCTTTTAATTTTATTCAAACAGGAAGAACTGTTTTTTTCTGCTCTGCCGGAATAGTGAAAGCAATGGCAGCTGTTTTACAATAGGCAGTATATGAACACCCTAACAAGTCTTCCATCAGATCATCAAATGGCAGCACCATGAAGTACAAAAATAACAGTGCAAGCTGATAACTTCTCTTCAGCAGCAGCATATTTCAAGCGTTGTCTATTTTTCATATACAGTTGTAAAGGCAAAGTCGTTTGTGCACCTTGGGCATTGCGAAACAGTTCAGTGCACCTTCCCATCTACTTATTTTCTGTATATCTCTGACCTCCTCTAGCTACTAAAAGGTGGTCAATAAATGAAGAGGCCAGTGGAAATAAATTCAAAACAGGTAGATGGGAAGGTACATTATCAATGTCATGTGAGTTGAGAGTATATGGCATTTATATTTTTCATGGGACACTGTTTAATACAAGAAGAAGCAGATAGTAGACAACCTCTTTAATCCCTTTATGACCTATGACGTATTGGGGTTATAGGTGGTATAAGTCATAGGTCACCTCCCTATCTTTGATTTGGGCTCCAGCAATGAACCCGCATCTGTTAAGATTGACAAGCTTCAGTAATACGAATTGATGTTTTTGGCATTAAAATGGGCACTGTAGGTGTTTTCCTGTCCTCCACTCACTGCCGACTTTTTATTCCCCATTGACTTGCATTGGGTTTCGTGTTTCGGTCGGCCCGCGACTTTTCGAAATAATCGGCCGATTTAAACTGACCCGACTTTTAACAAAGTCGGGTTTTGCGAAACCCGACTCGATCCTAAAAAAGTAAGAGTCGCTCAACTCTAATTATTACTTTTGTCAGATTCAAGTTATTTCTGTGACCATTGTGTTTTTTTCTGTCATTAAACGAGGGGTACCAACAATTTTGACCACGTGAGTATTTATTCTACAGAGACACGAGCCTCTGGAAGATAAATTTCACTTATGCAATGTATTGGACATGGTGAATCCACACGGTTCAGTGAACACATGTGGATTCACCTGCGTTCAATAGCCGACAGCGCTGCGTCCAAAGCGCTGCCAATTCCTGAACGTGTGTACATACCCTAATACATGCGCTGTGTCAGAGACTCATACAGTGCCTCACCTGACCTGATGGCTGCTGCTTTATCTTCTCCAGGAACTGTAGCCAGCCTAGTGCACTGCAGACTCACATGCGACACAAGCACAGACTACAGACACAGGCAGCGTCCGATGGGGTAGAGCCCAGCGCCAACCGGCCAGTTATACAATTCGACTGTGTGAGTACAGGAAGTTCATCGGACTGGACATCAGAGGCAGCTATTGTCGGGGGTCATGTGATGGGGATGAGCGGACAGCGATAGCGCCGCTCACAGGCACTTTTGGAAACACAAGGTATTTGAAGAAAGCCTTATTTTCATACACATTTTAGTGGACAACCTCTTTAACCCCTTAGCGACCGCCGATACGCCTTTTAACGGCGGCCGCTAAGGGTACTTAAACCACAGCGCCGTTAATTAACGGCGCTGTGGAAAAAGTAAATAGCGCCCCCCAGAGTCGGATTTTCTCCGGGGTCTCGGCTGCCGGAGGTAGCCGAGACCCCAGAGAACATGATTCGGGGTTTTTTTTACCCACCCCGCTTTTGCGATCGCCGGTAATTAACCGTTTACCGGCGATCGCAAAAAAAAAGTGATTTCTTTTTAATTTCTCTGTCCTCCGATGTGATCGGATCGCACATCAGAGGACAGAGAAAAGGGGAGAAAAGGGGTCCCAGATAGCCCCCCGATACTCACCTGTCTCCCCCGATGCTCCTCGTGGCTCCCGGTGGGCGCCGCCATCTTCAAAATGGCGGGCGCATGCGCAGTGCGCCCGCCGGCCGGCCCCGGGAGAATCTTTGGGGTCTCGGCTACCGAGGATAGCCGAGACCCCAAAGAGCATGATCGGGGTCAGTTTTACCGACCCCTGTTTTGCGATCGCCGGTAATTAACTGTTTACCGGCGACCGCAAAAAAAAAAAAAAAGCTAAGTGTAATTCTCTGTCCTCTGATGTGATCGCACATCAGAGGACAGAGAATAGGGGGATTCGGGGACCCTATCATACTTACCGGTGTCCCTGGGTCCTCCTGCTGCTCCTCCTGGCCGCCGGCAAAAGAAAATTGTGGGCGCATGCGCAGTGCGCCCACCATCTGTCTCCATCTGCCGGCCGGCAGGAGAAGAGCAGTTGGGGCTAAAATTAGGGTTAGGGGTAGGGTTAGGGTTAGGGGTAGGGTTAGGGTTAGGGGTAGGGTTAGGGGTAGGGTTAGGGGTAGGGGTAGGGTTAGGGGTAGGGTTAGGGGTAGGGTTAGGGCTAGGGGTAGGGTTAGGGGTAGGGTTAGGGTTAGGGCTAGGGTTAGGGTTAGGGGTAGGGTTAGGGCTAGGGGTAGGGCTAGGGTTAGGGGTAGGGTTAGGGGTAGGGTTAGGGCTAGGATTAGGGTTAGGGCTAAATTTAGGGTTAGGGTTGGGGCTAAATTTAGGGTTAGGGTTGGGGCTAAATTTAGAGTTAGGGTTGGCGCTAAATTTAGGGTTAGGCTTCTTTCACACTTACGTCGGTACGGGGCCGTCGCAATGCATCGGCCCGACATACCGACGCACGTTGTGAAAATTGTGCACAACGTGGGCAGCGGATGTAGTTTTTCAACGCATCCGCTGCCCAATCTATGTCCTGGGGAGGAGGGGGCGGAGTTACGGCCACGCATGCGCGGTCAGAAATGGCGGATGCAACGTACAAAAAGTTACATTGAACTTTTTTTGTGCTGACGGTCCGCCAAAACACTGATCCAGTGCACGACGGACGCGACGTGTGGCCATCCGTCACGATCCGTCGGCAATACAAGTCTATGAGCAAAAAACGCATCCTGCGGGCACATTTGCTGGATCCGTTTCTTGTCCAAAACGATGGATTGCGACGGATGCCAAACGACGCAAGTGTGAAAGTAGCCTTAGGGTTAGGGTTGGGGCTAAAGTTAGGGCTAGGGTTGGGGCTAAAGTTAGGGTTAGAGTTGGGATTAGGGTTTGGATTAGGGTTGGTATTAGGGTTAGGGTTGGCATTAGGGTTACGCTTGGGATTAGGGTTAGGTTTGGGATTAGGGTTAAGGTTAGGGTTGTGATTAGGGGTGTATTGGGATTAGGGTTAGGTTTGAAGTTAGGGTTGAGATTAGGATTAGGGGTGTGTTTGATTTAGGGTTTTGATTAGGGTTATGGTTAGGGTTGACATTAGGGTTGTTTTGGGGTAAGGGTTGTGATTATGGTTAGGGTTAGTGATTAGGATTATGGATCAGGTTGGGATTAGGGTTAGGGGTGTGTTGGGGTTAGGGTTGGAGCTAGAATTGGGGGGTTTCCACTGTTTAGGTACATCAGGGGGTCTCCAAACACGACAGCCAATTTTGCGCTCAAAAAGTCAAATGGTGCTCCCTCCCTTCTGAGCTCTGCCGTGCGCCCAAACAGTGGGTTACCCCCACATATGGGGCATCAGCATACTCGGGATAAATTGGACAACAACTTCTGGGGTCCAATTTCTCTTGTTACCCTTGTGAACATAAAAACTTGGGGGCTACAAAATCCTTTTTGTGGAAAAATATATATATATATTTTTTTATGACTCTGCATTATAAACTTCTGTGAAGCACTTGGGCATTCAAAGTTCTCACCACACATCTATATAAGTTCCTTGGGGGGTCTAGTTTCCAAAACGGGGTCACTTGTGGGGGGGTTACTACTGTTTAGGTACATCAGGGGCTCTGCAAACGCAACATAACGCCCACAGACCATTCTATCAAAGTCTGCATTCCAAAATGGTGCTCCTTCCCTTCCGAGCTCTGCCGTGCGCCCAAACAGTGGTTTACCCCCACATATGGGGCATCAGCATACTCAGGATAAATTGGACAACAACTTTAGTGGTCCAATTTCTCCTGTTACCCTTGTGAAAATAAAAACTTGGGGGCTACAATATCTTTTTTGTGAAAAAAAAAATATTTTTTATTTTCACGACTCTGCATTCTAAACTTCTGTGAAGCATTTGGGCATTCAAAGTTCTCACCACACATCTAGATAAGTTCCTTGGGGGGTCTAGTTTCCAAAATGGGGTCACTTGTGGGGGGTTACAACAGTTTAGGTACATCAGGGGCTCTGCAATCGCAACATAATGCCCACAGACCATTCTATCAAAGTCTGCATTCCAAAAAGGCGCTCCTTCCCTTCCGAGCTCTGCCGTGCGCCCAAACAGTGGTTTACCCCCACATATGGCACATCAGCGTACTCGGGATAAATTGGACAACAACTATTGCAGTCCAATTTCTCCTGTTACCCTTGTGAAAATAAAAACTTGGGGGCTACAATATCTTTTTTGTGGAAAAAAAAAAAAATTTATTTTCACGACTCTGCATTCTAAACTTCTGTGAAGCACTTGGGCATTCAAAGTTCTCACAACACATCTAGATAAGTTCGTTGGGGGGTCTAGTTTCCAAAATGGGGTCACTTGTGGAGGGTTTCTACTGGTTAGGTACATCAGGGGCTCTGCAAACGCAACATAATGTCCGCAGACCATTCTATCAAAGTCTGCATTCCAAAACGGCGCTCCTTCCTTCCGAGCTCTGCCGTGCGCCCAAACAGTGGTTTACCCCCACATATGGGGTACCAGCATACTCAGGACAAATTGGACAACAACTTTTGGGGTCCAATTTCTCTTGTTACTCTTGTGAAAATAAAAACTTCGGGGCTAAAAAATCTTTTTTGTGGAAAAAAAAATACTTTTTATTTTCACGACTCTGCATTATAAACTTCTGTGAAGCACTTGGGCATTCAAAGTTCTCACCACACATCTAGATAAGTTCCATGGGGGGTCTAGTTTCCAAAATGGGGTCAATTGTGGGGGATTTCTACTGTTTAGGCACATCAGGGGCTCTCCAAACGCGACATGGCGTCCGATCTCAATTCCAGCCAATTCTACATTGAAAAAGTAAAACGGCACTCTTTCTTTTCCAAGCTCTGCGTTGCGCCCTAACAGTGGTTTACCCCCACATATTGGGTATCAGCGTACTCAGGAGAAATTGCACAACAACTTTTGTGGTCTAATTTCTCCTGTTACCCTTGTGAAAATAAAAATTTGTGGGCAAAAAGATCATTTTTGTAAAAAATATGCGATTTTTTTTTTTCATGGCTCTACATTATAAACTTCTGTGAAGCACATGGGGGTTCAAAGTGCTCATCACACATCTAGATAAGTTCCTTAAGGGGTCTAGTTTCCAAAATGTGGTCACTTGTGGGGGTTTCCACTGTTTAGGCACATCAGGGGCTCTCCAAACGCGACATGGCGTCCAATCTCAATTCCAGCCAATTCTACATTGAAAAAGTAAAACGGCGCTCCTTTACTTCCAAGCTCTGCGGTGCGCCCAACCAGTGGTTTACCCTCACATATGGGGTATCGACGTATTCAGGAGAAATCGCACAACAACTTTTGTGGTCTAATTTCTCCTGTTACCCTTGTGAAAATAAGAATTTGTGGGCGAAAAGATCATTTTTGTGTAAACAAAAGCAATTTTTTATTTTCACGGCTCTACGTTATAAACTTCTGTGAAGCATTTGGGGGTTCAAAGTGCTCACCACACATCTAGATAAGTTCCTTAAGGGGTCTAGTTTCCAAAATGGTGTCACTTGTGGGGAGTTTCCACTGTTTAGGCACATAAGGGGCTCTCTAAACGTGACATGGCGTCCGATCTCAATTCCAGCCAATTCTGCATTGAAAAAGTCAAACGGCGCTCCTTCACTTCTAAGTTCTGCGGTGCGCCCAAAAAGTGGTTTACCCCCACATATGTGGTATTGACGTATTCAGGAGAAATTGCATAACAAAATTTATGGTTACATTTCTGTTTTTACACTTGTGAAAATAAAAAAAATGGTTCTGAATTAAGATGTTTGCAAAAAAAAGTTAAATGTTCATTTTTTCCTTCCACATTGTTTCAGTTCCTGTGAAGCACGTAAAGGGTTAATAAACTTCTTGAATAAGGTTTTGAGAACCTTGAGGGGTGTAGTTTTTAGAATGTTGTCATTTTTCATTATTTTCTATCATATAGACCCCTCAAAATGACTTCAAATGTGATGTGGTCCCTAAAAAAAAATGGTGTTGTAAAAATGAGAAATTGCTGGTCAATATAAAACCCTTATAACTCCCTAACAAAAAAAAAATGTTGTTTCCAAAATTGTGCTGATGTAAAGTAGACATGTGGGAAATGTTATTTATTAACTATTTTTCGTGACATATGTCTCTGATTTAAGGGCATAAAAATACAAAGTTTGAAAATTGCAAAATTTTAAACATTTTCGCCATATTTCCATTTTTTTCATAAATAATCGCAAGTAATATCGAAGAAATGTTACCACTAACATGAAGTACGATATGTCACAAAAAAACAATCTCAGAATCAGCGGGATCCGTTGAAGCGTTCCAGAGTTATAACCTCATAAAGTGACAGTGGTCAGAATTGCAAAAATTGGCTCGGTCATTAAGTACCAAATTGGCTCTGTCACTAAGGGGTTAATTATATAATATGATTTAATGGACCTTATTTAATCCTCAAATGTATATAATGAATCATCCTATAGCATATCACTTGCGATTTTTATGCAATTTAAGCCAATATTTATGTAGCCCATGGGTTAACATGCAAAGATCTACCTGTAAAACATAGAAACTGTGTTTGCACTATGTCAATTTACTAGTCTTTCCAAATCAGAGCGATTTAAAAAAGGTTGAACTTTTGTCTTTTGTTAATACAGGTAGTCCCTAATGAATTAACTGAAATATTTCAAGTGCTAACTCAGAGCCTATATCCACATGGGAGCCATAGTGTTGTTATTAGATATAAATCTTGTGTATTGGAAATTAAATGCCATACAAAAAACAAAAAAATAGCTTTAAACTGAAGTTAATAAAAAGAAGAACGAAAACATGTATATGAAATTCAGACCTCAAGGAGAGATGCAGAAAACAACATTTTTAAGGTAAAAATGCTTGAAATATACAGCATACAGGTGCTTCTCACAAATTAGAATATCATTAAAAAGTTAATTTATTTCAGTCCTTCAATAAAAATTCAGAAAATTAGAAAAATTAACAAACACCTGCAAAGGCTTCCTAAGCATTTAAAAAGGTCAATTAGTCTGCTTCAGTAGGCTCCACAATCATGGGGAAGACTGCTGACTTGGCAGATGTCCAGAAGGCAGTCATTGACACACTCCACAAGGAGGGTAAGCCACACACAGAAGTATCCAGGACATGGGCTACAAGCGTTGTATTCCTTGTGTCAAGCAACTCCTGACCAATAGACAACGCCAGAAGTGACTTACCTAGGCCAAGGAGAAAAAAAACTGGACTGTTGCTCAATGATCTATGGTATTGTTAGCAGATGAAAGTACATTTTGCATTTCATTTGGAAATCAAGGTCCCAGAGTCAGGAGGAAGAGTGGAGAGGCATACAATACAAGCTGCTTGAGGTCTAGTGTGAAGTTTACACAATCAGTGATGGTTTGGGGAGTCATGTCATGTGCTAATGTAAGTCCACTGTGTTTTATCAAGACCAAAGTCAGCGCAGCCATCTACCAGGAATTTTTGGAGCACTTCATGCTTCCCTCTGCCGACAAGCTTTTGGAGATGGAAATTTCATTCTCCAGCAGGACTAGGCACCTGTCCACACTGCCAAACATACCAATACCTGGTTTAAAAACAACAGTATCATTGTGCTTGATTGGCCAGCAAACTCACCTGACTTTAACATCATAGATAATCTCTGGGGTATTGGCAAAAGTAAGATGAAAGACACCAGACCCAACAATGCAAGTGAACTGAAGGCTGCTATCAAAGCAACCTGGGCTTCCCTAACACCTCAGCAGTGCCTTAGGCTGATCGCCTCCATGCCATGCCACACTGATGCAGTAATTGATGCAAAAGGAGCCCTGACCAAGTACTGAGTGCATTTACTGAACAAACACTTCAGTAGGCCAAAATTTTGGATTTTAAGATATTTTTTCAAGTTGGTGTTATAAAGTATTCTAATTTACTAAGATAATGACTTTTGGGTTTTCATTGGCTATAAGCCATAATCTCCAACATTAACAGAAATAAACACTTGAAATAGATCACTCTGTTTGTAATGACTCTATATAATATATGAGTTTCACTTTTTGTATTGAAGAATTGAAATAAATTACCTTTTTGATGATATTCTAATTTTGGGAAAAGCACCTTCCAATATTTAAATGATCATAAAAAAATGAAATCAAATGAAAACTACAGTTAGGCAGACACTGTTGTATAGTTTGATAATGAAATCAGTGAGTTTTTCTAATTTTTAGGGAACTTGTAAATGTTCTCCAGATGTTGGCTGACATTTGTTCCTATCTTTAAGGGTAATCTCTGATAGTGATGAGATAAAAGATTATGCTAGTTTACTACCGCCATCATATTTACCACTGAACTCCCATCAGTTTTGTGTTTATTTGGTTTTATTGTCCTTTGATTTTGGTCAAATCACAAATTGTTCTTTACAAACTTCCTGTATTATTTCAAGCCCAGTCCTAATTGTTTTGCAGTTTGGTGAAACTCCTGGTTTGTTTCCGAACTGACAGAAATTCTATTTGGTAGTTCTTGTATTAATTCAACTTCTAAATAAAGTTGTATGGACTATGGGAAGAGAAAAGAAGAAGTTTAGTTTATTTCAAATAATTTCCGTGACACAGCAATATCAGCAGCATCGGCCAACCACCTTATGTCTGTAGGTTCATCCTGTTTCTCCATCAACATAGGAAACTGTGTCAGTTTTATTTTAATTAACCTATTCCTGACATGTGATGTAATGTAATGATCTGTACTACATTGCGTTCCTTTGGAGCCTATACTTTTCCTGACAGATGATGGCTGTTTCACACACCTTCCTCTAAAAGTAGCAATTGGAGCTGAGCTTCTTCCACCATCATCAAGCGAATCATCTTTGCAGGTGTCACTAACACTGCTTAAAACATTGTCTCCTGATGACAATTGATTTCAGGGAAAGAGACTGCAGTATACGAAGCAGAGACTGTGATGGTGGTGACTGAGGATGTGGTCTCTTTTCAATCACCTGTTATCAGGAGACTGCTTTGGCCACAGAACAGCTCCCTGATGATGTCCTGTTTCAGAAGAGTAGGTAGATGCTGCAGAGAAGTCATTGCAGCCCTAGACTCTAATGATGTCTCGATTTTGACTCCTGTCAAACAAAATGTCATGGTGTCACGATTCTGTTGTTGGGTGTCTCAGGAACAGGGGCTTCTTCCCTGTCCCTAATTCTAGGAGCACGCTAGCTAGCTCACCCTGCTCCCCAGATTATTTCTGATTGTGAAGAGACTGGGGCCACGTACCTTGTCTTAGCTCATGATTCTGTCCTTAATCTGTACCCTTTACTCACCCAGGGAACAAGGGAGTAGTAGTGTACTGTAATTCACCAACCAGACTAACCAGGTAATACGAACAGGGATAAAGGAAAATACCAATGATACAAATAAACGCACATACACAACAGAGGTAAACACTGGGGAATGGAGGATGGAGTTAAAACAAAAGAAGAATAAGAAAGGGAATTATCACACACTCAAAACCTAGCAACAGTCACAGATAAACCCACCAAATGTTTTCTCCAATAGCAACCACCAATAACTACCAGCCATAGCTACAGAGAAAGAGGAGATAATTTTTTTCCTTACCAGTTCGGATAACAATATTTTCAATAGGGCTCCTTAGCTTGCTGGACGATTCCGTGCTAACCCAATTACTTGTACCTATGTTGTTTCTGATGGTCTCCACCCTGAGTTCCTGTTGGTCTCCACCCTGAGTTTCTGATTGGCTCCACCCTGATTGAACACCCTATTAAAACCTGGCATTGCACTCCTTTCCTCGCAAGATTATTGAGCTACCAGCCTCTTGTCAAGCTTCCTTTCACTAGCTGCTTATACTCATGATTCTACTACTGCTCTGTGTACCAACCTCTGGCTATCCCTGCCTATGTTACATGCTGCTCCTTCAAACTACATTGCTCCTCTTGTGTACTGAGCTCTGGCTATCCCGCTGCTGCCCCTAGTGGTTGCAATACCACTACTCCAACCCAGGCCAGTCCATAACACCCAGATTACCACCTGATGTTTCATCCCTAGTCACAGGACATAAAGTATAGTGAAAAAAAAACAAATATAAGAAATAGCAGGATAGTCAGAAGTGTACAGAATTTTATAATAAGTCTAATTACAACTGGATGGATAAATGTCTTTTTTCGGCCTTACTAACTATGTTACTATGAAGGACGTAGATCTGGGGATTTATTATGATGGAATATAGGCTGAACTGGATGGACAAATGTCTTTTTTCGGCCTTACTAACTATGTTACTATAACAGTGCTCAGAGCTTAACAATAAGCATTTATAACAAGGCTTCAAAGGTATTGGACCAGCCTTTAACTTAAAATGTTTCAAAATGTTTTCCTGCTTTCATTTACTATTTAAAATTGTTGCTTTTCATTGTGATTTAAGCTTTTAATCCACTATTCTGCTGCTGTGGCAGCTAGTTTTATGTGTTAGACATCTAATTTATATTTCATAGTTTCTCATCTATTACAATTAAAGGTATTTAACATCATATAATTAATATATTATATTTCAAATTGATATTTGTGTGATTACTTACATTGCATTGGTTACTTAGACATTTGCTGACTTGACTTTACATAAAACATTATTTTAATATGCTTTTATTTCATACACTACAGGTGCTACTCGCAAAATTAGAATATCATCAAAAAGTTTAAAATTTATTTCAGTTCTTCAATACAAAACTCATATATTATATAGAGTCATTACAAACAGACTGATCTATTTCAAGTGTTTATTTCTGTTAATGTTGATGATTATGCCTTACAGCCAATGAAAACTCAAAAGTCATCATTTCAGTAAATTAGAATACTTTATAACACCAGCTTGAAAAAATGATTTTGAAATCCGAAATGTTGGCCTACTGAAATGTATGTTCATTAAATGCACTCAGTACTTGGTCGGGGCTCCTTTTGCATCAATTACTGCATTAATGCGGCGTGGCATGGAGGTAATCAGCCTGTGGCACTGCTGAGGTGTTATGGAAGCCCAGGTTGCTTTGATAGCAGCCTTCAGCTTGTCTGCATTGCTGGGTCTGGTGTCTCTCATCTCACTCTTGACGATACCCCATAGATTCACTATGGGGTTAAGGTCTGGCGCGTTTGCTGGCCAATCAAGCACAGCGATAATGTTGGTTTTTAAACCAGGTATTGGTACTTCTGGCAGTGTGGACAGGTGCCAAGTCTTGCTGGAGAATTAAATTTTCATCTCCAAAAAGCTTGTCGGAGAGGGAAGCATGAAGTGCTCTAAAATTTCCTGGTAGACGGCTGCGCTGACTTTGGTCTTGATAAAACACAATGGACCTACTTCAGCAGATGACATGGCTCCCCAAACCATAACTGTTTGTGGAAACTTCACACTAGACCTCAAGCAGCTTGTATTGTGTTCATCTCCACTCTTCCTCCAGACTATGAGACCTTGATTTACAAATGAAATGCAAAATTTACTTTCATCTGCAAACAACACCTTGGACCACTGAGCAACAGTCCCGTTCTTTTTCTCCTTGGCCCAAGTAAGACGCTTCTGGCATTGTCTATTGATCATGAGTGGCTTGACAAAAGGAATGTGACACTTGTAGCCATGTCCTTTTGAAGTAATGACTCCAGCAGCAGTCCACTCCTTGTGAATCTCCCCCAAATTCTTGATTGGCCTTTTCTTCACAATTCTTTCAAGGCTGTGGTTATCCCAGTTGCTTGTGCAACTTTTTCTATAACACTTCTTCTATCCACTCAATTTTCTATTAATATGCTTGGATACAGCACTTTGTGAACAGCCAGCTTCTTTAGCAATGACCTTTTGTGGCTTACCCTCCTTGTGGTGTGTCAATGACTGCCTTCTGGACATCTGTCAAGTAAGCAGTCTTCCCCATGATTGTGGAGCCTACTGAAACAGACTGCTGAAACATTCCATACTGTCTATCAACCATATCCTTCTTCTTATCAAGTGTTCTAAAACTTAATGTAGACAAAACTGAACTCATCTTTCCCCTGTCACACTCAATCCCTTTTCTAGATCTATCTATCAGAATAATTTACATTACCCTTTCCCCTGTATCATAAGTGTGCTACTTCAGCGTAACCCTTCTCTTTGGCCCATCATCTAGCACTCTTGCAACTCTCCAGTCGATCCTTAACTTTGTTGTCTGAATAATCCACCTCTGCCCTCTCTACTCCTTCATCTCTGCCCACTGCCATTCACTTCACTGGCTTTTAGTTCCCTGGGAATCCAGTTTAAATTATTAACAATAACTTATAAGACTGTCCATAATCTTTCTACTCCATACATCTCCAATCTAACTCCCCACATGTAATCTCTGGTCCTCACAAAATCCACTTCTCTCCTCCACTCTCATATCTTTTTCACACAATCATTTCCAAGATTTTTCCTGAGCATGCCCCATCCTCTAGAATTAAGTGCCTCAGCAAGTTCAAATGTCTTCCAGAATTCAATCCTTGAAATGCAACCTGAATACTCATGTCTTCAGAAAAACCTACAACTTGCAATACCCCACTGCCACCTCACAACCACTGCTACAACCTCCAACCTACTGTCCGCTTTTCCCTTGTGTCCTGTAGATTGTAAGCCTGTTCCTTTCTCCCTCCCTCTGAGCTAGTCTGGCACGGTTAATTTGTTTAATGTGATTTAGATATGTATTTTATATGTGAACCCTCTTGTGTACAGCACCATGGAAGTAATGGTGCTTTAAAAACAAATAATAATTTCATACTTCAAAGGAACATGGAGGTAAAATTATCAGTTCACTGAGTAAAATTTGTCTCCAGTGAATGCAGATGTTTCCATTATTGAGATATGAGATGAAAATTGGTGCTCAAAAAGTTCTATGGAGAATTGTAATTGTCATTTCTGGAACAATTACAGCAGAATGTGTCTGCTTCTAGCTCTTCTCTCCTCCTCACTGCACCTGTCTTTATAAAAGTTTAAAAGCGACAACTATCATCTTCTGTCTCGAAGATGAAACCTTTTAAAATGACAGCTACTTTGTAAAATGGCAAATATGGGCCACTTGCAATTCACACCCCTAATACTACAATGTAATTATAAGTCCAAAGTATGCCTTCTTCTGTTGGTTTTCAAGTTTATGTGTACTATATTGTTCGTCCTGTGACTCTCATCTAGCAACTTCTGAAGATATCATTGCTGTAGCTTTATGGCCTCATGAACGTATTCGATAACTCTGTACCCAATACATGTGGATCTCAGACCCGTCACTTGTTGCATTTGGTAAATATAGAACTTTCTGTATCAATCTTTTGAAAGTAAACACTTCAAATTAATGAAGTAGATTGATATTGTTGTCTTAGAAATACCATCACAGAGCTGGATATTTGTTTTTGTTTGATAAATCACTAATGTGGTCCATACCCAAGTGAGGATACCTCTTGGAACACAACCAAAGACCAATGCTTAGTTACCCCGACCACATTACAAAAGTGCTGCAAAGGGCATTCTGTGCTTCGCTTTTGAAAACAGATTGTACTGCAAGTTTTCCAAATCTTCTTTTTTACCTTTGCAAAAATACATTTTTTTTTTTTAGCCGAATGTTAAGTATTTTTAGAAACACTTGGAAAGACTATACGAAAGTAAAGTATTAGCTGAGTGCTTTTACATTTTTGCAACTGCAATGTGCTCTGTAGAGTAGGAAACCAAAGTCAAATAATAGCGCACTTACTCAAAAATAGCATTAAAAGCATCTTAATATTTACTTGAGTGCTGCTGTCTTTTAACGGAGAAAGACAGAGCTTAAATCTAAAGAGATGAGTACACTTTTAGAAAAAGAAAGGCTTTAAATGAATCCAACAATTTACACTTCTCCAGAATGTAACAGATAGAAAGACAGATAGATATACAAGCTGCATGTGTAATTTAATATTCCCTTGATTTAAAGAAATTCAGTAGTTTTCTTAGAAAACTACAGATTGCAAAATTGAATATGATATCTAGCTATGCCAAATCAATTTCTTAGCTCCGCTACGTCTTACAAGCTCAGTTTGACTACTAAAGAGATAGCTAGATTTATACACAAAAATGAATAGAGTTTTGTATATGATGAATATTTAACCCCTTAATGACCGAGGATAAATTTTTTTTATTTTAGCCATTAAGCAGAAAAATGACGCTGTGGATCAAAATCATGGTCGTTTAAGCCCCCAGATGCCGCTGTCAATCGCGACAACGGCATCTAGATCGAAAGAACATTTACTGTATGTTCACTCCATGTTTGTATTGTTTTCCAGGAGGTACTGGGGTTTCTTCTTTCACTCTAAAGACATACTGATAGAGAATTTAGATTGTGAGGCCCAAGTATTGTGGAATATTATAGCATTAAGTGGGTGAAATAAATAGGTAATTGCCTCAGAGTAGCTTTTTCATCATACTTTCGTGCAAAAATAGGAATAAAGAGTGATTAAAAAGACACATGTAAAAAAATAAAAATAAATGGTATCACTGAAAACATCCACTCGTCTTGAAAAAAAATACCGTATATACTCGAGTATAAGCCGAGATTTTCAGCCCAAATTTTTGGGCTGAAAGTGCCCCTCTTGGCTTATACTCGAGTCACGGTCAGCGGCAGGGTCGGTGGGTGAAGGGGAGAGGGCGCTGAGGCATACTTACCCGCTTCCGATGCTCCTGGCGCTGTCCCTGCAGTCCCACGGTCTCCGGATGCCGCAGCTCTTCCCCTGTTCAGCGGTCACATGGGACCGCTCATTAGAGAAATGAATATGGACTCTACTCCCATAGGCGTGGAGCCGCATATTCATTTCTATAATGAGCGGTGCCAGTGACCACTGATAGAGGAAGAGGCTGCGGCACCGAAGACCAGCTGTCCAGGGGAAGGAGGGGGACGCCGGGAGCATATAAGTATTACATATTCACCTGTCCACGTTCCACACGCCGTGCACCGCTCCATCTTCCCGTCCTCTGGCTCTGACTGTGCAGGTCAGAGGGCGCGATGACGCATATGGTGTGCGCGCCGCCCTCTGCCTGATCAGTCAGTGCAGAGAGACAGGACGCTGAAGAGCTGCAAGCAACAAGAGGTGAGTATGGCATTTTTTTTTATTGCAGCAGCAGCAGCAATGGCACAGCTTTCTATGGTACATCTATGGGGCAATAATGAACGGTGCAGAGCACTATATGGCACAGCTATGGGGCAATAATGAACGGTGCAGAGCACTATATGGCACAGCTATGGGGCAATAATGAACGGTGCAGAGCACTATATGGCACAGCTATGGGGCAATAATGAACGGTGCAGAGCACTATATGGCACAGCTATGGGGCAATAATGAATGGTGCAGAGCACTATATGGCACAGCTTTCTATGGTACATCTATGGGGCAATAATGAACGGTGCAGAGCACTATATGGCACAGCTATGGGGCCATAATGAACGGTGCAGAGCACTATATGGCACAGCTATGGGGCAATAATGAACGGTGCAGAGCACTATATGGCACAGCTATGGGGCAATAATGAACGGTGCAGAGCACTATATGGCACAGCTATGGGGCAATAATGAATGGTGCAGAGCACTATATGGCACAGCTTTCTATGGTACATCTATGGGGCAATAATGAACGGTGCAGAGCACTATATGGCACAGCTATGGGGCCATAATGAACGGTATGGAGCATCTATTTTTATTTTTCAAATTCACTGGTAGCTGCTGCATTTTCCACCCTAGGCTTATACTCGAATCAATAAGTTTTCCCAGTTTTTTGTGGCAAAATTAGGGGGGTCGGCTTATACTCGGGTCGGCTTATACTCGAGTATATACGGTCGGTAAGCTCTCATACGGTTCTGTTGATAGAAAAATAAACACATTTTGACTTTCAGAATATGGTGATGTATAAACAAATTATATTTAGTAAAATATTATTAATAGTGTGTAAAAGAAGCAAAGAATAAAAAAATCTATATAAATTTGGTAACAATATAAATCATACTATAGCCCCATTTACATGTTCATGTCTTGGGTACTTGTGGCAACCGCTTTCACAAGTACCGAAGACCCGTATCCACACGTGCCTATTAAAACCTATGGTGATCTTCATGTGTCTGTGTTTTCACATAGACCATGTTTCCATGTGAATCATGTCTGTTTTTTCCCAGCCGCATGAATAACAAGGGCCAATGCAAGTCAATGGGTCGGTGTAAATACATACAGCACACAGATTTCATCCATGTGAGATCCGTGTGCCGTCCATGTGACATGTATTAAATGCACTCAAGAAATTACTGATTTTATGTGTTAAATATGTGCAAAGACAATGGACAGAGAAATATTTTCAAGTAGACCTTTGTTTACATCTAACAGCTTCCAAGCATACATAGATGATTCCCTAGCAAAATGTGTCTCAAAAACCCAAGTGCTGCCATGCCTGCGAGATGTTGGTCTGATGCTCTGCAATGCAAAAGCATTGCAAATTATTAGATCAACAATCAGGGAAGGAAAAGTTGATATTCCATCCTGGGGCAAGGGAGAAAAGTGAAAAAAGGTTTTTAAAAATTGAAAAAATATTTAAAAAAAACACCAAATAAAGAACAAAAAAAAATATTATTCCGATAAATACATTTATTTATGTAAAAACAAAAATAAACAAAGAACACATGCATGTTATTGCCATGTTCAGAAGGACCCAACTTATAAAACTGTCCTACTACTTAGCTCGAGGGGTTAACTAGTAGGACAGTTTTATAGGTTGGGTGAACATTGTGAAAAAATAAAATATAAACATGGCAAAAAACTACAGTTTCATGCCACTGAACAAAAAGTGGAATAAAATGAGAAAAAAGTCAAATGTAAATATAAATTATATCACTGAAAATGTCATCTTGCTCGGCAAAAAGTAAGATGCCATACAGCTCCAACAACGCAAAAACAAAAAGTTAAAGCTTTCATAATAATGTGATGCAGAAACAATTCTTTTCTCTATAAAATAGTTTTTATTTTGTAAAATCATTAAAACATAAAAAAATTATATAAATGTGGTATTGCTGTAATTGCACTGATCCGAAGGATAAAGCTAACATCACTTTTACCACATAGTAAACTGAATAAGAAAAAACCAAAAACAATTCCTCAATTGCTGGGTTTTATTCATTTTGCCTTGCTAAAATCGGATTAGAAAGCGATCAAAAAAAGTTATGTGACCGAAAATGCTACCAATAAAAACATCATTTCGTGCCACAAAAAAACAAGCCCTCATATGGCTCTGTCGGCAAAAATATAGAAAAATTATATCTCTCAAAATATGGGGATTCAAAAACTAGTTTTTGCAATAAAAAGAGTCTTTTAGTGAGTGACAGCAGACCAACAGAAAAAAATATATAAATTTGGTATCGCTGTAATCGCAGTGACTCGAAGAACAATGTTGTCTATTCACTTATACCGCACGAGGAATGGCAGAAAAAATAAATAAAACCAATTCCTCATCTGCTGTTGATTTGTTGATTCTGCCTCCCAAAGATCGTATTATGGCTTGGCTCACATTTATCCTGAGCTCTATGCTGAGCGCTTACACTGGGGTTTCCATATATATCTCTGAAATACATCTCTGAAATACATGATTCAGACATATCCCCCGGCAGAACATTCCCTATAATGAGTCAGCTGGAGACACTGTGGTCGCCGTCTGGCCTGTGATCCTATGACACATGCATAAAGCAGTGTGCATCTTTTTATACATGCATAAAAGTGCAGCGTGTTACAGTTTTGTGCACCTCTGAAAAGAAGGACACTGCTGAATAGAGGCCAGAGTAATAACTCTGCTGCCTCATTATACTGAATGGATCTCTCGGGGGTTTCATCTGAATCTCATCAATTGGAGATTTAGATAGAAACCCTGATGTAAGTGCTTGTAGAACACAGAATAAATGTGACCCCAAATGTTATGTAAAATATTCCTAATAAAAGCTTCAACTCAATCCACAAAAAAACAAGTTCCCACTCAAATGTTTCATCTGTTAGTGGAAATATAGGGGGTTTCCATATTACTGGTAGACATGGCTGCCATCAAAAATTTCACGGCCCCATACTGGCCAAATTTTTTGGCCCCCTTGAGTCTCTTCTCGGGATCCACCCCAACTCTGCCTCCACCCCAGCTCCACCTTTACCCCTCTAACCTTCCAAACTTCACTCCATTTCTGCACCACGTCCTCACCAATCACACTTTAATAGTTCCCATCAAACACTATTTCACATATGTAGTCATCAGCTTTTGATTTGGCCAAAAGGTTTTTTTAAGCCACCATCGTGACAGGTAGACTCTTTTGGCCAAGTCCTACTCTATTCTAACCTATTAGATATTTCTTAAAATATATGATACTCTTGTTACTTATATATGTTTTATTCATTTTTCTTTAAGGTAATGTGTCATATACCTTTTTTTAAATGATCAATAATACCACATACAAGAGGCAAATACTGTCACACCATCACCAGATCACATACTGTATTATCACTTCATAGTGAGCGCAAAATACCACATAAATGAAACAAATACCACCACACTATGATCAGACCACATATCACCTTTACATAGTGAACGAATAATACCACATACAAGGGCTAAATAGCACCACACCATGGCCAGACCACATATTACCACCACATAGTGACCAATGCCACATACAAGGAATAAATACCATCACACCATGATGAAACCACATATTACCACCACATATTGACCGAATAATACCACAAGCAACAAACAAATACTGCCACACAATGGCCAGGTCATATATCACCACCATATAGTGACAGAATACTACAATACTGTTCATTAATAAAAAAACACAATATTAAGATTACGATAAGTGCTATTTTACACATGAGCTCTGTACAGTGTATACAGTGTAAGTGTACATGGAATCACCAGTGATATACACAGAAGCTCTGCATATAGTGTCAGTGTAGACTAATACAGTGATCACTATTGACATTATACACAGCAGCTCTAAATATAGTGCCAGTGTACAGATAATACAGTGATCACAAGTGACATTATACACTGGAGATCTGGTTAGAGTATACAGTGTATAGTGTCAGTGTATAGGAAACACACTGACTCACCAGTGACATTACACACAGGAGCGCAGTATACAGTGACAATGTAGAATAATACAGTGATCAGTGATCACTGATCACCAGTAACATCATACACAGAAATTATATATTGTCAGTGTAGAATAATACAGTGATCATCTTCAGTGACATTATACACAGGAGCTCTACAAATGGTGTCAGTGTATAGATGATACAGTGATGATCACCAATGACAATATACAAAGGAGCTCTGTATATAGTGTCAGTGTACAGATAATACAGTGCTCACTAGTGACGTTGTATACAGGACATCTGTATATAGTTTCACTGAACAGGTAATACAGGGACTCATGTTGTGAATTCTGTGGTCAAGCTCCCTCCTGTGGTCACAAGTGGTACTTCGGCTGATTCTGTCTATGGGTTTCCGTTGGTGGATGTGAGTGGTACTGCGGCTTCTGAGTTTCCTTCCTCAGGTGATGAGGTTAAGTCGTTAGGTGCTGCTCTATTTAACTCCACCTAGTGCTTTGATCCTGGCCTCCAGTCAATGTTCCAGTATTGGTCTTGCTTCCTCCTGGATCGTTCCTGTGGCCTGTCTGCCCAGCATAAGCTAAGTTCTACTTGTGTTACTTTTGTTGCTATATTTTCTGTCCAGCTTGCTATTTTGGTTTTTCTTGCCTTGCTGGAAGCTCTGAGACGCAGAGGGAGCACCTCTGTACCGTTAGTCGGTGCGGAGGGTCTTTTTGCCCCTCTGCGTGGTTGTTTGTAGGTTTTTGTGTTGACCGCAAAGATCTCTTTCCTATCCTCGGTCTATTCAGTAAGTCGTGCCTCACTTTGCTATATCTATTTCATCTCTGTGTTTGTATTTTCATCTTAACTCACAGTCATTATATGTGGGGGGCTGCCTTTTCCTTTGGGGAATTTCTCTGAGGCAAGGTAGGCTTATTTTTCTGTCTTCAGGGCTAGCTAGTTTCTCAGGCTGTGCCGAGTTGCATAGGGAGCGTTAGGCGCAATCCACGGCTATCTCTAGTGTTGTATGATAGGATTAGGGATTGCGGTCAGCAGAGTTCCCACGTCTCAGAGCTTGTCCTGTTTTGTTTGTAACTATCAGGTCACTTGTGTGCTCTTAACCACCAGGTCCATTGTGGTTCTGAATTACCTAATTACAACAGTACTGGAGGCCCAAAGTACTAATGCATCTCAATAGAGGGAAAAAAGAAGTTCTGAGACCATTTTTATTCTTTGCACTGTGTTTTGCCTTTTTTTTCCCCTAGACATTTGGGTAATTCAGGACACAGGTGTAGTGATGGACATCAAAGGTCTGTCTTCATGTGTGGATCATCTCACTGCAAGAGTACAAAAGATTCAAGACTTTGTGGCTCAGAATTCCATGTTAGAACCAAGAATTCCTATTCCTGATTTGTTTTCTGGAGATAGAGCAAAATTTCTGAGTTTCAAAAATAATTGCAAACTGTTTCTGGCTTTGAAACCTCGGTCCTCTGGTGACCCAGTTCAACAAGTTAAGATGATTATTTCTTTATTATGTGGCGACCCTCAAGACTGGGCATTTTCCCTTGCGCCAGGAGATCCTGCATTACGTAATATTGATGCGTTTTTTCTGGCGCTCGGATTACTGTACGATGAACCTAATTCAGTGGATCAGGCAGAGAAAAAATTGCTGGCTCTGTGTCAGGGTCAGGATGAGATTAATATTTATTGTCAGAAGTTTAGAAAGTGGTCCGTGCTTACTCAATGGAAGCCCTTAAGGATGTCATGGTGGGATTTCCTATACCGGCTGGTCTGAATGAGTCTATGTCTTTGGCCATTCAGATCGGTCGACGCTTGCGTGAGCGTAAATCTGTGCACCATTTGGCGGTATTATCTGAGCATAAACCTGAGCCTATGCAGTGCGATAGGACTCTGACCAGAGCTGAAAGGCAAGAACACAGACGTCGGAATGGGCTGTGTTTCTACTGTGGTGATTCCACTCATGCTATCTCCGATTGTCCTAAGCGCACAAAGCGGTTCGCTAAGTCTGCCACCATTGGTACGGTACAGTCGAAATTTCTTTTGTCCGTTAGTTTGATCTGCTCTTTGTCTTCCTACTCTGTCATGGCATTTGTGGATTCAGGCGCTGCCCTGAATTTGATGGACTTGGAGTTTGCTAGGCGCTGTGGGTTTGTCTTGGAGCCCTTGCAGTGTCTTATTCCATTGAGAGGAATTGATGCTACGCCTTTGGCCAAGAATAAGCCTCAGTATTGGACCCAGCTGACCATGTGCATGGCTCCTGCGCACCAGGAGGATATTCGGTTTCTGGTGTTGCATAATTTGCATGATGTGGTCGTGTTGGGGTTGCCATGGCTACAAGTCCATAACCCAGTATTAGATTGGAAATCTATGTCTGTGTCCAGCTGGGGTTGTCAGGGGGTACATGGTGATGTTCCATTTCAGTCTATCTCATCATCCACCCCTTCTGAGGTCCCAGAGTTCTTGTCTGATTACCGGGATGTTTTCGATGAGCCCAAGTCCAATGCCCTACCTCCGCATAGGGATTGTGATTGTGCTATCGATTTGATTCCTGGTAGTAAGTTTCCTAAAGGTCGACTGTTTAATTTATCTGTACCTGAGCACGCCGCTATGCGGAGTTACGTAAAAGAATCCTTGGAGAAGGGTCATATTCGCCCGTCATCGTCGCCATTGGGAGCAGGGTTCTTTTTTGTGGCCAAGAAGGATGGTTCACTGAGACCTTGTATAGATTACCGCCTTCTAAATAAAATCACGGTCAAATTTCAGTACCCCTTGCTGCTGCTATCTGATTTGTTTGCTCGGATTAAGGGGGCTAGTTGGTTCACCAAGATAGATCTTCGTGGTGCATATAATCTTGTGCGTATTAAACGGGGCGATTAATGGAAAACTGCATTTAATACGCCCGAGGGCCATTTTGAGTACCTAGTTATGCCATTCGGACTTGCCAATGCTCCATCAGTATTTCAGTCCTTTATGCATGACATCTTCCGAGAGTACCTGGATAAATTCCTGATTGTATACTTGGATGACATTTTGGTCTTCTCGGATGATTGGGAGTCTCATGTGAGGCAGGTCAGAATGGTGTTCCAGGTCCTGCGTGCTAATTCTTTGTTTGTGAAGGGATCAAAGTGTCTCTTTGGTGTTCAGAAGGTTTCATTTTTGGGGTTCATTTTTCCCCTTCTACTATCGAGATGGACCCTGTTAAGGTCCAGGCCATTTATGATTGGACTCAGCCGACATCTCTGAAGAGTCTACAAAAGTTCCTGGGCTTTGCTAATTTCTATCGTCGCTTCATCTGTAATTTTTCTAGTATTGCTAAACCATTGACCGATTTGACCAAGAAGGGTGCTGATGTGGTCAATTGGTCTTCTGCTGCTGTGGAAGCTTTTCAAGAGTTAAAGCGTCGTTTTTCTTCTGCCCCTGTGTTGTGTCAACCAGATGTTTCGCTTCTGTTCCAGGTCGAGGTTGATGCTTCTGAGATTGGAGCAGGGGCTGTTTTGTCGCAAAGAGGTTCTGATTGCTCGGTGATGAAGCCATGCGCCTTCTTTTCCAGGAAGTTTTCGCCTGCTGAGCGAAATTATGATGTTGGCAATCGAGAGTTGCTGGCCATGAAGTGGGCATTCGAGGAGTGGCGTCATTGGCTTGAAGGAGCTAAGCATCGCCTGGTGGTCTTGACTGATCACAAGAACTTGACTTATCTCGAGTCTGCCAAATGGTTGAATCCTAGACAGGCTCGTTGGTCGCTGTTTTTCTCCCGTTTTGACTTTGTGGTTTCGTACCTTCCGGGCTCTAAAAATGTGAAGGCGAATGCCCTGTCTAGGAGTTTTGTGCCCGACTCTCCGGGTTTGTCTGAGCCGGAGGGTATTCTCAAAGAGGGAGTTATTGTGTCTGCCATCTCCCCTGATTTGCGGCGGGTGCTGCAAAAATTTCAAGCTAATAAACCTGATCGTTGCCCAGCGGAGAAACTGTTTGTCCCTGATAGGTGGACGAATAAGGTTATCTCTGAGGTTCATTGTTCGGTGTTGGCTGGTCATCCTGGTATCTTTGGTACCATAGATTTAGTGGCTAGATCCTTTTGGTGGCCGTCTCTGTCGTGGGATGTGCGTTCTTTTGTGCAGTCCTGTGGGATTTGTGCTCGGGCTAAGCCCTGCTGTTCTCGTGCCAGTGGGTTGCTTTTGCCCTTGCCGATCCCGAAGAGGCCTTGGACACATATCTCTATGGATTTTATTTCGGATCTCCCCGTCTCTCAAAAAATGTCGGTCATTTGGGTGGTTTGTGATCGCTTCTCTAAGATGGTCCATTTGGTACCCTTGTCTAAATTACCTTCCTCCTCTGATTTGGTGCCATTGTTCTTCCAGCATGTGGTTCGGTTACATTGCATTCCAGAGAACATCGTTTCTGACAGAGGTTCCCAGTTTGTTTCGAGGTTTTGGCGAGCCTTTTGTACTAGGATGGGCATTGATTTGTCTATTTCCTCGGCTTTCCATCCTCAGACAAATGGCCAAACTGAACGAACCAATCAGACCTTGGAAACATATCTGAGATGTTTTGTTTCTGCTGATCAGGATGATTGGGTGTCCTTTTTGCCGTTGGCTGAGTTCGCCCTTAATAATCGGGCCAGCTCGGCTACCTTGGTTTTGCCGTTTTTCTGCAATTCTGGTTTCCTGTTGTGAATTCTGTGGCAGAGCTCCCTCCTGTGGTCACAAGTGGTACTTCGGCTGATTCTCTCTGTGAGCTTCTGTTGGTGGAGGGAAGTGGTACTGCGGCTTCTGAGTTTCCTCCCTCAGGTGATCTGATGAGGTCGTTAGGTGCTTCTCTACTTAACTCCACCTAATGCTTTGATCCTGGCTTCCTGTCAATGTTCCAGTGTTGGACTTGCTTTTCCCTGGATCATTCCCGTGGCCTGCTGCTCTGCATAGCTAAGTTCTTCTTTGCTATTTGTTTGCTATTTTTTCTGTCCAGCTTGTCTATTTTGTTGCTGGAAGCTCTGGGACGCAAAGGGTGTACCTCCGTGCCGTTAGTTCGGTACGGAGGGTCTTTTTGCCCCCTTTGCGTGGTGTTCTTTAGGGTTTTGTGTAGACCGCAAAGTTACCTTTTCTATCCTCGATCTGTTAAGAAAGTCGGGCCTCACTTTGCTGAATCTATTTCATCTCTACGTTTGTCTTTTCATCTTAACTCACATTCATTATATGTGGGGGGCTGCCTTTTCCTTTGGGGTATTTCTCTGAGGCAAGGTAGGCTTATTTTCTATCTTCAGGCTAGTTAGTTTCTCAGGCTGTGCCGAGTTGCATAGGCAGAGTTAGGCGCAATCCACGGCTGCCTCTAGTGTTGTTTGGTGAGGATTAGGGATTGCGGTCTGCAGAGTTCCCACGTCTCAGAGCTCGTTCTGTGATTTTGGGTTGTTGTCAGATCACTGTATGTGCTCTGACCGCTATGTCCATTGTAGTACTGAATTGCCTTTCATAACAGTTTCCATCCTCGTTTCTCTTCAGGGCAGGTTGAGTCTTCGGACTGTCCTGGGGTGGATACGGTGGTGGACAGATTGCAGCAGATTTGGACTCATGTAGTGGACAATTTGACCTTGTAACAGGAGAAGGCTCAACGTTTCGCTAATCGCAGACGCTGTGTGGGTCCCCGACTTCGTGTTGGGGATTTGGTTTGGTTGTCATCTCGTTATATTCCTATGAAGGTTTCCTCTCCTAAGTTTAAGCCTCGTTTCATTGGTCCGTATAGGATTTCTGAGGTTCTTAATCCTGTGTCTTTTCGTTTGACCCTTCCAGATTCTTTTTCCATCCATAACGTATTCCATAGGTCGTTGTTGCGGAGATACGTGGCACCTATGGTTCCATCTGTTGATCCTCCTGCCCCGGTTTTGGTGGAGGGGGAGTTGGAGTATATAGTGGAGAAGATTTTGAATTCTCGTGTTTCGAGACGGAAACTCCAGTATCTGGTTAAGTGGAAGGGTTATGGTCAGGAAGATAATTCCTGGGTCTTTGCCTCTGATGTCCATGCTGCTGATCTTGTTCGTGCCTTTAATATGGCTCATCCTGGTCGGCCTGGGGGCTCTGGTGAGGGTTCGGTGACCCCTCCTCAAGGGGGTGTACTGTTGTGAATTCTGTGGTCAAGCTCCCTCCTGTGGTCACAAGTGGTACTTCGGCTGATTCTGTCTATGGGTTTCCGTTGGTGGATGTGAGTGGTACTGCGGCTTCTGAGTTTCCTTCCTCAGGTGATGAGGTTAAGTCGTTAGGTGCTGCTCTATTTAACTCCACCTAGTGCTTTGATCCTGGCCTCCAGTCAATGTTCCAGTTTTGGTCTTGCTTCCTCCTGGATCGTTCCTGTGGCCTGTCTGCCCAGCATAAGCTAAGTTCTGCTTGTGTTACTTTTGTTGCTATATTTTCTGTCCAGCTTGCTATTTTGGTTTTTCTTGCTTGCTGGAAGCTCTGAGACGCAGAGGGAGCACCTCCGTACCGTTAGTCGGTGCGGAGGGTCTTTTTGCCCCTCTGCGTGGTTGTTTGTAGGTTTTTGTGTTGACCGCAAAGCTCTCTTTCCTATCCTCGGTCTATTCAGTAAGTCGGGCCTCACTTTGCTATATCTATTTCATCTCTGTGTTTGTACTTTCATCTTAACTCACAGTCATTATATGTGGGGGGCTGCCTTTTCCTTTGGGGAATTTCTCTGAGGCAAGGTAGGCTTATTTTTCTGTCTTCAGGGCTAGCTAGTTTCTCAGGCTGTGCCGAGTTGCATAGGGAGCGTTAGGCGCAATCCACGGCTACCTCTAGTGTGGTATGATAGGATTAGGGATTGCGGTCAGCAGAGTTCCCACATCTCAGAGCTTGTCCTGTTTTTTTTTGTAACTATCAGGTCACTTGTGTGCTCTTAACCACCAGGTCCATTGTGGTTCTGAATTACCTAATCACAACAGACTCACAACTGACATTATACACAGGAGCTCTGTGTATAGTGTTCAGGTAATACAGTGATCACCAGTGACATTATGCAAAGGAACTCTGTATATTCTATATAGTGTATAGTTCAGTGTACAGGTAACACACTGACTCACCAGTGATGTCTCTAGGTGAAGTACTTCATCTTTGCTTTTCTTCATCCAGCGCAGACTGCCCTAATTTCCTCCATTCAGGACTTGTCTCTGCAGAAAATATCAGTTATCTAGAGTTCTGCTTCCAGAGCACATTCTCCCGGAATGGTGAAGAGTTGCTCATGCTGGCAATTTTTCAGTTTCTGGTGATGTAACATCAACAGAGCAGCTGTTTCCCTTTCCCTCTGCTCTGTTGACAAATCGTGACTGCTGATATCTGCTGATTGACAGCCGACTCTCCACTGCTTAACTCGCTGTCACGCCCTGTTGACAGAACTTCCCAGAAGAGGAAGAGCTGCACTGTTGTGAAGCAGCAGAATTGCCGATACTAGCGGTCTGTGATCTCTCAAAGCTGACACGGGGCTGAAAAGGCAGGTAATTGACAACTTTTTTTTTCTTAAGTAGTTGACAACGACTGACCTGTTAGTTCTTAGCCCCATGAGAATGATTTAAAATAGTGCTAAATAACACCTTTAAAGAAGAATAAAGTAATGGAATGGTCAAATCATAGTCCTGGCTTTAATCATATAGAACCACTGTAGTGGACACTGTTTTTCCTCCAAGCAGATGTGCAGGGCTAATCAACAGTTACTAGAACAACATTTAGATGCAGTTATTGTTGCAGATGGGGGTCACATCAGATACTGAACATAAAGGTTAACATACTTTTGCCACTCAAAATATGTGATATTGGATACTTCTCCTCATCTAAAAAAATTAAGTCAATTATTTTTGACTCCTCTTTATCTGTTTTTCTTTATCTTCTTTTAGGCATTGGGTGAATATGCGATAAAGTTTTAGGTCAAATTTTTTTTAAAAAATATGGAAAATTCACCAGGATTTACAAACATGAAAGCACCACTGTGTATTGATTGCAGCCTTTTCACGTCAAAAGGAGAAATTTACAATTGAGAAAGAAAAAAGATTTTTTTTCAGCTCATCCTTGTAGAAAAAATTTCTCATAGTCCATGGAAGATCCGAGCACGGAAGGGCGTCTCTGCCTGATGCTGAAGCTTGTATGTGAAGGCAAGTAGGGGATCCAGCTCCGGAAACAAAATCAACAATCTTATTTCAACTTGTTTAAAATGGAAAGCTGCTCACAAGTGACCGGCAAGTGTCACTGAAGTACAGCCATGAACCACTGAACGTGTTTCGAATACACGTGGTGTTCTACGTCCTCATTATCAAGGAGTACTAAGAACACCACGTGTGTTCGAAACGCATTCAGTGGTTCATGGCTGTATTTTAATGACACTTGCCGGTCACTTATAAATGGTATAGTCTCTAACTGGGTCGCTGTGACCAGTGGGGTACCGCAGGGGTCAGTATTGGGACCTGTTCTCTTCAACATATTCATTAATGATCTGGTAGAAGGTTTACACAGTAAAATATCGATATTTGCAGATGATACAAAACTATGTAAAGCAGTTAATACAAGAGAAGATAGTATTCTGCTACAGATGGATCTGGATAAGTTGGAAACTTGGGCTGAAAGGTGGCAGATGAGGTTTAACAATGATAAATGTAAGGTTATACACATGGGAAGAGGGAATCAATATCACCATTACACACTGAACGGGAAACCACTGGGTAAATCTGACAGGGAGAAGGACTTGGGGATCCTAGTTAATGATAAACTTACCTGGAGCAGCCAGTGCCAGGCAGCAGCTGCCAAGGCAAACAGGATCATGGGGTGCATTAAAAGAGGTCTGGATACACATGATGAGAGCATTATACTGCCTCTGTACAAATCCCTAGTTAGACCGCACATGGAGTACTGTGTCCAGTTTTGGGCACCGGTGCTCAGGAAGGATATAATGGAACTAGAGAGAGTACAAAGGAGGGCAACAAAATTAATAAAGGGGATGGGAGAACTACAATACCCAGATAGATTAGCGAAATTAGGATTATTTAGTCTAGAAAAAAGACGACTGAGGGGCGATCTAATAACCATGTATAAGTATATAAGGGGACAATACAAATATCTCGCTGAGGATCTGTTTATACCAAGGAAGGTGACGGGCACAAGGGGGCATTCTTTGCGTCTGGAGGAGAGAAGGTTTTTCCACCAACATAGAAGAGGATTCTTTACTGTTAGGGCAGTGAGAATCTGGAATTGCTTGCCTGAGGAGATGGTGATGGCGAACTCAGTCGAGGGGTTCAAGAGAGGCCTGGATGTCTTCCTGGAGCAGAACAATATTGTATCATACAATTATTAGGTTCTGTAGAAGGACGTAGATCTGGGGATTTATTATGATGGAATATAGGCTGAACTGGATGGACAAATGTCTTTTTTCGGCCTTACTAACTATGTTACTATGTTACTATGTACTTGTGAGCAGCTTTCCATTTTAAACATGTTGAAATAAAGATTGTTGATTTTATTTCCGGAGCTTGATCCCCTTCTTGTCTTCACATAGAAATTTACAATGCAATTGTTGCAGATTGATGGTGCCTCTTTGTGATTTGGCTGAACGCTGCATAAGTAGCTGTAAGTCGTTCCCTTCTCATAGTCAGAAATACACAACTGAAGTTTTGCTAGAAGGAGACCTTTAAAACTAAACTTGACTTTCGTAGTGAATAGTGAACAACTGAGAATTAAAGTGGCTTTATCATGATTAAAAATTACATTTGTTCATTAAAAAACATATTTTTCTAAATTCAAATATTTGAGATAGAAATACTTCTAAATGTAGATATTGTGGTTAATGTGCATACTTGTTGTGATGCACCTGTAAACGGCAACTAGAAAGTAGAACAAGAGGAGAGCGGATTCCCAGGAGAACTGTTTTGTTGAACATGTAAAAGATGACCTTGTGTTCTGTAGGGCACTGAAGTCTGTATGGAATCAAGTATGGTACAGACTATCGAAAAAGGAATGAGGGGCCATCAAGTGACTACATAAAGAAACTGGGTGTTGGTTGTTACAATCTTATGCATTCCTGCTGTTGCTCTCAAAATCAGAGACGGCAAAGTTTGAGATGAATGGAAAAGTCAATAGATCAAATGGCGAAAAGCATCAGCAAGGAATCTTTGTGGGTCTACTCCTTTAACTTTTATAAGTTTTATTCTGGCTTCTGAGATTGGGCCCTTACATATTTATTTACAACACTCACCCTTTTTTCTCTCTAGTGCAAAAGTCTTTTCAAGGACTGAGGAGGTTTTGAAACAGAGAACCTGCAGAAACTAAAAGAGTAGTTACAAAGTATCATTTAGTCACTTAGGCATTTAGTCATATGTTGTACTTATTTTTCTCTTTTTAAGTGCTTTCATTTAATATATGACTATGCTTATTTTTATTTTTCTCTTTTTAGGTGCTTTCATATCTTCTATGACTATGCTTATTTTTATTTTTCTCTTTTTAGGTGCTTTCATATCATCTATGACTATGCTTATTTTTATTTTTCTCTTTTAGGTGCTTTCATATCATCTATGACTATGCTTATTTTTATTTTTCTCTTTTAGGTGCTTTCATATCATCTATGACTATGCTTATTTTTATTTTTCTCTTTTTAGGTGCTTTCATTTCATCTATGACTATGTTTATTTTTATTTTCTAAGTGCTTACATTGAGTACTATGCTTATTTTTCCTTTATATGTGCCTCCATTAGTACATGAATTTGCTTACTTTCACTTTATAAGTACCTTGAGAAAATGTTTGACCATGCCAATTTTTATCTTTTTAAGTGCTTGCATTTAATACATGACAATTCTTATAGGGTATGTTTCATAGGTTGATTCTCTGGATTATAGAACATAAGTATAAAAGAACTAGCGAATGCTGTAGTTTCTCCAGAGATCAATGAGCGCAGCTAATGAAAAGATGCTGGCTGCCGGCTCTTTCTGTTTACACCTAATATGTGCAGAGGGACAGAACAGTCCAGTGCGTTGACTTTTTTGTTCAGGTCCTGCTGTACAGCATTTTGGCAGCATCCATGTTGTGCACAGGTGGAGAGATAGAAAAGCTAGAAAACCTTCATTCATACAGAATACTGAAACTGTATTGATTTTGTAACGTACAACTTACACCATCATGCTGTTTCTGTGCTACAAATGTAAATATGACAACCTTACTTGTATACCATGTTTACATATAGTGTATTTGAATTTGTGTTTTTTTTAACTAAATTAAACGAACAAAATAGCTTGATTTTTGCTCGCTTTATTATGGTAACAGCTGTTTGGGGATATACTTGAATCTGACAGATTCACTTTAATATTTCTGAATTAATCCTCAACTAATTAATGGTATGTTCATCAATGAAAGTATCACTACGTGTAAAGGAAGAAACCCCAAATTCTCTATAGTCACGATATCTCTCTATCCATATGTTTCTCTAGATGGCAATGATAATATACTGTATAAGAGCATCATAGACATGTAGTATGTTTCAAAGGACTAATAGGATAAATGGGTACTATTATTTCACCCTAATGATTCCTGTTATTTTCTATGCTTACATACAAGATTTATCTCTAAGTGAGTATACGTGTTTTACAAGCTTCAATGCCTTTTTTGAAGATGGAAAAATATTGTAGTAGTTTATGTACATTAAAAAAATAAAATATATATATATATATATATATTCATATTAATATAAACTGTGTAAAAGATTTAGGCAGGCGTGAAAGTTGCTGCAAAGTTAGCATGCAAGAAAAAAAATAGAGGTGTTAATAAATTATTTTTATCAGTTAACAAACCCTTAAATTCTTCTGAATACACTTGCAGCACAGTTTTTGAAAGAACTAATTAGGGAGGTTTTTTCCAAACATCTTGGAGAACTAACCACAAATCTGTAGGATTGTGTAAATTCATCTGTCTCTTTATGTAAAGCCAGAAAAACTAGATGATGCTGAGTTTAGAGTCAAGTGGAAGCCATATCGTCGCTTCCAGGGGCAGAAAATGGCAGCAGATGGTCTTAATTGATAAGTCAAAATTTGAAATATTGTGCTTAATTGTACTCACCCTTCGGCGTCTTCAGAATTTTTCTGTACCACTCCATTCCTGCGGCGCCATCTTGTCAGTACAACTTCTGATTGACCAGAAGTCAGAAGCTACATACACTGTGTGCAGAATTATTAGGCAAGTTGTATTTTAATCACATGATACTTTTTATACATGTTGTCCTACTCCAAGCTGTTCAGGCTTAAGAGCCAACTACCAATTAAGTAAATCAGGTGATGTGCATCTCTGTAATGAGGAGGGGTGTTGTCTAATGACAAACAAAACCCTATATAAGGTGTGCTTAATTATTAGGCAACTTCCTTTCCTTTGGCCTAATAGGTCAGAAGAGAGATTTGACGGGCTCTGAAAAGTCCAAAATTGTGAGATGTCTTGCAGAGGGATGCAGCAGTCTTGACATTGCCAAACTTTAGAAGCGTGATCACCGAACAATCAATCTTTTCATGGCAAATAGCCAACAGGGTCGCAAGAAGCGTATTGGGCAAAAAATGCGCAAAATAACTGCCCATGAATTGAGGAAAATCAAGCGTGAAGCTGCCAAGATGCCATTTGCCACCAGTTGATGAAATGAGAGTGACTCTTGATGGGCCATATGGATGGGCCAGAGGCTGGATCAGTAAAGGGCAGAGAGCTCCACTCCTACTCAGACGGCAGCAAGGTGGAGGTTGGGTACTGGTATGGGCTGCTATCATCAAAGATGAACTTGTGGGACCTTTTCGGGTTGAGGATGGAGTGAAGCTCAACTACCAGACCTACTGCTAGTTTCTGGAAGACAACTTCTTCAAGCAGTGGTACAGAAGTCAGTATCGTTCAAGAAAAACATGATTTTTATGCAGGACAATGCTCAATCACATGCCTCCAACTATTCCACAGCGTGGCTGGCCAGTAAAGGTCTCAAAGAAGAAAAAATAATGACCTGGCCCCCTTGTTCACCTGATGTGAACCCCATAAAGAACCTGTGATACCTCATAAAATGTGAGATCTATATTGGTCACTAATTTTTTGGGGTTTTGTTTTTGCATGTCAGAAATGTTTATTTCTAAATGTTGTGCAGTTATATTGGTTTACCTGGTAAAAATAAACAAGTGAGATGGGAATATATTTGGTTTTTATTAAGTTGCCTAATAATTCTGCACAGTAATAGTTACCTGCACAAACAGATATCCTCCTAAGATAGCCAAATCTAAAAAAAAATCCACTCCAACTTCCAAAAATATTAAGCTTTGATATTTATGAGTCTTTTGGGTTGATTGAGAATATAGTTGTATAATAAAAATAATCCTCTATACTACAACTTGCCTAATAATTCTGCACACAGTGTAAGAACAAGGCTCTTGTAGACTTACAATACATCGATTAGTGAAACACTGGAGCAGCCAGCAGGTCACAAACGGCAGGAGATAGACAGGAGCGGCATAAAAAACAGATGAAAATGCTGGAAGGTGATTATCAGACAGGGAGCATGGGTCCTGGATTTTCAGCACCACTCCAGCAGTGAAATAAAAGAAAACACTGAAATGGTAATTATTGGTGGACATTTTCCAGGGTATACATTTTTTAACACCTTTTTTTAAAATTGTGTTCCATTCAAAATTTGCATTGTTTACCCTGTTAAAGCATTTATGTTGCACTGCATAATGCTGGCTACAGAATGATGTTTCTGAGATTTTGTTAGCGAGCATCTTCCGATTGGGAAGGTAATAATTATCTAACTTTTTCTGAGTTCCTCTTAACTCATTTATAACCATAATAGTGCAAAAAAACAAAAGTAAGAGTTATAAACGTTCCCGTCAAAAGGAGTTTGCTGACAGATTCTCAGGTAACTCATTCAGCAGCCAACATTAACCCCTTGCTGCCATTAGACGTACTATTCCGTCCATGTGGGGTGGGCTTTACTTCCCAAGGACGGAATAGTACGTCATAGGCGATCGGCCGCGCTCCCCCCGTGAGCGCGGCCGATCGCGGCCGGGTGTCAGCTGCTTATCGCAGCTGACATCCGACACTATGTGCCAGGAGCGGTCACGGACCGCCCCGGCACATTAACCCCCGACACACCGCGATCAAACATGATCGCGATGTGCCGGCGGTGCAGGGAAGCATCGCGCAGGGAGGGGGCTCCCTGCGTGATTCCCTGAGACCCCCGCAGCAACGCGATGTGATCGCGTTGCTCTGGCGGTCTCCTACCTTCCTCCCTGCAGAAAGTCCCGGATCCAAGATGGCCGCGGATCCGGGTCCTGCAGGGAGGGAGGTGGCTTACCAAGTGCCTGCTCAGAGCAGGCACTTGGTAACGCTGCACTTCTCTCAGACAGATCGGTGATCTGTCAGAGTGCTGTGCAAACTGGCAGATCACCGATCTGTATTGTCCCCCCTGGGACAAAGTAAAAAAGTTAAAAAATTTTTTTACAAGTGTGTAAAAAAAAAAAAAAATCCTAAATAATGAAAAAAAAAAAAAATATTATTCCCATAAATACATTTCTTTATCTAAATGAAAAAAAACAAACAATAAAAGTACACATATTTAGTATCTCCGCATCCGTAACAACCCGACCTATAAAACTGTCCCACTAGTTAACCCCTTCAGTAAACACCGTAAGAAAAAAAAAAAAACGAGACAAAAAACAATGCTTTATTATCATACCGCCAAACAAAAAGTGGAATAACACGCGATCAAAAAGACAGATATAAATAACCATGGTACCACTGAAAGCGCCATCTTGTCCTGCAAAAAACGAGCCGCCATACAGCAACATCAGCAAAAAAATAAAAAAGTTATAGTCCTCAGAATAAAGCGATGCAAAAATAATTATTTTTTCTATAAAATAGTTTTTATCGTATAAAAGCGCCAAAACATAAAAAAAGATATAAATGAGGTGTCGCTGTAATCGTACTGACCCGAAGAATAAAACTTCTTTATCAATTTTACCAAACGCGGAACGGTATAAACGCCTCCCCCAAAAGAAATTCATGAATAGCTGGTTTTTGGTAATTCTGCCTCACAAAAATCAGAATAAAAAGCGATCAAAAAATGTCACATGCCCAAAAATGTTACCAATAAAAACGTCAACTCGTCCCGCAAAAAACAAGACCTCACATGATTCTGTGGACTCAAATATGGAAAAATTATAGCTCTCAAAATGTGGTAACGCAAAAAATATTTTTTGCAATAAAAAGCGTCTTTCAGTGTGTGACGGCTGCCAATCATAAAAATCCGCTAAAAAACCCGCTATAAAAGTAAATCAAACCCCCCTTCATCACCCCCTTAGTTAGGGAAAAATAAAAAAAATTAAAAAAATGTATTTATTTCCATTTTCCCATTAGGGCTATGGTTAGGGCTAGGGCTAGGGTTAGGGCTAGGGTTAGGGTTAGGGTTAGGGCTAGGGTTAGGTTTAGGGTTAGGGCTAGGGTTAGGGCTAGGGTTAGGGTTAAGGCTAGGGCTAGGGTTAGGGTTAGGGCTAGGGTTAGGGCTAGGGTTAGGGCTAGGGTTAAGGCTACAGTTAGGGTTAAGGCTACAGTTAGGGTTGGGGCTAAAATTAGGGTTAGGGTTTGGATTATATTTGCGGTTGGGAATAGGGTTGGGATTAGGGTTAGGGGTGTGTCTGGGTTAGAGGTGTGGTTAGTGTTACCGTTGGAATTAGGGTTAGGGGTGTGTTTGGATTAGGGTTTCAGTTATAATTGGGGGGTTTCCACTGTTTAGACACATCAGGGGCTCTCCAAACGTGACATGGCGTACGATCTCAATTCCAGCCAATTCTGCGTTGAAAAAGTAAAACAGTGCTCCTTCCCTTCCGAGCTCTCCCGTGTGTCCAAACAGGAGTTTACCCCAACATATGGGGTATCAGCGTACTCAGGACAAATTGGACAACAACTTTTGGGGTCCAATTTCTCCTGTTACCCTTGGGAAAATACAAAACTGGGGGCTAAAAAATAATTTTTGTGGGAAAAAAAAGATTTTTTATTTTCATGGCTCTGCGTTATAAACTGTAGTGAAACACTTGGGGGCTCAAAGTTCTCACAACACATCTAGATAAGTTCGTGGGGGGGTCTAGTTTCCAATATGGGGTCACTTGTGGGGGGTTTCTACTGTTTAGGTACATCAGTGGCTCTCCAAACGCAACATGGCGTCCCATCTCAATTCCTGTCAATTTTGCATTGAAAGGTCAAACGGCGCTCCTTCCCTTCCGAGCTCTCCCATGCGCCCAAACAGTGGTTTACCCCCACATATGGGGTATCAGAGTACTCAGGACAAATTGTGCAACAACTTTTTGGTTCTAATTTCTTCTCTTACCATTGGGAAAATAAAAAATTGGGGGCGAAAAGATAATTTTTGTGAAAAAAAATGATTTTTTATTTTTACGGTTCTGCATTATAAACTTCTGTGAAGCACTTGGTGGGTCAAAGTGCTCACCACACCTCTAGATAAGTTCCTTAGGGGGTCTACTTTCCAAAATGGTGTCACTTGTGGGGGGTTTCAATGTTTAGGCACATCAGTGGCTCTCCAAACGCAACATGGCATCCCATCTCAATTCCAGTCAATTTTGCATTAAAAAGTCAAATGGCGCTCCTTCGCTTCCAAGCTCTGTCATGTGCCCAAACAGTGGTTTACCTCCACTTATGGGGTATTGGAGTACTCAGGACAAATTGTACAAGAAGGTTTGGGGTCTATTTTCTCCTGTAACCCTTGGTAAAATAAAACAAATTGGAGCTGAAGTAAATTTTTTGTGAAAAAAAGTTAAATGTTAATTTTTATTTAAACATTCCAAAAATTCCTGTGAAACACCTGAAGGGTTAATAAACTTCCTGAATGTGGTTTTGAGAACCTTGAGGGGTGCCTTCAAATGAGATGTGGTCCCTAAAATAAAATGGTGTTGTAAAAATGAGGGTCAACTTTTAACCCTTATAACAAAAAAAAATGTTGGTTCCAAAATTGTGCTGATGTAAAGTAGACATGTGGGAAATGTTACTTATTAAGTATTTTGTGTGACATATCTCTGTGATTTAATTGCATAAAAATTCAAAGTTGGAAAATTGCAAAATTTTCAAAATTTTCGCCATATTTCCGTTTTTTTCACAAATAAACGCAGGTAATATCAAAGAAATTTTACCACTATCATGAAGTACAATATGTCATGAGAAAACACTGTCAGAATCACCGGGATCCGTTGAAGCGTTCCAGAGTTATAACCTCATAAAGGGACAGTGGTCAGAATTGTAAAAATTGGCCCGGTCCATAACATGCAAACCACCCTTGGGGGTAAAGGGGTTAAACAGTGCAACACAGAGGCTATGGTAGGCAAATGTTTAGTACAAGCCAAATGCAAAAAAGTACTATTAGCAAAAAAATACATTTTTAAGTAAAGTAAAAAATGCTCCTAATAGTGACCATACCCTATTAGGGAGGAGTGAGGTGGTCACTCAGTGATAGCACTACACCTCCACTATGTGTACTGTTCATTTCTGCCTTCTCAGAAGTATGGCTGTTAGTAGACATACAGCACCTCTGTGAACCCCCATGTCCTTTTAACCTTCGTCCGGCTGAGTAGGTACAATTGTAACTATTCCGTTTTAAAATTGCAATAACTTTTTTTTTCGAAAAGCCGTAGAGGGCTGAAATTTCGTGACATCTCTGCAGTTTTGGTCCAGAATATATTGGCCAAATTTCAATTAAAAATATATGAAGGTACAATTGTACCTCTGCAGCCTGTTAACGTTGTAAAATTATGCAGCCCGACGAAGGTTAATAATGTCCTGGGCCTTCCATACCATCAATTACATTATTCACATTAACCATTAGAAAGAAGAAAAGTGATACAGTTCATCCTTCCAAGACTCAGATAACATGTAAGATTCACAAGGAGGAAGCATTGATAAAGCATTGATAAAGCCTTTGGGACATTGGGATGTTTTCCATAAAAACAAAAAACTTACAGGACTATGAAGATTCAAATGTCTTAAAATTACATTAAAATTTGTAAGCTGTTATTCTTCATTTACATGTTTACGTCGTTATCCTCTTACTCTGTAGCATGCTCAGCCTGGAGCAGAAATACATATTTTTTTAGTGAGAAAAAAATCATATAGTCCAGAGACGGTGTCATATGAGCAAGAAGAACAGTGTCACAGCACCCTTACTGATCGCTGTATGTAGCGGCACACTGTTCTCTCCTCTAGCCCAGATACCAATTTATCTATAAGACCCAGAGGAGGAGAAAAAGCTACCAGAACCTGCACATCGCTAAAACTGCATGGATGCTATAGGTCATGATCACCTGAAGGAGCTTTCAGCTCATTTGGTTAGTCACAGGCCTGGAAGGAATTTCAAAATGTGATAGTGTACACGCTGTGGGAAGTGCAGGAGTGTATGCTTATGTAGCAGAACTGTGTATATTTTGAAGTAGCAAAGCTGTTTGTGCACTCATTTAGCAGGGCAGTGTGTGTATGTATATATCAGGGCTGTGTGTGTGTGTGTGTGTGTGTGTGTGTGTGTGTGTGTGTGTGTGTGTGTGTGTGTGTGTGTGTGTGCGTTTGTGTGGATGCAGAAAAATCATGTGCCTCAGTGTGTGAATATAGCAAAGCTTTGTGTGGTAGCATGTAGCAGCACAGTGTGTGTATGTATGTAACAGGGCTGAGTGTCTGTGAATGCCGAAAAGTGTGTATGTAGCATGGTTGTTTTTTTGAGGAATAGACGGGTCTGCTCAACAATGGCCCACTTCGAGAGACAGTCTGCCATACTTACTGATTGTTTCAAGGAGAGGGGATATAGCCATCGATGTATTAAGGAGGGCTAAGCATACGAGGAGGGAGGACCTGTTGGTTAAACCTAAGAATACCCGTCAACAAAGTTCAAATGAAATTAGGTTCATCTCCACTGCCAACTGTCAGTGGGATTGGATCCGTGAGATTCTGTCCAAACATTGGTCAGTCTTACAGACAGATGCAGTTCTGGCAGCACATTTACCCCCGCAGCTGCTCATGACACAATGCAGGGGGAGAAATTTTAAAGATCATCTTGTAAGGAGCCACTATGGTTAAACCTAAAACTATTTTCAATCTCAGTAGTCCGAAAGTTGTCTGTTACTCCTGTGGGTCTTGTGTCGTGTGCCCAAACATCCTTAGATGTGGGACCTTTAAGTCATCAAATGGGAGCAGGGAATATAAGATCTGTGAATACATCTCATGCAATGTTACACATGTAATTTATTATGCAACATGTCCCTGCTCCCTCATATATGTGTGCCTCACATCGAGGGAATTGCGAGTTAGGACACGTGAACATGTGCGGGATATCTTGGCCGCAAGAGATGTTGAAGACATATCGTTATTAAAAACACTGCCGAGATACTTTTGGGCTGCTCACGGATCCGACCCTAGCTGCTTGAAAGTGAGGGGCATTACACCCCTTTTTCTGCCGCCTGGGTGGTAGTTGTACTGATTCCTTTAGAATATTTGTTTTCATCCTAATTCCCTGGTGTCTTTAACACTATGTTTTCATTTCTTTTTAATTTCAATTCTTGTGTTGTGTTTCAGTTTTTTATTTTTAGTCATATTTTGCTGGTTCATGGATCTCAGATTTTCTGATGTTTTGCGGACCTGGTGTCTCCCCTGTTCATGGTATTTCCTATGGAGATTTGGAACTCGTCTTTTGGATCATCTGGAGGCTCTTTACACATTTGTCACTACTGTTCCTGTATATTTTGTATGAATATTTTGTATCAACATGTTGGCATCTATCACTATTGCGATGCCATATGACCATATTTTGCACTATGTCACTTTAATTTTCACTTAGCACTTTATGTATCTGCTTCTCTACAATGCTATTATTGCTATGGTGCTTTTTATACTCATGGTTCCCTTATTTATATGTACTTACTTCACTTCACATTGCACTAATACATGGATACCTATATGGTTTCATGCCTGCCCCTCTGGTCTTCTTAAAGATGGCTGCTGTGGTGCGCACGCGCGCTCTGATCTGGGTTCTGCCTCCATTTTGCCTGTGACTTTCATGCCCACGATATGCGCATGTCCGCTGACATCATTGGGTGAAATTTTACCGACATGCGCACACCATTCTGACGGTCGTGGTGAAACGAGATTCTTCCGGTCCAGAAGATCTGGGACGCGTGCGCCGCATCAATCAGCAATTAGGGGGATTTGTTTCCCCTACATATCTGTGAAGACATGGCACACGATACTCCCCTTTTGAGAAAGCATCTACGCGAAACGCGCGTCAGGGGGCCAGCAAGGAGACGCAGGGACAGCGCCAGCGATTATGAGTGAGCAGGACTAACTGACTAATATATATATATATATATATATATATATATATGATGTGGGTGATCCACCCCTTGATTTTGCTGATCATAGCGACTCTTTATAAGTTTTGTCTAACTATACCCCTGGTTACTTCTGAGTCCTTGCCTATCTTCTTTGCTGTACTAGTGTGTCTCCACACCTACTAATTTGTAAAGCGCTGCGGAATATGTTGGCGCTATATAAATAAAATTATTATTATTATTACTCTCCTCCTTTTTGCCAATATGTATGGCTTTTACTTCTTGTACTGATTCAATAAACTTTTTGTATTTTATTTATTTTGTGGTGGTTTATGTACTCCGATTTTTTAGGTGTTTCTAATCTCATGGAATTACATTTATTTACATGTATTTTGCATTAATGCATTTTCCGGAGCGAGACCATGGTTTTCCTCGGCTGTGGTATTTTGGGTTGCTGTTTGTGACTTTGCCATGGTTATTTGTGTGTAGCAGATCTGAGCGTGCATGCATTGTACATGCACCAGTCTTGTGTTCATTTGTGCGCTACAGAAAGTGTGCATGATGTGCATGCTATAGAGCTATATATGCATAGCACACATACTGGAGAGAAACACTACCAATAGAATGATTACCTCCCTATTCTACATTAGTGCATACAAATTAATGATATTTATTTATTTAGCTCTTCACTTCTTTACACTGCCAGGGAAGTTTATACATTTATTACTCAGATTGGTTTTCATTCCCATAGACATCTTATTGCTGATTTATACTTTCACCTTGATTTTTGCTCGCCATTGCCCCTCTGTCTCTGGGTCATCCTCACCTAGTCTTATCAAGAAAACAATAGAGCTATCATTCTGTCACTCATTCGAATTCTCCACATTCCAATTTAATGAGATTATTTCCAGAATTCCCGCAAATAAAGATCCCCATGCTGCCCTTTCCAGAACTAGAAAAGATGACTACTTTGTACATCATTTTTAACGGCATAGGCATACCAAAACAAAAACAAAATAAAATGAAGAATAGTTTCCATGGATACTGAGTAAAAAAAAAAAAATAATCGTCTAGTCTTTTTGCTTTTTAACATTGCACTTGCTTCTAATGGCTATTATTGTTCAATGGCTAAGGAGACATTATTTATTTTACTTTTCATGGATTGTGTAACATGTTTGTAGCCTTTGTTACCACTCTCATAAATGCCAAATAGGGCAACAAAATAGAAGTGAAAAATGATAATGCAATCATTCATATCACTACTTTTAACCCTTTCCTCTCCCTGTGCTTTCATTTTTGTCCCTCTTCCCCCTAGAGCCATGACTTTTCATTTTCATACATTGCTGTATGGCATCTTGCAAGATGACTTGTAATCTTAAATTTGCTTTTTATAATAATCTTTTATTTCAGTCTTTTATTTTTATATAACGCTAACATATTCCGCAGCGCTTTACAGTTCTGCACACATTATCATCACTGTCCCCGATGGGGCTCACAGTCTAAATTCCCTATCAGTATGTCTTTGAAATGTGGGAGGAAACCGGAGTGCCCGGAGGAAACCCACGCAAACACGGGGAGAACATACAAACTCCTTGCAGATGTTGTCCAAGGTGGGATTAAAACCCAGGACTCCAGCGCTGCAAGGCTGCAGTGCTATCCACTGAGCCACCGTGCCGAAAAATGAGGAAAACAATTCAAAGTGGAGTGCTGATGAGAAAAGCCATGCTGTCATTGGTTTTTAGATTTCATTTTTACAGTGTTCAACTTGCTGATCTGGCAATATGATTCTGTAAATCAGTGCAATTACAGCAATACCGAACAAATACAGTTTCTTTATATTTTAGTACTTTAAAATAGTCTAAAAAAAGTTTGTCTTTCCTTTCTCCGAGATTCATTATTTTTTTCCCATTATTGCAAGGAATTTTTCCCCTTAATTAGCATCTGCCTTTTGGGGTTTTTGGCTTTCTCTGGATCAACATGTTAATGTATGTTAAACTTGATGGACTTATGTCTAACTCCAACCTCAACCCCTTCACGCAGCAGCCCTTTTTAGTTTTTTCGTTTCTGTTTTTCGCTCCCCTTGTTCCTTCCTTCCTTCTTTCTTCCCCTTGTTTTTACATTTTAATGCAGTGTTGCAGCAACCAAAAAACGTAATTCTGACGTTTTGACTTTTTTTTTCACTACGCCATTTACCGATCGGATTCATTCTTTTTATATCTTAATAGATCGGGCAATTCTGAATGTGACGATGCCAAATATGTGTATTTTTACCTTTTTTTTAAACTGTTTTATTGTGAATGGGGTGAATGGGGGTGATTTGAACTTTTATATATTTTTAGCTTTTTAATTTAAAAAATATATTTTTTTTGTTTTTGCATGCTTCAATAGTCTCCATGGGAGGCTAGAAGCTGCAGTTGTCTGATCGCCTCTGCTGCACTCAGGCGATGATCAGATTGCCTGTGTGTAGCAGGAATACTCACTTGCTTATGAGCGCCATCCACTGGTTGGCGCTCATAACAATCCGGCAATGACAACCATAGGGTCTCCTGCAGACCCCGGGTTATCATGCCAACTTGAGATAAGCGAATATGTTCAGAAAACGATTGCCAAACATAAATTTGGCACGGATATGGTACATTTGGATTTGGATGGTAACACGAGCATTTTTCTTAAAATCGGAAAAAGTCGGTAACATTCGGTAAAAGAATAAAAGCCGGCAATTCATGGGCCGCGTTCAGTAAAATCACAGAGTGACAGGTTAGGACAGAATAGATAGAATGATAGAATAGATATGCAGTATACACATAGAATACATACAGCTCTGGAAAAAATTAAGAGACCACTGCAAAATGTTTGGTTTGTCTGATTTTTCTCTTGGTAAAATACCTCCCTGCATATATATTCCTATACTTCATTTCTTTCAAAAACTATATGCTTTCCCATCTGCATTAGTACTGGGTCAATTAAAGACAGATTGGGACAGACGCCATGGAGTGGGGGCACCAAACAATCATTTCTCCCTAGGGTGCCAATCTCCACAGCCAGGCAGGGCTCTTATAGGGTTCAACTAGGTATCACCCTAGGTGATATTATATCTTAGGCCGGCGTCACACTAGCGTATTGCATCCGATGCGAGAACATCGGATGCGATATGCTAATGACACTCGGCTCCTGCTCGCAGCAGAGCAGGAGCCAAGTGTCATGCGTCTGTGCTCCGATTCTCTCGCACAGGGAGGATCGGAGCACAGCTGCGGAGGAGGCGGAGAAATGAATTTCTCCATCTCCTCCATTGCTGGGGTCCGCTTATAACGCACATCACTCGGATGTTATCCGAGTGGTGTGCGCTGTCTCACTCGCACCCATAGGCTTATATGGGTGCGAGTGAGCCGAGAGTTTTCCTCGGTCCGAGACAATCGCAGCATGCTGCGATTGTCTTGGACCGAGGAAAACGGCCGACAAAAAGTCGGCTGCTGGGAGCGGCCCCGTATGTTAACTTTGGTCCGAGTGCAATGCAATTTTTTATCGCATTGCACTCGGCCGTTTTAAACGCCAGTATGACGCTGGCCTTAGGGTATTAGTCTTTGTCTTTTGTATTTTTTGTGTTCTTTTGAATACGTATTTTTGTCTGACACATTGGGTTGGTGATTTTTAATGATTCCAGAGAGGAAAGATGAAACTCTCAGACTGTCAGAAGATAATGATCCTGTGCTCTAATATCTAGCTATGGTTTCCAAGAAATTATTTTTTGCCATTTGAATCTAATTACGGTAAGCGCTTTGTATAAATTATTTAATTATTGACCAAGCTGTTTTGCTAAGAAAGGATAACCAGCAAGACTTAATGGAGTGTCAAGAAACACAAGTCATAAAACTAAAGATAAGAGCCAAAGGAAGGTACAATCTCCTTACACTTTGGCTCTACTATATGTGTTTGCTAATAAAGAAATAAGGTTTCAGTCTAATTCACGGCACAGTAATACCCGGCATTTATCAATCATGAAAATGATGCTAGTCACAGTGGGAATATTTTGCATTAGCATTCTTTATAGTAAAGGTTTGTATACGCATTAAATAAATACAAATATGCTAATCCTAGTTTAATGTCTCCACAAACTGCTTGTGAATTGACTATTTCATATTATCTTTTGAAAGCTTATAGGCTTATGAATCAGGAATCGGTAGAGAGTAATGTATACATCATAGCGTTCTGCTGACTCTTTTCTCAAGAAGACGTGTTAATTTATAATACTTCCTAATTTAAAATGAGAAACACTAAGGAACATCAACTCATTCCGAGCCATGCGCCTGCTAATGATATTGGAACATCTTTCAGCTGTTGTGCATCTATATAAGAGATCATTTCCAGCCCAGGACTGGAGTACATTTCTGTAATAATCTATGCCGCTTTTGTGACATAAATTACAGGTCCTTCTCAAAAAATTAGCATATAGTGTTAAATTTCATTATTTACCATAATGTAATGATTACAATTAAACTTTCATATATTATAGATTCATTATCCACCAACTGAAATTTGTCAGGTCTTTTATTGTTTTAATACTGATGATTTTGGCATGCAACTCCTGATAACCCAAAAAACCTGTCTCAATAAATTAGCATATCAAGAAAAGGTTCTCTAAACGACCTATTACCCTAATCTTCTGAATCAACTAATTAACTCTAAACACATGCAAAAGATACCTGAGGCTTTTATAAACTCCCTGCCTGGTTCATTACTCAAAACCCCCATCATGGGTAAGACTAGCGACCTGACAGATGTCAAGAAGGCCATCATTGACACCCTCAAGCAAGAGGGTAAGACCCAGAAAGAAATTTCTCAACAAATAGGCTGTTCCCAGAGTGCTGTATCAAGGCACCTCAATGGTAAGTCTGTTGGAAGGAAACAATGTGGCAGAAAACGCTGTACAACGAGAAGAGGAGACCGGACCCTGAGGAAGATTGTGGAGAAGGACCGATTCCAGACCTTGGGGAACCTGAGGAAGCAGTGGACTGAGTCTGGTGTGGAAACATCCAGAGCCACCGTGCACAGGCGTGTGCAGGAAATGGGCTACAGGTGCCGCATTCCCCAGGTAAAGCCACTTTTGAACCATAAACAGCGGTAGAGGCGCCTGACCTGGGCTACAGAGAAGCAGCACTGGACTGTTGCTAAGTGGTCCCAAGTACTTTTTTCTGATGAAAGCAAATTTTGCATGTCATTCGGAAATCAAGGTGCCAGAGTCTGGAGGAAGACTGGGGAGAAGGAAATGCCAAAATGCCTGAAGTCCAGTGTCAAGTACCCACAGTCAGTGATGGTGTGGGGTGCCATGTCAGCTGCTGGTGTTGGTCCACTGTGTTTCATCAAGGGCAGGGTCAATGCAGCTAGCTATCAGGAGATTTTGGAGCACTTCATGCTTCTATCGGCTGAAATGCTTTATGGAGATGAAGATTTCATTTTTCAGCACGACCTGGCACCTGCTCACAGTGCCAAAACCACTGGTAAATGGTTTACTGACCATGGTATTACTGTGCTCAATTGGCCTGCCAACTCTCCTGACCTGAACCCCATAGAGAATCTGTGGGATATTGTGAAGAGAAAGTTGAGAGACGCAAGACCCAACACTCTGGATGAGCTTAAGGCCGCTATTGAAGCATCCTGGGCCTCCATAACATCTCAGCAGTGTCACAGGCTGATTGCCTCCATGCCACGCCGCATTGAAGCAGTCATTTCTGCCAAAGGATTCCCGACCAAGTATTGAGTGCATAACTGAACATTATTATTTGATGGTTTTTTTGTTTGTTATTAAAAAACACTTTTATTTGATTGAATGGGTGAAATATGCTAATTTATTGAGACAGGTTTTTTGGGTTATCAGGAGTTGTATGCCAAAATCATCAGTATTAAAACAATAAAAGACCTCACAAATTTCTGTTGGTGGATAATGAATCTATAATATATGAAAGTTTAATTGTAATCATTACATTGTGGTAAATAATGAAATTTAACACTATATGCTAATTTTTTGAGAAGGACCTGTATATGAATTTGTTAGCCATACTTGGCATTATCCACCCACTAAGGTGCACCAAACTTTTCTAAAAGATGGAAAAGATGGTGTAAATGTGCCAAAAGTAGCAACATTTTCTTTCCACAGTTTTATTGTGGCTTCTATGTGATTGTTAAATGGCAGGCAAAATGTATATAAAATTGTATATGTATCACTACTAATTGCCATATTTTAACAATGTGATTTATCCCATTGCAGTTTGTACAGGTGAAACTAATTTCTGATGTGACAATTGGCAATAAAGCTCATATTTTTAAATGCTTTTTCTCTGTACTTAAAGGGACTCTGTCACCTGAATTTGGAGGGAACAATCTTCAGCCATAGGGGCGTGGTTTTTGGGTGTTTGATTCACCATTTCCTTACCCACCGGCTGCATGCTGGCTGCAATATTGGATTAAAGTTCATTCTCTGTCCTCCATAGTACACGCCTCGCTGTACGCTTTTGTGTCTTCAAGTTGTTTGGTGGTGTGAACAGGTTTCTACAGACTTGTTCAGTGTGCAAGTAGCCCATGTGTTTTTTGGTTCTATAATTGTTTTCTTGTTTCTACAAGACTGGGCAGTTCACCACTCATCTGTGGGTCATTTGCATTATAGCTGTTCCATCCTGCAAGTCCACATGGATATATTTTCTCTCTGAACCCTGCTTATACAGGTACTATACAGATGATCAGACTTTTAAATACATCAGATAGGGATTATATACATTAGAAAGGACTGCTCTATTATGGGTATACCTTGGCTATTGGTGGAGCAGCTTAAAGGGACACTGTCACCTGAATTTGGAGGGAACAATCTTTAGCCATGGAGGCGGGGTTTTTGGGTGTTTGATTCACCCTTTCCTTACCCGCTGGCTGCATGCTGGCTGCAATATTGGATTGAAGTTCATTCTCTGTCCTCCGTAGTACATGCCTGCACAAGGTGCAATCTTGCCTTGCGCAGGCGTGTACTATGGAGGACAGAGAATGAACTTCAATCCAATATTGCAACCAGCATGCAGCCAGCGGGTAAGGAAAGGGTGAATCAAACACCCCAAAACCCCGCCTCCATGGCTAAAGATTGTTCCCTCCAAATTCAGGTGACAGTGTCCCTTTAACATACATTTTTTTGCAAAAAAACGAACTAACTAAATACCCTGTATTTTTTTCATTTTTTGACTAGCACTTGCTTATTTACTGTGACTTTTTTTTACAACAAAGTATTTTTGACCTCGCTGTGCGCTTTTGTGTCTTCAAGTTCTTTGGTGGTGTGAACAGGTTTCTACAGACTTGTTCACTGTGCAAGTAGCCCACTCCTCTGTGGGTCATTTGCATTATAGCTGTTCCATCCCGCACGTCCACATGGATATATTTTCTCTCTGAACCCTGTTTATACAGGTACTATACAGATGATCAGGTTTTTAAATACATCAGATAGGGATTATATGCATTAGATAGGACTGCTCTATTATGGGTATACCTTGGCGATTGGTGGAGCAGCTTAACATACATTTTTTTGCAAAAAAACGTATTAACTAAATACCCTGTATTTTTTCATTTTTTGACTAGCACTTGCTTATTTACTGTGACTTTTTATTACAACAGAGTATTTTTTACCTCGCTGTGCGCTTTTGTGTCTTCAAGTTCTTTGGTGGTGAGAACAGGTTTCTACAGACTTGTTCACTGTGCAAGTAGCCCATGTGTTTTTGGTTCTATAATTGTTTTCTTGTTTCTACAAGACTGGTGTTAGGTGTCGAGTTCCAGCTTCTGCACAAGGGGAATCTCGAGCCATCTCCGCTGCGGTCTCCCATTCTTATCCAGCCGCAGTGGAGTCTGCTCAGCAGAGACGTCGGTCCCAGCGTCTTGCTCAGTCTCACTCTGTACAAAGAGTTACTGCTGCTTTTCCTGCTTCTGCCATTGAAGTCAGTGTTGGGCAGCAGCGAGCAGATGCTTTTGGGGCTAAGTCCTGCTTTTCTCTTTCTGAGCATGCCCAGGGCAAGATCTCCCATTGGAGATCGAGGGTCACATGCTCAGGTACTGCAGCACATCCCATTGGTTCTCCAGGAAGGTCCTGAAAGGGCAAAACTTTGGTAGCAGCTTCCCATTGGTCCTTTATTGGAAGGTCCTGAACGTGCTGCAACTATATAAGCTGCGCATGATCGCACGGCCATGCGCTAGTGTACATTTGTAAATGTGTGTGTGTTGTGAGTGAAAGTCGCTCTTTAAATAACCCTCCCTATTGGATGACTGTTCACGGAAGGTGTATGTTTGCTATCTAGCGCCCGACTTAGCCATCAGCACGTAAACACACAATACAGCGTCTTATTGCTGTGACCGCCAGTGCGGCGCCTTGTGCTTTCACAGCGCTTTCCTGACCCAAGCCTGGGTGGTTAGTGGCGTTCACCAGTGCGGCACTGCATGCACTCTCGTGCTTCTATTGCTGTCACTCTGACACCTCAGTAGCGGTGTCGAGCGCATGAGGTCTATGTACTCAAATCTTGTGTCTTGGGATTGAGTTCTGAGACTCGTTGCTTGCGCTCTTGGTGCGGTACCACGGCCCTGTGACGTAACAGGGTTCGCTTCCTTCACACAGGGTGAGGTTAGCCCATGTGTGTATTCACTTTGTACCGCCATATAGTCCGTCATTACTTGGCAGCAGGTTCCATCTCTGCACGGTGGACCCCGGGCTGCGAACGCACCATACTCTATCTGTCTTATTATTTGGTGCGTTCGGCTAGCCCTAACATTACACTAGCGCCAGGGTCTGGCTAGTAATGACGGACAAACAGCAATCCTTGCGGTATATCCAGCAGCTGGAGGGTAGGTTGGCGGCTCTCGAGAGCTCAACCTCAGCTGTGGATGTTACCGCAGTTGCTGTACAGGCTGCTAGCGTGGCTGCAGCAACTTTGTCCATTGCCACCCCTGTTCCGACATTATCTCGCCTCCCGCTGCCAGAAAAATTTTCTGGTGATAGCAAATTTTGTAAGGGATTTGTGAGTCAGTGCTCTATTCACCTCGAGCTCCTGGCTGCACGTTTTCCCACAGAGCGGGCTAAGGTGGGATTTATAGTGTCTCTCTTGTCGGACAGGGCGTTGGAATGGGCTACGCCGCTGTGGGAGCGTGGCGATCATGTGGTGCAGAGTGCTCTGCTGATCCTGAGCACTCTGAAACAGGTCTTTTTAGGACCTCAAGTCACCCATGATACTGCGCTCCAACTGCTGGCATTAACTCAGGGTGAGTCCTTGGTCAGTCATTTTGCCGTCCAATTCCGCACTTTAGCTTCTGAGCTGGACTGGTCGGATAAAGCCCTTATCCCCATATTTTGGAGGGGCCTGGCTGATCACGTTAAGGATGCTCTGGCCACTAGGGAGATTCCTGCCACACTGGAGGAGTTAATAACTGTCTCCACTCGAATTGACCTCCGTTTTAACGAGCGGAGGTTAGAGCGAGCCCAGTGTAGGCAGAGGTTTCGGCTGGCTCCTACCTTCGCCAAACCTCTGGAATCTCCGGTCCTGGTTCCTGAGTCACATGAGGCCATGGAAGTGTCACAAGCGGGATCTAAGTCCCGGACCGCTTGTGCACTCAAGGTCTGTCATGTTTGCCAGCAGTCAGGACATCAAGCCACCAGATGTCCTCAGCGGTCGAGGAAACGTCAGCGTCTAGTGGTAGTAGGTGGAGATACACTAGACACGGCGACGTTTTGCCTTTAAGGGGACAATTATTATAGGCTCATTCTCCCACTCGGTAGAGCTCTGCGTGGATTCTGGGGCGGAGGGCAATTTTATGTCTTCTGCCTTCGCCCAACGTCACGCAATACCCCTGGTTATGCTAGCTCAACCAGTAACGGTACGAGTAGTGAATGGGTCGACACTGCCCTCACAGATAACACACCAGACCATCCCTTTTACTCTGTCCATGTCGCCATCTCATCAGGAGATTATATCTCTGCTCGTCATTCCTGAGGGAATTGATGAGGTCCTGTTGGGAATACCTTGGCTACGGTACCACTCTCCTCATATCGAGTGGTCCTCAGGCAGAATTGTGGGATGGGGCGAATCTTGTGGGGGTAGGTGTCAGAGGGAGTGCGTTCAGGTTGCTACTACAGAGGTACCCGCAGATCTATCCTCTCTCCCCAAGCAGTATTGGTCTTATGCAGACATGTTCTCCAAAAAGGCGGCGGGGATCCTTCCGCCCCATCGCCCCTATGACTGTCCTATTGATCTCTTGCCTGGTGCTGAGCCTCCCCGGGGTCGAGTCTATCCGTTATCTCTCCCGGAGATGGAGGCAATGTCACAGTACATCCAGGAAAATCTGGCAAGAGGATTCATTAGGAAGTCAGTGTCACCTGCTGGGGCAGGGTTCTTCTTCGTGCAGAAGAAGAATGGGGAATTGCGTCCATGCATAGACTACAGGGGTCTTAACGCCATCACCGTTAAGAATAAGTATCCTTTGCCCTTGATATCTGAGCTCTTCGATAGGCTTCGGGGAGCAAGGGTATTTACTAAATTAAATCTGCGGGGTGCTTGCAACCTGATTCGCTGTTGTGAATTCTGTGGCAGAGCTCCCTCCTGTGGTCACAAGTGGTACTTCGGCTGGTTCTCTCTGTGAGCTTCCGTTGGTGGAGGAAAGTGGTACTGCGGCTTCTGAGTTTCCTTCCTCAGGTGATGTGGTGAAGTCGTTAGGTGCTGGCCTCCAGTCAATGTTCTAGTATTGGACCTGTTTCCTCCTGGATCGTTCCTGTGGCCTGCTGCTCTGCATAGCTAAGTTACTCTTTGCTATTTGTTTGCTGTTTTTTTCTGTCCAGCTTGTCAATTTGTTTTTTACTGCTTGCTGGAAGCTCTGGGACGCAGAGGGCGTACCTCCGTGCCGTTAGTTCGGTACGGAGGGTCTTTTTGCCCCCTTTGCGTGGTTTTTGTAGGGTTTTGTGTTGACCGCAAAGTTACCTTTCCTATCCTCGCTCTGTTCAGAAAGTTGGGCCTCACTTTGCTAAATCTATTTCATCTCTACGTTTGTCTTTTCATCTTAACTCACAGTCATTATATGTGGGGGCTGCCTTTTCCTTTGGGGTATTTCTCTGAGGCAAGGTAGGCTTATTTTCTATCTTCAGGCTAGCTAGTTTCTCAGGCCGTGCCGAGTTGCATAGGGAGCGTTAGGCGCAATCCACGGCTGCCTTTAGTGTGGTTGGAGAGGATTAGGGATTGCGGTCAACAGAGTTCCCACGTCTCAGAGCTCGTTCTTGTTTTTTGGGTTATTGCCAGGTCACTGTATGTGCGCTGACCTCTATGTCCATTGTGGTACTGAATTACCTTTCATAACAGTACTGGAGGCCCAGAGTACTAATGATTCTCAATAGAGGGAAAAAAGAAGTTCTGAGACCATTTTTTTTTCTTTGCACTGTGTTTTGCCTTTTTTTTCCCCTAGACATTTGTGTGGTTCAGGACACAGGTGTAGCAATGGACATTAAAGGTCTGTCTTGATGTGTGGATCAGCTCACGGCAAGAGTACAAAGTATTCAAGACTTTGTGGTTCAGAATTCTATGTTAGAACCGAGAATTCCTATTCCTGATTTGTTTTTTGGAGATAGAACTAAATTTCTTAGTTTCAAAAATAATTGTAAATTATTTCTGGCTTTGAAACCTCGCTCCTCTGGTGACCCAGTTGAACAAGTTAGGATCGTTATTTCTTTTTTGCGTGGCGACCCTCAGGACTGGGCATTTTCTCTTGCGTCAGGAGATCCTGCATTAAGTAATATTGATGCATTTTTCCTGGCGCTCGGATTGCTGTACGATGAGCCTAATTCTGTGGATCAGGCAGAGAAGAATTTGCTGGCTCTGTGTCAGGGTCAGGATGAAATAGAGGTATATTGTCAGAAATTTAGAAAGTCGTACTCACTCAGTGGAATGAAGGTGCGCTCGCAGCTATTTTCAGAAAAGGTCTCTCTGAAGCCCTTAAGGATGTCATGGTGGGATTTCCTATGCCTGCTGGTCTGAATGAGTCTATGTCTTTGGCCATTCAGATCGGTCGACGCTTGCGCGAGCGTAAATCTGTGCACCATTTGGCGGTATTACCTGAGCTTAAACCTGAGCCTATGCAGTGCGATAGGACTTTGACCAGAGTTGAACGGCAAGAACACAGACGTCTGAATGGGCTGTGTTTCTACTGTGGTGATTCCACTCATGCTATCTCTGATTGTCCTAAGCGCACTAAGCGGTTCGCTAGGTCTGCCACCATTGGTACGGTACAGTCAAAATTTCTTCTGTCTGTTACCTTGATCTGCTCTTTGTCATCATATACTGTCATGGCATTTGTGGACTCAGGCGCTGCTCTGAATTTGATGGACTTGGAGTATGCTAGGCGTTGTGGGTTTTTCTTGGAGCCCTTGCATTGTCCTATTCCATTGAGAGGAATTGATGCTACGCCTTTGGCCAAGAATAAGCCTCAGTACTGGACCCAGCTGACCATGTGCATGGCTCCTGCACATCAGCAGGTTATTCGCTTTCTGGTGTTGCATAATCTGCATGATGTGGTCGTGTTGGGGTTGCCATGGCTACAAGTCCATAATCCAGTATTAGATTGGAAATCCATGTCTGTGTCCATGTGTGTCAGGGGGTACATGGTGATGTCCCATTTCTGACCATTTCGTCATCCACCCCTTCTGAGGTTCCTGAGTTCTTGTCTGATTACCGGGATTTATTTGATGAGCCCAAGTCCGATACCCTACCTCCGCATAGGGATTGCGATTGTGCTATCGATTTGATTCCTGGTAGTAAATTCCCAAAAGGTCGACTGTTTAATTTATCTGTGCCTGAGCACGCCGCTATGCGGAGTTATGTGAAGGAGTCTTTAGAGAAGGGGCATATTCGCCCGTCATCGTCGCCATTAGGAGCAGGGTTCTTTTTTGTAGCCAAGAAGGATGGTTCACTGAGACCTTGTATAGATTATCGCCTTCTAAATAAGATCACGGTTAAATTTCAGTACCCCTTGCCATTGTTATCTGATTTGTTTGCTCGGATTAAGGGGGCTAGTTGGTTCACCAAGATAGATCTTCGTGGTGCGTATAATCTTGTGCGTATTAAGCGAGGCGATGAGTGGAAAACTGCATTTAATACGCCCGAGGGCCATTTTGAGTATCTAGTAATGCCGTTCGGACTTGCCAATGCTCCATCAGTGTTTCAGTCCTTTATGCATGACATCTTCCGAGAGTACCTGGATAAATTCCTGATTGTGTACTTAGATGACATTTTGATCTTCTCGGATGATTGGGAGTCTCATGTGAAGCAGGTCAGAACGGTGTTTCAGGTCCTGCATGCTAATTCTTTGTTTGTGAAGGGATCAAAGTGTCTCTTTGGTGTTCAGAAGGTTTCATTTTTGGGGTTCATCTTTTCCCCTTCTACTATCGAGTTGGACCCTGTTAAGGTCCAAGCCATCCATAATTGGACTCAGCCGACATCTCTGAAAAGTCTGCAAAAGTTCCTGGGCTTTGCTAATTTTTATCGTCGCTTCATCTGCAATTTTTCTAGTATTGCTAAACCATTGACCGATTTGACCAAGAAAGGTGCTGATGTGGTCAATTGGTCTTCTGCTGCGGTGGAAGCTTTTCAAGAGTTGAAGCGTCGTTTTTCTTCTGCCCCTGTGTTGTGTCAACCAGATGTTTCGCTTCCGCTCCAGGTCGAGGTTGATGCTTCTGAGATTGGAGCAGGGGTTGTTTTGTCGCAGAGAAGTTCTGATTGCTCGGTGATGAAACCATGCGCCTTCTTTTCCAGGAAGTTTTCGTCTGCTGAGCGAAATTATGATGTGGGCAATCGAGAGTTGCTGGCCATGAAGTGGGCATTCGAGGAGTGGCGTCATTGGCTTGAAGGAGCTAAGCATCGCGTGGTGGTCTTGACTAATCATAAGAACTTGACTTATCTCGAGTCCGCCAAGCGGTTGAATCCTAGACAAGCTCGTTGGTCGTTGTTTTTTGCCCGTTTTGACTTTGTGATTTCATACCTTCCGGGCTCTAAAAATATGAAGGCGGATGTTCTGTCTAGGAGTTTTGTGCCCGACTCTCCGGGTGTATCTGAGCCGGCGGGTATCCTCAAAGAGGGAGTAATTGTGTCTGCCATCTCCCCTGGTTTGCGGCGGGTGCTGCAAAAATTTCAGGCTAATAAACCTGATCGTTGCCCAGCGGAGAAACTGTTTGTCCCTGATAGGTGGGCGAATAAAGTTATCTCTGAGGTTCATTGTTCGGTGTTGGCTGGTCATCCTGGAATCTTTGGTACCAGAGAGTTAGTGGCTAGATCCTTTTGGTGGCCATCTCTGTCGCGGGATGTGCGTACTTTTGTGCAGTCCTGTGGGATTTGTGCTCGGGCTAAGCCCTGCTGTTCTCGTGCCAGTGGGTTGCTTTTGCCCTTGCCGGTCCCGAAGAGGCCTTGGACACATATCTCTATGGATTTTATTTCAGATCTTCCCGTCTCTCAAAAGATGTCAGTCATTTGGGTGGTCTGTGATCGCTTCTCTAAGATGGTCCATTTGGTACCCTTGTCTAAATTGCCTTCCTCCTCTGATTTGGTGCCATTGTTTTTCCAGCATGTGGTTCGTTTACATGGCATTCCAGAGAATATCGTTTCTGACAGAGGTTCCCGGTTTGTTTCGAGGTTTTGGCGAGCCTTTTGTGGTAGGATGGGCATTGACTTGTCTTTTTCCTCGGCTTTCCATCCTCAGACTAATGGCCAGACCGAACGAACCAATCAGACCTTGGAAACATATCTGAGATGCTTTGTTTCTGCTGATCAGGATGACTGGGTGTCCTTTTTGCCTTTGGCTGAGTTCGCCCTTAATAATCGGGCCAGCTCGGCTACCTTGGTTTCACCGTTTTTCTGCAACTCTGGGTTCCATCCTCGTTTTTCTTCAGGGCAGGTTGAGTCTTCGGACTGTCCTGGTGTGGATACTGTGGTGGACAGGTTGCAGCAGATTTGGACTCATGTAGTGGACAATTTGACTTTGTCGTTTCGCTAATCGCAGACGCTGTGTGGGTCCCCGACTTCGGGTTGGGGACTTGGTTTGGTTATCTTCTCGTCATATTCCTATGAAGGTTTCCTCTCCTAAGTTTAAACCTCGTTTTATTGGTCCGTATAGGATTTCTGAGGTTCTTAATCCTGTGTCTTTTCGTCTGGCCCTTCCAGATTCTTTTTCCATACATAACGTATTCCATAGGTCATTGTTGCGGAGATACGTGGCACCTATGGTTCCATCTGTTGATCCTCCTGCCCCGGTTTTGGTGGAGGGGGAGTTGGAGTATATTGTGGAGAAGATTTTGGATTCTCGTGTTTCAAGGCGGAAACTCCAGTATCTGGTTAAGTGGAAGGGTTATGCTCAGGAAGATAATTCCTGGGTCTTTGCCTCTGATGTCCATGCTCCCGATCTTGTTCGTGCCTTTCATATGGCTCATTCTGGTCGTCCTGGGAGCTCTGGTGAGGGTTCGGTGACCCCTCCTCAAGGGGGGGGGTACTGTTGTGAATTCTGTGGCAGAGCTCCCTCCTGTGGTCACAAGTGGTACTTCGGCTGGTTCTCTCTGTGAGCTTCCGTTGGTGGAGGAAAGTGGTACTGCGGCTTCTGAGTTTCCTTCCTCAGGTGATGTGGTGAAGTCGTTAGGTGCTGCTCTATTTAACTCCAACTAGTGCTTTGATCCTGGCCTCCAGTCAATGTTCTAGTATTGGACCTGTTTCCTCCTGGATCGTTCCTGTGGCCTGCTGCTCTGCATAGCTAAGTTACTCTTTGCTATTTGTTTGCTGTTTTTTTCTGTCCAGCTTGTCAATTTGTTTTTTACTGCTTGCTGGAAGCTCTGGGACGCAGAGGGTGTACCTCCGTGCCGTTAGTTCGGTACGGAGGGTCTTTTTGCCCCCTTTGCGTGGTTTTTGTAGGATTTTCTGTTGACCGCAAAGTTACCTTTCCTATCCTCGCTCTGTTCAGAAAGTTGGGCCTCAATTTGCTAAATCTATTTCATCTCTACGTTTGTCTTTTCATCTTAACTCACAGTCATTATATGTGGGGACTGCCTTTTCCTTTGGGGTATTTCTCTGAGGCAAGGTAGGCTTATTTTCTATCTTCAGGCTAGCTAGTTTCTCAGGCCGTGCCGAGTTGCATAGGGAGCGTTAGGCGCAATCCACAGCTGCCTTTAGTGTGGTTGGAGAGGATTAGGGATTGCGGTCAACAGAGTTCCCACGTCTCAGAGCTCGTTCTTGTTTTTTGGGTTATTGCCAGGTCACTGTATGTGCGCTGACCTCTATGTCCATTGTGGTACTGAATTACCTTTCATAACAATTCGCATCCGTGAGGGGGACGAATGGAAGATGGCTTTTAACACCAGGGATGGGCACTATGAATAAACTGGTGATGCCCTTCGGGCTCTGTAATGCCCCAGCCGTTTTCCAAGACTTTGTGAACGACATCTTCCGGGATATGCTTTCCACCTCGGTCGTAGTCTATCTTGATGATATTCTCATCTACTCTCCAGATATTGACTCCCACCGGAGAGATGTTTGCAAAGTCTTCGACCTCCTACGGGCAAACTCCCTCTATGCCAAGTTGAAGAAGTGTATGTTCAAGCAGGAGTCCTTACCTTTCCTAGGCTACATCATCTCTGCCCAGGGATTGGCTATGGATCCTGCCAAACTACAGGCTGTGATGGACTGGCAGGAACCCCATTCTCTTAAAGTGGTGCAGCGCTTTATGGGGTTCATTAATTATTATCGCCAGTTCATTCCGCACTTCTCAACTTTGGTAGCTCCCTTGGTTGCCCTCACCAAGGAGGGGGCAAATCCCAAATTGTGGTCTGAGGAGGTCTCCAAGGCCTTTAACTCCATAAAGTCACACTTCGCTAGCGCTCCCATCCTACATCGCCCCGATGTTGATAAGCCATTTATCATGGAGGTGGATGCCTCTTCTGTTGGTGCTGTAGCAGTCCTCTTCCAAAAGGATGCTCAAGGTCGGAAGCATCCTTGCTTCTTCTTTTCTAAGACCTTCTCACCAGCAGAGAGGAATTATTCCATCGGGAACAGGGAGTTGCTAGCCATGATGTTGGCTTTCTCGGAGTGGAGACATCACTTGGAGGGAGCACGTTTTCCCTTCCAAGTCTTCACAGACCATAAAAATTTGGTGTACCTGCAGACAGCCCAGCGGTTGAATTCTCGCCAGGCCAGATGGTCCTTATTCTTCTCCCGGTTTCATTTCACCCTCCATTTTCTTTCTGGGGAGAAGAACATTCGGGCCGACGCTCTCTCTCCCTCCGTTGTGTCATCTGCGGAGGAGGAAGAGGAGCCTCGGCTTATTGTCCCCACCGAGAGCTTGAGAACTGTGGCCCCGCTTTCGCTAGAGTCTGTGCCTCCGGGCAAGACTTTTGTACCATCCAGTTTGCGACCGGAGGTTCTCTCTTGGGCACACTCGTCCAGGGTGGGTGGACATTTTGGTTCCAAAAGGACATCTGAGTTACTGGCGAGGATATACTGGTGGCCGCATATGGCTCGTGATGTCGCAGAATATGTTCGGGCGTGTGTCTCTTGCGCCAAGAACAAGTCCCCTCGGCAACGGCCAGCTGGTTTGCTTTACCCTCTGCCGGTGGCGGACAGGCCCTGGGAGATGGTCGGGATGGACTTTGTGATGGGCTTACCCAAGTCTCATAACTGCTCCATTATCTGGGTGATCACCGACCATTTTTCCAAAATGGTGCACTTGGTGCCTCTTCCACGGCTACCTTCTGCACGGGCGTTGGCTGTCTTGTTCATCAAACATATCTTTCGCCTACACGGTATGCCAGACAAAATTGTTAGTGACCGGGGTCCCCAGTTTGCGTCTCGATTCTGGAGAGAGCTTTGTCGTCTACTCAGTATTGAGTTGAATCTCTCTTCGGCATATCATCCCGAGACGAATGGGTTGGTAGAGAGGGCCAACCAGACCTTGGTCACATATTTACGACATTTTGTTTCTGCCAGGCAGGATGACTGGGCATCCTTGCTACCGTGGGCAGAGTTTGCGCTTAACAACGCTGTAGCCGACTCCACCGGTCAGACTCCATTCCTCCTAAATTACAGCCAGCATCCGCGTGTCCCTGTGCCCATGCCTGTGTCTTCTGCTGACTCCAGGGTGGCAGACTGGGCTGTGGAGGCACGGGACATTTGGGACCGCACTCAGGATGCCATTCGGGCCTCCAAGGAGAGAAAGAGGTCCTCCGCCGATGCTCATCGGCGTCCCGCTCCGACCTTTGCTCCTGGCGACTTAGTGTGGCTCTCCGCCCATAACATCAGGCTGCGTGTTGAGTCCACTAAGTTTGCACCTCGCTACTTGGGTCCCTTCAAGGACTTGAACAGGTTAACCCTGTGGTCTACCGTCTGGCCCTTCCTCCACGCTTGGGTATCACCGACACCTTTCATGTGTCTCTCTTGAAACCCGTATACATGTCCCGGTTTTCCGAGTCATCTGCCGGGACATCGGGTTCGTCTACGGACGATTACGAGGTGAACGCTATTTTGGGGTGCAAGGTGGTACGTGGCAAAAAGTTCTATCTGGTGGATTGGAAGGGTTATGGCCCAGAGGACAGGTCCTGGGAGCCTGCTGAAAACATTCGGGCCCCACAGCTCATTGCTGCCTTCGAGCGTAGCGAGGCCCAAGGAGGGGGGGGGTCATGTTAGGTGTCGAGTTCCCGCTTCTGCACAAGGGGAATCTCGAGCCATCTCCGCTGCAGTCTCCCATTCTTATCCAGCCGCAGTGGAGTCTGCTCAGCAGAGACGTCGGTCCCAGCGTCTTGCTCAGTCTCACTATGTACAAAGAGTTACTGCTGCTTTTCCTGCTTCTGCCATTGAAGTCAGTGTTGGGCAGCGGCGAGCAGATGCTTTTGGGGCTAAGTCCTGCTTTTCTCTTTCTGAGCATGCCCAGGGCAAGATCTCCCATTGGAGATCGAGGGTCACATGCTCAGGTACTGCAGCACATCTGTTACGATAAGGTAATTCAGTACCACTATGGACATAGAGGTCAGAGCACATACAGTGACCTGACAATAACCCAAAAACATTGAACGAGCTCTGAGACGTGGGAACTCTGCTGACCGCAATCCCTAATCCTCTCCAACCACACTAGAGGCAGCCGTGGATTGCGCCTAACGCTCCCTATGCAACTCGGTGGATTGCGCCTAACGCTCCCTATGCAACTCGGCACAGCCTGAGAAACTAGCTAGCCTGAAGATAGAAAATAAGCCTACCTTGCCTCAGAGAAATACCCCAAAGGAAAAGGCAGCCCCCACATATAATGACTGTGAGTTAAGATGAAAAGACAAACGTAGAGATGAAATAGATTTAGCAAAGTGAGGCCCGACTTTCTGAACAGAGCGCGGATAGGAAAGGTAACTTTGAGGTCAACACAAAACCCTACAAAAACCACGCAAAGGGGGCAAAAAGACCCTCCGTATTGAACTAACGGCACGGAGGTACACCCTCTGCGTCCCAGAGCTTCCAGCAAGCAGAAAAAAACAAATAGACAAGCTGGACAGAAAAAACAGCAAACAAAATAGCAAAGCGGAACTTAGCTATGCAGAGCAGCAGGCCACAGGAAAGATCCAGGAGGAAACAGGTCCAATACTAGAACATTGACTGGAGGCCAGGATCAAAGCACTAGGTGGAGTTAAATAGAGCAGCACCTAACGACTTCACCACATCACCTGAGGAAGGAAACTCAGAAGCCGCAGTACCACTTTCCTCCGCCAACGGAAGCTCACAGAGAGAACCAGCCGAAGTACCACTTGTGACCACAGGAGGGAGCTCTGCCACAGAATTCACAACAGTACCCCCCCCTTGAGGAGGGGTCACCGAACCCTCACCAGAGCCCCCAGGCCGACCAGGATGAGCCACATGAAAGGCACGAACAAGATCGGGAGCATGGACATCAGAGGCAAAAACCCAGGAATTATCTTCCTGAGCATAACCCTTCCACTTAACCAGATACTGGAGTTTCCGTCTTGAAACACGAGAATCCAAAATCTTCTCCACAATATACTCCAACTCCCCCTCCACCAAAACCGGGGCAGGAGGATCAACAGATGGAACCATAGGTGCCACGTATCTCCGCAACAATGACCTATGGAATACGTTATGTATGGAAAAAGAATCTGGAAGGGTCAGACGAAAAGACACAGGATTAAGAACCTCAGAAATCCTATACGGACCAATGAAACGAGGTTTAAACTTAGGAGAGGAAACCTTCATAGGAATATGACGAGAAGATAATCAAACCAAATCCCCAACACGAAGTCGGGGACCCACACAGCGTCTGCGATTAGCGAAACGTTGAGCCTTCTCCTGGGACAAGGTCAAATTGTCCACTACATGAGTCCAAATCTGCTGCAACCTGTCCACCACAGTATCCACACCAGGACAGTCCGAAGACTCAACCTGCCCTGAAGAGAAACGAGGATGGAACCCAGAGTTGCAGAAAAACGGCGAAACCAAGGTAGCCGAGCTGGCCCGATTATTAAGGACGAACTCAGCCAAAGGCAAAAAGGACACCCAGTCATCCTGATCAGCAGAAACAAAGCATCTCAGATATGTTTCTAAGGTCTGATTGGTTCGTTCGGTCTGGCCATTAGTCTGAGGATGGAAAGCCGAGGAAAAAGACAAGTCAATGCCCATCCTACCACAAAAGGCTCGCCAAAACCTCGAAACAAACTGGGAACCTCTGTCAGAAACGATATTCTCTGGAATGCCATGTAAACGAACCACATGCTGGAAGAACAATGGCACCAAATCAGAGGAGGAAGGTAATTTAGACAAGGGTACCAAATGGACCATCTTAGAGAAGTGATCACAGACCACCCAAATGACTGACATCTTTTGAGAGACGGGAAGATCTGAAATAAAATCCATAGAGATATGTGTCCAAGGCCTCTTCGAGACCGGCAAGGGCAAAAGCAACCCACTGGCACGAGAACAGCAGGGCTTAGCCCGAGCACAAATCCCACAGGACTGCACAAAAGAACGCACATCCCGCGACAGAGATGGCCACCAAAAGGATCTAGCCACTAACTTTCTGGTACCAAAGATTCCAGGATGACCAGCCAACACCGAACAATGAACCTCAGAGATAACTTTATTCGTCCACCTATCAGGGACAAACAGTTTCTCCGCTGGGCAACGATCAGGTTTATTAGCCTGAAATTTTTGCAGCACCCGCCGCAAATCAGGGGAGATGGCAGACACAATTACTCCCTCTTTGAGGATACCCGCCGGCTCAGATAAACCCGGAGAGTCGGGCACAAAACTCCTAGACAGAGCATCCGCCTTCACATTTTTAGAGCCCGGAAGGTACGAAATCACAAAGTCAAAACGGGCAAAAAACAGCGACCAACGAGCCTGTCTAGTATTCAACCGCTTGGCAGACTCGAGATAAGTCAAGTTCTTATGATCAGTCAAGACCACCACGCGATGCTTAGCTCCTTCAAGCTAATGATGCCACTCCTCGAACTTCTCTGCGACAAAACAGCCCCTGCTCCAATCTCAGAAGCATCAATCTCGACCTGGAATGGAAGCGAAACATCTGGTTGACACAACACAGGGGCAGAAGAAAAACGACGCTTCAACTCTTGAAAAGCTTCCACAGCAGCAGAAGACCAATTGACCACATCAGCACCCTTCTTGGTCAAATCGGTCAATGGTTTAGCAATACTAGAAAAATTGCAGATGAAGCGACGATAAAAATTAGCAAAGCCCAGGAACTTTTGCAGACTTTTCAGAGATGTCGGCTGAGTCCAATCATGGATGGCTTGGACCTTAACAGGGTCCATCTCGATAGTAGAAGGGGAAAAGATGAACCCCAAAAATGAAACCTTCTGAACACAGGAGGGAGCTCTGCTACAGAATTCACAACACACATCCCATTGGTTCTCCAGGAAGGTCCTGAAAGGGCAAAACTTTGGTAGCAGCTTCCCATTGGTCCTTTATTGGAAGGTCCTGAACGTGCTGCAACTATATAAGCTGCGCATGACCGCACGGCCATGCACTAGTGTACATTTGTAAATGTGTGTGTGTTGTGAGTGAAAGTCGCTCTTTAAATAACCCTCCCTATTGGATGACTGTTCGCGGAAGGTATATGTTTGCTATCTAGCGCCCGACTTAGCCATCAGCACGTAAACACACAATACAGCGTCTTATTGCTGTGACCGCCAGTGCGGCGCCTTGTGCTTTCACAGCGCTTTCGTGACCCAAGCCTGGGTGGTTAGTGGCGTTCGCCAGTGCGGCACTGCATGCACTCTCGTGCTTCTATTGCTGTCACTCTGACACCTCAGTAGCGGTGTCGAGCGCATGAGGTCTATGTACTCAAATCCTGTGTCTTGGGATTGAGTTCTGAGACTCATTGCTTGCGCTCTTGGTGCAGTACCACGGCCCTGTGACGTAACAGGGTTCGCTTCCTTCACACAGGGTGAGGTTAGCCCATGTGTGTATTCACTTTGTACCGCCATATAGTCCGTCATTACTTGGCAGCAGGTTCCATCTCTGCACGGTGGACCCCGGGCTGCGAACGCACCATACTCTATCTGTCTTATTATTTGGTGCGTTCCGCTTGCCCTAACAACTGGGGAGTTCACCACTCCTCTGTGGGTCTGTTTTTGGCTGGCTATAGAAGCTGTCAGCGCTGCAGCTGTGCATTAACCTTAGAGACTTCCCGACATGCACTGCGCATGACATGAAGTCTCTTTGCTCTGGACACCAGGATGTCATCATGACGACATCGGTCTCCATAGCAGCGATCGGGACCCTGCAGCGTGCCACGGGTCTCCGATCCAAAGGCAGAGGGGCTATCTTGTTTGATCGCAGTTTTCCCGGGGTTAAAGTGCCGGGAGAATCAGCTGACACCTGACCCCGCACGTCTATGGGAAGTAAGTTTCAGGTCACATGGATGGAATAGTATGTCAAATGCCAGAAAGGGTTAATCTTGCTGCACTGGGCCCATTTCTAATTGCTTCTGGATGCAGGATCCCTACAACAGACACCAGTACACAGGAGCATTCAGAGGTAGAAGGATAACCCCCATCCTCCAGTGACCTAATAATGTGATAATAATAAAAAAAATCTAAAGATATTGTAACTATAAATACATTTTTGTATAAAAAAATATACACAACAAAATTACACATATTTGGTATTGTTGAATCAGCAACGAACCGACCTATAAAAATTTTCCTACTAGTTAAGCCCTTTAGTGAACCCCATAAAAAACAAGGCAAGAAACAATGCTTAATCATCATACAGCCGAACAAAGAGTGGAATAAAATGCAATAAATAAGACACATATAAATCAATATGGTACCGCTGAAAACATCACTTTGTCCTGTAAAAAACAAGCCACCATACAGCTCTACCTGCAGAAAAATAAAGAAGTTATGCAAAGGGATGCAAAAATAATAATTTTTTTTATAAAATAGTTTTTTTTATGTTAGACCAAAACATAAAAATGAGCTATCACTGTAATCATACTGAAACGAAGAATAAAACTGCCTTATCAATTTTACCAGAAACGAACTTGCGTAAACCCCCCTAAAAAAAAATCCTGAATTGCTGTTTTTTGTACATTCTTCCTCCCAAAAATTGGAATATAAAGCGATCAAAAAAATGTAATGTACCCAAAAATGGTACCAATAAAAATGTCAATTCGTCCCGCAACAGCAAGCACTCACATGACTCTGTGGACCAAAATATGTTAAAATTATTGCTCTCAAAATGTGGTGATGCAAAAACTATTTTTTACAATAAAAAGCATCCTTCAGTTTGTGACAGCAGCCAAACATAAAAACCCTACATAAATCTGGTATCGCTGTAATCGCACCAACTCGAAGAACAAAGTAGTCTAATTACTTATACCATATGAGGAATGGCATAAAAATAAATAAAACCAATTCTTTACCTGTTGTTGATTTTTTTCATTCTGCCTCCCAAAGATCGCAGTAACGCTCGGTTCACATTTATCCTGCGGTCTGCGCTGAGCGCTTGCACTGGGGTTTCCGTGTACATCTCTGAAATACGTGATTCAGATGGAACCTCTGGTGGAAGATTCCCTATAATGAGGCAGTTGGGGGTCACTGTGTATGCCATCTGATCTGTGATCCAGCAGTGTCTTTTTTTTTTTTTTTTAGGATTGCATAAAAGTGCTGTTAGCCAAAGTTTTGTGCACTTCTGAAAAGGACACCACTGAACAGAGGCCAGACAGAGTCCAGAGTAACTCTGCTGCCTCATTATAATGATTGGATCTCTTAGGAGTTTCATTTGAATTACGTCACTCAGAGATTTAGATGGAAACTCCAAAGTAAGTGCTCAGCGTAGAGCACAAGATAAATGTGATCCAAAACATTATGTAAAATGTTTCCAATAAAAGCTTCAACTTAATCCACAAATTAAAGCAAGTCCTCACTCAGGTCTGTCATCTGTTAATGGAAATATTGGGGGCTTTCACGTTACTGGTAGCACAAAGGCTCAGGAAAAGCGAAACAGCTCCTCACCGGCCAAATAAATCAACAAATTCTGCAATCCCAAATCCAAATGCCCCCTCCCTTATGAGCCCCACAGTGTACCCAAAACACATATTGCTTCCCCATTTGGCATTTCTGAAGTGATGAGAGCCCGCCTAACCTGCAGGTGCATGCCTCCAGAAGCAGAGGGTGGGCATATCGTACTGGTGACTACAGCATACTGGTGACTACAGCGTAGTGGTCACTATAATGGCAGTTTTCAATTTTCACTTGGCAACATTCATTGTCACTACACCTGTAGATAAATTCTCCAAAGGGTATAATTTCCAAAATGGGGTCACTTGAGGGGGTATTCTCTCTTCTAGCAATTAGGGGTTCTGTATACGGATTCCGCAAATTGTTCTAGGAAAATCTGCGCTCCAGGAGACAAATAGCACTCCGCTCCTCCTGAGTCTCTCCGTATGGCTAAGTAGTACTCTACATCCACGTATTGGGCATTGCCACATTCACTAGAAATTGTGGGACAAATGTTGGTGCCATTTTTACCCACTTATTGTGTGAAAATGTAAAATCTGGGGCTAAAACAAAATTTTGTTGGTAAAAATGTAGCTATTTTTTCATCACTGCCCAATGGTATAAAATTAGGTGGCACGCCTATAGTATCAATATGATCATTGCACCCCTAGATGAATTAATTGAGAGATGTAGTTTGCAAAATGGGGTCACTATGGGGGTCCTGCTGTTCTGGTGCCTCATGGACTCTCTCAGTGGGTCCTAGCACCTGCAAACCATAGCAGTAAAATCTGGCGCTCCCTGCCTTCTGAGCTTTGCACTGTCCCTGAAAAATGAGTTCACATATAGGGGGTTTCTGTTGTTCTAGCACCTCAGGGGCTCTGCCAATGTGACCTGGCACCCTCAAACCATTCCAGCAAAATCTGAACTCCAATATGGTGCCTCTTCGCTTCTGAGCTTTGCACTGTGCCTCAAAAGTAGTATTCCCCCACATATGGGGTATCGGCATACTCAGGAGAAATTGCACAACAAATTATATGGTGCAATTTTATAAAAATGCAAAATTTGGGGCCAATATAACATTTTTGTGGCGAAAATGAGATTTTGTTTAACAGATCAACGCTATATACTTCTGTGAGGCACTTGGGGTTTCAAGGTGCTCACCACGTATGTAAATACTTTCCTTGAGGGGTCTAATTTCCAAAATGGGGTCACTTGAGGGGTTTCCAATGTTTAGGCACATCAGGGGTCTCTAAATGGGACATGATGTCCGCTAATGATTCCAGGAAATGTTACATTAAAAAAGTCAAATGACGCTGCTTCCCTTCTGAGCCCTGCTATCGCCCAAACAGTAGTTTTCTCCCTCATGTGGGGTATCAGAATACTCAAGAGAAATTGCACAATAAATTATATGATGCAAATTATCCTGTTATCCTTATGAAAATGAAAAATTTGGGGCTAAAATCACATTTTTGTTAGGAAAATGTGATTTTGTTATTTTCACGGCTCAACGTTATAAACTTCTGTGAAGCACCTGAGGGTTCAATATGCTCACCACACATCTAGATCAGTTCCCTGAGGGATCTAGTTTACAAAATGGTGTCACTTGTGGGGGATTTTCACTGTTTAGGCACATCAGAGGCTCTCCAAACTCATCATGGCTTTCGCCAATTGTTCCAGGACATTTTGCTTTCAAAACGTCAAATGGCACTCCTTCCCTTCCAAGTTCTGCCATGCTCCCAAACAGTAGTTTTCACCCTTATATGGGGTATTGGCATACTCAGGGGAAATTGCACATTTTATGGTGCATTTCTCCTATTACCCTTATGAAAATGCAATAGTCTTTGCTGAAAATATATTTGTGGGGAAAATTAGATTGTTTTTATTTTTCCTACTCAATGTTATAATCTACTGTAAAGCACCTGAGGGTTCAATGTACTCACCACACATTTAAATCATTTTCCTGAGAGATCTAGTTTCCAACATAATGTCACTTGTGGGAGATTTTCACAGATTAGGCACATCAGAGGCTCTCCAAATGCTATATGGCATCCGCCAATTATTCCAGGAAATTTTCCATTGAAAAAGTCAAATGGTGCTCCTTCCCTTCCGAGCTCTGTCGTGAGCCCAAACAGTGGTTTTCTCATTCTTATGAGGTATTGGCATGCTCAGGAAAAATTACACAACAATTTTTTTTCCTGTTAACCTAGTCAAAGTAAAAAAAAAATTGGATCTGAAGTATTTTTTTGTGAAGTTAAAGTTAAATGTTCATTTTTTCCACATTCCAAAAATTTCTGTGAAGCACCTGATGGTTTAATAAACTTCTTGAAATTGGTTTTGAGCACCTTGAAGGCATAAAAATTCAAATTTGGAAAATAGTGAAATTTTCAAACTTTTCGCTAAATGTCCGTTTTTTCATAAATAAATGCAAGTTATGGCAAATAAATTTTAAAATTATCATAAAGTACAATATGTCACAAAAAATCCTTCTCAGAATAAGCTGGATCCGATTAAGCTATCTAGCGTTATAACCACCTACTCCACACTGATGAGGGTCAAATACCCCGAAACAGCTGTCTGTGGATGGATACCATGTTTTGGCATAGGTGGTTTTCCTTTTTGGATGCTGCCCTTCCCGTGGTTGTTCCTTCCCGGTGAAAGACCTGGCTATTTATTGCTTGCGTTGAGAAACACGTGATGGTGTCTCCGCAGCTTTTCTACATGCATTTGCATATTTCCCATAAGGGATGGGAGCAGTGTTCTGGATCACTGGGTTGAGAAACACGTGATGGTGTCTCCGTGGTGTTGGATGTTTTGATGTCCCCGAGGTCATTCATCCTTATGTTTATAGTCCTTTTACTAGGCACTGCTCCTAATAGCCAGTTTCCTACTCCACACTGATGAGGGTCAAATACCCCGAAACAGCTGTCTGTGGATGGATACCATGTTTTGGCATAGGTGGTTTTACTTTTTGGATGCTGCCCTTCCCGTGGTTGTTCCTTCCCGGTGAAAGACCTGGCTATTTATTGCTTGCGTTGAGAAACACGTGATGGTGTCTTCGCGGCATTTCTACATGCATAACCACATAAAGTTATTATGTTATATTATTATGAATTATTATGTATACCCCTCCTCACATGTAAAGCGCCATGGAATAAATGGAGCTATAACAATAAATAATAATAATAATAATAATAATGTGACAGTGGTCAGAATTGTAAAAATTGGCCTGGTCATTGACTAGCAAACCACATTCAGGGTATGTGCACACATCAGGATTTCTTGCAGAAATTTTCCGCGTTTTTGATGCGTTTTTTGTGCGTTTTTTTCCAAATGCATAGAAAAGCGGGAAAAACGCTGAAAATCCGCAAAATTAATTGAACATGCTGCTTTTTTTACCGCGATGCGTTTTTTTCGTGAAAAAAACACATCATGTGCACAAAACATGCAGAATGCATTCTAAATGTTAGGATGCATAATGTATGCGTTTTTAATGAGTTTTTATAGCGCTTTTATCGTGAAAAAACGCGAAAAAACATACCTCAGGGTATGTGCACACGTAATTGGAACCTCTGCGGATTTTTGCTCACCTGTTTTGAGAAATCTGCAGGTAAAAAGCACTGCATTTTACTTGCGGATTTACTGCGAATTTACCGCCGATTTTATGCGGTTTTTGTGCGGATTCCACCTGCGGTTTTACACCTGCGGATTCCTATTCTGGAGCAGGTGTAAACCGCTGCGGAATCCGCACAAAGAATTGACATGCTGCGGAATAAACAACGCTACGTTTCTACACGTTTTTTTCTCGCAGCATGTGCACTGCGGATTTTGTTTTCCATAGGTTTACATTGTACTGTAAACTCAGGGAAAACAGCTGCGAATCCGCAGCGTCAAAACCGCTGCAGATCCGCGGCAAAATCCGCAATGTGTGCACATAGCCTCAGGGGTAAAGGGGTTAACAATTAATTTATTACAACTTTTTTTTTACATTTTATTTCTGGAGAATGCCCTTAAGAAAACATTGTTTTTTGATATATCTATGGTCTGCGTTTATGGTGCAAAGTAACAAAGCTTCTATAAAAGTAAATGTATTCTTTATGTAGCAAAGTGCAACAGTTAGCAAAATTGGATGTTAATGCTTTATTTAATGGCTAAAAATAATTACAAGTAGTGTTTGATAATATTTTTTTTTAGAATTTATGTCTAAATGTTATGCTGGGCATATTTATATTTATAAAGTTGATTTGCCAGTTACATATTTTATTGATTATCATTGTTCCTTTTCGATCATCAATCACAATTCAATTAATAAAATTGCTGAAATCATCTGTCATTTTACTGTTATAATTAATGAGCATTTTAATGGAAATGCTGCCATTCTTACACTCCTTGCGTTTATTTTTGTGACCAACATACCTTGACAAACTACCATTTAAGCACCACGACGGCATACATAAATTCATCGCAGTTCATTTACACATGCATTGGATTACTAATAAACTCTGGTGTTACCTGGCATCGTTTCACTTCATCTATTACATTGTTCAGAGCTTATAAATATTAACTCCCGAGGAACGTGATAATAATCACTGAAAATGATAGTGTTATTCATAATGTTCTGCCAGATAAGAACATATGGAACTTAGGACCAGATAATTATCAGGTTACCGTCCTGTGGGCACTTGGCAGTAGCACTCCTGTTTAGAAAATATATTTAGCATTGATTCTTGCTCATAAGTGAAAAAATATTCCTGTAACACATTGAAGATCATTTATCATTTCCTTACAGATGAAGAAGTAATGAAAAAAGTCCATTCAGTTAACTGTATTAATGGGTAAATTTCAATAACACTACTGCATGTTAGAGGAAATATGCTCCAATGGATTATTCGATTGGTAAGTGATTTAATTTAAAAATATTTAAATGTTCATTTAGACCTAAAATGATTCTCATGGAAATGCTGGACTTATTTGCATAGTTTATATACTGGTAAAATTAAACACAGGGGACAATTGTGCAGCTTCCGAGACTGCAGTAAAGGAGAAGCCTAATAAATCTTATTACAGGAGCCAAGGATAAGATTAGTCCATCCTTGGTAAGGCCTTGTTCACATGTCTATTCTTGTTTTTTCCACACTAACACATTATATAATCCTGTAAATGGGGCTATTCGCATTAGGCTTTTTTATTTAAAACTGATGGTCTACATAAAAAATGAAGACGCCCTACTTTGGTCCATATTGGTCCATTGAAGTGAATGGTCAATTAAAAAATAAACTGCAAATGGATCCAGACCGCCTAAGTGTGTTGTACATTTTTCACTGTCTATTCGATAGAAAAAACTTGGAAAAAAGTCTATCAGGTTTTTTTTGCATGCTAGAAAAATGAATGACATCTAAATGGTAAAAGAGGAAGCACATAGAAAAAAAGGATAAAAATTGGATTGAGCGCACTGGCAAAAAAATTCTCAATTTTTCTGTGATTGAGAAAAAATTGTGACATATAAATTTGGGTATGCGCATAAATGAGAGATTAGAAACTATTCAGTAAATGAAAAATTGTGATAAGCTGCAGTTAGTGACATGAGTAAAGTGTACATGGCTGGTATACATCACAAATGATCCATTAAATATTCATAGCATATATCCATAGCTTAGCGTTTGAAAGATCAACAGTAAATTGGATCAAAAAGCATCATTTTCACAATAGACAAATAGGGAGACAATGGTGATTTCCAATGGAAATTAAATATACTGTACATAGAAACTGGATCACATGTGAAACATCACGTTAATACATACTGATCTGTACAACCTTTTTACAACCTCCCTTTTACCAAACTCTCCCCTCTCCAATCTGTCTTGAATGCTGCAGCCAGGATTATATTCCTCACCAATCGTTATTCCGATGCCTCTACCTTGTGCCAGTCATTACACTGGTTACCCATCCACTCCAGAATACAGTACAAACTTATTACCCTCATCCACAAAGCACTCCATGGCTCAGCACCACCCTACATCTCCTCCCTAGTCTCAGTCTACCACCCTACCCATGTTCTCCATTCTGCTAATGACCCGAGGTTAACATCCTCAATAATCAGAACCTCCCACTCCCGTCTCCAAGACTTTTCACGTGCTGCGCCAATTCTTTGGAATGCACTACCCAGGTTAATACAATTAATCCCCAATCCTCACAGTTTTAAGTGTGCCTTAAAAACACATTTGTTCAGACCGGCGTACCACCTCAACGCATTAACCTAACTATCCCTGTGTTGCCCATTCAACATTTTTACCATAACCAGGTTCCTCGCACCATGTTTTCACACGCTTTATGCATTTAATAGCCCTCTGTGTCTGTACTGCTACATACTTAGGCTGATAACCGGTTCATGCAGCATTACATGAACACCCAATTCTTACACTATGGCTTTTCCGAACAACGAAAGCAATTGTTACCATCCACCTTTCGTGTATCCCCTTTTTACTCATAGATTGTAAGCTTGTGAGCAGGGCCCTCATTCCTGGCAGGCCCACAGAAGCGCACATCCCATGAGGGAGAGTGAAAGGGAATGCACAGTATCTGCACATAGAAATATTAGCAGGGAAGCGCTCTATATTTGGTTAACTCAATGTAAACTGCCAGTGAGGTATTCATAGGATCAAATAGCTGTATATATCTTATTGAGTAAACATTATCCGCATATAACGTGCCAGAGAAAAATTAACAAATATATTTAAAGTGACAGTGCACAAACCTACATCTATCTAGCATACCACTAACAGCACTTCAACATTATGTCCTACTACTGTATGTCAAAGACTATTGTCATGAATAAAATACGTTAGTACAAAAAGAGATACAATAACATGATCATGTTTAAAGTGACAGTGCATAATGTAGAGAAAAGCCAACCACTAAAAAAATATATAAAAATTGGCATGATGGCAAATGAGGATGAATAATGGATAGCAATATGTGACGCCCAGGAGACCGGGATACCCAGCACCGGACCAATGGGGTCTGTCTCTTGAGGGGGATGTCACGGGTGGCTTGACCCGGTGCTGTGGCCTCAGGCAATGCACAGTGTAAGGGGTATCGTGAGGGGACAGGCACTTACTTGATCAGCAGCAGGTTCTCCCAGCGGCGATGATCCCGATCCTGGATAGATGGCTATTGTCCAAATGAAAGACTGAGGCACTGAAACGTTTAACCAGTTTACTTTAACATAAAAGGATTTACAACCAGTCCTGTCACCGGAGTCTGTATGGGAACTCTGAGTTACTTTGACCCTGCCGGGGTCTTCGCCTCTTATTGTGCGCAATTTCTGTGTGGCCCTGCTGCTGCATGTGAACTGGCTGCCGGCCCAATCTGTCCCCTCCGGGTCCTGGTTCGACGGGCAACCCGAGTCCTTTTATCGGTTTACCCCCTCTGGGAGTACCGCTGAACTCTGTGTCTGTTGCTGCGTCTGGCCCTAGTGAAGCTGATATCACCTCACGTTTTTCCGGTTGTTGTATTATATATAATGAATACAGCCACGGATCCGGTATCCGTCTTTGCGCCTGTTCTGGGTAGTGATTAATGCTACCCGGTTCTCACAATGTCCTTTTTCTCTATCCCTCTTCTCCTCAGGCCGGTGATTTAGGCCTGGTAACAGTCACAGGGCTGTTAGAGATTCAACTGTATGATCTCTCACTATCAGCTCCTTGGCCCAACTGCCATTTCTTCTCTCAGACCAGAATGGATCAAGGGGAGTCTCTGGAGCTCCCCCTTCTGGCCGGAGGTGGTAGTGCAGTCTTGCTATTTTAGTATTTGTACTTACTGTCAGTAACTATTTTTGTGGCAAATACCCCTAGGGGTGCCACATTCCCCCTTAGTTAAGAACAGTACTCCGGGACTGTGGGACAATAACATTTTGAAATAACAATTAATATGTACAGAGTCTTAAAAATGAAAAGTTACAAAAACCACTCAAGGAAACAAAAATAGAGTTCTGTAAAAAGTCACTTCAAATAGCGTCCATTAATACAGTTCTATCCTTGAAGGTATTAGGAACGGCACTGTACTTAGTGTCCAGGAATTTAGTTCCATTTTTCCAACGGAGTTATCAATATAAAGTCTAAAGAAAGTTCAAAAAGAGCAAAAAGCAAAGTTCAAAAAGCAGTCTTTCCGGAGCTTTGATTTAGTGCCTCCGGGCTGATAAAAAGTTCAAGAATATGCACTAAGTTCATACAGACAAGTCTCTGTAGGCACTGGGCTTAAACGTTGCAGACTGATAGCAATGACTATACTACATTTTCTGTTTAACTGTATACGGCATAACATATATACAATTCACATTATGAGCTTTATAGTTGGTAATCTGCATACCTGGCCGGTAATTGACCCTGGGTACTACGCTGTGATCTACGTAATAGCGGTGTCTCTTCATGTGGTGTACTACTGTCTACTGCGGATGTAGTATCTGCCCGCTCTGCTAAAGATAATTCCACGACTATGGAGTTGGCAAGTCCACCGTGAATGGGATTACTCTGACCAGGAATCTGTTCTTCCTGGCCTGGAACCTCCTGTAGTATGGGGTCAGCCTCTTCCTGTCTTGGGACTTCTGGTATTGGGTTCGGTGTTGGGTAAAAGGCCACCATGGGAACCACTACTGCACCATGGTATGTTAGTAGGGTTTTGGGAAAGTCTCCTATACAGGTGTGATACACTTCCTCTTCTTTTTCCTTTACTGGTTGAACCTGTATGGGTTGAATAACTTCTGGTTCTGGCTGGACAACGTCTGGCTCTTTCAATGCTTCCGGACATAATTTAAGATTGTCTCTTGACACTAGTACAGATGTTAAGCCTCCGTTTTTGCTAATGAGACACATTTTAGGATTATCCACTCTTGTTGGTAAAACTGTGTAGGGTACGGCTTCCCACTGATTGTCCAGTTTATTGGTTCGACGATTTCTCTTGAGCACTTGGTCACCCGGTCTTAATGGGGTCGCTAGAGCATTCTGGTTGAAAGTTCGCTCTTGTCTTTCTCTAGTTTGCTGAAGGCTTCTTTCCACACTCTCTTGCACTTGGCGATACTGCTTTTGCCGTATGATATCCCAATTGGAGTCTTGAACTTCTGCGTCTGGTTTCAGAATTCCCATTTCTAGATCGATTGGTAATTGGCCGGGTCTTGCACGCATAAGGTAAGCTGGGGTGCAGTTGGTGGAGCTCACCGGGACATGATTATACAGATCCACCAAGTCAGGCAATTTCTCTGGCCATTGATTCCTTTCTGTCTCAGGTAAAGTCTTTAGTAGGTCTATTACAATATGGTTCATCTTCTCTTCCCGGACCGGCTTGGTGTCAACTTCACGTGGTCCATGGCTACAAGTTCAAGTGGTTGTTTGGTGATTATGGGCTGCAGTGGTGCTCTTTGGTTCTTTTGATCGTTTCTTCTGAGGTTACACGGGCCACAATTTCTGCACCACTGTTCGATTGATTTTCTCATCCCGACCCAATAAAATCTTTCTCTTAGAAGTACTTCTAACTTTTTCCAACCGAAGTGACCAGCACCATTATGGTAAGCTTCGAGGACCATCTTCACATCTTGTTTAGGCACAATAATCTGCCAAACCAATTCATGTGTTTTCGGATTGGTGTATCTTCTACAGAGCTTCCCTTGATACAGGAACATTTTGCCTCTCTCTTTCCAGAGTTGATGCGTCTCTTCTGGGGCATCCTCATAGGGATATGCACTTTGCTCAGTCAACAGTTCCTTCACCAACTTCACAGCCGGATTGCTGTCTTGGGTGTCAGCCCATCTATGGTGTGCTAACGGATTAAAATTCACCTCTTGTTGTTTCTGATAGGTGCTTGACTGATGATGTTTTGCCTTGGGACGATGGAAGGCTGGTAGTTCAATTTCTTCAAGCTCCCCCGTTTCCTCTTCTACATCTCTCAAGTGTGGCATCCGGGATAGGGCATCGGCATTTCCATTCTTGCGACCTGCTCGATACTTGATTATGAAGTTGTAATTAGATAACCGGGCTATCCATCGCTGTTCTAACGCACCTAATTTGGCTGTGTCCAGGTGGGTCAACGGATTGTTGTCAGTATAGACAATAAATTCTGCAGCGGCCAGATAGTGTTTGAAACGCTCCGTCACAGCCCAAACTACTGCCAGTAGTTCCAATTTGAAGGAGCTGTAATTTTCTGAATTTCTTTCAGTAGGCCGGAGCTTTCTACTTGCAAAGGCGATGACTTTCTCCCGACCTTCTTGCTTTTGTGACAGCACCGCTCCTAGTCCCACATTACTGGCATCGGTGTAGAGGATGAAAGGTTTATGGTAATCTGGGTATGCCAGAACCTCTTCTCCGGTTAGTGCCTTCTTTAGTTGTTCAAAGGAGTCTTCCCTTTCGTCGTTCCACTGAAAAGGAGGGTTTCGGTTTGAAGGTTTCTTCGTCTGCCCTACCAAGGTGTCTTGCAAGGGTGCTGCCAACTTGGTAAATCCTTTTATAAATCTGCGATAGTAACCCACCAATCCCAGGAATTGTCTCACTTCTTTTGCGCTGGTAGGTCTTGGCCAATCCCTTATGGCGCTTATTTTCTCGGGATCTGGTGCTACTCCCTCCGAACTCACGATGTGTCCCAGGTACTGTACCTTTGGCTTGAGAAGGTGACATTTGGATGGCTTGACTTTCATGCCATACCTGGATAAGGCTTCGAACACTTCTGCCAGGTCTATTAAGTGTTGTTCGTAAGTCTTTGAGTAGACGATCACATCATCTAGGTACAGGAGGACGGTCTCGAAGTTCTTGTGTCCGAGGCAGCATTCCATCAGCCGCTGGAAGGTACTGGATGCGTTGCAGAGTCCGAACGGCATGCGATTAAATTCACATAGACCCATTGGTGTGGTGAATGCCGTCTTTTCCTTATCTCTCTCAGCCACAGGGACTTGCCAATACCCGCTTGTTAAGTCTAAGGTGGAAAAATAATTAGCAGATTTCAAAGCAGTTAAGGACTCTTCTATCCTAGGCAAGGGGTAGGCGTCTTTATGGGTGATGTTATTAATCTTCCGGTAGTCTACGCACATTCTCATGGTTCCGTCCTTTTTTTTGACAATCACTAGAGGGGCCGCCCAGGGGCTACAGCTATCTCTTATTACCCCAGCCTGTTTCATTTCCCTCAGCATATCTTTTGCACATTGATAGTGAGCGGGCGGTATGGGTCTATATCTTTCTTTTATTGGGGGATGGTCACCTGTGGGGATTGTGTGTTCTACCCCTTCTATCCGTCCGAAGTCCAATGGGTGTTTACTGAAGACTTGTTCATATTCCGTCACTAGCCTATACACCCCTTGTTTTTGATGGGTAGGTGTTGAATTTATGCCCACGTGTAGCTGTTGGCACCAATCCTCCATTTCTCCATCTGAGCCATTGCCTTCCACCTGACAGATTGGTTCTAAGGGCTCAATGGTTGTGATGGCATTGTTGTCAACAGTATATAGCTTTGCCATTGTAGCATACCTTGGCAAAGTGACCTCTTCCTCTCCACAGTTCAAAAGTCGTACCGGCACTCGTCCCCGGTGTACCTCGACTATCCCTCGTGCTGTGAGTATAGTGGGCCTGCTGTCGGTGTACACTGGTTCTATTAAGGCTTGATAATCTCGTCCCTTAGTACCAATGGCTGCTCTACACCATACCAGCATTTCTGGTTTTGGTGGGATTACAATAGACGTTGGATCACTTACCCTCACACTGCCGATTTCTCCACCTGCAACTTCTACCTGTTGCCTTAACATCAATACTTTTATTTCCCTCCGGAGAACTCTCTGCTGGCAGGATTGGGCAGTTTCAGCAATTTGCTGTAAGACAGAAATGACTTCGGAAAAGCAGTTCTCTAACACATTCATTCCTATCAATACAGTTGGTTCACAGTTCAGCCGGTCAACATCAACAACAATTATACCCTGTTTCTTCAGTTCTACTTTACCAATCTTTATGGTCATCTCCCTGAATCCTAGTTTCGGTACCAACTTACCATTACTGGCCCATATATCTAGTTCAACATCAGAGGGCCCTTTATCAATATCTGCCTCAGCCCAGTACCTCTTATAAAGGATATACGGTATAGATGAAATCTGGGAACCTGTGTCCAGCAAAGTGTTGAGGGGAATTCCGTCCAGCACGATAGGGATAATGGGTCGTCCTCCGATGTACCTGTCGTGCCAGGGTGTTGGGCCTTGAAAGTTCATTCCTGCGAAGCGGCCCGCATTCCCAGGGGATTCCCGTTTAAATCACAATCTCGTGCAAAGTGGCCCGGCTGCTGGCAACGGCGGCAAATGGGCTGTCCATCCGGTTGGTAGCGGTCGCGGGGTCGTCCTCTCCATGTCGGGTATCTCCGGGGTCTCATCCATGGAACATCCTCTCTACAGTTTGCCAACTCCATCTTGTGTCCTCTCATCTCCTGCATGGTTTTAGCCATTGAAGCAACAACATCAGCTAAAGAGTCAAGCTTTTGTTGAAGAGCCTCATTAGTACTGGGCCCCAGGGGCTTAGCAATGGCCCCAGACATAGCTGATGTCACTGGCACTCCCTGTTGTTGAGGTGCCTCTGCCATGGGTTGCGCAGGATCCTGATCCCGAGGTGCCTCTGCCAGCTGGAGACGTATAGCGCTCTCCTTTAATTGGGCAAATGTCAATTCAGGGTTCTTAAAAACAAGCATGCTCACATGCCCCCGGTGAGAAGGGGTGTAGAGTCCCTCAATAAATTGATCTCTTAGCAGTTTATCCGCTCCGGTGTTAAAAATGGGTTCAGCCAGTGTAAGTGATTTAAGGGCTTCCTGCAGGTTTAAGGCAAAGTCTCTCACGCCCTCATTAGCTTTTTGTTTGCAACTAAAGAATCGTATTTTGGCTTTGCTGCTGGCCGTGGTTTCAAATGTAGCTTTTAATCCAGCAAATATGCATTCAACAGTGCCTTTTAGATCAGCTGCCCATGCTGTGACTTCTCGCTTAGCATGGCCACTTAACTGCATCATCAGGAGACTAACACGCTGAACTTCACCCACAGGGAACATGTCAAAATGGGCCAGCATCTTTTCTCTGAAATCGTCAAGGGTATTAGGCTCACCTTCATACATTGGAAGCCATGGGCCACCCGGGGTATATGGCATCAGCACCGGCATGATGGGCGCCACTCCTTGCACCGCTGCGCTGCCGGACTCTCTATTGACACTCTGTCTTTCAGCTGCATTAGCGTTGCCGAGTGCTGCGGCGTCTCCGTGCTGCGACATACTGTGCCCCCTTAGTTAATCCGGACCCTTCCGGTCCTCCGCTTCCGTCGGGATAGTGTAGATTCATTCCGCTGTGCAGCAGGATCGATTTTCCCCTTGCTCTGATGTCAGAGCGCTCAGCTTGGTGCCGCCCACAATGACACGCCCCCTGCTGCTCCCACCCACCGCGCTCTGTAATGGCGGATTCTGAAGTTTTTCAGTTAGACTGGGGCTCAGGTGATGGCGTAGCTCAATTAACAGTCTCGTGCCTAACGGTTATGAAGTGATTACCTCAGGGGATGGCGGCCATCTTTACTCCATTATAACCAATGGGGAAAAGTCACTTTCAATAGTTTTCAATGGGGAATGGATTTTTCTTTAATAAAGTCAATTTTTAAGATTTTTCATCCCAGTTTTCACAGTTTTGGGCTCCAATCACGGCACACAATACCCGGTATACGGGCTGGCTAGATCCTGTTCGTGACGCCAATTGTGATGCCCAGGAGACCGGGATACCCAGCACCGGACCAATGGGGTCTGTCTCTTGAGGGGGATGTCATGGGTGGCTTGACCCGGTGCTGTGGCCTCAGGCAATGCACAGTGTAAGGGGTATCGTGAGGGGACAGGCACTTACTTGATCAGCAGCAGGTTCTCCCAGCGGCGATGATCCCGATCCTGGATAGATGGCTATTGTCCAAATGAAAGACTGAGGCACTGAAACGTTTAACCAGTTTACTTTAACATAAAAGGATTTACAACCAGTCCTGTCACCGGAGTCTGTATGGGAACTCTGAGTTACTTTGAGCCTGCCGGGGTCTTCGCCTCTTATTGTGCGCAATTTCTGTGTGGCCCTGCTGCTGTATGTGAACTGGCTGCCGGCCCAATCTGTCCCCTCCGGGTCCTGGTTCGACGGGCAACCCGAGTCCTTTTATCGGTTTACCCCCTCTGGGAGTACCGCTGAACTCTGTGTCTGTTGCTGCGTCTGGCCCTAGTGAAGCTGATATCACCTCACGTTTTTCCGGTTGTTGTATTATATATAATGAATACAGCCACGGATCCGGTATCCGTCTTTGCGCCTGTTCTGGGTAGTGATTAATGCTACCCGGTTCTCACAATGTCATTTTTCTCTATCCCTCTTCTCCTCAGGCCGGTGATTTAGGCCTGGTAACAGTCACAGGGCTGTTAGAGATTCAACTGTATGACCTCTCACTATCAGCTCCTTGGCCCAACTGCCATTTCTTCTCTCAGACCAGAATGGATCAAGGGGAGTCTCTGGAGCTCCCCCTTCTGGCCGGAGGTGGTAGTGCAGTCTTGCTATTTTAGTATTTGTACTTACTGTCAGTAACTATTTTTGTGGCAAATACCCCTAGGGGTGCCACAAATACATAAGGATGAACATAATAAAGAAAAAATAAACAATGAAAAATTATGAATATAATAAAAATAATAAATACATATGGCATTTGGTTGTCAAAATTGCTGTCATATTAGGTATACCATAAACAGTTGTACCATTTCATTTTATAGTAGAACACATTAATGCATACCATTGGTTTGATAGGGATGAAATGAAGGCATTACAGAGGAATGGAAACAAAGTGAGTGTAAAAGGTGAGTGTAATAGACAAATAAAAAAGGGGGTGACCAAGAGGTAAGCTATAACCCCAAGTGGATACAGTAACAAAGTGATGAAACTTGTGCTTTATTACTGAATACCAAGGTGAGAAAAATAACACACAAGAACCATGTGTGGTTGATGAATATTAATAAACAAATATGTGACTAATAAAGAGGTGTTAACCTGGCAATAATTTTGCGAACAGGTGTTATGTATATATTGTGGTAAAGAATAGTAGGGAATTCAGGAGAGTATAGTTGATTCACAACTCAGCCTCTAGCTCTTTCGCCTCTTCAGAAAGTTCCAAAAATAAAAGCAGCGAGTCGTCAGTGGATGCTCCCGGTCAGGAACAAGACATTTCCTTGTGTCCTTCACCCAAACCAAAAGTGAAGGATGCGTCTGGCGACACTAGAGGTTACTCCATGTAGCTCTTTACACATACCGTGCCTGGGTAAGAACGGGAAATTGTTAACTGCCCATTACAAGATGAATCGGACATGGAGTGCACTGATGCACAGCCACAGCTAGATTATAATGCTGTTCCATTGACTCAGATCACTACATTGCCCTCGCAATGTACTGAGCCAGAATCTGACCCTGATGAGACTATGGTGCCCCGTCCCGAACGCTATAGCACCTTACACGGTGACACAGAGGAAGGTGCAAATGACATTGAAGAGGAGGTGATAGATGACCCAGTTGTTAACCCAGATTGGCAGCCATTGGGGGAAGAGGGTGCCGCTGCCAATCATAGGAAGAGTGCGGTGTGGCAATTTTTTAACCAAGATTCGAATGATCAGTCAAAAGTTATGTGTAAGACATGCTCAAAGACCTTTAGCAGAGGGACGAATCTTCAAAATTTAAATACAACGTGCATGCTTAGACATTTAACCAGCATGCACTTGCAAGCCTGGACTAACTACCAAATGTCCTGTACCGTTGGTGCACCTGCTCAGAATGAAGGTAGTCAGCAACGCTACATTGCTTCCCTCACTGTAAGCCCACCGGTTAGGACACCACCAGCAGCAAATGTGGAGGTACCATGGCAAGGCCAAAGCAGTCAGGGAATCACAAGGTTATTGGTAGGAAAAGCTGTATGTAGGCCAACATCGAGAATACCATCACCAACCCTCTCTCAATCCGCCATGTCCACCAACACCACCGCTAGTTCCACCATATGCACCTCTCCAGTCCAGCTCACCCTACAAGAGACTCTCGTTAGGAAAAGAAAGTACTCATCCTCTCATCCACGTACACAGGTTTTGAACGCCCATATTGCTAGACTAATCTCGTTAGATATGATGCCCTACCGGTTGGTTGAAAGCGAAGCTTTCTAAGCCCTGATGGCCTACGCAGTACCATGCCATGACCTACCCAGTCGACACTTCTTTGTGAGAAATTGTTGTGAATTCTGTTGTCGAACTCCCTCCTGTGTTCGTGAATGGTACTTCGGCGAGTTCTGTCTATGGGCTCCCTCTGGTGGCTATGAGTGAAGCTGCTGCTTCTGAGGTTCCTTACACAGGTGACGTGGTTTATCCTTTGATTAGCTTCTCTATTTAACTCCACTCAGATCGTTACTCCATGCCAGCTGTCAATGTTTTAGCATTGGTTCAGTTCGCTCCTGGATCTGCCTGGTGACCTGTCTTCTCCTGCAGAAGCTAAGTTCCTTATTGTTATTTTTGCTCATTGTTTCTTTGTCCAGCTGGTTATCCTGATTTTGTCTTGCTAGCTGGAAGCTCTGGGATGCAGAGTGCCCCCCCCCGCACCGTGAGTTGGTGCGGAGGTCTTTTTTGCACACTCTGCGTGGTCATTTGTAGGTTTTTGTGCTGACCGCAAAGATTCCTTTCCTATCCTCTGTCTATTTAGTAAGTCTGGCCTCTCTTTGCTGAAACCTATTTCATTTCTGCGTTTGTGACTTTCATCTTTTCTCACAGTCATTATATGTGGGGGGCTGCCTATTCCTTTGGGGAATTTCTCTGAGGCAAGGTAGGCTTTATTTTCTATCTCTAGGGCTAGCTAGCTCTGAGGCTGTGACGAGGCACCTAGGGAGAGTCAGGAGCGCTCCACGGCTATTTTTAGCGTGTGTGATAGGATTAGGGCTTGCGGTCAGCAGAGCTCCCACTGTTGTGAATTCTGTGGCAGAGCTCCCTCCTGTGGTCACAAGTGGTACTTCGGCTGATTCTCTCTGTGAGCTTCCGTTGGTGGAGGAAAGTGGTACTGCGGCTTCTGAGTTTCCTTCCTCAGGTGATGTGGGGAAGTCGTTAGGTGCTGCTCTATTTAACTCCACCTAGTGCTTTGATCCTGGCCTCCAGTCAATGTTCTAGTATTGTACCTGTTTCCTCCTGGATCGTTCCTGTGGCCTGCTGCTCTGCATAGCTAAGTTCCACTTTTGCTATTTTGTTTGCTGTTTTTTTCTGTCCAGCTTGTCTATTTGTTTTTTCCTGCTTACTGGAAGCTCTGGGACGCAGAGGGTGTACCTCCGTGCCGTTAGTTCGGTACGGAGGGTCTTTTTGCCCCCTTTGCGTGGTTTTTGTAGGGTTTTGTGTTGACCGCAAAGTTACCTTTCCTATCCTCGCTCTGTTCAGAAAGTTGGGCCTCACTTTGCTAAATCTATTTCATCTCTACGTTTGTTTTTTCATCTTAACTCACAGTCATTATATGTGGGGGCTGCCTTTTCCTTTGGGGTATTTCTCTGAGGCAAGGTAGGCTTATTTTCTGTCTTCAGGCTAGCTAGTTTCTCAGGCCGTGCCGAGTTGCATAGGGAGCGTTAGGCGCAATCCACGGCTGCCTTTAGTGTTGTTGGAGAGGATTAGGGATTGCGGTCAACAGAGTTTCCACGTCTCAGAGCTCGTTCTTGTTTTTTGGGTTATTGCCAGGTCACTGTATGTGCGCTGACCTCTATGTCCATTGTGGTACTGAATTACCTTTCATAACAGTACTGGAGGCCAAAAGTACTAATGATTCTCAATAGAGGGAAAAAAGGAGTTCTGAGACCATTTTTTTTCTTTGCACTGTGTTTTGCCTTTTTTTTCCCCTAGACATTTGGGTGGTTCAGGACACAGGTGTAGCAATGGACATTATAGGTCTGTCTTCATGTATGGATCAGCTCACGGCAAGAGTACAAAGTATTCAAGTCTTTGTGGTTCCGAATTCTATGTTAGAACCGAGAATTCCTATTCCTGATTTGTTTTTTGGAGATAGAACTAAATTTCTGAGTTTCAAAAATAATTGTAGGCTATTTCTGGCTTTGAAACCTCGCTCCTCTGGTGACCCAGTTCAACAAGTTAGGATCGATATTTCTTTTTTGCGTGGTGACCCTCAGGACTGGGCATTTTCTCTTGCGTCAGGAGATCCTGCATTAAGTAATATCGATGCGTTTTTCCTGGCGCTCGGATTGCTGTACGATGAGCCTAATTCTGTGGATCAGGCAGAGAAGAATTTGCTGGCTCTGTGTCAGGGTCAGGATGAAATAGAGGTATATTGTCAGAAATTTAGAAAGTGGTCCGTACTTACTCAGTGGAATGAAGGTGCGCTCGCAGCTATTTTCAGAAAAGGTCTCTCTGAAGCCCTTAAGGATGTCATGGTGGGATTTCCTATGCCTGCTGGTCTGAATGAGTCTATGTCTTTGGCCATTCAGATCGGTCGACGCTTGCACGAGCGTAAATCTGTGCACTATTTGGCGGTATTACCTGAGCTTAAACCTGAGCCTATGCAGTGCGATAGGACTTTGACCAGAGTTGAACGGCAAGAACACAGACGTCTGAATGGGCTGTGTTTCTACTGTGGTGATTCCACTCATGCTATCTCTGATTGTCCTAAGCGCACTAAGCGGTTCGCTAGGTCTGCCACCATTGGTATGGTACAGTCAAAATTTCTTCTGTCCGTTACCTTGATCTGCTCTTTGTCATCGTATTCTGTCATGGCATTTGTGGACTCAGGCGCTGCTCTGAATTTGATGGACTTGGAGTATGCTAGGCATTGTGGGTTTTTCTTGGAGCCCTTGCAGTGTCCTATTCCATTGAGAGGAATTGATGCTACGCCTTTGGCCAAGAATAAGCCTCAGTACTGGACCCAGCTGACCATGTGCATGGCTCCTGCACATCAGGAGGTTATTCGCTTTCTGGTGTTGCATAATCTGCATGATGTAGTCGTGTTGGGGTTGCCATGGCTACAAGTCCATAATCCAGTATTAGATTGGAAATCCATGTCTGTGTCCAGCTGGGGTTATCAAGGGGTACATGGTGATGTCCCATTTCTGACTATTTCGTCATCCACCCCTTCTGAGGTTCCTGAGTTCTTGTCTGATTACCGGGATTTATTTTATGAGCCCAAGTCCGATACCCTACCTCCGCATAGGGATTGTGATTGTGCTATTGATTTGATTCCTGGTAGTAAATTCCCAAAAGGTCGACTGTTTAATTTATCTGTGCCTGAGCACGCCGCTATGCGGAGTTATGTGAAGGAGTCTTTGGAGAAGGGGCATATTCGCCCGTCATCGTCGCCATTAGGAGCAGGGTTCTTTTTTGTAGCCAAGAAGGATGGTTCACTGAGACCTTGTATAGATTACCGCCTTCTAAATAAGATCACGGTTAAATTTCAGTACCCCTTGCCATTGTTATCTGATTTGTTTGCTCGGATTAAGGGGGCTAGTTGGTTCACCAAGACAGATCTTCGTGGTGCGTATAATCTTGTGTGTATTAAGCGAGGCGATGAGTGGAAAACTGCATTTAATACGCCCGAGGGCCATTTTGAGTATCTAGTAATGCCATTCGGACTTGCCAATGCTCCATCAGTGTTTCAGTCCTTTATGCATGACATCTTCCGAGAGTACCTGGATAAATTCCTGATTGTGTACTTAGATGACATTTTGATCTTCTCGGATGATTGGGAGTCTCATGTGAAGCAGGTCAGAACGGTGTTTCAGGTCCTGCGTGCTAATTCTTTGTTTGTGAAGGGATCAAAGTGTCTCTTTGGTGTTCAGAAGGTTTCATTTTTGGGGTTCATCTTTTCCCCTTCTACTATCGAGATGGACCCTGTTAAGGTCCAAGCCATCCATAATTGGACTCAGCCGACATCTCTGAAAAGTCTGCAAAAGTTCCTGGGCTTTGCTAATTTTTATCGTCGCTTCATCTGCAATTTTTCTAGTATTCCTAAACCATTGACCGATTTGACCAAGAAAGGTGCTGATGTGGTCAATTGGTCTTCTGCTGCTGTGGAAGCTTTTCAAGAGTTGAAGCGTCGTTTTTCTTCTGCCCCTGTGTTGTGTCAACCAGATGTTTCGCTTCCGTTCCAGGTCGAGGTTGATGCTTCTGAGATTGTAGCAGGGGCTGTTTTGTCGCAGAGAAGTTCTGATTGCTCGGTGATGAAACCATGCGCCTTCTTTTCCAGGAAGTTTTCGCCTGCTGAGCGAAATTATGATGTGGGCAATCGTGAGTTGCTGGCCATGAAGTGGGCATTCGAGGAGTGGCGTCATTGGCTTGAAGGAGCTAAGCATCGCGTGGTGGTCTTGACTGATCATAAGAACTTGACTTATCTCGAGTCCGCCAAGCGGTTGAATCCTAGACAAGCTCGTTGGTCGTTGTTTTTTGCCCGTTTTGACTTTGTGATTTCATACCTTCCGGGCTCTAAAAATGTGAAGGCGGATGCTCTGTCTAGGAGTTTTGTGCCCGACTCTCCAGGTGTATCTGAGCCGGCGGGTATCCTCAAAGAGGGAGTAATTGTGTCTGCCATCTCCCCTGATTTGCGGCGGGTGCTGCAGAAATTTCAGGCTAATAAACCTGATCGTTGCCCAGCGGAGAAACTGTTTGTCCCTGATAGGTGGACGAATAAAGTCATCTCTGAGGTTCATTGTTCGGTGTTGGCTGGTCATCCTGGAATCTTTGGTACCAGAGAGTTAGTGGCTAGATCCTTTTGGTGGCCATCTCTGTCGCGGGATGTGCGTACTTTTGTGCAGTCCTGTGGGATTTGTGCTCGGGCTAAGCCCTGCTGTTCTCGTGCCAGTGGGTTGCTTTTGCCCTTGCCGGTCCCGAAGAGGCCTTGGACACATATCTCTATGGATTTTATTTCAGATCTTCCCGTCTCTCAAAAGATGTCAGTCATTTGGGTGGTCTGTGATCGCTTCTCTAAGATGGTCCATTTGGTACCCTTGTCTAAATTGCCTTCCTCCTCTGATTTGGTGCCATTGTTTTTCCAGCATGTGGTTCGTTTACATGGCATTCCAGAGAATATCGTTTCTGACAGAGGTTCCCAGTTTGTTTCGAGGTTTTGGCGAGCCTTTTGTGGTAGGATGGGCATTGACTTGTCTTTTTCCTCGGCTTTCCATCCTCAGACTAATGGCCAGACCGAACGAACCAATCAGACCTTGGAAACATATCTGAGATGCTTTGTTTCTGCTGATCAGGATGACTGGGTGTCCTTTTTGCCTTTGGCTGAGTTCGCCCTTAATAATCGGGCCAGCTCCGCTACCTTGGTTTCATCGTTTTTCTGCAACTCTGGGTTCCATCCTCGTTTCTCTTAAGGGCAGGTTGAGTCTTCGGACTGTCCTGGTGTGGATACTGTGGTGGACAGGTTGCAGCAGATTTGGACTCATGTAGTGGACAATTTGACTTTGTCCCAGGAGAAGGCTCAACGTTTCGCTAATCGCAGACGCTGTGTGGGTCCCCGACTTCGGGTTGGGGACTTGGTTTGGTTATCTTCTCGTCATATTCCTATGAAGGTTTCCTCTCCTAAGTTTAAACCTCGTTTTATTGGTCCGTATAGGATTTCTGAGGTTCTTAATCCTGTGTCTTTTCGTCTGACCCTTCCAGATTCTTTTTCCATACATAACGTATTCCATAGGTCATTGTTGCGGAGATACGTGGCACCTATGGTTCCATCTATTGATCCTCCTGCCCCGGTTTTGGTGGAGGGGGAGTTGGAGTATATTGTGGAGAAGATTTTGGATTCTCGTGTTTCAAGGCGGAAACTCCAGTATCTGGTTAAGTGGAAGGGTTATGCTCAGGAAGATAATTCCTGGGTCTTTGCCTCTGATGTCCATGCTCCCGATCTTGTTCGTGCCTTTCATATGGCTCATCCTGGTCATCCTGGGAGCTCTGGTGAGGGTTCGGTGACCCCTCCTCAAGGGGGGGTACTGTTGTGAATTCTGTGGCAAAGCTCCCTCCTGTGGTCACAAGTGGTACTTCGGCTGATTCTCTCTGTGAGCTTCCGTTGGTGGAGGAAAGTGGTACTGCGGTTTCTGAGTTTCCTTCCTCAGGTGATGTGGGGAAGTCGTTAGGTGCTGCTCTATTTAACTCCACCTAGTGCTTTGATCCTGGCCTCCAGTCAATGTTCTAGTATTGTACCTGTTTCCTCCTGGATCGTTCCTGTGGCCTGCTGCTCTGCATAGCTAAGTTCCACTTTTGCTATTTTGTTTGCTGTTTTTTTCTGTCCAGCTTGTCTATTTGTTTTTTCCTGCTTGCTGGAAGCTCTGGGACGCAGAGGGTGTACCTCCGTGCCGTTAGTTCGGTACGGAGGGTCTTTTTGCCCCCTTTGCGTGGTTTTTGTAGGGTTTTGTGTTGACCGCAAAGTTACCTTTCCTATCCTCGCTCTGTTCAGAAAGTTGGGCCTCACTTTGCTAAATCTATTTCATCTCTACGTTTGTTTTTTCATCTTAACTCACAGTCATTATATGTGGGGGCTGCCTTTTCCTTTGGGGTATTTCTCTGAGGCAAGGTAGGCTTATTTTCTGTCTTCAGGCTAGCTAGTTTCTCAGGCCGTGCCGAGTTGCATAGGGAGCGTTAGGTGCAATCCACGGCTGCCTTTAGTGTTGTTGGAGAGGATTAGGGATTGCGGTCAACAGAGTTCCCATGTCTCAGAGCTCGTTCTTGTTTTTTGGGTTATTGCCAGGTCACTGTATGTGCGCTGACCTCTATGTCCATTGTGGTACTGAATTACCTTTCATAACATCCCACATCCCAGAGCTCGTCCTGTATGAGTTTAACTATCAGGTCGGGTGCTCCTAACCACCAGGTCACAACATAGTTCCACCATATGCACCTCTCCAGTCCAGCTCATCCTACAAGAGACTCTCGTTAGGAAAAGAAAGTACTCATCCTCTCATCCACGTACACAGGTTTTGAACGCCCACATTGCTAGACTAATCTCGTTAGATATGATGCCCTACCGGTTGGTTGAAAGCGAAGCTTTCTAAGCCCTGATGGCCTACGCAGTACCATGCCATGACCTACCCAGTCGACACTTCTTTGTGAGAAAAGCCATACCAGCCCTTCACCAGCATGTCAAAAACCGCATTGTCCATGCACTGAGGCAATCAGTCAGTAGAAAGGTGCACCTCACAACAGATGCATGGACCAGTAGGCATGGCCAGGGACGTTACGTGTCCATGACGGCACATTGGGTTAATGTGGTGGATGCAGGGTCCACGGGGACAGCCATAGTGGGACAGTTCTGCCTAGTCCACGGTCTAGGAAACAGTTGGCTGTAGGCGTTCGCCACCCCTCCTCCTCCTCCTCCTCCAGAGGCGAAAGCTTGTCCACAGAACGCAGTCTTACGACCACTCCATCTGCAGCTGCCAGTGTTGCACACGAGGTGTCCCACTATCGAACAGCTAGTTTTAGCGTCAGCAGGCTGTGTTAGAAATGAAGTGTTTGGGTGACAACAGACACACCGCAGAAGTACTGGCCGAGTACTTGCAGCAACAAACTCAGTCATGGCTGGGCAGTGTACATCTTGAGGCAGGCAAGGTAGTCATAGATAATGGAAGGAATTTTATGGCTGCCATAGCCCTTTCAGAACTTAAACACATACCTTGCCTGGCTAACACCTTGAACCTGGGGGTGCAGTGCTTCCTCAAAAATTATCCGGAGTTACCAGCACTGCTCCTGAAGGTGCGAAGACTTTGCTCGCACATCCGCCGGTCGCCCGTACGCTCCAGCCATATGCTGAACCATCAGCGATCCCTGAATCTTCCCCAGCACCGCTTAATAATCGACGTTGCAACAAGGTGGAACTCCACACTACACATGGTTCAGAGACTGTGCGAACAGAGGCCTGCTGTAATTAATTTGTGGAAGGATACACATACACAAGCAGGCAGTTGGATGGCAGACATGGAGTTCTCTGGTGTGCAGTGGTCGAAGCTCCAAGATCTCTGTCAAGTCCTTCAGTGTTTTGAGGGATGCACATGGCTGGTAAGTGCAGATGACGCCATCATAAGCATGAGCATCCGACTAATGCATCTGCTGATGCAAAGTTTCATGCACATTAAGGAGCAGGCGTCTGCAGCCGAGGAGGAGGCCTTGATGACAATCAGCCATTGTCTGCTCAGGGAACTCTCCTGGATGAGGTGCCAGATGAAGAGGAGGATGATGGGGATGAATATTTATTGGAGGAGGATGCTTCACAGGGGGCAATAGAAACTGGTGGCGTTGCAAGGTCAGGTACAGGGTTTTTGGGGGACACAAGTGATGTTGATTTGCAAGAAAGTGCTCCTCAACCCAGCACAAGCAGTGAATTGACACCTGAAATATTGGCTCACATGGCTGAGTATGCCTTGCATATCTTAAAAAGGGACCCCGCATTATCAAAAGGATGACCGATGATGATTACTGGTTGGCCTGCCTCCTGGATCCACGATATAAAGGAAAATTTCAAAATATCATGCCACATGAGAACCTTGAGCAAATATTGGCTACCAAACAAGCAACTCTTGTAGACCGTTTGGTTCAGGCATTCCCAGCACACAGCAGCGGTGATGGTTCTCACACGAGCCGTAGGGGGCAACAAGGCAAAGGTGTTAGAGGTGCACAAATCCGAAGGGGCGTTGGACAGAGGGGTTTCATGACCAGGTTGTGGAGTGATTTCGTAGTGACCGCTGACACGACAGGTAGTGCTGCATCGATCCAAAGTGACAGGAGACAGCATTTGTCCAGTATGGTTACGAACTACTTTTCCTCCCTTATCGATGTTCTCCCTCACAGGTCATTCCCCTTTGATTATTGGGCATCTAAAATAGACACCTGGCCTGAATTGGCAGAATATGCATTACAGGAGCTCGCTTGCCCTACTTCTAGTGTGCTATCAGAAAGAGTCTTCAGTGCTGCTGGTTCAATACTGACCGGAAAAAGGACAAGTCTGGCTACCCAGAATGTTGATGATCTAACCTTCATTAAAATTAACCAATCATGGATTTCAAATGATTTTGCCCCACCTTCTCCTGCTGAGACGTAGCTTGCCTGAAAAATGTCTTGCTTTTGGCCTCCTCTTACTGACTTCTCCAATTCCGCCATTTGCAGCTGCTGAATATCCACCATTGGCCATTTTTATACCTCCCTAAATGGCCTGACTCCCCACACAGGGCCGTGGTCACCACCTGGCGCAAGCACCCCTGTGAGTGCCGTGTGCCTGGACAGGTGGGTGAGCCCACTCTTGGGCGACGGCACTGGCACAGGGTCCATCATAGTACAATGAAGTGTCTCTGACGGTGGTGGTGCACAACCAACGTCAGACACACCATCGTAATATGAGGGGCCCTGTGCCAGTACCGCCGCCCACGAGAGAGTGTTCCCCCCAGCTCGAACAGTGCTCTACCACTTTCAATACTTACCTCTCCCTGCTCCACCACTGTGTAGTCTGTGCTGTTAAATCCTTCAATGGCACTGCCAATACAAATCTGTTTAAATGATAGATGATAGTTAAAATATACAGGGGCCCTGGCCTCCTTTTAGACCAGTTAATTCTTTGCGCCTACTACATCTGTCTGCTACTCAGCAGAGGAGCCCACCCCAGTACCTAGCTATGCTGCCTGTTTAGTCCTGTTACCAATTTTGAACTGCATTTAGCCTACTTTATTATTTGGGCCTACTAACTGTGTCTGCGCCACTCATTACAGTTGTCCTCCACTGAACAAAGCTATGCCGTCTGTTTAGTCCTGTTACCAATTTTGAACTGCATTTAGCCAACTTTTTTAGTTGGGCCTACAAACTGTCTCTGCACCACTCATTAGAGTTGTCCTCCACTGAACAAAGCTATGCCGTCTGCTTTGTCATTTTACCAATTTTGAACTGCATTTAGCCTACTTTATTATTTGGGCCTATATCTGTGTTTCCTCCTCATCCTGCCCATTGCCCAGCCACTGCTAGATGAGTCTGCTGGTACATTGACCCAGACCACTACATTTCCCTTGCACTCTACACAGCCAGAATCTGACCCTGCTGAAAGTCAGCTTCCCCTTCCCGCATACTATACCACCTTACACGGAGACAAAGAGGAAGGTGCAGATGAAAGTGCAGGTTCCTTCATCAGGTGGGGGGGGGCATACTCCTTGGCAACATCACTGGCACAGGGCCCCTCATGGTATGCAAAAGTGTCTCTGGCAGTGGGAGGCGCCACCCGCCATCAAACACACCGCCGTACTATGAGGGGCCCTGTGCCAGTGCCAAGTGCCAACGAGTGGGCCCCCCCGCTTGCTCAGGATCACAGCACTTGCAAAGTTGAAATACTTACCTCTCCCTGCTCCACCGCCATTACGTATTCCACATTTCCTGGGCCCACGAAAATATTGAGCCAGCCCTACCTCCCCACAACGTTAGCCAAATGACCCCCTGTTTTCAATGCCTAACTATTATAATGTAAATTAAGATCGACAAGCTTAAGAAATTAGAATTGATGTTTTTGGCATTAAAATGGACACTGTAGGTGTTTTCTTGTCCTCCACTCACTGCCGACTTTGATTCCCAATTGACTTGCATTGGGTTTCGTGTTTCGGTTGGCCCCCGACTTTTCGAAATAATCGGCCGATTTCACCCGACCCGACTTTTGACTAAGTCGGATTTCACGAAACCCGACTCGATTCTAAAAAAGTAAAAGTCGCTCAACTCTACTTCTCAGGATCATCAGAACCCTGTTTAAGCCGTCTGAGCTGTGCCTCAGCTGATGTGGTTCTATAATGGCTATTGCTGTACTGGTTATCACCCTATTGGTATATTGTTAGGTCCAACTGATATCTGTCTTGCATGCACCATATTGATCTTTGGTTTATGAGGGTGTAATGGAACTGCGTAGCAGTTACGCTCAGCCACCACCAGGGGGCGCTTTTATGGGAAAAAGGGTTGCACTTACTGTGTTGCACTTCAGTCTGGTTTGTCATAGAAGAGGCCCAGAGCCTCAAAAAGCTTATCAACAGACATTCTCTCAGGGACGGTCGGGGGTAAGGAAAAGCCCAAGGCTGCGGACCCTCCCTCAGTAAAGATATAATTATCACGACCCGCTGACTCTCTTCCCCTGAAGATTGGGGTTTAAGAGAAAATAATAATCTGCAACCCTCCCTGAACATGTGAAACTTGTCCATCTCACCAGAGAAGGTATCAGGGAGTTTCACTGAAGGTTCAGGAAAGAGTAGAGACATGTCAGTCACCTCACCAGACTTACCAACAGAGGAGGTCCCCAGGGTTAACTTATCTGCCTCAGCCATCTCCCTCTGCACCTGCTTCTGAGAATTAACCAAAGCCCTTTGCTCCACAGATAATTCCTTCATCATCTGAGTAAGGATAGCCACCTGGTCTGCCAAAGTATGAAGCCGATCCATAACAGAGAAAAAAAAGTGCAACCCCCCCCTTTAAAATGTAGTTGGTCAGTGATAATGTAATGAAACTGCAGAGCAATTGCGCTGAGCTACCATCAGGGAGAAAAGGAGCAAAGAGGACCACTCATAAGATATGCACACCACTACTCAATACATGTAATTATAAAAGGTAAACTTTATTGACAATGCCCATTAAAAAACACAATGAACAATTCCACCCACAGTAATCCCGCAAGTTTAAAAGTGTATAGATCCATATAGCATCAAAGATCAATAAAATTAGAATAACCCAATGCCTGGACACAATGCACATTTAACATACCCCGGCTGTAGGATAATGACAAATATCAGTAGAACAGGTGGCCACAGAGCAACATAAATACACCAAAGACAATTACACACAAGAACCAAAGTGCCTCGTGGCACTGGAGTATTTGGGATAAATACCCGTGGTGAAAGCTTAAATAAAAGTAATGCCTACCGGCCAGAAAGAGATGCACGGGCCACCAATAGATCAACTCCAGCGCATGTATTCTAAAATAAGGACAAGGCAACAAATAGGCTGTGCAAGATGGATGAAATAGGAAACAGCTCACATGACCAACCCAAAAAGAATTATAGCTCCCATGGATGGAGGCTAGGGAGGAAAGAAAGCACGAATCAGCGTAGGGGACACCCAACATCAGGAGGTGGCAGAGTAGTCAGACAGGCGGAAGTCAGCAACAAACAAGGAGATGAAGTACCAGAGATCACAGCAAAGCACAAGGTCAGAGACGAATCAAAAGTCAGACCCAGATGGGAGCACGGTATCCAAAACGTGAGATGGAAAGAGGAGTCAATGTACAAGCCAGAGGGTCAAAAGCCAGTTGGGGAACGCAGTATCAGAGACATAAAAACCGAAGGCGGAGTTCAGAGTGCAAGCCGAGTCATACACTGTAGGGATAGGGAACAGGTCAGACACACACACAGGAAGTCACAGGCAGAAGGATTACTAGGGTATACAGATCAGCTGCTCTAGCCAAGGACCAGAACTATCACTGACAAAAGCTACCAGAAATAGAACCAATAAATAGCCACCCAGGAACTAAAGAGAGGCATTAAAGGTTAACCCCTCCATGCCATGACCAGGCTGGGGAAAGAGAAGCAAAAAGCAAACCCCGACCTGGATCATGACAGAGGGGAATAATATCCCCAGGTACAGGTACATTTACTATTTAAAAGCTCAGTGGATTATACAACCATCTCAGAGTACATTTGAATGTTCTGTGTAACCTGGAAACAGGAATGAACTTTGTGACAGGAATGAATCTTGTGACAGAAATGAATCCCAGCACATAAAAACATGATTTGATACATATTCAGCAAAGCGTTCATTTTGATATATCTTCAAATATATCATATCCTTAACACATAGACTGTGGTACTCTATCTCAGAAAGTGGGGGTCATCATGGATTTGTTGCATCCCATAATCATTGGACGGGACTTTGCATTGTTCTGGGACCTGTATAGGAAATCAGGGATGCCTAGTTGCTCGGAGAGCAGCCATGTTACCCTTAAAGAAACCTTTTGGCAGTTCATAGCTGACAAGTTTCTCTATTCTCTTTTGTGTGCTTATTGGGCGAGAGGATTAGGCAGCATCTCCTGAGTCCAACATCCCCGAACAGGAGATGTCTGAGGGAAACTTTGGAGCTGCCCAACTCAGAGACTTAACCCTTTAAGGGGTGTTTGAAAATGTGAGTGTGTACTAATTCCTTAGGAGTCGGGTGCCAACAGTCGGTCTCCTCATTTTGATATGAATGGAGATCTGCTATATAGAGGTACCAAGCCCAGGGGTGAGGTAATAGAGCAGGTGCTGGTGTCAGGGCCCTATAGTAGCAGGGTGATAGACATGTCACATTCCCATGTGTTGAGTGGTCACCTGGAGGCAGATATGACCCAAAAACAGATCTTCCAGAGATTCTACTGGCATGGATGCTACAGAGAAATCTTGAGCTATTGTCATTTCTGCTCCACATGCCAGCTAATCTCCCGGTGACCCACTTTTGCAGTCCCCAAGTATCGTTACCCGTCATCGAGATTCCTTTCGTGAGTATAGCGATGGATTTGGTGGGGGCCTGGTGAAGTCCGCAAGAGAACATCAATGTATATTGGTGGTCCTGGATTATGCTGCATGGTACCCAGAGGTGGGAGCTGCTCCATATCTTCTCTTGAACAGGTCTGCCGAAGGAGGTACTATTCAAGGGAACCCCTTCATTTGAAAGGTCATATGGGAAATGTGCCAGACACTGCAAATTTCACAACTCAGAACATCAATGTACCATCCCCAGACAGACTGGTGGAGAGGTTTAACCCCTTACTGCCTTCGGTCAGAATAGTACATCCAATGGCAGTATTCCCCGCTTTGATGTGGGCTCTGGCGGTGACAGCTGACATGTGCCCACAATTAGCGTGGGTGGAATTGTGATCCACCCGTGCCTATTATCTAGTTAAATGCCGCTGTCAAACTCTGACAGCGGCATTTAACGCTCGTTTCCGGCCATAAGACCGAAAATACGCGCACTGCTGACCCCCGTCATGTGATCGGGGGTCATCAGATCATCGTCATAACAACCAGAGGTCTCCATGAGACCTCTATGGTTGTTGATGCCAGATTGCTATGAGGGTCACCCAGTGGTCGGCGCTCATATAAAGCAGTTATTCTGCTACATAGAGGTGATCTGAGCATCGCCTCTTTGTAGCAGAGCCAATCAAGTTGTGGCAGGTTCTAGCCTCCTATGGAGGCTATTGAAGCATGCCAAAAGTAAAAAAAAATGTTTTTTAAAATATGAAAAAAATATAAAAGTTCAAATCACCCCCTTTCGCCCCATTTAAAATAGAACAATAAAAAACCAAATCTACACATATTTGGCATCACTGCGTTCAGAATCGTCCAATCTATCAATAAAAAAGAATTAACCTGATCATTAAAGGACGTAATGATAAAAAAAGTCAAAACGCCAGAATTACGTTTTTTTGGTCACCGCGACATTGCATTAAAATGCAATAACAGGCAATTAAAAGAATCTATCTGCACCAAAATGGTATCATTAATAATGTCAGCTCGGCACACAAACAATAAGCCCTCACCAACCCCAGATCACGAAAAATGGAGACGCTACGAGTATCGGAAAATTGCGCAATTTTGTTTTTTTTTTAAGCAAAGTTTGGAGTTTTTTCACCAGTTAGATAAAAAAGAACCTAGACATGTTTAGTGTCTATGAGGTCATAATGACCTGGAGAATCATAATGGCAGGTCAGTTTTAGCATTTATTAAACCTAGCAAAAAAGCCAAACAAAAAACAAGTGCGGGATTGCACTTTTTTTGGCAATTTCACCGTACTTGGAATTTTTTCTCATTTTCTAGTGCACAACATGGTAAAACCAATTAAGTATTTCAAAAGTACAACTCACCCCGAAAAAAATAAGCCCTCACATGGCTATATTGACAGAAAAAAAAAGTTATGGCTCTGGGAAGGAGGGGAGCGAAAAATGAAATCGCAAAACTGAAAAAGGCTCTGTGGTTAAGGGGCTAACATAACCTTGAAAGCTATGTTGAAGAAAGCAGTGGAGAAGGACAGCCAAGACTGTGTCTGTCTGCTTCCCTGTGTTATTCTTCATCAGAGAAGTTCCCTAAGCTTCCCCAGGCTTCTCACCGTTTGAACTACTGTATTGACAACATCCTTGAGGACTTCTGAATATGGCAAGAGTCCTCGGAAGCTGAGACCACACCCCATAGAATTGTAGTAGAGCATATTGCACATATGCAAGAGAGGATTGCCAACTTGATGCCCATTGGGAAGGAGCAATGTATAGGTCAGCCTGGGTTAAACAGTTCAACCCAGTGGATGGAGTACTCATGTTGATGTCCAAGGTGGAGAGCAAGTTCTTGGCCAAGCAGCAGGGCCCCATGAGGTGTTAGTTAAAATTGGTGAAGTTAACTATAAAGACCACCAACCACGAAACATGAAGCCCTACAAGATGTTAAGTAGGCAGACACTTCTGTCCGACGGATGTTATCAGTACTTTAGGATGCAATTTGGCTTGCAGAGAGCTCTAGCCATTTTCCAGAGAGTCATGATCTTAGCACTCCATGAAAAGTATGCAGCTGCATACCTAGATGACATCATCATATTGAGCCCAGACTGGTGAATTCATCTTATCAAAGTTCATGCAAGTTCAGTTGGACAGGTCTTGGATTGGAGGAATGTGTCCCTGAGGTGCCAAGCCTTAGTGATGCAGGACCTGAAGAAGCACACATAATGCTGATGTATTAATTGGTTTTTAAAAGCAGCTGAAAGAGCTGAGTGGTATCAGCTACTCACTTATGGATTGGTTATTTCTATTTTTGGTCTGTTACATATCTTTGTACCCAAATAAATTATGGACATTTAATAAACTGCCCGTTTGTTCTGAACTGACCAACTGAATGTAAACCAGAGTCTACCACAGAGCTGATCCCTCACACTTTGCATCAAAAACGTAACTTGTGGTCTTTCTTGATGAAGAAGTCTTTTGTACTTTGAAACGCATAGAATCAAGCACTATTTCATTTGACAATCTGGAATATACAGTGGGGAAAATAAGTATTTGATCCCTTGATGATTTTGTATGTTTACCCACTGATAAAGACATGAGCAGTCTATAATTTTAAGGGTAGGTTAATTTTAACATTGAGAGATAGAATATCAAAAATAAAATCCAGAAAATCACATTGTAAAAATTATATTACCGTAATTTATTTGCATTTTGCAGTGAGAAATAAGTATTTGATCCCCTACCAATCATTAAGAGTTCTGGATCCTACAGACCAGTTATCCGCTCATAATCAACTCATTACCTATGGTCATATAATGAGAAGAAAAATGATGCAGCACTCACCCTTGCGCTTCTTCCAAGTGTGCTCTTTATTCAGCAAAACATACTATGCATAGTATGAACCGGCATACGCAGTGATCTGTGAGGGAGCGGGAGTGAGGAGAGACCGGACGACAGCTGTTTCGCGCTACGGCGCTTCTACAGGTCCATGCTAAAAACAGGTGATGTCGTTTCCTTTTTAAGGTTTTTTTTTTTTTTTTTTTTTGACTCACCTGATTCTATTAATTACAATTGTGCGAGTTAAAAACAATGAGATCTCTTATTACAGAATGAACATTTACAAGTATATTACAAAATGAACATTTACAAATGTATTATAAGAACACCGCCATGTCAAGTTTGTCGTTAAGACCCCCTGGGCCCTGTGCGTTTGTTTGTAGGATCCATTTCGCTTCACGCTGCAGCAGTAGGCGGTCATTATTACCGCCGTTTTGTGAACATTTAACTATTTCCAAACCTGCAAACCGCAATTGATCTGGATCACTATTATGTGTCTCTGCCATATGTTCTACAAAACGCACGCGTCCCTTTCCTGTCCGAATTGAGTTATAATGCTCTCGTATTCGGACTGTGAGAGGTCTAATAGTCTTGCCTATATAAAACCGTTGACACGGACAGAAAATTACATAAACCAGAAATTTACTCTTGCAGGTTATGAAGTCTTTCACAAAATGCTCAATTATACCTATTTGCAAGGGGTTCTCAATTTTATGCAGATGGCATATGCTACAATTGCCGCATCTGTGGTTACCTTGCGGTATGGTTTTTGCTAACCAATTATTTGTTGGTGGTGATACTTTATTTTTTACAACAAGGTCTCCTATATTAATTGATCTTTTATATGAGAATAGAGGACATGTATCCGGGAGATTTCTAAAGTCCACGTCTTTCTGCAGCACATGCCAATTTTTTCGTATTGCTGTTTGTATATCTCTATCTAAAGGGCTATGTTTAAATGTAAATGTGAATCTGCGATTTTTATTTTGATATTCGTTTGCATCTTTTCTTTTTCCATTGTTTTTTCTTTTTTTGCCCTTTTCTAACAGCTGAACTTGAGATAATTTGGCTGCTCTAATTTCTGCTTGTTGGAGAATATCTGTTGGATATCCTCTGTTTGAAAGGCGTGTTTTTAATTCTTCTACTTGAGTTTTATAATTTTCCTCATTATTGTTGATTTTACGTATTCTCACCATTTGACTATATGGAATACTGCGCTTCGTGTGATTCGGGGTGGTCACTTTTAAAATGTAAAATGTTGTTCGTCGCTGTGCTTTTTCTGTGGACTTTCGTTACTATATTTTCATTTACAATTTCTATTTTTACATCTAGGAATTCCAATTCTTTTTTATTGAATACTGAAGTAAATTTCATGTTTTCTTTATTATTATTGTTCAGGAAAGTAACAAATTCGTTAAATTTAATTTCTTCGCCATCCCACACCATAAAAATATCGTCGGCAAATCTTAAAAAAAGCCGTATGTGCCGAAGGTATGGGTTCTGGGGTCCGGTGACGTACCTCTCCTCAAAAGCTGCTAGAAACAGATTTGCGAAGACGCACGCCACCGGAGTACCCATCGCGGTACCAACTTTTTGCAGATACCATCTCTCCATGAACTTGAAAGCATTGTGTGATAAAACGAACTCCAGACTATCCAGCACAAAAGAAATAAAATTGGCGTCTTTATTTGTATTCATTAGAATGTGATGGACTGCCTCAAAGCCTATTTGTTGTGGGATTCTAGTGTAAAGGTTTACAATATCTATTGATGCCAGAGCAAATGTAGGTTGCCATTGGAAGTCTTTAAGGGCCAGGAGAAAATCTCCTGAATCCTTTACAAAAGAGGGAATTTTTAACAGCAGAGGTTTTAGTAACCAATCTAAAAACTGTGATAACGGTTCGGTCAGTGATTCTTTGCCCGAGATTATTGGGCGTCCAGGCGGTTTTTCCGCATTTTTGTGAATTTTGGGGATGCTGTACCACTGTGCGAATTTAGGAAGCTCTGGCATTAATTTTTCCGCTCTCCCTCTTGTTAAAGTCCCCTTTTCCACATATTTTCTTAATAGGCTCCTCAATTTTTCTTTGAATCTATTTGTGGGGTTGCCGTCTAATTTAATATAGGTTTCTGTGTCATCTAGTTGGGATAGTGCTTCTTCTATATAATAAGATCTTTCTAATAGAACAATGTTTCCGCCTTTATCCGCCCTCCTAATGATGGTATCATTCCACATTTGTATCTCTTTTAGGGCTTTTTCTTCCTGTGTTGTTAAATTTTTTAGTGTTTTTTTGTATAATATTGCCTCTATATCTTTGATTACCAGGTCTTGGAATAGATCTATTGTATTCCCTGGTGAGATTGGCGGCATCCATTTTGATCTAACTCCTCCCTTGAATGGATCAAATTCTGTACTAGTCGGGGGTATTGGGGCTCCTTCATCTGAATCCTGACAGTTCCCACTTAAATTTATTAATAAGTGTGTCATTTCTACGTCCCTCGGATCCATGGTAGAATAAGCCATGAAACCTAGGGAACTAATCTCTGCAGGACTATCTGTGGCAACCGACATAGAATCTCTCTCGAAGCTGTTTTTGCAAAAGTATTTATATAAATGTAACTTTCTTATGCTTTTAAATAAGTCCACTTTGAAGTCGCATAAATCGAAGGATTCTGGAAGGCAGAAGTTCAAGCCTCTTGACAGTACTTTCTCCTGATGTATTGTCAGTGATTTTTTTGTTAGATTTATAATTTGTAGGGCTTCTTCATTGTCCTTTGTGGCGCTTTGTTCATTCATCGTCTCCACGAAACTTGTTTGCGTTTTTTTACCGCGCTTTTTTCTCCCTCCCCGTCTGATTTTTTTCTTTCTAAAGGGATGATAGGATTCAGGGTGGGCTTTGAGGTAGATGGTAACTCTTCATTAAAGTCCTCAGCTGTACTGGAATCAGAGTCAGTGATCCAGCCATCTTTCACTATTTTCGATTTTTTTGTGGTGAATTTTCTGGAGCGATTTTTATTGAACAGTTTTTTAGTACCATTTCTATTCCATGAGAAAATCTGCCCCATTTCGAAGTCCCTCTTATCCCGGAGGAATTTTTCTTTTCTTTGGTTTCCATTTGAATCACATTACCTATGGTCATGTGGGACAAAAATTGAGGTCTTTGGCATTAACTCAACTCGCCGTGTTTGGAGGAAGAGAAATGCTGTCTATCACCAAATGGGAGCAATGCTATGGGATGATAGCTGGACATAGAGCTTGGATCAAGGGATGGCTTTTTGAGGATGTTTGTGATTGTGGCATGTTTGAAAGCAGAGGGGAAGGTACCAGAATTAAGTGAGAGGTTGAAGAGATGAATTAGGGATGGGACAAGTGTGGTGGAGAGATTGGGGAGTTGGTGGGATGGGGTCGGGTGCATAAGTGGTGAGGTGCGATTTGGAGAGGAGATGAGTAAGCTCTCCTTCAATGATATTGGAGAGTGAGGTTATAGGGTAAAGGCATTGGTCTGGTGTACAAAGGGGTTGTGGTGGTCGAACAATAAAGACTTGCCCTGTTTGGTATATCTTATTTTTGAAGTGCATGGCAAAGTCCTTGGCAGATATTAGGGATGTCGGAGGGGCAGTGGTGGGTGGAGGAGAGAGATAAAAGTGTTGCATAACTGTTTGAGGTTGTAGGATAAGAAAAATACGAGGGATGTAAAGTAGGCTTGTTTAGCAGAGGTGAGGTCTGATTTAATGTGAATGTTGCTTGTTTGAATGTGGTGAAGTCGTCTTGCGAATGCCACTCCGCAATTCTGGATACTTCCTGAAGCTTTTTAGTGATCTTATTGTGCCAGGGTTGTCTATTGATTTGTTGCGCTCTGCTATGCATGAGAGGGGCGACTGAGTCAATAGCTGATGCGAGAGTGGCATTGTAGAAACTAGTGGCAGTGTCTATGTCGTGGAGTGAGTATATAGATGCCAGTGGTAGGATAGAGTCAGAGAGAGTGTGTAAGTGTCAAGATGTGCAAAGATTGTGTGGGGGTGCGCTAGTGTTGAACATGGATGACAAGTGAGGAACACTGAGATGAGAATGTGAGTAGATGGTGATTAGATCGGAGAGGAGTGGATTTACGAACTTCAAAGCCAATCCCCCTGTGGGCTCAACGAGGACTTATTATTTACAGGCTTTTACAAACAGCTTTAAACTTCAATTTTTATTTTTTATTTTTTTATTTTTTTATTTTTTTTTTTTGTATTCTGTATATTGTGCATTTGTGCCTGCATTTATCTGTAATATGCCTTGTGTTTCCGGTGTAATTATGTGGACATGACAACTAATTTCCTTTTGGAACATGTGCGGTTTGTGCCTGGTTTTTCACATTAATGAATTTCAACGTTGACGCCTGCGCGTTCCTTGGCTACTATTTTCATCGTTCAGGTTAATATCGTAGGATTGGTGGCTTGGAAAATGTTTTTTTACGCATGGGGTGGTTTCGGTGTCACATCTTGTTTTGCTGGCCCACTGTGGGTGTTATGGCGATTCGTGTACGCCGATAATGGGTATAGCTGCATGAATGTACATTCTGTTAATATATATGCGTCTATAGCCGGCGGCATTGCTAATTAGCGCCCGCGCACTATGTGGCGCGTACATCTTAGTTTTACTGCGTGTTAGCGCTTGCACTGCTGTCTATATCTGCGATCTATAATTTTTTTTTTTTTTTTTTATGCCGGCTCAGCTCTAAGGCCAGGGTTATTTGCCTTTATTCGCAGAATATGCTTGGCTTATATGTGTGCAACTGAACGTTCAGTCTTGCCTCTTGGCGCCGATGTACTGGCGTCTCGGGCAATATTATCATTGTTTATATTTATATTTCCATCCTGCGACTGGGCGCTCTACAGGCGCATGCGCATCTCTATGTTACTTTGTTTGGCCGGCCGGCTTTTTCTGGTGGCCATAGCAACATGTTTATATCGGGAGTATGCGCATTTGTTCTCTGGCTCTCTCATTAAGGAGGGCGCACCTGATCCATCGGCATCACTGGTTGGCACCTGCGCATTAAGGTGCGCGCATATACTCCTAGCATTTGGACCTCGGGGAACTCTGGAGCTCTCACAGCTGTTCTGAATCCCTTCACTCCGGTATGTAATTGGGGCTATATATAGATCTTTGAATTGTGCCTCAGGTATACTCTTTCTGCCCCTGACGAAGCTACCTGTGTGTAGCGATACGCGTTGGGCTTCAGCCCCCCTCCTCTCTCCTGACTGACACCCTGGCTTCAGCTCCGTCACACCTCCTGGCTGCCTGCGGCTCTGCAGCACCTGTGTAACGTATATACCCTCTGTATCTCTTATTTTGTCTCCCACTTGCTCTGATTTAGACATTGGTCGTGCTCACTGTTCATTATTTATGTGTGCAGGTAGCAGACATTACACTATCAGTGTTAGATAGGGTTATTTACATTTCACTAGTCCGTCGGACTCTCAGGTGGTATGTGTTTGACCGCTTCATGTTAGATTACTGCATATTGGGGTTAGGAGTAGAGTTGAGCGACCTTGACCTTTTTAGAGTCGAGCCGGGTTTCGCGAAACCCGACTATCTCAAAAGTCGGGTCGAGTGAAATCGGCCGATTATGACGTAAAGTCGGGATCGACCGAAACACGAAACCCAATGCAAGTCAATGGGGCAGCATAGTCGGCAGTGAGTGGGGGCCAGGAAAACACCTAGAGTGCCAATTTTAATGTCAAAACCATCCATTCTTCTTAATGAAGCTTGTCAAGCGTAATTTACCTTATAATAATTGGAAGGCATTTGAAATTGGGGGTCATTTGGCTAAAGTTGTGGTGGGTAGGGCTGGTTCAAGTAATTAGTGGGCCCAGGAAATCTGGACCACGTCACGGCAGTGGAGCAGGGAGAGGTAAGTATTTCAACTTTGCAAGTGCTGTGAACCTGAGCAAGCAGGGGGGGCCCACTCGTTGGCATTGGCACTGGCACAGGGCCCCTCAAAGTACAGCGGTGTGTTTGCACGGCGGGGGCGCCTCCCACCGGCAGCAACACTTTTGCGTACTATGAGAGGCCCTGTGCCAGTGACGTCGCCAACTAGTATTCCTCCCCCCCACCTGATGAAGGAACCTGCACTTTCATCTGCACCTTCCTCTTTGTCCCCGTGTAAGGTGGTATGGTATGCGGGAAGAGCAACCTGACTTTCAGCAGGGTCACAATGTTGTTGTGTAGCGTGCACGGGGAATGTTGCGTTATGGGTCAATGTACCAGCAGACTCATCTATCACTGGCTGGGCAATGGGCAGGATGAGGAGGAAACACAGATATAGGCCCAAAGAATAAAGTTGGCTAAATGCAGTTCAAAATTGGTAACACAGGAATAACCAGGGGGCATTGCAGTGGAGGACAACTGGAATGAGAGGCTGACACAGAGAGTAGGCCCAAATCAGTAAGTAGTCGAAATGCAGTTCAAAATTGGCAACCGTAGTAAACAGGCGGCACAGCTTTGTTCAGTGGAGGAGAACAGCAAGGAGTGGCAGACAACGATAGTAGGCCCCAACCCAACTAGTAGGCAAAATGCAGTCTAACATTAACAACTACTTAACGAGCGCCTGAAAACGGAATTTCAGGACAGGAAACCAGGAGAACAGCAAGGAGTGGCAGACACCGATAGTAGGCCCCAAACCAACTAGTACGCCAAATGCAGTTGTTCCGTTTAACCACAATTTAATGAGAGCCTGAAGGTAGAAGTTCAGGAAAGGCAACCTGGAGAACACCTTGGAGTGGAACACACCATCTCTCTACACCCCATACCCAATTTGTAGGCCTAATGCAGTGTAGTTTCCAACAACTACTAAACGAGAGCATGAAGATCGAAGCATTGGCGAGGAAACCTGGGGAACACCTTGGAGTGGAACACACCATCTCTCTACACCCCATACCCAATTTGTAGGCCTAATGCAGCGTAGTTTCCAACAACTACTAAACGAGAGCCGGAAGATCGAAGCTCAGGAAAGGCAACCTGGGGAACACCTTGGAGTGGAACACACCATCTCTCTACACCCCATACCCAATTTGTAGGCCCAATGCAGCGTAGTTTCCAACAACTACTAAACGAGAGCCGGAGGATCGAAGCTCAGGAAAGGCAACCTGGGGAACACCTTGGAGTGTAACAAACCCTCTCTCTACACCACGGAAGGGCTGATTCTTAGGAAGGAAGGCTGTCGGAAAGAAGCAGGGCGCGTCCGAGGGTGATTATATTCTTATTAGGTATATACTCACCATCGGACGCGCCCTGCTTCTTTATTTGTAATGAATGTTTATTTGCAATGTGGTTTTGACTTACTCTATTTTTTTGGTAAATAATGATTTTATTATTTTCATTGTTTTGCATCTTCTTGGCAATAATATAAAGAAGACGCGACAGGACAACACTCGGTGGATGCCATATCTGTGTTTAAAATTGAAAAAACCTTTCAGTTAACTACTTGCAGGAGAAAGTTATTGTAGCTGGTGGCCATTTTTAGTACTGTACCAGATTTTTGTTGTATGTGTTTGTTTTTAATGTTAAAATGTCTGCATTTGATATCTCTCCAGTATTTTCTTTTTTATAAGCAAAATACTTATTTTTATATTTTCTGATGTTGGTTCCAGGGGTACACGGGCAGCAGTGGTGTGGTCAGTGGAGGCCTAGTGGAAGGAGTGACCGCAGACAGGCATCGAAGGCCTAAAATAATAACACATGGCTGTAGGCAATTCTAAATTGGTTACAGGGGTACACGGGCAGCAGTGCCCTGGTCAGTGTAGTAGTAGTTGAAAGAATGGACCGCAGACAGGCATCGAAGGCCTAAAATAAAAAAATTGGGCTGGCTGTAGGCAATTTTAAATTGGTTCCAGGGGTACATGGGCAGCAGTGGTGTGGTCAGTGGAGGCCTAGTGGAAGGAGTGACCGCAGACAGGCATCGAAGGCCTAAAATAATAACACATGGCTGTAGGCAATTTTAAATTGGTTCCAGGGATACACGGGCAGCAGTGGTGTGGTCAGTGGAGGCCTAGTGGAAGGAGTGACCGCAGACAGGCATCGAAGGCCTAAAATAATAACACATGGCTGTAGGCAATTTTAAATTGGTTCCAGGGGTACACGGGCAGCAGTGCCCTGGTCAGTGTAGTAGTAGTTGAAAGAATGGACCGCAGACAGGCATCGAAGGCCTAAAATAAAAAAATTGGGCTGGCTGTAGGCAATTTTAAATTGGTTCCAGGGGTACACGGGCAGCAGTGGTGTGGTCAGTGGAGGCCTAGTGGAAGGAGTGACCGCAGACAGGCATCGAAGGCCTAAAATAATAACACATGGCTGTAGGCAATTTTAAATTGGTTCCAGGGGTACACGGGCAGCAGTGCCCTGGTCAGTGTAGTAGTAGTTGAAAGAATGGACCGCAGACAGGCATCGAAAGCCTAAAATAAAAAAATTGGGCTGGCTGTAGGCAATTTTAAATTGGTTCCAGGGGTACACGGGCAGCAGTGGTGTGGTCAGTGGAGGCCTAGTGGAAGGAGTGACCGCAGACAGGCATCGAAGGCCTAAAATAATAACACATGGCTGTAGGCAATTTTAAATTGGTTCCAGGGGTACACGGGCAGCAGTGCCCTGGTCAGTGTAGTAGTAGATGAAAGAATGGACCGCAGACAGGCATCGAAGGCCTAAAATAAAAAAATTGGGCTGGCTGTAGGCAATTTTAAATTGGTTCCAGGGGTACACGGGCAGCAGTGGTGTGGTCAGTGGAGGCCTAGTGGAAGGAGTGACCGCAGACAGGCATCGAAGGCCTAAAATAATAACACATGGCTGTAGGCAATTTTAAATTGGTTCCAGGGGTACACGGGCAGCAGTGGTGTGGTCAGTGGAGGCCTAGTGGAAGGAGTGACCGCAGACAGGCATCGAAGGCCTAAAATAATAACACATGGCTGTAGGCAATTTTAAATTGGTTACAGGGATACACGGGCAGCAGTGGTGTGGTCAGTGGAGGCCTAGTGGAAGGAGTGACCGCAGACAGGCATCGAAGGCCTAAAATAATAACACATGGCTGTAGGCAATTCTAAATTGGTTACAGGGGTACACGGGCAGCAGTGGTGTGGTCAGTGGAGGCCTAGTGGAAGGAGTGACCGCAGACAGGCATCGAAGGCCTAAAATAATAACACATGGCTGTAGGCAATTTTAAATTGGTTCCAGGGGTACACGGGCAGCAGTGCCCTGGTCAGTGTAGTAGTAGTTGAAAGAATGGACCGCAGACAGGCATCGAAGGCCTAAAATAAAAAAATTGGGCTGGCTGTAGGCAATTTTAAATTGGTTCCAGGGGTACACGGGCAGCAGTGGTGTGGTCAGTGGAGGCCTAGTGGAAGGAGTGACCGCAGACAGGCATCGAAGGCCTAAAATAATAACACATGGCTGTAGGCAATTTTAAATTGGTTCCAGGGGTACCGGGCAGCAGTGCCCTGGTCAGTGTAGTAGTAGTTGAAAGAATGGACCGCAGACAGGCATCGAAGGCCTAAAATAAAAAAATTGGGCTGGCTGTAGGCAATTTTAAATTGGTTCCAGGGGTACACGGGCAGCAGTGGTGTGGTCAGTGGAGGCCTAGTGGAAGGAGTGACCGCAGACAGGCATCGAAGGCCTAAAATAATAACACATGGCTGTAGGCAATTTTAAATTGGTTCCAGGGGTACACGGGCAGCAGTGGTGTGGTCAGTGGAGGCCTAGTGGAAGGAGTGACCGCAGACAGGCATCGAAGGCCTAAAATAATAACACATGGCTGTAGGCAATTTTAAATTGGTTCCAGGGGTACACGGGCAGCAGTGCCCTGGTCAGTGTAGTAGTAGTTGAAAGAATGGACCGCAGACAGGCATCGAAGGCCTAAAATAAAAAAATTGGGCTGGCTGTAGGCAATTTTAAATTGGTTCCAGGGGTACACGGGCAGCAGTGGTGTGGTCAGTGGAGGCCTAGTGGAAGGAGTGACCGCAGACAGGCATCGAAGGCCTAAAATAATAACACATGGCTGTAGGCAATTTTAAATTGGTTCCAGGGGTACACGGGCAGCAGTGGTGTGGTCAGTGGAGGCCTGGTGGAAGGAGTGACCGCAGACAGGCATCGAAGGCCTAAAATAATAACACATGGCTGTAGGCAATTCTAAATTGGTTACAGGGGTACACGGGCAGCAGTGGTGTGGTCAGTGGAGGCCTAGTGGAAGGAGTGACCGCAGACAGGCATCGAAGGCCTAAAATAATAACACATGGCTGTAGGCAATTTTAAATTGGTTCCAGGGGTACACGGGCAGCAGTGGTGTGGTCAGTGGAGGCCTAGTGGAAGGAGTGACCACAGACAGGCATCGAAGGCCTAACATAACAAAAATGTCAATACAATGGTATTGTCAGTGGCAGGCATTGAAGGATGTCAGCGCATAGAATAAACATTGGTGGAGCTGTGAGATAATTTTGCAAGTGGTAGAGCACTGTTTGAGCTGGGGTGGGGGGAAACTGTCTTGTGGCCGGCGGTACAGGCCCAGGGCCCCTCATATTACAACGGTGTGTCTGACGTTGGGTGCGCACCACCACCGCCAGAGACACTTTATTGTACTAGGAGGGACCCAGTGGCAGTGCCGTCGACCAAAAGCGGGCTCACCCACCTCTTCAGACAAACTGCACTCTCACGGGTGCTGTCGCCAAGTGTCGATACCACGGCCCCGTGTGGGGAGTTTGGCCATTTAGTGAGGTGTAAACATGTCGTATGCTGGACAATCAGGTGCAGAAAATTACGAGATTGGAAAAGGCATTCAGAATAGTCCACAGGCAAGACCTTTTCATAGGAAAGCTAGGTGTCAGCCGGGCAAGGTGGGGCAAAAGATTTCGAAATCCAGTTGTGGTTCATTTTAATGAAGGTTAGATCATCTACATTTTGGGTAGCCAGACGAGTCCTTTTTTCTGTTAGTATTGAACCTGCAGCACTGAATACTCTTTCTGATAGGACACTAGCTGCCGGGCAAGCAAGCTCCTGCAATGCATATTCTGCCAATTCTGGCCAGGTGTCTAATTTTGATGCCCAGTAATCAAATGGGAATGACGGTTGAGGGAGAACATCGATAAGGGATGAAAAATAGTTTGTAACCATACTGGACAAATGTTGTCTCCTGTCACTTTGAATTGATGCTGCAGTACCTGTCCTGTCTGCGGTCATAGCAAAATCACTCCACAACCTGGTCAGAAAACCCCTCTGGCCAACGCCACTTCTGATTTCTGCCCCTCTAACTCCTCTGGTCTGCAGGCCCATGCAGCTCGTGTGAGAACGATCACGGGCGCTGTGTGCAGGGAATGCCAGAAGCAAACGGTCAACAAGAGTTGATTGTTTGGTTGCTAATATTAGTTCCAAGTTCTCATGTGGCATTATATTTTGCAATTTGCCTTTATAGCGAGGATCAAGGAGGCAGGCCAACCAGTAATCGTCATCATTCATCATTTTAGTTATGCGTGTGTCCCTTTTGAGGATACGTAAGGCATAATCCGCCATGTGGGCCAAAGTTCCAGTTCTCAAATCTGCGGTTGTGCTTGGTTGAGGGGCAGTTTCAGGCAAATCAACGTCACTTGTGTCCCTCAAAAAACCAGAACCCGGCCTTGCCGCGCCACCAATTTCCAGTGGCCCCGGAAAAGCTTCCTCATTAAAAATATAATCATCCCCATCATCCTCCTCGTCCTCCTCCTCCTCTTCGCCCGCTACCTCGTCCTATACACTGCCCTGGCCAGACAATGGCTGACTGTCATCAAGGCTTTCCTCTTCCTCAGCTGCAGACGCCTGATCCTTTATGTGCGTCAAACTTTGCATCAGCAGACGCATTAGGGGGATGCTCATGCTTATTATGGCGTTGTCTGCACTAACCAGCCGTGTGCATTCCTCAAAACACTGAAGGACTTGACACATGTCTTGAATCTTCGACCACTGCACACCTGACAACTCCATGTCTGCCATCCTACTGCCTGCCCGTGTATGTGTATCCTCCCACAAAAACATAACAGCCCGCCTCTGTTCACACAGTCTCTGAAGCATGTGCAGTGTTGAGTTCCACCTTGTTGCAACGTCTATGATTAGGCGATGCTGGGGAAGGTTCAAAGAACGCTGATAGGTCTGCATACGGCTGGAGTGTACGGGCGAACGGCGGATATGTGAGCAAAGTCCACGCACTTTGAGGAGCAGGTCGGATAACCCCGGATAACTTTTCAGGAAGCACTGCACCACCAGGTTTAAGGTGTGAGCCAGGCAAGGAATGTGTTTTAGTTGGGAAAGGGAGATGGCAGCCATGAAATTCCTTCCGTTATCACTCACTACCTTGCCTGCCTCAAGATCTACAGTGCCCAGCCACGACTGCGTTTCTTTCTGCAAGAACTCGGACAGAACTTCCGCGGTGTGTCTGTTGTCGCCCAAACACTTCATAGCCAATACAGCCTGCTGACGTTTGCCAGTAGCTGCCCCATAATTGGAGACCTGGTGTGCAACAGTGGCAGCTGCGGATGGAGTGGTTGTGCGACTGCGGTCTGTGGACGAGCTCTCGCTTCTGCAGGAGGACGAAGAGGAGGAGGAGGGGGTGTGAACGGCTACAGCCAATTGTTTCCTAGACCGTGGGCTAGGCAGAACTGTCCCAAACTTGCTGTCCCCTGTGGACCCTGCATCCACCACATTTACCCAGTGTGCCGTGATGGACACGTAACGTCCCTGGCCATGCCTACTGGTCCATGCATCTGTTGTCAGGTGCACCTTTGTGCTCACAGATTGCCTGAGTGCATGGACGATGCACTGGTGGAGGGCTGGGATGGCTTTTCTGGAAAAAAAGTGTCAACTGGGTAGCTCGTAGCGTGGTACAGCGTAGTCCATCAGGGCTTTGAAAGCTTCGCTTTCAACTAACCGGTAGGGCATCATCTCTAACGAGATTAGTCTAGCTATGTGTGCGTTCAAACCCTGTGTACGCGGATGCGAGGCTAAGTACTTCCTTTTTCTAACCATAGTCTCATGTAGGGTGAGCTGGACTGGAGAGCTGGAGATCGTGGAACTAGCGGGGGTGCCGGTGGACATGGCAGACTGAGAGACGGTGGGAGATGGTATTGTTGCCACCGGTGCCCTAGATGCAGTGTTTCCTACTACGAAACTGGTGATTCCCTGACCCTGACGGCTTTGGCCTGGCAAAGAAACCTGCAGGTGGTGCGGAAAATGGTGGCCCTACACTGCCGGAAGGGATGTTGCGTTGCTGACTAGCTTCATTGGCCGAGGGTGCTACAACCTTAAGGGACGTTTGGTAGTTAGTCCAGGCTTGCAAATGCATGGTGGTTAAATGTCTATGCATGCAACTTGTATTGAGACTTTTCAGATTCTGTCCTCTGCTTAAGGTAGTTGAACATTTTTGACAGATGACTTTGCGCTGATCAATTGGATGTTGTTTAAAAAAATGCCAGACTGCACTCTTTCTAGCATCGGATACCTTTTCGGGCATTGCAGACTGAGCTTTAACCGGATGGCCACGCTGTCCTCCAACAGGTTTTAGCTTTGCCACGCGTTTTGGGCAAGATACGGGCCCGGCAGATGGAACCTGTTGCGATGTTGATGCCTGCTGCGGCCCCTCCTCCTCCGCTTCAGAACTGCTGCCGCCTGCACCCTGTTCCCCCAATGGCTGCCAATCGGGGTCAAGAACTGGGTCATCTATTACCTCTTCTTGTAGCTCGTGTGCAACTTCGTCTGTGTCACCGTGTTGGTCGGTGGTATAGCGTTCGTGATGGGGCAACATAGTCTCATCAGGGTCTGATTCTTGATCAGCACCCTGCGAGGGCAATGTTGTGGTCTGAGTGAAAGGACCAGCATAGTAGTCTGGCTGTGGCTGTGCATCAGTGCACTCCATGTCAGATTCAACTTGTAATGGGCATGGACTGTTAACTGCTTCACTTTCTAAGCCAGGGACGGTATGTGTAAAGAGCTCCATGGAGTAACCCGTTGTGTCGCCTGCTGCATTCTTCTCTGTTGTTGTTTTTGCTGAAGAGGACAAGGAAGCGACTTGTCCCTGACCGTGAACATCCACTAACGACGCGCTGCTTTGACATTTACCAGTTTCACGAGAGGAGGCAAAAGAGCTAGAGGCTGAGTCAGCAAGATAAGCCAAAACTTGCTCTTGCTGCTCCGGCTTTAAAAGCGGTTTTCCTACTCCCAGAAAAGGGAGCGTTCGAGGCCTTGTGTAGCCAGACGACGAACCTGGCTCCACAGCTCCAGACTTAGGTGCAATATTTTTTTCCCACGACCAGCTGATGCTCCACCACTACCACTACCCTCATTACCAGCTGACAATGAACGCCCCCGGCCACGACCTCTTCCACCATACTTCCTCATTGTTTTAAAAACGTAAACAAACTAACGGTATTTGTTGCTGTCACACAAATTACACGGTGAGCTATAACTTCAGTATGATTTAGCTACCCCTTTACAGGTGAGTGAGACCACAACGATAATCAGGCACAATGTTACACACTCTGTTGTTGGTGGCAACAAATGAGAGAGATGCCACACACGCAGGACTGTCACTGAAGCACAAATGTAAATATTAATCTCCCACTGATTTGATTTTTTTTTTTTTTTCAGGGAGACTTTAGGAAAAAAAAAAAATAGAATAAAATGATTTTTTCAGGGAGAATTTAGAAAACAAATAAAACAAAAAAAGGCTTTCTATGGCCCACTGAGTGAGAGATGACGCACACAGGAGTCAGGAGTGGCACACAAGCCCAGAGGCCAATATTTATCTCCCACTTTTTTTTTTTTGTTCCAGGGAAAATTTATAAACCCAATAAAAAAAATAATAAATAGGCTTTCCATGGCCCACTATCTGAGAGACAGAGAGAGATGGCACGCTTAGGACTGGCACACAAGCCCAAAGGCCAATATTAATCTCCCTTTTTTTTTGTAAGGGAGAATTTATAAAAACAAAAAAAATAAATAAATAGGCTTTCTATGGCCCACTATTTGTGAGAGAGATGGCACGCTCAGGACTGGCACACAAGCCCAGAGGCCAATATTAATCTCCCACTTTTTTTTTTTTTTCCAGGGAAAATTTATAAACCCAATAAAAAAATAAAAATAAATAGGCTTTCTATGGCCCACTATCTGAGAGAGAGAGATGGCACGCTTAGGACTGGCACACAAGCCCAAAGGCCAATATTAATCTCCCACTGATTGATTTATTGATTTTTTTCAGGTAGAATTTAGAACCCAAATAAAGCAAAAAAAAAAAAAAATGGGCTTTCTATGGCCCACTGAGTGAGTGATGATGCACACAGGAGTCAGGAGTGGCACACAAGCCCTGAGGCCAATATTTTTCTCCCACTGATTGATGTAGTGATTTTTTCAGGTAGATTTTAGAACCAAAATCAAGCAAAAAAATAAATAGGCTTTCTATGGCCCACTGAGTGAGTGATGATGCACACAGGAGTCAAGAGTGGCACACAAGCCCTGAGGCCAATATTTTTCTCCCACTGATTGATGTAGTGATTTTTTCAGGTAGATTTTATAACCCAAATCAAGCAAAAAAATAAATAGGCTTTCTATGGCCCACTGAGTGAGAGATGACACAGACAGGGATGGCACTCTAGCAGAAATGTCAATCTTAATCTCCCACAAAAAAAAAAAAAAAAACAGGGAGTGTCCTTCAATTACTATCTCCCTGCAGTAATCTCAGCCAGGTATGGCAGGCAGCAATAAGGAGTGGACTGATGCACAAATTAAATAAAAAGTGTGTACAAACCAAAAAGATAGCTGTGCAGAAAGGAAGGAACAAGAGGATTTGTGCTTTGAAAAAAGCAGTTGGTTTGCACAGCGGCGTACACACAGCAATGCAGCTATCAGGGAGCCTTCTAGGGCAGCCCAATGAGCTACAGCGCTGAGGGGGAAAAAAAAAAAATGTAGCTTCCACTGTCCCTGCACACCGAAGGTGGTATTGGGCAGTGGAAATCGCTACAGCACAAGCGGTTTGGTGGTTAATGGACCCTGCCTAACGCTATCCCTGCTTCTGACGAAGCGGCAGCAACCTCTCCCTAAGCTCAGATCAGCAGCAGTAACATGGCGGTCGGCGGGAACTCCCCTTTATAGCCCCTGTGACGCCGCAGACAGCAAGCCAATCACTGCAATGCCCTTCTCTAAGATGGTGGGGACCAGGACCTATGTCATCACGCTGCCCACACTCTGCGTTTACCTTCATTGGCTGAGAAATGGCGCTTTTCGCGTCATTGAAACGCGACTTTGGCACGAAAGTCGCGTACCGCATGGCCGACCCCGCACAGGGGTCGGATCGGGTTTCATGAAACCCGACTTTGCCAAAAGTCGGCGACTTTTGAAAATGAACGACCCGTTTCGCTCAACCCTAGTTAGGAGCTTTAGTTTAGTGTTTATGCACTCAGCACCTGCATGTATACCTTCCTGGGTTGTAACTTTTGCCAGATCAGCGGGAGTGTTCAGTTTGGATGGGGGGAGGAGGGGGATTTCTTACTATCTACAGGGCATTGTTTTCATGTATGTGTTTTTTAAGTGGTTTTATTGTACTGTTTTTCTGTGTGCACTTTTCTAATAAAAGCCATATTTTGTAATTGTTTGGTGATCTCCCTATCAGCGTATTCTTTTCTCTTTGCGTATTGGTTTACTGTTTTTGTACGCTGTGGGATCGATCCCATTGTCTATATTTTTATATTTCTATGGTGCCCTCCATACTATTCATATATAGATCGGAGAGGAGAGCTTGTGAAGTTAGATAGGGAGCAGAGACAGTGAAGACCAGGTATAATTTGTGTCCGTCTGTGTGGGTGGCTGTGGAGTACCACTGAGTAAGGTAAATTGCATTTTCCAAGGTTACTTTCAAGTGACTTTTCAAAATAAGCTGTCATGTGCACATCAGGAATAACACTTTCTGGCAATAATAAGACTTGTATCCTGCATTAGCTGTAGTTTCTTCTACAGTATAACCAATTCCTCTTAGTATTTCTGCTCCTGTCTCCCTCTAACTTCCAAACTCTCCACAGGCTTCTATAGGGATCCATTGTATTTTGATATTTCACTAAAGAAAGATTTGTACATAGATTTAGACAGTTTTTGAGTGTGAATAATCACAGCTTTGAAAGAATAGTGAGGAAATATTTTTTTGCTTACATAATATATTATACACTTAATAATCTTTGTATAGTTGATTTATGAAAAATAATTAAAGCCTTGTTACTATTTAATTATTCTTATTGTTCATGAGAGAAGCTGAAATAAACTAATGATTATGCATATTTTAATAAAAGATTTTAATGAAAAACATCAAATCATATAACATCCAAACATTACATACTCTGATGCAGTTGGGTGGCGCTCTAAGTACTCAGTCAAATATCTGTGTATTTCCTGTTCTTAAGTAGCATCATTTAATATAAATCACATCAAGTATTTAAGTCCTCCATAATTTGATTTGATGGAAGGACTCTATAACACATTAATATCCATTTAGAACATAATATGGGAGTAGTCATGTTTCTTCTTTTCAGAAAAGTCAGTGGAATTTTCCAAACATCACAAGTTATTCCCATGAATGTCTAAAAAGGATTTATTTCTTTTTAAAATCCTAAATGTATGTAAATCAAATATTTCAGAAGTTTTCTAAGACTGTCAAGAGGATCAGAGGATCAGAGCTAAGCTGTAACTAGTATATTATACTTTCTTTCTGTAATATTTTCAGTATATACATATATAAATCTCCTGTGGAGCAGAAGGATTACCGTATATACTCGAGTATAAGCTGAGATTTTCAGCCCATTTTTTAGGCTGAAAGTGCCCCTTTCGGCTTATTCCCGAGTCATTGTCCCTGGGGGGGTCGGTGGGAGAGGGGGAGTGGCAGGAGTGGTGGCTGTCAGATAATATTCAACTACTCCTAGCACGGTCTCTGCATGTCCCTGCTTCTCAGATGGTCTTCAGCACTGGCAGCTCTTCCTGTGCTCAGATGTCACGTGGTACCGCTCACTAAAGTAATGAATATGGATGTGCCTCCAATCCCATAGGCATGGAGCACATATTCATTACTTTAATGAGCAGTATGATGTGACCGCTGAACACAGGAACAAGCTGCCGACGAACGCCGGAGACCATCGGAAAGCAAGGATGTGCAGAGACCACACCAGGTGGGTGTGATTATGAAGGGGGAGGGTGAGCCATGCGATATTCACCTGTCCCCGTCCCACCACCGGGCTGTGTCTTCCGAGTCCTCTCGCTGTGACATTCAGGTCAGAGGGCGCAATGACATGTTTAGTGCACGCCCTCTGCCTGAACAGTGTCATGATCCAGTTCTGAGATTATGTTCAGCTCTCTTGTCTCTGGACTGGTCATGTGGGAGTTAATCCTCTCTGCCTCACCCTGGAGCTGGCTGAGCTATTTAAGTCATCTGCAGCCTGTGGGCCAGTGTCAGCTATAGTTCATCCTGCACTGTTTGAGCTCCTGAACTGGATCCCTGTTCTAGTGTTCCTATTTGCCTCTGACTGCCTGCACCCGTTTGTTACTTGTTCTGACCTTTGGCCTGTACCCCGACTCCGTCTTACGTCTCACATTTTGGTTACCACGTTCCCGGTAGGTTCTGACATCTTGCTTGTCCCCGACGATTCTCTGCTCACCCCTTCTGTACCGCGCTGCTATCTCCGTGTATGGCCTTGGCTTGTTCCATGTCCCTTTCATTACCTGTGACACCTGTGTTGTTGTTCAGGGTTGCTGTGCTGTGTGTGCAGCCTCCTTTCCTTAATCAGCACCCCCTGGTGGAGGTTGCTCTATACTGCACTGCAGCAGCACATTACAAACAGTCACTGCAGAGACCCAGAAGACACAGCGGCATGCAGCGGTGGAACAGAGACAGGTGAATATCACAAGTCCAAGGGGCCTGAGCCAGGGCGACACCGGCACCTGGTGCCCAGCAACGAGAGGTGAGTATGTCATTTTTTTTAATCACAGCAGCATATGGGCATATTATTCTATGGAGCATCTTATGGGGCCAACAACCTTTATGGACTTGAATGTGGGGCCCAAATATTCAGTGTTTTCAAAGCTGTCATGTGCATGACAGCACAGCAAACATTGCCACCGGTCAGACAGCCGCGATTCCCACACTGTCAAATGACAGCGTGAGCCCACAGCTGTGACTGGAGATAAAAAGCTTACCTCTGGTCACTGGCATTGGCTGAAGGAACTACTATTCCGATCATCCTATGCTTGTTGTCACTAATAACAGCGAGAGCAATCGGAGGCTGATGGGAGTATTCATCAGCTAGCGCCTGCGCTCTAAATAAATGATTAAGACACCTATCCTTTACTAATCCTATAGTTATATTGTAAATAAACACACATCAAGAATAAAGTCCTTTCTTTTAAATAAAAAAACACACTTTTCCTTTATTATTTAGAAATAACAAACAGTTATACTCACCTAACGTTCATTCCATTGAAGCCCTCGTCTCCTGTAAAAAGCATAAAACAATAAAGAACAAAAATACTACCCTAACGCCCAATTCCATTGAAGAAAATGTCTCCTCTAAAAATACAAAAATAAAAAACAACCATGTCCCTCACCTGCTTGACTTTCTGTCCCATCCAGACTGAGAACCACTGAGGAAAGACTAGCAGTGATGTCATCGAGGTTACCGCAAGTCACTGAGGCTGTGTTCCCAGACCAGCTCAACTGCGGCGACATCGATGATATCACCGCTCGTAATGTGAGAAAAAGTCTTACAATGCAGCTGTGAGTTCACCGGCAGATATCTCTCATGGTGAACTGCGGTGAACTCACCGCTGCCCTGTAAGACTTTTTCTCATTGTGATAGCGGTGATCCCCGTAGTTCAGGGCCCCTCTCGCTGCAGCTCATTATTTTTTCTCAGCAGGAAGGGTCGCATGATACCACTGTTCATGCTGAAGAGCACATGTCACACAGATGGATTACAGCGTGGGACACTATGGATTCCATCCATCCAAACACCCCTCCATCCATTCCTCATCCATCCATCCAGCCATTTATCCCTCATCCATTCATCACCCATCCCTCATCCATCCATGCAGCCATACCTCCATACATTCCTCTATCCATCTCTCATCCATCTATCACTCACCCATCCATCCATCCATCCCCCATTCATCCCTTAATGACCAGCCAGAACCTAATTGATGCACACTGTCTGAGCAGCTGCAGGTTGCTATTTTTAGGCTGGAGGGGGTCAATATCCATCATCCCTTACCAGCCTGACAATACCAGCCTCTGGTTGTCTGCTTTAGCTTGGCTGGTTGTGAAAAATGGGGTGGACCCCATGACCTGTTCTCTTCAACATATTCATTAATGATCTGGTAGAAGGTTTACACAGTAAAATATCGATATTTGCAGATGATACAAAACTATGTAAAGCAGTTAATACAAGAGAAGATAGTATTCTGCTACAGATGGATCTGGATAAGTTGGAAACTTGGGCTGAAAGGTGGCAGATGAGGTTTAACAATGATAAATGTAAGGTTATACACATGGGAAGAAGGAATCAATATCACCATTACACACTGAACGGGAAACCACTGGGTAAATCTGACAGGGAGAAGGACTTGGGGATCCTAGTTAATGATAAACTTACCTGGAGCAGCCAGTGCCAGGCAGCAGCTGCCAAGGCAAACAGGATCATGGGGTGCATTAAAAGAGGTCTGGATACACATGATGAGAGCATTATACTGCCTCTGTACAAATCCCTAGTTAGACCGCACATGGAGTACTGTGTCCAGTTTTGGGCACCGGTGCTCAGGAAGGATATAATAGAACTAGAGAGAGTACAAAGGAGGGCAACAAAATTAATAAAGGGGATGGGAGAACTACAATACCCAGATAGATTAGCGAAATTAGGATTATTTAGTCTAGAAAAAAGACGACTGAGGGGCGATCTAATAACCATGTATAAGTATATAAGGGGACAATACAAATATCTCGCTGAGGATCTGTTTATACCAAGGAAGGTGATGGGCACAAGGGGGCATTCTTTGCGTCTGGAGGAGAGAAGGTTTTTCCACCAACATAGAAGAGGATTCTTTACTGTTAGGGCAGTGAGAATCTGGAATTGCTTGCCTGAGGAGGTGGTGATGGCGAACTCAGTCGAGGGGTTCAAGAGAGGCTTGGATGTCTTCCTGGAGCAGAACAATATTGTATCATACAATTATTAGGTTCTGTAGAAGGACGTAGATCTGGGGATTTATTATGATGGAATATAGGCTGAACTGGATGGACAAATGTCTTTTTTCGGCCTTACTAACTATGTTACTATGTTACTATGTTACATTTTTTAAAGTTATTTATTTAAATAACTAAAAAAACAGCATGGGGACCCCTCTATTCCTGATATCTAGTCTTGCTAACAATGACAGCTGAGGGTTGAAGCATGCAGCTGTCAGTTTTGCCTGGCTGTTTATCAATAATACAGGGGAACCCACACCATTTTTTAAAAATTATTTATTTAGAGCACAGGTGCTGGTTGGTGAATACTCCTATCAGCAGCTGCCTGCTCTCACTGTTATTAGTATCAGCAGGCATAAGCTGATGGGAGCAGTAGTCACATCAGTCAATGCCAGTGACCGGAGGTAAACTTTATCTCCGATCACAGCTGCTGACTGATGCTGTCTTTTTACAGTGTGGAAACTGCGGTTGTCTGATCGGCTGTAATAATTTTACTGATGAACAGAAGCAGTGTTTGCCACGCTGTTATGCACATGACAGTGTGAGAAACACCTGCTGTTCGGATGTCCGAACCTGAACAGTAACACGGAATTCCTGGTGAAGTCCATGTTCGGTGCCCTTGCCCTGACAATAGATGTTTGGCACTGACACTGAACTTTACTGTTCAGGTTTGTCCATTTCTACACGTGACATAAAAAACAAACCCAGCTTTCTGACACTGAGCACTTCATGGCGACCCAAAATCTTTTGATAATCTTTGCATTTCATGATGCTTTGCACACAATCAGTGCATCCAGTGCCAGAGACAGCAAAACAATCCCAAAACATATTTGAACTTCCACGATATTTCACTGTATGTTCTGTGATCTTTTCTTTCTAGGCCTCAATCCGTTTTTGTTAAAACAGTAGAATGATGTGTTTTATCACAAAGCTTTATCTTGGTCTCGTCTGACACAGGATTTAAGCTTACTTACATACATTTTGGCAAACTACAGTGTAGCTTTTTTATGTCTCAGTGTCAGCAGTAAGGTCCTCCTGGGTCTCTTGCCATAGTGTTTCATTTAATTCAAAAGTTGATGCATAGTTAGCACTGATACGGATACACCCTGAGCCTGCATGACAGCTTGAATTTCTTTGGAACTTGATTGCAACTTCTTAGCCAGCATCTGGACTATCCTGCATTGCAATCTTTCATCAATTTTCCTCTACTGTCCACATCCAGGGATATTAATTTCAGTGCCATGGGTTGTAAACTTCTTGATTATGTTCTTGCATCTTGGACAAAGGAACATCAAGATCTCTGGAGAAGGACTTGTAACTAGAGATGAGCGAACTTGTTTGAAAAACATTCGCCAATCTCAAATTCGGCACAAACTTAGCACATTCGGATTCCACACAAGCATTTTTACTAAAAGTTGGCAAAATTTGGTCACACTTCAATAAATTATCACATTTTCACTAATGCTTTTGTTATTACTTTGGCTAGGTGCTTATGATGAACAGGTGGTACGGAGGAATGTTATTGATGAGAGGAGTAAGAATGTCTAGGTTAGAGGAGCTGCAGAGTGTAACTATTTTTCTTTTTTTACTTTACAAACTCAATTTGTGTACATTATGGCAGTCAATCAGGGCACAGAAGCCATTCACAACATCATGACACAAGGTATTCTGTGATTGGCTGCCAACATCCCCTGGCAATATAAAAAGCAAAACTCTTGTTTTGCTGGTGCCATTTTCTCAGTGTCACAGTGCAGGGATGCCACTCCTGCTAGTGCTGTAAGTAAACTTGGCAGTTGTCAAGATAGGACCCTGTTTTGTGTGAAATCGATCTTCCAGCATCTAACTGTGCAAAAAAACTGTGTTGCAGTCTCAGGAGGCCCAATTTACTTACCCCAAATAATTTGTGATAAAACTGTGTACCATAGAGAAATCAGAAGGCCAGAAAAATTGTTAGGCCTAATATGAGGCTTCATTCAGGAGGCCCTATTTGCTAATCCAAATAATTTGAGATAAAAATGTGTTGCAGTGAGGAATCAGGAGGCCACATTTGCTCATCAAAATCATTAGTTATAAGAGTGTTATTCTGGCACACTATCTAAGAGAATAAATAGTGATTGTTCATTTATTGACAGGTGACTGACATTTGTGGGTCTAAGGTTGTGAGACAGCAGGTTAAAAGGGGGGAAGGGTTCATACAACATGAGAGGGAAAAAGCGAGGTTATGGTGGAAGGCAGAATAGGATTGGAGTTCGACGTATATGTAGGTAAGGTGTTGATGTTAATGAAAGCTCAACTGAACAAACACCATCTCGTCCTATCCAAAGACCATTGACAACATCTGTTACTGGATGGGCTACTCAACTCCCTTCCTTTGGCAGCCGCACAGCAGTTTGCATCAAGTGGCCTCTCCTCCTCTTCCTCCATCTTAACATCACACAAAGTACAATATTACGAGGTGGCAAGCAATCATCCTTGATTCCCCTGGCTGCACAAATTTCCAAATGCCCAACTGATCATGTGGAACCACAGATGGGCCATTCGGCAGAGCTGTTCACCTATTCTAATTCATGGTCATCAGAGGTCTGCTCTACTGAATCACAGAATCCAGAGGAGGAAAGCATCTGTACCGATGCCCAAAATTTTTTCATGTTGGATCCAAGGCCAGATGAAGTAGGGTCCAAGCAGAAACCAGACAGTTATCACCAGACGTTAGCCTCCGGGGGTGGAGGTGATCCTGATGAGACTCAGATACCAGAGGCATATGTGGGAGGAAGAGGATGAGGGTGACTCTCAGGGCGAGAAGTGTGATAATAAAGAGGATGATGATGAGGCTGCAGAACCCACTTGGTGTGAACCCAGAGGTACGCAGCTGAGTAACTCAGCGGAGGAGGAGGAAGACTAGGAAGTTTCGTTGTGGCTTCCCACACAGACACAAAGTGATGCAATCACAACAAGCACTACATCATCAGCCCCAACTCTGGCATAGGCCAGCACCGGGCGCAATTGTGCAGTTTTTGGGGGTGGCACGGGTTATCTTGCCTGATCCTTTTTTTGAGACCACAAAGGATAACCCAACACATGTTATCTGCCAAATTTGCAAAAAAAAAACTCAATAGAGGCAAAATTTGCAATAACTTGACGACTTCATGCATGTACAGTCACATGATAGATCTTGTCTTAGTGTGGGAATATCACTGCACTGAAATGCAGACTAGTGGGTGTCGCCAACTACTGGCCATCCCATCAAAAAAATCTGCTGCTTCTTCCTACTTTGTCACCGTGCCAAGTCTTCTTACACATGTCTCCAACCACAGAAACTCTACAAGTTTACCTCTTCAGTCAGAGTAAGGTAGAGCTTGTCAGCTATTACAGAAGTAGACATGACTGCTAATTTTGTGTTACCTAGCACAGCACATCTTTCTCAATCCACCATAACATCTCTGCCTGCACCTCATTCACAGTCCTGAATTTACCTGTACCTGTGCTACATTAGAATGTTGCAGACATCACCCATTACCTGAAAAAATCAAAACACTTTGAATTGTCTGCTTGAGAAGGTGGTAGTCCCAGAGGAAGAGGTGGAAGCAGAGTAGGATGTGGAAGGAATAACAACAATATCTGTGTCATCACACAGTCGAGTGCCATGGGATGGTGGCTTAAAGCAATCAAGAGGGGCTGATGGTACCAGACAAACTGTTAGAGAAGGTGCAGGAGCTGAGTAACAAATGGAGGAGGATGAGGAAGAAGAGGTGATGGATGCACAACAGTAAGGAGATGAAGAGGATTATGATCCCCTCTTGTTCGTGGTTCACAGAAGGGGACGGATGAAGCAGGCTTTAGTGTTACCCCACCACCAACACACCATCAACGTGGACCTCACGGAAACACCCGACACAAGAGCACTATCCTCAACATGATGCCTGTATTCTTAGGGTTAGACATAGTGCTGAATACTGTGTTGCCACTCTGTTAAATCTTGGGGACAACAGTAAATTTTGCCAGATGCTTCCCCCCGGAAAGGGATGTGTGCATGCTGGAGTATCAAAACTTACTTGTAAACAATCTTAAGAGTGTTCTAGATGTCTAACCCTGGGAATATAAAGACGTCATCGCAGAAAAGATTTTTATCAGCAGCTGCAGTGTAAGTAGCATAATCAATTTCTGTGAGTCGTTTCACACATTTTTAGAACAGCCTGTACACAAGCATAGCAATTACAAATCTGACACGTTAACCACCAGGTCCTCATTGAAGCTTCAATTCAAAATCTAGCGGCTGTGACTGGCAGTGAAAAGGTTACCACTGGTCAGGGCCGGCTGATGACTACTACTGTCATTAGTGTGTCCTGCTCTTGCTAATAGCTGCAAAAGCTGGCGATGCTGATGAGAGTGTTTACCAGCTGGCTCCTGTACAAAGCAGTAGCTTTACCGCTATCCACAGGTGACAGAGACAAAGAAGAAAATGAAGCTAAGTGGCAGGATTGGTGCATCAAATATGATGCTCCGCTTCTAGGACAGTTGCAGGTTCATATTTATAAGTTGGGAAGGGCCGAAAAACCATGAGAATTTCAAACCAATTAATTTCAGCCTGCAGCTGTCTGCTTTCTCCTAGCAGGTTTTTAAAAATAGGGGAGACCACATGCTGTTTTTTCCATGTAATATTTATTACTAAAAACAAAATAAATATATAAATGAAAAATACTGATAAATAAATGGATAGCTGACATGTGCCGCTAACTGCCCCTGGAGACATCGCGATCCACCCACTGCTGTTTACCTGTTAAATGCCGCTGTCATCCCTGACAGCGGCATTTAATACACGCTTCTGGCAAGCGCGGTGGAAATCCCACCCATTGGCACCAGTGTCACATGACCGCGGGTCACCTATGGGTTGGCATGACAACCAGAGGTCTCCAGCAGACCTCTATGGTTGTCACTGCCAGATTGCTATGAGCGCTGCCTAGTGGTTGGCGGTCATAGCCAGTCAGCAATTCTGCTACATACAGGCGATCTCATTATCGCCTGTATGTAGTAGAGGCGATCGGGTTATGACAGGTTCTAGTCTTCCATGGAGACTATTGAAGCACGCCAAAAGTAAAAAACAGTGTTTCTAAAAATATTGAAAAAATAAAAAAATATAAAAGCTAAAATAACCCCTCTTTTGCCCCATTCAAAATAAAGCAAAAAATAAATCAAACATGCACATATTTGGTATCGCCTCTTTCAAAATTGCCCGATCTATCAATATAAAAAAAATTAACCCAATCACTAAACGACGTAACGAGAAAAAAAGTAAAAACGCCAGAATTACTTTTTTGGTTGCTGCCACATTGCATTAAAATGCAATAACAGGTGATCAAAAGATCGTATCTGCACCAAAATGGTATCTTTAAAAACGTCAGCTCTGTACGCAAAAAATAAGCAAAGAAATGGAGACGCTGTGTGTATTGGAATATGGCAAAAAAAAAATTTCTTTCCAAATATTGTAATTTTTTTTCACTGCTTAGATAAAAAAGAACCCTCACTTGTTTGGTGTCTATGAACTCGTAATGACCCGGAGAATCATAATGGCAGGTCAGTTTTAGCATTTAGTGAAAATAGTAAAAAAGCAAAACAAAAAACCATTGTGGAATTGCACTTTTTTTGCGCCGCACTTGGAATTTTTTTTCCAGTTAATCAGTACACGATATGTTAAAACCAATGGTGTCTTTCAAAAGTGCAGCTCGTCCCACAAAAAAACAAGCCCTCACATGGCCATATTGACCAAAAAATAAAAACGTTATGGCTCTAGGATGAAAGGGAGAAGAAAATGAAAGGGTTAAAGTTCATGAAGGGGTTAAAAAAGTCTTTTAGGTTACTGGATTTTCTAGCTGCTGGAACACCTGGAAGCTGTGAACTAAGATTACCTTGCATACGTACTTTACTGCACTTGTTAATAAATAAATAAATGAAAAAATGACTTGGGAGTTCCCCCTAATTTTATAATCAGCCAAGGGAAAGCAGACAACTGAGAGCTGGTCTTATTATTTTGGGAAGGGGCCAATATCAGTGGGCCTTCCCAACCTATTAATATCAGCCCCCAGCTGTCTGATTTGCCCTTGTTGGCTGTTAAAAATGGTGAGACCCTAAAAACGACTTGGGGTCCCTCCTATTTTTAATAACTAGCTAAGGGAAAGCAGACATCTGTGGATTGATATTAACAAGCTGGAAAGGTCTATGGATATTGGCTCTTTCCCAGCCTAATAAGACCCACCTTCAGCTGCCCCAGAAATGGCTCATCGATTAGATGCTCCAATTTTGGCACTTAGACTTGGCTCTTCCCTATTGCTCTGGTGTGGTGGCAATTGGTTAATGGGATTGTGGGCTTGATGTCAGGTGTGTAATGTCTGCTCATCAAGCTCATTGGTTAGTCTGTCAGACGCCCCCATTAATAACCCAGTAAGTAATAAGTTAAGAAAATACACACAAAAAATATATATTTTTGAAAATAACTTCCCAACAATTTCCCTTTTTTCCCCATTAATTAAAAAAAAGTTATAAAAAAATTATAATCCACAGAGTCCTCCGTAGCACATAATATGGACATCCCATGACAATCCCAGTCTTCTTCGTCCAGCCTATAGAGCCCCTTTCAGAGAATGCAGCTCCATAGACTGGAGCAGCAGCTACTGCCGAGTCTGATACTGTATTACGCTGCTGAGAACTGAGGTAATGTCAGTAATGATTCCTCAGTTCACAGCGGCCGGTTCTTATGATGTGCAGACCCAGTGCCAGACTGATGGACAACCGCTCATAAGCCTAGGACAGGCACTGTGCTGCTGTTGTTTCTCTTTTTATAGTTAAGTAACTTTTTTGGTATTCTGTTTTAGAACAGTCGTGTAATAGGCCTCTGCACTGAATGGAAGTGTGCACCAACAACGCCTCTGTATATATATATATATATATATATATATATATATATCTAATATATAAAGCTGAATGTGTGTGTGTGTGTGTGTGTGTATGTGTTTGTGTATGTCCGAGATTGGCATCTGCACCGTCGCAGCTACAGCCACAAAATTTTGCACAGTCACACGTCTGGACCCCGAGAGCGTCATAGGCTATGTTGTGAGGCGAAATTTTAACCCCGCGCGTTCCAATTCACCAAACAATTTTGCCCCTATCTACATAATGGGGAAAAAAGTGAAAGGAAAAGTGTTGGAGGCGTCGCAGCTACAGCTACAAAATTTTGCACAGTCACACGTCTGGACCCTGAGAGCGTCATAGGCTATCTTGTGAGGTGAAATTTTAACCCAGTGCTTTCCAATTCACCAAACAATTTTGCCCCCATCTACATAATGGGGAAAAAGTGAAAGGAACAGTGTTGGAGGCGTCGCAGCTACAGCCACAAAATTTTGCACAGTCACACGTCTGGACCCTGAGAGCGTCATAGGCTATGTTGTGAGGTGAAATTTTAACCCCGCGCTTTCCAATTCACCAAACAATTTTGCTCCTATCTACATAATGAGAAAAAATGAAAGGAAAAGTGTTGGAGGCAAATAGACAGCTGCCAGATGTGAACAAGGGGGACTTAAAGAATGAGAGCGATGGTGCCAAAGAGTATATACCGTACAGTTGCTAAGGTGGGGCCCCGACATGGGATACTCACCACACACGGGGATATAAACACACACACAAAATGCACCACACACTACCACATGCTTGAACACATATTACCCTCAGCACACATTTCACCACAAATACACCAACCTCGCCACATAAAAGTCGAAACACAAAAGTCGCCACTCAAAACTCGCCACGCGCAAAACTCGCCACATGCAAAAACTAGGCTCTTGCAAAACTCGCCACAAGTGCAAAACTCACCTCATGGAAAACTCGCCACACGCAAAACTTGCACACGCGGAAAAATTGCCACATGCACAAAAGTTGCAACACATGCAAAAGTTGCCTCACACAAAACTTTCACATACTCAAAAGGCACCACACATAAAACTCGCCATGCGCAAAACTCGCCATGCGCAAAACTTGCTGCACACAACTTGCTACACTAACCTGTCACATGCAACTCGACACACAAAAAGTTGCTACACGCATGTTGCCACACAAAACTCATCTCACAAAAGTCGCTACATGCATGTCGCCACACGCAACTCAACACACACAACTTGACAAACGAAACTCGCCCTAAAACACACACAAGTCTGGTATCCTTCAAAAATAAAAATCTGATTAATAAGCAGACAAACTACAAGAGCAACAAATGTGCCATATAGGAAATACGGCAGCTGTCAGTCACATGACCTGTCTATTATGTGTATTTGTGAGCTAATATATACTGCCAGGGGGAGGGCTTCCTGTTGGCTGGGGATTTATCAGGCTGCCAATTTAGTTTACAAATACTGAGGTAAAAATACTGAGAAAATAACGTGTGAACGAGGTCTAATACAGGAGGAGATGACATACAGATATATACTATATACAGGGGAGATGACACACAGATATATACTATATACAGGAGAGATGACTCACAGGTATATACTATATACAGGAGCAAATGACCTACAGGTATATACTATATACAGGAGGAGATGACATACAGGTATATGCTATATATAGAAAATGACATGCAGGTATATACTATATACAGGAGGAGATGACACACAGATATATACTATATACAGGGGAGATGACACACAGGTATATACTATATAGAGGAGGAGATGACATACAAGTATATATATATACAGGAGGAGATGACATACAGGCATATACTATATACAGGAGGAGATGACACACAGGTATATACTATATACAGGAGCAAATGACCTACAGGTATATACTATATACAGGAGGAGATGACATACAGGTATATGCTATATATAGAAAATGACATGCAGGTATATACTATATACAGGAGGAGATGACACACAGATATATACTATATACAGGGGAGATGACACACAGGTATATACTATATACAGGAGGAGATGACATACAGGTATATACTATATATAGAAGGAGATGACATTCAGGTACATACTATATATAGGGGAGATGACACACAGCAGGTATATACTATATACACGGGAGATGACATACAGGTATATACTATATACAGGAGATGACATACAGATGTATACTATATATAAGGGAGATGACAAACATGTATATACTGAGGTGATGAGGTGAAAATGAGAGGTGTGAGGTGAAAATGAAAAGGTGTGAGTGCAAAATGAGAGGAGTGAGGAAAAATAGTGGAGTGATCAGAAAATGACAGATGTGAGGTTGAAATGACAAGTGTTAGGAGGGAATGAGAGGAGTGAGGGAGAAAATGAAAGGTGTGAGGGAGAAAATGAGAGATGTGATTGGGAAAATGAGAGGCGTGATGGGAAAATAAGACAAGTGAGGTGCTATAACTAACCACAGATATTTATTATGCCCAGGCAACGCCGGGCTCTTCAGCTAGTATATATATATATATATATATATATATATATATATATATATATATGCAAATATACCTGATGGCTGCAAGCAGTTCTGAAGGTCAGTGATTCCACAAATAAACTTTTGACAAGAAATACCTCTTCAGTGGTTACCAGGTAGTCAGAGGTAACTACCTGATGAAGTTACTTGAGAAAATGCCAAGGGGTATAAAGCTGTCATTTATTTATATTATTTTTCCACTTTTTAATCTACCATTTGAATGAAAAGGTGTATCCAAACATTTGACAGGTACTGTAAATGTCATTAAATAAATGAATTTATATTTTTCAAATTTATTTGCATGTCTATTCTGTATTTATTTATATTTGATGCGTTTTTGTAGAAGACACTAGCGGCCACTGTATTTTATTTCATTCTGAGCAATAAACTGCTTTTACTGAAACAATAAATATGTGCGTTATTTCTGTTTGTATTTGTTTTTAAATTCTATCTAATGGCCTGGATGCTGATTAACCCCTTCACGACCTATGATGTGTAGGTACGTCATAGGCCACCTCATCCTCTTTGATGCGAGCTCCAGTGCTGAGCTCACATCTTTTCAGGCACATATCAGCTGATCTGATCAGCTGTCATGTTCCCTAACAGCCGAGGGTGGAATCACGATCCACCTGCGACTGTTAACATATTAAATGCCGCTGTCAATCACTGACAGTGACATTTAACATTCCATCGCCAGAAGCATCTCACTAGCTCAGACCATCGGAGTCTCTGTCACATGATCGTGGGGCGCTGGTGGTTTAGCTTGACAACCCAGGTTCTGCAGGAGATCCCTGTAGCTGTCATCGCTGATGTACTATTAGCGCTGCCCAGTGGCCACAGATGAGCAGATGGGTATTTTGGCTACACATAGCAAGGCTGGATCACTACTATGTGAAATACAAGTGATCAGAAGCTCACAGCTTCACGTCTCCTATGGAGACTATTGAAACAAGTAAAAAGAACTGTTTTAGAAATATATAATTTTAAAAATATAAATCACCCCCATTTTGCCCCATTCAAATAAAACAATAAAAAAAAAAATCAATAACACATATATTTGCTAGCAAAATATAAAAAGAATAAATGCAATCGGTAAATAGCATAAAGAGAAAAAAGATCAAAATTCCTGAAATAATTTTTTGGGGGTCATAGCAACATTGCAATAAAATGCAATAACAGGAGATAAAAACATTGTGTCTACCCCCCAAAATGGTATCAATTAAAATGTAAAAAATGTAAAAAAATTAATAGTGTTGTTCAAAAGTACAATTCTGCCCACAAAAAAATAAGCCCTCACACTGCTATATTGACAGAAAAAAAAAGTGGCTCTGGGAAGAAAAAGAGAAAATACAAAAAATGCAAAAATGGAATATCCCAAGGTGGCGAAGGGGTTAAAGAGAACATTACAGGTAATATATGGTGCTCAATTCATTGGCAGCATGCATCGGGCACTGGCTGAACGATCTCAGCCAGGTACGTTTTACTCTGAAACGCTGCTGCCTTTAAGAGGAAAAACAAACTTTTAATAGCCACCAGGGAGCTAGCCACACAACATACTAGTAGGAAAGGCAGGTCCCTGGTGGCTTCTCCCCGAACTGTGGGCCAATGCATGCATTATGTTTCTTTCTGTAGTAATAACCTCCAACAAGTCATCTATGGACAGTACCATTTCTAATTTATTTATTTCATTGCTAGTAATTGTCATTATTAAGTTTGGTCACTCTACATTTATGCTCTAAGTAGCATGCTATTTTCTCTCTCTCCTTTGTATCTACTGAATGTAGTACTTGTATATAGTGATGAGCAAGTGTATTTGTTACTAATCGCTATTCGCACGGATAGTACGATATTCGGGTTACTCGTTACATTGCGAGTATTTGTGTACTCGCCTCGCTATATTCAGATGTCCCACTGCGCAGTGAACCAATCACAACAATGCCGCAGACATCTTGGTTGTGGCATTACTGTGATTGGCTGGCCGCCCAGCGCCATAGGGCCTATTTAAGCCCTGCCGACGCCATTTTGCACACATTGCATCCAGAGCCTGCGTTTTACAAGCATAGGGAGAGATTGCTCAGCTGCTAGGGAGAGTCTTTAGGTCTCTTGATAACACCAAAACCTTTTTCAGGGCTACCTGCAGTGTATGCTAGGTCAGTGTAGAGTAGGGAAAGACAGATACTAGAGCAGGGACAGTTTAAAGGAATAGCTATTTTCAGAGCTGAAGACACACAACAAAGACAAAGTACAGGGAGGGAGAGATTGTGTATTAGGTAGGGAGAGGTTAAAGTGTTCTTCCAGTGTCAAGCAATATTTTTCCAGCACACAGAGCACTAGCATTTAGTGCTGCCTTTTTTTTAAAGCATCACTCTATTTTCCCTGCTGTTTTTAAGGTCACAGCCTGGCTTCTGCTGTCCACATTAGTCCACTTAAAAAAGCGTTATGTGCCCTATGCAAAGCAGTAGTCCAAACATTTCCTACTGGCTGCTACCAAGCAGGCACCAGGCCATTTTCCCCGCTGTTTTTGTGGTCACAGCCTGCCTTCTGCTCTCCACATTAGTCCACTTAAAAAGGTGATAAGTGCCCTATGCAATGCAGTAGTCCAAACATTTCCTACTACCTGCTACCAATCACGCACCAAGCCATTTTCCCTGCTGTTTTTGGGGTCAGAGTGCCTCTTGCCCGTATTCCATTTAGTCTCTGCTCTTAAATGAGTTAAATAATAGAGTACGGGACGTAGAATATGAAGAAGTGAAGGCACTCTCAAATGTACACAAGAGGGCCCTCCAAAATGTCTAGAGGGCACTTCCAAACGTATGTTACAAGGCCACATGAGGACACTCACTAAACTCAAGTTTCCTGCCTACTGCAGGCCCTCTGAACATTTTAATTTAGGGCCGCAGAATGACATGGAGGTGGAGGAAGGGGGGAGGAGGATGGTGATGCCCAACGCTACAATGGGCACATTGCAAACTGCTATGGAATATCTATTTCACTATCTGAGTGTCAATGATGGAGGGGCCACCCAAATGTCTAAGTAAGAGCTGAAATGGATGGGAAAGAGATCGGAAACACGAACAAAATTATAAAATTGGGAAAAATCGGTAACATTCGGTAAAGACCGCGGGAAAATATTTGCGTTGCCATAAAAGTATTTTCTGCACTTTACCAACTATAGTGCTAGTGTATCATGAGCTATTAGCATGCGCATATTTTTTTCCCTAACTTTATGTGTGCACATTGCGGCTAGCAATGTCCTTACACAACGGCTTGTGTCATTAGCTGCTGAAATCACATGTCTCTCTCCATATAAGAGCGGACATATTGATTTAGCAACATCTTGACATTGTAACAGCGCAGATAGGCTGCTCCTGATGCTGGCACTCTTAGCAGTAAGATTTTAGCTAGTTAGCTAGGTGGTTGTATATCAATCAGATAGTGTAGCTAGCTAGTGTCCAGTATAGCTGTTAAGTTTACCTTCCAGCATTTTTTTTTGCCATTACTGAGGTCCACAGACAAAACCAGCAGGCGACTTCATACACCTTAGTTGTGCACTGCTTCTATTGTGCTCCATGCACAAGTATGGCATTCTAAATAATAATTTTTCACTACCTAAATGTGAAACAGCCTGCTGTATCCCACATTGTCATTTAGTGCTGTGGTGATAAAAAACTGTCTGCAGACCTAATGCAAATAAAAAAATACATAATTTTTCAGTTGCAAAAGTTAGACAGACCCCTGTATCACACTTTGTCATTTTGTTGGGTTGAAATTAAGCTGTAGAGGCCTAATCCAGAGGCCACTCAAAAATTCTTGTGTTCCTAGTGTCATACAGTAGGGGACCTGACTTTAAAATAGTTTGTAGCATTTAGTGTGTTATAGAGGTCTGATCTAGAGGTCACAAACAATTCTTCTGTTCCTAGTGTCATACAGTAGGGGACCTGACTTTAAAATAGTTTGTAAGCATCTAGTGTGTTATAGAGGCCAAATTCAGAGGCCATCAAAAATTCTTGTGTTCCGAATCCTAACATCAAACAGTAAGGGACATCTGACTTTCAAATTGTTTGTAGCATATCTTCTTTGTCATACAGGCCTCATCCACCCTCAAACAATTCTTTCTTCTGTGACTAACACGATACAGCACGCCATATTTCACCTTTGAATTTACTGTCGATGAAATTCAACTGTTTACAGAGGTGGTCCAGAGTTTAAAATCTATTGTTTTGTTGCTAATGCTCTGGCCCTGTAGGGGGTATGGTAAAATATGCTATTGCCTTTGCCTTTCTCTCTCGCCCCGTTGCCGTATGTTTTCAGTGTATGTGTATAGGTTAACACATGATGGTATTGCTACATGGTTTAGTGTATTACCACCCCTTACTGTATATAATAGTACTGCTACACGAACATTTGTATTACCATGTCTTGTTCTGCTAAATGTATATATTGTTATTTGGTGTGCCTGTTAAATAAGGAAAGCGTAGTACTGAAGTTTGGCCTGTAGATGGGGGCATTTTGACACACCTAGGTTAGCATGGTTGTGGATTAGTGTACATATTACTAGTTAATGTAGGAGGGGTCAGCAACAGTTAGAGAGGGAACATTTCCTTATTGAAGGGAGAAGAGCCTGAGCGCCCAGACAGTCCACACAGGCTTAAGTGCCCAGGACATTAGCAGCTACCATGCAGCGTTGTTTGACTAAGAGGAGGGAGCCCAGCCATCCACAGCATCAGGCAAGAAAAGCGGAGGTCAGCACAGCAGTAAGAAGGAAAGAAGACAGTATGCAGGCACAGGTGGCCCTAGAATGTGGCAGCTTATAGCTTGGGCAGATGTCCACAGTATTGGGGCAAAATGGTGGCTGGGACAGAACCCAGAAGCAGTGAGCTGGGAGCAGGATAGCCCTGGAACTTCACAGAGCACAATGCTGAAGGGCAGGTCACTCGCTAGGTGGCAACCAGCTTCGGAGGTGGAAACTCTTTTGTCTGCTGCAAAGCAGACGAAGGAAGGTCTAACCATGGCTGAGCTGAATTGGGAGGACACTGAGGACCTGTGCAGCACGGTCCGATCCGGGTATGCGTTATGTGAATGGAACGAAGGGGCAGATAGAGAAGAGGAAATGTGTAATGCTGATCCTGTTGTAATTGCTGTGAAGAGTCTGGATGTGCCGCGTAAAGCTTACAGTAAAGTTGTTGATTTGAAAGTTGAAAAGGACTGTGTCGCAGTCTTTATTACACTGATTGACAGCAAAACAGAGGTGACCCTGACGGTGCAGAGAATGGAGCCACAGGTTTACAAAGTGATGGACAATGCTTTCATGTGATGGGGGGCCAGGGCACAGATACACAAGAATGTTCGGCCATGACTACTGCCCTGGTCCAGCCTCTTACAGTCCTACCACACTATCTGAGCAACATGACTGGGAAAAAGCGAGGCTGTGGTGGAAGGGGAATTAGTCATGGTGTTCAAGGTGTACGAGGGATAGGTGGTAATATTTGTGAAAAAGCACTAGTGAACTAGCAACTAACAATTTCTGTTACTTGATGGGTTACTTCACTACTTTTCTTTGGCAGGTGCACAGCATTACGCCTTCCTAATGAGACCCAGAAATAGCATGTGCTCAAGTGGATGGCAAGCGCAGCTTCAAGTGACCTCTCCTCCTCTTCCTCCACCCTCCACCTCAACATCACAACCAGTACAGTGATACTCAGAATTCTCCTTGCTTCCCTCCACATCTCCAAATGTACAAATTACTGTATGGAACCACAAATGGGTGAGTCTGAAGAGCTGTTCACACATTCTATGCCATGGTCATGAGAAGTGTACTCTAACGCTTCACAGTGTCAAGAGGAGGGAATATGTACTGATGCCCGGAATTTTTTTAGCTTGGATCCGGGACAGGATGAAATAGGGTCCGAACAGCATTCTGACCCTAGTTATCAGACTTTAACACCTGGGAGGGAGGTTATCCTGATGAGACTCAGATATCTGAGGCTCATGTGGGCTGTACTGTGCTGTCAGGGCAGGAAGAGGAGGAGGGTGACTCCAATGGTGAGGAATGTGATAACACAAAGGATGATGATCATGATAATGAGGTGTTAGATCCCAGGTGGTGTGATCATACAGGCACACAGCTGAGTAGGTTATCTGAGGAGGTTAAATTGTGCCGTATGTCGCCTACACATAGTGATGCAGCCACAACGAGCAATGCATCCTCAGCCACAACTGTGGCTGTGACCAGCAATGTCCGCAGGTCTGCAAGTCACAGGGTTGGCAAGGATTGCCTAGCCTGGGCCTTTTTTGACACTACAAAGGATAAGCCAACTCATATAATTTGCCAACATTGCAAAAAAAAACTGAGTTAAGGTAAAAAGGGCAATAATTTGACAACTACATGTATGAACTTTTCACATGTGCAATCAGAATGTGTTTCTATGGGAATCCCACAGCGCATAAATGGGGACTTCAACCATCAGCTGCCCCATCAATTGCATCTGCTGCTTCTTCCTTCTCCTCTGTTACCATGCCAACTATTGAGGTGCAGGTCTTCAACAGCACAAAATCGGGTTCTTTACCCGCTCCAATCACGCTGACTGAGAGCCCACCGTCAGCTGTATTTGAAGCGGACATGCCTGCTATTTTTGACCGATCTCAGAGAACGAGTACACCACAACTTTCTTAATCCACTGTAACAACTCTGCCTGCACCTCTCTCACGGTCCAGCAGTTAACCCGGTTCACTGTACTCCGCCCTCTCTCAGCACTGCAGCCAGCCCACGTTTCTGCAATTGTGGTCACGTAAAAGATTGTTTCCTCTTACACATGACAAAGCTAAGAGGTTGACCTCCACCATCTCCAAACTGTTGGCCACAGAAATGCCTTTTTGTTTGGTAGATACAGATGATTTCCAAAAGCTGATGGCCGTTGCAGTCCCCCAGTACCAATTTCCCAGTCGCCATTACTTTTCTAAGAAAGTTGTGCCTGTGCCACACCAACATGTCGCCGACAACATCACCCAGTCCTTGACTAAATTTCTGTCTGCCTGGGTGCATTTCACCACGGACACGTGGATGAGTAAGTATGGTAAAGGGCGTTACATCTCGTTGATTGGGCACTGGGTGACTTTGGTGGTTGTGAGGGCAGGCACTGCTCAACAAGTCTTGGAATCCCCAAGGCTTGCAGGACAAACCTCTACATTTAACACTTCCTCCACTGCTTCTGCCTACTTCTCTATCTCCTCTATGGCCTCCACCTGCACCCTCAACCCCTGCCTTAATGAGACACGCGTTCCAACAGTGCAGAACGAATCCCCACCACCTCCGTACTGTGCAGTCAGGGTTCACCGCAATCAGGAAGTATTAAAATTGATATGACTTGGAGATTGCAGTCATACAACTGATGAGTTGTGGACAGCTCTCCAGGCTGAGTTTGATCAATGGCTGTCTCAACTGAACCTACATCCAGGGAAGGCCATGTCCGATAACACTGTGAACCTTGTGGCGGCCCTCCGGTGAGGCAAGCTCACACACGTGCCTTGCATGGCTCCTGTCCTCAAGCTGGTGGTACAGCATTTTCTCCACCACTATTCTGGCCTGGGTGAGCTGCTCCAGAAAGCATATAAGTTGTGTGCTCATTTATGTCATTCGTACCCCTCAGTATATCGACTTGCATCGATACAGGCGTCTTTGTCCATGCCAGTTAACAGGTTGATATACAGTACACTGTGCTGTCACAGTGGAATTCCACTCTGCACATGTTGCAGTGTCTGTAGCAGCAGCAACGAGCCCTGACACAGTATGTCTTTTCATATAGCCTGGGCCAATGCACTTCAGATGTGGTGCTTATCACGTTTACTGAGTGGGCACAGATTAAGGACCTCTGCACCCTTCTGCACAGTTTAGAAATGGCTACTAAGATGGTTGGTGCTGACGACGCCATCATCAGCATCACTATTCCGGTCATCTATATGCAAGACAGACTTTGAATATCCTGTGGGAGGAGATGGTGGTCCCAGAAGAAGAGGAGGAAGCAGAGGAGGATGTGGAAGGGATAACATTGTCTCTAAGTTCCAGAATGTCATAACACAGGTGGGTGCCAAGGGAGGGTGGATTACTGCGATCGAGGGGGGCTGGTGATAACAGGCAAACTGTTATCGAACGTGAAATATCCGAGGAACAAATGGAGGAGGAAGAGATGATAGGCGAGAAACTATGAGATGAAGAGGATAATCCCCTCTGCGTCCCCTCTCTGTTGTTCATGGTTGGTGCGAGGGGATGGAGGAAACAAACCGCATTGTTACCCAGCCTCCAACACAGTATGGGCATGGAGCTCATCGTAAAAGCCGATATTTGAATGCCTTCTTGCTTCACTATCTATAACATGATCCCTGTATAGTTATGATTAGGAATACTTCTGACTACTGGGTTGCCACTCTGTTAGATCCACATTATAAAACCAAATTTTGCAAGATGCTTCCCGCCCTGAAAAGGGACCCATGAATGCTGGCGCATTGATACATGCTTTTACACAACCTTAAGAGAGCTTTTCCTCAAGACAGCAGTGAAATACAAAGTTTGCATCTCTAGACTTCCATCCTCCGGCATGTCAATTCGTCAATGCCAAAACATTAGCAGCAGCAGCAGTGGTATAAGTGGAAGAAGCAATTTCTGTGAGTCCTTTGACACTTTTTTTTAGACCAGCTCGTGCACCGGCACAAAAAGTCCAAGTCTTACACGTGGTGAATGAATGGAGAGGATGATGCAGAAGTATCTAGAACTGAATATCAATACCATCAAGGAGGGTTTAAACCCTTTCACATTTTTGTTTTCCAAGATGGATGAGTAGCCTGAGTTCACCTCACACGCCTTGGAGGTTTTATCGTGCCTGGCAGCCCGAGTTCTCTCAGAATGTCTTCAGCGTTGCTGGTGGTGCTCTGACGAATAAGCACAGCCGTCTGTCCCCTGAAAGTATAGACTAGGGTTGAGCGACTTTTACTTTTATAGGATCGGGTCGGGTCGAGTGAAATCGGCCGATCCTATAGAAAAGTCGGGGTCGGGGTCGGCCGAAACACGAAACCCAATGCAGTGCAATGGGATACTATGGTTCCCAGGGTCTGAAGGAGTGGAAACTCTCCTTCAGGCCCTGGGATCCATATTTAAGTGTAAAATAAAGAATTAAAATAAAAAATATTGCTATACTTACCCTCTGACGCGCCCTGGTACTAATCGGCAGCCTTCCTTCCTTAGAATCAGCGCGTGAAGGACCTTAGATGACGTCGCGGCTTGTGATTGGTCGCGCGACCGCCCATGTGACCGCTCACGCGACCAATCACAAGCCGCGACGTCACCGAAGGTCCTTCAAGCGCTGATTCTTAGGAAGGACGGCTGCCGGAAAGAAGCAGGACGCGTCCGAGGGTGAGTATAGTCCTATTTATTTAAATGTGAACACTCCTGGTTGGGTGTCCATCAGCTGGATTGGGTTTAGTGGAAGACCTATCGGTCACTATTATACTATTTTTACATTGGTGAAATTGATGCCACTTTGGTGGTGTTTGTCAATAATTTTTGGAAATGAGAACACTACTGGTTGGGTCTCCTTCATGCGTGTTGATTGTAGCAGTAGGCCACTGAGACTGTCAGGCCTCCACTTCCTTTGACTCAACTACCCATGTTACCATCCTTAAATTTTTGTTACCATGGTAGTCTGCAAAACTGATAATTGTGCCACCTGAGTGTGGCTCAGCAAGTAGAGGTGTTGCATGTGGTATCAGGGCTCCCAGCAAAGGAGGCCTACATTAATCCCTCACCAACTTGCCTTACTGTGACATTCAATTGAGAGCAGTAAATGCTGTCCCAGACTCCAATACCTCATGCCTGGCTGATTGCTGCAGTGCCATGCTACAATTTGTACTCTGGGTGACCACTTTCCTGGTCTGTCCCTCATTTGATGTGTTTTAGCAGCATTTGGGGCCGTTATAAGGTGTTGCGCATGCGTTTCTTTTTGCCTCCTATTGACATGAATGGCATTCGGTTATGTTCGGTGAATATTCCACAAAGAATTAATCCGAAACGAACATTGAAATATTCGCTCATCTCTAGTTTCCCCTCCATTTGTTAGTACTGTGATCTACATTGATCATGGTGAAAGTGTTGATAAATGTATATGTAGAACTTTATTTATGTGGCCATTGATGAATTCAAGTGGGTAGAGCCTGAGGTGGTGATGCAGGAAGAAATAGCAAAGGGACAGCTGTCAGTTTTTTTTTGAGAAAATTTTGTGGATAACAGTTATGTATCACATGTCAAAACCTTTCTTGAACTGGACTGTGGCAGGATAATTGACTTTTTGGTGGCCGAGGGGAGTCCATGATTTTTGAGCAGTGGCAGACCGATAGCGCAGTGCAGAAGAAAGAAGAGAGAGAAAGTTAGAAGAAGAGAGTGGAGATGACAAGAGCAGCAGTAAGAAATGACAGCAAATAACAGGAAAGGAAAGTTATAACCAGAAAATCAAGACAGCAACATCATATGTATTAAAGTGAACCTGTCAGCAGGATTGTGCTCAGTAACCCACACACAGTGTCAGGTTGGCACCGTTATACTGATTAAAATGATACCTTGGTAGATGAAATCCATCTTGTGGTTGTTGTTTAATCTTTATTTGTAGTTTTCAGTTAATGATATGCTCGTGCCTCGGGCGGCCTGTGGGGGTCTTCATGTGGAGCTCTGCTAAGGTATTTATCTGTATGACTTATGACAGGTCACTGATCCCTCAGAGAGCTGCCCCCTATTTTACATAATGAATCTTACACATGGTGGGAAAAAAACACTTTCAGTAGGAAGGTGCCAATGGTGGCACCTGCCCTGCAGCTTGATCCGTATGTAAAATGTGCATATAATTCAGCTAATTGGTGCTGTAAATAAATTCCTTTTAAAAAAAAGCCTCCTTCAAGATGGAACCAACGGCGCCATCTTAGTAGAGAAAAAAAATTGACTCCTCAAAGATGGCGCCGGCGGCGCCTGCGTAGTAGGATCTCTTGGCGATCACCGATGGCTGCTACTGCTATTGCAGATGGCGACTCTTGGAGGAGGCTTTTTTTAATGAATTTATTTACTTCACCAATTAACTGAATTGCATGCATGTTTTAAATGCGGATCATGCTCCACCTTTGTTGATGAAATCCATCTTGTGGTTGTTGTTCAATCTTTATTTTCAATTTTGAGTTAATGATATGCTCGTGCTTCAGGCGGCCTGTGGTAGGGTCTTCATGTGGTGCTCTGCTTAGAAATTCATCTGTATGACTTCTGACAGGTCACTGATCCCTCAGTGATCTGCCAACTATTTTACATAATAAATATTATATATAGTGAACAAAAAACCACCTTCAGCAGGCAGGCACCTGCGCTGCAGCATGATCCATATGTAAAACGTGCATATAACTCAGGTAATTAGTGCTGTAAATAAATTCATAAAAAAATGCCTTCTCCAAAATGGGGCCGATAGATGCTACTGCAATATATACACAGTTTATATGTGGATCATGCTGCAGCGCATTTTTCCCCCAATATGTATAATATTTATATTTAGGGCAGCACGGTGGCTCAGTGGATAGCACTGCAGCCTTGCAGCGCTGGAGTCCTGGGTTCTAATCCCACTCAGGACAACATCTGCAAGGAGTTTGTGTGGGTTTCCTCTGGGTTCTCCGGTTTCCTCCCACATTCCAAAGACATACTGATAGGGAGTTTAGAATGTGAGCCCCATCAGGGACAGTGATGATAATGTGTGCAAACTGTAAAAACACTGCGGAATATGTTAGCACTATATAAAGATTATTATTTATTATATTCATTATGTAAACTGAGGGATCAGTGACCTGTCAGCAGTCTGCATTATGAATACCTAAGCAGAGCACCAACTGAAGCCCACCCAGAAGTATGAGCATATCATTAACTCAAAACTGAAAATAAAGATTACACAACAACCACAAAACGGATTACCATTTTAATCAGTATAATGGTGCTGACCTGACACTGTCTGTAGGTTACTCAGCACAATCCTGCTGCCATGTTCCGTTTAATACAGTGTAGTAGGGAAAATCAATAACAAGTTGATTTTGCAAAGTGGCTCTGTTTGTAGTAGCCTAATAGCTCTGCATATGGCTTTCATGGATGGGCTTTGTCCTGGTTACCCTGTCTATTAGGTGGCAGGGAACCCAGGAAGAGAGCTTTCTCTGATCATAGACATTAGTGCTAGAGGTTGTCCATCACAGCTGTCCTCCAAGCAGACCGTGAATACTGAAAGGCAGATAGAAGTACCCGACCTGTGAAACAAATATATCCAAAATGCCTTAAGGAGTAATACAACATTGAGACAAATTTAAATGAAATATTAACCATAGTCATAAAAATACAGCTAATTGTAAAGTGCTGCGGAATATGTTCCCGTTACATAAATAAAATTATTTTGTGCAAAAAAAAAGCACACATCCAATTTTATACTAAAGTGCACTGGACAATTTTTGCATTACTGTCTATTGCTTTACAGTTTCCAAAACCTGAATCACACTATTTCTCAAGGAAAAAAAGCAAAGATGACATGAGTATATTGTATCTAATAATAAATTGAGTTTATAACATTGGTATGTTCTGCCCATTAAAAAGTGTGTACCTTATGTAATAACTACCTTTATACCGCCACTAGAAAGAGCAATGTGTTAATAGCAACGCACAGTAAAAACTTTTATTACAAACAACGTAATTAGTTATTATGCATTTATACAAGTATCAGAGTATTTATTTTTATTTTCCGTTTTTTTCAGATACTGAATCTTTTTTTATAGATGCCATAAGACTGCTCAGTAGAATTGAAAGTATTAAGTTCCAGAGATTCCCCTGAATATAATTTCTTCTACAGCGAAAAGAAAAAAAAGTTAGAAAGATAAAAACAAGCTACAAAGTCTGCCTCCAAGGGAAAAGAGGAAAAAGTCATTAACATTTTGATGTAATTAAAAGCCAGTTAGGATACCAGTTTCCTGTATTCATTTCCTTGTTTTCACATAAGGAGTTTATCTTTCCCATGCCAAATATTGCTCCCATTCATCCTCTTTGCCCCAAGAGCCTATCTGAATGAGAAGAAAGATAAGGCCTGCCATGACCTTGAGATTGGAAGAACTGGTAAAACACATCCAAAGGAACTAATGGGAGATAATGAAGGGGTTACTGCTCGTGCGTGAAAAAAGTTTCAAGCATACTGTTCCCCTAATACAGAATACAAGAAATGATTTATTAATGTCTTCAAGCAAAATAGATCTAAAGGTACCTTCACACATAACGATATTGTTAACGATATCGTTGCTATTTGTGACGTAGCAACGATATCGTTAATGAAATCGTTATGTGTGACAGCGACCAACGATCAGGCCCCTGCTGGGAGATCGTTGGTCGCTGAATAAAGTCCAGAACTTTATTTCGTCGCTGGACTCCTGCTGACATCGCTGGATCGGCGTGTATGACACCGATCCAGCGATGTCTTCACTGGTAACCAGGGTAAACATCGGGTAACTAAGCACAGGGCCGCGCTTAGTAACCCGATGTTTACCCTGGATACCATCCTAAAAGTAAAAAAAAACAAACACTAGATACTTACCTAACGCTGTCTGTCCTCCAGCGCTGTGCTCTGCTCTCCTCCTGTACTGTCTGTGAGCCGGAAAGCAGAGCGGTGACGTCACCGCTCTGCTTTCCGGCTCACAGACAGTACAGGAGGAGAGCAGAGAAGCAGAGCGCAGCGCTGGAGGACAGACAGCGGTAGGTAAGTATCTAGTGTTTGTTTTTTTTTACTTTTAGCATGGTATCCAGGGTAAACATCGGGTTACTAAGCGCGGCCCTGCGCTTAGTTACCCGATATTTACCCTGGTTACCGGCATCGTTGGTCGCTGGAGAGCGGTCTGTGTGACAGCTCTCCAGCGACCAAACAGCGACGCTGCAGCGATCCGGATCGTTGTCGGTATCGCTGCAGCGTCGCTTAATGTGAAGGGGCCTTTAGACTTCATTTATCTAAGGAATTTTAAGATCTGCAGATAATGATGTATTTCAAGATATTAGAAATTGTTTGATTTTGCAAACATACCTTTAGCCTCGGAAGCAAATGGCAATGACGTTTAGCAAATACTAATGTATTTATTTGCGGTTCAGAAATAAATGTTACGCTGCTTAAATCCATAATTGCAAGACAAAAAGGGTGATGAAAATAGGTCATCTAGAGATTAAAGGCATTGTATACCTCTAGATAAAAGGGGTAAGTGCCAGGACAGGAGGCTGAGAAGTAATTATCGCTCAGCTGGATAATTTCGAGTATAAATTAAGTTGTATGGGGACTTTTAACACTAACACTTTAATGCTTAATCATATTATAGTGAGACCTTAGCAGAAGCAATCAGCTAGATCCATAAAGATTAATGGATGAGTATACACCCTGTACAATAAAATGTATGAGCCTTTGTATCACCATCACTTTGTGAAATTGTATTCATTTACAGAACAATTCAAGGCCTTCAGATCTCATAATAAATAACCGCTCCTCTGTCTGTTTGCTACATAGAATGTGGGTAGATTCATGAAATTTGTCTAACAAAAAAACATCTTCGTTGATCTTTGCAACCAACCATTGCAGCATTTTTTTATTTCAGCAGTGGAGTGGGGAAACTAATGTAAGGTCCTTGACCCTAGTAATATACTTACCAGGCAGCCATCGTCTTCAGCTCTTCCCAGCTCGCTTCGGGTCCCATGCCACCATTTAGTGACCACAACCTCTGACTGACAGGAAGTCAAAGGTAACGGTCAGAAGCTCTCAATGTAACAGACAGGAGATTACAGCAGTCTGTAAGCGCTAAGATGTATGCAGACATTGAATATATGAAATTTAGACTGCATTACTGCTATTTACAATCTAATATATAAAGGTGACTGTGTGTGTGTATGTGTGTATGTCCGGGATTGGCATCTGCACCGTCGCAGCTACAGCCACAAAATTTTGCACAGTCACACGTCTGGACCCCGAGAGCATCATAGGCTATGTTGTGAGGTAAAATTTTAACCCCGCGTATTCCAATTCACCAAACAATTTTGCCTCTATCTACATAATGGGGAAAAAAGTGAAAGGAAAAGTGTTGGAGGCAAATTGACAGCTGCCAGATGTGAACAAGGGGGACTTAAAGAGTGAGAGCGAGAGCGATGGCGCCAAAGTGTATATACCGTACAGTTGCTAAGGTGGGGCCCTGACATGGGATACTCACCACACACAGGGATATGAACACACACACAAAATGCGCCACACACTACCACGTGCTTGAACACATACCACCCTCAGCACACATTTCACCACACATACACCAACCTCGCCACATCAAAGTTGAAAAACAAAAGTTGCCACTCAAAACTCGCCATGCGCAAAACTCGCCACATGCAAAACAAGGCTCATGTAAAACTCGCCACACATTCAAAACTCACCTCATGGAAAACTCGCCACACACAAAACTTGCACATGCGGAAAAATTGCCACATGCACAAAAGTTGCATCACATGCAAAAGTTGCCTCACACAAAACTTGCACATACTCAAAACGCACCACACATGAAACTTGCCACGCGCAAAACTCGCCATGCGCAAAACTTGCTGCACACAAATTGCTACACTAACCTGTCACATGCAACTCGACACACAAAAAGTTGCTACACGCATGTCGCCACACAAAACTCATCTCACAAAAGTTGCTACATGCATGTCGCCACATGCAACTCAAGACACACAACTTGACACATGAAACTCGCCCAAAAACACACACAAGTCTGGAATTATCCTTCAAAAATAAAAATCTGATTAATAATCAGACAAACTACAAGAGCATCAAATGTACCATACAGGAAATACGGCAGCTGTCAGTCACATGACCTGTCTATTATGTGTATGTGTGAGCTAATATATACTGCCAGGGGGAAGGCTTCCTGTTGGCTGGGGATTTATCAGGCTGCCAATTTAGTTATAAATACTGAGGTAAAAATACTGACAAGAAAACATGTGAACGCGGTCTAATACAGGAGGAGATGACATACAGGTACATACTATATACAGGAGGAGTTGACACACAGGTATATACTATAAACAGGGGAGGTGACACACATATATACTATATACAGGGGAGATGACGCACAGGTATATACTATATACAGGGGGAGATGACACACTGGTATATACTATATACAGGGGAGATGACACACAGGTATATACTATATACAGGAGGAGATGACACACAGGTATATACTATATACAGGGGAGATGACACACAGGTATAACTATATACAAGAGGAGATGACACACACATATATACTATATACAAGGGGAGATGACACACAGGTATATACTATATACAGGAGGAGATGACATACAGGTATATACTATATACAGGAGGACATGACACACAGGTATATACTATATACAGGAGATGACACATAGGTATATAGAATATACAGGAGGAGATGACATATAGCAGGTATATACTATTTACAGGGGATATGACACACAGGTATATACTATATACAGGAGGACATGACATACAGGTATATACTATATACAGGAGGAGATGACACACAGGTATATACTATATACAGGGGAGATGACACACAGGTATAACTATATACAAGAGGAGATGACACACACATATATACTATATACAGGGGAGATGACACACAGGTATATACTATATACAGGAGGAGATGACATACAGGTATATACTATATACAGGAGGACATGACACACAGGTATATACTATATACAGGAGGAGATGACACATAGGTATATAGAATATACAGGAGGAGATGACATATAGCAGGTATATACTATTTACAGGGGATATGACATACAGGTATATACTATATACAGGAGATGACATACAGGTGTATATGATATATAAGGGAGATGACAAACATGTATATAGTGAGGGGAAAATGAGGGGTGTGAGGTGAAAATGAAAAGGTGTGAGTGCAAAATGAGAGGAGTGAGGGAAAATAGTGGAGTGATCGGAAAATGACAGATGTGAGGTCGAAATGAAAAGTGTTAGGGGGAATGAGAGGAGTGAGAGGGGAAAAAGAGAAGTGAGGGGGAAAATGAAAGGTGTAAGGGAGAAAATGAGAGATGTGAGGGGGAAAATGAGAGGCGTGATGAGAAAATAAGAGAAGTGAGGTGCTATAACTAACCACAGATATTTACTATGCCCAGGCTGGGCTCTTCAGCTAGTATACTTATAAAAATGAAGGTACAACTGGCCAACTGGCCAATTCATGAGAACCCACCTACCACAACAAAGCTTAACTTCCTTTAACATCCTTCCTAATGTCATGCCTCTAATGGGATAAAAGTCTAAAAATTTAAAGAGCAGTTAGGATCCAGCACTAGTTAAAAACAGCCTTAGGCCATGTGGACATGTTCAGCATTTGATTAGTATTTTACCTCAGTATCTGTACCCCAAAACCAGGAGTGAGCGAAAAATGCAGAAGTGGTGACGTGTATGTTTGTTTTTCAAATACTGATGTAAAATACTGACCAAATACTGAAAGTGTGAATGTGGCCTAGAGGAGTGCAGAAAAGGACGCAGTACACATATCCAATACTATACTACAAAATAAATTGATACCATTTTGGGATAGATGTGAGATTTTGATAATTGCTACAACATTTTTTGTGAAATTACAGCCACCAAAATAAAGTAATTTTGGCATTCTTCATTTTTTTTCATGTTGTTTACCAATCGGGTTAATTATTTTAATATTTTGATAGATCAGACTTTTCTGAATGTGGCATTATGACAAATGCTTGTTTTTTTTACTTTTTTAATATCTTTATTTTTAATGGGGTAAAAGGGGAATTATTTGAACTTTTCTTAGTTTTTTTATATTTTTCAGATTTTTTGAAAGATTCTTTTTCACTTTTCACTGTACTTGCTAGGCCCCTTAGGGGACTTAATGCTGCGATCGTCTGATTGCTTGTGCTATATACAGTGATACCACAAAATTGCTGCATATAGTAAATATCACGGTCTCCTTTGAAGCCCAGTCATAGACAGGTTTTCAAAAGAACTCTGTAATGTGAAGCATAGGGTTCTTCAGCAGATTCCAGCTGTCATAGCAACATATTGTCAACTCGTGATCACGTCATGAGAGCACTGATTGACGCATGGACACCCATACGTTAAGTTTGAGAGAAACACAGACGTCCTCCAAACCCCAAAGTGGAAGATAACCGACAGCTATAGCTCCAAGCCTCAACAGGGAAATGAAATTGGAAATATCACAGCCAAGTCCCAGCAGCAAGCTGAGGGTGACAAACACCCCAATCCAGGTACGTCAACTAGAGCTTGGGGAAGGCTGCCACTGGGTCCTAGAATCAGAAGGACCAGGATGAAGTATACAAAGCAAACTGCTGAGACCTTCTGGAGTCCGATGCAGAGCGATGATCTACTGCCCCTAACACACCCATGATAGGATGACAGCGTAAGAGCCAGCAGCTGTGGCTAGTAGTAAAAAGGTTACAGCTGGTCATAGATGTCGGCTGATGAGAGTACTAGTCTTATCATCCTATACTTGGTCACGGTGATAACAGCGAAAGCAGGCTACGATGATGGGAGTATTCACCAGCCAGTGCCTGTGAAATAAATAAATAAAATAAAAAAATTGCTCAGGGTTTCATTTATTCTGTTAACCAGCACAGGCAAAACCGACAAGATGTGGGCTGCAGCCTCCAGCTGTCATCATTATCTTGATTGGATATCAAAAATAGAGGGGTCCCACTCTGTATTTTTAAATTATTTAAATAAATAATTAAAAAAAATGGCATTAGAGCTCCTCATATTTTACAACCAGCCAAGCTAAAGCAGACAGTTGGGAGTGGATATTCTCAGACTGGGAAGGGGCCATGGATATTGGCAAATGCAAGCCTAAAAATAGCAGCCCACACCCCAGAAAATGTGCATCTATTAAATGCGCCGATTCTAGTGCTTTGACCAGCTCCTCCCACTCACTCTGATGCAGTGACAAGTAGGATAATAGTTATGGTGTTGATGTCAGCTGTTATATGGCTGCTGATATCAAGCCCATGGGTTAGTAATGGAGAGGCATCTATCAGACACCCCCATAACTAACCTTGTAGCCAAATGTAATAAAGGCAGACAAAAGTAAAGTCTTTTAATTGAAATATGCAAATGCATGTGATGGTGTTTCCGCGGTGTTGGATGTTTTGATCTCCCCGAGGTCATTCATCCTTATGTTTATAATCCTTTTACCAGACACTGCTCCTAATAGCCAGTTTCCTACTCCACACTGATGAGGGGCAAATACCCCGAAACAGCTGTCTGTGGATGGATACCATTTTTTGGCATAGGTGGTTTTCCTTTTGGATGCTGCCCTTCCCGTGGTTGTTCCTTCCCGGTGAAAAACTTGGCTATTTATTGCTTGCGTTGAGAAACACGTGATGGTGTCTCCGCGGCTTTTCTACATGCATTTGCATATTTCCCATAAGGGATGAGGGTAGTCTTCTGGATCACTGCGTTGAGAAACACGTGATGGTGTCTCCGCAGTGTTGGATGTTTTGATCTCCCCGAGGTCATTCATCCTTATGTTTTTAATTGAAATAAACACACAGACTCCTTTCTTTAAATAACCCCCCCGACCCTCTTGCACCCATTTATTCGTCAAAACATTAAATAAAAAAGCAAAGGTATTCTCACCAATCTGCCAATAATCCATTAATAGCCATGTCCCACGACGATCCGAGTGGAGAACAGGCATATCAGTAATGGAATCGCTTTTCCCACCAGCTAGAACACACTGCGTGAGAAGCTCTGCTTATGACCAGCAATAGTGACATCACCGCTGGTGACAAGCAGAGCTTCTCACTCTCTGTTAGGGCTAGCGGAATGCATCAAATGCTTAGAGAGATGGTATAAGGTGCGCTCGCAGCCCAGGGTCCACCGTGCAGAGATGGAAACTGCTGCTGAGTAATGACAGATTATATGGCGGTAAAATGAGGATGCACACATGGGTTAACTTCACCCTGTGTGAAGGAAGCGAACCCTGTTGCACCACAGGGCCGCGGTACCGCACAAAGAGCGTAAGCAAGGAATCACAGAACTCAGGATTAGAGTTCGTGTAGACCTCTTGCGCTCGACACCACAACTTAAATGCACTTAACTTAAAATAATCTAAATGCACTTAACTTAAATGCACAAGAGTGCGTACTGTGCCACTCTGGCGGACGCCACTAACCACCCAGACTTGGTAAGGAAAGCGCTCTAATAGCACACGGCACAACACTGGTAATCACAGCAATTTAGATGCTGTTTTGTGTGTTATTGTGCTGATAGCTCAGCCGGACGCTAGATAGCAGACATCCACCTTATGCGAGCAGTCATACACAACATTGGGGATGTTTAAAGAATGACTTGCACTCAACACACACACGTTTTCAATTGTACACTAGCGCATGGCCACGCGGTCATGCAAACCTTTTATAGCTGCAGCAAGTACAGGACCTTCCCAGAAGGACCAATGGGAGGCTGCCACAGAAGTTGAGCACCTTCAGGACCTTCCAAGAGGACTAATGGGATTTGCTGCAGTATCTAAGCATGTGACCCTTGATCTCCAACGAGAGATCTTACCCTGAGCATGCTCAGTACGTGAAAAGCAGGAGTTAGTCCCAGAAAGACCTGCTCGCTACTGGACATTGCTGGCTACAAGCACAGAGCCTGGAAGGGCAGTAGTAACCAGTCATCCAGTATCAGCCTGAGCTAGACGCTGGGATTGATGTCTCCGCTGAGCAGACTCCACTGCAACTGGAGAAGAATGGAAGACCACAGCGGAGATGGTTCGAGATTCCCCCTGTGCAGAGACGGGAACTCGACACCTAACCTTACCCCCCTCCTAGGGTCCCCCTCTTTGTACCTCACTACGTTCAAAGGCAGCAATGAGCTGTGGAGCTCAAATGTGCTCAGCAGGCTCCCAGGACCTGTCCTCTGGCCCGTAACCCTTCCAATACACCAAATAAAATTTTTTACCACATACCACCTTACACCCCAAGATAGCGGTCACCTCGTAATCATCCGTAGATGAACCCAATGTCCCGGCAGATGACTCGGAAAACCGGGACAAGTATACAGGCTTCAGGAGGGACACATGAAAGGTGTCGGTCATACCTAGGCATAGAGGAAGGACCAGACGGTAGATCACAGGGTTAACCAGTTCGAGGACCTTGAAGGGACTCAAGTAGCGAGGAACAAACTTAGTGGACTCTACTCACAGCCTAATGTTACGGGCCACACCAAGTCGCCAGAAGCAAAGGTCGGAATGGGGCGCCGATGTGCATCGGCGGAGGACCTCATTCTCTCCTTGGAGGCCCGGATGGCATCCTGAGTGCGGTCCCAAATGTCCTGTGCCTCCACAGCCCAGTCTGCCACTCTGGAGTCGGCGCAAGACACAGGTATAGGCACAAGAACCCAAGGATGCTGGCCGTAATTAAGGAGGAATGGGGTCTGACCAGTGGAGTCGGCTATGGCGTTGTTTAGCGCAAATTCTGCCCACGGTAGCAAGGATGCCCAGTCATCCTGCTTAGCTGTCACAAAATGTCGCAGAAATGTGACCAGGGTCTGGTTGGCCCTCTCTACCAAGCCATTCGTCTCGGATTGATTTGCTGAAGAGAGATTCAACTCAATGCTGAGTAGACGACAAAGCTTTCTCTAGAACTGAAACGCAAACTGGGGACCCCGGTCACTGACAATTTTGTCCGGCATACCGTGTAGGCGAAAGATATGTTTAATAAACAACGCTGCCAGAACCCGTGCAGAAGGTAGCCGTGGAAGAGGCACCAAGTGCACCATTTTGGAAAAATGGTCGGTGATCACCCAAATAATGGTGCAGCTACGAGACTTGGGTAAGCCCATCGCAAAATTCATCCTGACCATCTCCCAGGGCCTGTCTGCCACTGGCAGGGGGTAAAGCAACCCAGCTGGCTGTTGTCGAGGAGACTTGTTCTTGGCGCAAGAGACACACGCCCGAACATAGTCTGCGACGTCACGAGGCATATGTGGCCACCAATATGTCCTCGCCAGTAGCTCAGATGTCCTTTTGGACCTAAAATATCCACCCACCCTGGACGAGTGAGCCCAAGAGAGAACCTCCGGACGCAGACTAGATTGTACAAAAGTCTTGCCCAGAGGCACGGACTCTAGAAAAACTGGGGCCACAGTTCTCAGGCTCACGGTGGGGACAATAAGCCAAGGCTCCTTTTCCTCCTCCTCAGATGATACAACGGAGGGAGAGAGAGCGTCAGCACGAATGTTCTCCCCGGAAAGAAAATGTAGGGTGAAATGAAATCGGGAGAAGAACAAGGGCCATCTGGCCTGGCGAGAAATTAACCGCTGGGCTGTCTGCATATACACCAAATTCTTGTGGTCTGTGAAGACTTGGAAGGGAAAACGATCTCCCTCCAAGAGATGTCTTCACTCTGAGAAGGCCAACTTCATGGCTAGCAACTCCCTGTCCCCGATGGAATAATTCCTCTCCGCTGGGGAGAAGGTCTTGGAAAAGAAGAAGCAAGGATGCTTCTGACCTCTAGCATCCTTTTGGAAAAGGACTGCTCCAGCACCAATAAATGAGGCATCCACCTCCATTATAAATGGCTTATCTACATCGGGGCGATGTAGGATGGGAGCGCTAGCAAAGTGTGACTTAATGGAGTGAAAGGCCTTGGATACCTCCTCAGACCACAATTTGGGATTTGCTCCCTTATTGGTGAGGGCAACCAAGGGAGCTACCAAAGTTGAGAAGTATGGAATGAACTGGCGATAGTAATTAATGAACCCCATAAAGCGCTGCACCGCTTTAAGAGAATGGGGTTCTTGCCAGTCCATCACAGCCTGTAGTTTGGCAGGATCCATAGCCAATCCCTTGGCAGAGATAATTTAGCCCAGGAAAGGTAAGGACTTCTGCTCAAACACACATTTCTCCAACTTTGCATACAGGGAATTTGCCCCTAAGAGGTCGAAGACTCTGTAAACATCTCTCCGGTTGGAGTCAATATCTGGAGAGTAGATGAGAATATCATCCAGATAGACTACGACCGAGGTGGAGAGCATATCCCGGAAGATGTCTGTTATGACCTGGTGGTTAGGAGCACCCGGAATGACCTGATAGTTAAACCTCATACAGGACGAGCTCTAGGATGTGGAAGCTCTGCTGACCGCAAGCCCTAATCCTATCACACACACTAAAAATAGCCGTGGAGCACTCCTGACCAGACCTAGGCACCGCGTCACAGCCTAAGAACTATCTAGCCCTAGAGATAGAAAATAAAGCCTACCTTGCCTCAGAGAAATTCCCCAAAGGTAAAGGAAGCCCCCCACATATATTGACTGTGAGTAAGATGAAAATCACAAACGCAGACATGAAACAGGTTTCAGCAAATGGAGGCCAGACTTACTAAATAGACAGAGGATAGGAAAGGTAACTTTGCGATCAGCACAAAAACCTACAAAAGACCACGCAGAGTGTGCAAAAAAGACCTCCGCACCGACTCACGGTGCGGAGGGGCCACCCTGCATTCCAGAGCTTCCAGCTAGCAAGACAAAATCATGAAAACCAGCTGGACAAGAAAACAGAGAACAAAATAAGACTATAAGGAACTTAGCTTCTGCAGGAGAAGGCAGGTCACCAGAGAGATCCAGGAGCGAACTGAACGAATGCAAAAACATTGACATTTGGCATGGAGTAACGATCTGAGAGGAGTTAAATAGAGCAGTCTACCAAAGGATAACCCACGTGACCTGTGCAAGGAACCTCAGAAGCAGCAGCTTCACTCAAAGCCACCAGAGGGAGTCCATAGACAGAACTCGCCGAAGTACCATTCACAACCACAGGAGGGAGTTCGACAACAGAATTCACAACAGTACCCCCCCTTGAGGAGGGGCCACCGAACCCTCACCAGAGCCCCCAGGTCGATCAGGATGAGCCAAATGAAAGGCACGAACCAGATCGGCAGCATGAACATCAGAGGCAAAAACCCAGGAATTATCTTCCTGACCATAACCCTTCCACTTGACCAGGTACTGGAGTTTCCGTCTCGAAACACGAGAATCCAAAATCTTCTCCACCACATACTCCAACTCCCCCTCGACCAACACCGGGGCAGGAGGATCAACTGAGGGAACCATAGGCGCCACGTATCTCCGCAATAACGACCTATGGAACACATTATGGATGGCAAAAGAAGCTGGAAGGTCCAAACGAAATGACACAGGATTAAGAACTTCAGAAATCTTGTATGGCCCAATGAAACGAGGCTTAAACTTAGGAGAGGAAACCTTCATAGGAACGTGACGAGATGACAACCAAACCAAATCCCCAACACGAAGTCGGGGACCAACACAACGCCGGCGGTTAGCGAAACATTGAGCCTTCTCCTGGGACAATGTCAAATTGTCCACCACATGAGTCCAAATCTGCTGCAACCTGTCCACCACCGCATCCACACCAGGACAGTCCGAAGGCTCAACCTGCCCTGAAGAGAAACGAGGATGGAAACCAGAATTACAGAAAAAAGGAGAAACTAAAGTAGCCGAGCTGGCCCGATTATTAAGGGCGAACTCAGCCAAAGGCAAGAAGGACACCCAATCATCCTGATCAGCAGAAACAAAGCATCTCAGATATGTCTCCAAAGTCTGATTAGTTCGTTCGGTTTGGCCATTAGTCTGAGGATGGAAAGCCAAAGAAAAAGACAAATCAATGCCCATCTTAGCGCAAAAGGACCGCCAAAACCTCAAAACAAACTGGGAGCCTCTGTCCGAGACGATGTTCTCTGGAATGCCATGCAAACGAACCACATGCTGGAAAAACAATGGCACCAAATCAGAGGAGGAAGGCAATTTAGACAAGGGTACCAAATGGACCATCTTAAAGAAGCGATCACAAACCACCCAAATGACCGACATCCTTTGAGAAACAGGGAGATCAGAAATAAAATCCATGGAAATATGCGTCCAGGGCCTCTTCGGGACCGGCAAGGGCAAAAGCAACCCACTGGCACGAGAACAACAGGGCTTAGCCCGAGCACAAGTCCCACAGGACTGCACAAAAGAACGCACATCCCGTGACAAAGAAGGCCACCAAAAGGATCTAGCCACCAAATCTCTGGTACCAAAGATTCCAGGATGACCAGCCAACACCGAACAATGAACCTCAGAGATAACTCTACTAGTCCATCTATCAGGGACAAACAGTCTCCGCTGGACAACGGTCAGGTCTATCAGCCTGAAACTTCTGCAGCACACGCCGCAAATCAGGGGAGATGGCAGACAAAATTACCCCCTCTTTAAGAATACCCGCCGGCTCCGGAACACCCGGAGAGTCAGGCACAAAACTCCTTGACAGGGCATCAGCCTTCACATTCTTAGATCCCGGAAGGTATGAAACCACAAAATCAAAACGGGAGAAAAAGAGCGACCATCGAGCCTGTCTAGGATTCAACCGTTTGGCAGACTCGAGATAAGTCAAATTCTTGTGATCCGTCAAGACCACCACGCGATGTTTAGCTCCTTCAAGCCAATGTTGCCACTCCTCGAATGCCCACTTCATGGCCAACAACTCTCGATTGCCAACATCATAATTGCGCTCAGCAGGTGAGAATTTTCTAGAAAAGAAGGCACATGGTTTCATCACCGAGCCATCAGAACTTCTTTGCGACAAAACAGCCCCTGCACCAATCTCAGAAGCATCAACCTCGACCTGAAACGGGAGCGAAACATCTGGCTGGAACAACACAGGGGCAGAAGAAAAACGATGCTTCAACTCCTGAAAAGCCTCTACAGCCGCAGAGGACAATTGACCACATCAGCGCCTTTCTTGGTCAAATCAGTCAACGGTTTAGCAATACTAGAAAAATTAACGATGAAGCGACGGTAAAAATTAGCAAAGCCCAGGAACTTCTGCAGGCTCTTCACAGATGTCGGCTGAGTCCAATCATAAATGGCCTGAACTTTAACAGGGTCCATCTCGATAGTAGAAGGGGAAAAAATGAAACCCAAAAATGAAACCTTCTGAACTCCAAAGAGACACTTTGACCCCTTCACAAACAAGGAATTCGCACAAAGGACCTGGAACACCATTCTGACCTGCTTTACATGAGACTCCCAATCATCCGAAAAGACCAAAATGTCATCCAAATATACAATCATGAATCTATCCAGGTACTCTCGAAAGATGTCATGCATAAAGGACTGAAACACAGATGGAGCATTAGAAAGCCCAAATGGCATAACCAGGTACTCAAAATGGCCCTCGGGCGTATTAAATGCTGTTTTCCATTCATCGCCCTGTTTAATTCGCACAAGATTATACGCCCCTCGAAGATCTATCTTGGTGAACCAACTAGCCCCCTTAATCTGAGCAAACAAATCAGACAGCAGCGGCAAAGGATACTGAAATTTGACTGTGATTTTATTAAGAAGGAAGCGGTAATCAATACAAGGTCTCAAAGAGCCATCCTTCTTGGCCACAAAAAAGAACCCTGCTCCCAATGGTGAAGACGACGGGCGAATATGACCCTTCTCCAAGGACTCCTTTATATAACTCCGTATAGCGGCGTGTTCTGGCACCGATAAATTGAACAGTCGACCCTTAGGAAACTTACTACCAGGAATCAAATCAATAGCACAATCACAATTCCTATGAGGAGGTAGGGCACCGGATTTGGGCTCATCAAATACATCCCGGTAATCCGACAAAAACTCAGGGACTTCAGAAGGAGTGGAAGACGAAATTGACAGCAATGGAACATCACCATGTACCCCCTGACAACCCCAGCTGGACACAGACATTGATTTCCAATCCAATACTGGGTTGTGGACCTGTAGCCATGGTAACCCAAAAACGACCACATCATGCAGATTATGCAACACCAAAAAGCGAATATCTTCCTGATGTGCAGGAGCCATTCACATGGTCAAATGAGTCCAGTACTGAGGCTTATTCTTGGCCAAAGGCGTAGCATCAATTCCTCTCAATGGAATAGGATACTGCAAGGGCTCTAAGAGAAAACCACAGCGCCTGGCAAACTCCAAGTCCATCAAGTTCAGGGCAGCGCCTGAATCCACAAATGCCATAACAGAATAGGACGACAGAGAGCAAATCAGAGTAACAGACAAAAGAAATTTAGACTGTACAGTACCAATGGTGGCAGACCTAGCGAACCGCTTAGTGCGCTTAGGACAATCGGAGATAGCATGAGTGGATTCACCACAGTAAAAACACAGCCCATTCCGACGTCTGTGTTCTTGCCGTTCAGCTCTGGTCAAAGTCCTATCACACTGCATAGGCTCAGGCCTATGCTCAGAGAATACCGCCAGATGGTGCACAGCTTTGCGCTCATGCAAGCGCCGATCGATCTGAATGGCCAAGGACATAGACTCATTCAGACCAGCAGGCGTGGGAAATCCCACCATGACATCCTATAGGGCTTCAGAAAGACCCGTTCTGAAAATTGCCGCCAGGGCACACTCATTCCACTGAGTAAGCACAGACCACTTTCTAAACTTCTGACAGTACACCTCCGCTTCATCCTGACCCTGATACAAAGCCAGCAAGATTTTCTCTGCCTGATCCACTGAACTTGGTTCATCATAAAGCAATCCAAGCACCAGAAAAAACGCATCAACATCACGCAATGCAGGATCTCCTGGCGGAAGGGAAAATGCCCAGTCTTGAGGGTCACCACGCAACAACGAAATAATGATTTTTACTTGTTGAACGGGGTCACCAGAGGAGCGGGGTTTCAAAGCTAGAAACAGTTTACAATTATTTTTGAAATTCAGAAACTTAGATCTATTCCCAGAAAATAAATCAGGAATAGGAATTCTAGGCTCTAACATAGGATTCTGAACCACAAAATCTTGAATGTTTTGTACCCTTGCAGTGAGATGATCCGCACAAGAGGACAGACCTTGAATGTCCATCTCCACACCTGTGTCCTGAATCACCCAAAGGTCTAGGGGAAAAGAAAGACAAAATACAGTGCAAAGAAAAAAAAATGGTCTCAGAGCTTCTCTTATCCCTCTATTGAGATGCATTAATACTTTGGGCCAGCTGTACTGTTATGACCTGATGTTTAGGAGCACCAGGAATGACCTGATGGTTAAACTCACAGGACAAGCTCTGGGAAGTGGGAACTTTGCTGACCACAATCCCTAATCCTATCACACACACTAGAAATAGCCGTGGAGTGTACCTAACAGGCCTAGACGCCTCGTCACAGCCTAAGAATTAGCTAGCCCTAGAGATAGAAAATAAAGCCTATCTTGCCTCAGAGAAATTCCCCAAAGGAAAAGGCAGCCCCCCACAAATATTAACTGTGAGTTAAGATGAAAGTCACAAACACAGAAATGAAACAGGTTTCAGCAAAGGGAGGCCAGACTAACTAAATAGACAGAGGATAGGAAAGGTATCTTTGCGGTCAGCACAAAAACTACAAAAGACCACGCAGAGTGTGCAAAAAGACCCCCGCACCGACTCACGGTGCGGAGGCGCCACCCTGCATCCCAGAGCTTCCAGCTAGCAAGACAAAATCATGAAAGCAAGCTGGACTAGAAAACCATGAACAGAAAATAACAAAAGGGGACTTAGCTTCTTGCAGGAAGAGACAGGTCTCCAGAAAGATCCAAGAGCGAACTGAACCAGCACAGGAACATTGACAGCTGGAATGGAGTAACGATCAGAGTGGAGTTAAATAGAGCAGCCAACCAAAGGATAAACCACGTCACCTGTGTAAGGAACCTCAGAAGCAGCAGCTTCACTCACAGCCACCAGAGGGAGTCCATGGACAGAACTCGCCGAAGTACCATTCACGACCACAGGTGGGAGTTCAACAACAGAATTCACAACAAACTCCTTAACAAAAAAAAAAAAAAAATTTGGTTCCAAAATTGTGCTGATGTAAAGTAGACAAGTGGGAAATGTTACTTATTCAGTATTTTGTGTGACATATCTCTGTGATTTAATTGTATAAAAATTCAAAGTTGGAAAATTGCAAAATTTTCAAAATTTTCGCCAAATTTTCATTTTTTTCACAAATAAACGCAGGTAATATCAAAGAAGTTTTACCACTATCATGAAGTACAATATGTCTTGAGAAAACAATGTCAGAATAATAATAATATAATAATAATCTTTATTTTTATATAGCGCTAACATATTCCGCAGCGCTTTACAGGTTGCATATATTATCATCACCGGGATCCGTTGAAGTGTTCCAGCGTTAAAGCCTCATAAATGGACAGTGGGCAGAATTGTAAAAATTGGCCCGTCATTAACTTACAAACCACCCTTGGGGGTAAAGGGGTTAACGGTGATGGCGTTAAGACCCCTGTAATCTATGCATGGATGTAGTTCCCTGTTCTTCTGCACGAAGATGAACCCAGCCCCTGCAGGTGACACTGACTTCCTAATCAATCCTCTTGCCAGATTTTTCTGGATGTACTGTGACATTGCCTCCATCTCTGGGAGAGATAACGGACAGACTCGACCAGGCTCAGCACCAGGCAAGAGGTCAATAGGACAGTCATATGGGCAGTGAGGCAGAAGAGTCTCCGCAGCTCTTTTGGAGAACACGTCCGCATAGGGCTAACATTGCTTGGGGAGAGAGGATACATCTGCGGGAACCTCAGTAGTAGCAACCTGAACACATTCCCTCTGACATCTACCCCTACAAGATGAGGAGAGTGGTACCCTAACCTTGGTATCTCCAATAGGACCTCATCAATTCCCTCAGGAATGACGAGCAGAGATATAATTTCCTGATGAGATGGCGACATGGACAGAGAAAAAGGGATGGTCTGGTGTGTTATCTGTGAGGGCAGTGTCAACCCATTTACCACTCGTACTGTTACTGGTTGAGCCAACATTACCAGGGGAATTGCGTGACGTTGGGCGAAGGCAGAAGACATAAAATTACTCTCCGCCCCAGAATCCACGCAGAGCTCTACCGAGTGGGTAAATGAGCCTCCAGCAATTGTTCCCTTAAAAGACAATTTGGAGGCAAAGTCGCCATGTCCAGTGTACCTCCACCTACTACCACTAGACGCTGATGTTTCCTCGACCGCTGGGGACATCTGGTGGCAAGATGTCCTGACTGCTGGCAAACATGACAAACCTGGAGTACACAAGCTGTCCGCGACTTAGATCCTGCTCGTGACACTACCATGGCCTCATCCAGGGGCCTGGACTGGAGATTCCAAAGGTTTGGCGAAGGTGGGAGCCAGCCGATACCTCTGCCTACACCGGGCTCGCTCTAACCTCCGCTCGTGAAAATGGAGGTCAATACGAGTGGACACAGCTATTAACTCCTCCAGTGTGGCGGGAATCTCCCTAGTGGCCAGAGTATCCTTCACGTGGTCAGCCAGCCCCCTCCAAAATATCGGAATAAGGTCTTTATCCGACTACTCCAGCTCAGATGCTAGGGTGCAGAAGTGGACAGCAAAATAGCTGACCAAGGATGAGCCCTGAGTCAATGCCAACAGTTGGAGAGCCGTATCATGGGTGACACGAGGTTCTAAAAAGACCTGTTTCAGAGTGCTCAGGAACAACGGAGCACTCTGCACCACATAATCGCCACGCTCCCACAGAGGCGTAGCCCACTCCAACGCCCTGTCCGACAGGAGAGACACAATAAATCCCACCTTAGCACGCTCTGTGGGGAAACGTGCGGCCTGAAGCTCGAGATGTATAAAGCACTGGCTCACGAAACCCCTACAAGATTTACTATCACCAGAAAAATTTTCTGGCAGTGGGAGGCAAGATAGGGTTGGAACAGGAGTGGCAGTGGACAAGGTTGCTGCAGCCACGCTAGCAGCCTGAACAACAACTGCAGTAACATCCAAAGCTGAGGTTGTGCGCTCGAGAGCCGCCAACCTACCCTCCAGCTGCTGGATGTACTGCAAGGATTGCTGTTTTTCCGTCATTACTAGCCAGACCCTGGTGCTAGTGTAATATTAGGGCTAGCAGAACGCACCAAATAATTAGAGAGATGGTATAAGGAGCGTTCGCAGCCCAGGGTCCACCGTGCAGAGATGGAACCTGCTGCTGAGTAATGACGGACTATATGGCAGTACAATGAGGATACACACATGTGTTAACTTCACCCTGTGTGAAGGAAGCGAACCCTGTTGCGTCACAGGGCCGCGGTACCGTACAAACAGCGTAAGCAAGGAATCACAGAACTCTATCCCAGGACACAGGATTAAGGTTCATGTAGACCTATTGTGCTCAACACCACAATTGGGGTAACAGAATAACTGAGAAAATAACTTAAATGCACAAGAGTGCGTACTGTGCCACTCTGGCGGATGCCACTAACCACCCAGACTTGGGTAAGGAAAGCGCTCTAATAGCGCACTGCGCCATACTGGTGGTCACAGCAATTTAGACGCTGTTTTGTGTGTTATTGTGCTGATAGCTCAGCCGGGCGCTAGATAGCAGACATCCACCTTATGCGAGCAGTCATACACAAGGGACGGGATGTTTAAAGAACGACTTGCACTCATCAACACACACACGTTTTCAAATGTACACTAGCGCATGGCTGTGTGGTCATGCAAACCTTTTATAGCTGCAGCAAGTACAGGACCTTCCCAGATGGGCCAATGGGAGGCTGCCACAGAAGTTGAGCACCTTCAGGACCTTCCAAGAGGACCAATGGGATTTGCTGCAGTATCTAAGCATGTGACCGTTGATCTCCAACGAGAGACCTTACCCTGGGCTGCTCAGTATGTGAAAAGTAGGACTTAGTCCCAGAAAGACTTGCTTGCTGCAGGACATTGCTGGCTACAAGGTCAGAACCTGGAAGGGCAGTAGTAACCAGTCGTCCAGTATCAGCCTGAGCTAGATGCTGGGACTGATGTCTCTGCTGAGCAGACTCCATTGTGGCTGGAGAAGAATGGGAGTCCGCAGTGGAGATGGTTCCAGATTCCCCCTGCGCAGAGGCAGAAACTTGACACCTTACACTCTCTGCTCAGGGTATTGATCCTCCCAAAGACTTAGGCTACATGCACACATTCAGGTTTTTTCAGCCGTTTTCCGTGGGAAAAAACGCTTAAAAAAACGCATACATAAGCATTCCGTCATTTTTATTTCATTCTGCAATTTTTGTGCACATGATGCGTTTTTTCCGTGAAAAAACACATTGCGGTATAAAACGCAGCATGTTCATTAATTTTTGCTGATTTTTTTGTGGTTTTGCTGCTATTTAACCCCTTCCCGACCTTTGACGCCACGTAGGCGTCATGAAAGTCGGTGCCAATCCGACCCATGACACCTATGTGGCGTCATGGAAAGATCGCGTCCCTGCAGATCGGGTGAAAGGGTTAACTCCCATTTCACCCGATCTGCAGGGACAGGGGGAGTGGTAGTTTAGCCCAGGAGGGGGTGGCTTCACTCTGATTGGCTGTTGAAAGTGAAACTGCCAATCAGAGAGATTTGTAATATTTCACCGATTATAACTAGTGAAATATTACAATCCAGCCATGGCCGATGCTGCAATATCATCGGCCATGGCTGGAAACACTGATGTGCCCCCACCCCACCCCACCGATCGCCCCCCCAGCCCCCCGATCTGTCCGGTACACTGTACCGGCTCCCCGTCGTCCTGTGCTCCGCTCCCCCCGTGCTCTTGTCCGCTCCCCCCGTGGTAGGTAGGGACAATAAAAAAATAAAGAATTTTTTTTTTTCCTCTAATGTTAGAATAGGGTTAGGGGTAGGGTTAGGGTTAGGGTTAGGGCTAGGGTTAGGGGTAGGGGTAGGGCTAGGGTTAGGGCTAGGGTTAGGGGTAGGGGTAGGGTTAGGGGTAGGGTTAGGGGTAGGGTTAGGGTTAGGGCTAGGGTTAGGGGTAGGGTTAGGGCTAGGGTTAGGGTTTCGGTATGTGAACACGAATTCTGGTCCTCTGCGGATTTTTCCGCTGCAGATTTGATAAATCCGCAGTGCTAACCCGCTGCAGATTTATGGCAGATTTACCGCGTTTTTTCTGCGCATTTCACTGCTGTTTTACAATTGCGATTTTCTATTTGAGCAGTTGTAAAACCGCTGCGGAATCCGCACAAAGAAGTGACATGCTGCGGAATGTAAACCGCTGCGTTTCCGTGCAGTTTTTCCGCAGCATGTGTACAGCAATTTTTGTTTACCATATGTTTACATTGAACTGTAAACTCATGGGAAACTGCTGCGGATCCGCAGCGTTTTCCGCAGCGTGTGCACATACCTTTAGAATTAGGCCATGTGCACACGGTGCGGATTCGCAGCAGTGTTCCATCAGGTTTACAGTACCATGTAAACATATGGAAACCAAATCCGCTGTGCCCATGGTGCGGAAAATACCGTGCGGAAACGCTGCGTTGTATTTTCCGCAGCATGTCAATTCTTTGTGCGGATTCCGCAGCGTTTTACACCTGTTCCTCAATAGGAATCCGCAGGTGAAATCCGCACAAAAAACACTGGAAATCTGCGGAAAATCCGCAGGTAAAATGCAGTGCCTTTTACCCGCGGATTTTTCAAAAATGATGCTGAAAAATCTCACACGAATCCGCAACGTGGGCACATAGCCTTAGGGTTAGGGTTGGAATTAGGGTTGTGGTTAGGGTTAGGGGTGTGTTGGGGTTAGGGTTGGAATTGGGGTTATGGCTACAGTTGGGATTAGAGTTAGGGGTGTGTTGGGGTTAGTGTTGGAGGTAGAATTGAGGGGTTACCACTGTTTAGGCACATCAGGGGTCTCCAAACGCAACATGGCGCCACCATTGATTCCAGCCAATCTTGTATTCAAAAAGTCAAATGGTGCTCCCTCACTTCCGAGCCCCGACGTGTGCCCAAACAGTGGTTTACCCCCACATATGGGGTACCCGCATACTCAGGACAAACTGCGCAACAATTACTGGGGTCCAATTTCTCCTGTTACCCTTGTGAAAATAAAAAAATGCTTGCTAAAACATCATTTTTGAGGAAAGAAAAATGATTTTTTATTTTCACGGCTCTGCGTTGTAAACGTCTGTGAAGCATTTGGGGGTTCAAAGTGCTCACCACATATCCAGATAAGTTCCTTTGGGGGTCTAGTTTACAAAATGGGGTCACTTGTGGGGGGTTTCTACTGTTTAGGCACACCAGGGGCTCTGCAAACGCAACGTGATGTCCGCAGACCATTCCATCAAAGTCTGCATTTCAAAAGTCACTACTCCCCTTCTGAGCCCCGACGTGTGCCCAAACAGTGGTTTACCCCCACACATGGGGTATCAGCGTACTCAGGACAAACTGGACAACAACTTTTGGTGTCCAATTTCTCCTGTAACCCTTGGGAAAATAAAAAATTCTGGGCTAAATAATTATTTTTGAGGAAAGAAAACGTATTTATTATTTTCACAGCTCTGCATTATAAACTTCTGTGAAGCACTTGGGGGTTCAAAGTGCTCACCACACATCTAGATAAGTTCCTTTCGGGGTCTAGTTTCCAAAATGGGGTCACTTGTGGGAGGTTTCTACTGTTAAGCCACATCAGGGGCTCTGCAAACGCAACGTGACGCCCACAGAGTATTCCATCAAAGTCTGCATTTCAAAACGTCACTACTTCACTTCCGAGCCCTGGCATGTGCCCAAACAGTGGTTTACCCCCACATATCGGGTATCAGCGTACTCAGGAGAAACTGGACAACAACTTTTGGGGTCAAATTTCTCCTGATACCCTTGGGAAAATAAAAAATTGCAGCCTAAAAGATCATTTTTGAGAAAATAATTTTTTTTTTTTATTTTCATGGCTCTGCGTTATAAACTTCTGTGAAGCACTTGGGGGTTCAAAGTCCTCACCACACATCTAGATTAGTTCCTTTGGTGGACTAGTTTCCAAAATGGGGTCATTTCTGGGGGATCTCCAATGTTTAGGCACACAGGGGCTCTCCAAACGTGACATGGTGTCCGCTAATGATTGGAGCTAATTTTCCATTTAAAAAGCCAAATGGCGTGCCTTCCCTTCCTAGCCCTGCCGTGTGCACAAACAGTGGTTTACCCCCACATATGGGGTATCAGCGTACTCAGGACAAACTGGACAACAATATTTGGGGTCCAATTTCTCCTATTACCCTTGGCAAAATAGGAAATTCCAGGCTAAAAAATCATTTTTGAGGAAAGAAAAATAATTTTTTATTTTCATGGCTCTGCGTTATAAACTTCTGTGAAGCACCTGGGGGTTTAAAGTGCTCAATATGCATCTAGATAAGTTCCTTGGGGGGTCTAGTTTCCAAAATGGGGTCACTTGTGGGGGAGCTCCAATGTTTAGGCACACAGGGGCTCTCCAAACGCGACATGGTGTCCGCTAACAACTGGAGCTAATTTTCCATTCAAAAAGTCAAATGGCGCGCCTTCCCTTCCGAGCCCTGCCGAGTGCCCAAACAGTGGTTTACCCCCACATATGAGGTATCGGCGTACTCAGGAGAAATTGCCCAACAAATTTTATGATCCATTTTATCCTATTGCCCATGTGAAAATGAAAAAATTGAGGCGAAAATAATTTTTTTGTGAAAAAAAAGTACTTTTTCATTTTTACAGATCAATTTGTGAAGCACCTGAGGGTTTAAAGTGCTCACTAGGCATCTAAATAAGTTCCTTGGGGGGTCTAGTTTCCAAAATGGGGTCACTTGTGGGGGAGCGCCAATGTTTAGGCACACAGGAGCTCTCCAAACGCGACATGGTGTCCGCTAACGATGGAGATAATTTTTCATTCAAAAAGTCAAATGGCGCTCCTTCCCTTCCGAGCCTTACCATGTGCCCAAACAGTGGTTTACCCCCACATATGAGGTATCAGTGTACTCAGGAGAAATTGCCCAACAAATTTTAGGATCCATTTTATCCTGTTGCCCATGTGAAAATGAAAAAATTGAGGCTAAAAGAATTTTTTTGTGAAAAAAAAGTACTTTTTCATTTTTACGGATCAATTTGTGAAGCACCTGGGGGTTCAAAGTGCTCACTATGCATCTAGATTAGTTCCTTGTGGCGTCTAGTTTCCAAAATGGGGTCACTTGTGGGGGAGCTCCAATTTTTAGGCACCCGGGGGCTCTCCAAACGTGACATGGTGTCCGCTAAAGAGTGAAGCCAATTTTTGATTCAAAAAGTCAAATGGCGCTCCTTCCCTTCCAAGCCATGCCGTGCGCCCAAACAGTGGTTTACCCCCACATATGAGGTATCAGCGTACTCAGGACAAATTGGACAACAACTTTCGTGGTTCAGTTTCTCCTTTTACCATTGGGAAAATAAAAAAATTGTTGCCAAAAGATAATTTTTGTGACTAAAAAGTTAAATGTTCATTTTTTCCTTCCATGTTGCTTCTGCTGCTGTGAAGCACCTGAAGGGTTAATAAACTTCTTGAATGTGGTTTTGAGTACCTTGAGGGGTGCAGTTTTTAGAATGGTGTCACTTTTGGGTATTTTCAGCCATATAGACCCCTTAAACTGACTTCAAATGTGAGGTGGTCCCTAAAAAAAATGGTTTTGTAAATTTCGTTGTAAAAATGAGAAATCGCTGGTCAAATTTTAACCCTTATAACTTCCTAGCAAAAAAAAATATTGTTTCCAAAATTGTGCTGATGTAAAGTAAACATGTGGGAAATGTTATTTATTAACTATTTTGTGTCACATAACTCTCTGGTTTAACAGAATAAAAATTCAAAATTTGAAAATTGCGAAATTTTCAAAATGTTCGCCAAATTTCCATTTTTATCACAAATAAACGCAGAATTTATTGACCTAAATTTACCACTAACATGAAGCCCAATATGTCACGAAAAAACAATCTTAGAACCGCTAGGATCCGTTGAAGCGTTCCTGAGTTATTACCTCATAAAGGGACACTGGTCAGAATTGCAAAAAACGGCAAGGTCTTTAAGGTCAAAATAGGCTGGGTCATGAAGGGGTTAATGCATTGGGAAGATCCGGAAAAAACGCACAAAAAACGTGCAAAAAACACAAGTTCTGTTAGTTTGTCGTACATCTTCCAGCCACGTTTGCCAATTACATTGTGTAGTGTAATACACTACGCCTGAGTTTTGTTGCAGTCTCCCCCCAAAAAAGGGAGATTTAAATTGGCACTAAGTGGATCTAATTCACAGTTCTGTTAGTTTGTCGTACATCTTCCAACCACGTTCTGCAACTTGCATTGTGTAGTATAATAAACTGGGCCTGAGTTTTGTTGCAGTCTCCCCAAAAAGAAGGGAGATTTAAATTGACACTAAGTGGATCTACGTCACAGTTCTGTAAGTTTGTTGTACATCTTCCAGACACGTTCTGCGACTTACATTGTGTAGTGTAATACACTACGCCTGAGTTTTGTTGCAGTCTTCCCCCCCAAAAAAGGGAGATTTTAATTGGCACTAAGTGGATCTACGTCACAGTTCTGTAAGTTTGTTGTATATCTTCCAGCCACGTTCTGCCACTTACATTGTGTAGTGTAATACACTGTGCCTGAGTTTTGTTGCAGTCTCTCCCAAAAAAAAGGGAGATTTAAATTCTCCACAAGTTTATATACACCTTCTACCTTGTTTCACAGTACCATGTAATGGTTGTTTTTTTGGTTAGATTTTTCCAAAAATGAGGAAGTCTGGTGGAGGAGGCCGTGGGCGGTCGTTGTCAGCTGGTACAGATGGTGGTGGTGGTGGTTGTGGAGAATCTGGTGGTAGTGGGAAAAGCAAAATAGCACCAAAGGCTCGAGGTGTTGAGCCAGCGTCATCGTCTGGCTACACAAGGCCTTGAAGGCTCCCTTATCTGGGAGTAGGAAAACAGCTTTTAAAGCCGGAGCAGCAGGAAAACGTTTTGGCTTTCCTTGCTGACTCAGCCTTTAGCTCTTTCGCCTCCTCTTCAGAAGGTTCAAAATCTAATAGCAGCGAGTCGTCAGTGGATACTTCCGGTCAGGAACAAGTCGCTTCCTTGGGTCCTTCACCGAAACCAAAAGTGAAGGATGCGGAAGGCGAAACTACAGTTTACTCCATGGAGCTCTTTACACATACCGTGCCTGGGTTAGAGAGGGAAATTGTTAAAAGCCCATTACAAGATGAATCGGATATGGAGTGCACAAATGCACAGCCACAGCTAGATTATTATGCTGTTCCATTGACTCAGATCACTACATTGCCATCGCAGTGTACTGAGCCAGAATCTGACCCTGATGAGACTATGCCCCGTCACGAACGCTATAGCACCTTACACGGTGACACAGAGGAAGGTGCACATGACATTGAAGAGAAGGTGATAGATGACCCAGTTGTTGACCCAGATTGGCAGCCATTGGGGGAAGACGGTGCCGCTGCCAGTAGCTCAGAAGCGGAGGAGGATGATTCGCAGCAGCCATCTACATCGCAACAACTTTCATCTGGCAAGCCCGTATCTGGCAAAAAATGTTTATCAAAACCAAAAACAGTTTTAGGACAGCGTTGCCATCCGGTGAAAGTAGCACAGCGTGCAATGCCTGAAAGTAGGAAGAGTGCAGTGTGGGAATTATTTAACCAAGATCCGAATGATCAGTGCAAAGTTATCTGTAAGAAGTGCTCAAAGACCTTTAGCAAAGGGAAGAATCTCCTAAATTTAAATACAATGTGCATGCGTAGACATTTAACCAGCATGCATTTGCAAGCCTGGACTAACTACCAAACGTCCAGTACCGTTGGTGCACCTGCTCAGAATGAAGGTAGTCAGTAACGCTACATTGCTTCCCTCACAGTAAGCCCACCGGTTAGGACACCACCAGCAGCAAATGTGGAGGTATCGTCGCAAGGCCAAAGCAGTCAGGGAATCACAAGGTTCTTGGTAGGAAACACTGTAGGTAGGCCAACATCAAGAATACCATCACCAACCCTCTCTCAATCTGCCATGTCCACCACCACCCCCGCTAGTTCCACCATATGCAGCTCTCCAGTCCAGCTCACCCTACAAGAGACTCTCGTTAGGAAAAGAAAGTACTCATCCTGTCATCCGCGTACACAGGGTTTGAACGCCCACATTGCTAGACTAATCTCGCTAGAGATGATGCCCTACCGGTTAATTGAAAGTGAAGCTTTCAAAGCCCTGATGCCCTACGCAGTACCATGCTATGACCTACCCAGTCGACACTTCTTTGCGAGAAAAGCCATCCCAGCCCTCCACCAGCATGTCAAAGACCACATTGTCCATGCACTGAGGCAATCAGCCAGTAGAAAGGTGCACCTCACAACAGATGCATGGACCAGTAGGCATGGCCAGGGACATTACATGTCCATCACGGCACACTGGGTTAATGTGGTGGATGCAGGGTCCACAGGGGATAGCCATAGTGGGACAGTTCTGCCTAGCCCACGGTCTAGGAAACAGTTTGCTGTAGGCGTTCGCCATCCCTCCTCCTCCTCTTCCTCCTCCAGAAGTGAAAGCTCATCCACAGAGCGCAGTCGCACGACCACTCCATCCGCAGCTGCCAGTGTTGCACACGAGATGTCCCATTATGGAACAGCTAGTGGTAAGCGTCAGCAGGCTGTGCTACAAATGAAGTGTTTGGGTGTCACTAGACACACTGCAGAAGTACTGGCCGAGTACTTGCAGCAAGAAACACAGTCATGGCTGGGCAGTGTACATCTTGAGGCAAGCAAGGTAGTCAGTGATAACAGAAGGAATATTATGGCTGCCATAGCCCTTTCAGAACTGAAACACATTCCTTGCCTGCCTCACACCTTGAACCTGGTGTTGCAGTGCTTCCTGAAAAATTATCCGGGGTTAGAAGCCCTGCTCCTGAAGGTGCGAAGACTTTGCTCGCACATCCGCCGGTCGCCCGTACACTCCAGCCATATGCAGAACCATCAGCGATCGCTGAATCTTCCCCAGCACCGCCTAATAATCGATGTTGCAGCAAGGTGGAACTCCATACTGCACATGCTTCAGAGGCTGGGCGAACAGAGGCGTGCTGTCATTTATTTGTGGGAGGATACACATAAACGGGCAGTCACTTGGATGGCAGATAGCAAGTTGTCTGGTGTGCAGTGGTAGAAGCTCCAAGACCTCTGTCAACTCCTTCAGTGTTTTGAGGAATGCACATGGCTGGTAAGTGCAGATGACGCCATCATAAGCATGAACATCCCACTAATGCGTCTGCTGATGCAAAATTTGACGCACATTAAGGAGCAGGCGTCTGCAGGAGGAGGAGGGAAGCCTTGATGACAGTCAGCCATTGTCTGCTCAGGGAAGTCTCCTGGACGAGGTGGCGGACGAAGAGGAGGAGGACGAGGATGATGGGGATGAATATTTATGGGAGGAGTATGCTTCTCAGGGGGCAATAGAAACTGGTGGCGTTGCAAGGTCAGGTACAGGGTTTTTGCGGGCCACAAGTGATGTGGATTTGCAAGAAAGTGCTCCTCAACCCAGCACAAGCAGTGAATTGACACCTGGAACATTGGCCCACATGGCTGAGTATGCCTTGCGTATCCTAAAAAGGGACCCCCGCATTATCAAAATGATGACCGATGGCGATTACTGGTTGGCCTGCCTCCTGGATCCACTATACAAAGGAAAATTACAAAATATCATGCCACATGAGAACCTTGAGCAAATATTGGCTACCAAGCAAGCAACTCTTGTAGACCGTTTGGTTCAGACATTCCCAGCACACAGATGCGGTGATGGTTCTCAAACAAGCTGTAGGGGGCAACATGGCAGAAGTGTTAGAGGTGCACAAATCCAAAGTGGCGTTGGACAGAGGGGTTTTATGACCAGGTTGTGGAGTGATTTCGCAATGACCGCAGACACGACAGGTACTGCTGCATCAATTCTAAGTGACAGGAGACAGCATTTGTCCAGTATAGTTACCAACTATTTTTCCTCCCTTATCGATGTTCTCCCTCACAGGTCATTCCCCTTTGATTACTGGGCATCTAAAATAGACACCTGGCCTGAATTGGCAAAATATTCATTACAGGAGCTCACTTGCCCAGCTGCTAGTGTGCTATCAGAAAGAGTCTTCAGTGCTGCTGGTTCAATACTGACCGAAAAAAGGACACGTCAGGCTACCCGAAATGTTGATGATCTAACCTTCATTAAAATGAACCAATCATGGATTTCAAATTATTTTGCCCTACCTTCCCCTGCTGACACATAGCTTGCCTGAAAAATGTCTTGCTTTTGGCCTTCTCTTACTGACTGCTCCCATTCCTCCATTTGCAGCTGCTGAATGTCCACCATAGGCAATTCCTATACCTCCCTAAATGGGCTGACTCCCCCCAAAGGGCCGTGGTCACCACTTGGCGCAAGCACCTGTGCGAGTGCCGTTTGCCTGGACAGGTGGGTGTGCCCACTCTTGGGTGACGGCACTGGCACAGGGTCCCTCATAGTAAAATGAAGTGTCTCTGATGGTGGTGCACAACCAACGTCAGACACACCATCGTAATATGAGGTGCCCTGTGCCAGTACCACCACCCACGAGAGAGTGTTCCCCCCAGCTCGAACAGTGCTCTACCACTTGCAAAACTTACCTCTTCCTGCTCCACCACTGTGTAGTCTGTGCTGTTAAATCCTTCAATGGCACTGCCAATTCAAATTTGTTGAAATGATAGATGATAGTATAAATATACAGGGGCCCTGGCCTACATTTAGACCAGTTAATACTTTGCGCCAACTACCACTGTCTACTACTCAGCAGAGGAGCCCATTCCTGTACCTAGCTATGCCACCAGTTTATTTATGAACATTTTTTTGGCTGACATTTAGCCCACTTTATTATTTTGGCCTACTAACTGTGTCAGCCACTTATTTCAGTTGTCCTCCACTGAACAAAGCTATGCCACCTGTGTACTCCTCTTACCTATTTTGAACTGCATTTAGCCAACTTTTTTTATTTTAGGCCTACTAAGTCTGTGTGAGCCTCTCATAACAGTTGTCCTTCTCCGCTGAACAAAGCTATGCCGCCTGTGTACTCCTCTTACCAATTTTGAACTGCATTCAGCCTGCCTGCTTACTTGGGCCTAGTAACTGTGTGAGCCTCTCATTACAGTTGTCCTCCTCCGCTGAACAAAGCTATGCCACCTGTGTACTCCTCTTACCAATTTTAAACTGCATTTAGCCTACTTTTTCATTTAGACCTACTAAGTCTGTGTGAGCCTCTCATAACAGTTGTCTTCCTCCGCTGAAAAAAGCTATGCCGCCTGTGTACTACTCTTACCAATTTTGAACTGCATTTAGCCTACTTACTTACTTGGGCCTAGTAGTTGTGTGAGGATCTCATTACAGTTGTCCTCCTCTCCTGAACAAAGCTATGCAGCCTGTGTACTCCTCTTACTAATTTTGAACTGCATTTAGCCTTCTTTTTTATTTTGGGCCTAGTAAGTGTGTTTGCGCCACTCATTACAGGTGTCCTCTACTGAACAAAGCTATGCCGCCTGTTTAGTCCTGTTACCAATTTTGAACTGCTTTTAGCCTACTTTATTATTTGGGCCTATATCTGTGTTTCCTCCTCATCCTGCCCATTGCCCAGCCACTGCTAGATGAGTCTGCTGCTACATTGACCCACTCCACTACATTCCCCTTGCACTGTACACAGCCAGAATCTGAATCCTGCTGAAAGTCAGGTTCCCCTTCCCGCATACTATACCACCTTACACAGGGACAAAGAAGAAGGTGCAGATGAAAGTGCAGGTTCCTTCATTGGGGGGGGGGCATACTCGTTGGCACTGGCACAGGGCCCCCTCATAGTATGCAAAAGTGTCTCTGGCAGTGGGAGGCGCCGCCTGCCGTCAAACACACCACCGTACTATGACGGGCCCTGTGCCAGTGCCAACTAGTGGGCCCCCCTGCTTGCTCAGGATCACAGCACTTGCAAAGTTGAAATACTTAACTCTCCCTGCTCCACTGCCGTGATGTATTCTGCGTTTCCTGGGCCCACGAAAATCTTGAGCCAGCCCTACCCCCCACAACTTTAGCCAAATGACCCCCTGTTTTCAATGCCTGACTATAATTATAAAGTAAATTAAGATTGACAAGCTTCAGTAATAAGAATTGATGTTTTTGTCATTAAAATGGACACTGTAGATGTTTTCCTGTCCTCCACTCACTGCTGACTTTGAGTCCCCATTGACTTGCATTGGGTTTCGTGTTTCGGTCGGCCCCCGACTTTTCGCAATAATCGGCTGATTTCACCCGACCCGACTTTTGAGAAAGTCGGGTTTCGCGAAATTCGACACGATCCTAAAAAAGTAAAAGTCGCTCAACTCTAGTAGTCAGTAATGGTTACTTTTTTTAACGAAGCATAGAAGAATAATTATGGAGTCCCTCAATTCTGAGGAAAAAATTATGGAATCACCATGTACATTTTCATAACCAAAACTAACACTTGCATCAAATTAGATCTGATCGCTAGTCTTCATCTAAAAAGGAGTGATCACACCTTGGAGAGCAGTTGCACCAAGCGGACTGACATAAATCATGGCTCCAACATGAGAGATGTCAATTGAAACAAAGGAGAGGATTATCAAACTCTTAAAAGAGGGTAAATCATCACGCAATGTTGCAAAAGATGTTGGTTGTTCACGGTCAGCTGTGTCTAAAATCTAGACCAAGTACAAACAACATGGGAAGGTTGTTAAAGTCAAAGATACTGGTAGACCAAGGAAGACATCAAAGCGTCAAACTTAAAGCAATATGTCTCCAAAACAGGAAATGTACAACAAAAGAAATGTGGAACGAATGGGTAGAAACTGGAGTCAACGTCTGTGACCGAACTGTAAGAAACCGCCTAAAGGAAATGGGATTTACATACAGAAAAGCTAAATGAAAACCATCATTAACAGCTAAACAGAAAAAAAACAAGGTTGCAATGGGCTAAGGAAAAGCAATCGTCTACTGTGGATGACTGGATGAAAAGTCATATTCAGTGATGAATCGCGAATCTGCATTGGGCAAGGTGATGATGCTGGAACTTTTGTTTGATGCCGTTCCAATGAGATTTATAAAGATGATTGCCTGAAGAGAACATGCAAATTTCCACAGTCATTGATGATATGGGGCTGTATGTCAGATAAAGGCACTGGGGAGATGGCTGTCATTACATCTTCAATAAATGCACAAGTTTATGTTGATATTTTGGACACTTTTCTTATCCCATCAATTGAAAGGATGTTTGGGGATGATGAAATCATTTTTCAAGATGATAATGCATCCTGCCATAGAGCAAAAACTGTGAAAACATTCCTTGAAAAAAGACGCATAAGGTCAATGTCATGGCCTGCAAATAGTTCGAATCTCAATCCAATTGAAAATCTTTGGTGGAAGTTGAAGAAAATGGTCCATGACAAGGCTCCAACCTGCAAAGCTGATCTGGCAACAGCAATCAGAGAAAGTTGGAGCCAGATTGATGAAGAGCACTGTTTGACACACATTAAGTTCATGCCTCAGAGACTGCAAGCTGTTATAAAAGCCAGAGGTTATGCAACAAAATACTAGTGATGTTTTGGAGTGTTTTTTTTGTTTGTTTGTTCTTCATGATTCCATAATATTGTCCTCAAAATTGAGTGATTCCATAATTTTTCCCCTATGCTTGGTTAAAAAATAACCATTGCTGACAACCACATTTTTTGTTCTTGATTTCTGTTTGTGTTTCTTAAAACCAGAAAGTTGCCATTTGAAATGACTTTAGTTGTGTGCCATGTCTGTGATCTGTTTTTTTTCTACAAAATTAAACAACTGAATGAACATCCTCCAAGGCCGATGTTTACATAATTTTTACCAGGGGTTGTAATCCTGCACAGTCCATTTTTTTTGCGGAATAAGAACACCTGCCATGTTTTTTTTACAATCAAGAATAACAATTTTTTAAAAAATGTCTGAGAACCTCTGAGGCTTTAAAATAAAAGAACTGCCATGTTTTTGAACTGGTTCGAATAATCACTTCATTAACATAGAGCAGATAGTAGAAAGCGAGAGGCATCTGAAAAATGGAAAGACTATGCTGACGAATTAATCACTTCATTCATAATTAAAAGAATATCAGAGCGTTTCCTCCAAAGTGGAAAAGCAAAGCAGTGTGGAGATACAGAACACAAATTAAAGTGACAAATTATGCCAGCAATTAGAGTCCCTGGCTAGGAGTTTCTTGGCCTATTATTTGTACTTTCAAATTTTGTGCTGATCATCAAGGTCACTTATAGCTTCAGTAATCCACTACTTTCTGACACAGCAATTGAAACCTTATACAGCTGAATTGAAATATCCCAAGATTTTACCAAAAAACTTGAAGTTATGTTTTTCTTGTATTCAAGATAGCTGATAGCAATATACCTAATTTAGAGGAATTTAATTAACCCCTTAAACCTGGGCCATTTTCCATTTTTGCATTTTCATTTTTTGCTCCCCTTCTTCCCAGAGCCATAACTTTTTTATTTTTCAGTAAAAATGGCCATGTGAGGGCTTGTTTTTTTTTCAAGATGTCCTTTTGAATGACACCATTGGTTTTAACATATCACGTACTGGAAAATGGGAAAAAAATTCAAAGTGCGGTGAAATTGCAAAAAAAGTGCAATTCCACAGTTGTTTTTTTTACCATGCTTGCTAAATGATAAAACTGACCTCCAATTATGATTCTCCAGGTCATTGTGAGTTCACAGACACCAAATATGTCCAGGTTATTTTTTATTTAAGTGGTGAAAAAAATCTAACATTTGGTAGAAAAAAAATGGCGCCCTTTTTCAAGACCTGTAGCATCTCCATTTTTCATGATTTGGAGCTGTATGATGGCTCATTTTTTTGCGATTCTATGTTTTTATTGATACCATTTTGGTGTAGATACGTTCTTTTGATCACCCATTATTGCATTTTATTGCAATGTAGCGGCGAACAAAAAAAACTTAATTCTGACATTTGGAATTTTTTACTGGTTACACCGTTTAACGATCAGGTTAATTCTTTTTTATATTGATAAATTGGGCTGTTCAGAATGCAGTTATGCCAAATATGTGTATCTTTGATTTTTTTATTGTTTTTTTTGAATGGGGCAATAGGGGGTGATTTGAACTTTCATATTTTTAAATTTTTTTAATATTTTAAAAAATATTGTTTTCTAACTTTTTGCATGCTTTAATAGTCTCCATGGGAGACTAGAAGCTGCAGTAGTCCGATCGGCTCTGCTACATACAGGCGATGATCAGATTGCCTGCATGTAACAGAAATGCTCACATGCTCTGGCAATCTGGCTCTGACAGCCTTAGAGGTCTGCTGGATTTCCGACGTGCTTCCCGGAAGCGCAGGTTTAATGCCGCTGTCTGACAGCAGCATTTAGATGGGTTAACAGCCGTGGATGGATCGTGACTCCAATGGAGGATGTTAAAGGCACATGTCTGCTCTTCAAAACAGCTGACATGTGCTGGGAAAGATGTGGACTCAGCGCCAGAGCCCACATCAAACGGAGAAAGTCCAACGTGGGCAAATTATTACGCCTCATGTCGGAAAGGGGTTAATATAGATTTTACTAACTAAAATTAAAATGGTAGAAATATCTCAAAAATAAACTAAATAAACAACTGGATGTTAAAGGTGTTTTCCAATTTAAAGAAAGTAGACCCGAAAAGTTCTCATATACCTAAATTAATAGACAAACTAAATACTCACCCACCTCGGATCTATCGACTGATCAAGTCTTGGAGTTTCGGTGGTAGAATTACATTGTTTTGACAGTGTACATCACCGTTGATGCCATTCATGGAGCAGCTCCTTAAGTCTACATTCTTTAAAGTTGAAAACCAATTTAGAGGAATGTTCAGGTGCTATCTCTTGTGGATCTACATGTTGATCAGCCCCATTTAAATCTTGCTTGCAAGTTCCTTTGTTTTCCATGTAGTGTTTCCGACGTGTCTTCCATATAGGCATTGTAGAATTCATCCTAAAAATTGATTTGTTAACACTTTTTACCACTCAGTTTTCAAATCTACGTAAGGAAAAACTCACACTATGTGAGCTACTGTACAGTGTTTTGGAATCAGTGTGAATATACCCTAGCAGAATTTATTATAGACAATGCAGCCAACCTGATAAACTGAATCAGAAATACAATTACTTAATTAACTGTAATTCTATTTTAATAAACATTGCATAGGCACAGGATGTCAGCTATATTCTAACAGTATGCCACATTAAGGTTAAGCAGTACTCCAATTAAATTTTGAACACATGAAACTATCTTGCTGGCAATATTCTGGCTGCATGGTTTTTTCATGTAAGCTTGGTTTTATTCATACAATGGGAACCTAATTATACAAATGTAGCATTTACTAATGTGACCCTCATGACGCAACAAGATGACCCAGTGCAGAAAAGTGTAATTTGGTACAGAGCTGGTTTTGTGCAATTGATTTTGAAGTGTCCAGGTCAAGTTATACTATTTTGCATCAAGATATTTTTGTGTGACTTGATATAAACAATGCTGTATGTATGTATAGGCTTAAAAAATGCAACATCTCTACTTGCAAACAGTTCTGATTTTGCCGAGACAGGACTACAATAGAGGAATAGTTTAGCTAAGCAACATCCAAAAGTGCTCTTTTTACAGATGGTCCTGTAAATGGGAATTAAATGTCATGAAATATGAATTATAGACAATGCATAATAAGCGCCTGGGTCAAGTGATTTTTAGGCTGAAAACGAGTCCAGCATATGCTTGCCGTGTAGACGAGAGGTTAGCTCTTGTCTTTTTGTAAATAACATTACAATATCCGTACCTATGAAATCCTTCCTGGACACTCTCCGATTCCTCCTCTCTCCACAAAGTCGCAACCTCATCCTTCTATTTGTACTACCCCACAGCAGAATATATCATTTCTAATTTATGAGTGCAATGATATATAGTAACTAGCTGAAGAGCCCGGCGTTGCCTGGGCATAGTAAATATCTGTGGTTAGTTATAGCACGTCACTTCTCTTATTTTCCCATCACGCCTTTCATTTTCCCAATCACATCTTTTATTTTCTCCCTCACACCTCTCATTTTCTCCATCACTCCTCTCATTCCCGCCTAACACTTGTCATTTTGACCTCACATCTGTCATTTTCCGATCACTACACTATTTTCCCTCACTCCTCTCATTTTGCACTCACACCTTTTCATTTTCACCTCACACCTCTCATTTTCACCTCAGTATATACATGTTTGTCATCTCCCTTATATATAGTATACACCTGTATGTCATCTCCTGTATATAGTATATACCTGTATGTCATCTCCCCTGTATATAGTATATACCTGCTGTGTGTCATCTCCCCTGTATATAGTATATACCTGTATGTCATCTCCTCCTATATATAGTATATACCTGTATGTCATCTCCTCCTATATATAGTATATACCTGTATGTCATCTCCTCCTATATATAGTATATACCTGTATGTCATCTCCTATATATAGTATATACCTGTATGTCATCTCCTCCTATATATAGTATATACCTGTATGTCATCTCCTGTATATAGTATATACCTGTATGTCATCTCCTCCTGTATATAGTATATACATGTGTGTCATCTCCCCTGTATATAGTATATATCTGTGTGTCATCTCCTCCTGTATATAGTATATACCTGTATGTCATCTTCTATATATAGCATATACCTGTATGTCATCTCCTCCTGTATATAGTATATGCCTGTAGGTAATCTGCTCCTGTATATTGTATATACCTGTGTGTCATCTCTTCCTGTATATAGTATATACCTGTATGTCATCTCCTCCTGTATATAGTATGTACCTGTATGTCATCTCCTCCTTTATATAGTATATACCTGTGTGTCATCTCTCCTGTATATAGTATATATCTGTGTGTCATCTCCCCTGTATATAGTATATACCTCTGTGATCTCCTGTATTAGACCTCGTTAACACATTATTTGCTCAGTATTTTTACCTCAGTATTTGTCAGATAAATTGGCAGCCTGATAAATCCCCAGCCAACAGGAAGCCCTCCCCCTGGCAGTATATATCAGCTCACATATACACATAATAGACAGGTCATGTGACTGACAGCTGCCGTATTTCCTATATGGTACATTTGTTGCTCTTGTAGTTTCTCTGCTTATTAATCAGATTTTTATTTTTGAAGGCTAATACCAGACTTGTGTGTGTTTTAGGGCGAGTTTCGTTTGTCAAGTTGTGTGTGTTGAGTTGTGTGTGGCGACATGCATGTAGCGACTTTTGTGAGATGAGTTTTGTGTGGCAACATGCGTGTAGCAACTTTTTGTGTGTCGAGTTGCATGTGGCAGGTTAGTGTAGCAAGTTGTGTGCAGCAAGTTTTGTGCATGGCGAGTTTTGCGCGTGGTGAGTTTTATGTCTGGTGCCTTTTGAGTATGTGCAAGTTTTGTGTGAGGCAACTTTAGCATGTGTTGCAAATTTTGTGCATGTGGCAATTTTTCCGCATGTGCAAGTTTTGCGTGTGGCGAGGTTTCCATGAGGTGAGTTTTGCACTTGTGGCGAGTTTTGCGTGAGCCTATTTTTTGCATGTGGCGAGTTTTGCGCGTGTTGAGTTTTGAGCGGCGACTTTTGTGTTTCGACTTTTATGTGGCGAGGTTGGTGTATGTGTGGTGAAATGTGTGCTGAGGGTGGTATATGTGTTCAAGCACGTGGTAGTGTGTGGCGCATTTTGTGTGTGTGTTCATATCCCCGTGTGTGGTGAGTATCTCATGTCGGGGCCCCACCTTAGCAACTGTACGGTATATACTCTTTGGCGCCATCGCTCTCATTCTTTAAGTCCCCCTTGTTCACATCTGGCAGCTGTCAATTTGCCTCCAACACTTTTCCTTTCACTTTTCCCCATTATGTAGATAGGGGAAAAATAGTTTGGTGAATTGGAATGCGCGGAGTTAAAATTTCACCTCACAACATAGCCTATGATGCTCTCAGGGTCCAGGCGTGTGACTGTGCAAAATTTTGTGGCTGTAGCTGCGACGCCTCCAACACTTTTCATTTCACTTTTTCCCCATTATGTAGATAGGGGCAAAATTGTTTGGTGAATTGGAAAACGCGGGGTTAAAATTTCACCTCACAACATAGCCTATGACGCTCTCAGGGTCCAGACGTGTGACTGTGCAAAATTTTGTTTCTGTAGCTGCGACGCCTCCAACACTTTTCCTTTCACTTTTTCCCCATTATGTAGATAGGGGCAAAATTGTTTGGTGAATTGGAAAGCGCGGGGTTAAAATTTCACCTCACAACGTAGCCTATGACGCTCTCGGGGTCCAGACGTGTGACTGTGCAAAATTTTGTTGCTGTAGCTGCGACGCTTCCAACACTTTTCCTTTCACTTTTTTCCCCATTATGTAGATAGGGGCAAAATTGTTTGGTGAATTGGAACGCGCGGGGTTAAAATTTCGCCTCACAATATAGCCTATGACGCTCTCGGGGTCCAGACGTGTGACTGTGCAAAATTTTGTGGCTGTAGCTGCGATGGTGCAGATGCCAATCCCGGACATACACACACACATACACACACACACACACACATTCAGCTTTATATAGTAGAATGTTGAGTCCATAGAGTCATTTGCAGCAAAAGCTTAAAACACCTGTGACTCACACTGCCCTCCTATCCTATCCTATCAATGATGGCTGTGTATCCTATGAAAAAAGGTTCTACCTGCCTTCTCTATTGTTTGTAAGAGATAACAGGGAGAAATCTGTCACAAGCAGGAGGCAGGGGAGACAGAAAGAAGATGCATTACATTGAATACTCTGAGATTACAGAATGAGTGATAAAACATTAGTTTTATTTCAAATAATTGTAAATTGATTTCTTTTTTACTGAATACATAAAGGGTACTGATTTATACTTTTTTAACCCTAGGGTAAATAAATCTAGAATTAATTGATTGACCATAGAGTAAACTGCAATACTTCTGTTATTTAACAAATTGTGCTTTGACAGGGCTTAATAAGAGAATAAAGGTGGCACACATGTGTGGTCATTCAATAGGCTGCTTGGCATCCTGTAATTGCACAGTTATCACACTGTAAGGTGATCTATTGGTTGATCACAAAAGAAGGTGTCAATGAGCAGTCACAGTCTGGTGTCAACTGTATGACACAGCTGGCACCCACTGTGTATTGAACATTTTTTTTAGGAATTTACAGATATAGGCAAAGTTATTAAGAGAGCCATATTACCCCATGTAGATAATCTGTGAGAGGTTATTTCACTTAACAAGATATAGATAGCAACATTGCACAAGACAGAGACTTGCTTCTGGGGACAGATATCAAGTTAGATGTTTAATTAAACTATTTAAAATTTTGTGATAACTCAGTGTTTTGTTATTTGGGCTAATGTAACTTTTGTTAAATTTGTTTGCTATACATGTCATTATTGTTGAGCAAATTGTTACCTTCTATTTTTTGGTATCTGCTGCTTTTTAGCTTTACACCATGATGGAAAAGCAATGTAGAATACCTCAAAATAAGCTATATTATCTGCTAAAGATTTACAGTACATAGTCTGAATTTTGTCTCATCACAAATTCATGTTCTGTGCTAAACCATTGAGTAATGCTGGTTTAAAGCCAGATTTGGAATATATTCTCTATTTTTTATAACAAAATTAAGAGAGGATGTAGTTCAGAAGAAAGGGAAGTATTTCCTAATATTTCATTAGAAATACTCATACTCATTACTTCTCATTTGTATTTAAAACAGATCTTTCACTAGTTTCAGAAAGTTAAAGAGACCACATCATGAAATAGGTGCTGCAGAGCTTAATAAAACAGAGGTTTTTTAGCTTTAATTTCTCCTCTTTTTTGAAGAGATATTAGGATGTAAAGTTTAGGTTATAATGTAGTTTATAGTACAACTAACTTTTACCAGATTTATCTCTTGGGGCATGTGCTTCTTTCCCTGCATGAGGTGGTCCAATATTAAACAGGCAGAGACATGTAGGGTAGACAAGAACATGCCCTACTCATTGCACTGATCTCATGCAACTACTGTGGAGAGTTCTAGTAGAGGTATTTATGCATCATTACAAACACTTCCAAATCTCATCTCACAGCCACAGTCAGTGTGAGGAAGGGCGAGAGCTCGCTGCACTGTGAGATGTGATCTGGAAATGTTTCTTATTATACATAAAGAACAAAAGGGAAGCCATGATGTACATAAAGCACCAAATATCCAATATAATACAATAATTAAAAAATCTACTATATAATTGTCTAAGGGTCACTTCCATCTGTCTGTCTGTCCTTCTGTCTGTCATGGAAATCCCAAGTCGCTGATTGGTCGCGGCAAAACAGCCACGACCAATCAGCGACCGGCGCAGTCCGACGGCAATATGGCCGCTCCTTCCTCCCCGCAGTCAGTGCCCGCTCCAGACTCCCCTCCAGTCAGCGCTCACACAGGGTTAATGGCAGCACTAATGGACCGCGGTGTAACGCACTCCATTAACGCTGCTATTAACCCTGTGTGACCAACTTTTTTTTACTATTGATGCTGCCTATGCAGCATCAGTAGTAAAAAGATCCAATGTTAAAAAAAAATAAAAAAAATAAAAAATCATAATATACTCACCGTCCGTCGGCCCCCGGATGCAGCCCAGGCCTTTCCCGCTCTTCGTGACACTCGGGTCTATGCATTGCGGTCTCGCGAGATGATGACGTATGGTCTCGTGAGACCACTACGTCATCATCTCGCGAGACCACAATGCACTCTTGGAAGTGACCGGCACAGTCCGGCCGCTCCCTACTCCCCTGCAATCAGGGAGTGACCGGCCCTGCAGCTCGCGATGCTCTGGTCCCACGTGCTTTGTGATTTAAATCCCGCGCCAATTTCGCTGATTGGGTGCGCTGGCTGAGCGTGACCAATCAGGGAAGTGGAATTTAAATCCTGCGCCAATCAGGAAAATTATTAAAAAAATAAAAAATCATTACATTCTCACCTTCCATCACCTCTGCAGCAGCTTTTCCTGCAGCTCACGATGCTCTGGTCCCACCACTTCGCTGATTGGTCGTGCCGGGTGGCCTCGACCAATCAGCGACATTGCCATGGGATTTAAATCCCGCTTCCCTGATTGGTCGCTCCCAGCCGGCGCGACCAATCAGTGACATTGACGCGGGATTTAAATCCCGCTTCCCTGATTGGTCACGCCAAACTGGCGCGACCAATCAGCGAAATTGGCGCGGGAATTAAATCCTGCTTCCCTGAATGGTTTCGCCCAGCCAGCGCGACCAATCAGTGACATTGGCACGGGATTTAAATCCCGCTTCCCTGATTGGTCACGCCCAGCCAGCGCGACCAATCAGTGACATTGCCGCAGGATTTAAATCCTGCTTCCCTGATTGGTAACGCCCAGCCGGCGTGACCAATCAGCGACATTGCCGCGGGAATTAAATCCCGCCTCCCTGATTGGTCGCGCCAAACTGGCGCGACCAATCAGCTACATTGGTGCGGGATTTAAATCCCGCTATCCTGATTGGTCACACCCAGCTGGCGCGACCAATCAGCAACATTGCCGCGGGACTTAAATCCTGTGTAACGGGGTCTACCAAGCTGGGGTACCTCTTTCAATACCACTCCGTGTTTCTGGAGGTCCACTCTGCTTTCGCTGGATTCTGAATGAAGGACGCTGGCTGGAATTCCTTGGTTACGTGAGAGCATATAAAAGCTGACTGCTATCCCACGTATTTCCAGTCTAAAAGAACTTACTTTATTTACAGCACACAGAATATATAACACAGATACACAGGGCAGGCCAATAGAAAAAGCAGGCCAGACATACATTACAATAGCCGCAGGGGGCAGGAGCCTGCTGATATTTACTGGGTGGGGGAGGACAGAAGGGGAATATCTTGTCCTCTCTGCCCAGAGGCGCAGCCTGTGGACTGATGCATTTCACATGGAACCTATTATACATAATATATACTGCATAACATATTCTTGGTGCTGGGGGTTCTGTAACATCCCGCTTCCCTGATTGGTCGCGCCAAACCGGCGTGACCAGTCAGCGACATTGCCGTGGGATTTAAATCCCGCTTCCATGATTGGTCACGCCCAGCCGGCACGACCAATCAGCGACATTGGCACAGGATTTAAATCACAAAGCGCGATTTAAATCCCGCGGCAATGTCGCTGATTGGTCGCACCGACTGGGCACGACAAATCAGGAAAGCGGGATTTAAATCCCGCGGCAATGTCGCTGATTGGTTGAGGCCACCCGGCGCGACCAATCAGCGAAGTGGTGGGACCGGAGCATCGCGAGCTGCAGGAAAAGCTGCTGCGGAGGCGACGGAAGGTGAGAATGTAATGATTTTAAATTTTTTTATAATTTTCCTGATTGCTTGTGCCCAGCCGGCGCGACATTGGTGCGGGATTTAAATCCTGCTTCCCTGATTGGTCGCACACAGCTGGCGCGACCAATCAGCGACATTGCCGCGGGATTTAAATCCTGCTTCCCTGATTGGTCACGCCCAGCCGGCACGACCAATCAGTGACATTGCCGCGGGATTTAAATCCCAGCACCGCTAATTCATAATTGAACTGAAGGGGTTCTCCTAAAGCATGCTACAAAGCAATTGAGAAACAGAAGAGAAAAAGATGCATACTAAAAATAGGAAACTCCCAGGAAAATATATAAAATTTGAACTTTATTAATGTAAATAACAACAAATCACGTTCAACAAGACAGACTCAAAAAAACATTTAAAAAAACAAGTTCAATAGCTGGTTAAGCCCTTGATATGGCATTGTAAGGTGAGTCATTATGATTTAAAAAGAGAAAATACAGTAGTTTGACAATAAATGGCTTCACCCAACCACTAACCATGAGTGGAGAAAACGTTTTGGTGTTATCATTCATATTCTCTAAAAAAAGGACAAATTCTGCAGGAGTATGTAAACTTTTGAGCACAACTGTACCCAACTAACACAAAAACCTTTAACAACAGAAATACTTCTGCGATGATTAATATAAAACATTTTATTAATTGCAATTCTCACAATATAATATAGAGTATGTCATTCATTGCTCACTATGTTGTAAAATGTATGTTGGTTGTACATCCAGAAAATTCAACTTACGCATAGATGAACATTTATATGACATTAAAAATCTGAGAAACATTCACCTCAGCATTTCTTCAGCATCCAAGCACTTTATTATGAGTTACCAATGGAGTGTGTCTTCATTCCAAGCTTTCAGAATAGAAAGAGTTTAATCAACTCTTCTGTGAAGGGAGGAGACCTGAGGAATAGAGTTGGGCGGACACCTGGATATTCTGGTTCGGCCGAACAGTTACAAAAAGTTTGGATTCGGGAACCAGAACAGTACAGATTTTACTGCCAATCAGAAGCTGTGTTTGCTGCACCGACAGTGCGACAAATACCCAGTGTTCAGGGGGCAGAACGGGTAACATGGAGTTCCTGGTGAAGTCCATGTTCGGTGTCTGTGCCTAAGCAGTAGGTGTTCGGTACAGACGTCGAACTTTACTGTCCGGGTTCACTCATCTCTACTGAGGAGATGTCTCCTTACACAGGAGGCATTCTGGATTTACAAGCTTGAAACAAGATTCCCTATAGGTCTCAATAGACAAAATGACATCATGTTTCATTACTAAATACTATTTGCTTCTTATACTAATTCTCATCTTATGCATAATGGGTATACGGAAATCTTTGTTATATTATAGTTTAGGTTTTTTAGCAATTGAACGAACTTATGTAATGAGTGTGTTTTTCCTTTGGGGATTTTTGTTTGAGGACCCTTTGTCTTTTAATCATGTGATTGTTCATATCTTTTGTAATTGGTTCCCTTTTGTATTTCATCTGCATGAGCCTGTGGAGAAGTGGAGAAACTAGCTCAGATAAAGACTGCAGTTGTGGTTGAAAGACATCATTTTTTTCGTCTGTGTTACTATGCCTACTACTGTGCTATTTTAGCATTTACTTAATAAGCAAAGAAATCCTTTCAACTCACCCTGGAGCAAAGTTTGCCTTCTATGGTGTATAGTGTCATTACATGGCATGTTCTTTACACACATGCTTTATGGCACATACAAGACATAGGAGAATTGACATGGCAGACGGCTTTATCTCCTAAGCGGGAACTACAATTTGATAGCTCTAAACTGTGCATATTTTATGTAATGTGCAGCTCACAGCTTAACTGGAGTAGTGGAGGCTTCTGGACAATAGGTCCAGAGGCCACTACCACATACTGTCACTTGGATATTAACCAAGGTTCAGCTTGTCAGTTCACTTTTTAAAAGGCTCAATACAAAAGGTGCAGGTGGACTATAGTGCAAACATTAATCAGTTTTATCATTTCTAGACCAATTTGTGGTTATTGTTTTACTTTCAGCTAGCTTATATTACACATACAAGAGCCACTATCCATCTACCTACATGTTATTATTTATTTGCTTTTAAACTTTTGCCAATCTTCTTTGGTTTAGTAACATGGCAGCCAGCTAGCTGCCATTTTGCCGAATTCACAAAGAGCAAATTGCTAAAAAATTTGTATCATGAAAAATCTTACTTTTGGTAAGATTCGATGAGAATTCAATTCCAATCTAATAACTTTGCTCATCTCTACTCTGTAATAAATAATCCAATGCATCACAGCATGCATTTTTATCACCTGTTCTCTCGCATAAAATCATAGCTATTCAGACATCCAGTATGTCCCCATTGGCTGCTACTTGTGCTATATTACAGCTCAGCAGAACTCAGAGCTTTTCTGTACCAGTAAATATACGTGTGTGGATGAACCCTAAGGCTGCTTTTACACTTGCCGTGATTATGTGGCCCATTTTATGCAGTCCCAATAGATTTCTATGGGGCCACAAAAACGGGTTGCAATAATTTCATGGTGCGCTGTGTACCGTATGGCCGTGAGGCTGTATTTATGGGGCCGCAAAAACAAGGTTGTTTTTGCAGTGCGCCATTACTTCCGGTTTTGCAGACCACCGTTTTTTTTCCCAATACTTTTGCTATAGTATTGGGAACCTGAAAAACGGCGATCCGCAAGGTTTTTGCGGTCTGATATTGCTGTAGGCCTTGAAAATTGCGGCGATTCGGCACGCAAAAAAGGCCCACAATAACGGGCCGCAAAAAACCCGGTAAGTGTAAAAGCAGCCTAAGAGAGGAGTTGTGTTGCAGTCATCTCTTCAATGGTAATGACGCACTTCATAGCTGCAACAAAGGACTCAATGCTCAATGATTCGTGAAATAATGACTCGTGAAGCTTATACAGTATGTTTTGCTCTGGTTGAGTGGCTTTTTTTCTTCAGGTGGTCTAGTTTACTTCTGTACTCCAAAATGTCCTATGAATTTATCTCTATTGTGCATGTAGAGCATTATTCCTTGTACACTCTTACAATATCAGAGCCAGCTAGTAGTAGAAATATATATATTTCTGCTCTGTAAGACATTGATGATGCATTGTAATAATGAATGGCTTCTTCATTGTGTCAGAAAACAGAAAATGAATATCACTTAGTGATAGATGACAATGTGACACATGCTGCATTCACTTGCTGCCAATTGCACATTTAAGACCGTGTGATTTTAAGCCTTGTGATGTGTTTGGTAGAGTCCCAGTAACTGAAATCAATAGCTGAATATTAGGACAGTATAGCCCAATTACCTTGTTATTTCCATCTGTTCAAGTTCCACAAGCATCCTTATTAGAAGTAAGGAAACACAGAACACATTACCATAGAAGGGCATGGGTTACTTTTAGATAATGAGAATCTGCATGACATTCACTTACAATGTCCCTCTGGAATGAAGTCCAAATAGGCATGAAGAAGCAAATATTATGGCAGACAGCCATTTATTTGTCTGGACGGCCTTTCCCTGGAGTTACTCATTTCCCACGTTGGCTGTTTTGATGGATGATCTAGTGGGAGCAATGAAAAGGAAGATTTTAAATGGGAGGGAGACATTAAATTGGATATTGCAGGAGGGAAGGAAGGGAATGGCCGGGAGAAGCACTTAGAAGGAATCTGACTGTGCTTAATAGCTGGGAAATGCAATTCAATGAAGATAAATGCAATTAAAACCACACAGCCAAGAGGAGGAAGCCACAGGGACCATATACTGTACAAGCAGCACAATGAGTTAAGTGAAAGGAAAGCATCCTCTGAAGTGCACATATCTGCAAAGGGAACACAGGGACATTCCACTTGACACATAGAAAGAATCATAGAGAATTGTGTCATATCCAGACTGTGGCAGCATGCTAAATGACATATTCCATGCTACATACTACAAAACTAACGCAGCTACTCTTTTTGAGATACAGTGTGCATTGGGAACGAGTATAGAAAGTATTTAGTTATTTTACTTGCTCATATAGCACCATTAATTCCACAGAACTTTACAGGCATTATCATCTCTGTCCCCATTGGGGCTCACAGTCTAATTTCCCTTTCACTATGTCTTTGGAATCTGAGAGAAAACCGGAGTACCCAGAGGAAACATACACAAGAAGAACATGCAAACGCTTTGCAGATGTTGTCCTTGGTGGGATTTGTTCCAGGATGCAAGCGCTGCAAGGCTGCAGTGCTAACCACTGAGCCACCGTGTTATTTCAATTCATTCAAGGAACCTGTGATGTTGAAAATAGTATCTAATCTGCAGGCCGGATGTTATAGGGCAGGAAGAGCTGATCAGATTGATATACAGTTAGGGCCAGAAATATTTGGACAGTGACACAAGTTTTGTTATTTTAGCTGTTTACAAAAACATGTTCAGAAATACAATTATATATATAATATGGGCTGAAAGTGCACACTCCCAGCTGCAATATGATAGTTTCCACATCCAAATCGGAGAAAGGGTTTAGGAATCATAGCTCTGTAATGCATAGCGTCCTCTTTTTCAAGGGACCAAAAGTAATTGGACAATGGACTCTAAGGGCTGCAATTAACTCTGAAGGCGTCTCCCTCGTTAACCTGTAATCAATGAAGTAGTTAAAAGGTCAGGGGTGGATTCCAGGTGTGTGGTTTTGCATTTGGAAGCTGTTGCTGTGAGCAGACAACATGCGGTCAAAGGAACTCTCAATTGAGGTGAAGCAGAACATCCTGAGGCTGAAAAAAAAGAAAAAATCCATCAGAGAGATAGCAGACATGCTTGAAGTAGCAAAATCAACAGTTGGGTACATTCTGAGAAAAAAGGAATTGACTGGTGAGCTTGGGAACTCAAAAAGGCCTGGGCGTCCACGGATGACAACAGTGGTGGATGATCGCCGCATACTTAATTTGGTGAAGAAGAACCCGTTCACAACATCAACTGAAGTCCAGAACACTCTCAGTGAAGTAGGTGTATCTGTCTCTAAGTCAACAGTAAAGAGAAGACTCCATGACAGTAAATACAAAGGGTTCACATCTAGATGCAAACCATTCATCAATAACAAAAATAGACAGGCCAGAGTTAAATTTGCAGAAAAACACCTCAAGAAGCCAGCTCAGTTCTGGAAAAGTATTCTATGGACAGATGAGACAAAGATCAACCTGTACCAGAATGATGGGAAGAAAAAAGTTTGGAGAAGAAAGGGAACGGCACATGATCCAAGGCACACCACATTCTCTGTAAAACATGGTGGAGGCAACGTGATGGCATGGGCATGCATGGCTTTCAATGGCACTGGGTCACTTGTGTTTATTGATGACATAAGAGCAAACAAGAGTAGCCGGATGAATTCTGAAGTGTACCGGGATATACTTTCAGCCCAGATTCAGCCAAATGCTGCAAAGTTGATTGGACGGCGCTTCATAGTACAGATGGACAATGACCCCAAGCATACATCCAAAGCTACCCAGGAGTTCATGAGTGCCAAAAAGTGGAACATTCTGCAATGGCCAAGTCAATCTCCAGATCTAAACCCAATTGAGCATGCATTTCACTTGCTCAAATCCAGACTTAAGACGGAAAGACCCACAAACAAGCAAGACCTGAAGGCTGCGGCTGTAAAGGCCTGGCAAAGCATTAAGAAGGAGGAAACCCAGCGTTTGGTGATGTCCATGGGTTCCAGACTTAAGGCAGTGATTGCTTCCAAAGGATTTGCAACAAAATATTGAAAATAAAAATATTTTGTTTGGGTTATGTTTATTTGTCCAATTACTTTTGACCTCCTAAAATGTGGAGTGCTTGTAAAGAAATGTGTACAATTCCTACATTTTCTATCAGATATTTTTGTTCAACCCTTCAAATTAAACGTTACAATCTGCACTTGAATTCTGTTGTAGAGGTTTCATTTCAAATCCAATGTGGTGGCATGCAGAGCCCAACTCGCGAAAATTGTGTCACTGTCCAAATATTTCTGGCCCTAACTGTATAGTACCACTAGGGATGAGCGGACCAGTGGAAGTTCTGATTTGTCGCATTTGACTGAACTTGAACCAGAACTCGAACCCCAAATAAATAAATGGTGACCAGGATGGGTGCTCTCTCTTTCTCTTTCCGCCCGGACTTGACTAGGAACTCCAAACACCGAAACAGTCCATGTTCGGTACGAACCCTGAACTTTAAAGTTTGGGTTTGCTCAACTCTAAACACCATCACCATGTCTGTATGTCAATCCTACCACTATGTTGCATTTTGGACTGTTTGCTATTGTTACTCTTTCTTCAGTGTTAGGATAATTGTGTATACTGTTTAGTATCTTATATGACATTTGTTACTTACATTATATTTAGTTATTTATATTTGTAAGGTTTACCCCGCTATTTTTCATAGTCTCCTGCCCTAGTGATTACCGTATTTATGAACATAGTACATTACCTGGTGGTCAGTGGAGTTGAGCGACTTTTACTTATTTAGGATCGTGTCGGGTTTCGCGAAACCCGACTTTGTCAAAAGTCGGGTCGGGTGAAATCGGCAGATTATTGCAAAAAGTCGGGGGCCGACCAAAGCACGAAACCCAATGCAAGTCAATGGGGAATCAAAGCCGGCAGTGAGTGGAGGACAGGAAAACACCTACAGTGCCCATTTTAATGCCAAAAGCATAAATTCTTATTTCCTAAGCTTGTCATTCTTAATTTACTTTATAATAATAGATAGGCATTGAAAACAGCGGTTAATTTGGCTAAAGTTGTGGGGGGGTAGAGCTGGCTCAAGATTTTCGTGGGCCCAGGAAACGCGGAATACGTCACGGCGGTGGAGCAGGGAGAGGTAAGTATTTCAACTTTGCAAGTGTTGTGATCCTGAGTAAGCAGGGGGGCCCACTAGTTGGCACTGGCACAGAACCCTCATAATACGACGGTGTGTTTGATGGCGGGCGGCGCCTACCACTGCCAGAGACACTTTTGCATACTATGAGGGGCCCTGTGTCAGTGCCAACGAGTATCCCCCCACACCTGATGAAGGAACCTGCACTTTCATCTGCACCTTCCTCTTTGTCCCCGTGTAAGGTGGTATGGTATGCGGGAAGGAAAAACCTGACTTTCAGCAGGGTCAGATTCTGGCTGTGTAAAGTGCAAGGGGAATGTAGTGGTCTGGGTCAATGTACCAGCAGACTCATCTAGTAGTGGTCTGGGTCAATGTACCAGCAGACTCATCTAGCAGTGGCTGGACAATGGGCAGGATGAGGAGGAAACACAGATATAGGCCCAAATAATAAAAGTAGGCTAAATGCAGTTCAAAATTGGTAACAGGACTAAACAGGCAGCATAGCTTTGTTCAGTGGAGGACAACTGTAATGAGTGGCACAGACACAGTTTGTAGGCCCACAGTAAAAAATTAGGCTAAATGCAGTTCAAAATTGGTAACAGAACTAAACAGGCGACATTGTTTTGTTCAGTGGAGGACAACTCAGTTGTAGGCCCACAATAAAAAAGAAAGCTAAATGCAGTTCAAAATTGGTAACATGACTAAACAGGCGGCCTAGCTTTGTTCAGTGGAGGACAACTGTAATGAGTGGCACAGACATAGTTAGTAGGCCCACAATAAAAAAGTAGGCTAAATGCAGTTCAAAATTGATATCAGGACTAAACAGGCGGCATAGCTTTGTTCAGTGGAGGACAACGGCAATGAGTGGTGCAGACACAGTTTGTAGGCACACAATAAAAAAGTTGGCTAAATGCAGTTCAAAATTGGTAACATAACTAAACAGGCGACATAGTTTTGTTCAGTGGAGGACAACTGTAATGAGTGGCGCAGACACAGTTATTAGGCCCAAAATAAAAAATGTGGGCGAAATGCAGTTCAAAATTGGTAACAGGACTAAACAGGCGGCATTGCTTTGTTCAGTGGAGGACAACTGTAATGAGTGGCGCAGACACAGTTTGTAGGCCCACAAAAAAAAGTAGGCTAAATACAGTTCAAAATTGGTAACAGGACTAAACAGGCGGCATTGCTTTGTTCAGTGGAGGACAACTGTAATGAGTGGCGCAGACACAGTTTGTAGGACCACAAAAAAGTAGGCTAAATACAGTTCAAAATTGTTAACAGGACTAAAAGGGCGGCCTAGCTTTGTTCAGTGGAGGACAACTGTAATGAGTGGCGCAGACACAGTTAGTAGGCCCACAATAAAAAAGTAGGCTAAAAGCAGTTCAAAAATGGTAACATAACTAAACAGGCGACATAGTTTTCTTCAGTGGAGGACAACTGTAATGAGTGGCGCAGACACAGTTAGTAGTCCCAAAATAAAAATGTGGGCTAAATGCAGTTCAAAATTGGTAACAGGACTAAACAGGCGGCATTGCTTTGTTCAGTGGAGGACAACTGTAATGAGTGGCGCAGACACAGTTAGTAGGCCCAAAATAAAAATGTGGGCTAAATGCAGTTCAAAATTGGTAACAGGACTAAACAGGCGGCATTGCTTTGTTCAGTGGAGGACAACTGTAATGAGTGGCGCAGACACGGTTAGTAGGCCCCAAAAAAAAAAAATAGGCTAAATGCAGTTCAAAATTGGTAGCAGGACTAAACAGGCGGCATTGCTTTGTTCAGTGGAGGACAACTGTAATGAGTGGTGCAGACACAGTTTGTAGGCCCACAAAAAAAGTAGGCTAAATGCAGTTCAAAATTGTTAACAGGACTAAAAGGGCGGCCTAGCTTTGTTCAGTGGAGGACAACTGTAATGAGTGGCGCAGACACAGTTTTTTAGGCCCACAATAAAAAGTAGGCTAAATGCAGTTCAAAATTGATAACAGGACTAAATAGGTGGCCTAGCTTTGTTCAATGGAGGACAACTGTAATGAGTGGCGCAGACACAGTTAGTAGGCCCACAATAAAAAAGTAGGCTAAAAGCAGTTCAAAATTGGTAACAGGACTAAACAGGCTTCATAGCTTTGTTCAGTGAAGGACAACTGTAATGAGTGGCCGCAGACACAGTTTGTAGGCCCACAATAAAAAAGTTGGCTAAATGCAGTTCAAAATTGGTAACAGAACTAAACAGGCGACATAGTTTTGTTCAGTGGAGGACAACTGTAATGAGTGGCACAGACAGTTAGTAGGCCCAAAATAAAAAAGTAGGCTATATGCAGTTCAAAATGGATAACAGGACTAAACAGGTGGCCTAGCTTAGTTCAGTGGAGGACAAATGTAATGAGTGGTGCAGACACAGTTAGTAGGCCCAACTAAAAAAGTAAGCTAAATGCAGTTCAAAATTGGTAACAGGACTAAACAGGCGGCATAGCTTTGTTCAGTGGAGGACACCTGTAATGAGTGGCGCAGACACAGTTAGTAGGCCCAAAATAAAAAGTTGGCTAAATGCAGTTCAAAATTGGTAACAGGACTAAACATGCAGCCTAGCTTTGTTCAGTGGAGGACAACTGTAATGAGTTGCGCAGACACAGTTAGTAGTCCCAAAATAAAAAATTAGGCTAAAAGCAGTTCAAAATTGGTAACAGGACTAAACAGGCAGCATAGCTTTGTTCAGTGGAGGACAACTGTAATGAGTGGCGCAGAAACAGTTAGTAGGCCCACAATAAAAAAGTAGGCTAAAAGCAGTTCAAAATTGGTAACAGGACTAAACAGGCTTCATAGCTTTGTTCAGTGAAGGACAACTGTAATGAGTGGCGCAGACACAGTTAGTAGTCCCAAAATAAAAAAGTAGGATAAATGCAGTTCAAAATTGGTAACAGGACTAAACAGGCGGCATAGCTTTATTCAGTGGAGGACAACTGTAATGAGTGGCGCAGGCACAGTTAGTAGGCCCAAAAACAAAAAGTTGGATAAATGCAGTTCAAAATTGGTAACAGGACTAAACAGGTGGCATAGCTTTGTTCAGTGGAGGACAACTGTAATGAGTGGCGCAGAAACAGTTAGTAGGCCCAAAATAAAAAAGTAGGCTAAATGCAGTTCAAAATTGGTAACAGGACCAAACAGGCGGCATAGCTTTGTTCAGTGGAGGACAACTGTAATGAGTGGCGCAGACACAGTTTGTAGGCCCAAAATAAAAAGTTTGGCTAAATGCAGTTCAAAATTGGTAACAGGACTAAACAGGCGGCATAGCTTTGTTCAGTGGAGGACAACTGTAATGAGTGGCGCAGACACAGTTAGTAGTCCCAAAATAAAAAATTAGGATAAATGCAGTTCAAAATTGGTAACAGGACTAAACAGGCGGCATAGCTTTGTTCAGTGGAGGACAACTGTAATGAGTGGCGCAGGCACATTTAGTAGGCCCAAAAACAAAAAGTTGGATAAATGCAGTTCAAAATTGGTAACAGGACTAAACAGGTGGCATAGCTTTGTTCAGTGGAGGACAACTGTAATTAGTGGTGCAGACACAGTTATTAGGCCCAAAATAAAAAAGTTGGCTAAATGCAGTTCAAAATTGGTAATAGGACTAAACAGGCGGCATTGCTTTGTTCAGTGGAGGACAACTGTAATGAGTGGCGCAGACACAGTTAGAAGGCACAAATACAAAAGTAGGCTAAAAGCAGTTCAAAATGGGCAACAGGACTAAAAAGGCGGCATAGCTTTGTTCAGAGGAGGACAACTGTATTGAGTGGCACAGACACAATTAGTAGGCCCAGATAATAAAGTAGGCGAAATGCAGTTCAAAATTGGTAACAGGACTAAACAGGCGGCATAGCTAGGTACTGGGCTGGGCTCTTCTGCTGAGTAGCAGACAGTGGTAGTAGGCGCAAAGTATTAACTGGTCTAAATGGAGGCGAGGGCCCCAGTATATTTTATCTATCATCTATCATTTCAACAAATTTGCATTGGCAGTGCCATTGAAGGATTTAACAGCACACACTACAGAGTGGTGGGGCAGGGAGAGGTAAGTATTGCAAGTGGTAGAGCACTGTTCGAGCTGGGGGGAACACTCTCTCGTGGGCGGCAGTACTGGCACAGGGCCCCTCATATTACGACGGTGTGTCTGACATTGGTTGTGCACCACCACCATCAGAGACACTTCATTGTACTATGAGGGACCCTGTGCCAGTGCCGTAGCCCAAGAGTGGGCGCACCCACTTGTCCATGCAAACGGCACTCACACGGGTGTTTGCGCCAGGTGGTGACCACGGCCCTGTGGGTGGAGTCAGTCCATTTAGGGAGGTATAAAAATGGCCTATGGTGGACATTCAACAGCTGCAAATGGCCGAATTGGAGAAGTCAGTAAAAGGAGGCCAAAAGCAAGACATTTTTCAGGCAAGCATACGTGTCAGCAGGAGAAGTTGGGGCAAAATAATTTGAAATCCATGGTTGGTTCATTTTAATAAAGGTCAGATCATCAACATTCTGGGTAGCCAGACGTGTATTTTTTTCAGTCAGTACTGAACCAGCAGCACTGAAGACTCTTTGTGATATCACACTAGAAGCAGGGCAAGTGAGCTCCTGTAATGCATATTCTGCCAATTCAGGTCAGGTGTCTATTTTAGATGCCCAGTAATCCAAGGAGAATGACCTGTGAGGGAGAACATCGATAAGGGAGGAAAAGTAGTTCGTAACCATACTGGACAAATGCTGTCTCCAGTCACTTTGAAGAGATGCAACAGTACCATCACCGCCGCTGTGTGCTGGGAATGCCTGAACCAAACGGTTTACAAGAGTTGCTTGTTTGGTAGCCAATATTTGCTCAAGGTTCTCATGTGGCATGATATTTTGTAATTTTCCTTTTTATCATGGATCCAGGAAGCAGGCCAACCAGTATTCGTCATTGGTCATCATTTTGATAATGCGGGGGTCCCTTTTTAGGATACGCAAGGCATTCTCAACCATGTGGGCCAATGATCCAGGTGTCAATTCACTGCTTGTGCTGGGTTGAGGAGCACTTTCTTGCAAATCAACATCACTTGTGTCCTTCAAAAACCCTGTACCTGACCCTGCAACGCCCCCTGTGAAGCATCCTCCTCCCATAAATATTCATCCCCGTCATCCTCCTCCTCATCTTCGTCTGCCACCTTGTCCAGGAGAGTTCCCTGAGCAGACAATGGCTGACTGTCATCAAGGCTTCCCTCCTCCTCGGCTGCAGAAGTTAGCTCCTTAATGTGCGTCGAATTTTGCATCAGCAGATGCATGAGTGGGATGCTCATGCTTATGATAGCGTCGTCTGCACATGTGCATTCCTCAAAACACTGAAGGACTTGACAGAGGTCTTACAGCTTCGACCACTGCACACCAGATAACTCCATGTCTGCCATCCAAGTGCCTGCCCCTTTATGTGTATCCTGCCACAAATTAATTACAGCACGCCTCTGTTCGCAAAGCTTCTGAACCATGTGCAGTGTGAAGTTCCACCTTGCTGCAACTTCAATTATTAGGCGGTGCTGGAGAAGCTTCAGCGATCGCTGATGGTTAAGCATACGGCTGGAGTGTACGGGTGACCGGCAGATGTGCGAGCAAAGTCTTCGCACCTTCAGGAGCAGGACTGGTAACCCCGGATAATTTTTCAGGAAGCACTGCACCACCACGTTCAAGGTGTGAGCCAGGCAAGGTATGTGTTTCAGTTCTGAAATGGCTATGGCAGCCATAAAATTCCTTCCGTTATCACTGACTACCTTGCCTGCCTCAAGATGTACACTGCCCAGCCATGACTGAGTTTCTTGCTGCAAGTACTCGGCCAGTACTTCCGCAATGTGTCTGTTGTCGCCCAAACACTTCATTTCCTACTCTTAACGCTTACCGTTAGCTGTTCCATAATGTGACACCTCGTGTGCAACACTGGCAGCTGCGGATGGAGTGGTCGGGCGACTGCGCTCTGTGGACGAGCTTTCGCTTCTGGAGGAGGAGGAGGAGGAGGGGTGTCGAACGCCTACTGCCAACTGTTTACTAGACCGTGGGCTAGACAGAACTGTCCCACTATGGCTGTCCCCTGTGGACCCTGCATCCACCACATTAACCCAGTGTGCCGAGATGGACACGTAACGTCCCTGGCAATGCCTTCTGGTCCATGCATCTGTTGTGAGGTGCACTCTTCTACTGACTGATTGCCTGAGTGCATTGACAATGCAGTCTTTGACATGCTGGTGGAGGGCTGGGATGGCTTTTCTCGCAAAGAAGTGTCGACTGGGTAGGTCATAGCGTGGTACTGCGTAGGCCATCAGTGCTTTGAAAGCTTCTCTTTCAACCAACCGGTAGGGCATCATCTCTAACGAGATTAGTCTAGCAATGTGCGCGTTCAAACCCTGTGTACGCGGTTGAGAGGATGAGTACTTCATTTTCCTAATGAGAGTCTCTTGTAGGGTGAGCTGGACTGGAGAGTGCATATGGTGGAACTAGCGGGGGTGGTGGTGGACATGGCAGATTGAGAGAGGGTTGGTGATGGTATTCTTGATGTTGGCCTACATACAGTGTTTCCTACCAAGAACCTTGTGATTCCCTGACTGCTTTGGCCATACGATGATACCTCCATATTTGCTGTTGGTGGTGTGCTAACCGGTGGGCTTACAGTGAGGGAAGCAGTGTAGCGCTGCTGACTACCTTCATTCTGAGCGGGTGCACCAACGATACGGGACGTTTGGTAGTTAGTCCAGGCTTGCAAGTGCATGCTGGTTAAATGTCTATGCATGCACGTTGTATTTAAATTTTGGACATTTTTTCCTCTTCTAAAGGTATTTGAGCATTTCTTACAGATAACTTTGCGCTGATCATTCGGATTTTGGTTAAAAAATTCCCACACTGCACTCTTCTTACTATCAAATACCTTTTCAGGCATTGCACGCTGTTCTCCTTTCACCGGATGGCTACGCTGTCCTAAAATTGTTTTTGGTTTTGTCAAACGTTTTTGGCCAGATAAGGGCCTGCCAGATGAAAGCTGTTGCGATGTAAATGCCTGCTGCGGATCATCCTCCTCCGCTACAGAGCTACTGTCAGCGGCACCCTTTTCCCCCAATGGCTGCCAATCCGGGTCAACAACTGGGTCATCTATCACCTCCTCTTCAATGTCATGTGCACCTTCCTCTTTGTCACCGTGTAAGGTGCTATAGCATTCGGGACGGGGCAGCATAGTCTCATCAGGGTCAGATTCTGGCTCAGTACACTGCGAGGGCAATGTAGTGATCTGAGTCAATGGAACAGCATAATAATCTGTCGCCTGCCGCATCCTTCACTTTTGCTTTGTGTGAAGGACACAAGGAAGCGACTTGTTCCTGACTGGGAGCATCCACAGATGACTTGCTGCTTTTATATTTCGAACTTTCTGAAGAGGAGGCGAAAGAGCTAGAGGCTGAGTCAGCAAGGAAAGCCAAAACTTTTTCCTGCTGCTCCGGCTTTAAAAGCGGTTTTCCTACTCCTAGATAAGGGAGCCTTCAAGGCCTTTTGTAGCCAGACGATGACGCTGGCTCAACACCTCGAGCCTTAGGTGCTGTTTTGTTTTTCCCACTACCACCAGATGCTCTACCACCACCACCACCATCAGTGCCAGCTGGCAACGACCGGGGAAAATCTAAACAAAATAACAACTGTTGTATGGTACTGTTAAACAAGGTAGAAGGTGTATAGAAACTTTTTGTCAATTTAAATCTCCCTTTTGGGGGGGAGACTGCAGCAAAAAACAGGCCCTGTGTATTACACTACACAATGTTTTGGTCAACAACCCCCAGAGCCCTTCCTCCCGATTTCCCAGCCCTCCACCTCCAAAACCAACTTCTCCACCATTACAGAAGATCAACTCTCCACTCTACTCTCAAGATCGCATCTCACCACCTGTGCACTTGACCCGCTCCCATCCCACCTCATCCCAAACCTCACCACAATCTTCATCCCAACCCTAACCCATCTCTTCAACCTATCACTAACAACTGGTGTTTTCCCCCCAAGCTTTAAACATGCCTCAATCACACCTATCCTCAAAAAGCCCTCTCTTGACCCATCTTCTGTATCTAGCTATCACCCTATATCACTTCTCCCCTATGCCTCCAAACTACTGGAACAACATGTTTACCTTGAACTGTCCTCCCATCTCTCTTCTTGCTCCCTCTTTGACCGCCTACAATCTGGCTTCCGATCACACCATTCCACCGAAACTGCCCTAACTAAAGTCACCAATGACCTCTTAACCGCCAAGAGCAAGCGACACTACTCTATCCTCCTCCTCCTCGACCTGTCGGCTGCCTTTGACACAGTGGACCATTCTCTATTATTACAGACCCTCTCATCCCTTGGCATCGCAGACTTGGCCCTATCCTGGATCTCATCATACCTAACAGACCGGACATTCAGCGTCTCCCACTCACACACCACCTCCTCACCTCGCCCTCTATCTGTCGGAGTCCCACAAGGTTCAGTCCTTGGGCCCTTGCTCTTCTCCATTTACACCTTTGGCCTGGGACAGCTCATAGAATCTCATGGCTTTCAGTATCACCTCTATGCTGATGACACACAGATATACATCTCTGGACCAGATATCACCTCCCTTCTAACCAGAATCCCTCAATGTCTGTCCACTATTTCATCCTTCTTCTCTGCTAGATTTCTGAAACTTAACATGGACAAAACAGAATTCATCATCTTTCCCCCTTCTCACGCGACCCCCCCAACGAACCTATCCATTACAGTAAATGGCTGCCCACTCTCCCCAGTCCCACAAGCTCGCTGCCTCGGGGTAATCCTTGACGCTGATCTCTCCTTCAAACCACATATCCAAGCCCTTTCCACTTCCTGCCGACTTCAACTCAAAAATATTTCACGAATCCGTTCATTCCTCAACCATGAATCTGCAAAAACCCTAGTCCATGCCCTCATCATCTCACGCCTTGACTACTGCAACCTCCTGCTCTGTGGCCTCCCCTCTAACACTCTCGCACCCCTCCAATCTATTCTAAACTCTGCTGCCCGACTAATCCACCTGTCACCCCGCTATTCCCCGGTCTCTCCCCTCTGTCAATCCCTTCACTGGCTCCCCATTACCCAGAGACTCCACTACAAAGCCCTAACCATGACGTACAAAGCCGTCCACAACCTGTCTCCTCCATACATCTGTGACCTTGTCTCCCGGTACTTACCTACCCGCAACCTCCGATCCTCACAAGATCTCCTACTCTACTCCCCTCTTATCTCCTCTTCCCACAATCGCATACAAGATTTCTCTCGCGTATCACCCCTACTCTGGAACCCTCTACCACAACACATCAGACTCTCGCCTACCATCGAAACCTTCAAAAAGAACCTGAAGACCCACCTCTTCAGACAAGCCTACAACCTGCAGTAACCACCGATCAACCAAACCGCTGCATGACCATCTCTACCCTCACCTACTGTATCCTCACCCATCCCATGTAGATTGTGAGCCTTCGCGGGCAGGGTCCTCATTCCTCCTGTACCAGTTATGACTTGTATTGTTTAAGATTATTGTACTTGTTTTTATTATGTATACCCCTCCTCACATGTAAAGCGCCATGGAATAAATGGCGCTATAACAATAAATAATAATAATAATAATAATGTAAGTGGCAGAACATGGCTGGCAGATATACGACAAACAGAACTGACGTATAGAAACTTATTGGCAATTTAAAATCTCCCTTTTTTTGGGAGGAGACTGCAGCAAAATACAGGCCCTGTGTACTACACTACACAATGTAAGTGGCAGAACGTGGCTGGCAGATATAGGACAAACAGAACTTACATATAGAAACTTGTTGTCAATTTAAATCTCCGTTTTTTGGGGGGGAGACTGCCGCAAAAAACAGGCCCTGTGTATTACACTACACAATGTAAGTGGCAGAACGTGGCTGGCAGATATACGACAAACAGAACTGACGTATCGAAACTTGTTGGCAATTTAAATCTGCCTTTTTTGGGGGGAAGACTGCAGCAAAAAACAGGCCCTGTGTATTACACTACACAATGTAAGTGGCAGAATGTTGCTGGCAGATATACGACAAACAGAACTGACGTATAGAAACTTGTTGGCAATTTAAATCTCCCTTTTTTGGGGGGGGAGACTGCAGCAATAAACAGGCCCTGTGTATTACACTACACAATGTAAGTGGCAGAACGTGGCTGGAAGATGTACGATGGGGCAACATGGCAGAGGTGTTAGAGAAACACAAATCCGAAGTGGCATTGGACAGAGGGTTTTTATGACCAGTTTGTGGAGTGATTTTGCAATGACCGCTGACACGACAGGTACTGCTACATCGATTCAAAGTGACAGGAGACAGCATTTGTCCAGTATTGTTACAAACCACTTTTCCTCCCTTATCGATGTTCTCCCTCACAGGTCAATCCCCTTTGATTACTGGGCATCTAAAATAGACACCTGGCCTGAATTTGCAGAATATGCATTACAGGAGCTCACTTGCCCTGCTGCTAGGGTGCTATCAGAAAGAGTCTTCAGTGCTGCTGGTTCAATACTGACTGAAAAAAGGACACGTCTGACTACCCAGAATGTAGATGATCTAACCTTCATTAAAATGAACCAATCATGGATTTCAAATTATTTTGCTCCACCTTCCCCTGCTGACACGTAGCTCGCCGGAAAAAGTATTGCTTTTGGCCTCCTCTTACTGACTTCTCCAATTCCTCCATTTTCAGCTGCTGAATGTCCACCATAGGCCATTTTGATACCTAAATGGGCTGACTCCCCCCACAGGGCCATGGTCACCACCTGGCACAAGCACCCGTGCGAATGCCGTTTGCCTGGACAGGTGGGTGGGCCCACTCTTGGGCGACGGCACTGACACAGGGTCCCTCATAGTACAATGAAGTGTCTCTGACAGTGGTGGTGCACAAACAACGTCAGACACACCGTCGTAATATGAGGGGCCCTGTGCTAGTACCGCCGCCCACGAGAGAGTGTTCCCCCCAGCTCGAACAGTGCTCTACCACTTGCAATACTTACCTCTCCCTGCTCCACCACTGTGTAGTCTGTGCTGTTAAATCCTTCAATGGCACTACCAATACAAATTTGTTGAAATGATAGATGATAGTTAAAATATACTGGGGCCCTCGCCTCCATTTAGACAAGTTAATACTTTGCGCCTACTACCACTGTCTGCTACTCAGCAGAGAAGCCCACCCCAGTACCTAGCTATGCCACCTGTTTAGTCCTGTTACCAATTTTGAACTGCATTTAGCCTACCTTATTATTTGGGCCTACTAACTGTTTCTGCCACTCATTACAGTTGTCCTCCACTGAACAAACAATGCCGCCTGTTTAGTCCTGTTACCAATTTTGAACTGCATTTAGCCTACTTTATTATTTGGGCTTACTAACTGTGTCTGCCACTCATTACAGTTGTCCTCCACTGAACAAAGCAATGCTACCTGTTTAGTCCTGTTACCAATTTTGAACTGCATTTAGCCTACTTTATTATTTGGGCCTACTAACTGTGTCTGCCACTCATTACAGTTGTCCTCAGCTGAACAAAGCTTTGCCGCCTGGTTAGTCCTATTACCAATTTTGAACTGCATTTAGCCTACTTTATTATTTGGGCCTATATCTGTGTTTCCTCCTCATCCTGCCCATTGCCCAGCCACTGCTAGATGAGTCTGCTGGTACATTGACCCAGACCACTACATTCCCCTTGCACTCTACACAACCAGAATCTGACCCTGCTGAAAGTCAGGTTCACCTTCCCGCATACTATACCACCTTACACGGGGACAAAGAGGAAGGTGCAGATGAAAGTGCAGGTTGCTTCATCAGGTGGGGGAGGGCATACTCGTTGGCGATGTCACTGGCACAGGGCCCCTCATAGTACGCAAAAGTGTCTCTGCCAGTGGGACGCGCCACCCGCCGTCAAACACACCGTCGTACCATGAGGAGCCCTGTGCCAGTGCCAACGAGTGAGCCCCCTGCTTGCTCAGGATCACAGCACTTGCAAAGTTGAAATACTTACCTCTCCCTGCTCCACCGCCGTGATGTATTCCACGTTTCCTGGGCCCACGAAAATCTTGAGCCAGCCCTACCCCACACAACTTTAGCCAAATGACCCCCAGTTTTCAATGCCTAACTGTTATTATAAAGTAAATTAAGATTGACAAGCTTAAGAAATAAGAATTGATGTTTTTGGCATTAAAATGGGCACTGTATGTGTTTTCCTCTCCTCCACTCACTGCCGACTTTGATTCCCCATTGACTTGCATTGGGTTTCGTGTTTCAGTCGGCCCCCGACTTTTCGCAATTTTCGGCCTATTTCACCCGACCCGACTTTTGACATAGTCGGGTTTCGCGAAACCCGACTCGATCTGAAAAAAGTAAAAGTCGCTCCACTCTAGTGCAGAGTGTACATTAATGAGAAAAAATGAACTTTTTTGAGTTTTCCAAATGGCTGCAATTAAACAAAGAGCGAAAAATTTAAAGGGGTCTGAGTACTTTCCGTACCCACTGTATTATATATATATATATATATATATATATATATATATATATATATATATATTGTGTGTGTATGGCCCATTCTGTACCCCTGCATTAACTTTAAAGGCTCTCCGACTTATCAGTTTTAGAAATGCGTTCATACTTCTTAGAATGATGCTTTTCTTAAAACAATGGCTAAAGATAGCCATAGCAAACATAGCCTAAGGTGGCAAATAAATTTGGCCATGTATATACTTTATAGATGCAAGAACAGTCGCACAGACAAACACATTCTTCTTTTATAAGCGGGACATGATATTCACTTTGTGATGCTCCACTGTCCTTTGGGAAATAGCCTCCGTGAATACATTTTACCTCCATACATATTTAATGATCCAAATCAAAAATTGATGTTACTTTTCGCTCACTGTTTATATTCCTTCTCCTCTAATGTACATTAAGCATTGCAGTGCACAGCCAGTAACATAACCCCATGTCATTTGCCAGCTGTGATCCACAACTGGATTCTCACCAGTCTCTCACTCATGCTGCGTGATATTCTAGAATTCACTTTTTCAAAATCTGTTTTCATTTCACAGTAACAGTGCTCGCATGAATGAGATATGAAGTGAGCTATGCCCAGACTCATTTACTTGTCCTGTAGGGAATCAGACAAAGTCGCTATTACAGTGTCAAAGAAACTATATTGCAGATATTCTTTGAATGGATTTTAGAGGAAGAAGAGAGAAGATCAGAGGGTCTTAGTGTTTTTCAGATAGTTTTGAAGCTCCAATAAGTTACACACACAGATAGAATGTTGATCAGTTTTGCAACTAGATTTTGGATTATCCGCATTACTATTTCAAATATCTTACTATAGAAATATCAAATAAAGATAAAGATGGTGATTACACAGGTGCGGTAATACCAAATGAGACAGCCAGCCTACAATCAGCTATTGGCCGTTTGGTACACCAGTGCAAACAGATAATCTGCATGCAGCAATGTTCACACAGAGAATGCAAAGCATCTGGATCACAGCCTATTAATAATCGCCCAGTTGTGGGCTGCCCAGTGCTAGCTGTACTGCATCCTGTGCAAACAGAGGCCACAATTCTTGTAGATGAGAATCAGAAAGAGATGTGCTCTAGTGGATGGCAAATGCCGCATTAAGAGTCCTCTCCTCCTCTTCCTCCAACTTAACATCACACACAGTTCAATCCTCAGAGGTGGCACCCCAATTACCATTGTTTCCCTCCAGGTCACAACTTTCCAACTGCCCACAGATGTGTGATTTTGCAGAGCTGTTCATACATGCTATTCCATGGGCATTAGAGGTCTGCTCCAAAGATTCACAAAATCCAAAGGAGGAACTCATCTGCACCAATGCGCAAAACTTTTTCCTGTTGGATCCTAGGCCGGACAAAGTAGAGTCCGAGCAGAATTCAGACCCTCATCACCACGTATTAATCCCAGTGGGTGGACATGATCCTGATGAGACTCAGATACCTGAGGCACATGCAGAGAATGCTGTGCGCTCAGGGCAGTAAAAAGAGGAGTGTTACTATCAGGGTGAGGAGTGGAAGAACAGAGACGATGATGATGAGGTTGTAAATGCCACTTGGTGTGAACCCAGAGGTACGCAGCTGAGTAGTTCAGCAGTGGAAGGAAGAGGAGGGAAACGAGGAGCATATGTTTTATTTTCCTGCACAGGCATGAAGTGATGCAACCACAATAAGCACATCATTCTCAGTCACAACTGTGGCCAGCATCTGTGACGAGTTTTCATTTTGCAGGGGTGGGAAGGGTGGCTTATCCTGGGCCTTTCTGGAGACCAAAAGATGACCCAACTCACATTTTCTTCCAACTTTACAAAAAAGATTCAGTATAGGAAAAAATTGCAATAATTTGACTAAAACATGCATGAGTCGGCACATGAACGATCAATATGCCTTAGTCTGGGTATCTTACTGCATTAAAATGCATACTAGATAGCCTCGGCAACCACCGACCATCCAGTTAAATGCATTTGCTGCTTCTTCCTCCTCCACCACCAAGACAAATGTTATCATACAGGTTTCCGGCCGCTGAACCTCCATCTTTTTTACCCATTACAGTTGTGGTGAGTGACAGACCGTCAGCTGTTATGGAAGAGATACCTTTTGTTTTTGTTTCACTGAGCACACCACATCTTTCCCAATCCACCATAACATCTCTGCCTGCCTCACTCACAGTTTAGCAGTTTGTCATGTTCACCCTACTCCACCCTCTCTCAGCACAACAGTCCTGCAGTTGTCATCATGTAAAAGAATGTTTCCTCCTATACATGCCAAAGCTAAGAGCTTGAACTCCACCATCTCCAATCTGTTAGCCATGAAAATGCTGCCTTTCCACCTGCTGGATACGGACAGTTTCAGAAAGCTGATGGTCATCGCAGTACCCCAGTACCAGTTGTTCAGTTGCCATAACGTCTCTAAGAAAGCAGTGCCTGCACTACACTAGCATGTTGCAGACAACATCATCCATTCCTTGAAAAAAATCTATGCCTGACAGGGTGCATTTTACTACTGACACCTGGACGAGCAAACATGGCCAGGGATGTTACATCTCACTGACTGGGCACTGGGTGACTCTGGTGACTGTGGGGCTAGGTGGGCAAAGGACCACTCCACAAGTCTTGGAATCTTCAAGACTTGTGGGACAAACCTCTGTATCTAACACTTCCTCCACTGCTTCTGCCTCCATCACCTCCTCTAGGGCCTCCACCTGCACCCTCAACCTCTCCCTTAATGACATAGTAACATAGTAACATAGTTAGTAAGGCCGAAAAAAGACATTTGTCCATCCAGTTCAGCCTATATTCCATCATAATAAATACCCAGATCTACGTCCTTCTACAGAACCTAATAATTGTATGATACAATATTGTTCTGCTCCAGGAAGACATCCAGGCCTCTCTTGAACCCCTCGACTGAGTTCGCCATCACCACCTCCTCAGGCAAGCAATTCCAGATTCTCACTGCCCTAACAGTAAAGAATCCTCTTCTATGTTGGTGGAAAAACCTTCTCTCCTCCAGACGCAAAGAATGCCCCCTTGTGCCCGTCACCTTCCTTGGTATAAACAGATCCTCAGCGAGATATTTGTATTGTCCCCTTATATACTTATACATGGTTATTAGATCGCCCCTCAGTCATCTTTTTTCTAGACTAAATAATCCTAATTTCGCTAATCTATCTGGGTATTGTAGTTCTCCCATCCCCTTTATTAATTTTGTTGCCCTCCTTTGTACTCTCTCTAGTTCCATTATATCCTTCCTGAGCACCGGTGCCCAAAACTGGACACAGTACTCCATGTGCGGTCTAACTAGGGATTTGTACAGAGGCAGTATAATGCTCTCATCATGTGTATCCAGACCTCTTTTAATGCACCCCATGATCCTGTTTGCCTTGGCAGCTGCTGCCTGGCACTGGCTGCTCCAGGTAAGTTTATCATTAACTAGGATCCCCAAGTCCTTCTCCCTGTCAGATTTACCCAGTGGTTTCCCGTTCAGTGTGTAATGGTGACATTGATTCCCTCTTCCCATGTGTATAACCTTACATTTATCATTGTTAAACCTCATCTGCCACCTTTCAGCCCAAGTTTCCAACTTATCCAGATCCATCTGTAGCAGAATACTATCTTCTCTTGTATTAACTGCTTTACATAGTTTTGTATCATCTGCAAATATCGATATTTTACTGTGTAAACCTTCTACCAGATCATTAATGAATATGTTGAAGAGAACAGGTCCCAATACTGACCCCTGCGGTACCCCACTGGTCACAGCGACCCAGTTAGAGACTATACCATTTATAACCACCCTCTGCTTTCTATCACTAAGCCAGTTACTAACCCATTTACACACATTTTCCCCCAGACCAAGCATTCTCATTTTGTGTACCAACCTCTTGTGCGGCACGGTATCAAACGCTTTGGAAAAATCGAGATATACCACGTCCAATGACTCACCGTGGTCCAGTCTATAGCTTACCTCTTCATAAAAACTGATTAGATTGGTTTGACAGGAGCGATTTCTCATAAACCCATGCTGATATGGAGTTAAACAGTTATTCTCATTGAGATAATCCAGAATAACATCCCTCAGAAACCCTTCAAATATTTTACCAACAATAGAGGTTAGACTTACTGGCCTATAATTTCCAGGTTCACTTTTAGAGCCCTTTTTGAATATTGGCACCACATTTGCTATGCGCCAGTCCTGCGGAACAGACCCTGTCGCTATAGAGTCACTAAAAATAAGAAATAATGGTTTATCTATTACATTACTTAGTTCTCTTAGTACTCGTGGGTGTATGCCATCCGGACCCGGAGATTTATCTATTTTAATCTTATTTAGCCGGTTTCGCACCTCTTCTTGGGTTAGATTGGTGACCCTTAATATAGGGTTTTCATTGTTTCTTGGGATTTCACCTAGCATTTCATTTTCCACCGTGAATACCGTGGAGAAGAAGGTGTTTAATATGTTAGCTTTTTCCTCGTCATCTACAACCATTCTTTCCTCACTATTTTTTAAGGGGCCTACATTTTCAGTTTTTATTCTTTTACTATTGATATAGTTGAAGAACAGTTTGGGATTAGTTTTACTCTCCTTAGCAATGTGCTTCTCTGTTTCCTTTTTGGCAGCTTTAATTAGTTTTTTAGATAAAGTATTTTTCTCCCTATAGTTTTTTAGAGCTTCAATGGTGCCATCCTGCTTTAGTAGTGCAAATGCTTTCTTTTTACTGTTAATTGCCTGTCTTACTTCTTTGTTTAGCCACATTGGGTTTTTCCTATTTCTAGTCCTTTTATTCCCACAAGGTATAAACCGCTTACACTGCCTATTTAGGATGTTCTTAAACATTTCCCATTTATTATCTGTATTCTCATTTCTGAGGATATTGTCCCAGTCTACCAGATTAAGGGCATCTCTAAGCTGTTCAAACTTTGCCTTCCTAAAGTTCAATGTTTTTGTGACTCCCTGACAAGTCCCCCTAGTGAAAGACAGGTGAAACTGCACAATATTGTGGTCGCTATTTCCTAAATGCCCAACCACCTGCAGATTTGTTATTCTGTCAGGTCTATTAGATAGTATTAGGTCTAAAAGTGCTGCTCCTCTGGTTGGATTCTGCACCAATTGTGAAAGATAATTTTTCTTGGTTATTAGCAGAAACCTGTTGCCTTTATGGGTTTCACAGGTTTCTGTTTCCCAGTTAATATCCGGGTAGTTAAAGTCCCCCATAACCAGGACCTCATTATGGGTTGCAGCTTCATCTATCTGCTTTAGAAGTAGACTTTCCATGGTTTCTGTTATATTTGGGGGTTTGTAACAGACCCCAATGAGAATTTTGTTACCATTTTTCCCTCCATGAATTTCGACCCATATGGACTCGACATCCTCATTCCCTTCGCTAATATCCTCCCTTAAAGTGGACTTTAGACAAGACTTTACATAGAGACAAACCCCTCCTCCTCTCCGATTTTTACGATCCTTTCTAAACAGACTGTAACCCTGTAAGTTAACTGCCCAGTCATAGCTTTCATCTAACCATGTCTCGGTTATTCCCACTATGTCAAAGTTACCTGTAGATATTTCTGCTTCTAGTTCTTCCATCTTGTTTGTCAGGCTTCTGGCGTTTGCGTTCCAACAGTGCAGAGAGAATGCCCCCTGCCTCTGTACCTGACAGCCAGAGCTCACCGCAATCAGGTAGTGTTTTAAATTAATATGCCATGGAGATTGCTGTCACAAAGCTCAAGAGTTGTGGAGGGCTATCCAGGTCAGTTTTAAGCAATAGCTGTGTCCACTGAACCTGGAGGCAGGGAAGGCCATGTGCGAAATTGGTGCAAACTTGGTAGCGATCCTACACCGGAGCAAATTCACACACGTGCCTTGCATGGCTCACATCCTCAACCAGGTAGTACAGCTATTTCTCTGCCACTATCCCGGCTTGGAGGTGAGTATCCCGCCAGGGTTGTGGGGTATTTGGTACTCGGTGCGGTCATCTTAAAGGGGGATGTCACAGTGGCAGCAAACCAGTCTGTAGCCCAGGGAGCCCATGTAAAAGGGAATGTCTTTAAAGGGGTTTTGAATAAAGTTTGTGTTCATGATGCCACCTGTGGTATTCGCTCAGAGGGGACAGATGCTGCTTAAAGGGGTCCGCTGGGGTGATGTCATGGCAGCTAGATGGTATAACTTCCCACAGGTAAAGTAGGTCCCCAGGGCTCCCGGTGTATGGATGAGGATGGTGAGTGGTGCAGTAAAGAACGGAGGACACAGGTTTGCAGTCTCTTTACCTGGTTTACTGAAGACTTCAGGCAGCCACAGTCCAGGGCACCAGATCACAGGTACAGGCAGGGTCCGACTGGCTTGGAAGCGAGTTCAGAGTCCCCTTTACCAGGTGGAGTTAGAAGCCTTCCTACTAGTTCTGTGGTGTTGTAGTCCTTTCTGCCTATGACTTCTGGCAAGATCACAGTTCTCTCTGTCCTCCTTAAAGGTGGGGCACAAACCCATATGATAGGTGGCTCGAGTCTTTTCACAGGGTCTCTATGACGACCCAGGCTCTATGTTCCACTGTGTCTCAAGGTTACGTGTAGTTCAGCTGTCCTGCTGGTTTCTGCTGTAAGTCTTGTAGTCCTTCACAACCTCGGTCTTCCAGCTACCGGTATCTGCACTTCGCAGGGAGATAGCCCAATAGCAGCTGTCCTCCCCAGTTGTCACTCGCCTATGCTTCGCTCTCCTGCTTGCTCACTACAAATCTGTTTGTCTTTCTGTGTTATCTCTGTCCAGGAGCTGCAGCTCTTTCTCATGGCTGCACGGCCCCACAATCCTTTATCTCTCTTTCTGCCAGGAGCTGCAGACTCCCACGTATACAGCTATACTCCGTTCTTACCAGCTCCGCCTAGCTGATGTTCCTCGTCAAGCTCCCTTCTGGCAATCTCTCTCTAGCCCCCTCTGACAGGGAGCTCCCACTTAGCACATCTTCCTGCTTCACTGTCCTCTCACCAACTAACTTTCCCTCCAGACCAGAAAGTATCAATAGGGAAGTTCCCCTTAAACTGGGTTTAGTGCTACCCCTTCTGGCCTGGAGTGTGAACATGTTGTATGCTTGTGTTTACCTGGTGAAAGAGATCTTTCTTCACTTCCAAGCGTGACATTGAGAAAAGCAATGCCACTTTGACAATCAGGACCCTGGGCCATTACAGATGCACTTCCCTGGAAAGCAAGGTCATTGTGTGCTCACTTTCGTTGTTCACACCCTGCAAGTCATTGACTTGCATCAGTACAGAGGTCTTTCGTCCAACCGGTTAATCATTTGATATGCAATGTGCCGACACTGTGGAATTCCACTTTGCACATGTTGCAGCGACTATGGCAGCAGCGATGAGCCCTGATGCAGTATGTCGTTTTGCATAGCCTGGGCTATTGCAGCCTTCTGCACAGTTTCAAAATGGCTACAAAAATGGATAGCACTGACTATGCCGTCCTTAGCATAACTATTCCAGTAATCTACTTGCTGGCGCACACTTTTAATAATTTGAGGAAAAAAGTGGTGGTCCCAGAGGAGGATGTGGAAGCAGAGAAGGGTACAGAAGGGATAATAATATCTCTATGTTTCAGACTGTCGTCGCACAGGCGGGTACCATGTGAGGGTAGACTAGTGATTGCGGGAGGACTCATGGTATCAGACAAATTGTTGCTGAAGGTGCAGGAGCCGAGGAACAAATGGAGGAAGATGAGGAGGAAGGATGGGCACGCAACAGCCAGGAGAGGAAGAGGATAATGATCACCTCTCTGCTGTCTATGGTTGGTGGGAGGGGACGGAGGAAACAAGCTTGAGTATTACCAAGCCACCATTAGACCATGGGCTTGGACCTCATGGAAGCGTCCGACACATGAGCGCTTTTTTGCTACACTATCTGCAACATGATGTCCGTATTATAAAGGTTAGAAATACCGTAGACTACTGGGCTGCCACTGTGTTAGATCCACAATACAAGAGTAAATTTTGCCAGACTTTTTCCACCCTGGAAAATAACGCACGTATGCTCTAGTATTGAAACACACTTGCAGACAATCTTAAGAGTGGTTTTCCACAAGACAGCAGTGAGGCACATAGTGTGCATCACAGTTAAAGACTTCCAACCTCGGGAACATCGAATAGCCTGCACAAAAATATTAGCAGCAGCAGTTGGGTAAGTGGCATAAGCAAATTCTGTTACTTGTTCACACATTTTTTAGACCAGCATGTGCACCAGCAGAACAGAATACAAGTCTGACACATTGTAAATGAGTGCAGGATGTTGCAGGAGCATCTCGAGCTCAATATCAATGCAATCAGGGTGAATTTGCACCATGTTGCATTTTGGTCTTCAAAAATGGAAGTGTGGCCTGAGCTCGCCTGTCACGTCTCAGAGGTTTTGTCATGCACAGCAGGCAGCATTCTCTCAGAACGTGTCTTCAGTAGTGTTAAGCATTCCGATATTGCAAGTATCTGGTACCGGCCGATATTTGCGGTATCGGAATTCCGATACCGAGTTCCGATACTTTCAGTATATCGGATACCGGAATCGGAAGTTCCCATAATTCTAAGAGCCCGAATTCAGCCAATGAGGAATGATTAGAAGTGTGGGCACATCCTGTTCTGCATGGTAGGCATGTAACTACTGGCATGGCTGTGATCGGCTGCTGAAATGATGTCATGATGCACTATAAAAGTCGTCGCCGCCATTTTGGGCTCACTATGCTGTGAATTCAGTTAGGGACAGGATGCTGTGTTCTGACTGAGGGCCAGTTTAGAGATAGCGATTTGCTTCATTGTGCTTTACCCAGGCTAATTTAGCAACCGCTGTGTGAGAACCTTGCTTTTGCCTTGCAGCGCTGTTCACAGCTGTCTGCAAGGTCTCTCTGTGTGTGTGTGTGAGTGCAGCTCACTCTGTAGTCTGTCCGCAGCCACCGCTGATTGTAGTCAGCTCAGGGTGCGTCACTGCCTCATACTGTTCAATCCATTGTCCTTTATTGCAATTAGTGCAGCCTGCTGCAGATTTTTTCAAATGTATCCTATTAGTGGCTTTCCATCCGTATCCTGCTAGATTGTGGAAAAACACTATATAGGATTACATAGAGGAGCTTATTTTGGCCTTGCAGCGCGGTTCACGGCTGTCTGCATGGTCTGTGTGTGAGTGCAGCTCACTCTGTAGTCTGTTCTACCGCCACAGCCGGTTGTAGTCAGCTCATGGTGCGTCACTGCCTCATACCGTTCCATTGTCTGTTTCTCAATTAGTGCAGCCTGCTGCACATCTTTTCAAATTGATCCTATTAGTGGCTTTCCCTCCGTATCCAGCTAGATTGTGGAAAAACACTATATAGAATTACATAGAGGAGCTTGCTTTGGCCTTGCAGCGCCATTCACGGCTGTCTGCACAGTCTGTGTGTGAGTGCAGCTTGCTCTGTAGTCTGTTCTACCGCCACAGCTGGTTGTAGTCAGCTCAGGGTGCGTCACTGCCTCATACCGTTCCTTTGGCCGTTTCTCAATTAGTGCAGCCTGCTGCACATTTTTTCAAATTTATCCTATTAATGGCTTTCCCTCCGTAATCAGCTAGATTGTGGAAAAACACTTTATAGAATTACATAGAGGAGCTTGTTTTGGTCTTGCAGTGCCGTTCACGGCTGTCTGCATGGTCTGTGTATGAGTGCAGCTCACTCTGTAGTCTGTTCTGCAAAAAAAAAAAAAATAATGTTCACCACTTTACAGTTGTGTAGGCCACATTAGCTCATATAAAAGTCTAGTCCACACTTTAGAAAATTAGTGTTTCTTATTCCTGTTAGGAGCAGTTCAGGAATAAGCACACTAAGCCCTTAGTACTTTTCTGCCTATCTTTATCAGTCTACCAAGATGAAGAAGGCAGGGAGTAAGGCACGTGGGCATGGGTGTGGAGCAGGGAGAGGACGTAGGGATTCTGTGCCTGCTGCGGGCACCGGTGACTCATCATCACCCAGTTTCAGCAGGGAACAGTCCTTCATGAGTAGCTTTGTAGCAGATCGCCGTACCCCGCTGCTGCGGGAAGAACAAATTGAAGCTGTTGTCGGATAGATGGCAGCTAACGCATCGACTTCAATTAGTGCCACATCCTCTCAGGCACAGAGCACTAGAGAACACCCATCTGTCTCTTCACCACCTGCCAAATTGCCCAGGCAGTCAGAGAGCCCAGGAAAGGAGCCATCTCTACTTCTGTTCTCTGAATCTCTTGGCTTGGAAAGAGGGGCCAGCCAAGCAGCATTGGAGAAATGGAAGAAGAGGCAGTATGCAGTGATGCCCAACAGCTTTGTCTCTCTGATTCTGAAGAGGCGGGTGGGCCAGTACCACCGGTCAGCACACCTCAGTACGCATCTGATTATGAGACTCAGGTACCACTTTCTGGTGCGTACTGTGCTGTCGAGACTACCCAAGAGAAGCAGTTGGTGGAAGAGGGTAGTGTAGATGATGAGGTCCTTGACCCATCGTGGCGTGAGGTACAGGAAGGTGGTGGGAGCAGCTCTGAGGAAGAGATTCCCCGAACGGCCCAAAGAGGGAGAGGGAGGGGGAAGACTGCGGTGCCTGTAGCCTCCACTTCGGCACCCATTCGGAGCATGGCTCTTCCAAAAGCCAAAAAGGGCGCTCCCAAGACTTGCAGTGCCTGATCCTTTCTTGACACAGTTGCAGATGACATTTGCTTAGTCAAATGCAAGGTGTGTCATCAGAGAATCAAAAGAGGGAAAAGTGTCAGCAACCGCAATACCACAAATATGTGGAAACATGTGCGGACCAAGCACGCGGTGGAGTTACAAAAACACGCTGAAGACCTCGGCCAACCTACAGCGGCACCTACCACCTCTTCAGCTCATGTTCTTGTCTCTTCCTCCTGCTCACACACAGCTGGTTTGGCTTTCTCACAGGATCGCCACGGAAGAACCTCTGGCACCGTTGTCCAGAGACCCAGTGTAATTCCACCCACATCACCACGTTCCCAGTCATCCTCACACTCCCATCCCAGTCTACAGCCATCGGTAGAACAGGCATGGGAGAAAAGGCGGCCATTCTCAGCAAACCACCCACGAGCACAGGCTCTGAATGCTGGCATTGCAAAACTACTGTTCCTTGAAATGCTGTCATTCAGGCTGGTGGAGACTGACACCTTCCGTAACTTGATGGCATTGGCAGTCCCACAATACAATGTGCCCAGCCGCTTTTATTTCAGCAGGCAAGCCATCCCTGCCCTGCAAAAGCATGTGGGGGGACACATAAAACACGCGCTACTGAACGCCGTCAGTAGCAAGATCCACCTCACCACCGATGCGTGGACCAGTTACCCTTGATGGGGGGCAATACCTTTCCCTCACTGCCCATTGGGTTAATGTTGTGGAGCCGGGTACAGATCGTGCGAGTGGCACAGGAAGTGTTCTGCCAACTCCAAGGATTGCAGGAATCCAGTCTGTACACATTGCCTCCTCCTCATACTCCAGTTCCTCAGAATCATCGCTGCAGGAGCCATCACGGTCTACCTCCACCTTGACCCGTGAATGCTTACCTGTTATGACTGATATGAGCACAGCTGTGGCCAAATGTCAACAGGCCGTACTGAAATTAATTTCTTTGGGGAATCGAAGCCACACAGCGCAGGATTTCTGGAATGCCATCAAGCAGGAGAGCGACGTGTGATTTGTGCCAGCGAATCTCCAGCCAGGCATGGTAGTGTGTGACAATGGCCGAAATCTGGTGGCAGCTCTGGCCCTAGGCAACCTCACTCACATCCCATGTCTGGCACATGTGCTCAACTTGGTCGTGCAGAGTTTTTTGAGGGACTATCTGGATCTTGATGCACTGCTGCACAAGGTCCGCCTAGAGTGTGCTCACTTGTGGCGTTCCAGCATGGCAAGAACGCGCATTGCAGCTCTGCAGCGCCAATTCCGCCTTCCGGAACATCACATCATATGTGACCTACCCACCAGGTGGAATTCCACGTTACATATGTTGGAGCAGTTGTGTGACCAGCAGCAAGCAGTAATGGAGTACCAGCTGCATCAGGCGCAAAGAAGTCGCACTGCGTGCCGTTCAGACTTCACAACCACTGAGTGGGCCACTATGAAGGACGTCTGCCAGGTTTTGCGTGCCTTCAATGATTCCACGCGGATGGTGAGTGCAGATGATGCACTAGTCAGCATGACTGTCTCCCTTATCTGCCCGCTTGAAAGAACACTGCAAGCGTTAAGGGATGATGTTGTGGAAGAGGTGGAGGATGAGGAGTCACCAATTCCATCTGTTTCTGGACAGTCAGCGCAATGTGGTTCCTCACAAATGACTAGGCAGGGAACACTTTGTGAGGAGGATGAGGAGGAGTCAATGGAGGAGGAAGACATCGGTCCAGAGGAGGGAGTTACACAATTCTCAAGTAGTCAGTGTGTAGAGCGAGGGTGGGGTGATGCAGAGCAGGCAGAGATTACGCCTCAAGAAGGGGACAGCGTTTCTTGGCCTGTTGGCAGTCTGCATCACATGGTTGATTTCATGCAGCAGTGCCTGAGAAACGACCGCCGCATCGCCCACATTCTCAACACGGCTGATTATTGGGTGTACACCCTCCTAGATCCGCGCTACCAAGACAACTTACAAACCCTCATAACACCGTTGAACCGGGAGCGTAAAATGCGGGAGTACATAGACACACTGGTGCATTCCATCATCTTCTACTGTCCGACTGAGAGCAGTGCTGCTAGTGCTTTACAAAGCAACTCAGCGCGTCAAGGCAGTGGAGGAAGGTCAGCACAAACAGGGAGCAGAAGCAGTGCCTTAGCACAAGGCAAGACCAGTATGGCCCAACTGTGGCAAACTTTGGGTGGCCGCCACAAATGTCTACACCATAACAGACGGCTCCAGTCAGCAGGAGGCAACGTTTCCGTCAGATGGTGACAGACTACATGGCTTGCCCTCTCATTGTACTCCCAGACGGCTCTTCCCCCTTCAAGTTTTGGGTCTCTAAGCTGGATACATGGCCAGAGCTTAGCCAGTATGCATTGGAGGTGCTGGCTTGCCATGCTGCTAGTGTATTATCGGAACGCGTCTTTAGTGCCGCAGGTGGTGTCCTAACAGACCGTCGCATGTGACTATCCTCCGATAACGTTGACCGGTTTACTTTTCTGAAAATGAACAAGTCCTGGATCTAGCAGGAATTTGCAACTCCTCTTCCAGATTAAAAAACTGGTTGGCTACAGTATCCAGGTCTCCTGTTGCGTTCATGTTTCTACCACCTGAACTGTAATCCCTGTGCTCCAACACCGCCAGTTGCTGCTCAGAAGTGCAGTCTGCACAGTCAAAACACATGACCCAGTGTTATTGGGTTTCAGTAACATCAGCTGATCCACAGCTGTGTTACGGGCAATGTGTCCTGCTACCTCCACTCAGACACAACAGTTATTAAACTGCCTCCAGTGCAGGCCTCTGCCTACATTCTGCTGACACTACATCTGAAATTTAAGGCAACCTGTCCCCCCCAGGCGTTTGTTACTGAAAGAGCCACCTTGTGCAGTAGTAATGCTGCACAAGGAAAAGGTGGCTCTTTTAGTTATGCTTGCACACACTGATCTTAACAGTTATAAAATGTGTCCCCTCACACCGTGAAACCGGCCCGGAGGTGGAACTTTCCTTCCCAAGGAGATGCAACGCAGCCATCATTCCTACCCCCTTGGCGCCAGGCGCCGCCTGCTCAGCATTGTTTGAATCTGTCCCGTAGCCTGCGCTGTTATGTTCAACCTTGGCCATGCGCAGTTAGCGCTGCCTGTCTTCTGACATCATTTGGTGTCAGGCGGACTGTGCCTGTGCGGCCGCGCTGCCCGAGATCCCACCTCGCAGTGTCTTCTGATTTAATCACACTGCGGGCCTGGGTTTCTTGGGCATGCACAGTGCATATCTTCACCTCAGGCTCTCATTCATTTCCCTCTGCCTTCTTCAGACTGTGCGCCGTCAGCTGATCCCTAATAGCATGCCACGGCTGTGATGCCGCACAGTCTGAAGAAGCCGGAAGTAGGTGAGTGAGAGGCGAAGATATGCACTGCGCATGCCCATGAATCCCAGGCCCACAGTGTAATTAAACCAGAAGACACTGCGAGGCGGGATTACGGGCTGCGCGGCCGCTCAGGCGCAGTCCGCCTGACACCAAATGTTGTCAGAAGATAGGCAGGCTAACTGCGCATGGCCAAGGTTTAACATAACAGTGCAGGCTCCGGGACGGATTCAAACAATGCTGAGGAAGCGGCACCCTGCGCCAAGGGGGTAGAAATGATGGCTGTGCTGCGTGTCATTACGAAGGAAAGTTCCACCTCCGGGACGGTTTCACGGTATCAGGGGACACATTTTAGAAGTGTTTAGTTCTGCCTTTGCAAGGAAAATTAAAATAGCCAACCTTTTCCTTTTGCAGCATTACTGCTACACAAGGTGGCTCTTTCAGTTACAAATCCTGGGGGGTTAAAGGTTCCCTTTCAACTTGCTACAATTAGGCCTCGGCCTACACTCTGCTTCTCCTGTTTTCCCTTGGCTTCAACACCGCCAGTTGTTGCCCGGAAGTGCTGTATGCACAGTCAACAGTTGCTCCTCTGTTACTGGGGTTCAGTAATGCCAGCTGTTCCCTTGCTGTGTGTGCGGCAAAAACTAAAGTCTGCTCCCCCTGCTTTCCCTGGGCGTCAACACCGCCAATTGTTGCCCGGAAGTGCTGTCTGCACAGAGAAAACCACTCGCTCCTGTGTTAGTGGGGTTCAGTAACGCCAGCTGCTCCCCTGCTGTGTAGCCGGCAATGTGTCCTGCGACCGCCACGCTGACACTACAACTGAAATTAAAGGGAACCTGTCCCCTCCCCCAGACGTTTGTATCTGAAAGATCCAACTTGTGCAGCAGTAACGCTGCACAAGGAAAATGTGGCTCTTTTAGGCTACGTTCACATTAGCGTCATGCGACGCTGCGTCGTCGACGCACGACAACGCATGCGTCATGCGCCCCTATCTTTATCATTGGGGACGCATGCGTTGCGTTGTCGTGCGTTTTCGGTAAAACGCACAACGCATGCGTCGTTTCACCGCACCTGGGTGGCGTCGGAGACGCTACATGTTGCATTTTTGTAGCGTCCAAAAAACGCACGCGTCGCACTTGCGTCGCTCGTGCTTCGTCAATGCGTTACAATTTCCCATTGAAACCTATTGACAACGCACTTGCGTCGCGTGTGTGCGTCGTGCGTGCGTTGTGCGATGCATGCGTCGTTAAATAAAATTAAACAAAAAAGTGTCTAGACAGTGTCTAGACAGTGCAAACAGTGATAAAAACATCCCCCATATATAAAGAAAATGTTTGGATTGTTTGTCACTTCTGCTGCAGGCTACACAACAGACAACATCAGACCAGACTGTCTTTTCATCCGCTGTCCAGAGATGTAAGTATAGAATGATTCTGTGCATTTTCTACATGTTTTTTGTTTTTGCAAGTTGTGTATTATATTCTGCACTGTGGTTTTTTAAAGATATTGTTGTATTTTTAGTCTGGTTGTGATGTATGGCGTTGTATAGAATGGCGTTTCATTGTCTGCGGCCTTGATTATTGTTCTTTACAGGATAGATTTTTCTTTTCCATTTTTTGGTTTGGTGGTGTTTTTTGTATTCAGTTGTGATGTTTTATTCTTGCGTTATGTGATGGCGTTTAATAGTCTCCGGTCCTGTCGGTTATTGTAAAGTATGGTAGTATAGAATGATTCTGCGCCCTTTTATTACATGTAATAATTTTTTAATGCAAGTTGTGTATTATGTTCAGCACTGTGGTTGTGTAAAGACATTGTTGTATGTTTCTGGATGCGATGTATGGCGTTGTATGGCCTTTTATATTGTATCCGTCCCTGTTGGATTTATTGTAAAGTATGGTGTATTAATGTTTCTGCCCTTAATTTTTGGGGGTTGATAATTTTTACCTTTCAAAAATCTATTGTGTTTTTTGGGTTTCTCCATGCATACTGTACTTTTTAAACAAAAAAAAATACTCTTTTGGGATTACTACATAGGGTCTGTTGTAGATTAGTTTTCTTATCTTTAGGCTTTTGTTTACTTTGGCATTGGGTTGTCTCTGCCATTGTTTCTTTTAATCAATGTGGCAGTGTTGTTTGCTCAGCGTTAGTTCAGTTGGAGTGCAATGTTCTTTGTGGTTGAAATGAAAATGTTTTTTTTTTTTTTTTATATTGCTGGATTGTGCATATGAGCATAGGATCAATGTTATTTTGTTTTTTTTTTCAGAATCAGAATTGCATTATGGCCAGCGATACCAGCAACACCCCACCGCTGACGAGTCCGGTGAGTACATGATCTACTATTGCTTACTATATTCGCTGTCATTTGTAGATGGGTCACTCAACTTTTTGGTAAACTATTTTGCAGGCTTCTTCAAGTGAGGAGCAGAACCAGGAGGAACAGAGGGAGCAGGAGCAGGGACCACGGGGCCAAGCTGTGGTTGCAGGACAGAGAGTAAGTTTTTATTTCAAACCTATTCATTTTTTTTCTGTAATTTTTTTGTTTTTGCGGGTATGGGGGGTGGTGGGAGGGGGTGGTGGTGTTTGTGGTAGGTGGCGGTGGAGGAGGTAGGGACAACTTTTTTTTTTTTTCTTGCAAACATTAATATTTTCCTTTTATTCTAGGTTTCACAACGGGCCCTGGATGAACCACTGGATATTGACCTGATGGTGGCATCCATAGAAGCACGGGGCCCGTTGTGGGACAGCCGTGACCCCGGCACGCGGACCAGGGCATATTGCGGTGTCTGTGGTTAGAGGTGGCACAATCGCTGTGGGATGGCTTCGACAGCGCTTCCCCCAAGGCCAAAGCTAGTTTCCGTAAGTATTTCCAAAATGCTGCTGTGACCCATCATGCCAGGATTACACAACCGTCTGTGATGTCTTCTATTGGTATTGCACACAGTTGCGTAATCGTTTTCAATATATTCTCTAAAACATTTTTATTTTTTTAATTTATACACAGTTAAACAATTGAGGACCAGATGGCGCTCCATGAAGGACCGCTTCAGGAGGGGCCTGAAAAAGGAGGGACAGAGCCGTAGTGGTGCTGCCGCTTCAAGGACCTCGGTGTACAAGTACAACCGTATACTGCAGCTCTTGCGACCGGTCCTTGAAAGCAGAGAGTAAGTATAGTACCTATGCACACACCTAGTTTTTACAACATGCATATTCACCTACTATATTCCAGCCACGTAGCTTATTGCCCAGCCAGTTATTTTGGCAAGTACAAAGTATAGAAATGAAGAAAAAAAGGAAAGCTCACCGAGGCGTGAAAAGTAAAAAATACATACTTTTATCCTCTTCAATAATAAGCAGAGGATGAAACATCAGCACAATACAATAGACACTATCTACGCGTTTCAGGTGACAGGGAACATCCGACCTGAAACGCGTAGATAGTGTTTTTATTGTATTGTGCAGATGTTTCATCCTCTGCTTCTGATTGAAGGGAATAAAGTATTTATTTTTTACTTTTCACGCCTCGTTGACCTTGAATTTTTAATTCATTTCTGGTCTTCTCACACTTGACACAGCGGCTCCCTTCTGTGATTACTACAATGGAGAGCTTGACTTACTAGTAATTTCCCTGAAATCATAAGTATACAGAAAACAGAAAGATAGTAGATTGGCCATGCCCAGGCAATATTTCATAGTGGAGTAGTATAGTGCCCATCCAGTTGTATCCCAGATTTTTTATACACAAAAAATTAAAATATAATAGACACGTCATACCTTCAACTGCAAGGCAGGTTATGTTCCCATGGTTGCTCAGCTCGCAGGACCTGTGATGTTGTCTCGGTCACATGACCGTGACGTCATGGCAGTTCCAACGTAAGCATAATTGTCTGTCGTTACAAACCGCAACCATGGGTGACTATTTGTAATTAAATAAATGCATTTTTTTTTAATATTGATGGTGCATATGCAGTGTCAATATTAAAAATAGGTTAATATTAATGGCAGCAATGGATACCTGGCGGTAAAGTTAATTAATGACGCATGTGAAATGTGATATTTAGTATACTAATGGTTTCCTTATGTTTTCACAGAACACACAGCAGCACCCGCGAGGCTGTCCGACCCTCTGGAGCGGTCCTTTGTGAAGCGCCATCTGAACTGTCGCAGCCATCCCACAGCGAGAGCAGGTCTGCACCACCACAATCTGGCGAACCGGCAGCCAGTCCATCAGATGTTCCCCTGGCCGAGGCCTCTGGCGTTCCTTCCTTCGGGTCTTCCCGACAGCGTCAGCAGGCCTCGGACAGGGCGGTCATGCCCGAATTTTTACATTTGAGCACCGTATTTCAGAATGGTTTCAAGGCGCTGTGCGATAAAATGTCCAATATCGAACGGCGTCTTGAAAACATCGAAACGGATCTCTCGAGGCCGGCCAAACATTTTTTTAGTGCCATTCACAAGGGCATGGTTGAACATCTTACGCCGGAACTCCAGATTTCGGTCATGCAGGGCTGCAATAATGCATATGTCACTGCTCTGCAGCAGGCTCGGGTCATGCAGTCAGCGACAAATGTGCCCGCAGTACCATCGCTGGCTGCCATGACTCGGACTCCTGCTGCAGAGCACCACCACAGAGCTCCGCGTGCCGAGGGCCACCGCCACCGCCACCGCCACCACAGAACAGAGCCCCAAAGTTCAGAGCATGACAGGCCTTCAAGGGCACACAGACGGGAAGCCGACCCACACCCAGAGGGAGAGAGGAGGCAAAAAAAGAAGAAGATGACGACGACAAGCACTACGACCTTGGCTATGGCTGCTCCCAAAACTACCACCAGAACACAGCCTGGGTCGACCCGGAGCACACCAAGTACCCAGGCTGGGTCTACACGGAGTACACCCAGTACCCAGCCTGGGTCTACAAGGAGTACACCATCACAGCCTGGGTCTACCCGGAGCCGGAGTAGCCAGCCAAGGACACTGGTCGTCCCTCCTCCTCCCTCACCTCCTGCTTTGGCAGTCTCACCACCATCAACTGCCTGGATTGATGTCGGCATCCCATCTAGTGTCATAGACTATGCTGCTTCCTCCCCCTCGTCCTCCTCCTCGGTCTCCTCAACACCCCCAAAAAGTGGGGGATATCAATCCCCTTTAATCGCTGATGTTGATACCCCCTAACATTTCCCATTCCTTTTTTTTTTTGTGTCCCTAAATAAAATTTATATATTTTTTTAAAAAATTAGTTTTTATTGTCTCAAATAAAGTTTGCACCAAATCACACCTTGCGCCGTATACACAAATCTTGTCTTTGTAACACCTGATGTGCAATGTCTGACAATATTTTTTCAATTTTTTTTTTCATTTTTTTATAGGGCTGTCGCTCATTGTACTATCAGATGTTACAAACACAAACAGCATTGCTCAATATGTCAAGTTTAAAATGTACCATCACACAATGATTTCAGTATCGATAAAGTTGGTTTTTGTGTGTAACCGACGTTATCTTTTCTGAAATCGTAAAACGATTAGGCCCCTGCTGTGTCAGCGAATGATTTGGAATTTTTTGGGGTAACTGGTCACACGCTGTCATTGTTGGATCGGCGTGTTTGACACCGATCCAGCGATGTCTTTGTTTTAAACAAGGGAATATTGGGTTACTAGCGCAGTGTTTTAAACACTCAAATAAAATGTGAACAATACCCCACAAATATAAAAAGGTGTCAACCACGTCCCTCGCCGTCATCTTTCCGCACTGACTGACACTGTGATTCCCGCCCGTAAAGCAGAGCACACCGTTGACTTAATAATAAACGCTGTGCTGTGCTTTAGGGCTGGCACAGTACGGAAAGCTGACGGCGATGGACGTGTCACACACCGGAATGTAAGGGTTTTTTGTATTTTTTAAAATTACATTTACAATGGTAAACATCGTGAGTGCGGCCATAACACGGGGACTTGCTCTTTTTTGGTCGCTGGAGAGCTGTCTGTGTGACAGCTCTCCAGCAACCACGCGACAAATAAACAACGATCACGGTCCGGTCGTATCACTGGTCGGTCTCGTTGGATAATAGTTTTATTAATGTACATTAAGAATATTGGTCAGGTGAGGTGGTAGCAATGTTCACAGTGTCGCCACTATTTGACTCTGGACGATTTATAGCATCCTGAGTACAATAGTGTTAACTCTGTAGAGTTTTGCAAACATGATCGTCTCCCTCCTTGTCAAGCCAGGTTCCATATGCAAATAGTCTGCAGGATTAAAAATGGTTGACAAGGTGGGAGCCGATTATGTTATACGTCAAAACTATGGAACACACAAATTTTGTGGGACACACATTACTTTCAATAAAATTGGATTTTATTACTATTACTATGGAAAAACGTATGGGAGATTTGTTTTTTGAAAACGGAAAGGCACAAGAACTTTATTTCAAAACACAACGCATTAGACAATCAGGGGACATTATAGGATGGTTAAATGACATGGACTCCACAGTGTTTACATGACATCATAATAACAAGAAGAATTAAACCATTTGATCTTGCCATGAAACACGGCCAACATCTGAAACAAAGTATGCAGCAAATTGGTCCCTCATATGAGCAATCTCCACAGTTGTCCGCAGAGGATGATCTTGATAATCAGGCAATGGATTTGGTATGGGTTCATCGAGTTCCACGTTGACTCTCTCTTTATCAATAATAAAATTGTGGAGAACCACACACGCCTTCACCACCTCATCCACTGTCTCAATTTTCAAATTTATAGCGGATCCTAAGATACGCCATTTGGAGACAAGGATTCCAAAGGCGCACTCCACAGTTCTTCTGGCCCTGGACAGTCTATAATTAAATATAGTTTTGGTGCGGTCCAACCCCCGACTGGAGTACGGTTTAAGTAGGTTGCCACTCATTTGAAAAGCCTCATCCCCAACAACAACAAATGGCAGGGCCGGGCCTTCGGTGTTGGGAAGAGGTCATGGATGGGGGAAATTAAAATTGTTATTGTACAATCTTCGGCCCATATCAGACTCCTTAAATGTCCGTGAATCATTTGCACGGCCAAACGCTCCAATGTCCACAGCGAGAAACCTGCAGTCCGCACCTGCAATTGCCATCAGCACGGTGGAAAAGTATTTTTTATAATTAAAAAAAAGAGATCCACTTCTTGAAGGCTTGGTAATCCTAATGTGCTTCCCATCCACGGCTCCAATACAGTTAGGGAAAGAACACACTTGTTCGAATTTTTGGGCGTTGGCCTGCCATATTTCTCTTGTAGGGATGGGTAAAAATTCCTCCCGGAGGTTGTCCCACAATGCGCGGCATGTGTCGGCAATAATACCAGACAGTGTGGAGACTCCAATCCGAAACTGGAAATGCAGTGATCTCAATGTCTCTCCGGTAGCAAGGAAACTGACAAGAAGAAAAATAAATAAATGTAATTAATTAAATTGATTTGAAAAAATTTTTCATTCATAATTACAATCCCCCACCCCACAATAGCAAAACACATTACTTTAAAAAATAGCAAGAACATATAAATCCTTCACATTGCATTACGTACCGTAGAGTCACCAGCAGACGTTCCTCGGGGGAAATCGATTTACGGAGCTGCGTGTCCTGCCTGGAAATGCTTCCTTCCACCAGACGCAGCAGATATCGGAAGCTGTTTTGTGACATCCTGGTGTATTCGAAGTATTTCTCCTGGTTCTCATTTAATTCACCAAACAGACAATGGTAGGCTCCACGACTCTCTCGGACTTCCACTATAGGGTGTAGCCAAAAACGCCGACGACTCCTTCTCCGTAGTTTGTCTCTTTTCCTCTGTTCATGACAGGCAATAGCATAAGCAATAGCAAGGGCTAATTCCAGCTCAAAATTGAGGTAGATACTCTCCATGGTACGCTCCATCCTGATGCTGTATGGTTGGAAATAATCTATGTCGGGGTATATATACCACTATTACATTAATCCCCACCCTCATCTACCCATTGGTGGCATTATCTATTGTCTAGACACTAGACCCACCCTCTTCTATTCGTTGGTGGTGTTATCTAGTGTCTAGACACTAAATTGTGTGTAAAGATATAATCATTGTTTGACAACGCATGCGTCGTAAAACGCTGCGTTTTTTGTAAAAACGCAACAAAAACGCACAAAAAACGCTGCGTTTTACGACGCATCCGTCCGACGCTTGCGTCAAAAAAGGTGCGTTTTTGCGTGCGTTTCCGATCCGTCGTGCGTTGCGTCGGCGACGCAGGGTCGCATGACGCTAATGTGAACGTAGCCTTAGTTATGCTCCTTGCACTCGCTGAACTTAACACTTATAAAATGTGTCCCTTCACACCGTGAAAATGGCCCGGAGGTGGAACTTTCCTTTCTAATGAGATGGAACGCAGCCGTCATTCCTACCCCCTTGGCGCCAGGCGCCGCCACCTCAGCGTTGTTTGAATCTGTCCCATAGCCTGCGCTGTTATGTTCAACCTTGGCCATGCTCAGTTAGCACTGCCCGTCTTCTGACATCATTTGGTGTCAGGCGGACTGTGCCTGTGCGGCAGCGCTGCCTGAGATCCCACCTCGCAGTGTCTTCTGATTTAATCACACTGCGGGCCTGGGATTTATGGGCATGCGCAGTGCATATCTTCACCTCAGGCTCTCATTCATTTCCCTCTGCCTTCTTCAGACTGTGCGCCATCAGCTGATCCCTAATAGCATGCCACGGCCGTGATGCCGCACAGTCTGAAGAAGCCGGAAGGAGGTGAGTGAGAGGCGAAGATATGCACTGCGCATGCACAAGGATTGCAGGCCCACAGTGTGATTAAATCAGAAGACACTGCGAGGCGGGATCTTGGGCAACACGGCCACACAGGCGCAGTCAGCTTGACACCAAATGTTGTTAGAAGACGGGCAGTGCTAACTGCGCATAGCCAAGGTTGAACATAACAGCGCAGGCTACAGGACAGATTCAAACAATGCTAAAGAGGCGGCGCACGGCACCAAGGGGGTAGGAATGACGGCTCTGCTGTATCCCATTATGAAGGAAAGTCCCACCTTCGGACGGTTTCACGGTATCAGTGGACACATTTTAGAAGTGTTTAGTTCTGCGATTGCAAGGAGCATAATTAAAAGAGCCACATTTTCCTTGTGCAGCATTATTGCTACACAAGGTGGCTCTTTCAGTTTCAAACACCTGGGGGGGGTTAAAGGTTCCCTTTCAACTTGCTCCAATTAGGCTTCGGCCTACACTCTGCTTCTCCTGCATTCCCTGGGCTTTAACACCGTCAGTTGGTGCTTGGAAGTGCTGGCTGTACAGAGAAAAACACTCGCCACAGTGTCAGTGGGGTTCAGTAACGTCAGCTGTTCCCCGGCTGTGTAGCCGGCAACGTGTCCTGCGACCGCCACGCAGACACAACAGATATTAAACTGCCTCCAGTGCAGGTCTCGGCCTACAATCTGCTCCTCCTAGATTCCACGGGCTCCAATACCGCCAAATGGTGCTCAGAAGTGCTGGCTGTACAGAGAAAAACACTCGCTCGTGTCAGTGGGGTTCAGTAACGCCAGCTGTTTCCCTGCTGTGTAGCCGGCAACGTGTCCAACGTCTAGAAATATAGCTTTCAAAAAGTAAAATTTCATGTTTTAGTAAGGCTGGGTTCACACTGCGTTGTGTGAACCCGTTTAACGTACTACGTTACACCGCGGCATAACGCGGTGTAACTTAGTCAGTTAACGCTGCAATTACTTGCAATGGCGAACGCTAGCGATGTGCCGTCATTGAGTGACAGACCCGAGATACGAGCTACAGCTTTTCCGGGTCCATCACTGCTAGCGCAGATGGAGCTAGCAGATGCTCCATCTACGCTAGCGCAGTGCCAAAGTCGGCACTTGCGTTAGTGCAGTCTGTTTAACGGATTTGTTGAACGGACTGCACAACGCAAGTGTGAACCTATTATGGAAACAGGAACACATGGGCTACTTGCACAGTGAACAAGTCAGTAGGAACATGTTCACACACCACCAAGAAACCTGAAGACACAAAAGAGAATAGTAAAACCAAAAACACTCAGTTTGAAAAAAATCGCAGTAATCCGCAAGTGCTAGTAAAAGATGTAAAAAAACAGGGTATTTGGTTGATACGTTTTTTGCAAGTGTGAACCTAGCCTAATAGTAATGTAAAGCTTCTTTGTTATTTGTGTGCAGAATGCCAACAATCAAAGATAATTGTAAAAAGCCTGTGTAACCTTTTTATGAAAAAAAAATAAATTATTAAGTTTAAATATAAATTTTTCATTTGTTTATGATCAACCATGTTCACATACAGTATAATAATGAAAAAAGTATTCAAATAAAACACTTGAGAGTAGCTAAAAAGCAAGAAAGAATAGGTCGGGTCATATTGACCGGGGAACAGTACAAGTGTATAGCAAATGCGAACAGAACTGCAGGGTTAAACTGCCTCCAGTGCAGGCCTCGGCCTACACTCTGCTCCTCCTGGATTCCCTGCTCTCCAATACCAACAGTTGGGGCTTGGAAGTCCTGGCTGCACAGAGAAAAACACTCGCTCATGTGTCAGTGGAGTTCAGTAACACCAGCTGTTCCCCTGCTGTGTAGCCGGCAACATGTCCTGCAACTGCCGCGCAGACACAACAGAAATTAAACTGCCTCCAGTGCAGGCCTCGGCCTACCCTCTGCTCCTCCTAGATTCCCCAGGCTCCAATACCGCCAGTTGGTGCTCGGAATTGCTGGCTGCACAGAGAAAAACACTCGCTCATGTGTCAGTGGGGTTTAGTAACACCAGCTGTTCCCCTGCTGTGTAGCCGGTAATGTGTCCTGCGACCGCCACGCAGACACAACAGATATTAAACTGCCTCCAGTACAGGTTTCGGCCTACAGTCTGCTCCTCCTAGATTCCCTGGGCTCCAATACCACCAGTTGGTGCTCGGAAGTGCTGGCTGCATGGGTAAAAGCACTCGCTCATGTGTCAGTGGGGTTCAGTAACGCCAGCTGTTCTCCTGCTGTGTAGCCGGCAACGTGTCCTGCGACCACCACGCAGACACAACAGATATTAAACTGCCTCCAGTGCAGGACTCGGCTTACACTATGCTGCTCCTGGATTCTCTGGGCTCCAATACTGCCAATTGGTGCTCAGAAGTGCTGGCTGCACATAGAAAAACACTCGCTCATGTGTTAGTGGGGTTCAATAATGTCAGCTATTCCCCTGCTGTGTAGCCAGCAACGTGTCCTGCGACCGCCACGCAGACACAACAGATATTAAACTGCCTCCAGTGCAGGCCTCGGCCTACATTTTGCTCCTCCTGGATTCCCTGGGCTCCAATACCACCAGTTGGTGCTCGGAAGTACAGGCTGCACAGAGAAAAACTCTCACTCATGTGTCAGTGAGGTTCAGTAACGTCAGCTGTTCCCTTGCTGTGTAGCCGGCAACGTGTCCTGCGACCACCACGCAGACACAACAGATATTAAACTGCCTCCAGTGCAGGACTCGGCCTACACTCTGCTTCTCCTAGATTCCCTGGGCTCCAATACTGCAAGTTGGTGCTCGGAATTGCTCGCTGCACAGAGAAAAACACTCGCTCATGTGTCAGTGGGGTTTAGTAACACCAGCTGTTCCCCTGCTGTGTAGCTGGCAACGTGTCCTGTGACCACCACGCAGACACAACATATATTAAACTGCCTCCAGTGCAGGTTTCAGCCTACAGTCTGCTCCTCCTAGATTCCCCGGGCTCCAATACCGCCAGTTGGTGCCCGGAAGTGCTGGCTGCATGGAGAAAAACACTTGCTCATGTGTCAGTGGGGTTCAGTAACGCCAGCTGTTCCCCTGCTGTGTAGCCAGCAACTTGTCCTGCGACCGCCATGCAGACACAACAGATATTAAACTGCCTCCAGTGCAGGACTCGGCCTACACTCTGCTCCTCCTAGATTCTCTGGGCTCCAATACTGCCAGTTGGTGCTCGGAATTGTTCGCTGCACAGAGAAAAACACTCGCTCATGTGTCCGTGGGGTTTAGTAACACCAGCTGTTCCCCTGCTGTGTAGCCGGCAACGTGTCCTGTGACCACCACGCAGACACAACATATATTAAACTGCCTCCAGTGCAGGTTTCAGCCTACAGTCTGCTCCTCCTAGATTCCCCGGGCTCCAATACCGCCAGTTGGTGCCTGGAAGTGCTGGCTGCATGGAGAAAAGCACTCACTCATGTGTCAGTGGGGTTCAGTAATGCCAGCTGTTCCCCTGCTGTGTAGCCGGCAACGTGTCCTGCGACCGCCATGCAGACACAACAGATATTAAACTGCCTCCAGTGCAGGCCTCGGCCTACATTCTGCTCCTCCTGGATTCCCTGGGCTCCAATACTGCCAGTTGGTGCTCGGAAGTGGAAGGCTGCACAGAGAAAAACACTCGCCACTGTGTCAGTGGGGTTCAATAATGCCGGCTATTCCCCTGCTGTGTAGCCGGCAACGTGTCCTGCGACCGCCACGCAGACACAACAGATATTAAACTGCCTCCAGTGCAGGCCTCGGCCTATACTTTGCTCTTCCTGGATTCCCTGGGTTCTAATACCACCAGTTGGTGCTCGGAAGTACAGGCTGCTGCTGTGAATTCTGTGGCAGAGCTCCCTCCTGTGGTCACAAGTGGTACTTCGGCTGATTCTCTCTGTGAGCTTCCGTTGGTGGAGGAAAGTGGTACTGCGGCTTCTGAGTTTCCTTCCTCAGGTGATGTGGTGAAGTCGTTAGGTGCTGCTCTATTTACCTCCACCTAGTGCTTTGATCCTGGCCTCCAGTCAATGTTCTAGTATTGGACCTGTTTCCTCCTGGATCGTTCCTGTGGCCTGCTGCTCTGCATAGCTAAGTTCCGCTTTGCTATTTTGTTTGCTGTTTTTTCTGTCCAGCTTGTCTATTTGTTTTTTCCTGCTGGCTGGAAGCTCTGGGACGCAGAGGGTGTACCTCCGTGCCGTTAGTTCAGTACGGAGGGTCTTTTTGCCCCCTTTGCGTGGTTTTTGTAGGGTTTTGTGTTGACCGCAAAGTTACCTTTCCTATCCTCGCTCTGTTCAGAAAGTCGGGCCTCACTTTGCTAAATCTATTTCATCTCTACGTTTGTCTTTTCATCTTAACTCACAGTCATTATATGTGGGGGCTGCCTTTTCCTTTGGGGTATTTCTCTGAGGCAAGGTAGGCTTATTTTCTATCTTCAGGTTAGCTAGTTTCTCAGGCTGTGCCGAGTTGCATAGGGAGCATTAGGCGCAATCCACGGCTGCCTCTAGTGTTGTTGGAGAGGAGTAGGGATTGCGGTCAGCAGAGTTCCCACGTCTCAGAGCTCGTTCTATGTTTTTGGGTTATTGTCAGGTCACTGTATGTGTTCTGACCTCTATGTCCATTGTGGTACTGAATTACCTTTCACAACAGGCTGCACAGAGAAAAACTCTCACTCATGTGTCAGTGGGGATCAGTAACGTCAGCTGTTCCCTTGCTGTGTAGCCGACAACATGTCCTGCGACCACCATGTAGACACAACAGATATTAAACTGCCTCCAGTGCATACCTCGGCCTACACTCTACTCCTCCTAGATTCCCTGGGCTCCAATATTGCCAGCTGGTGCTCAGAAGTGCTGGCTGCACAGAGAAAAACACTCGCTCATGTGTCAGTGGGGTTCAATAATGCCGGCTATTTCCCTGCTGTGTAGCCGGCAACGTGTCCTGCCACTGCCACGCAGACACAACAGATATTAAACTGCCTCCAGTGCAGGCCTCGGCCTACAGTCTGCTCCTCCTAGATTCCCTGGGCTCCAATACTGCCAGTTGGTGCTCGGAAGTGCAGGCTGCACAGAGAAAAACACTCGCCACTGTGTCAGTGGGGTTCAGTAACGCCAGCTGTTCCCTTCCTGTGTAGCCGGCAACATGTCCTGCGACCGCCATGTAGACACAACAGATATTAAACTGCCTCCAGTGCATACCTCGGCCTACACTTTACTCCTCCTAGATTCCCTGGGCTCCAATATTGCCATTTGGTGCTTAGAAGTGCTGGCTGCACAGAGAAAAACACTCGTTCATGTGTCAGTGGGGTTCAATAATGCCGGCTATTCCCCTGCTGTGTAGCCGGCAACGTGTCCTGCGACCGCCACACAGACACAACAGATATTAAACTGCCTTCAGTGCAGGCCTCGGCCTATACTTTGCTCTTCCTGGATTTACTGGGCTCCAATACCACCAGTTGGTGCTCGGAAGTACAGGCTGCACAGAGAAAATCTCTCGCTCATGTGTCAGTGGGGTTCAGTAACGTCAGCTGTTCCCCTGCTGTGTAGCCGGCAACGTGTCCTGCGACCACCACGCAGACGCAACAGATATTAAACTGCCTCCAGTGCAGGCCTCAGCCTACACTCTGCTCCTCCTAGATTCCCCAGGCTACAATACCACCAGTTGGTGCTCGGAATTGCTGGCTGCACAGAGAAAAACACTCGCTCATGTGTCAGTGGGGTTTAGTAACACCAGCTGTTCCCCTGCTGTGTAGCCGGCAACTTGTCCTGCGACCGCCATGCAGACACAACAGATATTAAACTGCCTCCAGTGCACGCCTCGACCTACACTCTGCTCCTCCTGGATTCTCTGGGCTCCAATAGTGCCAGTTGGTGCTCGGAAGTGCAGGCTGCACAGAGAAAAACACTCGTTCATGTGTCAGTGGGGTTCAGTAACATCAGCTGTTCCCCTGCTGTGTAGCTGGCAATGTCTCCTGCGACCGCCACGCCAACACAACAGATACTAAACTGCCTCCAGTGCAGGCCTCGGCCTACACTCTGCTCCTCCTAGATTCCCTGGGCACCAATACCACCAGTTGTTGCTCAGAAGTGCTGGCTGCAAAGAGAAAAAGACTCAATCATGTGTCAGTGGGGTTCAGTAATGCCAGCTGTTCCTTTGCTGTGTAGCCGGCAACATGTCCTGCGACCGCCACGCAGACACAACAGATGTTAAACTGCCTCCAGTGTTGGCCTCGACCAACACTCTGCTCCTCCTGGATTCCCTGGGCTCCAATACCGCCAGTTGGTGCTTGGAAGAGCAGGGTGCACAGAGAAAAACACTCGCTCATGTGTCAGTGGGGTTTAGTAACACCAGTTGTTCCCTTGCTGTGTATCCGGCAACGTGTCCTGCGACCGCCACGCATACACAACAGATATTAAACTGCCTCCAGTGCAGGCCACGGCCTACAGTCTGCTCCTCCTAGATTCCCCGGGCTCCAATAACGCCAGTTGGTGCTCGGAAGTGCTGGCTGCACAATGAAAAACACTCATGGAAACAGGAACACATGGGCTACTTGCACAGTGAACAAGTCTGTATGATCATGTTCACACACCACCAAGAAACCTGAAGACACAAAAGAGAATAGTAAAACCAAAAACACTCAGTTTGAAAAAATGTTGCAGTAATCCGCAAGTGCTAGTAAAAGATGTAAAAAACAGGGTATTTGGTTGATACGTTTTTTGCAAAAAATGTATACTAAGCTGCTCTACCAATCTTCACGGTATACCCTTATCAGAGCAGTCCTAACTAATGTATGCAATCCCTATCTGATGTATTTAAAAACCTGATCATCTGTATATAACCTGTGTGAACAGGGTTCAGAAAGGAAAAGTCCATGTGTGCATACAGGGTAGAACAGCTTTTGTGCAGATAGCCCAAGAGGAGTGGTGGAACTCCCCAGTCTTGTAGACACAAGAGAACAATTATGGAAACAGGAACACATGGGCTACTTGCACAGTGAACAAGTCTGTATGATCATGTTCACACACCACCAAGAAACCTGAAGACACAAAAGAGAATAGTAAAACCAAAAACACTCAGTTTGAAAAAATGTTGCAGTAATCCGCAAGTGCTAGTAAAAGATGTAAAAAACAGGGTATTTGGTTGATACGTTTTTTGCAAAAAATGTATACTAAGCTGCTCTACCAATCTTCACGGTATACCCTTATCAGAGCAGTCCTAACTAATGTATGCAATCCCTATCTGATGTATTTAAAAACCTGATCATCTGTATATAACCTGTGTGAACAGGGTTCAGAGAGGAAAAGTCCATGTGTGCATACAGGGTAGAACAGCTTTTGTGCAGATAGCCCAAGAGGAGTGGTGGAACTCCCCAGTCTTGTAGACACAAGAGAACAATTATGGAAACAGGAACACATGGGCTACTTGCACAGTGAACAAGTCTGTATGATCATGTTCACACACCACCAAGAAACCTGAAGACACAAAAGAGAATAGTAAAACCAAAAACACTCAGTTTGAAAAAATGTTGCAGTAATCCGCAAGTGCTAGTAAAAGATGTAAAAAACAGGGTATTTGGTTGATACGTTTTTTGCAAAAAATGTATACTAAGCTGCTCTACCAATCTTCACGGTATACCCTTATCAGAGCAGTCCTAACTAATGTATGCAATCCCTATCTGATGTATTTAAAAACCTGATCATCTGTATATAACCTGTGTGAACAGGGTTCAGAGAGGAAAAGTCCATGTGTGCATACAGGGTAGAACAGCTTTTGTGCAGATAGCCCAAGAGGAGTGGTGGAACTCCCCAGTCTTGTAGACACAAGAGAACAATTATGAAATTATTAATGAAAAACACTCGCTTATTTGTCAGTGGGGTTCAGTAACGTCAGCTGTTCTCCAGCTGTGTAGCCGGCAACGTGTCCTGCGACTGCCACGCAGACACAACAGAAATTAAACTGCCTCAAGTGCAGGCCTCAGCCTAACTCTGCTCCTTCTTGATTCCCTGGGCTCCAATACCGCCAGTTGGTGATCGGAACTGCAGGCTGCACAGAGAAAAACACTCGCTCATTTGTCAGTGGGGTTCAGTAACGTCAGCTGTTCCCCTGCTGTGTAGCTGGCAACGTGTGCTGCGACCGCTACGCAGACACAACAGATATTAAACTGCCTCCAGTGCAGGCTTCAGCCGATACTCTGCTCCTCCTAGATTCCCCGGGCTCCAATAGCGCCAGTTGGTGCTCAGAATTGCTGGCTGCACAAAGAAAAACACTCGCTCATGTGTCAGTGGGGTTTAGTAACACCAGCTGTTCCCCTGCTGTGTAGTCGGCAACGTGTCCTGCAACCGCCACGCAGACACAAAAAATAATAAACTGCCTCCAGTGCAGGTCTCGGCCTACAGTCTGCTCCTCCTAGATTCCCCGGGTTCCAATACCGCTAGTTGGTGCTCGGAAGCGCTGGCTGCACAGAGAAAAGCACTCGATCATGTGTCAGTGGGGATTAGTAATGCCAACTGTTCCCCTGCTGTGTAGCCGGCAATGTGTCCTGCGACCTCAATGCAGACACAACAGGTATTAACTGCCTCCAGTGCAGGTCTCGGCCTACCGTCTGCTCCTCCTAGATTCCCCGGGCTCCAATACCGCCAGTTGGTGCTTGGAAGTGCTGGCTGCACAATGAAAAACACTCGCTTATGTGTCAGTGGGGTTCAGTAACGTCAGCTGTTCTCCAGCTGTGTAGCCGGCAACGTGTCCTGTGACTGCCACGCAGACACAACAGATATTAAACTGCCTCCAGTGCAGGCCTCGGCCTACAGTCTGCTCCTCCTAGATTCCCCGGGCTCCAATACCACCAGTTGGTGTTCGAAAGTGCTGGCTGCACAGAGAAAAACACTTGCTCTTGTGTTAGTGGGGTTCAGTAACGCCAGCTGTTCCCCTGCTGTGTAGCTGGCAACGTGTCCTGCGACCGCTACGCAGACACAACAGATATTAAACTGCCTCCAGTGCAGGCATCGGCCTTACTCCGCTCCTTCTTGTTTCCCTGGGCTCCAATACTGCCAGTTGATGATCGGAACTGCAGGCTGCACAGAGAAAAACACTCGCTCATGTGTCAGTGGGGTTCAGTAACGTCAGCTGTTCCCCTGCTGTGTAGCTGGCAACGTGTCCTGCGACCGCTACGCAGACACAACAGATATTAAACTGCCTCCAGTGCACACCTCGGCCTACACTCTGCTCCTCCTAGATTCCCCGGGCTCCAATACTGCCAGTTGGTGCTCGGAAGTGCTGGCTGCACAGAGAACAGCACTCGATCATGTGTCAGTGGGTTTCAGTAATGCCAACTGTTCCCCTGGTGTGTAGCTGGCAAGGTGTCCTGTGACCGCCATGCAGACACAACAGATATTAAACTGCCTCCAGTGCAGGCCTTGGCTTACAATCTGCTCCTACTGGATTCCCTGGGCTCCAATACTGCCAATTGGTGCTCGGAAGTGCAGGCTGCACAGAGAAAAACACTCGCCACTGTGTCAGTGGGGTTCAGTAACGTCAGCTGTTCCCCCGCTGTGTATCCAGCAATGAGTCCTGCGACCTCCACTCAGACACAACAGTTATTAAACTGCCTCCAGTGCAGGACTCAGCCTACACTCTGCTCCTCCTAGATTCCCTGGGCTCCAATACCGCCAGTTGGTGCTCGGAAGTGCTGGCTGCACAGAGAAAAACACTCGCTCTTGTGTCATTGGGGTTCAGTAACGCCAGCTGTTCTCCTGCTGTGTAGCCGGCAATATGTCCTGCGACGCCACGCAGACACAAAAGATATTAAACTTCCTCCAGTGCAGGCCTCTGCCTACACTCTGCCCCCTCCTGGATTCCCTGGGCTCCAGTACCACCAGTTGGTGCTCGGAAGTGCTGGCTGCACAGAGAAATACACTCGCCACTGTGTCAGTGGAGTTCAGTAATGTCAGCTGTTCCCCTGCTGTGTAGTCGGCAACGTGTCCCGCGACCACCACGCAGACACAACAGATATTAAAATGCCTCCAGTGCAGGCCTCGGCCTACACTCTGCTCCTCCTAGATTCTCTGGGCTCCTATACCGCCAGATGGTGATCGGAAGTGCAGGCTGCACAGAGAAAAACACTCGCTCATGTGTCAGTGGGGTTCAATAACGCCAGCTCTTCCCCTGCTGTGTAGCTGGCAACGTATCCTGCGACCGCCACGCAGACACAACAGATGTTAAACTGCCTCCAGTGCAGGACTCAGCCTACACTCTGCCCCTCTTAGATTCCCTGGGCTCCAATACCGCTAGTTGGTGCTCGGAAGTGCTGGCTGCACAGAGAAAAATACTCGCTCATGTGTCAGTGGGGTTCAGTAACGCCAGCTGTTCCCCTGCTGTGTAGCCGGCAATATGTCCTGCCACCGCCACGCAGACACAACAGATATTAAACTGCCTCCAGTGCAGGCCTCGGCCTACACTTTGCCCCCTCCTGGATTCTTTGGGCTCCAGTACCACCAGTTGGTGCTCGGAAGTGCTAGCTGCACAGAGGAAAACACTCGCCGATGTGTCAGTGGAGTTCAGTAACGTCAGCTGTTCCCCTGCTGTGTAGTCGGCAAAATTTTCTGCGACCACCACGCACACACAACAGATATTAAACTGCCTCCAGTGCAGGACTCGGCCTACACTTTGCCCCCTTCTGGATTCCCTGGGCTCCAGTACCACCAGTTGGTGCTCGGAAGTGCTAGCTGCACAGAGGAAAACACTCGCCGATGTGTCAGTGGAGTTCAGTAACGTAAGCTGTTCCCCTCCTGTGTAGTCGGCAACATTTTCTGCGACCACCACGCAAACACAACAGATATTAAACTGCCTCCAGTGCAGGACTCAGCCTACACTCTGCTCCTCCTAGATTCCCTGGGCTCCAATACCGCCAGTTGGTGCTCGGAAGTGCTGGCTGCACAGAGAAAAACACTCGCTCATGTGTCAGTGGGGTTCAGTAACGCCAGCTGTTCTCCTGCTGTGTAGCCGGCAATATGTCCTGCGACCGCCATGCAGACACAACAGATATTAAACTTCCTCAAGTGCAGGCCTCAGCCTAACTCTGCTCCTTCTTGATTCCCTGGGCTCCAATACCGCCAGTTGGTGATCAGAACTGCAGGCTGCACAGAGAAAAACACTCGCTCATTTGTCAGTGGGGTTCAGTAACGTCAGTTGTTCCCCTGCTGTGTAGCCGGCAATATGTCCTGCGACCGCCATGCAGACACAACAGATATTAAACTTCCTCAAGTGCAGGCCTCAGCCTAACTCTGCTCCTTCTTGATTCCCTGGGCTCCAATAACGCCAGTTGGTGCTCGGAAGTGCTGGCTGCACAATGAAAAACACTCGCTTATTTGTCAGTGGGGTTCAGTAACGTCAGCTGTTCTCCAGCTGTGTAGCCGGCAACGTGTCCTGCGACTGCCACGCAGACACAACAGATATTAAACTGCCTCCAGTGCAGGCCTCAGCCGACACTCTGCTCCTCCTAGATTCCCCGGGCTCCAATAGCGCCAGTTGGTGCTCAGAATTGCTGGCTGCACAAAGAAAAACACTCGCTCATGTGTCAGTGGGGTTTAGTAACACCAGCTGTTCCCCTGCTGTGTAGCCGTCAACGTGTCCTGCGACCGCCACGCAGACACAACAGATATTAAACTGCCTCCAGTGCAGGTCTCGGCCTACAGTCTGCTCCTCCTAGATTCCCCGGGTTCCAATACCGCTAGTTGGTGCTCGGAAGCGCTGGCTGCACAGAGAAAAGCACTCGATCATGTGTCAGTGGGGATTAGTAATGCCAACTGTTCCCCTGCTGTGTAGCCGGCAATGTGTCCTGCGACCGCCATGCAGACACACCAGGTATTAAACTGCCTCCAGTGCAGGTCTCGGCCTACCGTCTGCTCCTCCTAGATTCCCCGGGCTCCAATACCGCCAGTTGGTGCTCGGAAGTGCTGGCTGCACAATGAAAAACACTCGCTTATGTGTCAGTGGGGTTCAGTAACGTCAGCTGTTCTCCAGCTGTGTAGCCGGCAACGTGTCCTGTGACTGCCACGCAGACACAACAGATATTAAACTGCCTCCAGTGCAGGCCTCGGCCTACAGTCTGCTCCTCCTAGATTCCCCGGGCTCCAATACCACCAGTTGGTGTTCGAAAGTGCTGGCTGCACAGAGAAAAACACTTGCTCTTGTGTTGGTGGGGTTCAGTAACGCCAGCTGTTCCCCTGCTGTGTAGCTGGCAACGTGTCCTGCGACTGCCACGCAGACACAACAGAAATTAAACTGCCTCCAGTGCAGGCATCGGCCTTACTCCGCTCCTTCTTGTTTCCCTGGGCTCCAATACTGCCAGTTGATGATCGGAACTGCAGGCTGCACAGAGAAAAACACTCGCTCATGTGTCAGTGGGGTTCAGTAACGTCAGCTGTTCCCTTCTGTGTAGCTGGCAACGTGTCCTGCGACCGCTACGCAGACACAACAGATATTAAACTGCCTCCAGTGCACACCTCGGCCTACACTCTGCTCCTCCTAGATTCCCCGGGCTCCAATACTGCCAGTTGGTGCTCGGAAGTGCTGGCTGCACAGAGAAGAGCACTCGATCATGTGTCAGTGGGTTTCAGTAAAGCCAACTGTTCCCCTGGTGTGTAGCTGGCAACGTGTCCTGTGACCGCCATGCAGACACAACAGATATTAAACTGCCTCCAGTGCAGCCTTGGCCTACAATCTGCTCCTACTGGATTCCCTGGGCTCCAATACTGCCAATTGGTGCTCGGAAGTGCAGGCTGCACAGAGAAAAACACTTGTCACTGTGTCAGTGGGGTTCAGTAACTTCAGCTATTCCCCTGCTGTGTAGCTGGCAACGTGTCCTGCGACCGCCACGCAGGCACAACAGATATTAAACTGCCTCCAGTCAGGTCTCGGCCTACAGTCTGCTCCTCCTAGATTCCCTGGGCTCCAATACTGCCAGTTGGTGCTCGGAAGTGCTGGCTGCACAGAGAACAGCACTCGATCATGTGTCAGTGGGTTTCAGTAATGCCAACTGTTCCCCTGCTGTGTAGCTGGCAACGTGTCCTGCGACCGCCACGCAGACACAACAGATATTAAACTGCCTCCAGTGCAGCCTTGGCCTACAATCTGCTCCTACTGGATTCCCTGGGCTCCAATACTGCCAATTGGTGCTCGGAAGTGCTGGCTGAACAGAGAAAAACACTCGCCACTGTGTCAGTGGGGTTCAGTAACGTCAGCTGTTCCCCCGCTGTGTATCCAGCAATGAGTCCTGCGACCTCCACTCAGACACAACAGTTATTAAACTGCCTCCAGTGCAGGACTCAGCCTACACTCTGCTCCTCCTAGATTCCTTGGGCTCCAATAGCGCCAGTTGGTGCTCGGAAGTGCTGGCTGCACAGAGAAAAACACTCGCTCATGTGTCATTGGGGTTCAGTAACGCCAGCTGTTCTCCTGCTGTGTAGCCGGCAATATGTCCTGCGACCGCCACGCAGACACAAAAGATATTAAACTTCCTCCAGTGCAGGCCTCTGCCTACACTCTGCCCCCTCCTGGATTCCCTGGGCTCCAGTACCAGCAGTTGGTGCTCGGAAGTGCTGGCTGCACAGAGAAATACACTCGCCACTGTGTCAGTGGAGTTCAGTAATGTCAGCTGTTCCCCTGCTGTGTAGTCGGCAACGTGTCCCGCGACCACCACGCAGACACAACAGATATTAAAATGCCTCCAGTGCAGGCCTCGGCCTACACTCTGCTCCTCTTAGATTCCCTGGGCTCCAATACCGCTAGGTGGTGCTCGGAAGTGCTGGCTGCACAGAGAAAAACACTCGCTCATGTATCAGTGGGGTTCAGTAATGCCAGCTGTTCCCCTGCTGTGTAGCTGGCAATATGTCCTGCCACCGCCACGCAGACACAACAGATATTAAACTTCCTCCAGTGCAGGCCTCGGCCTACACTTTGCCCCCTCCTGGATTCCCTGGGCTCCAGTACCACCAGTTGGTGCTCGGAAGTGCTAGCTGCACAGAGGAAAACACTCGCCGATGTGTCAGTGGAGTTCAGTAACGTCAGCTGTTCCCCTGCTGTGTAGTCGGCAACGTTTTCTGCGACCACCACGCAGACACAACAGATATTAAAATGCCTCCAGTGCAGGCCTCGGCCTACACTCTGCTCCTCTTAGATTCCCTGGGCTCCAATACCACCAGTTGGTGCTCGGAAGTGCTAGCTGCACAGAGGAAAACACTCGCCGATGTGTCAGTGGAGTTCAGTAACGTCAGTTGTTCCCCTGCTGTGTAGTCGGCAACATTTTCTGCGACCACCACGCAGACACAACAGATATTAAAATGCCTCCAGTGCAGGCCTCGGCCTACACTCTGCTCCTCCTAGATTCTCTGGGCTCCTATACCGCCAGATGGTGATCGGAAGTGCAGGCTGCACAGAGAAAAACACTCGCTCATGTGTCAGTGGGGTTCAGTAACGTCAGCTGTTCCCTTCTGTGTAGCTGGCAACGTGTCCTGCGACCGCTACGCAGACACAACAGATATTAAACTGCCTCCAGTGCACACCTCGGCCTACACTCTGCTCCTCCTAGATTCCCCGGGCTCCAATACTGCCAGTTGGTGCTCGGAAGTGCTGGCTGCACAGAGAAGAGCACTCGATCATGTGTCAGTGGGTTTCAGTAATGCCAACTGTTCCCCTGGTGTGTAGCTGGCAACGTGTCCTGTGATCGCCATGCAGACACAACAGATATTAAACTGCCTCCAGTGCAGCCTTGGCCTACAATCTGCTCCTACTGGATTCCCTGGGCTCCAATACTGCCAATTGGTGCTCGGAAGTGCAGGCTGCACAGAGAAAAACACTTGTCACTGTGTCAGTGGGGTTCAGTAACTTCAGCTATTCCCCTGCTGTGTAGCTGGCAACGTGTCCTGCGACCGCCACGCAGACACAACAGATATTAAACTGCCTCCAGTCAGGTCTCGGCCTACAGTCTGCTCCTCCTAGATTCCCTGGGCTCCAATACTGCCAGTTGGTGCTCGGAAGTGCTGGCTGCACAGAGAACAGCACTCGATCATGTGTCAGTGGGTTTCAGTAATGCCAACTGTTCCCCTGCTGTGTAGCTGGCAACGTGTCCTGCGACCGCCACGCAGACACAACAGATATTAAACTGCCTCCAGTGCACACCTCGGCCTACACTCTGCTCCTCCTGGATTCCCTGGGCTCCAATATCGCCAGTTGGTGCTCGGAGGTGCTGGCTGCACAGAGAAAAACACTCGCTCATATGTCAGTGGGGTTCAGTAACGCCAGCTGTTCCCCTGCTGTGTATCCAGCAATGCGTCCTGCGACCGCCATGCAGACACAAAAGATATTAAACTTCCTCCAGTGCAGGCCTCGGCCTACACACTGCCTCCTCCTTTATTCCCTGGGCTCCAGTACCACCAGTTGGTGCTCGGAAGTGCTGGCTGCACAGAGAAAAACACTCGCCACTGTGTCAGTGGGGTTCAGTAACGTCAGCTGTTCCCCCGCTGTGTATCCAGCAATGAGTCCTGCGACCTCCACTCAGACACAACAGTTATTAAACTGCCTCCAGTGCAGGACTCAGCCTACACTCTGCTCCTCCTAGATTCCCTGGGCTCCAATAGCGCCAGTTGGTGCTCGGAAGTGCTGGCTGCACAGAGAAAAACACTCGCTCATGTGTCATTGGGGTTCAGTAACGCCAGCTGTTCTCCTGCTGTGTAGCCGGCAATATGTCCTGCGACCGCCACGCAGACACAAAAGATATTAAACTTCCTCCAGTGCAGGCCTCTGCCTACACTCTGCCCCCTCCTGGATTCCCTGGGCTCCAGTACCAGCAGTTGGTGCTCGGAAGTGCTGGCTGCACAGAGAAATACACTCGCCACTGTGTCAGTGGAGTTCAGTAATGTCAGCTGTTCCCCTGCTGTGTAGTCGGCAACGTGTCCCGCGACCACCACGCAGACACAACAGATATTAAAATGCCTCCAGTGCAGGCCTCGGCCTACACTCTGCTCCTCTTAGATTCCCTGGGCTCCAATACCGCTAGGTGGTGCTCGGAAGTGCTGGCTGCACAGAGAAAAACACTCGCTCATGTATCAGTGGGGTTCAGTAATGCCAGCTGTTCCCCTGCTGTGTAGCTGGCAATATGTCCTGCCACCGCCACGCAGACACAACAGATATTAAACTTCCTCCAGTGCAGGCCTCGGCCTACACTTTGCCCCCTCCTGGATTCCCTGGGCTCCAGTACCACCAGTTGGTGCTCGGAAGTGCTAGCTGCACAGAGGAAAACACTCGCCGATGTGTCAGTGGAGTTCAGTAACGTCAGCTGTTCCCCTGCTGTGTAGTCGGCAACGTTTTCTGCGACCACCACGCAGACACAACAGATATTAAAATGCCTCCAGTGCAGGCCTCGGCCTACACTCTGCTCCTCTTAGATTCCCTGGGCTCCAATACCACCAGTTGGTGCTCGGAAGTGCTAGCTGCACAGAGGAAAACACTCGCCGATGTGTCAGTGGAGTTCAGTAACGTCAGTTGTTCCCCTGCTGTGTAGTCGGCAACATTTTCTGCGACCACCACGCAGACACAACAGATATTAAAATGCCTCCAGTGCAGGCCTCGGCCTACACTCTGCTCCTCCTAGATTCTCTGGGCTCCTATACCGCCAGATGGTGATCGGAAGTGCAGGCTGCACAGAGAAAAACACTCGCTCATGTGTCAGTGGGGTTCAATAACGCCAGCTCTTCCCCTGCTGTGTAGCCGGCAACATTTTCTGCGACCACCACGCAGACACAACAGATGTTAAACTGCCTCCAGTGCATGCCTCGGCCTACACTCTGCACCTCCTAGATTCCCTGGGCTCCAATACCGCCAGTTGGTGCTCAGAAATGCTGGCTGCACAGAGAAAAACACTCGCCACTGTGTCAGTTGGGTTCAGTAACGTCAGCTGTTCCCCTGCTGTGTAGCTGGCAACGTATCCTGCGACCGCCACGCAGACACAACAGATATTAAACTGCCTCCAGTGCAGGACTCAGCCTACACTCTGCTCCTCTTAGATTCCCTGGGCTCCAATACCGCTAGTTGGTGCTCGGAAGTGCTGGCTGCACAGAGAAAAACACTCGCTCATGTGTCAGTGGGGTTCAGTAACGCCAGCTGTTCCCCTGCTGTGTAGCCGGCAATATGTCCTGCCACCGCCACGCAGACAACAGATATTAAACTTCCTCCAATGCAGGCCTCGGCCTACACTTTGCCCCCTCCTGGATTCCCTGGGCTCCAGTACCACCAGTTGGTGCTCGGAAGTGCTAGCTGCACAGAGGAAAACACTTGCCGATGTGTCAGTGGAGTTCAGTAACGTCAGCTGTTCCCCTGCTGTGTAGTCGGCAACATTTTCTGCGACCACCACGCAGACACAACAGATATTAAACTGCCTCCAGTGCAGGACTCGGCCTACACTTTGCCCCCTTCTGGATTCCCTGGGCTCCAGTACCACCAGTTGGTGCTCGGAAGTGCTAGCTGCACAGAGGAAAGCACTCGCCGATGTGTCAGTGGAGTTCAGTAACGTCAGCTGTTCCCCTCCTGTGTAGTCGGCAACATTTTCTGCGACCACCACGCGAACACAACAGATATTAAACTGCCTCCAGTGCAGGACTCAGCCTACACTCTGCTCCTCCTAGATTCCCTGGGCTCCAATACCGCCAGTTGGTGCTCGGAAGTGCTGGCTGCACAGAGAAAAACACTCGCTCATGTGTCAGTGGGGTTCAGTAACGCCAGCTGTTCTCCTGTGTAGTCGGCAACGTGTCCCGCGACCACCACGCAGACACAATAGATATTAAACTGCCTCCAGTGCAGGCCTCGGCCTACACTCTGCTCCTCCTAGATTCTCTGGGCTCCTATATCGCCAGATGGTGATCGGAAGTGCATTCTGCACAGGGAAAAACCCTCGCTCATGTGTTAGTGGGGTTCAGTAACGTCAGCTGTTCCCCTGCTGTGTAGCTGGCAAAGTGTCCTGCGACCGCCACGCAGAGACAACAGTTATTAAACTGCCTCCAGTGCAGGCCTGGGCCTACACTCTGCTCCTCCTAGATTCTCTGGGCTCCTATATCGCCACTTGGTGATCGGAAGTGCAGGCTGCACAGAGAAAAACACTCGCTCATGTGTCAGTGTGGTTCAGTAACGCTAGCTGTTCCCCTGCTGTTTAGGCGGCAACATGTCCTGCGACCGCCACGCAGACACAACAGATGTTAAACTGCCTCCAGTGCAGGCCTCGGCCTACACTCTGCTCCTCCTAGATTCCCTGGGCTCCAATACCGCCAGTTGGTGCTCAGAAATACTGGCTGCACAGAGAAAAACACTCGCCACTGTGTCAGTGGGGTTCAGTAACGTCAGCTGTTCCCCTGCTGTGTATCCGGCAATGAGTCCTGCGACCTCCACTCAGACACAACAGTTATTAAACTGCTTCCAGTGCAGGCCTCTGCCTACACTCTGCTCCTCCTACATTCCCTGAGTTCCAATACCGTCAGTTGGTGCTTGGAAGTGCTGGCTGCAGAGAGAAAAACACTCGCCACTGTGTCAGTGGGGTTCAGTAACGTCAGCTGTTCCCCTGCTGTGTAGCCGGCAATGTGTCCTGCGACCGCCACGCAGACACAACAGATATTAAACTGCCTCCAGTGCAGGCCAGGCCTACATTATGCTCCTCCTAGATTCCCTGGGCTCCAATACCGCCAGTTGGTGCCCGGAAGTGCAGGCTGCACAGAGAAAAACACTCGCTCATGTGTCAGTGGGGTTCAATAACGTCAGCTGTTCCCCTGCTGTGTAGCCGGCGACATGTCCTGCGACCGCCACGCAGACACAACAGATATTAAACTGCCTCCAGTGCAGGCCTCGGCCTACACTCTGCTTCTCCTAGATTCCCTGGGTTCCAATACCGCCAGTTGATGCTCGGAAGTGCTGGCTGCACAGATTAAAACACTCACCACTGTGTCAGTGGGGTTCAGTAACGCCAGCTGTTCCCCTGCTGTGTAGCCGGCAATGTGTCCTCCTGCGACCACCATGCTGACACAACAGATATTAAAGGGAACCTGTCCCCCCCTAAGGCGTTTGTAAGTAAAAGAGCCAACTTGTGCGGCACTAATGCTGCACAAGGAAAAGGTGCCTCTTTTCATTATGCTTCTTGCACACGCTGAAGTTAACACTTATAAAATTTGTCTCCTCATACCCTGAAATCGTCCAGAAGGCTGGACTTTCCTTCTTAATGAGAAGCAGCACAGCTGTCATTCATGCCCCCTTGGCGCCGTGCTCCACCTCCTCAGCATTGTTTGAATCTGTCCCTTGGCCCTGTGCAGTTAGCGCTGCCCGTCTTCAGACATCATTTGCTGTTAGGCTGGCTGCGCCAGTGTGGCCACCCTCCCCGAGATCACGGACTGCAGTGTCTTCAGATTTATTGACACTGCGGGGCTGTGATTCATGGGCATGCGCAGTGCATATCTTCGCCTCTCTCTCATGTCCTTTCGCCTTCTTCTGACTGTGCCGCGTCACGGCCGTGGCATGCAATATGGATCAGCTGGCGCGGCACAGTCTGAAGAAGGCGGAAGGAGATGAGTGAGAAGCGAAGATATGCACTGCGGATGCCCATGAATCCCAGGTCCGCAGTGTCTTCAGATTTATTCACACTGTGGGCCTGTGATGCATGGGCATGCGCAGTGCATTTTTTCGCCTCTCACTCATCTCCTTCTGCCTTCTTCTGACTGTGCCGCATTATGGCCGTGGCATGCAATTTGGGATCAGCTGGCGCGGGACAGTCTGAAGAAGGCGGAAGGAGATGAGTGAGAGGTGAAAATATGCACTGCGGATGCCCATGAATCCCAGACCCGCAGTGTCTTCAGATTTATTCACACTGCGGGCCTGTGATTCATGGGCATGTGCATTCATTTTTTCGCCTCTCGCTCATCTCCTTCCGCCTTCTTCTGACTGTGCTGCGTCACGGCCGTGGCATGCAATTTGGGATCAGCTGGCGTGGGACAGTCTGAAGAAGGCGGAAGGAGATGAGTGAGAGGCGAAGATATGCACTGCGGATGCCCATGAATCCCAGGCTCGCAGTGTCTTCAGATTTATTCACACTGAGGGCCAGTGATTCATGGGCAAGCGCAGTGCATTTTTTCGCCTCTCACTCATCTCCTTCCACCTTCCTCTGACTGTGCCATGTCACGGCCGTGGCATGCAATTTGGGATCAGCTGGCGCGGCACGGTTTGAAGAAGGCGGGAGGAGATGAGTGAGAGGCGAAGATATGCACTGCAGATGCCCATGAATCCCAGGCCCGCAGTGTCTTCAGATGTATTCACACTGCAGGCCTGTGATTCATGGGCATGCACAGTGCATTTATTCGCCTCTCACTCATCATCTCCTTCCGCCTTCTTCTGACTGTGCCGCGTCATGGCCGTGGCATGCAATTTGGGATCAGCTGGTGCGGCACAGTCTGAAGAAGGCGGAAGGAGATGAGTGAGAGGCGAAGATATGCACTGCGGATGCCCATTAATCCCAGGCCCGCAGTGTGAATAAATCAGAAGACACGGTGGGGCGGGATCTCTGGCAGGGTAGTCGCACAGGCTCAGCCAGCCTGACAACAAATGATGTCTGAAGATGGGCAGTGCTAACTGTGCATGGCCAAGGGATAACATAACAGCGCAGGCTCCGGGACAGATTCAAACAATGCTGAGGAGGCATTGCACAGCACCAATTGGGTGTGAATCACAGATGTGCTGTGTCTCATTAAGAAGGAAAGTTCCGCCTCCGGGATGGTTTCAGGGTATGAGGGGACACATTTTATAAGTGTTAACTTCAGCGTGTACAAGCAGCATAATGAAAAGAGGCACCTTTTCCTTGTGCAGCATTAGTGCCACACAAGGATGCTCTTTTAGTTGCAAACATCTTTGGGGGTTAAAGGTTCCCATTCAACTGGCTCCAATTTGGCCTCAGCCTATACTCTGCTTCTCCTGGATTCCCTGGGCTCCAACACCGTCAGTTGCTGCTCAGAAGTGTCTTTGTCACGGGTAGTCCCTACTGCCCATCCTGGTTCCAGAACTGTCAGCTGGTTCTGGGCAGAGCCTTTGGCTTAGGTGCCTCCTTCTGGGTATCCAAGTTCAACCAACGTCAGGTGGTCCTTGGTAGTGCTTTCTGGCACGGGTACCTCCTGCTTAGTAACCGGGTTTCAGTAACGTCAGCTGGTCTTCGGTAGTTCCATTGGCTCTTGTACCTTCGGCTGTTGTGAATTCCGCTCTTGGGCTCCCTCCGGTGGTTGTAAGTAGTATTTTTGTGAGTTCTGCTCTTGGGCTCCCTCCTGTGGTTTTGAGTGGTATGGCTGCTTCTTGGATTTAGCTTCTGCAGCTGTTTTCACTGATCGTCTTTCGGGCTCGGCTATATTAGTCTGGCCTTAGCCCTCATTCAATGCCAGTTGTCAATTGTTCCAGCCTGGAGTCATTGCTCTTTGGATTTTCCTGACACTCTGACCAGTTCTGCAAAGCTAAGTCCTTGCTTGTCCTTTGCAGTTCACTTATTGTGGACTTTGTTGTTCAGTACTGTCTTTGTTTTTGCTCATTTGTCCAGCTTATCAGTATGGATCTATTCAGCTAAGCTGGAAGCTCTGGGCAGCAGAGTTTGCCCTCCACACCTTTAGTTAGGTGTGGAGTTTTTTTGCATTTCTCTGCGGTGGACTTTTTCTAGGTTTTCTTACTGACCGCACAGTGCTCTTTCCTGTACTATTCCTATCTAGCTAGAAGTGGCCTCCTGTGCTAAATCTTGTTTCATACTACGCATGTCATTTCCTTCTCCTCTCACAGTCATTACATGTGGGGGGCTAATCTATCCTTTGGGGATTTTCTCTGAGGCAAGATAGTTTTCCTGCTTCTATCTTTAGGGGTAGTTAGCTCTTAGGCTGTGACGAGATGCCTAGGGAGTGTTAGGAGCATTCCACGGCTGCTTCTAGTGTTGTGTTGAGCTTAGGGACTGCGGTCAGTATAGTTACCACCTGCTCAGAGCTAGTCACATGTCGCTCCAGACCATAACAGTACAACTGGCCAAAAATAAGCTGAATGCATCTCAAAAGAAGGAAAAGAAAAGGAGTTCTGAGCCATTTTTTTTTCTTTGGTTTGTTTTGCCTTTTTTTCTTCCTCTTAATCTCTGGGTGATTCTAGATTTGGATGCAGGCATTGATGTTCAGGGGTTATTTTCTCGTGTGGATCAGCTTGCTGCAAGAGTACAGAGTATTCAAGATTATGTTGTTCAGACTCCGGCCTTAGAGCCTAGAATTCCTACTCCGGATTTGTTTTACGGGGATAGATCTAAGTTTTTGAACTTTAAAAATAACTGCAAATTGTTTTTTGCTCTGAAACCCCGTTCCTCTGGTGATCCCATTCAGCAAGTAAAGATAGTTATTTCTCTGCTGCGTGGCGATCCTCAGGACTGGGCATTCTCTCTTGAGTCAGGGAATCTGGCATTGCTTAATGTAGATGCATTTTTTCAATCGCTCGGATTATTGTATGACGAACCTAACTCTGTAGAGCATGCTGAGAAAACACTGTTGGACCTGTGTCAGGGTCAGGAAGTGGCAGAATTATACTGCCAGAAATTTAGAAAATGGTCTGTGCTCACTAGATGGAATGAGGATGCTCTGGCAGCCATTTTCAGAAAGGGTCTTTCTGAAGACCTTAAAGATGTTATGGTGGGGTTTCCCACGCCTGTTGGTTTGAGCGAATCTATGTCTCTGGCCATTCAGATTGATCGGTGCCTGCGCGAACGCAAAGTGGTGCACCATATGGCAGTGTCCTCTGAGCAGAGTCCTGAGTTCATGCAATGTGATAGGATTTTGACTAGAGCGGAACAGAGGGGATACAGACGTCAGAATGGGCTGTGCTTTTACTGTGGTGATTCTGCTCATGCTATTTCTGATTGCCCTAAGCGTATTAAGAGGGTCGCTATATCTGTTACCATTAGTACTGGGCAGCCTAAGTTTCTCCTGTCTGTGACCCTGATTTGCTCATTGTCATCTTTTTCTGTCATGGCATTTGTGGATTCAGGCGCTGCTCTGAACTTAATGGACTTAGAATTTGCTAGGCGCTGTGGTTTTTCTTTGCAGCCTTTGTAGAGTCCCATACCCTTGAGGGGTATTGATGTTACACCATTGGCCAAGAATAAACCTCAGTATTGGACTCAGCTGACTATGTGCATGGCTCCTGCACATCAGGAAGATTGCCATTTTCTGGTGTTGCATAATTTACATGATGTTGTTGTACTGGGTTTTCCATGGTTACAAGTACAAAATCCAGTGCTGGATAGGAAATCAATGTCTGTGACTAGTTGGGGGTGTCAAGGGGTACATAGTGACGTTCCTTTAATGTCAATTTCCTCTTCCCCCTCTTCTGATGTTCCTGAATTTTTGTCAGATTTTCAGGATGTATTCGATGAGCCCAAGTCCAGTTCCCTTCCTCCACATAGGGACTGTGATTGTGCTATTGACTTGATTCCTGGCTGTAAGTTCCCTAAGGGCCGACTTTTCAATCTGTCTGTGCCAGAGCATGCCGCCATGCGGAGCTATGTTAAGGAGTCTTTAGAGAAGGGGCATATTCAGCCGTCTTCGTCACCATTGGGAGCGGGATTTTTTTGTTGTTGCCAAGAAGGATGGCTCCTTAAGACCCTGTATTGATTATTGCCTTCTTAATAAGATCACGGTCAAATTCCAATACCCTTTACCTTTGCTCTCTGATTTGTTTGCTAGGATTAAGGGGGCTAGTTGGTTTACCAAGATTGACCTTCGAGGGGCATATAATCTTGTTCGTATTAAACAGGCTGACGAATGGAAAACTGCATTTAATACGCCCGAAGGCCATTTTGAATACCTGGTGATGCCTTTCGGGCTTTCTAATGCTCCTTCTGTATTTCAGTCCTTTATGCATGATATTTTCCGCAATTATCTTGACAAATTCATGATTGTGTATTTGGATGATATTTTGATTTTTTCCAATGATTGGGAGTCTCATGTGAAGCAGGTTAGGATGGTATTCCAGATCCTTCGTGATAATGCTCTATTTGTGAAGGGGTCTAAGTGCCTATTTGGAGTTCAGAAGGTCTCTTTTTTGGGGTTTATTTTTTCTCCTTCGTCTATAGAAATGGATCCTGTTAAGGTCCAAGCCTTTCATGACTGGATTCAACCCACATCTGTGAAGAGCCTTCAGAAATTTTTGGGCTTTGCTAATTTTTATCGCCGTTTCATTGCCAACTTCTCTAGTGTGGTTAAACCCCTGACCGATTTGATGAAGAAAGGCGCTGATGTGACAAATTGGTCCTCTGAGGCTGTTGAGGCCTTTCAGGAACTTAAACGCCGATTTACTTCTGCCCCTGTCTTGCCGGATGTTTCTCTTCCTTTTCAGGTTGAGGTTGACGCTTCTGAGATTGGGGCAGGGGCCGTTTTGTCACAGAGGAATTCTGATGGTTCCTTGATGAAGCCATGTGCCTTCTTTTCCTGAAAGTTTTCACCTGCGGAACGCAATTATGATGTCGGCAATCGGGAGTTGTTGGCTATGAAGTGGGCATTTGAGGAGTGGCGACATTGGCTTGAGGGAGCCAAGCACCGCATTGTGGTCTTGACCGATCATAAGAATCTGATTTACCTTGAGTCGGCCAAGCGGCTGAACCCTAGACAGGCTCGGTGGTCCCTGTTTTTCTCCTGTTTTGATTTTGTGGTCTCTAGTAGTGTTGAGCGATACCGTCCGATACTTGAAAGTATCGGTATCGGATAGTATCGGCCGATACCCGAAAAATATCGGATATCGCCGATACCGATATCCGATACCAATACAAGTCAATGGGACATCAAGTATCGGAAGGTATTCTCATGGTTCCCAGGGTCTGAAGGAGAGGAAACTCTCCTTCAGACCCTGGGAACCATAGGGATGTGTAAAATAAAGAATTAAAATAAAAAATATTGATATGCTCACCTCTCCGGCGGCCCCTGGACTTCACGCTGCTAACCGGGAGGCTTCTTTGTTTTAAAAGCGCGCCTTTCGGACCTGTGAATGACGTCCAGGCTTCTGATTGGTCGCGTGCCGCCCATGTGACCGGCACGCGACCAATCAGAGGCCGCGACGTCATTCGCAGGTCCTCAATTCCTAGCATTAGCAGTTTTGTGAATGAGAATGACGTCGCGGCTTCTGATTACTAGAGACTAGTGTTGAGCATTCCGATACCGCAAGTATCGGGTATCGGCCGATACTTGCGGTATCGGAATTCCGATACCGAGATCCGATATTTTTGTGATATCGGATATCGGTATCGAATTAATAGGGATGTGTAAAATAAAGAATTAAAATAAAAAATATTGATATGCTCACCTCTCCGGCGGCCCCTGGACTTCACGCTGCTAACCGGGAGGCTTCTTTGTTTAAAAAGCGCGCCTTTCGGACCTGTGAATGACGTCCCGGCTTCTGATTGGTCGCGTGCCGCCCATGTGACCGGCACGCGACCAATCAGAGGCCGCGACGTCATTCGCAGGTCCTCAATTCCTAGCATTAGCAGTCCGAAAGGTCCGAAAGGCGCGCTTTTTAAACAAAGAAGCCTCCCGGTTAGCAGCGTGAAGTCCAGGGGCCGCCGGAGAGGTGAGCATATCAATATTTTTTATTTTAATTCTTTATTTTACACATCCCTATGGTTCCCAGGGTCTGAAGGAGAGTTTCCTCTCCTTCAGACCCTGGGAACCATGAGAATACCTTCCGATACTTGATGTCCCATTGACTTGTATTGGTATCGGATATCGGTATCGGCGATATCCGATATTTTTCGGGTATCGGCCGATACTATCCGATACCGATACTTTCAAGTATCGGACGGTATCGCTCAACACTAGTGGTCTCATATCTTCCGGGATCTAAGAATGTTAAGGCGGATGCCCTCTCTAGGAGTTTTTTGCCTGATTCCCCTGGAGTCCTTGAGCCGGTTGGCATTCTTAGGGAAGGGGTGATTCTATCTGCCATCTCCCCTGATTTGCGGCGGGCGCTTCAGGAATTTCAGGCTGATAAGCCTGACCGCTGTCCTGTAGGGAAGCTGTTGGTTTCTGATAGATGGACAAGTAAGGTAATTTCTGAGGTCCATTGTTCTGTGTTGGCTGGTCATCCTTGGATTTTTGGCACCAGAGATTTGGTTGCTAGGTCCTTTTGGTGGCCTTCCTTGTCGCGGGATGTGCGTTCTTTGGTGCAGTCCTGTGGGACCTGTGCCCGGGCTAAGCCTTGCTGTTCCCATGCTAGTGGGTTGCTTTTGCCTTTGCCCATTCCGGAGAGGCCTTGGACGCATATTTCCATGGATTTTATTTCGGATCGTCCTGTGTCCCAAAGGATGTCTGTTATCTGGGTGGTTTGTGACCGGTTCTCTAAAATGGTCCATTTGGTACCTTTGCCTAAATTGCCTTCCTCCTCTGATTTGGTTCCATTGTTTTTTCAACATGTGGTTCGTTTGCATGGCATTCCAGAGAATATTGTGTCTGATAGAGGTTCCCAGTTTGTTTCCAGGTTTTGGCGGGCCTTTTGTGCTAGGATGGGTATTGATTTGTCTTTTTCTTCGGCGTTCCATCCTCAGACAAATGGCCAAACTGAGCGAACTAATTAAACCTTGGAAACCTATTTGAGATGATTTGTGTCTGCTGATCAGGATGATTGGGTGACTTTTTTGCTGTTGGCCGAGTTTGCCCTTAATAATCGGGCCAGTTCGGCTACTTTGGTTTCGCCTTTCTTTTGTAATTTTGGTTTCCATCCTCGTTTTTCTTCAGGGCAGGTTGAGCCTTCTGATTGTCCTGGTGTGGATTCTGTGGTGGACAGGTTGCAGCGGATTTGGGCTCATGTGGTGGACAATTTGACGTTGTCCCAGGAAAGGGCTCAGCGTTTTGCTAACCGCAGTCGGTGTGTTGGTCCTCGGCTTCGTGTGGGGGATTTGGTCTGGTTGTCCTCTCGTCATGTCCCTATGAAGGTTTCTTCCCCTAAATTCAAGCCTCTGTTTATTGGTCCTTATAAGATTTCTGAGATTATCAATCCTGTGTCTTTTCGTTTGGCCCTTCCAGCTTCTTTTGCCATCCACAATGTTTTCCATAGATCTTTGTTGCGGAGATTAGAGTTGAGCGACCTTGACCTTTTTAGAGTCGGGCCGGGTTTCGCGAAACCCGACTATCTCAAAAGTCGAGTCGAGTGGAATCGGCCGATTATCGCGAAAAGTCGGGGATCGACCGAAACACGAAACCCAATGCAAGTCAATGGGTGTTAGGAGTCGAGTTTCCTCTGCTGCACAGGAGGAGTCTCGATCCGTGTCTGCTGCAGTGGGGTCTGCTCAGCGGAGGCGTCGCTCCCAGCGTCTTGCTGGGACTGATTCTGTGCAGAGGGTTACTACTGCCTTTTCTGGCTCTCCTGTTGTACACTGCACTGATCTGCGGCGAGCAGGCTTCTCTGGGACTAAGTCCTTATTTTCACACACTGAGCATGCCCAGGGCAAGATCTCCCGTTGGAGATCAAGGGTCACATGCTCAGGTACTGCAGCACATTCCATTGGTCCTCCAGGAAGGTCCTGAAAGGGCAAAACTTCGGTAGCAGCTTCCTGTGCTGCAGCTATATAAACTGCGCATGACCGCACGGCCATGCGCTAGTATTGTCTTTGATATATGTGTGTGTGTAGATGGATGTATGTCGAAGGATGAAAGCTCCTAAATATCCCTCCCTAGTGTTGTTGACTGCTCGCGGATGATGGTAGCTATCTAGCGCCCGACTAGCCATCTGCACGTAACACACATCACAGCGTCCAGTTGCTGTGTCCGCCAGTGTGGCGCCGTGCGCTTCCTCTGCGCTTTCCTTACCCAAGTCTGGGTGGTTAGTGGCGTCCATCTGTGCGGCACCGCACGCACTCTCGTGCCTTTATTTACTATTTCAATAGTGTCCTTACACACCCAGTTGCGGTGTTGTGCCAGCAGTGGTCTAATCGGACTTCAATCCTAGTTGGGGTTGTGTCCGCTGACTTATTGCTCGCGCTCTATGTGCGGTACCGCGGTCCTGTGACGCAACAGGATCGCTTCCTTCATGCAGGGTGAAGTTAACCCTTGCATGTATACTTATAGTACCGCCATATAGTCCGTCTTACTTAGCAGCAGGTACTTTCCTGCACGGTGGATCCCGGGTTGCGAACGCACCAATTCCATTTAATAAACTATATATTTGGTGCGTTCCGCCAACCCTAACAGAATACTAGCGCCAGGATCTGGCTAAGTAATGGCGGATGAACAGCGATTGCAGGGGTACATCCAGCTGCTGGAGGGCTGGTTGGCGTCTCTTGAGCGTGCAACCTCGGCGGTGGATGTTACCGCAATAGCTGTTCAGGCTGCTAGCGTTGCTGCAGCAGCTTTACCCACTGCCACCTCTGTTACGACCCTATCTCACCTTCCTTTGCCTGAGAGATACTCTGGGGACAGGAAGTCCTGTAGGGGTTTCGTGAGCCAATGTGGTATACACCTCGAGCTCCTGGCTGCACGTTTCCCTACTGAGCGGGCAAAGGTGGGATTCATAATCTCCCTCTTGTCGGACAGAGCGTTGGAATGGGCTACGCCGCTGTGGGAGCGCAATGATCATGTGGTGCGGAGTGTTCCTCGGTTTCTGGACTCTCTGAAACAGGTCTTTTTAGGACCTCAAGTCACCCATGATACAGCGCTCCAGCTGCTGGCTTTGACTCAGGGTTCAACCATGGTCAGCCATTTTGCTGTTCTCTTCCGGACATTAGCGTCTGAGTTGGAATGGTCAGATAAAACCCTCATTCCCGTATTTTGGAGGGGGCTGGCTGACCATGTGAAAGACGCTTTGGCCACTAGGGAGATTCCCGCCACACTGGAGGAGCTCATAGCCATATCTACTCGCATAGACCTTCGTTTTCACGAGCGAAGGTTGGAGCGAGCCCAGTGTAGGCAGAGGTTTCGGCTGGCTCCCACCTTCGCCAAACCTTTGGAATCTCCAGTCCAGGCATCCGAGTCACATGAGGCCTTAGAGGTGACACGAGCGGGATCCAAGTCTCAGTCCGCCCGTGCACATAAGGTCCGTCATGTTTACCGGCAGTCAGGACATCTTGCCTCCAAGGGTCCTCAGCGGTCGGGGAAACGTCAGCGTTTAGTGGCAGTTGGAGGAGGTACACTAGACACGGCGACGTTTGCCTCAAAGTTGTCCTTCAAGGGGACAATTACCATAGGCCCATCCACTCTTATGGTCGAGCTATGCGTGGATTCTGGGGCAGAGGGTAATTTTATGTCTTCCTCTTTTGCCCAGCGTCACGCAATACCCTTGGTGATGCTCGCCAAGCCTGTGACCGTTCGAGTGGTAAATGGGTCAACACTACCCTCACAGATTACCCACCAAACCATTCCTTTCACGCTTTCTGTGTCTCCATCACATCAGGAGATAATCTCCCTATTAGTCATTCCTGAGGGAATTGATGAGGTCCTGTTGGGGATACCATGGCTTTGCTACCATTCTCCTCATATTGAGTGGTCCTCTGGGAGAATTTTGGGATGGAGTAAATCCTGCAAGGGTAGATGTCAGAGGGAGTGCGTTCAGGTTGCTACTACACAGGTACCCGCAGATCTTTCCTCTCTCCCCAAGCACTATTGGCCCTATGCAGACGTGTTCTCCAAAAGAGCTGCGGAGACCCTCCCCGGGGTCGAGTCTATCCGTTATCTCTCCCGGAGACGGAGGCAATGTCTCAGCACATCCAAGAGAATCTGGCAAGAGGATTCATTAGGAAGTCAGTGTCACCGGCAGGGGCAGGGTTCTTCTTCATACAGAAGAAGACTGGAGACTTACGTCCATGCATAGACTACAGGGGTCTTAACGCCATCACCGTTAAGAACAAGTACCCATTACACCTGATATCTGAGCTGTTTGATAGGCTACGGGGAGCGAGGGTATTTACAAAGTTAGATCTGCGGGGTGCCTACAACCTGATTCGCATCCGTGAGGGGGATGAATGGAAGACGGCTTTTAACACCAGGGATGGGCACTATGAATCTCTGGTGATGCCCTTTGGGCTCTGTAATGCCCCAGCCGTTTTCCAAGACTTTGTGAACGACATCTTCCGGGATATGCTCTCCACCTCGGTTGTAGTCTATCTGGATGATATTCTCATTTTCTCTCCAGATATTGACTCCCATCGGAGAGATGTTCGCAAAGTCTTCGACCTCTTACGGGCAAACTCCCTCTACGCCAAGTTGGAGAAGTGTGTGTTTGAGCAGGAGTCCTTGCCTTTCCTTGGTTATATCATCTCTGCCCAGGGTTTGGCTATGGATCCTGCCAAGCTACCGGCTGTAATGGACTGGCAGGAACCCCATTCTCTTAAAGCGGTGCAGCGCTTTATGGGGTTCATTAATTATTATCGCCAGTTCATTCCACACTTCTCAACTTTGGTAGCTCCCTTGGTTGCCCTCACCAAGAAGGGAGCAAATCCCAAGTTGTGGTCAGAGGAGGTCTCCGAAGCCTTTCTCTCGATCAAGTCACACTTCGCTAGCGCTCCCATCCTACATTGCCCCGATGTTGATAAGCCATTTATCTTGGAGGTGGATGCCTCATCCGTTGGTGCTGGAGCAGTCCTTTTCCAAAAGGATGCTCAAGGTCGGAAGCATCCTTGCTTCTTCTTCTCCAAGACCTTCACACCAGCGGAGAGGAATTATTCCATCGGGGACAGGGAGTTGCTGGCCATGAAGTTGGCTTTTTCGGAGTGGAGACATCTCATGGAGGGAGCTCGCTTTCCCTTACAAGTCTTCACTGACCACAAGAACTTGGTGTATCTGCAAACGGCCCAGCGGCTGAATTCTCGCCAGGCTAGATGGTCCCTGTTCTTCTCCCGGTTCCATTTTACTTTCCATTTCCTCTCCGGGGAGAAGAACGTTCGTGCTGACGCTCTCTCTCCCGCTCCGTAGTGTCATCGGAGGAGGAGGAGGAGGAGCCTCGGCTTATTGTCCCTTCTGAGAGCCTGAGAACTGTAGCTCCGGTTTCGCTAGAGTCTGTGCCCCCGGGCAAGACTTTCGTACCAGCTAACTTGCGACCGGAGGTTCTCTCTTGGGCTCACTCCTCCAGAGTGGGTGGGCATTTTGGGACCAAAAGGACATCTGAGCTTTTGGCGAGAACATACTGGTGGCCGCATATGGCCCGAGATTTCAGGGACTATATTCAGGCGTGTGTTTCCTGCGCCCAGAATCGGTCTCCTCGGCAACGGCCTGCTGGGTTGCTTTACCCTCTACCGGTGGCAGACAGGCTCTGGGAGATGGTCGGGATGGACTTATGTGGTGGGCTTACCCAAGTCGCGTGGCTGCTCCATTATTTGGGTTGTCACCGACCATTTCTCTAAGATGGTGCATTTGGTGCCGCTTCCTCGGTTACCTTCATCACGGGCCTTGGCGGTGTTGTTCATTAAGCACGTTTTCCGATTGCATGGTATGCCTGATAAGATTGTCAGTGATCGGGGTCCCCAGTTCGCGTCTCGGTTTTGGAGAGAGCTCTGCCGTTTACTCAGCATAGAGTTAAACCTCTCCTCTGCATACCATCCCGAGATGAATGGGTTGGTGGAGAGAACCAACCAGACTCTGGTGACATATTTGCGTCATTTCGTCTCTGCTAGGCAGGACGACTGGGCATCTTTGCTACCTTGGGCGGAATTTGCCTTGAACAACGCCGTAGCCGATTCCACTGGTCAGACTCCTTTTCTCCTTAATTACGGCCAGCATCCGCGTGTCCCTGTGCCCATGCCCGTGCCATCCACCGATTCTAGGGTGGCAGACTGGGCGGTGGAGGCACGTGACATCTGGGACCGCACACAGGATGCCATCCGGGCCTCCAAGGAGAGAATGAGGGTTTCGGCTGATACACACCGGCGCCCCGCTCCGGTCTTTGCTCCTGGCGACTTAGTGTGGCTCTCCGCCCGTAAAATCAGGCTGCGAGTTGAGTCCACTAAGTTTGCTCCTCGCTACATTGGCCCGTTTAATGTTCTGGAACAGGTCAACCCTGTGGTCTACCGTTTGGCTATTCCTCCACGCCTTGGTATCACTGATACTTTTCACGTTTCCCTCTTAAAGCCCGTTCGTTTGTCCCGGTTTTCTGAGTCATCTGCTGGGACATCGGGTTCATCCACGGATGAGTTTGAGGTGAATCCTATTGTGGGGTGCAAGTTGGTACGTGGCAAGAAATTTTATCTGGTGGACTGGAAGGGTCACGGCCCAGAGGATAGAACCTGGGAGCCTGTAGAGCACATTCGGGCTCCGCTGCTTATTGCAGCTTTTGAGCATAGTGAGGCTCAATGGGGGGGGCCCTAGGAGGGGGGGGTAATGTTAGGAGTCGAGTTTCCTCTGCTGCACAGGAGGAGTCTCGATCCGTGCCTGCTGCGGTCTCCCATTCTGCATCGGCCGCAGTGGGGTCTGCTCAGCGGAGGCGTCGCTCCCAGCGTCTTGCTGGGACTGATTCTGTGCAGAGGGTTACTACTGCCTTTTCTGGCTCTCCTGTTGTACCCTGCACTGATCTGCGGCGAGCAAGCTTCTCTGGGACTAAGTCCTTATTTTCACACACTGAGCATGCCCAGGGCAAGATCTCCCGTTGGAGATCAAGGGTCACATGCTCAGGTACTGCAGCACATTCCATTGGTCCTCCAGGAAGGTCCTGAAAGGGCAAAACTTCGGTAGCAGCTTCCTGTGCTGCAGCTATATAAACTGCGCATGACCGCACGGCCATGCGCTAGTATTGTCTTTGATATATGTGTGTGTGTAGATGGATGTATGTCGAAGGATGAAAGCTCCTAAATATCCCTCCCTAGTGTTGTTGACTGCTCGCGGATGATGGTAGCTATCTAGCGCCCGACTAGCCATCTGCACGTAACACACATCACAGCGTCCAGGTGCTGTGTCCGCCAGTGCGGCGCCGTGCGCTTCCTCTGCGCTTTCCTTACCCAAGCCTGGGTGGTTAGTGGCGTCCGTCTGTGCGGCACCGCACGCACTCTCGTGCCTTTATTTACTATTTCAATAGTGTCCTTACACACCCAGTTGCGGTGTTGTGCCAGCAGTGGTCTAAACGGACTTCAATCCTAGTTGGGGTTGTGTCCGCTGACTTATTGCTTGCGCTCTATGTGCGGTACTGCGGTCCTGTGACGCAACAGGATCGCTTCCTTCACGCAGGGTGAAGTTAACCCTTGCATGTATACTTATAGTACCGCCATATAGTCCGTCTTACTTAGCAGCAGGTACTTTCCTGCACGGTGGATCCCGGGTTGCGAACGCACCAATTCCATTTAATAAACTATATATTTGGTGCGTTCCGCCAACCCTAACAATGGGGGAGCATAGTCGGCAGTGAGTAGAGGCCAGGAAAACATGTACAGAGCGCATTGTATTGGCAAAAACATCCATTCTTGCTACTGAAGCTTGTCAATCGTAATTTAGCTTATAATAATTGTAAGGCATTTGAAATTGGGGGTCATTTGGCTAAAGTTGTGGGGGGTACGGCTGGTTCAAGCAATTAGTGGGCCAAGGACATCTGGACCACGTCACGGCAGTGGAGCAGGGAGAGGTAAGTATTTCAATGTTGCAAGTGCTGTGATCCTGAGCAAGCAGGGGGTGCCCACTCGTTGGCATTGGCACTGGCACAGGGCCCCTCAAAGTACAGCGGTGTGTTTGCACGGCGGGGGCGCCTCCCACGGGCAGCAACACTTTTGCATACTATGAGAGGCCCTGTGCTAGTAACGTCGCCAACAAGTATTCCTCCCCCCACCTGATGAAGGAACCTGCACCTTCATCTGCACCTTCCTCTTTGTCCCTGTGTAATGTGGTATGGTATGCGGGAAGGGGGACCTGACTTTCAGCAGGGTCACAATCTTGCAGTGTAGCGTGCATGGGGAATGTTGCGTTATGGGTCAATGTACCAGCAGACTCATCTATCACTGGCTGGGCAATGGGCAGGATGAGGGGGAAACAGATATGGGCCCAAAGAATAAAGTGGGCTAAATGCAGTTCAAAATTGGTAACAGGACTAACCAGGGGGCATTGCTTTGTTCAGTGGAGGACAACTGGAATGAGAGGCTGACACAGAGAGTAGGCCCAAATCAGTAAGTTTTCTAAATGCAGTTCAAAATTGGCAACAGTAGTAAACCGGCGGCACAGCTTTGTTCACTGGAGGAGAACAGCAAGGACAGCTGTATTGAGTGGCGCAGACAGACACAGGTAGTAGGCCTTAAACCAAAAATGTGGCTCAATGCAGTTTAAAAAAGGTTACAGGGGTACACAGGCAGCATTGCTATAGTCAGTGGAGGACAATTTCAATAGTGGACCGCAGACAGACTTTGTACGCCTACTATTAAAAAAAGGATGCTCTATGCAATTAAAAATAGGTTACAGGGGTCCACGGGCAGCAGTGGTGTGGTCAGTAGAGGAGTATTGGAAGGAGGGACCGCAGACAGGCGTAGTAGGCCTAACATAACAAAATTAGGCTGTAGGCACTTTAAAATTGGTTCCAGGGGTACACGGGCAGCAGTGGTGTGGTCAGCGGAGGACAATTTGAATTAGGGACTGCAGACAGACTTTGTAGGCTGTCCCCTGTGGACCATGCATCCAACACATTAACCCAGTGCGCCGTAATGGACACGTAACTTTTTGTGGACATGCCTACTAGTCCATGCGTCTCTTGTCAGGTGCACCTTTCTACTGTTTGATTGCCTGAGTGCTATGACAATGCAGACTTTTTCATGCCGGTGGAGGGCTGGGATGGCTTTTCTCGCAAAAGAAATGTCAACTGGGTAGCTTGAACCGTGGTGCAGCGTAGTTCATCTGGGCTTTCTAAATATAAAACAAAGAAAAAAAGTAGGCTCCATGCACTTTCACCTGGGTTTCAGGGGTACACGGCCAGCATTGGTCTGGTCAGTGGAGAACTATTGGAAGGAGGGACCGCAGACAGGCTTAGAAGGCCTAACATAATGAAATTGGGCTGTAGGCACTTTAAAATTGGTTCCAGGGGTACACGGGCAGCAGTAGACAGGTCAGTGGAGGCCTAGTGGAAGGAGTGACCGCAGACAGGCTTCGAAGGCCTAACATAATAAAATTGGGCTGTGGGCACTTTAAAATTGGTTTCAGGGGTACACGGGCAGCAGTAGACAGGTCAGTGGAGGCCTAGTGGAAGGAGGGACCGCAGACAGGCTTCGAAGGCCTAACATAATAAAATTGGGCTGTAGGCACTTTAAAATTGGTTCCAGGGATACACGGGCAGCAGTAGACAGGTCAGTGGAGGCCTAGTGGAAGGAGGGACCGCAGACAGGCATCGAACGCCTAACATAATAAAATTGGGCTGTAGGCACTTTAAAATTGGTTCCAGGGGTACACGGGCAGCAGTAGACAGGTCAGTGGAGGCCTAGTGGAAGGAGGGACCGCAGACAGGCTTCGAAGGCCTAACATAATAAAATTGGGCTGTGGGCACTTTAAAATTGGTTCCAGGGGTACACGGGCAGCAGTGGACAGGTCACTGGAGGCCTAGTGGAAGGAGGGACCGCAGACAGGCTTCGAAGGCCTAACATAATAAAATTGGGCTGTAGGCACTTTACAATTGGTTCCAGGGGTAAACGGGTAGCAGTAGACAGGTCAGTGGAGGCCTAGTGGAAGGAGGGACCGCAGACAGGCTTCGAAGGCCTAACATAATAAAATTGGGCTGTGGGCACTTTAAAATTGGTTCCAGGGGTACACGGGCAGCAGTAGACAGGTCAGTGGAGGCCTAGTGGAAGGAGGGACCGCAGACAGGCTTCGAAGGCCTAACATAATAAAATTGGGCTGCAGGCACTTTATAATTGGTTCCAGGGGAACACGGGTAGCAGTAGACAGGTCAGTGGAGGCCTAGTGGAAGGAGGGACTGCAGACAGGCTTCGAAGGCCTAACATAATAAAATTGGGCTGTGGGCACTTTAAAATTGGTTCCAGGGGTACACTGGCAGCAGTAGACAGGTCAGTGGAGGCCTAGTGGAAGGAGGGACCGCAGACAGGCTTCGAAGGCCTAACATAATAAAATTGGGCTGTAGGCACTTTAAAATTGGTTCCAGGGGTACACGGGCAGCAGTAGACAGGTCAGTGGAGGCCTAGTGGAAGGAGGGACCGCAGACAGGCATCGAACGCCTAACATAATAAAATTGGGCTGTAGGCACTTTAAAATTGGTTCCAGGGGTACACGGGCAGCAGTAGACAGGTCAGTGGAGGCCTAGTGGAAGGAGGGACCACAGACAAGCTTTGAAGGCCTAACATAATAAAATTGGGCTGTAGGCACTTTATAATTGGTTCCAGGGGTACACGGGTAGCAGTAGACAGGTCAGTGGAGGCCTAGTGGAAGGAGGGACCGCAGACAGGCTTCGAAGGCCTAACATAATAAAATTGGGCTGTGGGCACTTTAAAATTGGTTCTAGGGGTACACGGGCAGCAGTAGACAGGTCAGTGGAGGCCTAGTGGAAGGAGGGACCGCAGACAGGCTTCGAAGGCCTAACATAATAAAATTAGGCTGTGGGCACTTTAAAATTGGTTCCAGGGGTACACGGGCAGCATGTTATGACCCCAATGGCGAGGGTCTCAGAGGAACGTGGAAGTCTGCAAGATACAAAAATCCAGCTCATAGGGCAGTGGTAACTGGGTTGACCATATATCTACTCCTAACGCCAACACTAGAAGTAGCCGGGGGTCATACCTACGTTGATCCTAGATGACTCGCGCCAGCCGGAGAATCTAACTACCCCTAGTAGAGGAAAACAAAGACCTCTCTTGCCTCCAGAGAAAGGGACCCCAAAGCAGGATAGAAGCCCCCCACAAATAATAACGGTGAGGTAAGAGGAAATGACAAACACAGAAATGAACCAGGTTTAGCACAGAGAGGCCCGCTAACTAATAGCAGAATATAGAAAGGTAACTTATATGGTCAACAAAAAACCCTATCAAAAATCCACACTGGAAATTCAAGAACCCCCGAACCGTCTAACGGTCCGGGGGGAGAACACCAGCGCCCTAGAGCTTCCAGCAAAAGTCAGGATACAGATTAGGAACAAGCTGGACAAAAATACAAAACCAAAAACAAATAGCAAAAAGCAAAGTAAATGACTTAGCTGAATAACCGGACCAGGATCAGTAGACAAGAGCACAGCAGATTAGCTCTGATAACTACGTTGCCAGGCATAGAACTGAGTGTCCAGGGAGCTTATAAAGCAACGCCCCTAACTAACGACCCAGGTGCGGATAAAAGGAAAGACAGAAAAACCAGAGTCAAAAAAACTAGTAACCACTAGAGGGAGCCAAAAAGCAAATTCACAACAGTACCCCCCCCTTAGTGAGGGGTCACCGAACCCTCACCACGACCACCAGGGCGATCAGGATGAGCGGCATGAAAGGCACGAACTAAATCGGCCGCATGAACATCAGAGGCGACCACCCAGGAATTATCCTCCTGACCATAGCCCTTCCACTTGACCAGGTACTGAAGTCTTCGCCTGGAGAGGCGAGAATCCAAGATCTTCTCCACCACGTACTCCAACTCGCCCTCAACCAACACCGGAGCAGGAGGCTCAGCAGAAGGAACTACAGGCACAACGTACCGCCGCAACAAGGACCTATGAAATACATTGTGAATAGCAAACGACACAGGAAGATCCAGACGAAAAGATACAGGATTAAGGATTTCCAATATCTTGTAAGGACCAATAAAACGAGGTTTAAATTTGGGAGAGGAGACCTTCATAGGAACAAAGCGGGAAGAAAGCCATACCAAATCCCCAACGCGTAGTCGGGGACCCACACCGCGGCGGCGGTTGGCAAAGCGCTGAGCCCTCTCCTGTGACAACTTCAAGTTGTCCACCACATGATTCCAGATCCGCTGCAACCTATCCACCACAGAATCCACCCCAGGACAGTCAGAAGACTCCACATGACCTGAAGAAAAGCGAGGATGGAAACCAGAGTTGCAGAAAAAAGGCGAAACCAAGGTGGCGGAACTAGCCCGATTATTAAGGGCAAACTCAGCCAACGGCAAGAATGTCACCCAATCGTCCTGATCAGCAGAGACAAAACACCTCAAATAAGCCTCCAAAGTCTGATTGGTTCGCTCCGTCTGTCCATTAGTCTGAGGATGGAAAGCAGACGAAAACGACAAATCAATGCCCATCCTACTACAAAAGGATCGCCAGAACCTGGAAACGAACTGGGATCCTCTATCTGACACAATATTCTCAGGGATGCCGTGCAAACGAACCACGTTCTGGAAAAACACAGGAACCAGATCGGAAGAGGAAGGCAGCTTAGGCAAAGGAACCAAATGGACCATCTTGGAGAAGCGATCACATATCACCCAGATAACAGACATGCCCTGAGATAGCGGAAGATCAGAAATGAAATCCATGGAGATATGTGTCCAAGGTCTCTTCGGGACAGGCAAGGGCAAGAGCAACCCGCTGGCACGAGAACAGCAAGGCTTAGCTCTAGCACAAGTCCCACAGGACTGCACAAATGACCGCACATCCCTTGACAAAGAAGGCCACCAAAAGGACCTGGCCACCAGATCTCTGGTGCCAAAAATTCCCGGGTGACCTGCCAACACCGAGGAATGAACCTCGGAAATGACTCTGCTGGTCCACTTATCCGGAACAAACAGTCTGTCAGGTGGACAAGACTCAGGCCTATCAGCTTGAAATCTCTGCAACACACGTCGCAGATCCGGAGAAATAGCTGATAAGATAACTCCATCCTTAAGAATACCAACAGGATCAGCGACTCCAGGAGCATCAGGCACAAAGCTCCTAGAAAGAGCATCGGCCTTCACATTCTTTGAACCTGGTAAATACGAGACAACAAAATCAAAGCGGGAGAAAAACAATGACCAGCGGGCCTGTCTCGGATTAAGGCGTTTAGCAGACTCGAGATACATCAGATTTTTGTGATCAGTCAAGACCACCACACGATGCTTAGCACCCTCGAGCCAATGACGCCACTCCTCAAATGCCCACTTCATGGCCAACAACTCCCGATTGCCCACATCATAATTTCGCTCGGCAGGCGAAAACTTCCTAGAGAAAAAGGCACAAGGTTTCATAACAGAGCAACCAGGGCCTCTCTGCGACAAAACGGCCCCTGCTCCAATCTCCGAAGCATCCACCTCAACCTGAAAGGGAAGTGAGACATCGGGCTGGCACAAAACAGGCGCCGAAGTAAACCGGCGTTTCAACTCCTGGAAAGCCTCCACGGCAGCAGGAGCCCAGTTAGCTACATCGGAGCCCTTCTTGGTCATATCCGTCAAAGGTTTCACAATGCTAGAAAAATTAGCGATAAAACGACGGTAGAAGTTAGCGAAACCCAAGAACTTCTGAAGACTCTTAACTGACGAGGGCTGAGTCCAATCAAGAATAGCTCGGACCTTGACCGGGTCCATCTCCACAGCAGAAGGGGAAAAAATAAACCCCAAAAAGGGAACCTTCTGTACACCAAAGAGACACTTTGAGCCTTTGACAAACAAAGAATTTTCACGCAAAATTTTAAAGACCAACCTGACCTGCTCCACATGCGAGTCCCAATCATCAGAAAAAACCAAAATATCATCCAGATAAACGATCAAAAATTTATCCAGATACTTCCGGAAAATGTCATGCATAAAGGACTGAAAAACTGAAGGCGCATTGGAGAGCCCAAAAGGCATCACCAAGTACTCAAAATGACCTTCGGGCGTATTGAATGCGGTTTTCCATTCATCACCTTGCTTAATGCGCACAAGGTTGTACGCACCACGAAGGTCTATCTTGGTGAACCACTTGGCACCTTTAATTCGGGCAAACAAGTCAGACAACAGCGGCAGAGGATACTGAAATTTGACAGTGATCTTATTTAAAAGCCGATAATCAATACAAGGCCTCAAAGATCCGTCCTTTTTAGCCACAAAAAAGAATCCTGCACCAAGAGGGGAAGAAGACGGACGAATATGTCCTTTCTCCAAAGACTCCTTGATATACGAACGCATAGCGGTATGTTCAGGTACCGACAGATTAAAGAGTCTTCCCTTAGGAAATTTACTGCCTGGAATCAAATCTATAGCACAGTCACAGTCCCTATGAGGAGGCAATGCACTGGACCTGGACTCACTAAAGACATCCTGATAATCAGACAAATACTCCGGAACTTCCGAAGGCGTAGAAGAAGCAATAGACACAGGCAGGGTATCCCCATGAATACCACGACAGCCCCAACTAGAAACTGACATAGCCTTCCAGTCCAGGACGGGATTATGGGTCTGTAACCATGGCAGCCCTAAAACAACCAAATCATGCATTTTATGTAAAACAAGAAAACGTATCACCTCGCGGTGTTCAGGAGTCATGCACATGGTAACCTGTGTCCAATACTGCGGTTTATTTGCTGCCAATGGCGTAGCATCAATACCCCTAAGAGGAATAGGATTTTCTAATGGTTCAAGAGTAAAACCACAGCGCTTAGCAAATGACAGATCCATAAGACTCAGGGCAGCACCTGAATCTACAAACGCCATGACAGGATAAGACGACAGTGAGCAAATCAAAGTTACAGACAAAATAAATTTAGGTTGCAAATTTCCAGCGGTGACCGGACCAACAACCTTAGCTATACGTTTAGAGCATGCTGAGATAACATGTGTAGAATCACCACAGTAGTAGCACAAGCCATTCCGGCGTCTATGAATTTTCCGCTCATTTCTGGTCAGGATTCTATCACATTGCATTAAATCAGGTGTCTGTTCAGACAACACCATGAGGGAATTTGCGGTTTTTCTATCACATTGCACCGAATTAGGTGTCTGTTCAGACAACACCATGAGGGAATTTGCGGTCTTGCGCTCCCGCAATCGCCGGTCAATTTGAATAGCCAGTGCCATAGCATCATTCAGACCTGTGGGAATGGGAAAACCCACCATAACATCTTTAATGGCATCAGAAAGACCATTTCTAAAATTAGCGGCCAGTGCACACTCGTTCCAATGTGTCAGCACGGACCATTTCCGAAATTTTTGGCAATACACTTCAGCCTCGTCCTGCCCCTGAGACATAGCCAGCAGGGCCTTTTCTGCCTGAATCTCAAGATTGGGTTCCTCATAAAGTAAACCGAGCGCCAGAAAAAACGCATCAATATCAGCCAATGCCGGATCTCCTGGCGCCAGCGAAAAAGCCCAATCTTGAGGGTCACCCCGTAAGAACGAAATAACAATTTTTACTTGCTGAGCGGAGTCTCCAGATGAACAGGGTCTCAGGGACAAAAACAATTTACAATTATTCTTGAAATTCCTAAACTTAAACCTGTCTCCGGAAAACAGTTCAGGAATCGGTATCTTAGGTTCTGACCCAGGACTTCTGATAATATAATCTTGTATGCCCTGCACTCGAGTAGCCAGCTGGTCCACACTTGTAATCAAGGTCTGGACATTCATGTCTGCAGCAAGCAGAAGCCACTCTGAGGTAAAGGGGATGAAGAAAAAAAAAAAAAAAAAAAAAAAAAAAAAATGAGAGAGGAGAAAAAAAAAACTCAGAATCTTCTTTCTTATAATCCCTCTTTTGCAATGCATTAAACATTTAATATAGGCCTGGCAAACTGTTATGACCCCAATGGCGAGGGTCTCAGAGGAACGTGGAAGTCTGCAAGATACAAAAATCCAGCTCATAGGGCAGTGGTAACTGGGTTGACCATATATCTACTCCTAACGCCAACACTAGAAGTAGCCGGGGGTCATACCTACGTTGATCCTAGATGACTCGCGCCAGCCGGAGAATCTAACTACCCCTAGTAGAGGAAAACAAAGACCTCTCTTGCCTCCAGAGAAAGGGACCCCAAAGCAGGATAGAAGCCCCCCACAAATAATAACGGTGAGGTAAGAGGAAATGACAAACACAGAAATGAACCAGGTTTAGCACAGAGAGGCCCGCTAACTAATAGCAGAATATAGAAAGGTAACTTATATGGTCAACAAAAAACCCTATCAAAAATCCACACTGGAAATTCAAGAACCCCCGAACCGTCTAACGGTCCGGGGGGAGAACACCAGCGCCCTAGAGCTTCCAGCAAAAGTCAGGATACAGATTAGGAACAAGCTGGACAAAAATACAAAACCAAAAACAAATAGCAAAAAGCAAAGTAAATGACTTAGCTGAATAACCGGACCAGGATCAGTAGACAAGAGCACAGCAGATTAGCTCTGATAACTACGTTGCCAGGCATAGAACTGAGTGTCCAGGGAGCTTATAAAGCAACGCCCCTAACTAACGACCCAGGTGCGGATAAAAGGAAAGACAGAAAAACCAGAGTCAAAAAAACTAGTAACCACTAGAGGGAGCCAAAAAGCAAATTCACAACACAGCAGTAGACAGGTCAGTGGAGGCCTAGTGGAAGGAGGGACCGCAGACAGGCATCGAACGCCTAACATAATAAAATTGGGCTGTAGGCACTTTAAAATTGGTTCCAGGGGTACACGGCCAGCAGTAGACAGGTCAGTGGAGGCCTAGTGGAAGGAGGGACTGCAGACAGGCTTCGAAGGCCTAACATAATAAAATTGGGCTGTGGGCACTTTAAAATTGGTTCCAGGGGTACACGGGCAGCAGTAGACAGGTCAGTGGAGGCCTATTGGAAGGAGGGACCTGTTGTGAATTCTGTGGTCAAGCTCCCTCATGTGGTCATGAGTGGTACTTCGGCTGGTTCTGTCTATGAGCTTCCTCTGGTGGATGTGAGTGGGGCTGCGGCTTCTGAGTTCCCTTCCTCAGGTGACGAGGTTAAGTCATTAGGTGCTGCTCTATTTAACTCCACCTAGTTCTTTGTTCCTGGTCTCCATTCAATGTTCCAGTATTGGTCTTGCTCTCTCCTGGATCGTCTTGTGGCCTGTCTGCCCTGCATAAGCTAAGTTCTGCTTGTGTTACTTTTGTTTGCTATTTTTTCTGTCCAGCTTGCTATATTGGTTTTTCTTGCTTGCTGGAAGCTCTGGGACGCAGAGGGAGCACCTCCGTGCCGTTAGTCGGTACAGAGGGTCTTTTTGTGCCCTCTGCGTGGTTGTTTGTAGGTTTTTGTGCTGACCGCAAAGCTATCTTTACTGTCCTCGGTCTATTCAGTAAGTCGGGCCTCACTTTGCTAAAACCTATTTCATCTCTGTGTTTGTATTTTCATCTTTACTCACAGTCATTATATGTGGGGGGCTGCCTTTTCCTTTGGGGAATTTCTCTGAGGCAAGGTAGGCTTATTTTTCTATCTTCAGGGCTAGCTAGTTTCTCAGGCTGTGCCCGAGGCGCCTAGGTCTGGTCAGGAGCGCTCCACGTCTACCTCTAGTGTGGTGTGATAGGATTAGGGATTGCGGTCAGCAGAGTTCCAACATCTCAGAGCTTGTCCTATGTTATTAGTAACTATCAGGTCACTTTGTGTGCTCTTAACCACCAGGTCCATTGTTTTTCTGAATCACCAGTTCATAACAGTACTGGAGGCCCAAAGTACTAATGCTTCTCAATAGAGGGAAAAGAGAAGTTCTGAGACCATTTTTTTTTCTCTGCACTGTGTTTTGTCTTTCTTTTCCCCTAGACATTTGGGTGGTTCAGGACACAGGTGTAGTGATGGACATTAAAGGTCTGTCTTCTTGTGTGGATCATCTCACTGCAAGAGTACAAAATATTCAAGACTTTGTGGTTCAGAATTCTATGTTAGAACCAAGAATTCCTATTCCTGATTTGTTTTCTGGAGATAGAGCTAAGTTTCTGAGTTTTAAAAATAATTGTAAACTGTTTCTGGCTTTGAAACCCCGCTCCTCTGGTGACCCAGTTCAACAAGTTAAGATCATTATTTCTTTATTACGTGGCGATCCTCAAGACTGGGCATTTTCCCTTGTGCCAGGAGATCCTGCATTATGTAATATTGATGCGTTTTTTCTGGCGCTCGGATTGCTTTATGATGATTGATGAACCTAATTCAGTGGATCAGGCAGAGAAAAATTTGCTGGCTGTGTGTCAGGGTCAGGATGAGGTAGAGATATATTGTCAGAAGTTTAGGAAGTGGTCTGTGCTCACTCAATGGAATGAATGTGCGCTGGCAGCAATTTTCAGAAAGGGTCTCTCTGAAGCCCTTAAGGATGTCATGGTGGGATTTCCTATGCCTGCTGGTCTGAATGAGTCTATGTCTTTGGCCATTCAGATCGATCGACGCTTGCATGAGCGTAAAACTGTGCACCATTTGGCGGTATTACCTGAGCATAAACCTGAGCCTATGCAATGTGATAGGACTTTGACCAGAGCTGAACGGCAAGAACACAGACATCGGAATGGGCTGTGTTTTTACTGTGGTGATTCCACTCATGCTATCTCCGATTGTTCTAAGCGCACTAAGCGGTTCGCTAGGTCTGCCACCATTGGTACGGTACAGTCGAAATTTCTTTTGTCCGTTACTTTGATCTGCTCTTTGTCATCCTATTCTGTCATGGCATTTGTGGATTCAGGCGCTGCCCTGAATTTGATGGACTTGGAGTTTGCTAGGCGCTGTGGGTTTTTCTTGGAGCCCTTGCAGTATCCTATTCCATTGAGAGGAATTGATGCTACGCCTTTGGCCAAGAATAAGCCTCAATACTGGACCCAGCTGACCATGTGCATGGCTCCTGCGCATCAGGAGGATATTCGCTTTTTGGTGTTGCATAATCTGCATGATGTGGTCGTGTTGGGGTTGCCATGGCTACAAGTCCATAACCCAGTATTGGATTGGAAATCAATGTCTGTGTCCAGCTGGGGTTGTCAGGGGGTACATGGTGATGTTCCATTTCAGTCTATTTCGTCATCCGCCCCTTCTGAGGTCCCAGAGTTCTTGTCGGATTACCGGGATGTATTTGATGAGCCCAAGTCCAGGGCCCTACCTCCGCATAGAGATTGCGATTGTGCTATCGATTTGATTCCTGGTAGTAAGTTTCCTAAGGGTCGACTGTTTAATTTGTCTGTGCCTGAGCACGCCGCTATGCGGAGTTACGTAAAGGAATCCTTGGAGAAGGGGCATATTCGCCCGTCGTCGTCGCCATTGGGAGCAGGGTTCTTTTTTGTGGCCAAGAAGGATGGTTCGCTGAGACCTTGTATTGATTACCGCCTTCTTAATAAAATCACAGTCAAATTTCAGTACCCTTGCCGCTGCTGTCTGATTTGTTTGCTCGGATTAAGGGGGCTAGTTGGTTCACCAAGATAGATCTTCGCGGTGCGTATAATCTTGTGCGTATTAAACAGGGCGATGAATGGAAAACAGCATTTAATACGCCCGAGGACCATTTTGAGTACCTGGTTATGCCATTCGGGCTTTCTAATGCTCCATCAGTATTTCAGTCCTTTATGCATGACATCTTCCAAGAGTACATGGATAAATTCCTGATTGTATACTTGGATGATATTTTGGTCTTATCGGATGATTGGGAGTCTCACGTGAGGCAGGTTAGAATGGTGTTCCAGGTCCTGCGTGCGAATTCTTTGTTTGTGAAGGGGTCAAAGTGTCTCTTTGGTGTTCAGAAGGTTTCATTTTTGAGTTTCATTTTTTCCCCTTCTACTATCGAGATGGACCCTGTTAAAGTTCAGGCCATTTATGATTGGACTCAGCCGACATCTCTGAAGAGTCTGCAAAAGTTCCTGGGCTTTGCTAATTTTTATCGTCGCTTCATCAATAATTTTTCTAGTATTGCTAAACCGTTGACTGATTTAACCAAGAAGGGTGCTGATGTGGTCAATTGGTCTTCTGCTGCTGTTTTGAAAGCTTTTCAGGAGTTGAAGCGTCGTTTTTCTTCTGCCCCTGTGTTGTGCCAACCGGATGTTTCGCTCACGTTCCAGGTCGAGGTTGATGCTTCTGAGATTGGAGCAGGGGCTGTTTTGTCGCAAAGAAGTTCTGATGGCTCGGTTATGAAGCCATGTGCCTTCTTTTCCAGGAAGTTTTCGCCTGCTGAGCGTAATTATGATGTTGGCAATCGAGAGTTGCTGGCCATGAAGTGGGCATTCGAGGAGTGGCGTCATTGGCTTGAAGGAGCTAAGCATCGCGTGGTGGTCTTGACTGATCACAAGAACTTGACTTATCTTGAGTCTGCCAAACGGTTGAATCCTAGACAGGCTCGTTGGTCGCTGTTTTTCTCCCGTTTTGAATTTGTGGTTTTGTACCTTCCGGGCTCTAAAAATGTGAAGGCGGATGCCCTGTCTAGGAGTTTTGTGCCCGACTCTCCGGGTTTGCCTGAGCCGGCGGGTATTCTCAAAGAGGGGGTAATTTTGTCTGCCATCTCCCCTGATTTGCGGCGGGTGCTGCAAAAATTTCAGGCTAATAGACCTGACCGTTGCCCAGCGGAGAAATTGTTTGTCCCTGATAAATGGACGAGTAGAGTTATCTCTGAGGTTCATTGTTCGGTGTTGGCTGGTCATCCTGGAATCTTTGGTACCAGAGATTTGGTGGCTAGATCCTTTTGGTGGCCATCTCTGTCACGGGATGTGCGTTCGTTTGTGCAGTCCTGTGGGATTTGTGCTCGGGCTAAGCCCTGCTGTTCTCGTGCCAGTGGGTTGCTTTTGCCCTTGCCGGTCCCAAAGAGGCCCTGGACACATATCTCTATGGATTTTATTTCGGATCTCCCCATCTCTCAAAAGATGTCGGTCATTTGGGTGGTTTGTGATCGCTTCTCTAAGATGGTCCATTTGGTACCCTTGTCTAAATTGCCCTCCTCCTCTGATTTGGTGCCATTGTTTTTCCAGCATGTGGTTCGTTTACATGGCATTCCGGAGAACATCGTTTCTGACAGAGGTTCCCAGTTTGTTTCGAGGTTTTGGCGAGCCTTTTGTGCTAGGATGGGCATTGATTTGTCTTTGTCTGGATACTGTGGTGGATAGGTTGCAGCAGATTTGGACTCATGTAGTGGACAATTTGACATTGTCCCAGGAGAAGGCTCAACGTTTCGCTAACCGCAGGCGCTGTGTGGGTCCCCGACTTCGTGTTGGGGATTTGGTTTGGTTGTCGTCTCGTTATATTCCTATGAAAGTTTCCTCTCCTAAGTTTAAGCCTCGTTTCATTGGTCCGTAAAGGATTTCTGAGGTTCTTAATCCTGTGTCTTTTCGTTTGACCCTTCCAGCTTCTTTTTCCATCCATAATGTATTCCATAGGTCATTGTTGCGGAGATACGTGGCACCTGTGGTTCCATCCATTGATCCTCCTGCCCCGGTTTTGGTTGAGGGGGAGTTGGAGTATATAGTGGAGAAGATTTTGGATTCTCGCATTTCGAGACGGAAACTCCAGTACCTGGTTAAGTGGAAGGGTTATGGTCAGGAAGATAATTCCTGGGTCTTTGCCTCTGATGTTCATGCTGCTGATCTGGTTCGTGCCTTTCTGTTAGGGCTAGCGGAACGCACCAAATAATAAGACAGATAGAGTATGGTGCGTTCGCAGCCCGGGGTCCACCGTGCAGAGATGGAACCTGCTGCCAAGTAACGACGGACTATATGGCGGTACTCATAAGTATACACACGTGGGTTAAACTTCACCCAACGTGAAGGAAGCGATCCTGTTGCGTCACAGGACCGCGGTACCGCACATAGAGCGCGAGCAAGTAGTCAGCGAACTCAACCCCAACTAGGATTGAAGTCCGATTAGACCCTTGCTGGCATAACACCGCAACTGGGTGTGTAAGGAAATTAGATAACAATTTTAAGGCACAAGAGTGCATGCGGTGCCGCACTGACGAATGCCACTAACCACCCAGGCTTGGGTAAGGAAAGCACAGAGGAAGTGCACGGCGCCGAACTGGCGGTCACAGCAACTGGACGCTGTAATGTGTGATTAGTGCTGTAGGCTAAGTCGGGCGCTAGATAGCAACCATACACCTTCCGCGAACAGACATTCAATAGGGTAGGGGTATCCAAGGACGACTTGCACTCACAACATACACACATTAACAATTGTACACTAGCGCATGGCCGTTCGGTCATGCGCAGTTTATATAGTTGCAGCACAGGAAGTGGCCACAGAAACTTTGCCCTTCCAAGACCTGCCAAGAGGACCAATGGAATGTGCTGCAGAGCCTGAGCACATGACCCTCGATCTCCAATGGGAGATCTTGCCCTGGGCATGCTCAGTGTGTGCAGACAAGGACTTAGTCCCAGAGAAGTCCGCTCGCTGCTGACCAGCACTGACTTTAATGGCAGAAGCTGAAGAAGCAGCAGAAACTCTCTGTACAGTGTGAGACTGAGCAAGACGCTGGGACCGACGTCCCTGCTGAGCAGACTCCACTGCGGCTGGATAAGAATGGGAGACCGCAGCGGAAATGGCTCGAGATTCCCTCTGTGCAGAAGCGGGAACTCGAGACCGAACACCTTTCATTTGGCTCATCCTGGTCGGCCTGGGGGCTCTGGTGAGGGTTCGGTGACCCCTCCTCAAGGGGGGGGTACTGTTGTGAATTCTGTGGTCAAGCTCCCTCCTGTGGTCATGAGTGGTACTTCGGCTAGTTCTGTCTATGAGCTTCCTCTGGTGGATGTGAGTGGGGCTGCGGCTTCTGAGTTCCCTTCCTCAGGTGACGAGGTTAAGTCGTTAGGTGCTGCTCTATTTAACTCCACCTAGTTCTTTGTTCCTGGCCTCCAGTCAATGTTCCAGTATTGGTCTTGCTCTCTCCTGGATCGTCTTGTGGCCTGTCTGCCCTGCATAAGCTAAGTTCTGCTTGTGTTACTTTTGTTTGCTATTTTTTCTGTCCAGCTTGCTATATTGGTTTTTCTTGCTTGCTGGAAGCTCTGGGACGCAGGGGGAGCACCTCCGTGCCGTTAGTCGGTACGGAGGGTCTTTTTGCGCCCTCTGCGTGGTTGTTTGTAGGTTTTTGTGCTGACCGCAAAGCTATCTTTACTATCCTCGTTCTATTCAGTAAGTCGGGCCTCACTTTGCTAAAACCTATTTCATCTCTGTGTTTGTATTTTCATCTTTACTCACAGTCATTATATGTGGGGGGCTGCCTTTTCCTTTGGGGAATTTCTCTGAGGAAAGGTAGGCTTATTTTTCTATCTTCAGGGCTAGCTAGTTTCTCAGGCTGTGCCCGAGGCGCCTAGGTCTGGTCAGGAGCACTCCACGGCTACCTCTAGTGTGGTGTGATAGGATTAGGTATTGCGGTCAGCAGAGTTCCCACGTCTCAGAGCTCATCCTATGTTATTAGTAACTATCAGGTCACTTTGTGTGCTCTTAACCACCAGGTCCATTGTGTTTCTGAATCACCAGTTCATAACAGGGACCGCAGACAGGCTTCGAAGGCCTAACATAATAAAATTGGGCTGTAGGCACTTTAAAATTGGTTCCAGGGGTACACGGGCAGCAGTAGACAGGTCACTGGAGGCCTAGTGGAAGGAGGGACCGCAGACAGGCTTCGAAGGCATAACATAATAAAATTGGGCTGTAGACACTTTGAATTCTCTTGCAGGGGTACACAGGCAGCATTGGTGTTGTCAGCGGAGGCCGATTGTAACGAGTGTCTGCCAGTTAGTAGTCCCAAACAATAAATACATGTTAATGTCTCGCATTACAACAAAACGAAAACACAAAAGGGTGCAATCATTAGGTACAGGGGTGTGCTCCTCTGCGTAGTTTCAGACCTAGTAATTTGGCACAAAGTATTTCCTTGGGTAAATATAGGACACTGCCCCTGACTATGTTAAGTACCATCATACATGTCAACACAATGGTATTGTCAGTGACAGGAATTTACGGATGTCAGCGCATAGACTAAACATTGGTGGAACTGTGAGAGATAATTGTGCAAGTGGTAGAGCAATGTTTGAGCTGGGGGTACAGGCCCAGGGCGCCTCATGTTACAACAGTGTGTCTGACATTGGGTGCGCACCACCACCGCCAGAGAAACTTTATTGTACTATGAGGGACCCAGTGGCAGTGCCGTCGACCAAAAGTGGTCACACCCACCTCTTCAGACAAACAGCACTCTAACGGTTGCTTGCGCCAAGTGGCGATACCACGGCCCCGTGTGGGGAGTTTGGCCATTTAGGGAGGTGTAAACATGTCATATGCTGGACAATCAGCTGCTGCAAATTACGAGATTGGTAAAGTCATTCAGAGTAGTCCACAGGCAATACCTTTTCATAGGAAAGCTAGGTGTCGGCCGGGCAAGGTGGGGCAAAAGAATTCGAAATCCAGTTGTGTTTCATTTTAATGAAGGTTAGATCATCAACATTTTGGGTAGCCAGACGAGTCCTTTTTTCGGTTAATATTGAACCTGCAGCACTGAATACTCTTTCTGATAGGACACTAGCTGCCGGGCAAGCAAGCTCCTGCAATGCATATTCTGCCAATTCTGGCCAGGTGTCTAATTTGGATGCCCAGTAATCAAATGGGAATGACGGTTGAGGTAGAACATCGATAAGGGATGAAAAATAGTTAGTAACCATACTGGACAAATGTTGTCTCCTGTCACTTTGAATTGATGCAGCAGTACCTGTCCTGTCTGCGGTCATAGCAAAATCACTCCACAACCTGGTCAGAAAACCCCTCTGTCCAATGCCACTTCTGATTTCTGCACCTCTAACATTTCTGGTCTGCTGCCCCCTGCAGCTCGTGTGAGAACGATCACGGGCGCTCTGTGCTGGGAATGCCTGAAGCAAACGGTCAACAAGAGTTGATTGTTTGGTTGCTAATATTTGTTCCAAGTTCTCATGTGGCATAATATTTTGCAATTTGCCTTTATAGCGAGTATCAAGGAGGCCGGCCAACCAGTAATCGTCATCGTTCATCATTTTCGTAATGCGTGTGTCCCTTTTGAGGATACGTAAGGCATAATCCGCCATGTGTGCCAAAGTTCCAGTTGTCAAATCTGCGGTTGTGCTTGGTTGAGGGGCAGTTTCAGGCAAATCTACGTCACTTGTGTCCCTCAAAAAACCAGAACCCGGCCTTGCCACGCCACCAATTTCCAGTGGCCCCGGAGAAGCTTCCTCATTAAAAAAAATACTCATCCTCATCATCCTCCTCGTCCTCCTCCTCCTGTTCGCCCGCTACCTCGTCCTGTACACTGCCCTGACCAGACAATGGCTGACTGTCATCAAGGCTTTCCTCTTCCTCGGCTGCAGATGCCTGCTTCTTTATGTGCGTCAAACTTTGCATCAGCAGACGCATTAGGGGGATGCTCATGCTTATTATGGCGTTGTCTGCACTAACCAGCCGTGTGCATTCCTCAAAACACTGAAGGACTTGACACATGTCTTGTATCTTCGACCACTGCACACCTGACAACTCCATGTCTGCCATCCTACTGCCTGCCCGTGTATGTGTATCCTCCCACAAAAACATAACAGCCCGCCTCTGTTCGCACAGTCTCTGAAGCATGTGCAGTGTTGAGTTCCACTTTGTTGCAACGTCTATGATTAGGCGATGTTGGGGAAGGTTCAAAGACCGCTGATAGGTCTGCATATGGCTGGAGTGTACGGGCGAACGGCGGATATGTGAGCAAAGTCCGCGCACTTTGAGGAGCAGGTCGGATAACCCCGGATTACTTTTCAGGAAGCACTGCACCACCAGGTTTAAGGTGTGAGCCAGGCAAGGAATGTGTTTCAGTTGGGAAAGGGAGATGGCAGGTATGAAATTCATTCCGTTATCACTCACTACCTTGCCTGCCTCAAGATCTACTGTGCCCAGCCACGACTGCGTTTCTCTCTGCAAGAACTCGGACAGAGTTTGTCTGTTGTTGCCCAAACACTTCATTGCCAATACAGCCTGCTGAGGCTTGCCAGTAGCTGGCCCATAATGGGACAACTGGTGTGCAACAGTGGCAGCTGCGGATGGAGTGGTTGGGCGACTGCGGTCTGTGGACGAGCTCTCGCTTCTGCAGAAGGACGAGGAGGAGGGGGTGTGAACACCTACAGCCAACTGTTTCCTAGACCGTGGGCTAGGCTGAACTGTCCCGAAATTGATGTCCCCTGTGGACCCTGCATCCACCACATTCACCCAGTGTGCCATGATGGACACGTAACGTCCCTGGCCATGCCTACTGGTCCATGCATCTGTTGTCAGGTGCACCTTTGTACTCACAGATTGCCTGAGTGCATGGACGATGCGCTCTTTAACATGCTGGTGGAGGGCTGGGATGGCTTTTCTCGAAAAGAAGTGTCGACTGGGTAGCTCGTAGCGTGGTTCAGCGTAGTCCATCAGGGCTTTGAAAGCTTCGCTTTCAACTAACCGGTAGGGCATCATCTCTAACGAGATTAGTCTAGCTATGTGGGCGTTCAAACCCTGTGTACGCGGATGCGAGGATAAGTACTTCATTTTTCTACCCAGAGTCTAATGTAGGGTGAGCTGGACTGGAGAGCTGGAGATCGTGGAACTAGCGGGTGTGCTGGTGGACATGGCAGAATGAGAGACGGTTGGAGACGGTATTGTTTCCGCCGGTGCCCTAGATGCAGTGTTTCCTACTACGAAACTGGTGATTCCCTGACCCTGACTGCTTTGGCCTGGCATAGAAACCTGCACAGATACTGCAGGTGGTGCGGAAAATGGTGGCCTTACAGTGATGGCAGGGATGTAGCGTTGCTGACTAGCTTCATTGGCCGAGGGTGCTACAACCTTAAGGGACGTTTGGTAGTTAGTCCAGGCTTGCAAATGCATGGTGGTTAAATGTCTATGCATGCAACTTGTATTTAGACTTTTCAGGTAGTTGAACATTTTTGACAGATGACTTTGCGCTGATCAATTGGATGTTGTTTAAAAATATGCCAGACTGCACTCTTTCGAGCCTCGGATCCTTTTTCAGGCATTGCAGACTGAGCTTTAACGGGATGGCCACGCTGTCCTCCAACAGGTTTTGGCTTTGCCACGCGTTTTGTCCCATCTACGGGCCCAGCAGATGGAACCTGTTGCGATGTTGATGCCTGCTGCGGCCCCTCCTCCTCCGCTTCAGAACTACTGCCGCCTGCACCCTGTTCCCCCAATGGCTGCCAATCGGGGTCAACAACTGGGTCATCTATAACCAACTTTTCTAGCTCGTGCGCAACTTCGTCTGTGTCACCGTGTAAGTCGGTGGTAGAGCGTTCGTGACGGGACAACATAGTCTCATCAGGGTCTGATTCTGGATCAGTACCCTGCGAGGGCAATGTTGTGGTCTGAGTCAAAGGACCAGCATAGTAGTCTGGCTGTGGCTGTGCATCAGTGCACTCCATGTCAGATTCAACTTGTAATGGGCATGGCATGTTAACTGTTTCACTTTCTAAGCCAGGGACGGTATGTGTAAAGAGCTCCATGGAGTAACCCGTTGTGTCGCCTGCTGCATCCTTCTCTGTTGTTGTTTTTGCTGAAGAGGACAAGTAAGCGACTTGTCCCTGACCGTGAACATCCACTAACGACGCGCTGCTTTGACATTTACCAGTTTCAAAAGAGGAGGCAAAAGAGCTAGAGGCTGAGTCTGCAAGGTAAGCCAAAACTTGCTCTTGCTGCTCCGGCTTTAAAAGCGGTTTCCTACTCCCAGAAAAGGGAGCGTTCGAGGCCTTCTGTAGCCAGACGACGAACCTGGCTCCACAGCTCCAGGCTTAGGTGCAATATTTCTTTTCCCACGACCACCTGATGCTCCACTACCACTACCATCATTACCAGCTGACAATGAACGCCCACGGCCACGACCTCTTCCACCAGACTTCCTCATTGTTTTAAAAACGTAACCAAAGTAACGGTATTTGTTGCTGTCAAACAACTTACACGGTGAGCTATAACTTCAGTATGATTTAGATATCCCTTTACAGGTGGGTGAGACCGCAAGGAAAATCAGGCACAATGTTACACACTCTGTTTTCGGTGGCACCAAATGAGAGAGATGCCACACACGCAGGACTGTCACTCAAGCACAAATGTCAATATTAATCTCCCACTTTTCTTTTTTATTTTTTCAGGGAGAATTTAGAAACCAAATAAAAAAAAAATAGGCTTTCTATGGCCCACTATTTGAGAGAGAGAGATGGCACACCCAGGATTCAGGAGTGACACACAAGCAGAAAGGCCAATATTAATCTCCCACTGATTTTTTTTTATTTTTTCAGGGAGAATTTAGAAACCAAATTAAAAAAATGATTTTTTTTCAGGGAGAATTTAGAAACCAAATAAAAAAAATTGATTTTTTTCAGGGAGAATTTAGAAACCAAATAAAAAAAAAGGCTTTCTATGGCCCACTATTTGAGAGAGAGAGAGATGGCACACCCAGGAGTCAAGACTGGCACACAAGCAGAAAGGCCAATATTAATCTCCCACTGTTTTTTTTTTTTCAGTGAAAATTTAGAAAACAAATAAAAAAAAAAATAGGCTTTCTATGGCCCACTATTTGAGAGAGAGAGATGGCACACCCAGGAGTCAGGAGTGGCACACAAGCAGAAAGGCCAATATTAATCTCCCACTGATTTTTTTTTATTTTATCAGGGAGACTTTAGAAACCAAATAAAAAAAAATGATTTTGTCAGGGAGAATTTAGAAACCAAAAAAAAAAAAAAAGGCTTTCTATGGCCCACTATTTGAGAGAGAGAGATGGCACACCCAGGAGTCAAGACTGGCACACAAGCAGAAAGGCCAATATTAATGTCCCACTGATTTTTTTGGATTTTTTCAGTGAGAATTTAGAAAACAAATAAAAAAAATATAGGCTTTCTATGGCCCACTTTTTGAGAGAGAGAGATGGCACACCCAGGAGTCAAGACTGGCACACAATCAGAAAGGCCAATATTAATCTCCCACTGTTTTTTTTTTATTTTTTCAGGGAGAATTTAGAAACCAAATAAAAAAAAATGATTTTTTCTTGGAGAATTTAGAAACCAAATTAAAAAAAAAAAAATAGGCTTTCTATGGCCCACTATTTGAGAGAGAGATGGCACACTCAGGAGTCAGGAGTGGCACACAAGCAGAAAGGTCAATATTAATCTCCCAGTGTTTTTTTTTATTTTTTCAGTGAGAATTTAGAAAACAAATAAAAAAAAAATAGGCTTTCTATGGCCCACTATTTGAGAGAGAGAGATGGCACACCCAGGAGTCAGGACTGGCACACAAGCAGAAAGGCCAATATTAATCTCCCACGGTTTTTTGTTATTTTTTCAGGGAGAATTTAGAAACCAAATTTAAAAAAAAAAAGCTTTCTATGGCCCACTATTTGAGAGAGAGATGGCACACTCAGGACTGGCACACAAGCCCAAAGGCCAATATTAATCTCCCACTGTTTTTTTTTCAGGGAGAATTTATAACCCCCCCAAAAAACAACAGAAAAATAAAAAGGCTTTCTATGGCCCACTATGTGAGAGAGATGGCACACACAGGGATGGCACTCTAGCAGAAATGCCAATCTTAATCTCCCACAACTTATTTTTTTAGGGAGAATTAAAAAAAAATAAATAACAGGGACTGTCCTACAATTACTATCTCCCTGCAGTAATCTCAGCCACGTAGGGCAGGCAGCAATAAGGAGTGGACTGATGCACAAATTAAATCAAAAGTGTGGACAAACAAACAAGATAGCTGTGCAGAAAGGAAGGAACAACAGGATTTTTGCTTTGAAAAAGCAGTTGGTTTGCACAGCGGCGTACACACAGCAATGCAGCTATCAGGGAGCCTTCTAGGGCAGCCCAATGAGCTACAGCGCTGAGGAAAAAAAAATGTAGCTTCCACTGTCCCTGCAAACAAAAGGTGGTGTTGGACAGTGGAAATCGCTACAGCACAAGTGGTTTGGTGGTTAATGGACCCTGCCTAACGCTATCCCTGCTTCTGACGAAGCGGCAGCAACCTCTCCCTAGGCTCAGATCAGCAGCAGTAAGATGGCGGTCGGCGGGAACGCCTCTTTATAGCCCCTGTGATGCCGCAGACAGCAAGCCAATCACTGCAATGCCCTTCTCTAAGATGGTGGGGACCAGGACCTATGTCATCACGCTGCCCACACTCTGCGTCCACCTTCATTGGCTGAGAAATGGTGCTTTTCGCGTCATTGAAACGCGACTTTGGCGCGAAAGTCGCGTACCGCATGGCCGACCCCACACAGGGGTCGGGTTGGGTTTCATGAAACCCGACTTAGCCAAAAGTCGGCGACTTTTGAAAATGAACGATCCGTTTCGCTCAACCCTAGCGGAGATATGTGGTGCCTGTTGTTTCATCTGTTGATCCTCCTGCCCCGGTGTTGGTTGAGGGGGAGTTGGAATATGTGGTTGAGAAAATTTTGGATTCTCGTTTTTCAAGGCGGAAGCTTCAGTATCTTGTCAAGTGGAAGGGTTATGGCCAGGAGGATAATTCCTGGGTTGTTGCCTCCGATGTTCATGCCGCCGATTTGGTTCGTGCTTTTCACTTGGCTCGTCCTGATCGGCCTGGGGGCTCTGGTGAGGGTTCGGTGACCCCTCCTTAAGGGGGGGTATTGTTGTGAATTCCGCTTTTGGGCTCCCTCCGGTGGTTGTAAGTAGTATTTTTGTGAGTTCTGCTTTTGGGCTCCCTCCTGTGGTTTTGAGTGGTATGGCTGCTTCTTGGATTTAGCTTCTGCAGCTGTTTTCACTGATCGTCTTTCGGGCTCGGCTATATTACTCTGGCCTTAGCCCTCATTCAATGTCAGTTGTCAATTGTTCCAGCCTGGAGTCATTGCTCTTTGGATTTTCCTGACACTTTGACCAGTTCTGCAAAGCTAAGTCCTTGCTTGTCCTTTGCAGTTTACTTATTGTGGACTTTGTTGTTCAGTACTGTCTTTGTTTTTGCTCATTTGTCCAGCTTATCAGTATGGATCTATTCAGCTAAGCTGGAAGCTCTGGGCAGCAGAGTTTGCCCTCCACACCTTTAGTTAGGTGTGGAGTTTTTTACATTTCTCTGCGGTGGACTTTTTCTAGGTGACCGCACAGTGCTCTTTCCTGTACTATTCCTATCTAGCTAGAAGTGGCCTCCTGTGCTAAATCTTGTTTCATACTACGTATATCATTTCCTTCTCCTCTCACAGTCATTACATGTGGGGGGCTAATCTATCCTTTGGGGATTTTCTCTGAGGCAAGATAGTTTTCCTGCATCTATCTTTAGGGGTAGTTAGCTCTTAGGCTGTGACAAGATGCCTAGAGAGTGTTAGGAGCATTCCACGGCTGCTTCTAGTGTTGTGTTGAGCTTAGGGATGGCGGTCAGTATAGTTACCACCTGCTCAGAGCTAGTCACATGTCGCTCCTTAATCACCAGACCATAACTGTTGTGAATTCTGTTGTCGAACTCCCTCCTGTGGTCGTGAATGGTACTTCGGCGAGTTCTGTCTATGGGCTCCCTCTGGTGGCTATGAGTGAAGCTGCTGCTTCTGAGGTTCCTTACACAGTTGACGTGGTTTATCCTTTGGTTGGCTTCTCTATTTAACTCCACTCAGATCGTTACTCCCTGCCAGCTGTCAATGTTTTAGCATTGGTTCAGTTCGCTCCTGGATCTGCCTGGTGACCTGTCTTCTCCTGCAGAAGCTAAGTTCCTTATTGTTATTTTTGCTCATTGTTTCTTTGTCCAGCTGGTTATCCTGATTTTGTCTAGCTAGCTGGAAGCTCTGGGATGCAGAGTGGCACCCCCCGCACCATGAGTCGGTGCGGAGGACCCTTTTGCACACTCTGCGTGGTCTTTTGTAGGTTTTTGTGCTGACCGCAAAGATTCCTTTCCTATCCTCTGTCTATTTAGTAAGTCTGGCCTCCCTTTGCTGAAACCTATTTCATTTCTGCGTTTGTGACTTTCATCTTTACTCACAGTCATTATATGTGGGGGGCTGCCTATTCCTTTGGGGAATTTCTCTGAGGCAAGGTAGGCTTTATTTTCTTCTCTAGGGCTAGCTAGCTCTGAGGCTGTGACGAGGCGCCTAGGGAGCGTCAGGAGCGCTCCACGGCTATTTTTAGTGTGTGCGATAGGATTAGGGCTTGCGGTCAGCAGAGCTCCCACATCCCAGAGCTTGTCCTGTATGAGTTTAACTATCAGGTCGGGTGCTCCTAACCACCAGGTCATAACAGTACAGCTGGTCCAAAGTATTAATGCATCTCAATAGAGGGATAAGAGGACTTCTGAGACCATTTTTTTTCTTTGCACTGTGTTTTGTCTTTCTTTTCCCCTAGACCTTTGGGTGGTTCAGGACACAGGTGTAGAGATGGACATTCAGGGTCTATCCTCTTGTGTGGATCATCTCACTGCAAGGGTACAAAACATTCAAGATTTTGTGATTCAGAATCCTATGTTAGAGCCTAGAATTCCTATTCCTGATTTATTTTCTGGGGATAGGTCTAGATTTTTGAATTTCAAAAATAATTGTAAACTGTTTCTAGCTTTGAAACCCCGCTCCTCTGGTGACCCCGTTCAACAAGTAAAAATCATAATTTCTTTGTTGCGTGGTGACCCTCAAGACTGGGCATTTTCCCTTGCACCAGGAGATCCTGCATTGTGAGATGTTGATGCGTTTTTTCTGGCGCTTGGATTGCTTTATGATGAACCAAATTCAGTGGATCAGGCAGAGAAAATCTTGCTGGCTTTGTGTCAGGGTCAGGATGAAGCGGAGGTGTACTGTCAGAAGTTTAGAAAGTGGTCTTTGCTTACTCAGTGGAATGAATGTGCCCTGGCGGCAATTTTCAGAAAGGGTCTTTCTGAAGCCCTTAACTATGTCATGGTGGGATTTCCCACGCCTGCTGGTCTGAATGAGTCTATGTCCTTGGCCATTCAGATCGATCAGCGCATGTGTGAGCGCAAAGCTGTGCACCGTCTGGCGGTGTTCTCTGAGCATAGGCCTGAGCCTGTGCAATGTGATAGGACTTTGACTAGAGTTGAACACAGACGTCGGAATGGGTGGTGTTTTTACTGTGGTGAATCCACTCATGCTATCTCCGATTGTCCTAAGCGCACTGAGCGGTTCGCTAGGTCTGCCACCATTGGTACGGTACAGTCTAAATTTCTTTTGTCCTTTACTCTGATTTGCTCTCTGTTGTCCTATTCTGTAATGGCATTTGTGGATTCAGGCGCTGCCCTGAATTTGATGGACTTGGAGTTTGCCAGGCGCTGTGGTTTTTTCTTGGAGCGCTTGCAGTATCCTATTCCATTGAGAGGAATTGATGCTACGCCTTTGGCCAAGAATAAGCCTCAGTACTGGACTCAATTGACCATGTGCATGGCTCCTGCACATCAGGAGGATATTCGCTTTTTAGTTTTGCATAATCTGCATGATGTGGTCGTTTTGGGGTTGCCATGGCTACAGGTCCATAATCCAGTGTTGGATTGGAAATCTATGTCTGTGTCCAGCTGGGGTTGTCAGGGGGTACATGGTGATGTTCCATTGCTGTCAATTTCGCCTTCCACTCCTTCTGAAGTCCCTGAGTTTTTATCAGATTACCGGGATGTATTTGAAGAGCCCAAATCTGGTGCCCTACCTCCTCATAGGAATTGCGACTGTGCTATTAATTTGATTCCTGGTAGTAAGTTTCCTAAGGGCCGTCTGTTTAATTTATCTGTGCCAGAGCACGCCGCTATGCGGAGTTATATAAAGGAATCCTTGGAGAAGGGTCACATTCGTCCGTCGTCATCACCGTTGGGAGCAGGGTTCTTTTTTGTGGCCAAGAAGGATGGTTCTTTGAGACCTTGTATTGATTACCGCCTTCTTAATAAGATCACAGTCAAATTTCAGTATCCTTTGCTGCTGCTGTCTGATTTATTTGCTCGGATTAAGGGGGCTAGTTGGTTCACCAAGATAGATCTTCGTGGTGCGTATAATCTTGTGCGAATTAAACAGGGTGATGAATGGAAAACAGCATTTAATACGCCCGAGGGCCATTTTGAGTACTTGGTTATGCCATTCGGGCTTTCTAATGCTCCATCTGTGTTTCAGTCCTTTATGCATGACATCTTCCGAGAGTACCTGGATAGATTTATGATTGTATATTTGGATGACATTTTGGTCTTTTCGGATGATTGGGAGTCTCATGTGAAGCAGGTCAGAATGGTGTTCCAGGTCCTTCGTGCGAATTCCTTGTTTGTGAAGGGGTCAAAGTGTCTATTTGGAGTTCAGAAGGTTTCATTTTTGGGTTTCATTTTTTCCCCTTCTACTATCGAGATGGACCCTGTTAAAGTTCAGGCCATTTACGATTGGACTCAGCCGACATCTGTGAAGAGCTTGCAGAAGTTTCTGGGCTTTGCTAATTTTTATCGTCGCTTCATCGCTAACTTTTCCAGTATTGCTAAACCGTTGACTGATTTGACCAAGAAAGGTGCTGATGTGGTCAATTGGTCCTCTGCGGCTGTAGCGGCTTTTCAGGAGTTGAAGCGTCGTTTTGCTTCTGCCCTTGTGTTGTGCCAGCCAGATGTTTCGCTCCCTTTTCAGGTGGAGGTTGATGCTTCTGAAATTGGAGCAGGGGCTGTTTTGTCGCAAAGAAGTTCTGATGGCTCGGTGATGAAACCCTGTGCCTTCTTTTCTAGAAAATTCTCGCCTGCTGAGCGCAATTATGATGTGGGCAATTGGGAGTTGTTAGCCATGAAGTGGGCATTCGAGGAGTGGCGACATTGGCTTGAAGGAGCTAAACATCGCGTGGTGGTCTTGACGAATCACAAGAATTTGACTTATCTCGAGTCTGCCAAACGGTTGAATCCTAGACAGGCTCGATGGTCGCTCTTTTTCTCCCATTTTGATTTTGTGGTTTCATACCTTCCGGGATCTAAGAATGTGAAGGCTGATGCCCTGTCAAGGAGTTTTGTGCCTGACTCTCCGAGTGTTCCGGTATTCTTAAAGAAGGGGTAATTTTGTCTGCCATTTCCCCTGATTTGCGGCGTGTGCTGCAAAAGTTTCAGGCTGATAGACCTGACCATTGTCCTACGGAGAAACTGTTTGTCCCTGATAGATGGACTGATAGAGTTATCTCGGAGATTCATTGTTCAGTATTGGCTGGTTTGGAATCTTTGGTACCAGAGATTTGGTGGCTAGATCTTTTTGGTGGCCTTCTTTGTCACGGGATGTGCGTTCTTTTGTGCAGTCCTGTGGGATTTGTGCTCGGACTAAGTCCTGCTGTTCTCGTGCCAGTGGGTTGCTTTTGCCCTTGCCGATTCCGAAGAGGCCCTGGACGCATATTTCCATGGATTTTATTTCTGATCTCCTTGTTTCTCAAAAGATGTCGGTCATTTGGGTGGTTTGTGATCGCTTCTCTAAGATGGTCCATTTGGTACCCTTATCTAAACGGCCTTCCTCCTCTGATTTGGTGCCATTGTTTTTCCAGCATGTGGTTCGTTTGCATGGCATTCCGGAGAACATCGTCTCGGACAGAGGTTCCCAGTTTGTTTCGAGGTTTTGGCGGTCCTTTTGCGCTAAGATGGGCATTGATTTGTCTTTTTCTTCGGCTTTCCATCCTCAGACTAATGGCCAAACCGAATGAACTAATCAGACTTTGGAGATATATCTGAGATGCTTTCTTTCTGCTGATCAGGATGATTGGGTGTCCTTCTTGCCTTTGGCTGTTGTGAATTCTGTTGTCGAACTCCCTCCTGTGGTCATGAATGGTACTTCGGCGAGTTCTGTCTATGGGCTCCCTCTGGTGGCTATGAGTGAAGCTGCTGCTTCTGAGGTTCCTTACACAGGTGACGTGGTTTATCCTTTGGTTGGCTTCTCTATTTAACTCCACTCAGATCGTTACTCCATGCCAGTTGTCAATGTTTTAGCATTGGTTCAGTTCGCTCCTGGATCTGCCTGGTGACCTGTCTTCTCCTGCAGAAGCTAAGTTCCTTATTGTTATTTTTGCTCATTGTTTCTTTGTCCAGCTGGTTATCTTGATTTTGTCTTGCTAGCTGGAAGCTCTGGGATGCAGAGTGGCACCCCCCGCACCGTGAGTCGGTGCGGAGGACCCTTTTGCACACTCTGCGTGGTCTTTTGTAGGTTTTTGTGCTGACCGCAAAGATTCCTTTCCTATCCTCTGTCTATTTAGTAAGTCTGGCCTCCCTTTGCTGAAACCTATTTCATTTCTGCGTTTGTGACTTTCATCTTTACTCACAGTCATTATATGTGGGGGGCTGCCTATTCCTTTGGGGAATTTCTCTGAGGCAAGGTAGGCTTTATTTTCTTCTCTAGGGCTAGCTGGCTCTGAGGCTGTGACGAGGCGCCTAGGGAGCGTCAGGAGCGCTCCACGGCTATTTTTAGTGTGTGCGATAGGATTAGGGCTTGCGGTCAGCAGAGCTCCCACATCCCAGAGCTCGTCCTGTATGAGTTTAACTATCAGGTCGGGTGCTCCTAACCACCAGGTCATAACACATAACATAACGGCTAGCCATCCGGGTTCCAGTACTGTCAGCTGGTTCTCGGCATGGTCTTTTGACCTTGTACCTTCTGCTCCCCATCCTGGTTCTAGTACTGTCAGCTGGTTCCAGGCAGAGCCTTTGGCTTAAGTGCCTCCTTCTGGGTATCCGAGTTCCACCAACGTCTGGTGGTCCTTGGTAGTGCTTTCTGGCACGGGTACCTCCTGCTTAACAACCGGGTTCCAGTAACATCAGCTGGTCCTCGGTAGTTCCAATGGCTCTTGTACCTTCGGCTAGCCATCCGGGTTCCAGTACCATCAGCTGGTTCTCGGCAGGGTCTTTTGCTCTTGTACCTTCTGCTCCCCATCCTGGTTCCAGCAACGTCAGCTGGTTCCAGGCAGAGCCTTTGGCTTAGGTGCCTCCTTCTGGGTATCCAAGTTCCACCAACGTCAGGTGGTCCTTGGTAGTGCTTTCTGGCCCGGGTACTTCCTGCTTAGTAACCGGGTTCCAGTAACGTCAGATGGTCCTTGGTAGTTCCATTGGCTCTTGTACCTTCGGCTAGCCATCCGGGTTCCAGTACCATCTGCTGGTTCTCGCCAGTGTCTTTTGCTCTTGTACCTTCTGCTACATTTCCAATTTCAAGACTCTAAAGATGACGACCCTGAAGACCGAGAAGCAGAAGAATAAGAAGCTGCAGAACAAAAAGCAGAAGAACATTAAGCATAAGACTAAAAATCAGAGCAAAAGATATCTAAATTATAAGCAGAAGAAGACTAAGCAGTGTATGGGGGTGAGTCCATTCCTCCTTGTGGTGCCCCTGGAAAAAACCTGCTGCTGCAGGCCAAACTGAACGCGAACAAATCCTGTTGTAAATCTTTTGTGACAGGCAGAACGGAAGGTGTAATCTTCAAACTTTTATAGATAACAACTACAGGAAGGCCTGGCTGTCACAAATAAGAATATGATGAAGAAGAAGAAGATGAATAAGTTGATTATGAAGAAGAAGAATAGTTGAATAAAAAGAATATGAAGAATGTAAAAAAAAATAATACGAAGAAGGTGAAGAAGAAGAAGATGAATAAGGTGAAGGAGAAGATGATGGAAAAGATGATGCTTCTGAGGATAATGAAGAAGAAAGTGTGGGAGAAGTTAAAAAGAAGGTGAACAGCATGGAAGTAGTGAAACATAAATATCTGACTAAATATAAAAAATCGTAACATAGTCAAAAGCTTTGTAACTCCGAACGTCTTAAAAAAAAATTAATTCCTGCTGTTCCATTTCATTGGGCTAAACCTCTATGCCTTTAATGTCTCCTCCACCTCCCCCAATACTTCCTTCATTATTCTTAGTTGTTTTCCTTCATGTAGAATTAACCTACAAGGAAAGAAAGGGTTTATTTTAATTCTGATATTTTGGTCCCTTTGACTTGCATTGGTATCGGGTATCGGTATTGGCAATATCCGATATTTTTTGAATATCTTCCAATCCAATCCGATACCGATACTTTTGGATATCGGAAGGTATCGCTCAACACTAGTCTTCAGCACTGCTAACAGATAAGCTCATCCGGCTGTCCTCTGAAAGTGTAGATAACCTAACTTTCATCAAGGTGAACAAGTCATGGATCTCTTATGACTTTCGCATTCTAGCTGCAGACTGTGTAGACTATTAGTAGTTTTTAGGGTGCTGCATTGATCTTGCATTATTGCAGTCTGTGACACCTTTGTCATGACTTCTGTCCCTGCTGTTGCTACTGCTGCTGATATTATTAACACATTTTTAAATGTGGAGACTCCAAGCTGGGTCTCCAGCTGGTGGGTTGCCTGTAGTGAAAGGGGTATGAGAGGCTCTTTATACTATTTCTACTCTGGTGAAGTTGATGCCACTTTAGCGCTGTGTGACAATAATTTTTTGAAATGTGAAGACTAGGGTTGAGCGAAACGGATCATTCATTTTCAAAAGTCGCCGACTTTTGGCACAGTCGGGTTTCATGAAACCCGACCCGATCCCTGTGTGGGGTCGGCCATGCGGTACGCGACTTTCGCGCCAAAGTCGCGTTTCAATGACGCGAAAAGCGCCATTTCTCAGCCAATGAAGGTGGACGCAGAGTGTGGGCAGCGTGATGACATAGGTCTCAGTTCCCACCATCTTAGAGAAGGGCATTGCAGTGATTGGCTTGCTGTCTGCGGCGTCACAGGGGCTATAAAGAGGCGTTCCCACCGACCGCCATCTTACTGCTGCTGATCTGAGCATAGGGAGAGGTTGCTGCCGCTTCATCAGAAGCAGGGATAGCGTTAGGCAGGGTCCATTAACCCCCAAACCGCTTGTGCTGTAGCGATTTCCACTGTCCAACACCACCTTTTGTTTGCAGGGACAGTGGAAGCTACATTTTTTTTCCTCAGCGCTGTAGCTCATTGGGCTGCCCTAGAAGGCTCCCTGATAGCTGCATTGCTGTTTGTACACCGCTGTGCAAACCAACTGCTTTTTTCAAAGCACAAATCCTGTTGTTCCTTCCTTTCTGCACAGCTATCTTGTTTGTTTGTCCACACTTTTTATTTAATTTGTGCAGCAGTCTACTCCTTGTTATTGCTGCCTGCCATACATTGCTGAGATTACTGCAGGGAGATAGTAATTGTAGGACAGTCCCTTTTTTTTTTTTTTTCCGTTACATCTGTTCAAGCCACTTTCTGAACAGAAAATATACTCTAATACAGTGGCCCAGATTTATTCACTAGTCTCCCTGAATAAAAAAAAGGGTGCAGATTAAAATTGGCAAATCTGCATCAGTGGCAGTCCTGTGTGTGGCATCTGTGTCTCATTTTCTGGCACAGAAAACATACAGACTAACAGTGGGCCTGAATTCTTGCCAATTCTCCCAGAAATAAAAAAAATAAATAAAATAGTGGGAGATTAATATTGGCATTTGTGCTTCAGTGCCAGTCGAGTGTGCCATCTCTCTAAAATTGTGGGCTACAGAAAGCCTAGTGTCTGGTTTTTTTATTTTGGTTTTTAAATTCTCCCTGAAAAACAATAAATAGTGGGAGATTAATATTGGCATTTGTGCTTGAGTGCCAGTCGTGTGTGCCATCTCTCTCAAATTGTGGGCCACAGAAAGCCTAGTGTCTGTTTTTTGGCTTTTTGGTTTTTAAATTCTCCCTGAAAAAAAATAAATAGTGGGAGATTAATATTGGCATTTGTGCTTGAGTGCCAGTCGTGTGTGCCATCTCTCTCAAATTGTGGGCCCCAGAAAGCCTAGTGTCTGTTTTTTTGTTTTTTGTTTTTTAAATTCTCCCTGAAAAAAAATAAATAGTGGGAGATTAATATTGGCATTTCGGCTTCAGTGCCAGTCGTGTGTGCCATCTCTCTCAAATTGTGGGCCACAGAAAGCCTAGTGTCTGTTTTTTTTATTTTGGTTTTTAAATTCTCCCTGAAAAAAAATAAATAGTGGGAGATTAATATTTTGCATTTGTGCTTTAGTGCCAGTCGTGTGTGCCATCTCTCTCAAATTGTGGGCCACAGAAAGCCTAGTGTCTGTTTTTTTTATTTTGGTTTTTATATTCTCCCTGAAAAAAAATAAATAGTGGGAGATTAATATTGGCATTTGTGCTTGAGTGCCAGTCGTGTGTGCCATCTCTCTCAAATTGTGGGCCACAGAAAGCCTAGTGTCTGGTTTTTTGTGTTTTTGGTTTTTAAATTCTCCCTGAAAAAAAAAAATAGTGGGAGATTAATATTGGCATTTGTGCTTGAGTGCCAGTCGTGTGTGCCATCTCTCTCAAATTGTGGGCCACAAAAAGCCTATGTTAGGGGTCGAGTTCCCGCTTCTGCACAGGGGGAATCTCGAGCCACTTCCGCTGCGGTCTCCCATTCTTGTCCAGCCGCAGTGGAGCCTGCTCAGCAAGGACGTCGGTCCCAGCGTCTTGCTCATTCTCACTCTGTTCTGAGAGTTAGTGCTGCTTCTCCAGTCTCTGCCTTTAAAGTCAGTGCTGGTCAGCAGCGAGCGGACTTCTCTGGGACTAAGTCCTTGTCTGCATGTACTGAGCATGCCCAGCGTAAGGTCTCCCGTTGGAGATCGAGGGTCATGTGCTCAGTCTCTGCAGCACATTCCATTGGTCCTCTTGGCAGGTCCTAGAAGGGCAAAAGTGCTGTGGCCACTTCCTGTGCTGCTGCTATATTAACTGCGCATGACCGCACGGCCATGCGCTAGTATTTTCTTACAATTGCTTATGTGTGTATGTTGTGAGTGCAAGTCGTCCTTGGAAACCCCTACCCTATTGAATGTCTGTTCGCGGAAGGTGTATGGCTGCTACCTAGCGCCCGACTTAGCCTACAGCACTAACACACATCACAGCGTCCTGTAGCTGTGCCTGCCAGTACGGCGCCGTGCGCCTGCCTTGCGCTTTCCATACCCGAGTCTGGGTGGTTAGTGGCGTCCGTTAGTGCGGCATCGCTCGCACTCTTGTGCACATAGATTGCTTAAGGTTCTCTACACACCCAGTTGCGGTGTTACGCCAGCAAGGGTCTAATCGGGCTCCAATCCCTGCTGGGGTTAAGTCCGCTGACCACTTGCTCGCGCACTAGTGCGGTACTGCGGTCCTGTGAATTAACAGGATCGCTTTCTTCACGCTGGGTGAGGTTTAACCCACGCGTGTATACCGCCATATTGTCTGCTAATTGCTAGCAGCAGGTTCTCACCTGCACGGTGGACCCCGGACTGCGAACGCACCTTTATCATCTGTCTTGGTGCGTTCCGCCAGTCCTAACATAATACTAGCGCCAGGGTCTGGCTAGTAAAATGGCGGACGATCAGCGTTTACAGCGGTACATCCAGCAGCTGGAGGGAAGGTTGGCGGCTCTTGAGCGTTCAACCTCAGCTGTGGATGTTACTGCTGTCGCTGTTCAGGCTGCAAGTGTGGCTGCAGCTACCTTGTCCACTGCCGCTCCTGTACCGACGCTATCTCGCCTCCCGCTACCAGAGAAATTTTCTGGTGACAGTAAGTCCTGTAGGGGTTTCGTGAGTCAGTGCTCAATACATCTCGAGCTTCTGGCCTCTCGTTTCCCTACAGAGCGGGCTAAGGTGGGCTTTATAATTTCCTTATTGTCGGACAGGGCGTTGCAGTGGGCTACGCCGCTGTGGGTGCGTGGCGATCATGTGGTGCAGAGTGCTCCGTTATTCCTGAGCACTCTGAAACAGGTCTTTCTAGGACCTCGTGTCACCCATGATACGGCGCTCCAACTGTTGGCACTGACTCAGGGCTCGTCCTTGGTCAGCCTTTTTGCCGTCCATTTCCGCACTCTGGCATCTGAGCTGGAGTGGACGGATAAAGCCCTTATCCCTATATTTTGGAGGGGGCTGGCTGACCACGTTAAGGACGCTCTGGCCACTAGGGAGATTCCCGCCACACTGGAGGAGTTAATAGCAGTATCTACTCGCATTGACCTCCGTTTTCACGAGCGGAGGTTAGAGCAAGCCCAGTGTAGGCAGAGGTTTCGGCTGGCTCCCACCTTCGCCAAACCTTTGGAATCTCCAGTTCAGGCTCCTGAGTTCCAGGAACCTAAGGTGGTGTCACGAGCGGGATCTAAGTCCCAGACTGCTCGTGCACCCCAGGGTTGCCAGGTTTGCCAATAGTCAGGACATCTTGCCACCAGATGTCATCAGCGGTCGAGGAAACGTCAGCGTCTAGTGGTAGTAGGTGGAGGTGCACTAGACACTGCGACGTTTGCCTCCAAATTGTCCTTTAAGGGGACAATTACCTTTGGCTCATCCTCCCACTCGGTAGACCTCTGCGTGGATTCTGGGGCGGAGGGCAATTTTATGTCTTCTGCCTTCGCCCAACGTCACGCAATACCCCTGGTTATGCTATCCCAACCAGTAACGGTACGAGTGGTGAATGGGTCGACACTCCCCGCACAGATAACACATCAGACCATCCCTATTACTCTGTCCCTGTCGCCATCCCATCAGGAGATTATTTCTCTGCTCGTCATTCCTGAGGGTATTGATGAGGTCCTGTTGGGGATACCTTGGCTACGGTACCACTCTCCTCACATCGAGTGGTCCTCAGGCAGAATTCTGGGATGGGGTGAATCATGTGGGGGTAGGTGTCACCGAGAGTGCGTTCAGGTTGCTACTACTGAGGTACCCGCAGATCTATCCTCTCTCCCCAAGCAATATTGGTCTTATGCAGATGTATTCTCCAAGAAGGCGGCGGAGACCCTTCCGCCCCATCGCCCCTATGACTGTCCTATCGATCTCTTGCCTGGTGCTGAGCCTCCCCGGGGTCGAGTCTATCCATTATCTCTCCCGGAAACGGAGGCAATGTCTCAGTACATACAAGAGAATCTGGCAAGAGGGTTCATTAGGAAGTCAGTGTCACCTGCTGGGGCAGGGTTCTTCTTCGTGCAGAAGAAGAATGGAGAACTACGTCCATGCATAGACTACAGGGGTCTTAATGCTATCACAGTGAAGAACAAGTACCCTTTGCCGTTGATTTCTGAGCTTTTCGATAGGCTTCGGGGAGCTAGAGTGTTTACGAAACTAGATCTGCGGGGTGCTTACAATCTGATTCGCATCCGTGAGGGGGACGAGTGGAAAACGGCATTTAACACCAGAGATGGGCACTATGAGTATCTGGTGATGCCCTTCGGGCTCTGTAATGCACCTGCCGTTTTTCAAGACTTTGTCAATGACATCTTCCGGGATATGCTTTCCACCTCGGTTGTAGTCTATCTGGATGATATTCTCATCTTTTCTCCAGATATTGACTCCCACCGGAGAGATGTTGGCAGAGTCTTCGACCTCCTACGGGCAAACTCTCTTTACGCAAAGTTGGAGAAGTGTGTGTTTGAGCAGGAGTCCTTACCTTTCCTGGGCTATATCATCTCCGCCCAGGGATTGGCTATGGATCCTGCCAAACTACAGGCTGTGATGGACTGGCAAGAGCCCCATTCTCTTAAAGCGGTGCAGCGCTTTATGGGGTTCATAAACTATTACCGCCAGTTCATTCCCCACTTCTCAACTCTGGTGGCTCCCTTGGTAGCCCTCACCAAGAAGGGAGCGAATCCCAAATTGTGGTCGGAAGAGGTCTCCAAGGCCTTCACTTCTATTAAGTCCCACTTTGCTAGCGCTCCCATCTTACATCGTCCCGATGTGGATAAGCCATTCCTACTGGAGGTGGATGCCTCGTCCGTTGGTGCTGGAGCAGTCCTCTACCAAAAGGATGCTCAAGGTCGGAAGCATCCATGCTTCTTCTTCTCCAAGACCTTCACGCCAGCGGAGAGGAACTACTCCATCGGGGACAGGGAGTTGCTAGCAATGAAGTTGGCCTTTTCGGAGTGGAGACATCTTCTGGAAGGTGCGCGGTTTCCCTTCCAAGTTTACACGGACCACAAAAATTTGGTCTATTTGCAGACAGCCCAGCGGCTAAATTCCCGCCAGGCCAGATGGTCCCTGTTCTTCTCCCGGTTCCACTTTTCCCTTCATTATCTCGCCGGGGAGAAGAATATCCGTGCTGACGCTCTCTCTCGCTCCCTTATGTCAACTGAGGAGGAGGAAGAGGAGCCTCGGCTTATTGTCCCTTCCGAGAGCCTGAGAACCGTGGCGCCGGTTTCGCTAGAGTCTGTGCCTCCGGGCAAGACTTTTGTGCCCATTAATTTGCGACCGGAGGTTCTCTCTTGGGCTCATTCGTCCAGGGTGGGTGGACACTTTGGGACAAAGAGGACATCTGAGCTACTGGCGAGGACGTACTGGTGGCCGCATATGGTCCGGGATGTCAGGGATTATGTTCTGGCGTGTGTCTCCTGCGCCAAAAATAAATCTCCGCGTCAAAGGCCAGCTGGTTTGCTCTATCCCTTGCCGGTGGCAGATAGGCCCTGGGAGATGGTCGGGATGGACTTTGTTGTGGGTTTGCCCAAGTCTCACGGCTGTACCATCATTTGGGTCATCACCGATCATTTCTCAAAAATGGTGCATTTGGTGCCGCTGCCGCGGTTACCTTCTGCACGGGCCTTGGCAGCGTTGTTCATCAAACATATCTTCCGCCTACATGGTATGCCAGACAAAATTGTCAGTGACCGGGGTCCCCAGTTTGCGTCTCGGTTCTGGAGAGAGCTCTGTCGTCTTCTCAGTATTGAGTTGAATCTCTCTTCCGCTTATCATCCCGAGACGAATGGGTTGGTAGAGAGGGCCAACCAGACCTTGGTCACATACCTGCGGCATTTTGTTTCAGCCAGGCAGGATGACTGGGCATCCTTGCTATCATGGGCAGAGTTTGCACTGAACAACGCCGTTGCCGACTCCACTGGACAAACCCCATTCCTCCTCAACTATGGTCAGCATCCACGGGTACCTGTGCCTATGCCCGTGTCTTCCGCCGACTCCAGGGTGGCAGACTGGGCTGTGGAGGCACGGGATATTTGGGACCGCACTCAGGATGCCATTCGGGCCTCTAAGGAGAGAATGAGGTCCTCCGCTGATGCTCATCGGCGTCCCGCCCCGACCTTTGCTCCTGGCGACTTGGTGTGGCTCTCCGCCCGTAACATCAGGCTGCGAGTTGAGTCCACTAAATTTGCTCCTCGCTACTTGGGTCCATTCAAGGTCCTCGAACAGGTTAATCCTGTGGTCTATCGTTTGGCCCTTCCGCCACGCCTGGGTATCACCGACACCTTTCATGTGTCCCTCTTGAAACCCGTGTATATGTCCCGCTTTTCCGAGTCATCTGCTGGGACATCGGGTTCGTCTACGGACGATTATGAGGTGAACGCTATTTTGGGGTGCAAGGTGATGCGTGGTAAAAAATTTTATTTGGTGGACTGGAAGGGTTATGGTCCCGAGGACAGGTCCTGGGAGCCTGTTGAGCACATTCGGGCTCCGCAGCTCATTGCTGCCTTCGAACGTAGCGAGGCCCAAGGGGGGGGGGGCCCTAGGAGGGGGGGGTAATGTTAGGGGTCGAGTTCCCGCTTCTGCACAGGGGGAATCTCGAGCCACTTCCGCTGCGGTCTCCCATTCTTGTCCAGCCGCAGTGGAGCCTGCTCAGCAAGGACGTCGGTCCCAGCGTCTTGCTCATTCTCACTCTGTTCTGAGAGTTAGTGCTGCTTCTCCAGTCTCTGCCTTTAAAGTCAGTGCTGGTCAGCAGCGAGCGGACTTCTCTGGGACTAAGTCCTTGTCTGCATGTACTGAGCATGCCCAGCGTAAGGTCTCCCGTTGGAGATCGAGGGTCATGTGCTCAGTCTCTGCAGCACATTCCATTGGTCCTCTTGGCAGGTCCTAGAAGGGCAAAAGTGCTGTGGCCACTTCCTGTGCTGCTGCTATATTAACTGCGCATGACCGCACGGCCATGCGCTAGTATTTTCTTACAATTGCTTATGTGTGTATGTTGTGAGTGCAAGTCGTCCTTGGAAACCCCTACCCTATTGAATGTCTGTTCGCGGAAGGTGTATGGCTGCTACCTAGCGCCCGACTTAGCCTACAGCACTAACACACATCACAGCGTCCTGTAGCTGTGCCTGCCAGTACGGCGCCGTGCGCCTGCCTTGCGCTTTCCATACCCGAGTCTGGGTGGTTAGTGGCGTCCGTTAGTGCGGCATCGCTCGCACTCTTGTGCACATAGATTGCTTAAGGTTCTCTACACACCCAGTTGCGGTGTTACGCCAGCAAGGGTCTAATCGGGCTCCAATCCCTGCTGGGGTTAAGTCCGCTGACCACTTGCTCGCGCACTAGTGCGGTACTGCGGTCCTGTGAATTAACAGGATCGCTTTCTTCACGCTGGGTGAGGTTTAACCCACGCGTGTATACCGCCATATTGTCTGCTAATTGCTAGCAGCAGGTTCTCACCTGCACGGTGGACCCCGGACTGCGAACGCACCTTTATCATCTGTCTTGGTGCGTTCCGCCAGTCCTAACAGCCTAGTGTCTGTTTTTTTGTTTTTTGTTTTTTAAATTCTCCCTGAAAAAAAAAAATAGTGGGAGATTAATATTGGCATTTGTGCTTGAGTGCCAGTCGTGTGTGCCATCTCTCTCAAATTGTGGGCCACAGAAAGCCTAGTGTCTGGTTTTTTGTGTTTTTGGTTTTTAAATTCTCCCTGAAAAAAAAAAATAGTGGGAGATTAATATTGGCATTTGTGCTTGAGTGCCAGTCGTGTGTGCCATCTCTCTCAAATTGTGGGCCACAGAAAGCCTAGTGTCTGTTTTTTTTATTTTGGTTTTTATATTCTCCCTGAAAAAAAAAGTAGTGGGAGATTAATATTGGCATTTTTGCTTGAGTGCCAGTCGTGTGTGCCATCTCTCTCAAATTGTGGGCCACAGAAATCCTAGTGTCTGTTTTTTAGTTTTTTGGTTTTTAAATTCTTCCTGAAAAAAAATAAATAGTGGGAGATTTATATTGGCATTTGTGCTTCAGTGCCAGTCATGTGTGCCATCTCTCTCAAATTGTGGGCCACAGAAAGCCTAGTGTCTGTTTTTTTTTGGTTTTTAAATTCTTCCTGAAAAAAAATAAATAGTGGGAGATTAATATTGGCATTTGTGCTTGAGTGCCAGTCGTTTGTGCCATCTCTCTCAAATTGTGGGCCGCAGAAAGCCTATGTTAGGACTGGCGGAACGCACCAAGACAGATGGTATAGATGCGTTTGCAGTCCGTGGTCCACCGTGCAGGTGAAAACCTGCTGCTAGCAATTAGCAGACTATATGGCGGTGCACTAAAGTATACACGCGTGGGTTAACCTCACCCAGCGTGAAAGAAGCAATCCTGTTAAGGCACAGGAGCGCCGTACCGCACCTAAAGCGCGAGCAAGTAGTCAGCGAACTCAACCCCAACTAGGATTGAAGTCCGATTAGTCCCTTGCTGGCACAACACCGCAACTGGGTGTGTAAAGAAACTGAAGAGCAATATTAAGGCACAAGAGTGCATGCAGTGCCGCACTGACGAACGCCACTAACCACCCAGGCTTGGGTAAGGAAAGCACAGAAGAAGTGCACGGCGCCGTACTGGCGGTCACAGCAACTGGACGCTATAATGTGTGACTAGTGCTGTAGGATAAGTCGGGCGCTAGGTAGCAGCCATACACCTTCCGCGAACAGTCATTCAATAGGGTAGGGGTATCCAAGGACGACTTGCACTCACAACATACACACATTAGCGATTGAAAGACAATACTAGCGCATGGCCGTGCGGTCATGCGCAGTTTATATAGCAGCAGCACAGGAAGTGGCCACAGCACCTTTGCCCTTCCAAGACCTGCCAAGAGGACCAATGGAATGTGCTGCAGAGCCTGAGCACATGACCCTCGATCTCCAACAGGAGATCTTACCCTGGGCATGCTCAGTACGTGCAGACAAGGACTTAGTCCCAGAGAAGTCCGCTCGCTGCTGACCAGCACAGACTTTAATGGCAGAGACTGGAGAAGCAGCAGTAACTCTCAGAACAGAGTGAGAATGAGGAAGACGCTGGGACCGACGTCTTTGCTGAGCAGACTCCACTGCGGCTGGACAAGAATGGGAGACCGCAGCGGAGGTGGCTCGAGATTCCCCCTGTGCAGAAGCGGGAACTCGACCCCTAACATTACCCCCCTCCTAGGGCCTCCCCCCCTTGGGCCTCGCTACGTTCGAAGGCAGCAATGAGCTGCGGAGCCCGAATGTGCTCAGCAGGCTCCCAGGACCTATCCTCAGGGCCGTAACCCTTCCAGTCCACCCAAAAAATTTTTTTGCCACGTACCACCTTGCACCCCAAGATAGCGTTCACCTCAAAATCGTCCGTACACGAACCCGATGTCCCGGCAGATGACTCAGAAAACCGGGACATGTATACGGGCTTAAGGAGGGACACATGAAAGGTGTCGGTGATACCAAGGCGTGGAGGAAGGGCCAGATGGTAGACCACAGGATTAACCTGTTCGAGGACCTAGAAGGGACCCAAGTAGCGAGGAGCAAATTTAGTTGACTCAACTCGCAGCCTGATGTTACGGGCGGAGAGCCACACCAAGTCACCAGGAGCAAAGGTCTGAGCGGGGCGCCGATGAGCATCGGCGGAGGACCTCATTCTCTCCTTAGAGGCCCGAATGGCATCCTGAGTGCGGTCCCAAATATCCCATGCCTCCACAGCCCAGTCTGCCACCCTGGAGTCTGTGGAAGACACGGGCATAGGCACAGGTACCCGTGGATGCTGACCATAGTTGAGGAGGAATGGGGTTTGTCCAGTGGAGTCGGCTACGGCGTTGTTCAGCGCAAACTCTGCCCATGATAGCAAGGATGCCCAGTCATCCTGCCTGGCTGAAACAAAATGTCGCAGGTATGTGACCAAGGTCTGGTTGGCCCTCTCTACCAACCCATTCATCTCGGGATGATAAGCGGAAGAGAGATTCAACTCAATACTGAGAAGACGACATAGCTCTCTCCAGAACCGAGACGCAAACTGGGGACCCCGGTCACTGACAATTTTGTCAGGCATACCATGTAGGCGGAAGATGTGCTTAATGAACAACGCAGCCAAGGCCCGTGCAGAAGGTAACCGTGGTAGCGGCACCAAATGCACCATTTTCGAGAAATGATCGTTGATGACCCAAATGATGGTACAGCCGCGAGACTTGGGCAAACCCACGACAAAGTCCATCCCGACCATCTCCCAGGGCCTATCTGCCACCGGCAAGGGATAGAGCAACCCAGCTGGCCTTTGACGTGGAGATTTATTTTTGGTGCAGGAGACACACGCCAGAATATAATCCCTGACATCCCGGACCATATGCGGCCACCAGTACGTCCTCGCCAGTAGCTCAGATGTCCTCTTTGTCCCAAAGTGTCCACCCACTCTGGACGAATGAGCCCAAGAGAGAACCTCTGGTCGCAAATTAATGGGCACAAAAGTCTTGCCCGGAGGCACAGACTCAAGCGATACCGGCGCTACGGTTCTCAGGCTCTCAGAAGGAACAATAAGCCGAGGCTCCTCTTCCTCCTCTTCAGTTGACATAAGGGAGCGAGAGAGAGCATCAGCACGAATATTCTTCTCCCCGGCGAGAAAATGAAGAGAAAAGTGGAACCGGGAAAAGAACAAGGAACATCTGGCTTGGCGAGAATTTAGCCGCTGGGCTGTTTGTAAGTAGACCAAATTTTTGTGGTCAGTGTAAATCTGGAAGGGAAACCGCGCACCTTCCAGAAGATGTCTCCACTCTGAAAAGGCCAACTTCATTGCTAGCAGCTCCCTATCCCTGATGGAGTAGTTTCTCTCCGCTGGCGAGAAGGTCTTAGAGAAGAAGAAGCATGGATGCTTCCGACCTTGAGCATCCTTCTGATAGAGGACTGCTCCAGCACCAATGGATGAGGCATCCACCTCCATTAGGAATGGCTTATCCATATTGGGACGATGTAAGATGGGAGCGCTAGCAAAGTGGGACTTAATAGAAGTGATGGCCTTGGAGACCTCTTCCGACCACAATTTAGGATTTGCTCCCTTCTTGGTGAGGGCTACCAAGGGAGCTACCAGAGTTGAGAAGTGGGGAATGAACTGGCGGTAATAGTTAATGAACCCCATAAAGCGCTGCACCGCTTTAAGAGAATGGGGCTCTTGCCAGTCCATCACAGCCTGTAGTTTGGCAGGATCCATAGCCAATCCCTGGGCGGAGATGATATAGCCCAGGAACGGCAAAGACTCCTGCTCAAACATACACTTCTCCAACTTAGCGTAAAGAGAGTTTGCCCGTAGGAGGTCGAAGACTCTGCCAACATCTCTCCGGTGGGAGTCAATATCTGGAGAAAAGATGAGAATATCATCCAGATAGACTACAACTGAGGTGGAAAGCATATCCCGGAAGATGTCGTTGACAAAGTCTTGAAAAACGGCTGGGGCATTACAGAGCCCGAAGGGCATCACCAGATACTCATAGTGCCCATCTCTGGTGTTAAACGCCGTTTTCCATTCGTCCCCCTCACGGATGCGAATCAGGTTGTAAGCACCCCGCAGATCTAATTTAGTAAACACTCTAGCTCCCCGAAGCCTATCGAAGAGCTCAGATATCAAGGGCAAAGGATACTTGTTCTTAACGGTGATAGCGTTAAGACCCCTGTAGTCTATGCATGGACGTAGTTCCCCATTCTTCTTCTGCACGAAGAAGAACCCTGCCCCAGCAGGTGACACTGACTTCCTGATAAACCCTCTTGCCAGATTCTCTTGAATGTACTGAGACATGGCCTCCGTCTCCGGGAGAGATAATGGATAAACTCGACCCCGGGGAGGCTCAGCACCAGGCAAGAGACCGATAGGACAGTCATAGGGGCGATGGGGCGGAAGGGTCTCCGCCACCTTTTTGGAGAACACGTCTGCGTAAGACCAATATTGCTTGGGAAGAGAGGATAGACCTGCGGGTACCTCAGTAGTAGCAACCTGAACGCACTCTCAGTGACACCTACCCCCACATGATTCACCCCATCCCAGAATTCTGCCTGAGGACCACTCGATGTGAGGAGAGTGGTACCGTAGCCAAGGTATCCCCAACAGGACCTCATCAATACCCTCAGGAATGATGAGCAGAGAAATAATCTCCTGATGGGATGGCGACATGGACAGAGTAACAGGGATGGTCTGATGTGTTATCTGTGCGGGGAGTGTCGACCCATTCACCACTCGTACCGTTACTGGTTGAGATAGCATAACCAGGGGTATTGCGTGACGTTGGGCAAAGGCAGAAGACATAAAATTGCCCTCCGCCCCAGAATCCACGCAGAGGTCTACCGAGTGGGAGGATGAGCCAAAGGTAATTGTCCCCTTAAAGGACAATTTGGAGGCAAACGTCGCAGTGTCTAGTGCACCTCCACCTACTACCACTAGACGCTGACGTTTCCTCGACCGCTGATGACATCTGGTGGCAAGATGTCCTGACTGTTGGCATACATGGCAACCCTGGAGTGCACGAGCGGTCTGGGACTTAGATCCCGCTTGTGACACCACCTTAGGTTCCTGGACCTCAGGAGCCTGGACTGGAGATTCCAAAGGTTTGGCGAAGGTGGGAGCCAGCCGAAACCTCTGCCTACACTGGGCTCGCTCTAACCTCCGCTCGTGAAAACGGAGGTCGATGCGAGTAGATACTGTTATTAACTCTTCCAGTGTGTCTCCCTAGTGGCCAGAGCATCCTTAACGTGGTCAGCCAGCCCCTCCAAAATATAGGGATAAGGGCTTTATCCGACCACTCCAGATCAGATGCTAGAGTGCGGAAATGGACGGCAAAAAGGCTGACCAAGGACGAGCCCTGAGTCAGTGCCAACAGTTGGAGCGCCGTGTCATGGGTGACACGAGGTCCTAGAAAGACCTGTTTCAGAGTGCTCAGGAATAACGGAGCACTCTGCACCACATGATCGCCACGCTCCCACAGCGGCGTAGCCCACTGCAACGCCCTGTCCGACAATAAGGAAATTATAAAGCCCACCTTAGCCCGCTCTGTAGGGAAACGAGAGGCCAGAAGCTCGAGATGTATTGAGCACTGACTCACGAAACCCCTACAGGACTTACTGTCACCAGAAAATTTCTCTGGTAGCGGGAGGCGAGATAGCGTCGGTACAGTGGCGGCAGTGGACAAGGTAGCTGCAGCCACACTTGCAGCCTGAACAGCGACAGCAGTAACATCCACAGCTGAGGTTGAACGCTCAAGAGCCACCAACCTTCCCTCCAGCTGCTGGATGTACCACTGTAAACGCTGGTCGTCCGCCATTTTACTAGCCAGTCCCTGGCGCTTGTATTCTGTTAGGACTGGCGGAACGCACCAAGACAGATGGTATAGATGCGTTCGCAGTCCGGGGTCCACCATGCAGGTGAAAACCTGCTGCTAGCAATTAGCAGACTATATGGCGGTACACTAAAGTATAGACGCGTGGGTTAACCTCACCCAGCGTGAAAGAAGCAATCCTGTTAAGGCACAGGACCGCGGTACCGCACCTAAAGCGCGAGCAAGTAGTCAGCGAACTCAACCCCAACTAGGATTGAAGTCCGATTAGACCCTTGCTGGCACAACACCGCAACTGGGTGTGTATGGAAACTGAAGAGCAATATTAAGGCACAAGAGTGCATGCAGTGCCGCACTGACGAACGCCACTAACCACCCAGGCTTGGGTAAGGAAAGCACAGAGGAAGTGCACGGCGCCGTACTGGCGGTCACAGCAACTGGACGCTGTAATGTGTGACTAGTGCTGTAGGATAAGTCGGGCGCTAGGTAGCAGCCATACACCTTCCGCGAACAGTCATTTAATAGGGTAGGGGTATCCAAGGACGACTTGCACTCACAACATACACACATTAGCGATTGAAAGACAATACTAGCGCATGGCCGTGCGGTCATGCGCAGTTTATATAGCAGCAGCACAGGAAGTGGCCACAGCACCTTTGCCCTTCCAAGACCTGCCAAGAGGACCAATGGAATGTGCTGCAGAGCCTGAGCACATGACCCTCGATCTCCAACGGGAGATCTTACCCTGGGCATGCTCAGTACGTTCAGACAAGGACTTAGTCCCAGAGAAGTCCGCTCGCTGCTGACCAGCACTGACATTAATGGCAGAGACTGGAGAAGCAGCAGTAACTCTCAGAACAGAGTGAGAATGAGCAAGACGCTGGGACCGACGTCTTTGCTGAGCAGACTCCACTGCGGCTGGACAAGAATAGGAGACCGCAGCGGAGGTGGCTCGAGATTCCCCCTGTGCAGAAGCGGGAACTCGACCCCTAACAGCCTATTGTCTGGTTTTTTTTTATTTTGGTTTTTAAATTCTCCCTGAAAAAAAAAAATAGTGTGAGATTAATATTGGCATTTGTCTTTCAGTGCCAGTCGTGTGTGCCATCTCTCTCAAATTGTGGGCCACAGAAAGCCTAGTGTCTGTTTTTTTGTTTTTTGTTTTTTAAATTCTCCCTGAAAAAAAATAAATAGTGGGAGATTAATATTGGCATTTGTGCTTCAGTGCCAGTCGTGTGTGCCATCTCTCTCAAATTGTGGGCCACAGAAAGCCTAGTGTCTGTTTTTTTTTTTAATTTGGTTTTTAAATTCTCCCTGAAAAAAAATAAATATTGGGAGATTAATATTTTGGATGTGTGCTTCAGTGCTAGTCGTGTGTGCCATCTCTCTCAAATTGTGGGCCACAGAAAGCCTAGTCTCTGTTTTTTTTATTTTGGTTTTTATATTCTCCCTGAAAAAAAATAAATAGTGGGAGATTAATATTGGCATTTGTGCTTGAGTGCCAGTCGTGTGTGCCATCTCTCTCAAATTGTGGGCCACAGAAAGCCTAGTGTCTGTTTTTTTTTTTTTTGTTTTTTAAATTCTCCCTGAAAAAAAAAAAATAGTGGGAGATTAATATTGGCATTTGTGCTTGAGTGCCAGTCGTGTGTGCCATCTCTCTCAAATTGTGGGCCACAGAAATCCTAGTGTCTGTTTTTTAGTTTTTTGGTTTTTAAATTCTCCCTGAAAAAAAATAAATAGTGGGAGATTAATATTGGCATTTGTGCTTCAGTGCCAGTCATGTGTGCCATCTCTCTCAAATTGTTGTCCACAGAAAGCCTAGTGTCTGTTTTTTTTTTGGTTTTTAAATTCTCCCTGAAAAAAAATAAATAGTGTGGAGATTAATATTGGCATTTGTGCTTGATTGCCAGTCGTGTGTGCCATCTCTATCAAATTGTGGGCCACAGAAAGCCGAGTGTCTGTTTTTTTGTTTTTTGTTTTTTAAATTCTCCCTGAAAAAAAAATAGTGGGAGATTAATATTGGCATTTGTGCTTGACTGTCAGTCGTGTGTGCCATCTCTCTCAAATTGTGGGCCACAGAAAGCCTAGTGTCTGTTTTTTTGATTTTTGGTTTTTAAATTCTCCCTGAAAAAAAAAAAATAGTGGGAGATTAATATTGGCATTTGTGCTTCAGTGCCAATCGTGTGTGCCATCTCTCTCAAATTGTGGGCCACGGAAAGCCTAGTGTCTGTTTTTTTTTTTTGGTTTTTAAATTCTCCCTGAAAAAAAATAAATAGTGGGAGACTAATATTGGTATTTGTGCTTGAGTGCCAGTCGTGTGTGCCATCTCTCTCAAATTGTGGGCCACAGAAAGCCTAGTGTCTTTTTTTTTTTTTTTTTTTGGTTTTTAAATTCTCCCTGAAAAAAAATAAATAGTGGGAGATTAATATTGGCATATTTGCTTCAGTGCCAGTCGTGTGTGCCATCTCTCTCAAATTGTGGGCCACAGAAAGCCTAGTGTCTATTTTTTGTTTTTTGTTTTTTAAATTCTCCCTGAAAAAAATAAATAGTGGGAGATTAATATTGGCATTTGTGCTTCAGTGCCAGTCATGTGTGCCATCTCTCTCAAATTGTGGGCCACAGAAAGCCCAGTGTCTGTTTTTTTTTTTTTTTGGTTTTTAAATTCTCCCTGAAAAAAAATAAATAGTGGGAGATTAATATTGGCATTTGTGCTTGAGTGCCAGTCGTGTGTGCCATCTCTCTCAAATTGTGGGCCACAGAAAGCCTAGTATCTGTTTTTTTTTTTGGTTTTTAAATTCTCACTGAAAAAAAATAAATAGTGGGAGATTAATATTGGCATTTGTGCTTGAGTGCCAGTCGTGTGTGCCATCTGTCTCAAATTGTGGGCCACAGAAAGCCTAGTGTCTGTTTTTTTATTTTATTTTGGTTTTTAAATTCTCCCTGAAAAAAAAAAAAATAGTGTGTTAGGGGTCGAGTTCCCGCTTCTGCACAGGGGGAATCTCGGGCCGCTTCTGCTGCGGTCTCCCATTCCTCTCCTGACGCAGGTAAACCTGCTCAGCAGAGACGTCGGTCCTTGCGTCTGGCTCAGTCTCACTCTGTGCTTAGGCTTGCTGTTGCTTCTCCAGCTTTTGCCATTAATCCAGTGCTGGGCAGCAGCGAGCGGACGCTTTTGGGACTAAGTCCTCCTTTTTCCCTTCCGAGCATGCCCAGGGTGAGATCTCCCGTTGGAGATCAAGGGTCACATGCTCAGATGCTGCAGTAGTTCCCATTGGTCCTCCTGGCAGGCCCTGAAAGGGCAAACTTCTGTGGCAGCTGCCCATTGGTCCTTTATTGGAAGGTCCTGAAAGTACTACAGCTATATAAGCTTCGCATGACCGCACGGCCATGCGCTAGTGTACAATTGTATACGTGTGTTTGTTGTGAGTGCAAGTCGTTCATTAAATACCCCTACCCTATTGTATGACTTATAACAACAAGAAAACGGAGTAGAAAAATCCCAAACAACATAGTAAAATTTCAATAGCTTTATTAAATGCAAGTATACAAAAATTCTATGATCAAAGAATAAAATTTACAATTATGCACCGTAACAGATTGAAAATAAGGAGAGTACTCCAGCAGTACTGGTGTATATGGGGAGCGGAATATGTGTCCGGGGGCAAGAAAAATGCCAGCAGTCAGGAACCTTTCATACTATCCCATTAAATCAGGGTTGATTCCTGCAACCATCCCCGCTGTCCAGGAACAGTACCTCATGGAGTAAATGCTAATGCATAAATCAATGAGTGCTAACCACTATATGCTTACCCATATGGTAATCGGACCGCTCACCCACTGTGCACCAGGAACCCCTTGACGCACGTTTCGCCGCCAAGCTTTTTCAAAAAAAATAAAAGCTTGGCGGCGAAACGTGCGTCAAGGGGTTCCTGGTGCACAGTGGGTGAGCGGTCCGATTACCATATGGGTAAGCATATAGTGGTTAGCACTCATTGATTTATGCATTAGCATTTACTCCATGAGGTACTGTTCCTGGACAGCGGGGATGGTTGCAGGAATCAACCCTGATTTAATGGGATAGTATGAAAGGTTCCTGACTGCTGGCATTTTTCTTGCCCCCGGACACATATTCCGCTCCCCATATACACCAGTACTGCTGGAGTACTCTCCTTATTTTCAATCTGTTACGGTGCATAATTGTAAATTTTATTCTTTGATCATAGAATTTTTGTATACTTGCATTTAATAAAGCTATTGAAATTTTACTATGTTGTTTGGGATTTTTCTACTCCGTTTTCTTGTTGTTATACGTGATTGTTGGAGTAGCCCTGGTAAACCAGTGTATCTGGTTAATATAAGTGGGAGAGCTTTACTATATTACTCTCAGCCCCATAATATACATGTGCTTCGTGATTCTTTGTTTGATCTTATTGTATGACTGTTTGCGTATGGAGTATGGCTGCTATCTAGCGCCCGACTAACCACTCAACGTGTCACACACGTATCAGTGTCTATTGCTGTGACCGCCAGTGCGGCGCCACGCGCCAGTAGTGCGCTTCCTGACCCACGTCTGGGTGCTTAGTGGTGTCTGCCAGCACGGCACAGTTCGCACTTCGGTGCTCTAACTATAATAGTTGCCTAACACACCCAGTTGCGGTGTTGTGTCAGCAAGTGGTCTAATCGGACTTCAATTGTGTGTCTTGGGGTTGTGTTCGCTGACTCCTTGCTTGCACTCTTTAGTGCGGTATTGCGGACCTGTGGCTTTACAAGGTTCACTTCCACCGCCATATTATGCTGCCATTTACTAGCAGCAGGTTGTCACCTGCACGGTGGACCCCGGACTGCGAACGCATCTATTACATCTTTCTTGGTGCGTTCCGCCAGTCCTAACAGAACACCAGCGCCAGGGTCTGGCTAGTAAATGGCGGATGATCAGCGTTTACAGCGGTACATCCAGCAGCTGGAGGGAAGGTTGGCGGCTCTTGAGCGTTCAACCTCAGCTGTGGATGTCACTGCTGTCGCTGTTCAGGCTGCAAGTGTAGCCGCAGCCAGTTTGTCCGCTGCCACCCCTGCTCCGACTTTATCCCGTCTCCCGCTTCCTGACAAGTTTGCTGGCGACAGTGCTCCATACACCTTGAGCTCCTGGCGTCACGTTTCCCTACGGAACGGGCGAAAGTGGGATTTATTCTATCTCTCTTGTCGGGCAGGGCGTTGGAGTGGGCAACGCCACTTTGGGAGCGAGATGATCGTGTGGTACAGAGTGCTCCTCTCTTCCTGGACGCTCTGAAGCAGGTCTTTTTAGGACCTCGTGTTACCCACGATACCGCGCTCCAGTTGTTGACTATTACTCAGGGCTCGTCCGTGGTCAGCCAGTTTGCCATCCAGTTCCGGATTCTAGCTTCAGAGTTAGAGTGGCCAGACAAAGTTCTTATTCCGGTGTTCTGGAGGGGACTGGCAGACCACGTGAAGGATGCCTTGGCCACCAGGGAGATACCCGCCACACTGGAGGAGCTTATTTCTGTATCTACCCGCATCGACCTCCGTTTTCACGAGCGGAGGTTAGAGCGGACCCAGTGTAGGCAGAGGTTTCGGCTGGCTCCCACCTTCGCCAGACCTCTTGAATCTCCTGTCTTGGCGTCCGACTCCCATGAGGCCATGGAGGTTTCTCGAGCGGGACCTAAGTCTCAGGCCGCTCGAGTACCCATGGTTTGTAAAAACTGTCATCAACTAGGACATTACGCCAATAAATGTCCATGGTGGTCGGGAAACAATCGCGTCTAGTAACCATTGGGGGAGGTTCACTAGACACAGCTGCATTTTCCTCCAAACTGTCCTTTAAAGGGACAATCCTGTTAGGCTCCTCCACTCTATCAGTCGAGCTTTGTGTGGATTCAGGAGCAGAGGGAAACTTCATGTCCTCTGCTTTTGCTCTGCGCCACGCTATACCTCTAGTAATGCTCGCCAAACCTGTAACAGAGTTGTGAATGGGGCGACACTTCCACTGCAAATCACACACCAGACTGTTCCATTCTCACTGTCCATGTCCCCTTCCCACCAGGAGATTATTTCCCTTCTTGTCCTTCCCGAGGGAATGGATGAGATTTTGCTGGGAATACCCTGGCTCCGTTTCCACTCCCCACATATTGAGTGGTCCTCAGGGAGAATATTGGGTTGGAGTAAGTCTTGTATGGGCAGGTGTGTGAGTGAGTGTGTACAGGTTTCTACTACCGAGGTACCCGCAGACCTTTCTTCTCTTCCCAAGTGTTATTGGTGCTATGCTGACGTATTCTCTAAAAAGGCTGCAGAGACTCTACCACCTCATCGCCCCTACGACTGTCCTATTGATCTCTTGCCTGGAGCTGAACCTCCTCGGGGAAGGGTATATTCCCTCTCACTCCCTGAGACGGAGGCTATGTCTCAATACATCCAGGAGAATTTGGCAAGAGGGTTCATTAGGAAGTCAGTGTCTCCTGCTGGGGCGGGATTCTTCTTCGTACAGAAGAAGAACGGGGAATTACGTCCTTGCATCGATTACAGGGGTCTTAATGCTATCAGCATTAAAAATAAGTACCCTTGCCCCTGATATCTGAGCTCTTTGACAGGCTAAGGGGAGCAAAGGTATTCACGAAACTAGATCTGCGGGATGCCTACAACCTGATTTGCATCCGTGAGGGGGACGAATGGAAAACGGCTTTTAATACCAGGGATGGGCACTATGAGTATCTGGTGATGCCCTTCGGGCTCTGTAATGCCCCAGCCGTTTTTCAGGACTTTGTCAACGATATCTTCCGGGATGTGCTTTCCACCTCGGTTGTAGTCTATCTGGATGATATTCTCATCTTCTCTCCAGATATTGACTCCCACCGGAGAGATGTTGGCAGAGTCTTCGAACTCCTACGGGCAAATTCCCTATATGCAAAGTTGGAGAAGTGTGTGTTTGAGCAGGAGTCCTTACCTTTCCTGGGCTATATCATCTCGGCCCAGGGATTGGCTATGGATCCTGCCAAACTACAGGCTGTGATGGACTAGCAGGAACCCCATTCTCTTAAAGCGGTGCAGCGCTTTATGGGGTTCATAAATTACTATCGCCAGTTCATCCCCCACCTCTCAACTTTGGTAGCTCCCTTGGTATCCCTCACCAAGAAGGGAGCGAATCCCAAATTGTGGTCCGAAGAGGTCTCCAAGGCCTTCACTTCTATAAAGTCCCACTTTGCTAGCGCTCCCATCTTACATCGTCCCGATGTGGATAAGCCATTCCTTATGGAGGTGGATGCCTCATCCGTTGGTGCTGGAGCAGTCCTCTATCAAAAGGATGCTCAAGGTCGGAAGTGTTATGAACTGGTGGTTCAGAAACACAATGGACCTGGTGGTTAAGAGCACACAAAGTGACCTGATAGTTACTAATCACATAGGACGAGCTCTGAGACGTGGGAACTCTGCTGACTGCAATCCCTAATCCTATCACACCACACTAGAGGTAGCCGTGGAGCGCTCCTGACCAGACCTAGGCGCCTCGGCACAGCCTGAGGAACTAGCTAGCCCTAAAGATAGAAAAACAAGCCTACCTTGCCTCAGAGAAATTCCCCAAAGGAAAAGGCAGCCCCCCACATATAATGACTGTGAGTAAAGATGAAAATACAAACACAGAGATGAAATAGATTTTAGCAAAGTGAGGCCCGACTTACTGAATAGACCGAGGATAGGAAAGATAGCTTTGCGGTCAACACAAAAACCTACAAACAACCACACAGAGGGCGCAAAAAGACCCTCCGCACCGACTAACGGTACGGAGGTGCTCCCTCTGTGTCCCAGAGCTTCCAGCAAGCAAGACAAACCAATATAGCAAGCTGGACAGAAAAAATAGCAAACAAAAGTAACACAAGCAGAACTTAGCTTATGCAGGGCAGACAGGCCACAAGAACGATCAAGGAGAGAGCAAGACCAATACTGGAACATTGACTGGAGGCCAGGAACAAAGAACTAGGTGGAGTTAAATAGAGCAGCACCTAACGACTTAACCTCGTCACCTGAGGAAGGAAACTCAGAAGCCGCAGCCCCACTCACATCCACCAGAGGAACTCATAGACAGAACCAGCCGAAGTACCACTCATGACCACTGGAGGGAGCTTGACCACAGAATTCACAACAGTACCCCCCCTTGAGGAGGGGTCACCGAACCCTCACCAGAGCCCCCAGGCCAACCAGGATGAGCCAAATGAAAGGCACGAACCAGATCGGCAGCATGAACATCAGAGGCAAAGACCCAGGAATTATCTTCCTGACCATAACCCTTCCACTTAACCAGGTACTGGAGTTTCCGTCTCTAAATATGAGAATCCAAAATCTTCTCCACTATATACTCCAACTCCCCCTCAACCAAAACCGGGGCAGGAGGATCAACGGATGGAACCACAGGTGCCACGTATCTCCGCAACAATGACCTATGGAATACATTATGGATGGAAAAAGAAACTGGAAGGGTCAAACGAAAAGACACAGGATTAAGAACCTCAGAAATCCTATACAGACCAATGAAACGAGGCTTAAACTTAGGAGAGGAAACTTTCATAGGAATATAACGAGACGACAACCAAACCAAATCCCCAACACGAAGTCGGGGACCCACACAGCGCCTGCGGTTAGCGAAACGTTGAGCCTTCTCCTGGGACAATGTCAAATTGTTCACCACATGAGTCCAAATCTGCTGCAACCTATCCACCACAGTATCCACACCAGGACAGTCTGAAGACTCAACCTGCCCTGAAGAGAAACGAGGATGGAAACCAGAATTGCAGAAAAACGGCGAAACCAAAGTAGCCGAGCCGGCCCGATTATTAAGGGCGAACTCAGCCAAAGGCAAAAAGGACACCCAATCATCCTGATCAGCAGAAACAAAACATCTCAGATATGTTTCCAAGGTCTGATTGGTTCGTTCAGTTTGGCCATTTGTCTGAGGATGGAAAGTTGAGGAAAAAGACAAATCAATGCCCATCCTAGCACAAAAGGCTCGCCAAAACCTCGAAACAAACTGGGAACCTCTGTCAGAAATGATGTTCTCCGGAATGCCATGTAAACGAACCACATGCTGGAAAAACAATGGCACCAAATCAGAGGAGGAAGGCAATTTAGACAAGGGTACCAAATGGACCATCTTAGAGAAGCGATCACAAACCACCCAAATGACCGACATCTTTTGAGAGACGGGAAGATCCGAAATAAAATCCATAGAGATATGTGTCCAGGGCCTCTTCGGGACCGGCAAGGGCAAAAGCAACCCACTGGCACGAGAACAGCAGGGCTTAGCCCGAGCACAAATCCCACAGGACTGCACAAACGAACGCACATCCCGCGACAGAGACGGCCACCAAAAGGATCTAGCCACCAAATCTCTGGTACCAAAGATTCCAGGATGACCAGCCAACACCGAACAATGAACCTCAGAGATAACTCTACTCGTCCATTTATCAGGGACAAACAGTTTCTCCGCTGGGCAACGGTGTTAGGACTGGCGGAACGCACCAAGTATAAGGTGTAATGGTATTAGGTGCGTTCGCCGTCCGAGGTCCACCGTGCAGGTGAAAGACCCTGCTGCTAGTAAGACGGACTATATGGCGGTACTAAGTATACACACATGGGTTAACTTCACCCTGCGTGAAGGAAGCGATCCTGTTGCGTCACAGGACCGCAGTACCGCACATAAAGCGCGAGCAAGAAGTCAGCGGACTCAACCCGTACACAGGATTGAAGTCCGATTAGACACTTGCTGGCACAACACCGCAACTGGGTGTGTCAGAGGAATATAAATAATAATATAAAGGCACAAGAGTGCGTGCGGTGCCGCACTGACGGATGCCACTAACCACCCAGGCTTGGGTCAGGAAAGCGCAGAGCAAGCGCACGGCGCCGTACTGGCGGACACAGCAACTGGTAGCTGAAATGTGTGTTTCGTGCTGTTGGATAAGTCGGGCGCTAGATAGCAAACATACACCTTCCGCGAACAGACATTCAATAGGGAGGGTTATTTAAAGAGCGACTTTCACTCACAACACACACACATATTTACAAGACAATACTAGCGCATGGCCGTGCGGCCATGCGAGGCTTAAATAGCTGCAGCATGTTTAGGACCTTCCAAAGAAGGACCAATGGAGTGCTGCAGCACCTGAGCATGTGACCCTGGATCTCCACTGAGAGATCTCGCCCTGGGCATGCTCAGAGTGCAAAGCAGGATTTAGTCCTAGCAGCTACAAGGACCTTAGCTGCAGTATCTGATCATGTGACCCTCGATCTCTACTGAGAGATCTTACTCTGGGCATGCTCAGAATGTAAAAAGCAGAACTTAGCCCCAGAAACGTCCGCTCGCCGCTGCCCAGCACTGACTTCAATGGGAGAAGCAGGAAACGCAGCAGTAACTCTAAGCACAGAGTCAGACTGAGCGAGACGCTGGGATCGATGTCTCTGCTGAGCAAGCTCCACTGCGGCAGGAGAAGAATGGGAGACCGCAGCGGAGATGGCCCGAGATTCCCCCTGTGCAGAGGCAGGAACTCGACCCCTAACATTACCCCCCCTCCTAGGGCCCCCCCCCTCCTTGGGCCTCGCTACGTTCGAAGGCAGCAATGAGCTGCGGAGCCCGAATGTGTTCAGCAGGCTCCCAGGACCTGTCCTCAGGGCCATAACCCTTCCAATCCACCAAATAGAATTTTTACCACGTACCTCAAAATAGCGTTCACCTTATAATCATTCGTAGACGAACCCGATGTCCCGGCAGATGACTCAGAAAACCGGGACATGTATACGGGCTTAAGGAGGGACACATGAAAGGTGTCGGTGATACCAAGGCGTGGAGGAAGGGCCAGATGGTAGACCACAGGATTAACCTGTTCGAGGACCTTGAAGGGACCCAAGTAGCGAGGTGCAAACTTAGTGGACTCTACATGCAGCCTGATTTTACGGGCAGAGAGCCACACTAAATCGCCAGGAGCAAAGGTCGGGGCAGGGCGCCGATGTGCATCGGCCGAGGACCTCATTCTCTCCTTTGACACCCCAATGGCATCCTGAGTGCGGTCTTAAATGTCCCGTGCCTCCACTGCCCAGTCTGCCACCCTGGAGTCAGCAGAGGACACGGGCATAGGCACAGGAACCCGCGGATGCTGGCCGTAATTAAGGAGGAAAGGTGTCTGACCAGTGGAGTCGGCTACAGCGTTATTAAGGGCGAACTCTGCCCATGGTAATAAAGATGCCCAGTCATCCTGCCTGGCAGAAACAAAATGTCGTAGATATGTGACCAGAGTCTGATTGGCCCTCTCTACCAACCCATTCGTCTCGGGATGATATGCGGAAGAGAGATTTAACTCAATGCTGAGAAGATGACAAAGCTCTCTCCAGAACCGAGACGCAAACTGGGGACCCCGGTCACTGACAATTTTGTCTGGCATGCCGTGTAGGCGGAAGATGTGTCTTATGAACAACGCTGCCAAGGCCCGTGCAGAAGGTAACCGTGGGAGCGGCACCAAATGCACCATTTTCGAGAAATGATCGGTAATAACCCAAATGACGGTACAGCCGCGAGACTTGGGCAAACCCACTACAAAGTCCATCCCGACCATCTCCCAGGGCCTGTCTGCCACCGGCAAGGGATAGAGTAACCCAGACGGCCGTTGTCGAGGAGACTTATTTTTGGCGCATGAGACACACGCCAGAACGTAATCTCTGACATCTCGGAGCATATGCGGCCACCAGTACGTCCTCGCCAGCAGCTCAGATGTCCTTTTTGTCCCAAAGTGTCCACCCACCCTGGAGGAATGAGCCCAAGAGAGAACCTCCGGTAGCAAATTTATGGGCACAAAAGTCTTGCCCGGAGGCACAGACTCAAGCGACACCGGAGCCACGGTTCTCAAGCTCTAGAAGGAACAATAAGCCGAGGCTCTCCTTCCTCCTCCTCAGATGACACAACAGAGCGAGAAAGGGCATCAGCTCGAATGTTCTTCTCCCCAGCGAGATAATGGAGGGTGAAGTGGAATCGGGAGAAGAATAAGGACCATCTGGCCTGGCGAGAATTTAGCCGCTGGGCTGTTTGCAAATATAGCAAATTTTTGTGGTCTGTGAAAACTTGAAAGGGAAAACGAGCCCCCTCCAAGAGATGTCTCCACTCTGAGAAAGCCAATTTCATCACTAGCAACTCCCTGTCCCCGATGGAATAATTCCTCTCCGCTGGTGTGAAGGTCTTGGAGAAGAAGAAGCACGGATGCTTCCGACCTTGAGCATCCTTTTGGAAGAGGACTGCTCCAGCACCAACGGAAGAGGCATCCACCTCCATTATAAACGGCTTATCGACATCGGGACGATGTAGGATGGGAGCGCTAGCAAAATGAGACTTAGTAGAAGAAAAGGCCCTGGAGACCTCTTCAGACCACACTTTGGGATTTGCTCCCTTCTTGGTGAGGGCTACCAAGGGAGCTACCAGAGTTGAGAAGTGGGGAATGAACTGGCGGTAATAATTAATGAACCCCATAAAGCGCTGCACCGCCTTAAGAGAATGGGGCTCTTGCCAGTCCATCACAGCCTGTAGTTTGGCAGGATCCATAGCCAATCCCTGGGCGGAGATGATATAGCCCAGGAACGGTAAAGACTCCTGCTCAAACATACACTTCTCCAACTTTGCATAAAGAGAGTTTGCCCGTAGGAGGTCGAAGACTCTGCCAACATCTCTCCGGTGGGAGTCAATGTCTGGAGAAAAGATGAGAATATCATCCAGATAGACTACAACCGAGGTGGAAAGCATATCCCGGAAGATGTCGTTGACAAAGTCTTGGAAAACGGCTGGGGCATTACAGAGCCCGAAGGGCATCACCAGATACTCATAGTGCCCATCTCTGGTGTTAAACGCCGTTTTCCATTCGTCCCCCTCACGGATGCGAATCAGGTTGTAAGCACCCCGCAGATCTAGTTTGGTAAACATCCTTGCTCCCCGAAGCCTATCGAAAAGCTCAGATATCAAGGGCAAAGGATACTTGTTCTTAACGGTGATAGCGTTAAGACCCCTGTAGTCTATGCATGGACGTAGTTCCCCATTCTTCTTCTGCACGAAAAAGAACCCTGCCCCAGCAGGTGACACTGACTTCCTGATGAACCCTCTTGCCAGATTCTCTTGAATGTACTGAGACATTGCCTCCGTCTCCGGGAGAGATAATGGATAGACTCGACCCCGGGGAGGCTCAGCACCAGGCAAGAGATCAATAGGACAGTCATAGGGGCGATGGGGCGGAAGGGTCTCCGCCGCCTTTTTGGAGAACACGTCTGCACACGACCAATATTGCTTGGGGAGAGAGGATAGATCTGCGGGTACCTCTGTAGTAGCAACCTGAACGCACTCTCGGTGACACCTACCCCCACATGATTCACCCCATCCCAGAATTCTGCCTGAGGACCACTCGATGTGAGGAGAGTGGTACCGTAACCAAGGTATCCCCAACAGGACCTCATCAATCCCCTCAGGAATGATGAGCAGAGATATAATCTCCTGATGGGATGGTGACATGGACAGAGTAAAAGGGATGGTCTGATGTGTTATCCGTGCGGGCAGTGTCGACCCATTCACCACTCGTACCGTTACTGGTTGAGGTAGCATAACCAGGGGTATTGCGTAACGTTGGGCGAAGGCAGAAGACATAAAATTGCCCTCCGCCCCAGAATCCACGCAGAGGTCTACCGAGTGGGAGGATGAGCCTAATGTTATTGTCCCCTTAAAGGACAATTTGGAGGCAAACGTCGCCGTGTCTAGTGCACCTCGACCTACTACCACTAGACGCTGACGTTTCCTCAACCGCTGGAGACATCTGGTGGCAAGATGTCCTGACTGTTGGCAAACATAACAAACCTGGAGTTCACGAGCAGTCCGGGACTTAGATCCCGCTCGTGACACTATCATAGGCTCATGGGACTCAGGAGCCTGGACTGGAGATTCCAAAGGTTTGGCGAAGGTGGGAGCCAGCCGAAACCTCTGCCTACACTGGGCTCGCTCTAACCTCCGCTCGTGAAAACGGAGGTCAATACGAGTGGATACTGTTATTAATTCCTCCAGTGTGGCGGGAATCTCCCTAGTGGCCAGGGCGTCCTTAACGTGGTCAGCCAGCCCCCTCCAAAATATAGGAATAAGGGTCTTATCCGACCACTCCAGCTCAGATGCTAGCGTGCGGAAGTGGACAGCAAACTGGCTGACCAAGGATGAGCCCTGAGTCAATGCCAACAGTTGGAGCGCCGTATCATGGGTGACACGAGGTCCTAAAAAGACCTGTTTCAGAGTGCTCAGGAATAACGGAGCACTCTGCACCACATGATCGCCACGCTCCCACAGCGGCGTAGCACACTGCAACGCCCTGTCCGACAATAAAGATACGATAAAGCCCACCTTAGCCCGCTCTGTAGGGAAACGAGAGGCCAGAAGCTCGAGATGTATTGAGCACTGACTCACGAAACCCCTACAGGACTTACTGTCACCAGAAAATTTCTCTGGTAGCGGGAGGCGAGATAGCGTCGGTACAGGGGCGGCAGTGGACAAGGTAGCTGCAGCCACACTTGAACAGCGACAGCAGTAACATCCACAGCTGAGGTTGAACGCTCAAGAGCCGCCAACCTTCCCTCCAGCTGCTGGATGTACCGCTGTGAACGCTGGTCGTCCGCCATTTTACTAGCCAGACCTTGGCGCTAGTATTCTGTTAGGACGGCGGAACGCACCAAGTATAAGGTGTAATGGTATTAGGTGCGTTCGCCGTCCGAGGTCCACCGTGCAGGTGAAAGACCCTGCTGCTAGTAAGACGGACTATATGGCGGTACTAAGTATACACACATGGGTTAACTTCACCCTGCGTGAAGGAAGCGATCCTGTTGCGTCACAGGACCGCAGTACTGCACAAAAAGCGCGAGCAAGAAGTCAGCGGACTCAACCCCTACACAGGATTGAAGTCCGATTAGACACTTGCTGGCACAACACCGCAACTGGGTGTGTCAGAGGAATATAAATAATAATATAAAGGCACAAGAGTGCGTGCGGTGCCGCACTGACGGATGCCACTAACCACCCAGGCTTGGGTCAGGAAAGCGCAGAGCAAGCGCACGGCACCGTACTGGCGGACACAGCAACTGGTAGCTGAAATGTGTGTTTCGTGCTGTTGGATAAGTCGGGCGCTAGATAGCAAACATACACCTTCCGCGAACAGACATTCAATAGGGAGGGTTATTTAAAGAGCGACTTTCACTCACAACACACACACATATTTACAAGACAATACTAGCGCATGGCCGTGCGGCCATGCGAGGCTTAAATAGCTGCAGCATGTTTAGGACCTTCCAAAGAAGGACCAATGGAGTGCTGCAGCACCTGAGCATGTGACCCTGGATCTCCACTGAGAGATCTCGCCCTGGGCATGCTCAGAGTGCAAAGCAGGATTTAGTCCTAGCAGCTACAAGGACCTTAGCTGCAGTATCTGATCATGTGACCCTCGATCTCCACTGAGAGATCTTACTCTGGGCATGCTCAGAATGTAAAAAGCAGGACTTAGCCCCAGAAACGTCCGCTCGCCGCTGCCCAGCACTGACTTCAATGGGAGAAGCAGGAAATGCAGCAGTAACTGTAAGCACAGAGTCAGACTGAGCGAGACGCTGGGATCGACGTCTCTGCTGAGCAAGCTCCACTGCGGCAGGAGAAGAATGGGAGACCGCAGCGGAGATGGCCCGAGATTCCCCCTGTGCAGAGGCAGGAACTCTACCCCTAACAAACGGTCAGGTCTATTAGCCTGAAACTTTTGCAGCACCCGCCGCAAATCAGGGGAGATGGCAGACAAAATTACCCCCTCTTTGAGAATACCCGCCGGCTCAGGCAAACCCAGAGAGTCGGGCACAAAACTCCTAGACTGGGCATCCGCCTTCACATTTTTAGAGCCCGGAAGGTACGAAACCACAAAGTCAAAACGGGAGAAAAACAGCGACCAACGAGCCTGTCTAGGATTCAACCGTTTGGCAGACTCGAGATAAGTCAAGTTCTTGTGATCAGTCAAGACCACCACGCGATGCTTAGCTCCTTCAAGCCAATGACGCCACTCCTCGAATGCCCACTTCATGGCCAGCAACTCTCGATTGCCAACATCATAATTACGCTCAGCAGGCAAAATTTTCCTGGAAAAGAAGGCACATGGTTTCATCACCAAGCCATCAGAACTTCTTTGCGACAAAACCGCCCCTGCTCCAATCTCAGAAGCATCAACCTCGACCTGGAACAGGAGCGAAACATCTGGTTGGCACAACACAGGGGCAGAAGAAACACGACGCTTCAACTCCTGAAAAGCTTCCACAGCAGCAGAAGACCAATTGACCACATCAGCACCCTTCTTGGTTAAATCAGTCAACGGTTTAGCAATACTAGAAAAATTATTGATGAAGCGACGATAAAAATTAGCAAAGCCCAGGAACTTTTGCAGACTCTTCACAGATGTCGGCTGAGTCCAATTATAAATGACCTGAACTTTAACAGGGTCCATCTCGATATTAGAATGGGAAAAAATGAAGCCCAAAAATGAAACCTTCTGAACACCAAAGAGACACTTTGACCCCTTCACAAACAAAGAATTTGCACACAGGACCTGGAACACCATTCTAAACTGCTTCACGTGAGACTCCCAATCATCCGAGAAGACCAAAATATCATCCAAGTATACAATCAGGAATTTATCCAGGTACTCTCGGAAGATGTCATGCATAAAGGACTGAAATACTGATGGAGCATTAGAAAGCCCGAATGGCATAACCAGGTACTCAAAATGGCCCTCGGGCGTATTAAATGCTGTTTTCCATTCATCGCCCTGTTTAATACGCACAAGATTATACGCACCACGAAGATCAATCTTGGTGAACCAACTAGCCCCCTTAATCCGAGCAAACAAATCAGACAGCAGCGGCAAGGGGTACTGAAATTTGACTGTGATTTTATTTAGAAGGCGGTAATCAATACAAGGTCTCAGCGAACCATCCTTCTTGGCCACAAAAAAGAACCCTGCTCCCAATGGCGACGACTACGGGCGAATATGCCCCTTCTCCAAGGATTCCTTTACGTAACTCCGCACAGCGGTGTGCTCAGGCACAGACAAATTAAACAGTCGGCCTTTAGGAAACTTACTACCAGGAATCAAATCGATAGCACAATCGCAATCCCTATGCGGAGGTAGGGCACTGGACTTGGGCTCATCTAATACATCCTGGTAATCCGACAAGAACTCTGGGACCTCAGAAGGGGTGGATGATGAAATAGACAGAAATGGAACATCCCCATGTACCCCCTGACAACCCCAGCTGGACACAGACATTGATTTCCAATCCAATACTGGGTTATGGACTTGTAGCCATGGCAACCCCAACACGACCAAAACATGCAGATTATGCAACACCAAAAAGCGAATATCCTCCTGATGCGCAGGAGCCATGCACATGGTCAGCTGGGTCCAGTATTGAGGCTTATTCTTGGCCAAAGGCGTAGCATCAATTCCTCTCAATGGAATAGGATACTGCAAGGGCTCCAAGAAAAACCCACAGCGCCTAGCAAACTCCAAGTCCATCAAATTCAGGGCAGCGCTTGAATCCACAAATGCCATGACAGAATAGGATGACAAAGAGCAGATCAAAGTAACGGACAAAAGAAATTTCGACTGTACCGTACTAATGGTGGCAGACCTAGCGAACCGCTTAGTGCGCTTAGGACAATCGGAGATAGCATGAGTGGAATCACCACAGTAAAAACACAGCCCATTCCGACGTCTGTGTTCTTGCCGTTCAGCTCTGGTCAAAGTCCTATCACATTGCATAGGCTCAGGTCTATGCTCATATAATACCGCCAAATGGTGCACAGTTTTACGCTCACGTAAGCGTCGATCGATCTGAATGGCCAAAGACATAGACTCATTCAGACCAGCAGGCATAGGAAATCCCACCATGACATCCTTAAGGGCTTCAGAGAGACCCTTTCTGAAAATTGCTGCCAGCGCACATTCATTCCATTGAATGAGCACAGACCACTTCCTAAACTTCTGACAATATATCTCTACCTCATCCTGACCCTGACACAGAGCCAGCAAATTTTTCTCTGCCTGATCCACTGAATTAGGTTCATCATAAAGCAATCTGAGCGCCAGAAAAAACGCATCAATATTACATAATGCAGGATCTCCTGGCGCAAGGGAAAATGCCCAGTCTTGAGGGTCGCCACGTAATAAAGAAATAATGATCTTAACTTGTTGAACTGGGTCACCAGAGGAGCGGGGTTTCAAAGCCAGAAACAGTTTACAATTATTTTTAAAACTCAGAAACTTAGCTCTATCTCCAGAAAACAAATCAGGAATAGGAATTCTTGGTTCTAACATAGAATTCTGAACCACAAAGTCTTGAATATTTTGTACTCTTGCAGTGAGATGATCCACACAAGAAGACAGACCTTTAATGTCCATCACTACACCTGTGTCCTGAACCACCCAAATGTCTAGGGGAAAAGAAAGACAAAACACAGTGCAGAGAAAAAAAAATGGTCTCAGAACTTCTCTTTTCCCTCTATTGAGAAGCATTAGTACTTTGGGTCTCCAGTACTGTTATGAACTGGTGGCTCAGAAACACAATGGACCTGGTGGTTAAGAGCACACAAAGTGACCTGATAGTTACTAATCACATAGGACGAGCTCTGAGACGTGGGAACTCTGCTGACCGCAATCCCTAATCCTATCACACCACACTAGAGTTAGCCGTGGAGCGCTCCTGACCAGACCTAGGCGCCTCGGCACAGCCTGAGGAACTAGCTAGCCCTGAAGATAGAAAAACAAGCCTACCTTGCCTCAGAGAAATTCCCCAAAGGAAAAGGCAGCCCCCCACATATAATGACTGTGAGAAAAGATGAAAATACAAACACAGAGATGAAATAGATTTTAGCAAAGTGAGGCCCGACTTACTGAATAGACCGAGGATAGGAAAGATAGCTTTGCGGTCAGCACAAAAACCTACAAGCAACCACACAGAGGGTGCAAAAAGACCCTCCGCACCGACTAACGGTATGGAGGTGCTCCCTCTGCGTCCCAGAGCTTCCAGCAAGCTAGACAAACCAATATAGCAAGCTGGACAGAAAAAATAGCAAACAAAAGTAACACAAGCAGAACTTAGCTTATGCAGGGCAGACAGGCCACAAGAACGATCCAGGAGAGAGCAAGACCAATACTGGAACATTGACTGGAGGCCAGGAACAAAGAACTAGGTGGAGTTAAATAGATCAGCACCTAACAACTTAACCTCGTCACCTGAGGAAGGAAACTCAGAAGCCGCAGCCCCACTCACATCCACCAGAGGAAGCTCATAGACAGAACCAGCCGAAGTACCACTCATGACCACTGGAGGGAGCTTGACCACAGAATTCACAACACGGAAGCATCCATGCTTCTTCTTCTCTAAGACCTTCACACCAGCGGAGAGAAATTACTCCATCGGGGATAGGGAGTTGCTAGCAATGAAGTTGGCCTTTTTGGAGTGGAGACATCTTTTGGAAGGTGCTCGGTTTCCCTTCCAAGTCTTCACGGACCACAAAAATTTGGTCTATTTGCGTACAGCCCAGCGGCTGAATTCTCGTCAGGCTAGATGGTCCTTGTTTTTCTCCCGGTTCCACTTCACTGTCCATTATCTCGCCGGGGAGAAGAACATTCGTGCTGACGCTCTCTCTCGCTCCCTTGTGTCAACTGAGGAGGAGGAAGAGGAGCCTCGGCTTATTGTTCCTTCAGAAAGTCTGAGAACCGTAGCTCCGATTTCGCTTGAGTCTGTGCCTCCGGGCAAGACTTTTGTTCCCATCAATTTGCGACCGGAGGTTCTCTCTTGGGCTCATTCGTCCAGAGTGGGTGGACACTTTGGGGCAAAGAGGACATCTGAGTTGCTGGCGAGAATGTACTGGTGGCCACATATGGTTCGTGACGTCGGAGACTACGTTCGGGCATGTGTCTCTTGTGCCAAAAATAAGTCTCTCCGTCAACGGCCAGCTGGTTTGTTATACCCTCTGCCGGTGGCAGACAGGCCCTGGGAGATGGTCGGGATGGACTTTGTGGTGGGTTTGCCCAAGTCTCGTGGCTGTACCATCATTTGGGTAATCACCGACCATTTTTCTAAAATGGTGCATTTGGTGCCGCTTCCTCGGCTACCTTCTGCACGGGCCTTGGCAGCGTTGTTTATTAAACACATCTTCCGCCTTCACGGTATGCCAGACAAAATTGTCAGTGATCGGGGTCCCCAGTTTGCGTCTCGGTTCTGGAGAGAGCTTTGTCATCTTCTCAGTATTGAGTTAAATCTCTCTTCGGCATATCATCCCGAGACGAATGGGTTGGTGGAGAGAGCCAACCAGACCTTGGTCACATATCTGCGACATTTTGTCTCTGCTAGGCAAGATGACTGGACATCTTTGCTACCGTGGGCGGAGTTTGCTCTGAACTATGCTGTAGCTGACTCCACTGGACAGACCCAATTCCTCCTTAACTATGGTCATCTTCCGCAGGTACCTGTGCCCATGCCCGTGTCTTCTGCCGATTCCAGGGTGGCAGACTGGGCTGTGGAGGCACGGGACATTTGGGATCGCACTCAGGATGCCATTCGGGCATCCAAGGAGAGAATGAGGTCCTCCGCCGACGCACATCGGCGCCCCGCTCCAACCTTTGCTCCTGGCGACTTAGTGTGGCTCTCCGCCCGTAACATCAGGCTGTGAGTTGAGTCTACTAAGTTCACACCTCGCTACTTAGGTCCTTTTAAGGTCCTCGAACAGGTTAATCCTGTGGTTTACCGTCTAGCCCTTCCTCCACGCCTAGGTATCACCGACACCTTTCATGTGTCCCTCCTTAAGCCCGTGTACATGTCCCGATTTTCTGAGTCATCTACTGGGACGTCGGGTTCGTCTACGGACAATTACGAGGTGAACGCTATCTTGGGGTGCAAGGTGGTTTGTGGCAAAAAATTTTATTTGGTGGACTGGAGGGGTTACGGTTCTGATAGATCCTGGGAGCCTGCTGAGCACATTCGGGCTCCGCAGCTCATTGCTGCCTTCGAACGTGGCGAGGCCCAAGGGGGGGGGCTCTAGAGGGGGGGTAATGTTAGGGGTCGAGTTCCCGCTTCTGCTGCGGTCTCCCATTCCTCTCCTGACGCAGGTAAACCTGCTCAGCAGAGACGTCGGTCCTTGCGTCTGGCTCAGTCTCACTCTGTGCTTAGGCTTGCTGTTGCTTCTCCAGCTTTTGCCATTAAAGCCAGTGCTGGGCAGCAGCGAGCGGACGCTTTTGAGACTAAGTCCTCCTTTTTCCCATCTGAGCATGCCCAGGGTGAGATCTCCCGTTGGAGATCAAGGGTCACATGCTCACATACTGCAGTGGTTCCCATTGGTCCTCCTGGCAGGTCCTGAAAGGGCAAACTTCTGTGGCAGCTGCCCATTGGTCCTTTATTGGAAGGTCCTGAAAGTACTACAGCTATATAAGCTTCGCATGACCGCACGGCCATGCGCTAGTGTACAATTGTATACGTGTGTTTGTTGTGAGTGCAAGTCGTTCATTAAATACCCCTACCCTATTGTATGACTGTTCGCGTATGGAGTATGGCTGCTATCGAGCACCCGACTAACCACTCAACGTGTCACACACGTATCAGCGTCTATTGCTGTGACCGCCAGTGCGGCGCCACGCGCCAGTAGTGCGCTTCCTGACCCACGTCTGGGTGCTTAGTGGTGTCTGCCAGCACGGCACAGTTCGCACTTCGGTGCTCTAATTATAATTATAATAGTTGCCTAACCCACCCAGTTGCGGTGTTGTGTCAGCAAGTGGTCTAATCGGACTTCAATCCTGTGTCTTGGGGTTGTGTTCGCTGACTCCTTGCTTGCACTCTTTAGTGCGGTATTGCGGACCTGTGGCTTTACCAGGTTCACTTCCACCGCCATATTACGCTGCCATTTACTAGCATCAGGTTTTCACCTGCACGGTGGACCCCGGACTGCGAACGCATCTATTACATCTTTCTTGGTGCGTTCCGCCAGTCCTAACATAGTGGGAGATTAATATTGGCATTTGTGCTTCAGTGCCAGTCGTGTGTGCCATCTCTCTCAAATTGTGGGCCACAGAAAGCCTAGTGTCTGTTTTTTTGTTTTTTGTTTTTGAAATTCTCCCTGAAAAAAATAAATAGTGGGAGATTAATATTGGCATTTGTGCTTCAGTGCCAGTCATGTGTGCCATCTCTCTCAAATTGTGGGCCACAGAAAGCCTAGTGCCTGTTTTTTTTGGGAGGGTTTTAAATTCTCCCTGAAAAAAAATAAATAGTGGGAGATTAATATTGGCATTTGTGCTTGAGTGCCAGTCGTCTGTGCCATCTCTCTCAAATTGTGGGCCACAGAAAGCCTAGTATCTGTTTTTTTTTTTGGTTTTTAAATTCTCCCTGAAAAAAAATAAATAGTGGGAGATTAATATTGGCATTTGTGCTTGAGTGCCAGTCGTGTGTGCCATCTCTCTCAAATTGTGGGCCACAAAAAGCCTAGTGTCTGTTTTTTTATTTTATTTTGGTTTTTAAATTCTCCCTGAAAAAAAAATAAATAGTGGGAGATTAATATTGGCATTTGTGCCATCTCTCTCAAATTGTGGGCCACAGAAAGCCTAGTGTTAGGGGTCGAGTTCCCGCTTCAGGGGGGAATCTTGAGCCACCTCCACTGCGGTCTCCCATTCTTGTCCAGCCGCAGTGGAGTCTACTCAGCAAAGACGTCGGTCCCAGCGTCTTGCTCATTCTCACTCTGTTCTGACAGTTACTGCTGGTTCTCCAGTCTCTGCCATTAAAGTCAGTGCTGGTCAGCAGCAAGCGGACTTCTCTGGGACTAAGTCCTTGTCTGCACGTACTGAGCATGTACAGGGTAAGATCTCCCGTTGGAGATCGAGGGTCATGTGCTCAGGCTCTGCAGCACATTCCATTGGTCCTCTTGGCAGGTCTTGGAAGGGCAAAGGTGCTGTGGCCACTTCCTGTGCTGCAGCTATATAAACTGCGCATGACCGCACGGCCATGTATTGCCTTACAATTGCTAATGTGTGTATGTTGTGAGTGCAAGTCGTCCTTGGATACCCCTACCCTATTGAATGTCTGTTCGCGGAAGGTGTATCGTTGCTATATAGCGCCCGACTTATCCTACAGCACTAATCACACATTACAGCGTCCAGTTGCTGTGACCGCCAGTACGGCGCCGTGCACTTCCTCTGTGCTTTCCTTACCCAAGCCTGGGTGGTTAGTGGCGTTCGTCAGTGCGGTGCCTTAATATTGTTGTTCAGTTTCCTTACACACCCAGTTGTGGTGTTGTGCCAGCAAGGGTCTAATCGGACTTCAATCCTAGTTGGGGTTGAGTTCGATGACTACTTGCTCGCGCTTTAGGTGCGGTACCGCGGTCCTGTGACTCAACAGGATTGCCCGTCTACATGTCCCGGTTTTCTGAGTCATCTACTGGGACGTCGGGTTCGTCTACGGACGATTACGAGGTGAACGCTATTTTGGGGGTGCAAGGTGGTACGCGGCAAAAAGTTCTATCTGGTGGATTGGAAGGGTTATGGCCCAGAGGACAGGTCATGGGAGCCTGCTGAAAACATTCGGTCCCCGCAGCTCATTGCTGCCTTCGAGCGTAGCGAGGCCCAAGGAGGGGGGGGCCTTAGAAGGGGGGGTAATGTTAGGTCTCGAGTTCCCGCTTCTGCACAGGGGGAATCTCGAGCCATCTCCGCTGCGGTCTCCCATTCTTATCCAGCCACAGTGGAGCCTGCTCAGCAGGGACGTCGGGCCCAGCGTCCTGCTCAGTCTCACTCTGTACAGAGAGTTACTGCTGCTTCTTCAGCTTCTGCCATTAAAGCCAGTGCTGGTCAGCAGCGAGCGGACTTCTCTGGGACTAAGTCCTTGTCTGCACACACTGAGCATGCCCAGGGCAAGATCTCCCGTTGGAGATCGAGGGTCATGTGCTCAGGCTCTGCAGCACATTCCATTGGTCCTCTTGGCAGGTCTTGGAAGGGCAAAGTTTCTGTGGCCACTTCCTGTGCTGCAGCTATATAAACTGCGCATGACCGCACGGCCATGCGCTAGTGTACAATTGTTAATGTGTGTATGTTGTGAGTGCAAGTCGTCCTTGGATACCTCTACCCTATTGAATGTCTGTTCGCGGAAGGTGTATGGTTGCTATCTAGCGCCCAACTTAGCCTACAGCACTAATCACACATTACAGCGTCCAGTTGCTGTGACCGCCAGTTCGGCGCCGTGCACTTCCTCTGTGCTTTCCTTACCCAAGCCTGGGTGGTTAGTGGCGTTCGTCAGTGCGGCACCGCATGCACTCTTGTGCCTTAATATTGTTATATAGTTTCCTTACACACCCAGTTGTGGTGTTGTGCCAGCAAGGGTCTAATCGGACTTCAATCCTAGTTGGGGTTGAGTTCGCTGACTGCTTGCTCGCGCTCTATGTGCGGTACCGCGGTCCTCTGACGCAACAGTATCGCTTCCTTCACGCTGGGTGAAGTTTAACCCACGTGTGTATACTTATGAGTACCGCCATATAGTCCGTCATTACTTGGCAGCAGGTTCCATCTCTGCACGGTGGACCCCGGGCTGCGAACGCACCGTACTCTATCTGTCTCATTATTTGGTGCGTTCCGCTAGCCCTAACACCATCTCTCTCAAATTGTGGGCCACAGAAAGCCTAGTGTCTGTTTTTTTTTTTTTTTTGTTTTTTTGTTTTTTAAATTCTCCCTGAAAAAAAATAAATAGTGGGAGATTAATATTGGCATTTGTGCTTCAGTGCCAGTCGTGTGTGCCATCTCTCTCAAATTGTGGGCCACAGAAAGCCTAGTGTCTGGTTTTTGTTTTTGTTTTTTAAATTCTCCCTGAAAAAAAATAAATAGTGGGAGATTAATATTGGCATTTGTGATTGAGTGCCAGTCGTGTGTGACATCTCTCTCAAATTGTGGGCCACAGAAAGCCTAGTGTCTTTTTTTTTTTTTTTTGGTTTTTAAATTCTCCCTGAAAAAAAAAAAAATAGTGTGAGATTAATATTGGCATTTGTGCTTGAGTGCCAGTCGTGTGTGCCATCTCTCTCAAATTGTGGGCCACAGAAAGCCTAGTGTCTGTTTTTTTGTTTTTTGTTTTTTAAATTCTCCCTGAAAAAAATAAATAGTGGGAGATTAATATTGGCATTTGTGCTTGAGTGCCAGTCGTGTGTGCCATCTCTCTCAAATTGTGGGCCACAGAAAGCCTAGTATCTGTTTTTTTTTTTGGTTTTTAAATTCTCCCTGAAAAAAAATAAATAGTGGGAGATTGATATTGGCATTTGTGCATGAGTGCCAGTCGTGTGTGCCATCTCTCTCAAATTGTGGGCCACAGAAAGCCTAGTGTCTGTTTTTTTATTTTATTTTGGTTTTTAAATGCTCCCTGAAAAAAAAAAAATAGTGGGAGATTAATATTGGCATTTGTGCTTGAGTGCCAGTCGTGTGTGCTATCTCTCTCAAATTGTGGGCCACAGAAAGCCTAGTGTCTGTTTTTTTTTAATTTGGTTTTTAAATTCTCCCTGTAAAAAAATAAATAGTGGGAGATTAATATTTTGGATTTGTGCTTCAGTGCCAGTCGTGTGTGCCATCTCTCTCAAACTGTGGGCCACAGAAAGCCTATTTTTTTTTTTTATTTTGGTTTTTATATTCTCCCTGAAAAAAAATAAATAGTGGGAGATTAATATTGGCATTTGTGCTTGAGTGCCAGTCGTGTGTGCCATCTCTCTCAAATTGTGGGCCACAGAAATCCTAGTGTCTGTTTTTTTTTGTTTTTTTTTTAAATTCTTCCTGGAAAAAGAAATAGTGGGAGATTAATATTGGCATTTGTGCTTGAGTGCCAGTCGTGTGTGCCATCTCTTTCAAATTGTGGGCCACAGAAAGCCTAGTGTCTGTTTTTTTTTATTTTGTTTTTTATATTCTCCCTAAAAAAAAAAAAATAGTGGGAGATTAATATTGGCATTTGTGTTTGAGTGCCAGTCGTGTGTGCCATCTCTCTCAAATTGTGGGCCACAGAAATCCTAGTGTCTGTTTTTTTGTTTTTTGTTTTTTAAATTCTCCCTGAAAAAAAATAAATAGTTTGAGATTAATATTGGCATTTGTGCTTGAGTGCCAGTCGTGTGTGCCATCTCTCTCAAATTGTGGGCCACAGAAAGCCTAGTGTCTGTTTTTTTTTTGGTTTTTAAATTCTCCCTGAAAAAAAATAAATAGTGGGAGATTAATATTGGCATTTTTGCTTGAGTGCCAGTCGTGTGTGCCATCTCTCTCAAATTGTGGGCCACAGAAAGCCTAGAGTCTGTTTTTTTTTTTATTTTGGGTTTTAAATTCTCCCTGACAAAAAATAAATAGTGTGAGATTAATATTGGCATTTGTGCTTCAGTACCAGTCGTGTGTGCCATCTCTCTCAAATTGTGGGCCACAGAAAGCCTAGTGTCTGTTTTTTTGTTTTTTGTTTTTTAAATTCTCCCTGAAAAAAAATAAATAGTGTGAGATTAATATTGGCATTTGTGCTTCAGTACCAGTCGTGTGTGCCATCTCTCTCAAATTGTGGGCCACAGAAAGCCTAGTGTGTTTTTTAGTTTTTTGGTTTTTAAATTCTCCCTGAAAAAAAATAAATAGTGTGAGATTAATATTGGCATTTGTGCTTCAGTACCAGTCGTGTGTGCCATCTCTCTCAAATTGTGGGCCACAGAAAGCCTAGTGTCTGTTTTTTTGTTTTTTGGTTTTTAAATTCTCCCTGAAAAACAATAAATAGTGGGAGATTAATATTGGCATTTGTGCTTGAGTGCCAGTCGTGTGTGCCATCTCTCTCAAATTGTGGGCCACAGAAAGCCTAGAGTCTGTTTTTTTTTTATTTTGGTTTTTAAATTCTCCCTGAAAAAAAATAAATAGTGTGAGATTAATATTGGCATTTGTGCTTCAGTACCAGTCGTGTGTGCCATCTCTCTCAAATTGTGGGCCACAGAAAGCCTAGTGTCTGTTTTTTTGTTTTTTGTTTTTTAAATTCTCCCTGAAAAACAATAAATAGTGGGAGATTAATATTGGCATTTGTGCTTGAGTGCCAGTCGTGTGTGCCATCTCTTTCAAATTGTGGGCCACAGAAAGCCTAGTGTCTGTTTTTTTTTTTGGTTTTTAAATTCTCCCTGAAAAAAAATAAATAGTGTGAGATTAATATTGGCATTTGTGCTTGAGTGCCAGTCGTGTGTGCTATCTCTCTCAAATTGTAGGCCACAGAAAGCCTAGTGTCTGTCTTTTTGTTTTTTGTTTTTTAACCCCTTTACCCCCAAGGGTGGTTTGCACGTTAATGACCGGGCCAATTTTTACAATTCTGACCACTGTCCCTTTATGAGGTTATAACTCTGGAACGCTTCAACGGATCCCAGTGAATCTGACACTGTTTTCTCGTGACATATTGTACTTCATGACAATGGTAAAAATTCTTTGATAGTACCTGCGTTTATTTGTGAAAAACACGGAAATTTGGTGAAAATTATGAAAATTTCGCAATTTTCCAACTTTGAATTTTTATGCAATTAAATCACAGAGATATGTCACACAAAATACTTAATAAGTAACATTTCCCACATGTCTACTTTACATCAGCACAATTTTGGAACCAAAATTTTTTTTGTTAGGGAGTTATAAGGGTGAAAAGTTGACCAGCAATTTCTCATTTCTACATTACCATTTTTTTTTTAGGGACCACATCTCATTTGAAGTCATTTTGAGGGGTCTATATGATAGAAAATAACCAAGTGTGACACCATTCTAAAAACTGCACCCCTCAAGGTGCTCAAAACCACATTCAAGAAGTTTATTAACCCTTCTGGTGCTTCACAGGAATTTTTTGAATGTTTAAATAAAAATGAACATTTAACTTTTTTTCACAAAAAATTTAATTCAGCTCCAATTTGTTTTATTTTACCAAGGGTAACAGGAGAAAATGGACCCCAAACGTTGTTGTACAATTTGTCCTGAGTACACCGATACCCCATATGTGGGGGTAAACCACTGTTTGGGCGCATGGCACAGCTGGGAAGCGAAGGAGCGCCATTTGACTTTTCAATGCAAAATTGACTGGAATTGAGATGGGACGCCATGTTTCGTTTGGAGAGCCCCTGATGTGCCTAAACATTGAAACCCCCCACAAGTGACACCATTTTGGAAAGTAGACCCCCTAAGAAACTTATCTAGAGGTGTGGTGAGCTCTTTGACCCACTAAGTGCTTCACAAAAGTTTATAATGTAGAACCGTAAAAATAAAAAATCATATTTTTTCACAAAAATTATCTTTTCGCCCCCAATTTTTTATTTTTCCAAGGGTAAGAGAAGAAATTGGACCCCAAAAGTTGTTGTACAATTTGTCCTGAGTACGCTGATACCCCATATGTGGGGGTAAACCACTGTTTGGGCGGATGGGAGAGCTCGGAAGGGAAGGAGCACCGTTTGACTTTTCAATGCAAAATTGACAGGAATTGAGATGGGACGCCATGTCGCGTTTGGAGAGCCACTGATGTGCCTAAACATTGAAACCCCCCACAAGTGACACCATTTTGGAAAGTAGACCCCCTAAGGAACTTATCTAGAGGTGTGGTGAGCACTTTGACCCACCCAGTGCTTCACATAAGTTTATAATGCAGAACCGTAAAAATAAAAAATCATATTTTTTCACAAAAATTATCTTTTCGCCCACAATTTTTTATTTTTCCAAGGGTAAGAGAAGAAATTGGACCCCAAAAGTTGTTGTACAATTTGTCCTGAGTACGCTGATACCCCATATGTTGGGGGGAACCACCGTTTGGGCGCATGGGAGGGCTCGGAAGGGAAGGAGTGCCATTTGGAATGCAGACTTAGATGGAATGGTCTGCAGGCGTCACATTGCGTTTGCAGAGCCCCTAATGTACCTAAACAGTAGAAACCCCCCACAATTGACCCCATATTGGAAACTAGACCCCCCAGGGAACTTATCTAGATGTGTTGTGAGAACTTTGAACCCCCAAGTGTTTCACTACAGTTTATAACGCAGAGCCGTAAAAATAAAAAATCTTTTTTTTCCCACAAAAATTATTTTTTAGCCCCCAGTTTTGTATTTTCCCAAGGGTAACAGGAGAAATTGGACCCCAACAGTTGTTGTCCTATTTGTCCTGAGTACACTGATACACCATATGTTGGGGTAAACCCCTGTTTGGGCACACGGGCGAGCTCGGAAGGGAAGAAGCACTGTTTTACTTTTTCAACGCAGAATTGGCTGGAATTGAGATCGGACGCCATGTCGCTTTTGGAGAGCCCCTGATGTGCCTAAACAGTGGAAACCCCCCAATTATAACTGAAACCCTAATCCAAACACACTCCTAACCCTAATCCCAACGGTAACCCTAACCACACCTCTAACCCAGACACACCCCTAACCCTAATCCCAACCCTATTCCCAACTGTAAATGTAATCTAAACCCTAACTGTAACTTTAGCCCCAACCCAAACTGTAGCCCTAGCCCTAACCCTAGCCCTAACCCTAGCCCTAACCCTAGCCCGAACCCTAGCCATAGCCCTAGTCCTAACCCTAGCCCTAACCCTAACCCTAGCCCTAACCCTAACCCTAGCCCTAACCCTAGCCCTAACCCTAACCCTAGCCCTAACCCTAACCCTAGCCCTAACCCTAGCCCTAACCATAGCCCTAGCCTTAACCCTAGCCCTAGCCCTAATGGGAAAATGGAAACAAATACATTTTTTTAATTTTTCCCTAACTAAGGGGGTGATGAAGGGGGGTTTGATTTACTTTTATAGCGGGTTTTTTAGCGGATTTTTATGATTGGCAGCCGTCACACACTGAAAGACGCTTTTTATTGCAAAAAATATTTTTTGCGTTACCACATTTTGAGAGCTATAATTTTTCCATATTTTGGTCCACAGAGTCATGTGAGGTCTTGTTTTTTGCGGGACGAGTTGACGTTTTTATTGGTAACATTTTCGGGCACGTGACATTTTTTGATCGCTTTTTAATCCGATTTTTGTGAGACAGAATGACCAAAAACCAGCTATTCATGAATTTCTTTTGGGGGAGGCGTTTATACCGTTCCGCGTTTGGTAAAATTGATAAAGCAGTTTTATTCTTCGGGTCAGTACGATTACAGCGAAACCTCACTTATATCATTTTTTTATGTTTTGGCGCTTTTATACGATAAAAACTATTTTATAGAAAAAATAATTATTTTGGCATCGCTTTATTCTCAGGACTATAACTTTTTTATTTTTTTGCTGATGATGCTGTATGGTGGCTTGTTTTTTGCGGGACAAGATGAGGCTCCAGCGGTACCATGGTTATTTATAGCTGTCCTTTTGATCGCGTGTTATTCCACTTTTTGTTCGGCGGTATGATAATAAAGCGTCGTTTTTTGCCTCGTTTTTTTTTTTTTTCTTACGGTGTTTACTGAAGGGGTTAACTATTGGGCCAGTTTTATAGGTCGGGCCGTTACGGACGCGGCGATACTAAATATATGTACTTTTATTGTTTTTTTTTATTTATTTAGATAAAGAAATGTATTTATGGGAATAATATTTTTTTTTTTTCATTATTTAGGAATATTTTTTTTTATTTTTTTTTACACATTTGGAAATTTTTTTTTTAACTTTTTTACTTTGTCCCAGGGGGGGACATCACAGATCGGTGATCTGACAGTTTGCACAGCACTCTGTCAGATCACCGATCTGAGAGCAGTGCAGAGCAGGCTCTGTGAAGCCACCTCCCTCCCTGCAGGACCCAGATCCGCGGCCATCTTGGATCCGGGCCTGGAACAAGCAGGGAGGGAGGTAAGACCCTCGCAGCAACGCGATCACATCGCGTTGCTGCGGGGGGCTCAGGGAAGCCCGCAGGGAGCCCCCTCCCTGCGCGATGCTTCCCTGCACCGCCGGCACATCGCGATCATCTTTGATCGCAGTGTGCCAGGGGTTAATGTGCCGGGGGCAGTCCGTGACTGCTCCTGGCACATATTTAAGTAAATAGGGCAGCACACTGCAGCGCCAAAACATGCAAACTTGAAAACACAAAATTTGAACTGCATTACTGCACTGAAAATATGAAAAATGAGAGCTTTTAGCGCATAAAAATGGCCAATTTTATGTGTACCTCGTAGCCACGATAAGGCATCTCTCTTATACGAGGCCCTACGCTTGACCTACCTCTCTGAGAATAAACGTCTCCATCTGAATGGGTACATGTGAAACCTCTCCTTGGACTCAAATTCTCTCTCACTGTGGAGGGGTATTGGACCTATTATAATTAAAACACCTGAAGCTAGGAGGCGGGGAGTGCACGATCAGAAGGCCAGAGAATACATTTCAAAAAACCTGATCTGCACATCCAAACATAGACACAGTGTGAACAGGTGCTGAACCCAGAGTCGCCAACTCGTATATATTTAAGTAAATAGGGCAGCACACTGCAGCGCCAAAACATGCAAACTTGAAAACACAAAATTTGAACTGCATTACTGCACTGAAAATATGAAAAATGAGAGCTTTTAGCGCATAAAAATGGCCAATTTTATGTGTACCTCGTAGCCACGATAAGGCATCTCTCTTATACGAGGCCCTACGCTTGACCTACCTCTCTGAGAATAAACGTCTCCATCTGAATGGGTACATGTGAAACCTCTCCTTGGACTCAAATTCTCTCTCACTGTGGAGGGGTATTGGACACATAAAATTGGCCATTTTTATGCGCTAAAAGCTCTCATTTTTCATATTTTCAGTGCAGTAATGCAGTTCAAATTTTGTGTTTTCAAGTTTGCATGTTTTGGCGCTGCAGTGTGCTGCCCTATTTACTTAAATATATACGAGTTGGCGACTCTGGGTTCAGCACCTGTTCACACTGTGCCTATGTTTGGATGTGCAGATCAGGTTTTTTGAAATGTATTCTCTGGCCTTCTGATCGTGCACTCCCCGCCTCCTAGCTTCAGGTGTTTTAATTATAATAGGTCCAATACCCCTCCACAGTGAGAGAGAATTTGAGTCCAAGGAGAGGTTTCACATGTACCCATTCAGATGGAGACGTTTATTCTCAGAGAGGTAGGTCAAGCGTAGGGCCTCGTATAAGAGAGATGCCTTATCGTGGCTACGAGGTACACATAAAATTGGCCATTTTTATGCGCTAAAAGCTCTCATTTTTCATATTTTCAGTGCAGTAATGCAGTTCAAATTTTGTGTTTTCAAGTTTGCATGTTTTGGCGCTGCAGTGTGCTGCCCTATTTACTTAAATATATACGAGTTGGCGACTCTGGGTTCAGCACCTGTTCACACTGTGTCTTTGTTTGGATGTGCAGATCAGGTTTTTTGAAATGTATTCTCTGGCCTTCTGATCGTGCACTCCCCGCCTCCTAGCTTCAGGTGTTTTAATTATAATAGGTCCAATACCCCTCCACAGTGAGAGAGAATTTGAGTCCAAGGAGAGGTTTCACATGTACCCATTCAGATGGAGACGTTTATTCTCAGAGAGGTAGGTCAAGCGTAGGGCCTCGTATAAGAGAGATGCCTTATCGTGGCTACGAGGTACACATAAAATTGGCCATTTTTATGCGCTAAAAGCTCTCATTTTTCATATTTTCAGTGCAGTAATGCAGTTCAAATTTTGTGTTTTCAAGTTTGCATGTTTTGGCGCTGCAGTGTGCTGCCCTTTTTACTTAAATATATACGAGTTGGCGACTCTGGGTTCAGCACCTGTTCACACTGTGTCTATGTTTGGATGTGCAGATCAGGTTTTTTGAAATGTATTCTCTGGCCTTCTGATCGTGCACTCCCCGCCTCCTAGCTTCAGGTGTTTTAATTATAATAGGTCCAATACCCCTCCACAGTGAGAGAGAATTTGAGTCCAAGGAGAGGTTTCACATGTACCCATTCAGATGGAGACGTTTATTCTCAGAGAGGTAGGTCAAGCGTAGGGCCTCGTATAAGAGAGATGCCTTATCGTGGCTACGAGGTACACATAAAATTGGCCATTTTTATGCGCTAAAAGCTCTCATTTTTCATATTTTCAGTGCAGTAATGCAGTTCAAATTTTGTGTTTTCAAGTTTGCATGTTTTGGCGCTGCAGTGTGCTGCCCTATTTACTTAAATATATACGAGTTGGCGACTCTGGGTTCAGCACCTGTTCACACTGTGTCTATGTTTGGATGTGCAGATCAGGTTTTTTGAAATGTGCTCCTGGCACATAGTGCCGGATGTCAGCTGCGATAGGCAGCTGACACCCAGCCGCGATCGGCCGCGCTCCCCCCGTGAGCGCCGCCGATCGCGCTGGACGTACTATCCCGTCCGTGGTCATGGGGGCCCACCCCACCTCGACGGGATAGTACGTCCCATGTCAGAAAGGGGTTAAATTCTCCCTGAAAAAAAATAAATAGTGGGAGATTAATATTGGCATTTGTGCTTGAGTGCCAGTCGTGTGTGCTATCTCTCTCAAATTGTTGGCCACAGAAAGCCTAGTGTCTGTTTTTTTTGTTTTTTGTTTTTTTAAATTCTCCCTGAAAAAAAAAATAGTGGGAGATTAATATTGGCATTTGTGCATCAGTGCCAGTCGTGTGTGCCATCTCTCTCAAATTGTGGGCCACAGAAAGCCTAGTGTCTGATTTTTTGGTTTTTGGTTTTTAAATTCTCCCTGAAAAAAAAATAAATAGTGGGAGATTAATATTGGCATTTGTGCTTCAGTGCCAGTCCTGCGTGTGTGGCATCTGTCTCATTTTGTGCGACAGAAAACCGAGTGTGTAACATTGTGCCTGATTTTCCTTGCAGTCTCACCCACCTATAAAGGGATATCTAATGTGAATGTTACATCACAGACCACTGTCACCCTGGTGATAAAGTGGTGGTGGATGAAGAGACACGGAGGAGGGCCTCAAAAAAATCTGTTTCCATTACAAAGTATCTGGTCTCCTATACTTGTTGTAACCATGCAGTAAGTGTATGGGCTGACAAACATTTAACCCTGGCTGGTTTACATCAACATACTGTCTAAATACTTTGTTCATGGGCACTATGAACACTCTTTAAGCCAATAATGTGGGTGTTGCATCATGGACCATGGTCACCCTGGTGATATAGTGGTGGTGGATGAAGAGATGTGGAGGAGAGCCTCCTAAAAATCTGTTCTCATTACAAAGGAGCAGTTCTCCTATACTTGTAATGCCAATGCAGTAAGTGTCAGGGCTGACAAAAAATTCCCTCTGGGGGTATACAGCAGCATACTGTCTAAAAATGTGTTTATGGGCATCATAAACACCCTATAAAACAATAATGTGGACGTTGCATTATGGACCACAGTCACCCTGGTGATATAGTGGTGGTGGATGATGAGGACAAGGAGATGGAGGAGGACAAGAGCAAATAGGTCAAATCAGGAAGCCTATAGCCATGTGTTTGTGTGAGGAGGAGCATGGGAAAAGCTCTTCCAAAAAAAGACACTGGATTTGAGTGTATGTTATGCTGCTATCATACGATGGTGTTCAGAAGTCTTGCCCAATCTAGCCCTTGATAATTTTTATAAAGAGTCAGCCTGTCAGCATTTTCAGTTGACAGGTGGATGCACTTATCAGTTATAATACCACCAGTGGCGCTAAATACGCACTCTGACAAAATGCTAGTGGCAGGGCAGGTGAGGACCTCCAAGACGTAGAGAGCCAGTTCATGCCACGTGTCCAGCTTGGATACCCAATAATTATAAGGCAGAGAGGAATCACAGAAGACGTTGGTACGATCAGCATCTTCCAAAACTTTGCACTCCTTGTGAGAGTTCACCGTGCCTCAGGGCCAGTGCGATAGGAAGGTCTAAGAAAAGTCTCCCAGAACTTTACCAGTGTTCCCCTGCCTCTGCTGGTTTGGAGTTGTGTCTCTCTTGCCAGTACTCCTTGTTTCTTAAATGAACTACGACCTCTGCAACAGCTTTTTCAGATGGAAATTTTTTAAATAAGTCTGCAACAAGGCCCCCCTGGCACTGCACCATTTTAGTACACCTGTCTGCTTCAGGAATAAGAGATAGAAAGTTATCCTTGAAGCGCTGGTTTAGAAGTGTCACAACCAGTAATGACTATCACTCAAAATTTTTAGAACACGAGTGTCACAGGAACAGAAAAGGCAGTGTAACATACAGTTAGGGCCAGAAATATTTGGACAGTGACACAAGTTTTGTTATTTTAGCTGTTTACAAAAACATGTTCAGAAAAACAATTATATATATAATATGGGCTGAAAGTGCACACTCCCAGCTGCAATATGATAGTTTCCACATTCAAATCGGAGAAAGGGTTTAGGAATCATAGCTCTGTAATGCATAGCGTCCTCTTTTTCAAGGGACCAAAAGTAATTGGACAATGGACTCTAAGGGCTGCAATTAACTCTGAAGGTGTCTCCCTCATTAACCTGTAATCAATGAAGTAGTTAAAAGGTCAGGGGTGGATTCCAGTTGTGTGGTTTTGCATTTGGAAGCTGTTGCTGTGAGCAGACAACATGCGGTCAAAGGAACTCTCAATTGAGGTGAAGCAGAACATCCTGAGGCTGAAAAAAAAGAAAAAATCCATCAGAGAGATAGCAGACATGCTTGGAGTAGCAAAATCAACAGTTGGGTACATTCTGAGAAAAAAGGAATTGACTGGTGAGCTTGGGAACTCAAAAAGGCCTGGGCGTCCACGGATGACAACAGTGGTGGATGATCGCCGCATACTTAATTTGGTGAAGAAGAACCCGTTCACAACATCAACTGAAGTCCAGAACACTCTCAGTGAAGTAGGTGTATCTGTCTCTAAGTCAACAGTAAAGAAAAGACTCCATGACAGTAAATACAAAGGGTTCACATCTAGATGCAAACCATTCATCAATAACAAAAATAGACAGGCCAGAGTTAAATTTGCAGAAAAACACCTCAAGAAGCCAGCTCAGTTCTGGAAAAGTATTCTATGGACAGATGAGACAAAGATCAACCTGTACCAGAATGATGGGAAGAAAAAAGTTTGGAGAAGAAAGGGAACGGCACATGATCCAAGGCACACCACATCCTCTGTAAAACATGGTGGAGGCAACGTGATGGCATGGGCATGCATGGCTTTCAATGGCACTGGGTCACTTGTGTTTATTGATGACATAAGAGCAGACAATAGTAGCCGGATGAATTCTGAAGTGTACCGGGATATACTTTCAGCCCAGATTCAGCCAAATGCTGCAAAGTTGATTGGACGGCGCTTCATAGTACAGATGGACAATGACCCCAAGCATACAGCCAAAGCTACCCAGGAGTTCATGAGTGCCAAAAAGTGGAACATTCTGCAATGGCCAAGTCAATCTCCAGATCTAAACCCAATTGAGCATGCATTTCACTTGCTCAAATCCAGACTTAAGACGGAAAGACCCACAAAGAAGCAAGACCTGAAGGCTGCGGCTGTAAAGGCCTGGCAAAGCATTAAGAAGGAGGAAACCCAGCGTTTGGTGATGTCCATGGGTTCCAGACTTAAGGCAGTGATTGCCTCCAAAGGATTTGCAACAAAATATTGAAAATAAAAATATTTTGTTTGAGTTATGTTTATTTGTCCAATTACTTTTGACCTCCTAAAATGTGGAGTGTTTGTAAAGAAATGTGTACAATTCCTACATTTTCTATCAGATATTTTTGTTCAACCCTTCAAATTAAACGTTACAATCTGCACTTGAATTCTGTTGTAGAGGTTTCATTTCAAATCCCCTGGTGGCATGCAGAGCCCAACTCGCGAAAATTGTGTCACTGTCCAAATATTTCTGGCCCTAACTGTATACTCAATAATGCCTGCCAAACTGCAAACAGATAAAACTTCCATGTCCTCACTATTGTTGAGCGATACCTTCCGATATTCGGAAGTATCGGTTTGGATCGGCCGATATCGACAAAATATTGGATATCGCCGATACCGATACCCGATACCAATGTAAGTCAATGGGACAAAAATAAACCCTTTCTTTCGTTGTGGTTAATTCCACATGAAGGAAAACAACTAAGAATAACGTAGAATGTATCGGGGGAGGCGGAGGAGACATTAAAGGCATAGAGGTTTAGCCCAATCTAATGGAAGAGCAGGTGAACAGGAATTAATTTTTTTTTAAGACGTTCAGAGTTACAAAGATATTGACTATGTTTAGATTTTTTATATTTTGTCAGATATTTACGTTTCAGTACTTCCATGCTCTGCACCTTTTTTTTACTTCTCCCACACTTTCCTACTCTTCATCATCCTCAGCAGCAGCATGTTTTTCATCAACATCTTCTTCACCTTATTCATCTTCTTCTTCACCTTCTCCCTATTATTCTTTTTGTAAAAATTCTCCATATTCTTCTTATTCAACTCTTATTCTTCTTCATATTCTACTTCTTCATCTTCTTCATATTCTTCTTCTTCATCATATTCTTATTTTTTACAGGCATTCCTGTAGTTGTTATCTATAAAAGTTTAAAGATTGCACCTTCCGTTCTGCCTGTCACAAAAGATTTACAACAGTATTTGTCCGCGTTCAGTTTTGCCTGCAGTAGCAGGTATTTTCCAGGGGCACCACGAGGAGGAACGGACTCACCCCCATACACTGCTTAGTCTTCTTCTGCTTATAATTTAGATATCTTTTGCTCTGATTTTTGTCTTATGCTTAATGTTCTTCTGCTTTTTGTTCTGCAGCTTCTTGTTCTTTTGCTTCTCGGTCTTCAGGGTCGTCATCTTTAGGGTGTTGAACTTGGAACTGTAGCAGGAGGTACATGAAGGCTGAGGAACTGCCAAGAACCAGCTGACAGTACTGGAACCAGGATGGCTACCCGAAGGTAGAAGAACCAATGGCATGACTGAGGACCAGCTGACGGTACTGGAACCCGGTTACTAAGCAGGAGGTACCCGTGCCTGAAAGCACTACCAAGGACCACCTGATGTTGGTGGAACTCGGATACTCAGAAGGAGGCACCTAAGCAAAAGACAATGCCGAGAACCAGTTGACGGTACCGGAACCCGGATGGCGACCCGAAGGTAGAAAAGCCAATGGCACGACCGAGGACCAGCTGATGGTATTAGAACCCGGTTACTAAGCAGGATGTACCCGTGCCTGAAAGCACTACCATGGACCAACTGACGTTGGTGGAACTCGGATACCCAGAAGGAGGCACCTAAGCCAAAGGCTCTGCCTGGAACCAGCTGACATTGCTGGAACCAGGGGGACCTAGTCATGATTGTCTTCCCAAGAACCAGCTAACGGTGCTGGAACTCAGATAGGCAGCAGAAGGTCTACAGGCAAAGAAACAATAGCTAGGCCACGAGCCAGCCGCAGTTACCGAAAAACCACAGTCCTACAGGGGGAGCTTGTCCTATTGGCATTACTGAACCAGCCTTGATTTCCACCTCCCGCAGCCCACATAGGAAGCACCTAAACTGCAGGCACCATGGATTCGGCTAACCCAACCGCAACATGACAGGACAATGTTTTGGAGTCTAAGTGACCTTGACACAACCCGGAAACAGCTAGCGTGCTGGAAACAGGCTGGGCAGGAGGGAGTACCCGTGCCAAAGATACTGCCGAGAACCAGATGACGGTACTGGAACCAGGATGCGTTGCCCAAGGTTCAAGAGCCAATGGCACGACCGATAACCAGCTGACGGTACTGGAACCTGGTTACTAAGCAGGAGGTACCCGTGTCTGAAAGCATTACCAAGGATGACCTGACGTTGGAGGAACTCGGATACCCAGAAGGAGGCATCTAAGCCAAAGGCTCTGCCCGGAACCAGCTGACGGTGCTGGAACCAGGATGGGGAGCAGAAGGCAGAAGAGCAAAAGACACTGCCGAGAACCAGCTGACGGTACTGAAACCTGTATTGCGACCCGAAGGTAAAGAGCCAATGGCACAACCAAGGACCAGATGATGGTACTGGAACCCGGTTACTAAGCAGGAGGTACCCGTGCCTGAAAGCACTACCAAGGACCACCTGACGTTGGTGGAATTCAGATACCCAGAAGAGGAACCTAAGCCAAAAGCTCTGCCCAGAACCAGATGATGTTGCTGGAACCAGGGGGAACTAGTCAAGATTGTTGTCCAAGAACCAGATAACGGTGCTGGAACTCAGATAGGCAGCAGAAGGTCCACAGGAAAAGAAACAATAGCTAGGCCACGAGCCGGATGCAGTTACCGAAAAACCACAGTCCTACAGGGGGAGCTTGTCCTATTGGCACTACTGAACCAGCCTTGATTGCCACTTCCCGCAGCCCACATAGGAAGCACCTAAACTGCAGGCACCATGGAGTCAGCTAACCCAACCACAACACAACAGGACAACGTTTTGGAGTCTAGGTGACCTTGACACTACCCGGAAACAGCTGGCATGCTGGAACCAGGCTGGGCAGGAGGGAGTACCCGTGCCAAAGACACTGCTGAGAACCAGCTGACAGTACTGGATCCCGGATGGGTTGCCCATGGTGCAAGAGCCAATGGCGCAACCGAGGACCAGCTGAAGGTACTGGAACCCGGTTACTAAGCAGGAGGTACTCATGCCTGAAAGCACTACCAAGGACCACCTGACGTTGGTGGAACTCGGATACCCAGAAGGAGGCACCTAAGCCAAAGGCTCTGCCCGGAACCAGCTGACGTTGCTGGAGCCAGGGGGACCTAGTCAAGATTGTCTTCCCAAGAACCAGCTAACGGTACTGGAACTCAGATAGGCAGCAGAAGGTCCACAGGAAAAGAAACAATAGCTAGGCCGCGAGCCGGTCGCAGTTACCGAAACACCACAGTCCTACAGAGGGAGCTTGTCCTATTGGCACTACTGAACCAGCCTTGATTGCCACTTCCTGCAGCCCACATAGGAGGCACCTAAACTGCAGGCACCATTGAGTCGGCTAACCCGACCGCAACACGACAGGACAACGTTTTGGAGTCTAAGTGACCTTGACACTACCCGGAAACAGCTGGTGTGCTGGAACCAGGCTGGGCACGAGGGAGTACCCGTGCCAAAGACATTGCTGAGAACCAGCTGAAGGTACTGGATCCCGGATGCGTTGCCCATGGTGCAAGACCCAATGGCACGACCGAGGACCAGCTGACGGTACTGGAACCTGGTTACTAAGCAGGAGGTATCCGTGCCTGAAAGCACTAACAAGGACCACCTGACGTTGGTAGAATTCGGATACCCAGAAGGAGGCACCTAAGCCAAAGGCTCTGCCCGGAATCAGCTGACGGTGCTGGAACCAGGATGGGGAGCAGAAGGCAGAAGAGCAAAAGACACTGCCGAGAACCAGCTGATGGTACTGGAACCCGTATGGTGACCCGAAGATAAAAGAGTCAATGGCACGACCGAGGACCAGCTGACGGTACTGGAACCCGGTTACTAAACAGGAGGTACCCGTGCCTGAAAGCACTACCAAGGACCACCTGACATTGGTGGAACTCGGATACCCAGAAGGAGGCGCCTAAGCCAAAGGCTCTGCCCGGAACCAGCTGACGTTGCTGGAACCAGGGGGACCTAATCAAGATTGTATTCCCAAAAACCAGTTAACGGTGCTGGAACTCAGATAGGCAGCAGAAGGTCCACAGGGAAAGAAACAATAGCTAGGCCGCGAGCCGGCCGCAGTTACCGAAAAACCACAGGCCTACAGGGGGAGCTTGTCCTATTGGCACTACTGAACCGCCTTGATTGCCACTTCCCGCCGCCCACATCGGAAACACCTTAACTGCAGGCACCATGGTGTCGGCTAACCCGACCACAAAATGAAAGGACAACGTTTTGGAGTCTAAGTGACCTTGACACTACCCGGAAACAGCTGGCGTGCTGGAACCAGGCTGGGCTGGAGGGCCCAGAAGACACTTCTGAGCAGCAACTGGCGGTGTTGGAGCCCAGGGTCATTGCTAGAAACTGACTGTAATAATTGCCGCACACACAGCTGGGGATCAGCTGACGCTACTGAATGCCAATAACAGAGGAGCAGCTGTTAACTGTGCAGACAGAACTTCTGAGCACGAATTGGCGGTGTAAGTGCCCAGGGACAGCAGGAGGAGCAGAGTGCAGGCTGAAGCCTGCACTGGAGGGAGTTTAATATATGATGTTGTGCCAGCGTGGCGGTCGCATGACACATTGCCGCACACACAGCAGGGGAGCAGTTGGCGTTACTGAACCCCAATAACAGAGGAGCAACTGTTGACTGTGCAGACAGCACTTCCAGGCAACAACTGGCGGTGTTAAAACCCAGGGAAAGCAGGAGGAGCAGACTTTTGTTTTTGCCACACACACAGCAAGGGAACAGCTGGCGTTACTGAACCCCACTGACACATGAGTGAGTGTTTTTCTCTGTGCAGCCTGCATTTCTGAGCACCAACTGGCGATATTGGAACCTAGGGAATCTTGGAGGAGCAGAGTGTAGACCGAGGCCTGCACTAGAGGCAGGTTAATGTTTGATGTGTCTGCGTGGCAGTCGCAGGACGTGTTGCTAGCTACACAGCAGGGGAACAGCTGGAGTTACTGAACCCCACTGACACATGAGTGAGTGTTTTTCTCTGTGCAGCCTGCACTTCTAAGCACCAACTGGCAGTATTGGAGCCCAGGGATTCTAGGAGGAGCAGAGTGTAGGCCGAGGCCTGCACTGGAGGCAGGTTAATGTCTGTTGTGTCTGCATGGCGTTCGCAGGACACATTGCTGGCTACACAGCAGGGGAACAGCTGGCGTTACTGAACCCACTGACACATGAGCGAGTGTTTTTCTCTTTGCAGCCTGCACTTCCGAGCACCAAGTGGCGGTATTGGAGCCCAGGGAATCTAGGAGGAGCAGAGTGTAGGCCGAGGCCTGCAATGGAGGCAGGTTAATGTCTGTTATTGTGCCAGCGTGGCGGTCGCTGGACACGTTGCCAGATACACAGCAGGAGAACAGCTGGTGTTACTAAACCACACTGACACACGAGCGAGTGTTTTCTCTGTGCAGCCAGCACTTCTGGGCACAAACTGCCAGTATTGGAGCCCGGGGAATCATGGAGGAGCAGAGTGTAGGCCAAGGCCTGCAATAGAGTCAGGTTAATGTCTGTTGTTGTGCCAGCGTGGCGGTCGCTGGACATGTTGCCGGATACACAGCAGGGGAGCAGCTGGCATTACTGAACCCCACTGACACATAAGCCAGTGTTTTTCTCTGTGCAGCCTGCACTTCCGGGCACCAACTGGCGGTATTGGAGCCCGGGGAATCTAGGAGGAGCAGAGTGTAAGCCGAGGCCTGCAATGGAGGCAGGTTAATATCTGTTGTCGTGCCAGCGTGGCGGTCGCTGGACACGTTGCTGGCTACACAGCAGGGGAGCAGCTGGCGTTACTGAGCCAAAATAACACTGGGTCATGTGTTGACTGTGCAGCTGGCACTTCTGAGCAGCAACTGGCGGTGTTGGAGCCCAGGGATTAAATTTCAGGTGGTAGAAACATGAACACAACAGGAGACCTGGATACTTTTGCCAACAAAGTAGTTAATCTGGAGGAGGAGTGGCAAATTCCTGCGAGATCCAGGCCTTGTTCATTTTCAGAAAAGTAAGCAGGTCGACATTATTGGAGGATAGTCGCATGCGACGGTCTGTTAGTACACCAATTGCGGCACTAAACACACGTTCCGATAATACACTAGCAGCAGGGCAAGCCAGCACTTCCAATGCATACTGGCTAAGCTCTGGCCATGCATCCAGCTTAGAGACCCAAAACTTGAAGGGGGAAGAGCCGTCTGGGAGTACGCTGAGAGGGCAAGACATGTAGTCTGTCACCATCTGACGGAAAACGTGGCCTCCTGCTGAGTGGACCTATCTGTGATGGTGTAGACATTTGTGGCAGGCACACAAAACTTTGCCACTGTTGGGCCAGACTGGTCTTGCCTTGTGCTGAGGCACTGTTTCTGCTCCCTCTTTGTGCAGAGCTTCTTCTTCTGCCTCGACGCACTGAGCTGCTTTGTAAAGCACTAGCAGCACTTCTCTCGATTGGACTGGCGAAGATGATGGACTGCACCAGTATGTCTTGGTACTCCCGCATTTTACGCTCCCGCTGCAACGGTGTTATGAGGTTTTGTCAGTTGTCATGGTAGCGCGGATCTAGGAGAATGTACATCCAATAATCAGCCGTGGTAAGAATGTGGGCGCTGCAGCGGACGTTTCTAAGGCACTGCAGCATTAAATCAACCATGTGCTGCAGACTGCCAACTGGCCAAGGAATGCTGTCCCCTGCTTGAGGCGTGATGTCTGCCTGCTCTGCATCATCCCACCCTCGCTCTACATACTGACTATTGGAGATTTGTTTAACTCCCTCCTCTGGACAGATCTCTTCCTCCTCCATTGACTCTTCGTCATCCTCCTCACAAAGTGTCCCCTGCATATTCCTTTGTGAGGACCCACATGGCGCAGACAGTCCAGAAGTAGATGGCATTTCTAACTCCTCATCCTCCACCTCTTCCACCACCTCATCCCTTAGCGCTTGCTGTGTTCTTTCAAGCAGGCAGATAAGGGAGACAGTCATGCTGACTAGTGCATCATCTGCACTTGCCATCCGTGTGGAATCATCGAAGGCACGCAAAACCTGGCAGACGTCCTTCATAGTGGCCCACTCAGTGGTTGAGAAGTGTGAACGGCGCGCAGTGCAACTTTTTTGCGCCTGAAGCAGCTGGTACTCCATTACTGCTGGCCGCTGCTCACACAACCACTCCAACATATGTAACGTGGAATTCCACCTGGTGGGTAAGTCACATATGATGCGATGTTTTGGAAGGTGGAATCGGTGCTGCAGAGTTGCAATGCGCGATCTTGCCATGCTGGAACCCCGCAAGTTAGCACACTCTAGGCGGACCTTGTGCAGCAGTGCATCAAGAGCCGGATAGTCCCTCAAAAAACTCTGAACGACCAAGTTGAGCACATGTACCAGACATGGGATGTGAGTGAGGTTGCCTAGGCCCAGAGCTGCCACCAGATTTCGGCCATTGTCAAACACTACCATGCCTGACTGGAAATTCGCTGGCACAAACCACACGTCACTCTCCTGCTTGATGGCATTCCAGAGCTCCTGCGCTGTGTGGCTTTGATTCCCCAAATAAATAAATTTCACTATGGCCTGTTGACGTTTGGCAACGGCTGTGCTCATATCGGTCAGATCAGGTAAGTGTTCACGGGTCCATGTGGAGGTGGACCGTGACATCTCCTGCAGTGATGATTCTGAGGAACTGGAGTATGAGGAGGAGTCAATGTGCACAGACTGGATTCCTGCAATCCTAGGAGTTGGAAAAACACGAAGAGCACCACTCTCACGGTCTGTACCCGGCTCCACAACATTAATCCATTGGGCGGTGAGGGAAAGGTATCGTCCCTGTCCATGGTGACTAGTCCACACATCGGTGGTGAGGTGGACCTTGCTACTGACGGCGTTTAGTAGCACATGTTTAATGTTTCACTCCACATGCTTTTGCAGGGCAGGGACGTTTTGCCTGCTGAAATAAAAGCGGCTGGGCACATTGTATTATGGTACTGCCAATGCCATCAAGTTACGGAAGCTGTCAGTCTCCACCAGCCTGAATGAGAGCATTTCAAGGGACTGTAGTTTTGCAATGCCTGCATTCAGAGCCTGTGCTCGTGGGTGGTTTGCCGAGAATGGCCGCCTTTTCTCCCATGCCTGTGCTACCGATGGCTGTAGAGTGGGCTGGGAGTGTGAAGATGACTGGGAACATGGTGCTGTGGGTGGAATTACACTGGGTCTCTGGACAACGGTGCCAGAGGCTCTTCCATGGCAATCGTGTGAGAAAGCCAAACCAGCTGTGTGTGAGCTGGAGGAAGAAGCTAAAACACGAGCTGAAGAGGTGGTAGGTGCCGCTGTAGGTTGGCCTAGGTCTTCAGTGTGTTTTTGTAACTCCACCGCGTGCTTAGTCTGCACATGTTTCCACATATTTGTGGTGTTGAGGTTGCTGACACTTTTCCGTCGTTTGATTTTCTGATGACACAGCTTGCATTTGACAAAGCAAATGTCAGCTGCAACTGTGTCAAAAAAGGACCAGGCACTGCAAGTCTTGGGAGCGCCCGCTTTGGCTTTCGGAAGAGGCATGCTCCTAATGGGTGCCAAAGTGGAGGCTACAAGCACCGCAGTCTTCCCCCTACCTCTCCCTCTTTGGGCCGTTTGCGGAATCTCTTCCTCAGAGCTGCTCCCACCACCTTCCTGTACCTCATGTCATGATCAGTCAAGGACCTCATCATCTACGCTAACCTCTTCCACCAACTGCTTCTCCTGGGTAGTCTCGGCAGCAGAGTACGCACCAGAAAGTGGCACCTGAGTCTCATTATCAGATGCGTACTGAGGTGTGCTGACCGGAGGCACTCTTCAGATTCAGAGAGACAAAGCTGTTGGGCATCACTGCATACTGCTTGTTCTTCACATTCTAGAATGCTGATTAGCTGGCCCCCTATCTCCAAGCCAAGAGATTCAGAGAACAGAAGTAGCGATGGCTCCTGTCCTAGGCTCTCTGACTGCCTGGGCAATTTGGCAGGTGGTGAAGAGACAGATGGTTGCTCTTCAGTGCTCTGTGTCTAAGAGGATGCGGCACTAATTGAAGTCGAAGTGTTAGCTGCCATCCATCCGACAACGGCTTCAATTTTTTTACCCTCGCAGCAGCGGGGTACGGTGAGCTCTGTTATGAACAGGTAATTCAGAACCACAATGGACCTTGAAGTTCAGAGCACACAAAGTGACCTGACAATTACCAAAAACATAGGACGAGCTCTGAGACGTGGAAACTCTGCTGACCGCTATCCCTAATCCTATCACACCACACTAGAGGTAGCCGTGGATTGTGCCTAACGCTCCCTATGCAACTCGGCACAGCCTGAGAAACTAACTAGTCCTGAAGATAGAAAAATAAGCCTACCTTGCCTCAGAGAAATTCCCCAAAGGAAAAGGCAGCCCCCACATATAATGACTGTGAGTAAATATGAAAATACAAACACAGAGATGAAATAGATTTAGCAAAGTGAGGCTCAACTTACTGAATAGACCGAGGATAGGAAAGATAGCTTTGCGGTCAACACAAAAACCTACAAACAACCACGCAGAGGGGCAAAAAGACCCTCCGCACCGACTAACGGTACGGAGGTGCTCCCTCTGCGTCTGAGAGCTTCCAGCAAGCAAGAAAAACCAAAATAGCAAGCTGGACAGAAAAAATAGCAAACAAAAGTAACACAAGCAGAACTTAGCTTATGCAGGATAGAAAGGCCACAGGAACGATCCAGGAGGAAGCAAGACCAATACTAGAACATTGACTGGAGGCCAGGATCAAAGCACCAGGTGGAGTTAAATAGAGCAGCACCTAACGACTTAACCTCATCACCTGAGGAAGGAAACTCAGAAGCCGCAGTACCACTCTCATCCACCAAAGGAAGCTCATAGACAGAACTAGCCGAAGTACCACTCACGACCACAGGAGGGAGCTTGCCCACAGAATTCACAACAGAGCTCCTACAAAGCTGCGCATGAAGGACTGTTCTGTGCTAAAACTGGGGGATGATGAGTCACCGGTGCCCGCAGCAGGCACAAAATCCCCATGTCCTCTCCCTGCTCCACGCCCATGACCACATGCCTTACTCCCTGCCTTCTTCATCTTGGTAGACTGATAAAGATAGGCAGAAAAGTACTAAGGGCTTAGTGTGCTTATTCCTGAACAGCTGCTAACAGGTATAAGAAACACTAATTTTATAAAGTGTGGACTACACTTTAATATGAGCTAATGTGGCCTACACAACTGTAAAGTGGAGTGTTTGGTGAACTTTATAAACTTTTGGTTTGTTTCGCAGAACAGACACTACAGAGTGAGCTGCACTCACACACAGACCGTGCAGACAGCCGAGAACGGCACTGCAAGGCCAAGAAAAGCTCCGCTATGTAATAAAATATAGTGTTTTTCCACAATCTAGCAGGATACGGATGGAAAGCCACTAATAGGATAAATTTGAAAAAAATTGCAGCAGGCTGCACTAATTGCAATAAAGGACAATGGATTCAGCAGTATGAGGCAGTGACGCACCCTGAGCTGAGTATCACCGGCTGTGGCAGCCGAACAGAATACAGAGCAAGCGGCACTCACACACAGACCGTGCAGACAGCCGAGATCGGCGCTGCAAGGCCAAGAAAAGCTCCTCTCTCTATCTTATCCTATATAGTGTTTTTCCACAATCTAGCAGGATACGGATGGAAAGCCACTAATAGGATAAATTTGAAAAAATGTGCAGCAGGCTGAACTAATTGCAATAAAGGACAATGGATTGAGCAGTATGAGGCAGTGACGCACCCTGAGCTGATCACGACCGGCTGTGGCTGTGGACAGACTACTGAGTGAGCTGCACTCACACACAGAGACCTTGCAGACAGCTGTGAACAGCGCTGCAAGGTAAAAGCAAGGTTCTCACACAGCGGTTGCTAAATTAGCCTGGGTAAAGCACAATGAAGCAAATCGCTATCTCTAAACTGGCCCTCAGTCAGAACACAGCGTCCTGTCCCTAACTGAATTCACAGCAGAGTGAACCCAAAATGGCGGCGGCGACTTTTATAGGGCATCGTGACATCATTTCAGCAGCCAATCACAGCCATTCCAGTAGTTACATGCCCACCATGCAGAACAGGATGTGCCCACACTTGTAATCATTCCTCATTGGCTGAATTAAATAAAACCGGGACTTTGCCTTATGGGAACTTCCGATTCCGGTATCCGATATACTGAAAGTATTGGAACTCGGTATCGGAATTCCGATACCATGAATATCGGCCGATACTCGATACTTGCAGTATCGGAATGCTCAACACTAGTCCTCACCAACAGGATGACTGACCACGCTGACCATGCTCTCCTCCTCCTCCCTGTCCTCAGGCCATCCACGCTGAACACACAGAATGACAGTTGTTCTTGTAGTACCGTATATAGCGCATGAAACTAGCACCTGTTTTTCCTAATCTTCCTCATTGTCACCCAATCCATATTGTGATGAGATGAGGCTGGGCTTAGTGTAATCACCCTGTATCGTTCCTTGCTCCGTCTTATCATGCTGTGCCTGCAATGCATACTCTTTGTTTGTGAGAAGAGAGCGTTTCAGAACACAGAGATGCGGGATGGTGATGCTAATTATGGCGTCATCGCTGCTCACCATCTTGGTGAAGTCATCTAAGTTTTGGAGGATGGTACATATGTCTGACATCCCTGTCCACTCCTGAGGTCTTATGTGTGGAGTCTGAACTGGCCTTGTTGATGCTGGTAGTCAACACCTGCTCTCTTCTGCTCACAAATTCTTTCCAACATCTGCAGTGTATAGTTCCAATGCATGTGGACATCAGACAACAGTCAGTGAGCCAGAAGCTGTAAACGCTGCAGAAGCATGGCAAAGGAAGCTGTAGCTGAGTTTCTAAAATGGGCACACAGGCAGTGTACTTTCACAAGCAGAACCAACAGCCCTGGGTAGCTTTTGAGAAACCATTGAACAGCGAGTTTAAGCACATGGGCCAGGCATGGATTGTGTATGAGCTCGCCTCGCCTCAGAGCTGCCGCCAGGTTCCAACCATTGTCACACACAACCAAGCCTTTCTGTAGTTTCAGCCGTGTCAGCCACAGTCTGCCTGCTCTTACAGAGCTGTCCACAACTCTTCAGCATTTTGCGGGTTGGCACCTAAGCATATTAACTTCAGCATGACCTGTTGACGCTTGGCTTAGGTAGTGCTGCAGTGCTTCCACTTTGTGACTGATGTTCTCATTTCGAAGGTGGAGGCTGAAGAGGAGGAGGAGGAAGAGGTGCAGGAGCTTGAGACTGTTATGGCAACCCTGACTGACCTAGGTCCCACAATCCTTGGTGTCGGGAGGACGTGTTCCATCGCAAGGTCCGACTTGGTTCCATCTTCCACTATGTTTACCCAGTGTACCGTCAGTGAGATATACCGTCCTTGCCCACAAGCACTTGTCAACGTGTCTATGGTTAGGTGGACTTTTCCAGTAACTGCATTGTTGAGAAAATGGCTAATATTGTGGGACACGTACTTGTGTAATGCGGGGACGACACATGGGGATAAATAGAGGTGGCTGGGGACTGAGTACCAAGGGACTGCCGCCATCAGGTTTCAGAAAGCTTCCATCTCCACGAGCCTAAAAGACAACATTTCGAGCACAAGCAGATGAGAAATTTGTGGATTTAGTATTGTGGCCTGTGGGCATTGGCTGCATATTTGCGCTTGTGTTCCAAGACCTGGGGTATGGACAACTGGACGCTGTGCAGGGACAAGGACGTGGATGAGCTTGATGACAGTGCTAGTTGAATGCGTGCAGCGACAAGTGCAGAGCAGGAGGCATCTTCGCATGCACCATGGACAGGGGATTTGCTTTCACACACAATAGCTGAAGAAGCAGTGGTGTCACCCGCAGACATTGTTAGTGTACCCTGGGATTCGACCCACAAAGTCGGGTGCTTTGCTGCCATGTGCGTGATGGTGATGGTGAGGCTGGTAGTTTTGCTACCCCTGCTGATGCTGGCATGGCAGGTGGTGCAAATGGCTTTTTTGGGGTTATCAACAGAGTCTTTAAAAAGCAACCAGACTCAGGAAAACCTAACAGTTGGAATGGCAACTTCCGTTGTGTTGGTGTTATGGGGAACGGTTGCCTGCCTTCTGTCTGCGGCCACCACACTGCTTCTTCCTGCCTGTTGGGGTGCTATGCCTCTCTTGCCCTGTATGCTGCTGTCCTTGCTCTGCATGTCCTCCTGCCATGTTGGGTCAGTTACTATATCATCCATCATCTCGTCTTCCACTTATGCATGCTGGTCCTCCTCCTGACTTTCATCATCATCCACCTCTTGTGATACTTTCCCACCGCTACCTTCGTGTGACCGTGGCTGCTCAAATATTTGGGTATCACTACATGCCATCTCCTCTTGCCCTGCTTCAAGTGGACTGGGCCTGAATCGATAAATTGAAATGTGAACAGCTCTTTGGAGTGTCCAAGTGTGGGATCACTTGTCTACAAGCACTTGGCATGGTGGGAGTAAGGATGATCAGGGTGAGTTATATGTGGTCCAGACTCATGGCTACTCAGACTTGCGCATGTGGAAGACAGGGTGATGGTGGTGGTGGTAAAGTGACTGAAAGCATTATGCACAGCTCCCAACCATCCCTCATACTGCGGGTCTGTCCCAATTTTGAGGCTGTGCCCCGCAGTCCCACATGGGACTCCACTTCTACCGCACAGCCAGCAGAAACAGCAGACCCGCCTCCCTTGTATTAGGCCACATCCCCTCCGTATCTTCTTCTTCCGGTGGTTAAGAGAGGGAGAGAGGACATTCTGAGGTACGTGTGTGTCTGTGTGTGTGTGCATGTGCATGCGTGTACTGCACACATAGATGCATCTGGCCCTGCTTTGCTGTGTTTACAGTTCAAGGCATTAAAACCAGGAGTAGTGACAGCAGTTAGAGCAATCCAGTACAGCCTCTTAGTTATAGGCACAGTACATATATATGTATCCTTTATATACTACAGCAGTTAAGGAGTGAAGCCGATAGCTAGTGTGTTATCTTAGTGCATGCAGAGTACGCAGAGGTGGGCTACATTGCAATGTTTAGGATCTGTGAGGCAGCAGTGTGGACACCGACAGGTGCTGAAATCTTTGAATGCATTGTAAGCAGAGCTGCTGGGACACATCTACAGCCCCGACTGTACACTGGCATCGTCATGTGGGGCCATTGTACTGTATGCATCATCATGTGGGGCTATAATACTGTATAGAGCATCACGTATGGCCATTATACAGTATTGAGCATCATGTAAGGCCATTATACATTATTGAGAATCATGTGGGGCCATTAAATAGAATGAAGCATCATGTGTGGCCATTATACAGTATGGAGCACTCTGTGGCCATTATACAGTACGCAGTATCATGTGGGGCCATTAAACAGTATGGAGCACTGTGTGTGGCCATTATAGAGTATTGAGCATCATGTGTGGCCATTACACAGTATGAAGCACTGTGTGGCCATTATATAATATGGAGCACTGTGTGGCCATTATACAGGATCCAGCATCATGTAGGGACATTATACAGTATGGAGCACTGTGTGCCCACTATACTGTATGCAGTATCCTGTGTGGCCATTATACAGTTTGGAGCATCATGTGTGGTGATTATACAGTATGGAGCATCATGTGCAGCCATTATACAAGTACACGTAAAGAAGAAAAAAATGCAGCACTCACCCGGAATCTTCAAATAACAAGAAGTCCTTTATTTAGCATAACAAGCCATTTCGGATGTGGCGCGGCATAGACAAGAATGCAGGAGGGAGCATGAGTGAGAGGAGACAAAACAGATGACGGCCGTTTCGCACGGAGGCGCTTCTACGGGTTCTTGTCTACACCGCGCCACGTCCGAAATGGCTTGTCATGCTAAATAAAGGACTTCTTGTTATTTGAAGATTCCGGGTGAGTGCTGCATTTTTTTCTTCTTTACGTGTACTTGGATCATAGTCTATATATGCAAAGCACCGCCCTAGCTTCTGTGGAAACGAAGCCCGTCTAGCCTGTTGCAGATCACACGTACAATTGTTTTGACTATTGACAGCTTGTTCAGTGCCGATCATCTTTGTATTTTTTCTTTTGATGTGGAGCATCCATTATACAATATAGAGCTCTGTGTGGCCATAATAGACTATTAAGCATCATGTGTGGCCATTATACAGTTTGGAGCATCATGTGTGGCCATTGTACAGTAAGAAGCATCATGTGTGGCCATTATACAGTATGGAGCATCATGTGAGGCCATTATACAGTATTGAGCACTGTGTGGCCATTATACAGTATGGATCATCATGTGGGGCCATTATACATTATGGAGCACTGTGTGTCCATTATACAGTATGGAGCATCATGTGTGGCCAATAAACAGTATGGAGCATCATGTTTGTCAATTATGCAGTATTGAACATCATGTGTGGCCATTATACAGTATGGAGCACTATGTAGCCAATATACAGTATTGAGCATCATCTGTAGCCATTATACAGTATGGAGAACTGTGTGGCCATTATACAGTACTGAGCATCATGTGGGGTCATTATACAGTATGGAGCACTGTGTGGCCATTGTACAGTATGGAGTACAGTGTGGCCATTAGACAGTATGAAGCATAATGTGTGGGCATTGTACAGTATTTAGCACCGTGTGGCAATTATACAGTATTGAGCATCATGTGGTGTCATTATACAGTATGGAGCACTATGTGGCCATTATACATTATGGAGCATCCTGTGTGGCCGTTATATAGTATGGAGCACTGTGTGGACATTATTCTGCACGCAGCATCATGTGAGGCCATTATAAAGTATGGAGAACTGTTAGGCCATTATAAAGTAAAGAGCATTGTGTGGCCATTATACAGTATGGAGCATCATGTGTGTCCATTATACAGTATGGAGCATCATATGTGGCCATTACACAGCATGGAGCATCATGTGTGGCCACTATACAGTACAGAGCACTGTGTGGCCATGATACAGTATTGAGCATCATGTGGGGCCATTACACAGTGTGGAGCACTATGTGGCCATTATACAGTATGGAGCATCCTGTGTGGCTGTTATATAGTACTAGATTGTGGCCCGATTCTAACGCATCGGGTATTCTAGAATATGCATGTCCCCGTAGTATATGGACAATGATGATTCCAGAATTCGCGGCAGATTGTGCCCGTCGCTGATTGGTCAAGGCAACCTTTATGACATCATCGTCGCCATGGCAACCATTATGACATCTACGTCGATACTGTGCCCGTCGCTGAATCAGAAACGTGGGATTTCTACGTCCTTTATGACATCATCGTCGCTGTGCCGGTTGCTGATTGGTCGAGGCCTCGCGGCCTCGACCAATCAGAGACGCGGGATTTCCAGGACAGAAGGACAGCCAGACAGAAAGACAGACAGACAGACAGACGGAAAAACCCTTAGGCAATTATCTATATATATAATTGACGGCCTCGACCAATCAGCGACGGGCACAGCATGGCGACGATGATGTCATAAAGGTTGCCTATTCGGAAGTTTGATAAATTAAAGTGTTTACATCTTTCTATATGGATTCCGTCCTTATATTTAACTATGCAATTGTTGAAGTTCCTCTAGGTTGCTTGGCATCTATGTACATTTGTATATAGTAATGTGAACCTGGATAATAGATGCATATCTTAGGTCATGGTTTTTTATATATGCCCATGCAGTGTTCCTTTTATTAGGCTCTTAGAGCGGTCTAGCGTTTATTTACTCCCTTTTTTCTTTTCTTTTTTTCAGAATACAAGCGGCATATAATGGCTGGGCGGGGTTTCCCCTGCACGTGCGCACTATTTTGGCAATTTCCGGCACTACTCGGTTCCTTCGGCTCTCACCTAGTCTCACGGCGCATGTCTGTCAATAGACCTTTAAACCGGAAGCACCTACACCGGATAAGGTATAAGCCGTCCACACGCCGGCGTCTTCACATTCGTGCCTCTCACACAGCGGTCACAGTTTCCCGGCCATCTGTATTAGATACGTTTCTCATTGGTGACACCTGGATAAGGTAATGATGCTTGGGGTTTTCTCTGGCACTTGTTTGCGGACCACATAGAGGAGCCTGATACATGTTATGTTTTTGCCTATTTTCTACAGTGGATTTCCCTACCTAGTTCTGCATACCAGCAAGTATGGTCTTTACTTTATACTCACTTATGGTGGTGTTGTATTAATATTTGGGATATATATTTAGAGCGCTGGTTCATTTATACCATCATACGGCACATACGTGGTGCACATTTTCTCTATAGAAGGGGATCTTAATCTGGTCCCTTTTCCCTCCTTCTTTTCCCTCCTTCTTTTCCCTCCTTCTTTTCGGTTTTTGGATCCTGTTTTTGGATCCGTTTTTTCTTATTTGCAGTTTTTTCTTATTTGCAGTTTTTTGATGGCTTTTTCTGAGAGTCCCGTTATATTCATAGATGAAAGGTTTCTTTTTGTGGGGTTTGTAAGCCTCTTCCGAATCTCTATTCTAATGTATGACATCTTTGTTTTTGTTTTTTATCTTATACGTATGAGATCATGTTATGCCTCATAGGGTTTATATGGGGTAATTTTCTTGTTTCTGTATGATATTTGTGTTTCTGTATTGATTGATTCTTATATATATGTTTCAGACGGACATCTCTTGAGAAAGGCTCTTTAGCCGAAACGTTGAAAAATTATATATGTCCCATTAAAGTATACAGAACGATCTCTTTTTGTTTTTTGGAAATTCCATTTTGATCAATAAAAATTCCCTTTGGACTTATAGTGTGCCGGAGTTTCTCTTATATTTGACTGTCTTTTTCTCCTGAGCACCTCCTATTAGTGAGCACCTTCCTCATCGTGATTATAAAGGTTGCCTCGACCAATCAGCGACGGCCACAGTCTGCCGCGAATTCGCCTTGACCAATCAGCGACGGGCACAGTATCGACGTAGATGTCATAATGGTTGCCATGGCGACGATGATGGCATAAAGGTTGCCTCGACCAATCAGCGACGGGCACAGTCTGCCGCGAATTCTGGAATCATCATTGTCCATATACTACGGGGACATACATATTCTAGAATACCCGATGCGTTAGAATCGGGCCACAATCTAGTCTATATATATAACTGTTTAAGGTTTTTTTCCGTCTTTCTGTCTTTCTGTCTGTCTGTCTGTCCTGGAAATCCCACGTCTCTGATCGGTCGAGTCCGCCAGGCCTCGAACAATCAGAGACGGGCACAGTATCGACGTAGAAATCCCGCGCCTCTGATTGGTCGAGGCTGCCAGGCCTCGACCAATCAGCAACGGGCACAGCGATGATGATGTCATAAAGGACGTAGAAATCCCACATTTCTGATTCAGCGACGGGCACAGTATCGATGTAGATGTCATAATGGTTGCCATGGCGACGATGATGTCATAAAGGTTGCCTCGACCAATCAGCGACGGGCACAGTCTGCCTCGAATTCTGGAATCATCATTGTCCATATACTATGGGGACATGCATATTCTAGAATACCCGATGCGTTAGAATCGGGCCACAATCTAGTACTCTATAATAGCCACACATGATGCTCCTTACTGTATAATGGCCACTTATGATGCTCCAAACTATATATTGGCCTCACATAATGCTCAATACTCGTATATAATGGCCAAACTGTTCCCCATACTGTATAATGGCCTCACATGATGCTGCGTAGAGTATAATGTCCACACAGTGCTCCATCTATCTATATATATAATTGCCTAAGGGTTTTTCCGTCTGTCTGTCTGTCTGTCTGTCTGTCTGTCTGTCCTGGAAATCCCGGCTCTCTGATTGGTCGAGGCCCCCAGGCCTCGACCAATCAGCGACGGGCACAGCGACGATGATGTCATAAAGGACGTAGACATCCCGTGTCTCTGAGTGGTCAAGGCCGCCAGGCCTGGTGGCCTCGACCAATCAGAGACGCGGGATTTCTACGTCGATACTGTGCCCGTCGCTGATTGGTCGATACTGTGCCCGTATGTGGCGACGATGATGTCATAAAGGTTGCCTCGACCAATCAGTCCATATTGTCCATACAGTGGGGCAAAAAAGTATTTAGTCAGTCAGCAATAGTGCAAGTTCCTCCACTTAAAAAGATGAGAGGCGTCTGTAATTTACATCATAGGTAGACCTCAACTATGGGAGACAAACTGAGAAAAAAAAATCCAGAAAATCACATTGTCTGTTTTTTTAACAATTTATTTGCATATTATGGTGGAAAATAAGTATTTGGTCAGAAACAAACAATCAAGATTTCTGGCTCTCACAGACCTGTAACTTCTTCTTTAAGAGTCTCCTCTTTCCTCCACTCATTACCTGTAGTAATGGCACCTGTTTAAACTTGTTATCAGTATAAAAAGACACCTGTGCACACCCTCAAACAGTCTGACTCCAAACTCCACTATGGTGAAGACCAAAGAGCTGTCAAAGGACACCAGAAACAAAATTGTAGCCCTGCACCAGGCTGGGAAGACTGAATCTGCAATAGCCAACCAGCTTGGAGTGAAGAAATCAACAGTGGGAGCAATAATTAGAAAATGGAAGACATACAAGACCACTGATAATCTCCCTCGATCTGGGGCTCCACGCAAAATCCCACCCCGTGGGGTCAGAATGATCACAAGAACGGTGAGCAAAAATCCCAGAACCACGCGGGGGGACCTAGTGAATGAACTGCAGAGAGCTGGGACCAATGTAACAAGGCCTACAATAAGTAACACACTACGCCACCATGGACTCAGATCCTGCAGTGCCAGACGTGTCCCACTGCTTAAGCCAGTACATGTCCGGGCCCGTCTGAAGTTTGCTAGAGAGCATTTGGATGATCCAGAGGAGTTTTGGGAGAATATCCTATGGTCTGATGAAACCAAACTGGAACTGTTTGGTAGAAACACAACTTGTCGTGTTTGGAGGAAAAAGAATACTGAGTTGCATCCATCAAACACCATACCTACTGTAAAGCATGGTGGTGGAAACATCATGCTTTGGGGCTGTTTCTCTGCAAAGGGGCCAGGACGACTGATCCGGGTACATGAAAGAATGAATGGGGCCATGTATCGTGAGATTTTGAGTGCAAACCTCCTTCCATCAGCAAGGGCATTGAAGATGAAACGTCGCTGGGTCTTTCAACATGACAATGATCCAAAGCACACCACCAGGGCAACGAAGGAGTGGCTTCGCAAGAAGCATTTCAAGGTCCTGGAGTGGCCTAGCCAGTCTCCAGATCTCAACCCTATAGAAAACCTTTGGAGGGAGTTGAAAGTCCGTGTTGCCAAGTGAAAAGCCAAAAACATCACTGCTCTAGAGGAGATGTGCATGGAGGAATGGGCCAACATACCAACAAGAGTGTGTGGCAAACTTGTGAAGACTTACAGAAAACGTTTGACCTCTGTCATTGCCAACAAAGGATATATTACAAAGTATTGAGATGAAATTTTGTTTCTGACCAAATACTTATTTTCCACCATAATATGCAAATAAAATGTTAAAAAACAGACAATGTGATTTTCTGGATTTTTTTTTCTCAGTTTGTCTCGCATAGTTGAGGTCTACCTATGATGTAAATTACAGACGCCTCTCATCTTTTTAAGTGGTGGAACTTGCACTATTGCTGACTGACTAAATACTTTTTTGCCCCACTGTATATGCCAGGCCTTGACAAATCAGCGACCGGCACAGCGACGATGATGTCATAAAGGATGTAGACACAGAGTGCTGTACACGGAGGTCCTCCTGATCATGTGACCCCCTGACTCCTCCCATCCTGTGACCTCATCACAGGTCCTATGCGCACAGAGCCTGGCGGCCTCGACCAATCAGAGACGCGGGATTTCCAGGACAGACAGACAGAAAGACAGACAGACAGACAGAAAGACAGACAGACGGAAAAACCCTTAGACAATTATATATATAGATGGTGCACTGTGTAGCCATTTTACATTATAGAGCAATGTGTGGCCATTATACAATATGGATCATCATGTGGGGCCATTATACATTATGGAGCACTGTGTGGCCATTACACAGTATGGAGTATCATGTGTGGCCATTATACAGTATGGAGCATCATGTGTGGCCCTTACAGTATTGAGCATCATGTGTGGCCATTACACAGTATGGATCACTGTTTGACCATTTTACAGTATGGAGCATAATGTGTAGCCATTATACAGTATGGAGAACTGTGTGGACATTATGCAGTATTGAGCATCATGTGGGGCCATTATACAGTATTAATCATCATGTGTGGCCATTATACAGTATTGAGCATCATGTGGGGCCATTATACAATATGGAGCATCATGTGTGTCCATTATACAGTATTGGGCACTGTATGGCCATTATACAATTTTGAGCATCATGTGTGACCACTATACAGTATGGAGCACTGTGTGGCCATTATACAGTATTGAGCTTCATGGTGGGCCATTTACAATATGGAGCATCATGTGTGGCCATTATGCAGTATGGAGCATCATGTGTGGCGATTTTACAGTACTAAGCATCATGGGGCCATTATTCAGTATGAAGCACTTTGAGGCCATTATACAGTATGGAGCATCAAGTGTGGCCGTTATACAGTACGGAGCACTGTGTGGACATTATACTGTATGCAGCATCATGAGCGGCCATTGTATAGTATGTAGAACTGTTTCGCCAATGTACAGCATTGAGCCTCATGTTTGGCCATTATACAGTTTGGAGCATCATGTGTGGCATTATACAGTATGGTGCATCATGTGTGGCCATTATACAGTATGGAGCATCATGTGTGGCCATTATACAGTATTGAGCATCATGTGTGGCCATTACACAGTATGGATCACTCTTTGACCATTATACAGTATGGACCATCATGTGTGGCAATTATACAGTATGGAGAGCTGTGTGGCCATTATACAGTGTGGAGCATCATGTGGGGCCATTATATAGTATTGATCATCATTTGTGGCCATTATACAGTATTGAGCATCATGTGGGGCCATTATACAATATGGAGCATCATGTGCGTCCATTATACAGTATTGAGCACTGTATGGCCATTATACAGTTTTGAGCATCATGTGTGGCCACTATACAGTAGGGAGCACTGTGTGGCCATTGTACAGTATCGAGTTTCATGATGGGCCATTTACAGTATGGAGCATCATGTGTGGCCATTACACAGTACTACGCATCATATGGGGCCATTATACAGTATGAAGCACTATGCAGCCATTATACAGTATGGAGCATCAAGTTTGACCGTTATACAGAACGGAGCACTGTGTGGATTTATACTGCACGCAGCATCATGTGCTGCCATTGTACAGTATGTAGAACTGTTTCGCCATTATACAGTATTGAGCACTGTGTGGCCATTATACAGTATGGATCATCATGTGGGGCCATTATACATTATGGAGCACTGTGTGTCCATTATACACTACTGAGCATCATGTGTGGCCATTATACAGTATGGAGCACTGTGTGGTCATTACACAGTATGGAGTATCAAGTGTGGCCATTATACAGTATGGAGCATCATGTGTGGCCATTAGGGTTGAGCGAAACGGATCAGACAAATTAAAAAATCACCGACTGTCAGAAAAGTCGGGTTTCATGAAACCCGACCCGATCCTAGTGTGGGATCGGCCATGAGGTCGCTGATCTGCGCGCAAAAGTCGCGTTTCATATGATGCTTTCAGCGCCATTTTTCAGCCAATGAAGGAGGATGCAGAGTGTGGTCAGCGTGATGACATAGGTCTTGGTCCCCACCATCTTAGAGAAGGGCATGACAGTGATTGGCTTGCTTTCTGCAGCGTCACAGGGGCTATAAAGGGGCGTGCACGCCGATCGCCATCTTACTTCTGACGATCTTAGCATAAAGAGAGGTTGCTGCAGCTTCATCAGAAGAAGGGATATAGTTAGGGAGGAAAGATTAACCCCCAAACTGCTTGTGCTGTAGCGATTTCCACTGTCCAACACCACCATTTATTTGCAGGGACAGTGGAGGCTATATTTTTGTGCAACAGCTCTGTAGCTTATTAGGCTGCCTTATAAGGCTCCCTGATAGCTGCATTGCTGTTTGCACGCTGCTGTGCAAACCAACTGCTTTTTTAAAAGCAAAAATCCTGTTGCTCCCTTCTGCACAGTTATCTTGTTTATTTGTCCATACTTTTGGGGTCAGCAGTCCTTTTTAGGCTACGTTCACATTAGCGTTTCCCGACGCAGCGTCGGGAAACGCTGCGGCGACGCATGCGTCATGCGCCCCTATATTTAACATGGGGGACGCATGGACATGCGTTGTGCTGCGTTGTGCGACGCATGCGTTTTTTTTGCCGCAAGCGTCGGGTGCAGAAAACGCAACAAGTTGCATTTTTCTTGCGTCCAAATTTCGGCAAAAGACGACGCATGCGTCGCAAAACGCAGCGTTTTTATTTGCGTTGTGCGTTGCGTCGCCGACGCAGCGGCGCACAACGCAAATGTGAACGTAGCCTTTATTGCTGCCATACTTTTCCTGAAATCATTGTAGGGAGATTGAAATTGTACTACAGTCCTTGTATTTTTTCATATATCTTCCAGCCACTTTCTGCTACTTACATTGTGTTGCTTTATACACTGGGCCTGAGTTTTGGTTCAGTCTCCCCCCAAAAAAGTGAGATTCAAATTCTCACTTCAGTCCTGTTAGTTTGTCGTATGTCAGCCAGCCACTTTCTGCCACTTAGATTGCGTTGTTATATACACTGGGCCTGAGCTTTGATTCAGTCTCAAAAAAAAAAAGGGAGATTCAAATTCTCACAAAGTGGATATACAGTACTTCAGTCCTGTTAGTTTCTCGTTTATCAGGCAGCCACTTTATGCCACTTACATTGTGTTGTTTTATGCACAGGGCCTGAGTTTTGGTTTAGTCTCTCAAAAAAGGGTGGAGCGAAACGAATCGGACAAATTCAAAAAATCGCCGACTTTCGGGAAAGTCAGGTTTCATGAAACCCGACCCGATCCTAGTGTGGGATCAGCCATGAGGTCGGCGATATTCACGCCAAAGTCACGTTTCGTATGACACGTTCAGCGCCATTTTTCAGTCAATGAAGGAGGACGCAGAGTGTGGGCAGCGTGATGACGTAGGTCTCTGTCCCCACCATCTTAGAGACGGGCATGACAGTGATTGGCTTGCTTTCTGCGGCGTCACAGGTGCACGCTGACCGCCATCTTACTTCTGCTGATCTTAGCATAGGGAGAGGTTGCTGCAGCTTCATCAGAAGAAGGGATATAGTTAGGGAGGGTAGATTAACCCAGAAACTGCTTGTGCTGTAGTGATTTCCACTGTCCAACACCACCATTTTTTTGCAGGGACAGTGGAGGCTATATTTTTGTGCATCAGCTCTGTAGCTTATTAGGCTGCCTTATAAGGCTCCCTGATAGCTGCATTGCTGTTTGCAGGTCGCTGTGCAAACCAACCGCTTTTTTAAACGCAAAAATCCTGTTGCTCCTTTCTGTACAGTGAGATTCAAATTATCACAAAGTGGATGTATTTCAGTCCTGTTAGTTTGTGGTATATCAGCCAGCCACTTTCTGCCACTTACATTGTGTTGTTTTATGCACAGGGCCTGAGGTTTGGTTTAGTCTCCCCCCAAAAAAGTGAGATTCAAATTCTCATAAAGTGGATATACTTCAGTCCTGTTAGTTTGTGGTATATCAGCCAGCCACTTTCTGCCACTTACATTGTGCTGTTTTATGCACAGGGCCTGAGGTTTGATTTAGTCTCCCAAAAAAATAAGTGAGATTCAAATTATCACAAAGTGGATATATTTCAGTCCTATTAGTTTGTGGTATATCAGCCAGCCAGTTTCTGCTACTTACATTGTGTTGTTTTATGCACAGGACCTGAGGTTTGGTTTAGTCTCCCAAAAGGGGAGATTCAAATTCTCACAAAGTGGATATACTTCTGTCCTGTTAGTTTGCCGTATATCAGTCAGCCACTTTCTGCCACTTAGATTGCGTTGTTATATACACTGGGCCTAAGTTGTGGTTCAGTCTCCCAAAAAAAAGGGGAGATTCAAATTCTCACAAAGTGGATATACTTCTGTCCTGTTAGTTTGTCGTATATCAGCCAGCCACTTTCAGCCACTTACATTGTGTTGTTTTTTGCACAGGGCCTGATTTTTTGTTCAGTCTCCCCCCCAAAAAAGGGAGATTTAAAATCTCAACACTAGGGTTGAGCGACTTTTCTTTTTATAGGATCGGGTCGGGTTTCACGAAACCCGACTTTCTCAAAAGTCGGGTCGAGTGAAATCGGCCGATCCTATAGAAAAGTCGGGGTCGGGGTTGGCCGAAACACGAAACCCAATGCAGTGCATTGGGTTTCTAATGGTTCCCAGGGTCTGAAGGAGAGGAAACTCTCCTGCAGGCCCTGGGATCCATATTTAAGTGTAAAATAAAGAATCAAAATAAAAAATATTGATATACTTACCCTCGGACGCGCCCTGGTTCTCACCGGCAGCCTTCCTTCCTAAGAATGAGCGCCTGAAGGACCTTCGTTGACGTCGCGGCTTGTAAATGGTCGCGTGAGTGGTCACATGGGCGGTCACGCGACCAATCACAAGCCGCGACGTCATCTAAGGTCCTTCAGGCGCTGTTTCTTAGGAAGGAAGGCTGCGGGTTAGAACCAGGGCACGTCCGAGGGTGAGTATATACCTATTAGGAATATACTCATCCTCGGACGCGCCCTCGGACGCTTCATTCCTAAGAATTAGCGCCTGAAGGACCTTAAATGACGTCGCGGCTTGTGATTGGTCGCGTGACCGCCCATGTGACCTCTCACGCGACCAATCACAAGCCGCGACATCATCGAAGGCCCTTCAGGCGCTCATTCTTAGGAAGGAAGGCTGCCGGTGAGAACCAGGGCGCGTCCGAGGGTGAGTATATCAATATTTTTTTTTTTTTATTCTTTATTTTACACTTAAATATGAATTCCGATACCGATTCCCGATATCTTAAACATATCGGAACTCGGTATCGGAATTCTGATTCCAGATCAGAAGATCGCCGACCTCATGGCCGACCCCACACAGGGGTCGTGTCAGGTTTCATGAAACCTGACTTTGCCAAAAGTCGGCGACTTCTGAAAATGGCCGACCTGTTTCGCTCAACCCTACTCAACACGTTTATATACACCTTCTACCTTGTTTTACAGTACCATATAATGGTTGTTATTTTGGTTAGATTTTCCAAAAAATGAGGAAGTCAGGTGGAAGAGGCCGTGGGCAGTGGTTTCGAGCTGGTACTGATGGTGGTGGTGGTGCATCTGGTGATAGTGGCAAAAGTACAATAGCACCTAAGGCTGGAGTTGTTGAGCCAGCGTCATCGTCTGGCTACACAAGGCCTCGAAGGCTCTGTTATCTGGGAGTAGGAAAACGGCTTTTAAAGCCGGAGCAGCAGGAAAAAGTTTTGGCTTTCCTTGCTGACTCAGCCTCTAGCTCTTTCACCTCCTCTTCAGAAAGTTCCAAATATAAAAGCAGCGAGTCATCAGTGGATGCTCCCGGTCAGGAACAAGACGTTTCCTTGTGTCCTTCACCCAAACCAAAAGTGAAGGATGCGTCAGGCGACACTACAGGTTACTCCATGCCATACATACCGTGCCTAGGTTAGAACGGGAAATTGTTAACTGCCCATTACAAGATGAATCAGACATGGAGTGCACTAATGCACAGCCACAGCTAGATTATAATGCTGTTCCATTGACTCAGATCACTACATTGCCCTCGCAGTGTACTGAGCCAAAATCTGACCCTGATGAGACTATGGTGCCCCGTCCTCAACACTATAGCACCTTACACGGTGACACAGAGAAAGGTGCACATGACATTGAAGAGGAGGTGATAGATGACCCAGTTGTTGACCCAGATTGGCAGCCATTGGGGGAAGAGGGTGCCACTGCCAGTATCTCAGAAGTGGAAGAGGATGATCTGCAGCAGCCATCTACATCGCAACAGCTGTCATCTGGCAGGCCCATATCAGGCCAAAAACGTAAGTAAAAAACAAAAATAGTTTTCGGACAGCGTGGCCATCCGGTGAAAGTAGCACAGCGTGCAATGCCTGAAAAGGTATTCCATTGTAGGACGAGTGCAGTGTGGCAATATTTAACCAAGATCCGAATGATTAGTCAAAAGTTATCTGTAAGAAATGCTCAAAGACCTTTAGCAGAGGGAAGAATCTTAAAAATTTAAATACAACGTGCATGCTTAAACATTTAACCAGCATGCACTTGCAAGCCTGGACTAACTACTAAACGTCCCGTACCGTTGGTGCACCTGCTCAGAATGAAGGTAGTCAGCAACGCTACAATGCTTCCTTCACTGTGAGCCCACCGGTTAGGACACCACCAGCAGCAAGTGTGGAGGTATCGTCGCAAGGCCAAAGCAGTCAGGGAATCACAAAGTTATTGGTAGGAAACACTGTATGTAGGCCAACATCGAGAATACCATCAACAAACCCACTCTCAATCCACCATGTCCACCACCACCACCACCGCTAGTTCCACCATATGCAGCTCTCCAGTCCAGCTCACCCTACAAGAGACTCTCGTTAGGAAAAGAAAGTACTCATCCTTTCATCCACATACACAGGGTTTGAACGCCCACATTGCTAGACTAATCTCGTTAGAGATTATGCCCTACCGTTTGGTAGAAAGTGAAGCTTTCAAAACCCTGATGGCCTACACAGTACCACGCTATGACCTACCCAGTTGACACTTCTATGCAAGAAAAGCCATCTCAGCCCTCCACCAGCATGTCAAAAACCCCATTGTCCATGCACTGAGGCAATCAGTCAGTAGAAAGGTGCACCTCACAACAGATGTATGGACCAGTAGGCATGGCCAGGGATGTTATGTGTCCATCACGGCACACTGGGTTAATATGGTGGATGCAGGGTCCACAGGGGACAGCCATAGTGGGACAGTTCTGCCTAGCCCACGGTCTAGGAAACAGTTGGCTGTAGGCATTCGCCACTCCTCCTCCTCCTTCTCCTACTCCTCCAGAAGCGAAAGCTCGTCCACAGAGCGCAGTTGCATGACCTCTCCATCCGCAGCTGCCATAGTTGCACACGAAGTGTCCCATAATCGAACAGCTAGTGGTAAGCGTTAGCAGGCTGTGTTAGAAATGAAGTGTTTGGGCGACAACAGACACACCGCGGAAGTACTGGCCGAGTACTTACAGCAACAAACTCAGTCATGGCTGGGCAGTGTACATCTTGAGGCAGGCAAGGTAGTCAGTGATACCGGAAGGAATTTTATGGCTGCCATAGCCCTTTCAGAACTGAAACACATACCTTGCCTGGCTCACACCTTGAACCTGGTGGTGCAGTGCTTCCTCAAAAATTATTCGGAGTTACCAGCCCTGCTTCTGAAGGTGCGAAGACTTTGCTCGCACATCCGTCGGTCGCCTGTACACTCCAGCCGTATGCTGAACCATCAGCCATCGCTGAATCTTCCCCAGCACCGTCTAATAATCGACGTTGCAACAAGGTGGAACTCCACACTGCACATGGCTCAGAGGCCGTGCAAACAGAGGAGTGCTGTAATTAATTTGTGGGAGGATACACATACACGGGCAGGCAGTTGGATGGCAGACATGGAGTTGTCTGGTGTGCAGTGGTCGAAGCTCCAAGACCTCTGTCAAGTCCTTCAGTGTTTTGAGGAATGCACACGGCTGGTGAGTGCAGACGACGCCATCATAAGCATGAGCATCCCACTAATGCATCTGCTGATGCAAAGTTTGACGCACATTAAATAGCTGGCGTCTGTAGCCGAGGAGGAGGGAAGCCTTGATGACAGTCAGCCATTGTCTGCTCAGGCGACTCTCCTGGACGAGGTGGCGGATGAAGAGGAGGAGGATGATGGGGATGAATATTTATGGGAGGAGGATGCTTCACAGGGGGCAATAGAAACTGGTGGCATTGCAAAGTCAGGTACAGGGCTTTTGTGGAACACAAGTGATGTTGATTTGCAAGAAAGTGCTCCTCAACCCAGCACAAGCAGTGAATTGACACCTGGAACATTGGCCCACATGGCTGAGTATGCCTTGCATATCCTAAAAAGGGACCCCCGCATTATCAAAATGATGACCGTTGACGATTACAAAATGGCCGGCCTCCTGGATCCATGATATAAAGGAAAATTACAAAATATCATGCCACATGAGAACCTTGAGCAAATATTGGCTACCAAACAAGCAACTCTTGTAGACCGTTTGGTTCAGACATTCCCAGCACACAGCGGCGGTGTTGGTTCTCACATGAGCTGTAGGGGGCAACATGGCAGAGGTGTTAGAGGGGCACAAATCCAAAGTGGCGTTGGACAGAGGGGTTTTATGACCAGGTCGTGGAGTGATTTTGCAATGACCGCTGACATGACAGGTACTGCTGCATCGATTCAAAGTGACAGGAGACAGTATTTGTCCAGTATGGGTTACAAAGTAATTTTCATCCCTTATCGATGTTCTCCCTCACAGGTCATTCCCCTTTGATTACAGGGCATCTAAAACAGACACCTGGCCTGGAATGGCAGAATATGCATTACAGGAGCTCACTTGCCCTGCTTCTAGTGTGCTATCAGAAAGAGTCTTCAGTGCTGCTGGTTCAATACTGACCGAAAAAAGGACACGTCTGGCTACCCAGAATGTTAATGATCTAACCTTCATTAAAATGAACCAATCATGGATTTCAAATTATTTTGCCCCACCTCCTGCTGACACGTAGCTTGCCTGAAAAATGTCTTGCTTTTGGCCTCCTCTTACTGACTTCTCCAACTCCGCCATTTGCAGCTGCTGAATGTCCACCATAGGCCATTTTTATACCTCCCTAAATGGGCTGACTCCCCCCACAGGGCCGTGGTCACCACCTGTGCCAGTACCGCCGCCCTTGAGAGAGTGTTCCCCCCCAGCTCGAACACTGCTCTACCACTTGCAATACTTACGTCTCCCTGCTCCACCGCTGTGTAGTCTGTGCTGTTAAATCCTTCAATGGCACTGCCAAATCAAATGTGTTGAAATGATAGATGATAGTTAAAATATACAGGGGCCCTGGCCTCCATTTAGACCAGTTAATACTTTGCGCCTACTACCACTGTCTGCTACTCAGCAGAGGAGCCCACCCCAGTACCTAGCTATGCCGCCTGTTTAGTCCTGTTACCAATTTTAACTGCATTTAGCCTATTTTTTTATTGTGGGCCTACAAACTGTGTCTGCTCCACTCATTACTGTTGTCCTCCACTGAACAAAGCTATGCCGCCTGTTTAGTCCTGTTACCAATTTTGAACTTCATTTAGCCTACTTTATTATTTGGGCCTATATCTGTGTTTCCTCCTCATCCTGCCCATTGCCCAGCCACAGCTAGATGAGTCTGCTGGTACATTGACCCAGACCACTACATTCCCCTTGCACTCAACACAGCCAGAATCTGACCCTGCAGAAAGTCAGGTTCCCCTTCCCGCATACTATACCACCTTACACGGGGACAAAGAGGAAGGTGCAGATGAAAGTGCAGGTTCCTTCATCAGGTGGGGGGGCATACTCGTTGGCGACATCACAGGCACAGGTCCCCTCATAGTACGCAAAAGTGTCTCTGGCCACCCGCCGTCAAACACACCGCCGTACTATGAGGGGCCCTGTGAAAGTGCCAAGCGCCAATGAGTGGGCCCCCCTGCTTGCTCAGGATCACAGCACTTGCAAAGTTGAAATACTTACCTCTCCCTGCTCCACCGCCGTGACGTATTCCACATTTCCTGGGCCAGCGAAAATGTTGAGCCAGTCCTACCCCCCCCAACTTTAGCCAAATGACCCCCTGTTTTCAATGCCTAACTATTATTAATAAGTTTATTAAGATTGACAAGCTTAAGAAATAAGAATTGATGCTTTTGGCATTAAAATGGGCACTATAGGTGTTTTCCTGTCCTCCACTCACTGCTGATTTTGATTTCACATTGACTTGCATTAGGTTTCGTGTTTCGGTCGGCCCCCGACTTTTCGAAATAATCGGCAGATTTCACCCGACCCCACTTTTGACAAAGTCGGGTTTCGCGAAACCTGACTCGATCCTAAAGAAGTAAAAGTCACTCAACTCTAGTGGTGTCATTAATAGGGAGGTGTCCCAAAAACGGGGGCGGTAACCCAAACAGAGATGGTTGTTAAAAAAGGAAGTTTAATTTGTAATATGTGAAAGGAAGATTGAGGTTACATGCATCCATGGGGACACTAAGATTTATTCAGTGGCCTTGGTGCAACTCGAGACGGTCAGGGGCCATTCCAGTCTGGAGGCCGCCATAGTTCGAAACTTACCTTGTCCGGTGATAGTAGGCCGGGACTGTAAATTATTCTCTGATTTGTGGAAGGATGGTGTGCCTCTACAGCAGGAGGAGGGAAGTCTCTCTGTTGTTGCAGGGGCATACGTTAAGTCAGAAATACATCCCACAATTGACCGGTCAAACATCGGGGTGACCAGTGTGAAGAGTTCGTCTGCCCAACTAACTGACAAGATGTCACCTGACGTGCACCCCAAAATGATTGACAGTGATGTGGTAAATAAGGTAAACTTGAGGGTTCATCATACTGTGGGGTGTGACACAGACTCAGGGGGTGACTGTGACGTGTCCTTATCAGTAGCAACCGCTAGGACTGAGTACAATAGTGTGCTGACAGAAACACTGACACAAGGGAACGACAGTGCTCCACAAGGTGATGTCAGGATGGCGGGGGCAGCTATAACAGAAAATATGACCTGTGTAAGTGGCGACTGCTGGTTCCAGGATAACCAACCAGGTGGTGGTGACCATTCAGATGAGGACGCCAGCGGAAACGAGTGAAGTATAGCTGACTCAAGTACAAGTGGCAAGTCTTCCGTCCGTCGCTAGAGACGTAAAAGAGGAAAAGGGGCTGAACAAATCGCACCCTGTGAGAAGAATGTTAAAGAGGAGGTCCAGGATCTCGCTAATGAGTTGTCTCAAGAGAAACAAAAGGTAACAGATTTACAGGCCGAGTTAAGTCATCTGAGACAAGCAGCTGAGCACAGGGTAGATGAGCTGGAGAACGAAGTCTCTGAGCTCAAACATCACATGTCAACATGGCAATGTTATGATACGGTGGTCTAGGAGCAACATGGAACGAGCTCTGAAGGAAGTGGTAACTGTACTGACGGCAGTCCCTAAGCTCAACACAACACTAGAAGTAGCCGTGGAATGCTCCTAACTCTCCCTAGGCATCTCGTCACAGCCTAAGAGCTAACTACCCCTAAAGATAGATGCAGGAAAGCTATCTTGCCTCAGAGAAAATCCCCAAAGGATAGATTAGCCCCCCACAAATAATGACTGTGAGTGGAGAGGGAAAAGACATACACAGAATGAAACCAGGATGAGCACAGGAGGCCAGTCTAACTAAATAGATAGGACAGGATGGAATACTGTGCGGTCAGTATAAAACACTACAAAAATCCACGCAGAGTTTACAAAAAATCTCCACACCTGACTAATGGTGTGGAGGGCAAATCTGCCTCTCAGAGCTTCCAGCAAGACAGAATTAATTCACACTGATAAGCTGGACAAACATAGAAAGCACAGAACGGATAAGTCCACAATCTATGGACAGAAAAGGGCAAGCAAAAACTTAGCTTAGCTGAACTGGTCAGGATAACAGGGAACTCCAAAGAGATGTGAATCCAACCAGGAACCATTTACAAGTGGCACTGGCTGAAGATAGAGCCAGACTTAAATAGCAGAGCAGAAGAGACGATAAGTGGAGGCAGCTGATGACAGCTAACTCCAAGGAGCAGCCATACCACTAGAAACCACAAGAGGGAGCCCAAGAGCAGAACTCACAAAAGTGCCACTTACAACCACCGGAGGGAGCCCAAGAGCGGAATTCACAACAGTACCCCCCCTTGAGGAGGGGTCACCGAACCCTCACCAGAGCCCCCAGGCTGATCAGGACGAACCAAGTGAAAAGCACGAACCAAATCGGTGGCATGGACATCGGAGGCAACAACCCAAGAATTATCCTCCTGGCCATAACCCTTCCACTTGACAAGATACTGAAGCCTCCGCCTCGAAAAACGAGAATCCAAAATCTTCTCAACCTCATATTCCAACTCTCCCTCAACCAACACCGGGGCAGGAGGGTCAACTGAGGGAACAACGGGCACCACATATCTCCGCAACAAAGATCTATGGAAAACATTATGAATGGCAAAACAGGCAGGAAGAGCCAAATGAAAAGACACCGGATTAATAATTTCAGAAATTTTATAAGGACCAATAAACCGAGGCTTAAACTTAGGAGAAGAAACCTTCATAGGAACATGACGAGAAGACAACCAAACCAAATCCCCCACACGGAGCCGGGGACCAACACACCGACGGCGGTTGGCAAAACGTTGAGCCCTTTCCTGAGACAACGTCAAATTGTCCACCACATGAGTCCAAATCTGCTGCAGCCTGTCCACCACAGAATCAACACCAGGACAATCAGAAGGTTCAAAGTGCCCAGAAGAAAAACGAGGATGAAAACCAAAATTACAAAAGAAAGGTGAAACCAAAGTAGCCGAACTAGCCCGATTATTAAGGGCAAACTCGGCCAACGGCAAGAAAGACACCCAAATCATCCTGATCAGTAGACACAAAGCATCTCAAATAGGTCTCCAAGGTCTGATTAGTTCGCTCAGTTTGGCCATTAGTCTGAGGATGAAACGCCGAAGAAAAAGACAAATCAATGCCCATCCTAGCACAAAAGGCCCGCCAAAATCTAGAGACAAACTGAGAACCTCTATCAGACACAATATTCTCCGGAATGCCATGCAAACGAACCACATGCTGACAAAATAATGGAACCAGATCTGAGGAGGAAGGCAACTTAGGCAAAGGTACCAGATGGACCATTTTAGAGAACCGGTCACAAACAACCCAGATAACAGACATCTTCTGGGAAACAGGAAGATCCGAAATAAAATCCATGGAAATATGCTTCCAGGGCCTCTCAGGGACAGGCAAAGGCAAAAACAACCCACTAGCGCGGGAACAGCAAGGCTTGGCCCAGGCGCAAGTCCCACAGGACTGCACAAAAGCACGCACATCGCGCGACAAGGAAGGCCACCAAAAGGACCTAGCAACCAAATCTCTGGTACCAAAATCCCAGGATGCCCAGCCAACACTGAACAATGAACCTCAGAAATTACCTTACTTGTCCATCTATCAGGAACAAACAGCTTCCCCACTGGACAGCGGTCAGGCCTATCAGCCTGAAATTCCTGAAGCACCCGCTGCAAATCAGGGGAGATAGCAGAAAGAATCACCCCCTCCTTAAGAATGCCAACCGGCTCAAGGACTCCAGGAGAATCAGGCGAAAAACTCCTAGAGAGGGCATCAGCCTTAACATTCTTAGATCCCGGAAGATACGAGACCACAAAATCAAAATGGGAGAAAAACAGGGACCATCGAGCCTGTCTAGGATTCAGCCGCTTGGCCGGCTCGAGGTAAATCAGATTGTTATGATCGGTCAGGACCAAAACACGATGTTTAGCTCCCTCAAGCCTATGTCGCCACTCCTCAAACGCCCACTTCATAGCCAACAACTCCCGATTGCCGACATCATAATTGCGTTCCGCAGGCGAAAACTTTCTGGAAAAAAAAGCACACGGTTTCATCAAAGAACCATCAGACTCCCTCTGAGACAAAACGGCCCCTGCCCCAATCTCAGAAGCGTCGACCTCAACCTGAAAAGGAAGAGAAACATCCGGTTGACGCAACACAGTGGCAGAAGTAAATTGGCGTTTAAGCTCCTGAAAGGCCTCAACAGCCTCAGAGGACCAATTCGTCACATCAGCGCCTTTCTTCATCAAATCAGTAAGGGGCTTAACCACACTGGAAAAGTTGGCAATGAAACGGCAATAGAAATTAGCAAAACCCAAAAATTTTTGAAGACCCTTCACAGATGTGGGTTGGATCCAGTCATGAATAGCTTGGACCTTAACAGGATCCATTTCCATAGACGAGGGAGAAAAAATAAAACCCAAAAAAGAGACCTTCTGAACTCCGAATAGGCACTTAGACCCCTTCACAAATAAAGCATTATCACAAAGGATCTGGAACACCATCCTGACCTGCTTCACATGAGACTCCCAATCATCGGAAAAAATCAAAATATCATCCAAATATACGACCATGAATTTATCAAGATAATTGCGGAAAATATCATGCATGAAAGACTGGAACACAGATGGAGCATTAGAGAGCACAAATGGCATCACAAGGTATTCAAAATGGCCTTCGGGCATATTAAATGCAGTTTTCCATTCGTCACCCTGTTTAATACGAACAAGATTACATGCCCCTCGGAGGTCAATCTTAGTAAACCAACTAGCCCCCTTAATCTGAGCAAACAAATCAGTAAGCAAAGGCAAGGGGTATTGGAATTTGACCGTGATCTTATTAAGAAGACGATAATCAATACAGGGTCTCAAGGAGCCATCCTTCTTAGCAACAAAAAAGAAACCCGCTCCCAATGGTGACGAAGAGGGCCGAATATGCCCTTTCTCCAAAGATTCCTTAACATAGCTCCGCATGGCGGCATGCTCTGGCACAGACAGATTGAAAAGTCGGCCCTTAGGGAACTTACAACCAGGAATCTAGTTAATAGCACAATCACAGTCCCTGTGCGGAGGAAGGGAACTGGACTTGGGCTCATCAAATACATCCTGGAAATCCGACAAAATCTCAGGGACCTCAGAAGAGGGGGAAGAGGAAATTGACATCAAAGGAACGTCACTATGTACTCCTCGACAACCCCAACTAGTCACCAACATAGTTTCCCAATCCAGCCCCGGATTATGTTCCTGTAACCATGGAAATCCCAGTACAACAACATCATGCAGGTTATGCAACACCAGAAAACGGCAATCTTCCTGATGTGCAGGAGCCATGTACATAGTCATCTGTGTCCAGTACTGAGGTTTATCCTTGGCCAAGGGTGTAGCATCAATACCCCTCAAAGGAATAGGGCTCTGCAAAGGCTGCAAGGAAAAACCACAGCGCCTGGCGAATTCTAAGTCCATTAAGTTCAGGGCAGCGCCTGAATCCACAAATGCCATGACAGAAAAGGACGACAATGAGCAAATCAGGGTCACAGATAAGAGAAATTTAGGCTGTATAGTGCTAATGGTAACAGACCTAGCGACTCTCTTAGTACGCTTAGGGCAATCAGAGATAACATGAGCCGAATCACCACAGTAAAAACACAGCCTATTCTGACGTCTGAATTCCTGCCGTTCTATTCTAGTCAAAATCCTATCACATTGCATAGGTTCAGGACTTTGCTCAGAGGATACTGCCATATGGTGCACAGCTTTGCGCTCGCGCAGACGCCGATCAATCTGAATGGCTAGAGACATAGATTCGCTCAAACCGGCAGGCATAGGAAAGCCCACCATAACACCTTTAAGGGTTTCAGAAAGACCTTTTCTGAAAATAGCAGCCAGAGCCTCTTCATTCCATTTAGTGAGCACAGACCATTTTCTAAATTTCTGGCAGTATAACTGCCTCTTCCTGACCTTGACACAAGGCCAACAGGGTTTTTTCCGCATGATCCACAGAATTAGGTTCGTCATACAATAATCCGAGCGCTTGAAAAAAATGCATCTACATTCAATAATGCCGGATCCCCTGTTTCAAGAGAAAAAGCCCAGTCTTGAGGGTCACCACGCAGCAAGGATATGATGATTTTTACCTGCTGAATGGGATCATCAGAAGAACGGGGTTTCAAAGCAAAAAACAATTTGCAGTTATTTTTAAAGTTCAAAAACTTGGATCTGTCCCCAAAAAACAAATCAGGAGTAGGAATTCTGGGCTTTAAAGCCGGATTCTGGACAACATAGTCCTGGATACTCTGTACTCTTGCAGCAAGTTGATCCACATGAGAAAACAAACCCTGAACATCCATGCCAAAGCATATATCCTGAACCACCCAAATATCAAGAGGAAAAGAAAAAAAAAAGACAAACTAGAGCACAGAAAAAAAATGGTTCAGAACTTTCTTTTCCTTCTTTTGAGATGTATTTAATTCATTTTTGGCCACTTTTTTTTTTTTTTGCGCTCTCCTATGGCGGATTCCACCTCTCTCACACCCCTCGCCCCAGCAACAAACGCGGTGGAGGAGTTGGCTTGCTCCTGTCTGACACCTGCTCCTTCACTCCAATCCCGTTACCACCCTCCGCTAATCTTCCCTCGTTTGAGGTGCACTCTGTCCGCATCTATTCCCCCTCCAACCTCCAGCTGGCTGTCATCTACCGCCCCCCAGAACTAGCCATCTCCACCTTTCTCGACCACTTCACCAACTGGCTACTTCATTTCCTCTCTGTTGACATCCCCACTATCATCATGGGTGATTTCAATGTCCCCATTGACACTTCCACCTCAGCTGCCTCTAAACTTTTATCACTGACTGCCTCCTTCGGCCTCACTCAATGGTCCTCTGAGGCCACTCACAAAGATGGCCACACGCTGGACCTCATCTTCACCCGCCTCTGCTCCCTTACTAACCTCACTAACACACCCCTCCCCCTGTATGACCACAACCTACTGACATTCTCGTCCCTCTCCTCTCCTAGTGTGCAACCCCCACTCCACAAACTCACTCACCCTCGCAGAAATCTCAAACATCTCAACTTACAATCACTCTCTGAGTCCCTTCTCCCTCTCACAGACATAGCTTCCCTTCATGACACAGATGCTGCTGCCACTTTTTATAACACCACAATAACAGCAACACTCGATTCCGCCGCCCCACTCATGCATAGTAAAACTCGTACAATTAACAGGCAGCCCTGGCTGACCAGCCTGACCAGAGAACTGAGACGGGCTTCCAGGATTGCTGAGCGGAGATGGAAGCGATCCCACTCTGCCGACCACTTCACTGCATACAAGCAGTCCCTCACCAGCTTCAAGTCTGCACTCACTGCCGCAAAACAAACTTACTTCTCATCCCTCATATCCTCCCTGTCCCACAACCCTAAACAGCTTTTCAACACTTTCAATTCTCTACTCCGTCCCCCCGCACCTCCTCCCTCCCCCCTCATTTCTGCTGATGACTTCGCCTCTTTCTTTAAACAGAAGATCGATACGATCAGAGAAAGCTTTGGCCCACAGCGCCCACTACCCCTCTTAGCTGCTCAGCCCTGCTCCTCAAAAACCAGCTTCTCCACCATGACAGAAGATCAGCTCTCCACCCTCCTGTCAAGATCACACCTCACCACCTGCACGCTTGACCCGCTCCCATCCCACCTCATCCCTAACCTTTCCACGGTCTTCATCCCAACCCCAACGCACCTCTTCAACCTCTCACTCACAACAGGTGTCTTTCCCTCATCCTTCAAGCATGCCAAGATCACACCCATCCTCAAAAAGCCCTCCCTCGACCCATCCTCTGTGTCTAGCTATCACCTGATATCTCTTCTCCCTTATGCCTCCAAATTGCTGGAGCAACACGTCCATCTTGAACTGTCCTCCCACTTCTCCTCCTGCTCCCTCTTTGATCGGTTACAATCAGGCTTCCGTTCCCATCACTCAACTGAAACTGCCCTAACTAAAGTCACCAATGACCTACTAACTGCCAGGAGCAAGCGACACTACTCTGTCCTCCTTCTCCTGGACCTGTCTTCTGCCTTTGACACTGTAGACCACTCCCTTTTGCTACAAATCCTCTCATCCCTTGGCATCACAGACTTGGCCCTTTCCTGGATCTCGTCATATCTGACAGACCGAACATTCAGTGTCTCCCTCCCCCACACCACCTCCTCACTTCGCCCCTTGTCAGTCGGTGTTCTTCAAGGCTCTGTTCTAGGACCCCTACTCTTCTCCATCTACACTTTCAGCCTGGGACAGCTCATAGAATCCCACGGTTTGCAGTACCATCTCTACGCTGATGACACGCAGATCTACCTCTCCGGACCTGACCTCTCCTCCTTGCTTACCAAAATCCCGCACTGTCTGTCTGCCATTTCAGCCTTGTTTTCTGCTCGCTTTCTACAACTTAACATGGACAAAACAGAATTCATCATCTTTCCCCATCTCACTCTACCCCTCCACCAGACCTATCCATCAATGTCAATGGCTGCTCACTATCCCCAGTCCCACACGCCCGGTGCCTCGGGGTGATCCTCGACTCTGCCCTCTCTTTCAAGCCACATATCCAAGCCCTTGCCTCCTCCTGTCGTCTCAAACTCAAAAATATTTCCCAGATCCGTGCTTTCCTTGACCGCAACACTGCAAAAACGCTAGTGCATGCCCTTATCATCTCCCGCCTCGACTACTGCAACCTCCTACTCTCTGGACTCCCCTCTAGCACTCTGGCACCACTCCAATCCATCCTACACTCTGCTGACCGACTAATCCACCTGTCCCCCCGCTATTCCCCAGCCTCTCCCCTGTGTCAAGCCCTTCACTGGCTTCCTATCGCCCAGAGACTCCAGTTCAAAACCCTCACACTGACATACAAAGCCATCCACAACCTGTCTCCTCCATACATCTGTGACATGGTCTCCCGGTACCTACCTACACGCAACCTCCGATCCTCCCAAGACCTCCTTCTCTACTCCCCTCTCATCTCTTCTTCCCATAACCGCATCCAAGACTTCTCCCGTGCTTCCCCCATACTCTGGAACTCTCTACCCCAACACATCAGACTCGCGCCTACCATAGAAACATTCAAAAAGAACCTGAAGACTCATCTCTTCCGACAAGCCTACAGCCTGCAGTGATCCTCAACCTACTGAACAGCCGCACAGCCAGCTCTTCCCTCTCCTAGTGTATCCTCACCCACCCCCTGCAGACTGTGAGCCCTCGCGGGCAGGGTCCTCCCTCCTTATGTACTCGTGTGCCTTGTTATCTGCTCATGTTTAATGTATTTGTCTATATCTGCCCCGTATTCACATGTAAAGCTCCATGGAATAAATGGCGCTATAAAAATGCATAATAATAATAATAATAATAACTTGTACTGTTATGATACGGTGGTCTAGGAGCAACATGGAACGAGCTCTGAAGGAAGTGGTAACTGTACTGACCGCAGTCCCTAAGCTCAACACAACACTAGAAGTAGCCGTGGAATGCTCCTAACTCTCCCTAGGCATCTCGTCACAGCCTAAGAGCTAACTACCCCTAAAGATAGAAGCAGGAAAGCTATCTTGCCTCAGAGAAAATCCCCAAAGGATAGATTAGCCCCCCACAAATAATGACTGTGAGTGGAGAGGGAAAAGACATACACAGAATGAAACCAGGATGAGCACAGGAGGCCAGTCTAACTAAATAGATAGGACAGGATGGAATACTGTGCGGTCAGTATAAAACACTACAAAAATCCACGCAGAGTTTACAAAAAATCTCCACACCTGACTAAAGGTGTGGAGGGCAAATCTGCCTCCCAGAGCTTCCAGCAAGACAGAATTAATTCACACTGATAAGCTGGACAAACATAGAAAGCACAGAACGGATAAGTCCACAATCTATGGACAGAAAAGGGCAAGCAAAAACTTAGCTTAGCTGAACTGGTCAGGATAACAGGGAACTCCAAAGAGATGTGAATCCAACCAGGAACCATTTACAAGTGGCACTGGCTGAAGATAGAGCCAGACTTAAATAGCCGAGCAGAAGAGACGATAAGTGGAGGCAGCTGATGACAGCTAACTCCAAGGAGCAGCCATACCACTAGATACCACTAGAGGGAGCCCAAGAGCAGAACTCACAAAAGTGCCACTTACAACCACCGGATGGAGCCTAAGAGCGGAATTCACAACAGGCAAAGTGTGAATAAAGCCTTAAGGGAAGATGTGGAAGGGCTCAGAGAAGCATTAAGTGGTCTTCTGCAGAAGAAGGAGATGCTGGTCGAAGACTCGCAGCTGCGGTAACAGAGTGGTAATGAGGGGAAAATGCCAGTGCCCATCCTGGCCAGGGATCTGGAAGAATGTAGAGCGGACGAAGAATTGGCACTAAAAGCGGAACAAGACAGTCGTCCGATCGTGGCAGATGTCTTATTGGAAAGGTCCGTGGCGAAACGGGAGCCATCTGTCCATGAAGAGAGTGAGTCCCCGCTCTTCCAGTGTGTGATAGATGTACCCGAAGGTGTGCAAGAAGCCTGTACCAGTGAAGGTGTGCATGAGGCCTTTAAGAAGGGGGTCAAAGCGCATAGTGTGAACTGGGCCCCAGAGATGAAACAGTTGGTGATACTGTCGACTAAGGAAGTCATAGTGAATCGGGTGGCTATCCTGAAGGATATGCACCTACAATGTCTTCGCACGAAACTGATGAGCCTGTAAAGGAACAAGGAAGCAGCTCGACATTTGGAGCATGCCAGGAAAGCGCAAAGTCGGCTGGGCTTTGTGGAAGACGTCGTTCAAGTACCCAGAAATCTGGTGGGGAAAGTCATTGGTAGATTTGGAAAAGTGATGCAGGACCTGGTGAATAGATCCCGTGTGGCAAGAGTGAGGATTCCTGATGTTGGTGAAGTCCAGGTAGCTGGTGAAGATGGGATGGTTCCATTTGTTGTAATTGGCTCAGTAAATAGCCTCAGGAACATTTGAATGCTTCTTGAATACCGGGTGACATATCTGAAGGAGATAGAGCATCTAAGACTAGACCGTCTGAAAATTAATAAACAGCTGCAGAATATAAGATGGCAACCTTTTCCAACCCAGGGTATGGAGATACGTAAAGATACCCTAAAGAATAGAAGAGTCCAAAGAAGTAACTCCTCTGTTAGGTCAGGGCTGAGTGACCGAGGTGGGAGATCCGCTAGCAGACGTAGTAGCGAAGGGTCAGACTCAGACCAGACAGTCGGCTCAACTGTAAGAAGGACTTATGACCAATTATGCCGACTATGGAAAGAAAGGTCATGTGAAGGGGTACACGTGTTAAGTGAGTTGACCAAAAAGGGTCTGGTGTCACAGATGGATGGAGACTCAAGGGTTGAAACCCAAGGCCAACAAACTGACCGCTGGGGGCTGGGGAGGCCTATCAAAAGTGATGTGGGTTCCCGGTATCCGAACCCCTGGTTTATGTCATGTGTCCACCCCAATAGGGTTGAACAAAGGGGGAGGTATGTGGTGCAGTGACCAGTGTTACAGCCAGGGGGCGCTGTGTGTGCGCTTCAAGATGCGCTTGGATGTATAAATGTGATGAAACAGTGACTGGCAGAGTTGTGAATGGCCGATATTTGTCGCAGAGGGAGTCTGCGTGGTAAGTCTGATGCAATGTTGTTGTTCTGGGACCTGTAGTCCCTCAAAAGTTTGTATAGTTATGAAGGGAGACTTACTAGGCTAGTTATGTGACATGGGCGGGACAAACTAGCCACACATCCACACTCCCACACAGGGGAGTGGTTAAAAACGATATAATGTGACCAAGGTGTGGGTCACATGTTCCTGTGTATGGATCCATTTGTTCCTGTGTTTGGATCTGAATGGTCCAAGTGCAAGGCCCTGGAAGCCTGTGTTGGAAATCCTGGGGGAATTCCTGACTAGCACATGGTTGGGCTTTGGCACTGAGTGGCCTGTGTGCTGTAGGTCCTGGACGGTCAGTGTTGGAGGCTCCTGGGAGTGGAGTCGTCCTGGAAGCACTGTGAGACCGTCGACCTGGACGGTCAGTGTTGGAGGCTCCTGGGAGTTGAGTCGTCCTGGAAGCACTGTGAGACCGTCGACCTGGACGGTCCTGTTGTGGACCTTGGACTGACGTGGAGTCAACCTGTGGAGCAGGAGCCCACTCTGGTGCGGGGAAAAGAACTGTGTGCGCTAACATAGGGCAGTTGCTGAACTGCGTAGTCATCTGGTGTCTGGAGAAAGATACCAGTGTGACCACTGAAGGCTATGTAAAGCCGTATGTGATATTCTGATATGGCGATATATTGAACCGAGATACGGTTTATGCTGTATTTAATAAACCAAATGGACCATTATGTGTGAAAAACTGTGCCTGTATGCGTTAATTCCGTGCCAAGCGAGTGTCCCCCAAGACCTGAATTAAGGGAAACGCTACACATGGCAGACATTGCGTGCACGAGCGGTCCGGAACTTTGATCCCGCTTGTGACACTTCCATGGCCTCATGTGACTCAGGGACCAGGACCGGAGATTCCAAAGATTTAGCGAAGGTGGGAGCCAGCCGAAACCTCTGCCTACACTGGGCCTGCTCTAACCTCTGCTCATGAAAATGGAGGTCAATACGGGTAGACACAGCTATTAACTCCTCCAGTGTGGCCTCCCTTGAGGCCAGAGCATCCTTCACATGGTCAGCCAGCCCCCTCCAAACTATAGGGATAAGGGCTTTTTCTGACCACTCCAGCTCAGATGCTAGGGTGCGGAAGTGGACGGCAAAATGGCTGACCAAGGACGAGCCCTGAGTCAATGCCAGCAGTTGGAGCGCTGTTATGACCTGGTGGTTAGGACAATAATGGACCTGGTGGATAAGAGCACACGGAATGACCTGATAGTTACTAATAATATAGGACGAGCTATGAGACGTGGGAACTCTGCTGACCGCAATCCCTAATCCTATCACACACACTAGAAATAGCCGTGGATTGCTCCTAACGCTCCCTATGCAACTCGACACAGCCTAAGAAACTAGCTAGCCCTGAAGATAGAAAAATAAAGCCTACCTTGCCTCAGAGAAATTCCCCAAAGGAAAAGGCAGCCCCCCACATATAATGACTGTGAGTAAAGATGAAAATTACAAACACAGAGATGAAATAGATTTAGCAAAGTGAGGCCCGACTTACTGAACAGACTGAGGATAGGAAAGGCAACTTTGCGGTCAGCACAAAAAACTACAAAAGACCAAGCAGAGGGCGCAAAAAGCCCCTTCGCACCAACTCACGGTGCGGAGGCGCTCCCTCTGCGTCCCAGAGCTTCCAGCAAGCAAGACAAAAATCAAAATAGCAAGCTGGACAGAAAAACAGTAAACAAAGAAAAACAAGCAGGAACTTAGCTTCTGCTGGGAAGACAGTTCACAAGAACGATCCAGGAGTGAACAAGACCAATACTGGAACATTGACAGGTGGCATGGAGCAATGATCTAAGTGGAGTTAAATAGAGCAGCCAGCTAACGAATTAACCGCGTCACCTGTGGAAGGAAACTCAGAAGCCGCAGCCCCACTCACAACCACCAGAGGAAGCCCATGGACAGAACCAGCCGAAGTACCATTCACGACCACAGGAGGGAGCTTGACAACAGAATTTACAACAGTACCCCCCCCCCCCTTGAGGAGGGGTCACCGAACCCTCACCAGAGCCCCCAGGCCGACCAGGACGAGCCAAATGAAAGGCACGAACCAGATCGGCAGCATGAACATCGGAGGCAAAGACCCAGGAATTATCTTCCTGACCATAACCCTTCCACTTGACCAGGTACTGGAGTTTCCGTCTCGAAATACGAGAATCCAAAATCTTCTCCACCACATACTCCAACTCCCCCTCAACCAACACCGGGGCAGGAGGATCAACGGATGGAACCACAGGCGCCACGTAACTCCGCAACAACGACCTATGGAATACATTATGGATGGCAAAAGAAGCTGGAAGGGTCAAACGAAACGACACAGGATTGAGAACCTCAGAAATCTTAGACGGACCAATGAAACGAGGCTTAAACTTAGGAGAGGAAACCTTCATAGGAACATAACGAGATGACAACCAAACCAAATCCCCAACATGAAGTCGGGGACCCACACAGCGCCGGCGGTTAGCGAAACGTTGAGCCTTCTCCTGGGACAATGTCAAATTGTCCACCACATGAGTCCAAATCTGCTGCAACCTATCCACCACAGTATCTACACCAGGACAGTCTGAAGACTCAACCTGCCCTGAAGAGAAACGAGGATGGAAACCTGAATTGCAGAAAAACGGCGAAACCAATGTAGCCGAGCTGGCCCGATTATTAAGGGCGAACTCAGCCAAAGGCAAAAAGGACACCCAATCATCTTGATCAGCAGAAACAAAGCATCTCAGATATGTTTCCAAAGTCTGATTAGTTCGTTCGGTTTGGCCATTTGTCTGAGGATGGAAAGCCGAGGAAAAAGACAAATCAATGCCCATCCTAGCACAAAAGGCTCGCCAAAACCTCGAAACAAACTGGGAACCTCTGTCCGAAACGATGTTCTCCGGAATGCCATGTAAACGAACCACATGCTGGAAAAACAACGGCACCAAATCAGAGGAGGAAGGCAATTTAGACAAGGGTACCAAATGGACCATCTTAGAGAAGCGATCACAAACCACCCAAATGACTGACATCTTTTGAGAGACAGGGAGATCCGAAATGAAATCCATAGAGATATGCGTCCAGGGCCTCTTCGGGACCGGCAAGGGCAAAAGCAACCCACTGGCACGAGAACAGCAGGGCTTTGCCCGAGCACAAGTCCCACAGGACTGCACAAAAGAACGCACATCCTGCGACAAAGACGGCCACCAAAAGGATCTAGCCACCAAATCTCTGGTACCAAAGATTCCAGGATGACCAGCCAACACCGAACAATGAACCTCAGAGATAACTCTACTAGTCCATTTTTCAGGGACAAACAGTTTTTCCGCTGGGCAACGGTCAGGTCTATCAGCCTGAAATTTTTGCAGCACCCGCCGCAAATCAGGGGAGATGACAGACAAAATTACGCCCTCTTTGAGAATACCCGCCGGCTCAGGAACACCCGGAGAGTCGGGCACAAAACTCCTTGACAGGGCATCAGTCTTCACATTCTTAGAGCCTGGAAGGTACGAAACCACAAAATCAAAATGGGAGAAAAATAGCGGCCAACGAGCCTGTCTAGGATTCAACCGTTTGGCAGACTCGAGATAAGTCAAATTCTTGTGATCCGTCAAGACCACCACGCGATGCTTGGCTCCTTCAAGCCAATGACGCCACTCCTCAAATGCCCACTTCATGTCCAACAACTCTCGATTGCCAACATCATAATTGCGCTCAGCAGGCAAAAACTTTCTAGAAAAGAAGGTACATGGTTTCATCATCGAGCCATCAGAACTTCTTTGCGACAAAACAGCCCCTGCTCCAATCTCAGAAGCATCAACCTCGACCTGAAACGGGAGCGAAACATCTGGCTGGCACAACACAGGGGCAGAAGAAAAACGACGCTTCAACTCCTGAAAAGCTTCCACAGCCGCAGAAGACCAATTGACCACATCAGCACCCTTCTTGGTCAAATCAGTCAACGGGTTAGCAACACTAGAAAAATTACTGATGAAGCGACGATAAAAATTAGCAAAGCCCGGGAACTTTTGCAGACTCTTCACAGATGTCGGCTGAGTCCAATCATAAATGGCCTGGACTTTAACAGGGTCCATCTCGATAGTAGAAGGGGAAAAAATGAAACCCAAAAATGAAACCTTCTGAACTCCAAAGAGACACTTTGACCCCTTCACAAACAAGGAATTCGCACAAAGGACCTGGAACACCATTCTGACCTGCTTCACGTGAGACTCCCAATCATCCGACAAGACCAAAATATCATCCAAATATACAATCAGGAATTTATCCAGGTACTCTCGGAAGATGTTATGCATAAAGGACTGAAATACTGATGGAGCATTGGAAAGCCCGAATGGCATAACCAGGTACTCGAAATGGCCCTTGGGCGTATTAAATGCTGTTTTCCATTCATCGCCCTGCTTAATACGCACAAGATTATACGCACCACGAAGATCTATCTTGGTGAACCAACTAGCCCCCTTAATCCAAGCAAATAAATCAGACAGCAGCGGCAAAGGGTACTGAAATTTGACTGTGATCTTATTAAGAAGGCAGTAATCAATACAAGGTCTCAAAGAACCATCCTTCTTGGCCACAAAAAAGAACCCTGCTCCCAATGGTGACGACGACGTGCGAGTATGACACTTCTCCAAGGATTCCTTTACATAACTCCGCATAGCGGCGTGCTCTGGCACAGATAAATTGAACAGTCGGCCCTTAGGAAACTTACTACCAGGAATCAAATTGATAGCACAATCGCAATCCCTATGAGGAGGTAGGGCACTGGATTTGGGCTCATCAAATACATCCCGGTAATCAGACAAAAACTCCAGGACTTCAGAAGGGGTGGATGACGAAATAGACAAAAATGGAACATCACCATGTACCCCCTGACAACCCCAGCTGGACACAGACATAGATTTCCAATCCAATACTGGATTATGGACCTGTAGCCATGGCAACCCCAAAACGACCACATCATGCAGATTATGCAACACCAAAAAGCGAATATCCTCCTGATGTGCAGGAGCCATGCACATGGTCAATTGGGTCCAGTACTGAGGCTTATTCTTGGCCAAAGGCGTAGCATCAATTCCTCTCAATGGAATAGGATACTGCAAGGGCTCCAAGAAAAAACCACAGCGCCTAGCAAACTCCAAGTCCATCAAATTCAGGGTAGCGCCTGAATCCACAAATGCCATAACAGAATAGGATGACAGAGAGCAAATCAAAGTAACGGACAAAAGAAATTTCGACTGTACCGTACCATTGGTGGCAGACCTAGCGAAATGCTTAGTGCGCTTAGGACAATCGGAGATAGCATGAGTGGAATCACCACAGTAAAAACACAGCCCATTCCAAAGTCTGTGTTCTTGCCGTTCAGCTCTGGTCCAAGTCCTATCACATTGCATAGGCTCAGGTCTATGCTCAGATAATACCGCCAAATGGTGCACAGCTTTACGCTCACGCAAGCGTCGATCGATCTGAATGGCCAAAGACATAGACTCATTCAGACCAGCAGGCATGGGAAATCCCACCATGACATCTTTAAGGGCTTCAGAGAGACCCTTTCTGAAAATTGCTGCCAGGGCACATTCATTCCACTGAGTGAGTACAGACCACTTCCTAAACTTCTGACAATATATCTCTACCTCATCCTGACCCTGACATAGAGCCAGCAAGATTTTCTCTGCCTGATCCACTGAATTAGGTTCATCATAAAGCAATCCGAGCGCCAGAAAAAACGCATCAACATCACGCAATGCCGGATCTCCTGGCGCAAGGGAAAATGCCCAGTCTTGAGGGTCGCCACGTAACAAAGAAATAATGATTTTCACTTGTTGAACAGGGTCACCTGAGGAGCGAGGTTTCAAAGCAAGAAACAATTTACAATTATTTTTGAAATTCAGAAACTGAGATCTATCCCCAAAAAACAAAGCAGGAATAGGAATCCTAGGCTCTAACATCGGATTCTGAACCACAAAATCTTGAATGTTTTGTACCCTTGCAGTGAGATTATCCATACAAGAGGACAGACCTTGAATGTCCATATCTACACCTGTATCCTGAACCACCCAGAGATAAAGGGGAAAAGAGAGACAAAACACACTGCAAAGAAAAAAAAATGGTCTCAGAACTTCTCTTATCCCTCTATTGAGATGCATTAGTACTTTGGGCCACCTGTACTGTTATGACCTGGTGGTTAGGACAATAATGGACCTGGTGGATAAGAGCACACGGAATGACCTGATAGTTACTAATAATATAGGACGAGCTCTGAGACGTGGGAACTCTGCTGACCACAATCCCTAATCCTATCACACACACTAGAAATAGTCGTGGATTGCTCCTAACGCTCCCTATGCAACTCGACACAGCCTAAGAAACTAGCTAGCCCTGAAGATAGAAAAATAAAGCCTACCTTGCCTCAGAGAAATTCCCCAAAGGAAAAGGCAGCCCCCCACATATGATGACTGTGAGTAAAGATGAAAATTACAAACACAGAGATGAAATAGATTTAGCAAAGTGAGGCCCGACTTACTGAACAGACTGAGGATAGGAAAGGCAACTTTGCGGTCAGCACAAAAAACTACAAAAGACCACGCAGAGGGCGCAAAAAGACCCTCCGCACCGACTCACTGTGCGGAGGCGCTCCCTCTGCGTCCCAGAGCTTCCAGCAAGTAAGACAAAAATCAAAATAGCAAGCTGGACAGAAAAACAGTAAACAAAGAAAAACAAGCAGGAACTTAGCTTCTACTGGGAAGACAGGTCACAAGAACGATCCAGGAGTGAACAAGACCAATACTGGAACATTGACAGGTGGCATGGAGCAATGATCTAATTGGAGTTAAATAGAGCAGCCAGCTAATGAATTAACCTCGTCACCTGTGGAAGGAAACTCAGAAGCCGCAGCCCCACTCACAACCACCAGAGGAAGCCCATGGACAGAACCAGCCGAAGTACCATTCACGACCACAGGAGGGAGCTTGACAACAGAATTCACAACAGAGCGCTGTATCATGGGTGACTCGAGGCCCTAAAAAGACCTGTTTCAGAGTGCTCAGGAACAGCAGAGCACTCTGCACCACATGATCGCCACGCTCCCACAGCGGCGTAGCCCACTCCAACGCCCTGCCCGACAGGAGAGACACAATAAATCCCACCTTTGCCCGCTCTGTGGGGAAACGTGCGGCCAGGAGCTCGAGGTGTATAGAGCATTGGCTCACGAAACCCCTACAAAACCCCTACAATTTTTCTGGAAGCGGGAGGCGAGATAGAGTCGGAACAGGGGTGGCCGTGGACAAGGTTGCTGCAGCCACGCTAGCAGCCTGAACAGCAACTGTGGTAACATCCACAGCTGAGGTTGTGTGCTCGAGAGCCGCCAACCTACCCACCAGCTGCTGGATGTACCACAAGGATTGCTGTTTGTCCATCATTTACTAGCCAGACCCTGGCGTCAGTATTATGTTAGGGTTGGTGGAACGCACCGAGTATATACAGTGGGGCAAAAAAGTATTTAGTCAGTCAGCAATAGTGCAAGTTCCACCACTTAAAAAGATGAGAGGCGTCTGTAATTTACATCATAGGTAGACCTCAACTATGGGAGACAAACTGAGAAAAAAAAATCCAGAAAATCACATTGTCTGTTTTTTTAACATTTTATTTGCATATTATGGTGGAAAATAAGTATTTGGTCAGAAACAAACAATCAAGATTTCTGGCTCTCACAGACCTGTAACTTCTTCTTTAAGAGTCTCCTCTTTCCTCCACTCATTACCTGTAGTAATGACACCTGTTTAAACTTGTTATCAGTATAAAAAGACACCTGTGCACACCCTCAAACAGTCTGACTCCAAACTCCACTATGGTGAAGACCAAAGAGCTGTCAAAGGACACCAGAAACAAAATTGTAGCCCTGCACCAGGCTGGGAAGACTGAATCTGCAATAGCCAACCAGCTTGGAGTGAAGAAATCAACAGTGGGAGCAATAATTAGAAAATGGAAGACATACAAGACCACTGATAATCTCCCTCGATCTGGGGCTCCACGCAAATTCCCACCCCGTGGGGTCAGAATGATCACAAGAACGGTGAGCAAAAATCCCAGAACCACGCGGGGGGACCTAGTGAATGAACTGCAGAGAGCTGGGACCAATGTAACAAGGCCTACCATAAGTAACACACTACGCCACCATGGACTCAGATCCTGCAGTGCCAGACGTGTCCCACTGCTTAAGCCAGTACATGTCCGGGCCCGTCTGAAGTTTGCTAGAGAGCATTTGGATGATCCAGAGGAGTTTTGGGAGAATGTCCTATGGTCTGATGAAACCAAACTGGAACTGTTTGGTAGAAACACAACTTGTCGTGTTTGGAGGAAAAAGAATACTGAGTTGCATCCATCAAACACCATACCTACTGTAAAGCATGGTGGTGGAAACATCATGCTTTGGGGCTGTTTCTCTGCAAAGGGGCCAGGACGACGGATCCGGGTACATGAAAGAATGAATGGGGCCATGTATCGTGAGATTTTGAGTGCAAACCTCCTTCCATCAGCAAGGGCATTGAAGATGAAACGTGGCTGGGTCTTTCAACATGACAATGATCCAAAGCACACCGCCAGGGCAACGAAGGAGTGGCTTCGTAAGAAGCATTTCAAGGTCCTGGAGTGGCCTAGCCAGTCTCCAGATCTCAACCCTATAGAAAACCTTTGGAGAGAGTTGAAAGTCCGTGTGGCCAAGCGAAAAGCCAAAAACATCACTGCTCTAGAGGAGATCTGCATGGAGGAATGGGCCAACATACCAACATCAGTGTGTGGCAACCTTGTGAAGACTTACAGAAAACGTTTGACCTCTGTCATTGCCAACAAAGGATATATTACAAAGTATTGAGATGAAATTTAGTTTCTGACCAAATACTTATTTTCCACCATAATATGCAAATAAAATGTTAAAAAAACAGACAATGTGATTTTCTGGATTTTTTTTTCTCAGTTTGTCTCCCATAGTTGAGGTCTACCTATGATGTAAATTACAGACGCCTCTCATCTTTTTAAGTGGTGGAACTTGCACTATTGCTGACTGACTAAATACTTTTTTGCCCCACTGTATATATGTATTAATAGGTGCGTTCGCAACCCAGGGTCCACCGTGCAGGAGAGGAACATGCTGCTGGCAAATGGCGTCTCTATATGGTGGTATAAGCAAACTATGTTAACTCCACAGATTCGCTAGAAACAAAATGCTGTGCCCTGCTAACCTCACAGAGGTACACAGCTACCAAACAGAGCAAAACTGTGGTCATGCAGTCAGAGAAACAAGCAAACAACTCGACACAGGAGGTGCCGGCATTCTAGCAGCTTTTTTCAGCCAAGGCCCTGAATACACACATACAAACTCCTCATTGGAGGTGTCGATATTCTAGGGGCTTATTTCAGCCAAACCCTAACCACATCCAGACATGACCACACTGGCACTGAGCTCATAGACTTTGGTTTGCTACTAGCGCATGGCCGTGCGGCCATGCAAACCTTTTATAGCTATAGCAGATAAGGACTTTCCAAGTGGTCCAATAGGAGCTGCTACAGGGCCTGAGCATGTGACCCCTGACCTCCAATGAGAGGTCCTCCCGTGGGCATGCTCAGTGTGTGCAAAGCAGGACTTAGTCCCAGAAAAGCCTGCACACCACTGACCAGTGCTAGCTACAAAAGCAGAACCTGGAAAGGCAGCAGTAACCCTTTGCACAGTATCAGGCTGAGCGAGACGCTGGGACCGACGTCTCCGCTGAGCAGGCTCCACTGCAGCTGAAGCAGAATGGGAGACCGCAGCATGGCTCGAGATTCACCCTTTGCAGTGGCAGGAACTCGACTCCTAGCACACACGCCTTGGAGGTTTTATCAAGCCCGGCAGCCAACGTTCTCTCAGAATGTGTTTTCAGCGCTGCTTGTGGTATCCTGATGGATAAGCACAGCCGGCCCCTGAAAGTGAAGACCACCTAACTTTCATCAAGATGAACAAGTCATGGATCTCCAAGGTTTTTTGCTCCCCAATCACATACAGTACAGTCTAGTCAATATTGCTTTTTTCAGTATGCTGCATTAATGTCACGTAACTGCACACTGTGATATTTTTTAGTGTGGCTTCTGTGCCCGCTTTTGCTGATGCTGCTGCAAATTTGTTTTAACATCTGTGGAAATGTGAACAGTCATGGTTGGTCTACATCTGCTGATTTGGCTGTAGTGGAAGACATTTTGACCCCAATTATACTAGTTCTACTCTCGTGAAATTTATGCCACTTCAGCGGTGGAAGGCCCTCATTTGTTTAAATGTGAACACTAATGGTTGGGTGTCCATCTGCTGGGTTGGGATAATGGAAGACCTGTCGGTCCATATTATATTATCTATACTGTGGTGAAATTAATGCCACTATGGTGGTGTCTGCCAAAAATTTTTTGGAAATGTGAACACTCCTGGTTGCTTGTCCATCTGCTGGATTGGGTGTAGTGGACGACCAGTCGGTCCATATTTTACTATCCATACCGTGGTGAAATTGATGCCACTTTGGTGGTGTCTGTCACTAATTTTTGAAAATGTAAACACCCCTGATTGGGTGTCCATCTGCTGGATTTGGTGTAGTGGAAGACATGTAGGTCCATATTATCATATCTATACTATGGTGAAATTGATGCCACTTTGGTGGTGTCTGCCAATAATTTTTGGAAATGTGAACACTCCTGGTTGGGTGTCAATCTGCTGGATTGGGTGTAGTGGAAGACCTATCAGTCACTATTATACTATTATACTATTTCTACTGGGGTGAAATTGATGGCACTTTGGTGGTGTCTCCCAATAATTTTTGGAAATGTGAACACTCCTTTTTGGGTCTCCTTCACGAGTGTTGCCTGCAGAAGTAGGCCTCCGAGACGGTCTGGACTCCACTTTCTTGGTGTCATCTACCTGTGTTATTATACTTAGATTTTCCTGACAATAGTAGTCTACGAAATTTGTATAATATTTACACCACATGAGTGTGGCTGAGCATGAAAGCAGGTTGAGCTGTTACAAGTTGTATGAGGGCTTCCAGCATAGGAGGCCTACACCGATCCCTCACCCACCTCATCTTACTGTGACATTAAATTGAAAGCTGTAAGTGCTGGCCCAGACCCCATACCTTATGCATGGTTGACTGCTGCAGTGCCGTGCTACAATTTGTACTGTGGGTGAATTGAGGCCACTTTCCAGGTGTCTCCCCATAATTTGATGTGTTTTGGCAGCTATTGCGTAAGTTTTAAGGTGTTGTGCATGCATTTGCTTTTGCCTCCTATTGCCTTGAATGGCGTTCGGCTATGTTCAGTGAATATTCGACAAATAAATCAGTAAATATTGCAAGTTCGGAGATCATAATCTGAACCGAATGTTGAAATAATCGCTCATCTCATAGACGGGAGTGCAGAGTAAACACAGTGGCTTTTAGCACAGTATTTCCACATGTATGGCTTGCAGAGCATACACAGCGGCTGTTGGCACAGTAGTCCCATAGAAATGGCTTGCAGTGTATACATAGCATCCTAAGAGTACAGCACTATCACTGAGTACAGAGTACACACAACAGTTAGTTTTTTGCAGAGTGCACAATGAGAACCCGTCCCTCACTCCAGCTGTACCCTATCCCTACACTAATGAGAGCAGAATGGCCTTTATTCAGGCTCGGTCACGTGCCGCACCGGCCAATCACAGCCATGCCCGTACTTGGCATGGCTGTTGGCTGTGATGGCTTTGTAAGTGCCCACAGTCTACAAGCTTGTTGATTGGCTGTGCTGCAGCCTTTCATCAAGCAATATTAGAGAATGGCAAAACCTGAACAGGACACCAGACGTACATTAAAAAGTCCATGTTCACGGTTCGGTAACAGACACTAGATGTACGGACTCCGAACCGTTTGAGTTTGCTCATCCCTACTCTCCATTTAATTTTAAGTAGACTGCAGTAACAGGAGTAATGGGATAGGGTCACCACAAATCCATTTCACTTATAAGGGTCTTTTGCACTACATTTCCTCAGTTGTTTTTTTCGATCACAAATTTCAGCAAGTAAATGGTGCTACATATAGTTGAAAAAGCAATAGCAGTTCATTACATCTTACCTAGGAAAAATGCTACAGTGTCTAAACTGACACTTTTTCAGTTTCTGTAACTCTGAATGTGCTATTTAATATGTTTATATATAAGAAGAAAGGAATTGTTTGGCTCTTGTAAATTGCAAGAGCACAGAGTAATAAAAACTTCCTAAAAATACTCAAAAACTGAATCATAAAATTGACCACTCAAACACTTGACTGGGCACAAAACAATATACTAATACATGAGATCACAATTGTATTAAAGCAGATACGGAAATAATCATGAGACAACTGCATAATATATATTTTTAAGGTTGTTTTGTACCTTTCAAATCTCTATGAAATGACAGCATCAAAGAGATTACAAAAACAATCTGTCACCTCACCAGAAGTTAACAGAACACTTTATTCTTTTCCAAGAAAATGCCCCATTTTAATTATCACTTTGGAGCATCGGTATGTGCAAAAGGAAGGCAAAGCTTCAATGCTTTCCTTCCTGTATAACAACACAAAGAACCCGAGGAACGCGTACAGCTAAGGTAGGCATACATTATTCATATGTACAATGTACTGCAATAGTCTATTTCAGGTCAGAAGGGTGCAAGCAATAGATTGTACAATAAATTAATAGGAATTGGTGAGAGGTTCTAGCAGCGCTGTATTTCACAGTTGCTGAACATCTAGTCTTCCTAAAATCCTGGGAAAGAAAATACCTTACATGTTCAACAGTAAATATGCGTTTCAATGACAGGGCTCAAGAAATCATGCAAGTGAAATAAACTGGCTGAAAAAATTGTAAAGAGAATTTACTGTTTCAATTAAATAAATACATACATAAATGTATAAAGAATGACAAAATAAGCAGCAGGCAAGTGTTTTACGGCATGTACACACACATATGCCGTTTGTGTAATAAACCTGCTAAGCTTAAAATTACCGACTAGCAATTACTCAAAATCAATGGAATCATTATTGTGTGCTGGCTTCCTGACTGGTGAAGGAGCTTCTCTAACAGACATCATAAAGCACTCAGCAACTCTGCTTTTAAGCTCAAACCATAAAGCCACTGACGCCTGTCCCCTCTTGTCTGGTACACTTTAAGGACTATGTTTAGGAACATTATAAAACAGGCTCTAAGTCTGTAAAATGGAAAATTACTATATAGACACGCATTACACATAGAATTTCCAGACTGAGCTGTTCACTAGGTCCCCTCTTGGGTAGGTGTGACTCTGCAACAATCCAGCTTTTCGAAACCCTGATATTATTTTGTCTTTTCTCCTTACCCCTGGTATGTTCGTACACCATCCTCACTTTTCTCTATGACCCATTTGTTTACTCTGCCTGCAATATCCTACTTCTGTCTCAGCTTGATTAACTGATCAAGAAGGCGAGTTCACGCCTCCAAAACATGTTTCACACCTGAAAACATTTGTTAGCAAATGCAACTCTGGCAAAAATTAAGAGACCACTGCACAGTTTTATGAAAATCAGCTTCTCTACATGTCTGACAGCTATTCCATTCCAGTGTCAGTTGAATTCCAACCAGAGTACACCTCATTCTACTTAATGTGCTTCTGATTAGGTGATCACTAGGGTTGAGCATTCCGATACCACAAGTATCGGGTATCGGCCGATATTCACGGTATCGGAATCCCGATACCGAGTTCTAATACTTTCAGTATACCGGATACCGGAATCGGAAGTTCCCATAAGGCGTAGTCCCGGTTTTATTTAATTCAGCCAATGAGGAATGATTACAAGTGTGGGCACATCCTGTTCTGCATGGTGGGCATGTAACTACTGGCATGGCTGTGATTGGCTGCTGAAATGATGTCACGACACCCTATAAAAGTCGCCGCCGCCATTTTGGGTTCACTCTGCTGTGAATTCAGTTAGGGACAGGACGCTGTGTTCTGACTGAGGGCCAGTTTTGAGATAGCGATTTGCTTCATTGTGATTTACCCAGGCAAATTTAGCAACCGCTGTGTGAGAACCTTGCTTTTGCCTTGCAGCGCTGTTCACAGCTGTCTGCAAGGTCTCTGTGTGTGTGAGTGCAGCTCACTCTGTAGTCTGTCCACAGCCGGTTGTGGTCAGCTCAAGGTGCATCACTGCCTCATACTGCTCAATCCATTGTCCTTTATTGGAATTAGTGCAGCCTGCTGCACATTTTTTAAAATTTATCCTATTAGTGGCTTTCCATCCGTATCCTGCTAGATTGTGGAAAAACACTATATAGGATTAGATAGAGGAGCTTTTCTTGGCCTTGCAGCGCCGTTCTCAGGTGTCTGCACGGTCTGTGTGTGAGTGCAGCTAACTCAGTAGTGTCTGTTCTGCGAAACAAACCAAAAGTTTATAAAGTTCACCAAGCACTCCACTTTACAGTTGTGTAGGCCACATTAGCTCATATTAAACTGTAGTCCACACATTATAAAATTAGTGTTTCTTATACCTGTTAGCAGCTGTCCAGGAATAAGCACACTAAGCCGATAGTTTCTGCCTATCTTTATCAGTCTACCAAGATGAAGAAGGCAGGGAGTAAGGCACGTGGTCATGGGCATGGAGCAGGGAGAGGACATGGGGATTCTGTGCCTGCTGCGGGCACCGGTGACTCATCATCCCCCAGTTTTAGCAGGTAACAGACCTTCATGTGCAGCTTTGTAGGAGCTCGCCGTACCCTGCTGCTGTGGGACGAAAAAATTGAAGCTGTTGTCAGGTGGATGGCAGCTAACGCATTTACTTCAATTAGTGCCACATCCTGTCAGGCACAGAGCACTGAAAAGCAACCATCTGTCTCTTCGCCACCTGCCAAATTGCCCAGGCAGTCAGAGAGCCCTGGACAGGAGCCATGTCTACTTCTGTTCTCTAAATCTCTTGGCTTGGAAATAGGGGGCCAGCCAAGCAGCATTCTAGAATGTGAAGAAGAGGCAGTATGCAGTGATGCCCAACAGCTTTGTCTCTCTGAATTTGAAGAGGCAGGTAGGACAGTGCCTCCGGTCAGCACACCTCAGTACGCATCTGATGATGAGACTCAGGTGCCACTTTCTGGTGCATACTCTGCTGCTGAGACTACCCAGGAGAAGCAGCTGGTGGAAGAGATTAGCGTAGATGATGAGGTCCTTGGCCCATCATGGCGTGAGGTACAGGAAGGTGGTGGGAGCAGCTCTGAGGAAGAGATTTCCCGAACGGCCCAAACAGGGAAATCTCCAGAAGAGGGACGGAGCCTCCACTTTGGCACCCATTAGGAGCATGCCTCTTCCGAAAGCCAAAGCGGGCGCTCCCAAGACTTGCAGTGCCTGGTCCTTTTTCGACACAGTTGCAGCTGACATTTGCTTTGTCAAATGCAATCTGTGTCATCAGAAAATAAAATGAGGGAAAAGTGTCAGCAACCTCAATACCACAAATATGTGGAAACATGTGCGGATCAAGCATGCAGTGGAGTTACAAAAACACACTGAAGACCTAGTACAACCTACAGTGGCACCTACCACCTCTTCAGCTCATGTTACATAGTAACATAGTAACATAGTTAGTAAGGCAGAAAAAAGACATTTGTACATCCAGTTCAGCCTATATTCCATCATAATAAATCCCCAGATCTACGTCCTTCTACAGAACCTAATAATTGTATGATACAATATTGTTCTGCTCCAGGAAGACATCCAGGCCTCTCTTGAACCCCTCATGTTGTAGCTTCTTCCTCCAGCTCACACACAGCTGGTTTCGGCTTCCTCACAGGATCGCCATAGAAGAACCTCTGGCACAGTTGTCCAGAGACCCAGTGTAATTCCACCCACAGCACCACGTTCCCAGTCATCTTCACACTCCCAGCCCACTCTACAGCCATCGGTAGCACAGGCATGGGAGAAAAGGCGGCCATTCTCGGCAAACCACCCACGAGCACAGGCTCTGAATGCAGGCATTGCAAAACTACTGTCCCTTGAAATGCTCTCATTCAGGCTGGTGTAGACTGACAGCTTCCGTAACTTGATGGCATTGGCAGTCCCACAAAGACATACTGATAGGGAACCTAGATTGTGAGCCCCAATGAGGACAGCGACGATAATGTGTGAAACCTGTAAAGCGCTGCGGAATATGTTAGCGCTATATAAAAATAAAGATTATTATTATTATTATTATAATACAATGTGCCCAGACGCTTTTATTTCAGCAGGCAAGACATCCCTGCCCTACAAAAGCATGTGGATGAAAATATTAAACATACCCTACTAAACGCCGTCAGTAGCAAGGTCCACCTCACCACCAATGCGTGGACCAGTCACCATGGACAGGGACGATACCTTTCCCTCACCGCCCATTGGGTTAATGTTGTGGAGCCAGGAACAGATCGTGAGAGTGTTGCTCTACGTGTTCTGCCAACTCCTAGGATTGCATGAATCCAGTCTGTGCACATTGACTCCTCCTCATACTCCAATTCCTCAGAATCATCGCTGCAGGAGCCATCACGGTCCACCTCCACATGGACCCATGAACGCTTACCTGATCTGACCGATATGAGCACAGCCATGGTCAAACGTCAACAGGCCATATTGAAATTAATTTCTTTGGGGAATCGAAGCCACACAGTGCAGTAGCTCTGGAATGCCATCAAGCAGGAGAGCGACGTGTGGTTTGTGCCAGCAAATCTCCAGCCAGGCATGGTAGTGTGTGACAATGGCCGAAATCTGGTGGCAGCTCTGGGCCTAGGCAACCTCACTCACATCCCATGTCTAGCACATGTGCTCAACTTGGTCGTTCAGAGATTTTTGAGGGTCTATCCGAATCTTGATGCACTGCTGCACGAGGTCCGCATAGAGTGTGCTCACTTGCGGCGTTCCAGCATGGCAAGATCGAGCATTGCAACTCTGCAGCGCCGATTCCGCCTTCCGGAACATCGCATCATATGTGACCTACCCACCAGGTGGAATTCAACGTTACATATGTTGGAGCGGTTGTGTGAGCAGCAGCCAGCTGTAATGGAGTACCAGCTGCATCAGGCGCAAAAAAGTCGCACTGCGGACCGTTCAGACTTCACAACCACTGAGTGGGCCACTATGAAGGACGTCTGCCAGGTTTTGCGTGCCTTCGATGATTCCACGCGGATGGCGAGTGCAGATGATGCACTAGTCAGCATGACTGTCCCCCTTATCTACCTGCTTGAAAGAACACTGCAAGCGCTAAGGGATGAGGTGGTGGAAGAGGTGGAGGATAAGGATTTAGAAATGCCATCTGCTTCTGAACAGTCTGCGCCATGTGGTTCCTCACAAAGGCCTAGGCAGGGGACACTTTGTGAGAAGGATGAGGAGGAGTCAATGGAGGAGGAAGAAATCTGTCCAGAGGAGGGAGTTACACAAATCTCCAGTAGTCAGTATGTAGAGCGAGGGTGGGGTGATGTAGAGCAGGCAGAGATCACGCCTCAAGCAGGGGACAGCGTTTCTTGGCCAGTTAGCAGTCTGCAGCACATGGTTGATTTCATGCTGCAGTGCCTGAGAAACAACCACCACATCGCCCACATTCTTACCACGGCTGATTATTGGGTGTACACCCTCCTAGATCCGCCCTACCATGACAACTTACAAACCCTCATAACACCATTGCAGCAGGAGCGTAAAATGCGGGAGTACCAAGACATACTGGTGCAGTCCATCATCTTCACCAGTCCAATTGAGAGAAGGGGTGCTAGTGCTTTACAAAGCAGCTCAGTGCGTCGAGGCAGTGGAGGAAGCTCTACACAAAGAGGGAGCAGAAGCAGTGCCTCAGCACAAGGCAAGACCAGTCTGGCCCAACAGTGGCAAAGTTTTGTGTGCCCGCCACAAATGTCTACACCATCACAGACGGGTCCACTGAGCAGGAGGCCATGTTTCCGTCAGATGGTGACAGACTACATGTCTTGCCCTCTAAGCGTACTCCCAGACTGCTCTTCCCCCTTCAAGTTTTGGGTCTCTAAGTTGGATACATGGCCAGAGCTTAGCCAGTATGCATTGGAGGTGCTAGATTGCCCTGCTGCTAGTGTATTATCAGAACGTGTCTTTAGTGCCGCAGGTGGTGTACTAACAGACCATCACATGTGACTATCCTCCGATAACGTCGACCAGCTTACTTTTCTAAAAATGAACAAGGCCTGGATCTCACAGGAATTTGCCACTCCTTCAGATTAACTACTTGGTTGGCAACAGTATCCAGGTCTCCTGTTGTGTTCATGTTTCTATCACCTGAACTTTAATCACTGGGCTCCAACACCGCCAGTTGCTGCTCAGAAGTGCCGGCTGCACAGTCAACACACGACCCAGTGTTATTGGGGTTCAGTAACGCCAGCTGCTCATCTGCTGTGTAGCCAGCAAAGTGTCCAGCGACCTCCACGCTGGCACAACAACAGACATTAACCTGCCTCCATTGCAGGCCTCAGCCTACACTCTGCTCCTCCATGATTCCCTGGGCTCCAATACCGCCAGTTGGTGCCCGGAAGTGCTGGCTGCACAGAGAAAAACACTCGCTCATGTGTCAGTGGGGTTCAGTAACGCCAGCTGCTCCCCTGCTGTGTATCCGGCAACATGTCCAGCGACCGCCACGCTGGCACAACAACAGACATTAACCTGCCTCCATTGCAGGCCTCGGCCTACACTCTGCTCCTTCTAGATTCCCCGGGCTCCAATACCGCAAGTTGGTGTCCAGAACTGCTGGCTGCACAGAGAAAACACTCGCTCATGTGTCAGTGGGGTTCAGTAGCGCCAGCTGCTCCCCTGCTGTGTTTCCGGCAACGTGTCCAGCGACCGCCACGCTGGCACAACAACAGACATTAACCTGTCTCCATTGCAGGCCTCGGCCTACACTCTGCTCCTTCTAGATTCTCAGGGCTCCAATACCGCTAGTTGGTGCTCAGAAGTGCAGGCTGCACTGAGAAAAACACTCGCTCATGTGTCAGTGGGGTTCAGTAACGCCAGCTGTTCCCCTGCTGTGTAGCCAGCAACTTGTCCTGCAACCGCCACGCAGACACAACAGACATTAACCTGCCTTCATTGCAGGCCTCGGCCTACACTCTGCCCCTCCTAGATTCCCTGGGCTCCAATACCACCAGTTGGTGCTCTGAACTGCTGGCTGCACAGAGAAAAACACTCGCTCATGTGTCAGTGGGGTTCAGTAATGCCTGCTGTTCCCCTGCTGTGTGTGCGGCAAAAACTAAAGTATGCTCCTGCTGCTTTCCCTGGGTTTCAACACCGCCAATTGTTGCCTGGAAGTGCTATCTGCACAGTCAACAGTTGCTCCTCTGTTATTGGGGTTCAGTAACGCCAGCTGCTCCCCTGCTGTGTGTGCGGCAATGTGTCATGCAACAGCCACGCTGGTACAACATCAGATATTAAACTCCCTCCAGTGGAAGCTTCGGCCTACACTCTGCTCCTCCTGCTGTCCCTGGGCACTTACACTGCCAGTTCGTGCTCGGAAGGGCTGTCTGCACAGTTAACAGCTGTTCCTCTGTTATTGGCGTTCAGTAGCATCAGCTGATCCCCAGCTGTGTGTGCGGCAATTATTACAGTCAGTTTCTAGCAATGACCCTGGGCTACAACACTGCCAGTTGCTGCTCAGAAGTGTCTTTGGCACGGGTTCTCCCTCCAGCCCAGCCTGGTTTCAGCACACCAGCTGTTTCCGGGTAGTGTCAAGGTCACTTAGACTCCAAAACGTTGTGCAGTCGTGTTGCGGTCGGGTTAGCCGACTCCATGGTGCCTGCAGTTTAAGTGCTTGCTATATGAGCTGAAGAAAAGTGGCAATCAAGGCTGGTTCAGTAGTGCCAATAAGACATGCTCCCCCTGTAGAACTGTGGTTTTTTGGTAACTGCGGCCGGCTCGTGGCCTAGCTATTGTTCTTTTCCCTGTGGACCTTCTGCTGCCTATCTGAGTTCCAGAACCGTTAGCTGGTTCTTGGGAAGACAATCTTGACTAGGTCCCACTGGTTCCAGCAACGTCAGCTGGTTCCGGGCAGAGCCTTTGGCTTAGGCACCTCCTTCTGGTTATCCGAGTTCCACCAACATCAGGTGGTCCTTGGTAGTGCTTTTAGGCAGGGGTACCTCCTGCTTTGTAACCGGGTTCCAGTACCATCAGCTGGTCCTCGGTCGTGCCATTGGCTCTTCTACCTTCGGGTCGCCATACGGGTTCCAGTACCATCAGCTGGTTCTCGGCAGTGTCTTTTGCTCTTCTGCCTTCTGCTCCCCATCCTGGATCCTGCACCGTTAGCTGGTTCCGGGCAGAGCCTTTGGCTTAGGTGCCTTCTTCTGGGTATCCGAGTTCCACCAACGTCAGGTGGTCCTTGGTAGTGCTTTCAGGCACGTGTACCTCCTGCTTAGTAACCGGGTTCCAGTACCGTCAGCTGGTCCTCAGTCGTGCCATTGGCTCTTGCACCTTGGGCAATGCACCCAGGTTCCAGTACCGTCAGCTGGTTCTCGGCAATGTCTTTGGCACGGGTACTCCCTCCTGCCCAGCCTGGTTCCAGGACGCCAGCTGTTTTCGGATTGTGTCAAGGTCACTTAGACTCCAAAACGATGCCCTGTCATGTTGCGGTCGGGTTAGCCGACTCCATGGTGCCTGCAGTTTAGGTGCTTCTTATGTAGGCTGCGGGAAGTGGCAATCAAGGCTGGTTCAGTAGTGCCAATAGGACAAGCTCCCCCTGTAGGACTGTGGTTTTTCAGTAACTGCGGCTGACTCGCGGCATTGCTATTGTTTCTTTTCCTGTGGACCTTCTGCTGCGTATCTGAATTCTAGCACTGTTAGCTGGTTCTTGGGAAGACAATCTTGACTAGGTCCCCCTGGTTCCAGCAATGTCAGCTTGTTCATGGCAGAGCCTTTGGCTTAGGTGCCTCCTTCTGGGTATCCGAGTTTCACCAATGTCAGGTTTTCCTTGGTAGTGCTTTCGGGCATGGGTACCTCCTGCTTAGTAACCGGGTTCCAGTACCGTCAGATGGTCCTCAGTCGTGCCATTGGCTCTTCTACCTTCAGATCGCCATCCGGGTTCCAGTATCATCAGCTGGTTCTCAGCAGTGTCTTTTGCTCTTCTGCCTTCTGCTTCCCATCCTGGTTCCAGCACCGTCAGCTGGTTCTGGGCAGAGCCTTTGGCTTAGGTGCCCCCTTCTGGGTATCCGAGTTCCACCAATGTCAGGTGGTCCTTGGTAGTGCTTTCAGGCACGGGTACCTCCTGCTTAGAAATCGGGTTCCAGTACCGTCAGCTGGTCCTCGGTCGTGCCATTGGCTCTTCTACCTTCGGGTAGCCATCCGGGTTCCAGTACTGTCAGCTGGTTTTCGGCAGTTCCTCAGCCTTCTTGTACCTTGTGCTACAGTTCCAAGTTCAACACCCTAAAGATGATGACCCTGAAGACTGAGATGCAAAAGAACAAGAAGCTGCAGAACAAAAAGCAGAAGAACATTAAGCATAAGACTAAAAATCAGAGCAAAATATATCTAAATTATAAGTAGAAGAAGAGTAAGCAGTGTATGGGGGTGAGTCCGTTTCTCCTCGTGGTGCCCCTGGAAAATACCTGCTGCTACAGGCAAAACTGAACGTGGCCACATACTGTTGTAAATCTTTTGTGACAGGCAGAACGAAAGGTGTAATCTTCAAACTTTTATAGATAACAACCATGAAACCGGGAGAAGAACAAGGACCATCTGGCCTGGCGAGAATTTAGCCGCTGGGCTGTCTACAGGTACACCAAATTTTTATGATCTGTGAAGACTTGGAAGGGAAAGCGAGCTCCCTCCAAGAGAAGTCTCCACTCCGAGAAAGCCAGCTTCATGGCTAGCAACTCCGTGTCCCCGATGGAATAATTCCTCTCTGCTGGTGAGAAGGTATTAGAGAAGAAGAAGCAAGGATTCTACCGACCTTGAGCATCCTTTTGGAAGAGGACTGCTCCAGCACCAACAGATGAGGCATCCACCTCCATGATAAATGGCTTATCTACATCGGAGAGATGTAGGATGGGAGCGCTAGCGAAGTGAGACTTTATGGAGTTAAAGGCCATGGAGACCTCCTCAGACCACAATTTGGGATTTGCCCCCTTCTTGGTGAGGGCAACCAAGGGAGCTACCAAAGGGACGTCTCCGCTGAGCAGGCTCCACTGCGGCAGGAGAAGAATGGGAGACCGCAGTGGAGATGGCCCGAGATTCCCCTGTGAAGAGGCGGGAACTCAACCGCTGACAACCCCCCTTAATTTACCCTTTGCTAATGTTATTACAATTATTATTATTTATAATTATAGCGCCATTTATTCCAAATTATAGCGCTATTTATTCCATGGCACATTACTGTACATGTGAAAACTGTAAAGGGGTATACATAACAAAAAAAAAGTACAATAATCTGGAACAAAATGAGTCACCAACTGGTACAGGATGAGAGAGGACAGTTCCCGAAAGGGCTCCTAATCTACAAGGGATGGGTAGAGCTGGTTGCACGGCAGTTTGGTGTTATGAGGGTTACTGCAGGTGTTCCTGTTTCCATAATTGTTCTCTTGTGTCTACAAGACTAGGGAGTTACCCACCACTCCTCTTGGGCTATCTGCACAAAAGCTGTTCCACTCAGCATGTCCACATGGACTTTTCCTCTATGAACCCTGTTCACACAGGTAATATACAGATGATCAGGTTTTTAAATACATCAGATAGGGATTGCATACATCAGTTAGGACTGCTCTGATATGGGTATACCTTGACGTATGGTGGAGCAGCTTAGTATACATTTTTTGCAAAAAACGTATCAACCAAATACCCTGTTTTTTTCCATCTTTTTACTAGCACTTGCAGATTACTGTGATTTTTTTAAACTGAGTGTTTTTGGTTCTACTATGCTCTTTTTTTCTAGACTAAATAAACCTAACTTTGCTAATCTCTCTGGGTATTGTAGTTCCCCCATCCCCTTTATTAATTTTGTTGCCCTCCTTTGTACTAGCTCTAGTTCCATTATATCCTTCCTGAGCACCGGTGCCCAAAACTGTACACAGAACACCATGTGCAGTCTAACCATGGATTTGTACAGAGGCAGTATAATGCTCTCATCATGTGTATCCAGACCTCTTTTAATGCACCCCATGATCCTGTTTGCCTTGGCAGCCTCTACCTGGTACTGGCTGCTCCAGGTAAGTTTATCATTAACTAGGATCCCCAAGTCCTTCTCCATGTCAGATTTACCCAGTGGTTTCCCGTTCAGTGTGTAATGGTTATATTGATTTCTTCTTCCCATGTGTATAACCTTACATTTATCATTGTTAAACCACATCTGCCACCTTTTGACCCAAGTTTCCAACTTATCCAGATCCATCTATAGTAGAATACTATCTTCTTTTGTATTGACTGCTTTACATAGTTTTGCATCATCTGCAAATATCAATATTTTACTGTGTAAACCTTCTACCAGATCGTTAATAAATATGTTGAAGAGAATAGGTCACAACACCAACCTCTGTGGTCACGGTGACCAAGTTAGAGAATATACCATTTATAACCACCCTCTGCTCTCAATCACTAAGCATGTTACTTACCCATTTAAACACATTTTCCCCCAGACCCAGCACTTTCATTTTGTGTACCAACCTCTTGTGTGTCACGGTATCAAACACTGTAGAAAAGTCAAGATATACCATGTCCAATGACTCACCTTGGTCCAGTCTATAGCTCACCTCTTCATATAAGCTGATTAGATTGGTTTGACAGGAGTGATTCCTCATAAACTCATGGTGATATCGAGTTAAACAGTTATTCTCATTGAGATAATCCAGAATAACATCCCTCAGAAACCCTTCAAATATTTTACCAACAATAGAGGTTACACTTACTGGCCTATTATTTCCACGTTTACTTTTAGGGCACTTTTTGAATATTGGTACCATATTTGCTATGCTCCAGCCCTGTGGGACTATATAGAGTCCCTAAATGTAACAAATAATTGTTTGTCTATTACATTACTCAGTTTTCTTAGTACTCGTGGGTGTATGCCATCCGGACCCGGAGATTTATCTATTTTAATCTTATTTAGCCGATTTCGCACCACTTCTTGGGTTAGAGTGGTGACCAATAATAAAGGGTTTTCTTTGTCTCTCAGCATTTCACCTAGCATTTCATTTTCCACCATGAATACCATGGAGAAGAAGGTGTTTAATATATTATGAAATGAAAAGATAAAGAAGCGGAATGCACTCACCAATCTTCAAAAAATAGCAGCTTTATTAAGTCTTCATAAGAAAAACTTCATGGCCAGGGGAAGAGGAGTGGAGCTCAGGCGAGCAGGAGGAGACGATGGCCGTTTCACGCAGTGCTGGTCTGATGCAGACCCGTTGAAGCACCAGCACTGCGCAAAACGTCCGTCGTCTCGCCTGAGCTCCACTCCTCTTCCCCCGGCCATGAAGTTTTTCTTATGAAGACTTAATAAAGCTGCTATTTTTTGAAGATTGGTGAGTGCATTCCGCTTCTTTCTCTTTTCATTTCATGGAATACAATTGTGACAATGGAGTTGCACCCGTGATCTTTCTGGTTATGGCTGTCTTAAATTAAGATTCATCATACACACCGGCTTTTCAAATAACAAGTTTTGGACAGTGCCGTTCATTTTTTTATTTTTTGTTTAATATATTAGCTTTTTCCTTGTCATCTACCACCATTCTTTCCTCACAATTTTTTAAGCGGTCTACATTTTCACTTTTGATTCTTTCACTATTGATATAGTTGAAGAACAGTTTGGGATTAGTTTTACACTCCTTAGCAATGTGCTTCTTGGTTTCCTTTTTGGCAGCTTTAATTAGTTTTTTTAGATAAAGTATTTTTCTCCCTTTAGTTTTTTAGAGCTTCAGCGGTGCCATCCTGCTTTAGTAGTTTATATGCTCTCTTTTTACTGTTAATTACCCCACATTGGGTTTTCCCTATTTCTTGTTCTTTTATTCCCACAAGGCATAAACCGCTTACAATGCCTATTTAAGATGTTCTTAAATATTTCCGATTTATTATCTGTATTCTTATTTCTGAGGACATTATCCATGTCAACCAGATTAACCCCTTCAAGTCGCGGCCCTTTTTCATTTTTGCGTTTTCGTTTTTCACTTCCCTCCTTCCCTGAGCCATAACTTTTTTATGTTTCCGTCAATATGGTCATGTGTGGGCTTATTTTTTGCGGGACAAGTCATACTTTTGAAAGACACCATTGGTTTTACCATGTCTTTTACTAGAAAACGGGAAAAAAATTCCAAGTGCGGTGAAATTGCAAAAAAAGTGCAATCCCACACTTGTTTTTTGTTTGGCTTTTTTGCTAGGTTCACTAAATGCTAAAACTAACCTGCCATTATGATTCTCTAGGTCATTACGAGTTCATAGACACCTAACATGTCTAGTATATTTTTTATCCAAGTGGTGAAAAAAAAATCCAAACTTTGCTTAAAAAAAAAAAAAAAGTGCCATTTTCCGATACCCGTAGCGTCTCCATTTTTCGTGATCTGGGGTCGGTTGAGGGCTTATTTTTTGCGTGCCGAGCTGATGTTTTTAATGATACCATTTTTGCACAGATATGTTCTTTTGATCGCCCGTTATTGCATTTTAATGCAATGTCATGGCGACCAAAAAAACGTAATTCTGGCATTTCGGATTTTTTTCTCGCTACGTCATTTAGCGATCAGGTTAATGCTTTTCTTTAATTGATAGATCTGGCGATTCTGAGCGCGGTGATACCAAATATGTGTATGTTTGATTTTTTTTTATTGTTTTATTTAGGATGGGGCGAAAGGGGGGTGATTTAAACTTTTATATTTTTTATATTTTTTTCATATTTTTAAAAACTTTTTTTTTTTACTTGTGCCATGCTTCGGAGGCTAGTAGCTGGCATAGCCTGATCGGCTCTGCTACATAGCAGCGATCATCAGATCGCTGCTATGTAGCTGAAATGCAGGTGTGCTGTGAGCGCCGACCACAGGGTGGCGCTCACAGCAGGCCTGCATCAGTAACCATAGAGGTCTCAATGACCTCTATGGTTACCTTCCTGATGCATCGCCGACCCACGATCCTTTGACGGGGGTCGGCGATGACGTCTGTGTTTGACAGCGGCATTTAACAGGTTAATAGCGGCGGGTGAATAGCGATTTCACCCGCCGCTATTGCGCGCACATGTCAGCTGTACAAAACAGCTGACATGTCACGACTTTGATGCGGGCTCACCGCCGGAGCCCACATCAAAGGGGGATTCACGGCATGCTCAGTAGATGTACGGCGCATGTCGTGAAAGGGTTAAGAGCATCTCTAAGCTGGTCAAACTTTGCCTTCCTAAAGTTCAGTGTTTTGGTGACTCCCTGACAAGACACAAAATACACGTGAAACTGTACAAGATTGTGGTCGTTGTTTCCTAGATGCCCGACGACCTGCAGATTTGTTATTCTGTCAGGTCTATTAGATAGTATTAGGTCTAAAAGTGCTGCTCTTTGGATGAGCAATATATAATACAGATACATTTTTGATCAATTATTTGGAGGGTTAGATACCACCGAAATGCAAAAAAGAAGATGTAATACTCTATGGATGAGCAATATAATACTGATACATTTTTGAACAATTTTTTGGATGGTTAGATACTGTCATGGTTTGCTGGGTTTTCTGGTTAGGTGTTTTAAGTGTTAATGTGGATGACCTCTCTTTGGGATCTTGAGAGGGTTTTTATAGCCTCTTTGTGGGGTCATTCTCTGTCGTTTATACTCTAAGCTGAGTGTGCCTGACCCTGTTCTGCCTGTGCTTCGTGCCTATCCTTGCCGCCCTCTTTGTGTATGACCTTTGGCTACATCTTGATATTCCTTTGGTTGTCCCTGCTGGTCTTGTTGGTGCAAAGTACTCCAGAGCACCTCCACTCTCCTCAGGTCCCGGCTCCTGGCTGCTGATAGACCTACTATAGACTTTGGAGCCTCGACCCATTGTACCTGCGGGTAAGAGTCGTCTGGATTTCCCTTTCTGCATCCTCTGTAGCTGGGGTAGTGGTTACCAAAGGTCTTTACCTGACAGATACCACCAAAATGTACCCAAGAAGAAGTTATAATCCATGGATGGCTAATTTAGTCCATATATAGTTTTAAACGCTTTGTGGAGTATTATATGCCACTGAGATGTACCCCAGAACACGCAGTACTCTATGGATGAGAAATTGAATCCAGATACATTTTTGAACATTTGTTTTTGGAGGGTTAGATATCATAGAAATTTACTCTAGACCACATAAGACTGTATGGCTGAGAAATTTGACCAAGAAATTTTTTAATACGTTTTGTGAGTGTTATATATCATGTAAATGAACTCCAGTCCCCAGAATACTGTATTGGGTGAGAAATTTAACACATAAAACTTTTTGAATGCTTTTTGGAGTGATAGATATCACAGTAATGTAAACCAGACCATGGAATATTGTATAGGTGAGTAATTGAACCCAGCAAAAAATGTTAATGCTTTTTGGAGTGACAGATATTACATAAATGTACTCCAAAACACAGAATACTGTATGGGTGAGAAATTTAACCTAATAAAATGTTTAAACTTTTTTTTTGGAGTGTTATATATCACAAAAATGTACTCCAGACCATAGATTACTGTATGACTGAGAAATTTAACCTAGCAACATTTTTTAACGCTTTTTTGGAGTGTTAGAACTCATTAAAATGTTCCCCAGGGCTCAGAATGCTCTATGGGTGAGCAATTTATTCCAGAAAAAAAATTCAACACTCTTTTGGGGTGTTATATAATATCACAATGTACCACAAAGCACATAATACTCGCTTGATCACAGAATAAATAAAAAAAATTTCACACACACAAACCAAAATGACAAACTGAAGGAAGTATTAAAAAACAACATACGATTTGCAGCTAAGAAAGCCCCTAACTTGGGTTCATTTTTATCTCCTAGTCTATTTAATAGCATCCCGAATATATTGCAAAATCGGGGAACATGGCTTAATGCCAATGGTTTTTATAAATGCGGAACAACCCAATGCAAAACCTGTGATTTTGCACAAAAAAATTGACCAGTTTAATACTTTACACAATTCTTCCAAATTCCCTACATTAATTGTAACACCTCTAATGTAGTGTATCTGATAGAAAGTATAGAATGGAAAATTAACCCCTTCATGACCCAGCCTATTTTGACCTTAAAGACCTTGCCGTTTTTTGCAATTCTGACCAGTGTCCCTTTATGAGGTAATAACTCAGGAACGCTTCAACGGATCCTAGCGGTTCTGAGATTGTTTTTTCGTGACATATTGGGCTTCATGATAGTGGTAAATTTAGGTCAATAAATTCTGCGTTTATTTGTGATAAAAATGGAAATTTGGCGAAAATTTTGAAAATTTTGAAAATTTCGCAATTTTTACATTTTGAATTTTTATTCTGTTAAACCAGAGAGTTATGTGACACAAAATAGTTAATAAATAACATTTCCCACATGTATACTTTACATCAGCACAATTTTGGAAACAAATTTTTTTTTTGCTAGGAAATTATAAGGGTTAATATTTGACCAGCGATTTCTCATTTTTACAACGAAATTTACAAAACCATTTTTTTTAGGGACCACCTCACATTTGAAGTCAGTTTGAGGGGTCTATATGGCTGAAAATACCCAAAAGTGACACCATTCTAAAAACTGCACCCCTCAAGGTACTCAAAACCACATTCAAGAAGTTTATTAACCCTTCAGGTGCTTCACAGCAGCAGAAGCAACATGGAAGGAAAAAATGAACATTTAACTTTTTAGTCACAAAAATTATTTTTAGCAACAATTTTTTTATTTTCCCAATGGTAAATGGAGAAACTGAACCACGAAAGTTGTTGTGCAATTTGGTCTGAGTACGATGATACCTCATATGTGGGGGTAAACCACTGTTTGGGCACACGGCAGGGCTTGGAAGGAAAAGAGCGCCATTTGACTTTTTGAATGAAAAAATGGCTCCACTCTTTAGCGGACACCATGTCACGTTTGGAGAGCCCCCGTGTGCCTAAAAATTGGAGCTCCTCCACAAGTGACCCCATTTTGGAAACTAGACGCCCCAAGGAACTTATCTAGATGCCTAGTGAGCACTTTAAACCATCAGGTGCTTCACAAATTGATCTGTAAAAATGAAAAAGTACTTTTTTTTCACAAAAAAATTTTTTTGCCTCAATTTTTTCATTTTCACATGGGCAATAGGATAAAATGGATCATAAAATTTTTTGGGCAATTTCTCCCGAGTACGCCGATACCTCATATGTGGGGGTAAACCACTGTTTGGGCACTCGGCTGGGCTCGGAAGAGAAGGCGCGCCATTTGACTTTTTGAATGGAAAATTAGCTCCAATTGTTAGCGGATACCATGTCGCGTTTGGAGAGCCCCTGTGTGCCTAAACATTGGAGCTCCCCCATAAGTGACCCCATTTTGGAAACTAGACCCCTCAAGGAACTTATCTAGATGCATATTGAGCACTTTAAACCCCCAGGTGCTTCACAGAAGTTTATAACGCAGAGCCATGAAAATAAAAAATAATTTTTCTTTCCTCAAAAATGATTTTTTAGCCTGGAATTTCCTATTTTGCCAAGGGTAATAGGAGAAATTGGACCCCAAAAGTTGTTGTCCAGTTTCTCCTGAGTACGCTGATACCCCATGTGTGGGGGTAAACCACTGTTTGGGTGCACGGCAGGGCTCGGAAGGGAAGGCACGCCATTTGGCTTTTTAAATGGAAAATTAGCTCCAATCATTAGCGGACACCATGTCACGTTTGGAGAGCCCCTGTGTGCCTAAACATTGGAGATCCCCCAGAAATGACCCCATTTTGGAAACTAGACCCCCAAAGGAACTAATCTAGATGTGTGCTGAGGACTTTGAACCCCCAAGTGCTTCACAGAAGTTTATAACGCAGAGCCATGAAAATAAAAAAAAAAATTATTTTCTCAAAAATGATTTTTTAGCCTGCAATTTTTTATTTTCCCAAGGGTAACAGGAGAAATTTGACCCCAAAAGTTGTTCAGTTTCTCCTGAGTACGCTGATACCCCATATGTGGGGGTAAACCACTGTTTGGGCACATGCCGGGGCTCGGAAGTGAAGGTGAAGTAGTGACGTTTTGAAATGCAGACTTTGATGGAATGCTCTGCGGGCGTCACGTTGCGTTTGCAGAGCCCCTGATGTGGCTAAACAGTAGACACCCCCCACAAGTGACCCCATTTTGGAAACTAGACCCTGAAAGGAACTTATCTAGATGTGTGGTGAGCACTTTGAACCCCCAAGTGCTTCATAGAAGTTTATAATGCAGAGCCGTGAAAATAATAAATACGTTTTCTTTCCTCAAAAATAATTATTTAGCCCAGAATTTTTTATTTTCCCAAGGGTTACAGGAGAAATTGGACCCCAAAAGTTGTTGTCCAGTTTCTCCTGAGTACGCTGATACCCCATGTGTGGAGGTAAACCACTGTTTGGGCACACGTCGGAGCTCAGAAGGGAAGTAGTGACTTTTGAAATGCAGACTTTGATGGAATGGTCTGCGGGCGTCACGTTGCGTTTGCAGAGCCCCTGGTGTGCCTAAACAGTAGACACCCCCCACAATTGACCCCATTTTGGAAACTAGACCCCCCAAGGAACTTATCTGGATATGTGGTGAGCACTTTGAACCCCGCTTCACAGACGTTTACAACGCAGAGCCGTGAAAATAAAAAATCATTTTTCTTTCCTCAAAAATGATGTTTTAGCAAGCATTTTTTTATTTTCACAAGGGTAACAGGAGAAATTGGACCCCAGTAATTGTTGCGCAGTTTATCCTGAGTATGCTGGTACCCCATATGTGGGGGTAAACCACTGTTTGGGCACACGTCGGGGTTCGGAATTGAGGGAGCACCATTTGACTTTTTGAATACGAGATTGGCTGGAATCAATGGTGGCGCCATGTTGCGTTTGGAGACCCCTGATGTGCCTAAACAGTGGTAACCCCTCAATTCTAACTCCAACACTAACCCCCCCACACCCCTAACCCTAATCCCAACTGTAGCCATAACCCTAATCACAACCCTAACCACAACCCTAATTCCAACCCTAACCCTAATTTTTCAGCATTATTTTTGAAAAATCCGCTGGTAAAAGGCACTGCGTTTTACCTGCGGATTTTCCGCGGATTTCCAGTGTTTTCTGTGCGGATTTCACCTGCGGATTCCTATTGAGGAACAGGTGTAAAACGCTGCGGAATCCGCACAAAGAATTGACATGCTGCGGAAAATACAACACAGCGTTTCCGCGTGGTATTTTCCGCACCATGGGCACAGCGGATTTGGTTTTCCATAGGTTTACATGGTACTGTAAACCTGATGGAACACTGCTGCGAATCCTCAGCGGCCAATCTGCTGCGGATCCGCAGCCAAATCCGCACCGTGTGCACATAGCCTAATTCTAAAGGTATGTGCACACGCTGCGGAAAACGCTGCGGATCCGCAGCAGTTTCCCATGAGTTTACAGTTCAATGTAAACCTATGGGAAACAAAAATCGCTGTACACATGCTGCGGAAAAACTGCACGGAAACGCAGAGGTTTACATTCCGCAGCATGTCACTTCTTTGTGCGGATTCCGCAGCGGTTTTACAACTGCTCAAATAGAAAATCGCAGTTGTAAAACCGCAGTGAAATGCGCAGAAAAAACGCGGTAAATCCGCCATAAATCCGCAGCGGTTTAGCACTGCGGATTTATCAAATCCGCAGCGGAAAAATCCGCAGAGGACCAGAATACGTGTGCACATATCGAAACCCTAACCCTAGCCCTAACCCTAGCCCTAACCCTAGCCCTCACCCTAACCCTAGCCCTAACCCTAGCCCTAACCCTAAACCTAACCCTAACCCTACCCCTATTCTAACATTAGTGGAAAAAAAAATTCTTTATTTTTTTATTGTCCCTACCTATGGGGGTGACAAAGGGGGGGGTCATTTATTATTTTTTTTATTTTGATCACTGAGATATAATCTATCTCAGTGATCAAAATGCACTTTGGAACGAATCTGCCGGCCGGCAGACTCGGCGGGCGCACTGCGCATGCGCCCGCTATTTTGGAAGATGGCGGCGCCCAGGGAGAAGACGGACGGACCCCGGCAGGATCAGTAAGTATGATGGGGTGGGGGGAGCACGGGGGGGGACCGGAGCATGGGGGGGTGGATCGGAGTGCGGGAGGGGTGGAACGGAGCACAGGGGGGTGGAATGGAGCATGGGGGGTGGAACGGAGCACGGGGGGGTGGATCGGAGTGCAGGGGGGGTGATTGGAGCACAGGGAGGGTGATTGGAGCACGGGGGAGCGGACAAGAGCACGGGGGGAGCGGAGCACAGGACGGAGGGGAGCCGGCGCAGTGTACCGGACAGATCGGAGGGCTGGGGGGGCGATCGGTGGGGTGGTGGGGTGGGGGCACATTAGTGTTTCCAGCCATGGCTGATGATATTGCAGCATCGGCCATGGCTGGATTGTAATATTTCACCTGTTATAATTGGTGAAATATTACAAATCGCTCTGATTGGCAGTTTCACTTTCAACAGCCAATCAGAGCGATCGTAGCCACGGGGGGCTAAACTACCACTCCCCCTGTCCCTGCAGATCGGGTGAAATGGGAGTTAACCCTTTCACCCGATCTGCAGGGACGTGATCTTTCCATGATGCCACATAGGCATCATGGGTCGGATTGGCACCGACTTTCATGACGCCTACGTGGCGTCATGGGTCGGGAAGGGGTTAAGTATACAGGGTGCACTACTTGTCCATTAAAAGTTCACATTAGATGCCATCTCTCGGATGCAGTAAATCCCACGGTATTATCTGCAGCATCAAAACACTTTGTCAATTTCCATAATGGCAATTTGACGTATTTTATATTTTGTTGAATTGAAAAAGTCTACAAACCGCACAGCTGTGGGGATTATAAACACAAACTATTAAACAGAGAGTCCTTTTGGATCTTCATGTTAGATACATGTATCCTTCATGGCCTTAATGCTAGGCACGATGTAAACAAACAATATTGAAAGTTTTATACTTACCTTTATGTGTCTTATTCTTTACCTCATTGGTCCCATGTAATTTTCTTGTTTATAATATACCATATAATTTTGTTCACACGTATTTGTTTCAGTCTGTAACAACTTATTTTTAATCAATGTTGTAAACCTTTCTTTCTGTCTTCAATTACCAATTATGTTAATTGTATTAATTATGTAACCAATTAGCCTTCTTGAACACACTATATAGCTGTGACAATTTTCCCATTGGGTCAGAACATGTCTAAGATGCAAGTCGAAATGCGTTAATCTTTCCTAACAGTAAGATAGTGCCCGACATTATGTATCATTTTAATAGCTTTTCAATACAAGTAATTTTTAGCGACCTCTGCTCATTGATGGATCCTTCTCCTTTTTTCTTAACCTGTACCCTCCACAAGCCCTCAGAGGGCCTTTGGAACCTTGGATGCCACCCAACAGTGTGTTAGTGCCTGACAATATGTATCATTTTAATAGCTTTTCAATAAAAGTTATTTTTAGCACCTCCTCTCATCGTTGGATCCTTCTTCTCCTTTTTTCTTAACCTGTACCCTTCGCAACCCCTAAGAGGGCCCTTGGAACCTTGGATGCCCCCCATTCGTGGCTCTAGTACCCCCTTTTCTCCACCATCTGGTACCTTTTCCCTAGGTCCATCGGTTCTTCAGCACGTCAAGGATGTTCCTGTGCAGCCCAGTTCTAGGAATGGTGTGAGAAAACCTTTCCATTACCATGCACTCAACCATCTTGGCTGAGGTGGAGGACTCTAGCTGCAACGACTTGTGAAGTTGTAGCAAATCAAACATTTGGGAGAGTGGGAGTTTATTACCAAAATATGCCCAGTGGTGGACCCATTGTACCTTGTCAGATTTAGTTACTCCTAAGTGTGCCAATATTTCTGTCTTTAGTTTAGCATATTGATTTGCACCCTGTAAGGCGTGGTCATAATAAGGCTTTTGGAGCTTACCAGTTAAATAGGGTGCCAGCACCTCTGCCCACTGGTCCAGCAACAGATTTTCAACCTCTGCGACTATTGCTGTTGGTGCTGCTACTGGCTTTGGATCAGGTACTTCATCAGCTCCTCCATTTTGTCTAACCGCCATTCCATCCTTATAGCCGCCTTCACCCAGGACATGCAATTTGTCCACAGCCATCACACTTGCTTCCTGGGAATCTTACCCACTGTTTTAGCCACCCCCTATGGTAGGTTGGCTCACTCGAATGCTTAACGAGGAAGTCACAGGAATACTTTCCATTTAAAGTTTCAAGTGGTTTATTAAGACAGGCTTCATAAAAGAGTGCAAACAAAATAAATAGACATATTCTGTCTTCTTGACATAGACAAAAAGATAGCACTTACTATAGTCCGTGTAACTGTGGGGATCCACCAGCACAGGAAGACAGGTTTCAGCTCTGTTTTTATCAGGAGCACAGCCCTGGAGGCCAGATCCTTCAGAGTGCACAGAACACTGAATGAGCACAACGGCTCCATTGGGGTAAGTATATAGTGAATAGCCTCCCACCCACTCTTTAGCTGTTCACAACCCAGCCCTAAACAAGCCCTATTAGCACTTAGTATGCTGGAGCATTTTTCACTGTGGCTAACATCCTGAGTGACACATATTTACCCTTCAGTATTTTACCAGTGACCTTCTCACAATGTATAGATATAGACATACAGGCTCAGACTGGCCAACAGGAGAACAGGAGAATCCCTTTGGTGGGGCCCCCTGTGCAGGAGTTGGCCACCACTCTGATATATGAGCAGTACTTGGCACAATGCACTTGACTAACTATATACAGACAAAGGAAGCGTCTTTTTTATTTAACAGTCAGCTAAGTTTATTGCTATAGAAATTTGTGAATGAGGGTATATTCATATTGCATGTAGCTGAAAAATGGGGCCCTGGAGTTGAAGTTACCGGTGGGCCTTTGGCACCCCAGTCTGACAGTGTAGATATATATTTATTTTGTGAATTTGGCATTGAGGTATCCTAAAGCATCTTTAATAATATTCTTTTTAGGCCAATGGTTTCAGGCCATTTGAGTATTTTGTATAGTTTCAGTTAAATTCCAATGATGAACAGACACGGCCAATAGCATCAAAATAGGGGCAGTAATTGGAAGAGACAGTTTACTCTGCTTCAGTTACAAAGCTTTAATGAGTTGAGGGTCTATGGTGGACAGTGAGGGCATGGGAACAGGTGTGTGTCCCCGTCAGAAACACCTGCCCACAATTCTAGCTAATTACTCTTGCTGCCAGGCTCTAGGCAGGAGGCCGCACCTGGTCTAATGCATCTTAATTAGCCACATTTGCTATTATTTGCTCTGCCCCTTGAACCTGTTTCTGGTACAAATGTAAAAAGAACGTTGCAGAAAAACAAAATATAGTACACTCCAAGACTCTATATACCATTATCTTTTATCTTATCATAGATTTGGAACAAAGTAGTTGAAAAAACATTTACTATTCAATATGGTTTATTATAAATATATTTGTTCAAAAACTATATTTTCCACAGTAGTACATTTTGCAGCATTTGGAAATGAGAAATGTAAACAATAACTTGTGTAACATCAAGATCTTGCTACATAGAGATCCGCCATTGACCACTATTTTACATAATATACCTTGAACTTGGAAAATAGATTTAAGCCCTGAGCAAACTTACGATTTTCAGTTTTTTTTGCTTTCGCATTTTCCTACCCTTCTTCCAAGATCCATAACTTTTATATTTCCCCCTCATTAAACCAATAAAGGTATTTTTTTGCAGGCTGAGTTTTATTTTTGAATGATATTTTTTATTTTATCATGCGATACAATCGAAAGCAGAAAAACATCCAAATGCGTTGAAATTGCAAGAAAAGTGACATTTTTTTTTTTTAATTTACCATGTTCACTATATGATAAAACAGACGAGGCAGTTTGATTATCCACATCAGTACGAGTGCACAGATTCTGAAATTTGTAAGAATAACATTTTTTGCTTGGGTTGCCATGTTCCAAGACCAGTAATGGTTGCATTTTTTAAGATATGTGTCTGTCATGATCCCAATGGCAGGGGATCACAAAAATGACAAGCACAGATACAAACAAGCTCTAGGGCGATGGAACCTGAGCTGACCGCGACCCTAAACCTAACACACAAATAAAAGTAGCCGGGGAACGTGCCTACGATGATCCTAGACGTCTCGCTCCAGCCGAAGATCTAACTTCCCCTATCAGAAGAAACACAGACCTCTCTTGCCTCCAGAGAAATACCCCACAGCAAATAGCAGCCCCCCACATATAATGACGGTGAAATGAGAGGAAAGCACATACGTAGTATGAAAACAGTTTCAGCAAAATGAGGCCCGCTAAAGCTAGATAGCAGAGGATACAAAAGTGAACTGCGCGGTCAGCGAAAAACCCTTCAAAAAACCATCCTGAAATTACTTGAACTCATGTGCCAACTCATGGTACATGAAAAGCAATTTCAGCCCACTAGAGCAACCAGCAGCAGAGAATCACATATCTGCAGGCTGGACTAAAACCCAAATTAAGCAAAACACAAAACAGGAAAATCCAAACTTAGGTTGTCCAGAAGGTTCTAGGAGCCAGGGAGCAGAGGTAACAAGACACACTGGATACATTGATAACCGGCGAGGAAATGCCAGCAAAGCCAGGTTAAATAGGAAACTCCCATATGCTGATGGAACAGGTGGAACCCAGAAACCCAGGAAAGACAAGTCACCCAGTACCATCAGTAACCACCAGAGGGAGCCCAAAAACAGAACTCACAACAGTACCCCCCCTTGAGGAGGGGTCACCGAACCCTCACGAGAACCACCAGGGCGACCAGGATGAGCCCTATGAAAAGCGCGAACCAAATCATCAGCATGAACATCCGAGGCAACCACCCAAGAATTATCCTCCTGACCATAACCCTTCCACTTGACCAAATACTGGAGTTTCCGTCTGGAAACACGAGAATCCAAGATCTTCTCCACAACATACTCCAATTCTCCCTCCACCAGCACTGGAGCAGGAGGCTCAAGCGAAGGAACAACAGGTACCTCATACTTCCGCAACAACGACCGATGGAACACATTATGAATAGCAAACGATGCCGGGAGATCCAAACGAAACGACACAGGGTTAAGAATTTCCAAGATCCTATAGGGACCGATGAACCGAGGCTTGAACTTAGGAGAAGAGACCTTCATAGGAACAAAACGAGAAGACAACCACACCAAGTCACCAACAAGAAGTCGAGGACCCACGCGGCGACGGCGATTAGCAAACTGCTGAGCCTTCTCCTGGGACAACTTCAAATTGTCCACCACATGACTCCAAATCCGATGCAACCTATCCACCACCATGTCCACTCCAGGACAATCAGAAGGTTCCACCTGACCAGAGGAAAAACGAGGATGAAACCCCGAATTACAAAAGAAAGGAGAAACCAAGGTAGCAGAACTAGCCCGATTATTAAGGGCAAACTCGGCCAGCGGCAAAAAGGTAACCCAGTCATCCTGATCAGCAGAAACAAAACACCTTAAATAAGTTTCCAAGGTCTGATTAGTTCGTTCAGTCTGGCCATTCGTCTGAGGATGGAATGCAGACGAAAAGGACAAATCAATGCCCATCTTAGCACAGAACGTCCGCCAAAATCTAGACACAAACTGGGATCCCCTGTCAGAAACGATGTTCTCAGGAATCCCATGCAAACGAACCACATTCTGAAAAAACAGAGGGACCAACTCAGAGGAGGAAGGCAACTTAGGCAAGGGTACCAGATGAACCATTTTAGAAAAGCGATCACACACAACCCAGATGACGGACATTTTTTGAGAGACAGGGAGATCCGAAATAAAGTCCATGGAAATGTGCGCCCAAGGCCTCTTCGGGATAGGCAAAGGTGACAACAATCCACTGGCCCGAGAACAGCAAGGCTTAGCCCGAGCGCAAACCTCACAAGACTGCACAAAAGAACGCACATCCCTCGACAAGGAAGGCCACCAAAAAGACCTGGCCACCAAGTCTCTAGTACCAAATATTCCAGGATGACCTGCCAACGCAGAAGAATGGACCTCAGAGATGACTCTACTGGTCCAATTATCCGGAACAAACAGTCTCTCAGGCGCACAACGATCAGGTTTACCCGCCTGAAACTCCTGCAAAGCACGTCGCAAGTCTGGGGAGACAGCAGACAAAATCACCCCATCCCTAAGGATACCAGAGGGCTCAGAATTTCCAAGGGAGTCAGGCACAAAACTCCTAGAAAGAGCATCCGCCTTCACATTCTTTGAACCTGGCAGGTATGAAACCACAAAATTGAAACGAGAGAAAAACAGTGACCAACGAGCCTGTCTAGGATTCAGACGCCTGGCAGACTCAAGGTAAATCAAATTTTTGTGATCAGTCAAGACCACCACACGATGTCTAGCACCCTCTAGCCAATGACGCCACTCCTCAAATGCCCACTTCATGGCCAAAAGTTCCCGATTACCAACATCATAATTCCGCTCAGCCGGCGAAAACTTTCTAGAAAAAAACGCGCATGGCTTCATCACTGAGCCATCGGAGCTTCTCTGTGACAAAACCGCCCCCGCTCCAATCTCGGAAGCATCAACCTCAACCTGAAAAGGGAGCGAAACATCTGGCTGACGCAACACAGGAGCAGAAGAAAACCGGCGCTTAAGTTCCTGAAAGGCCTCCACAGCCGCAGGAGACCAATTAGCAACATCAGCACCCTTCTTAGTCAAATCCGTCAAAGGCTTAACAACACTAGAAAAATTAGTTATAAAACGACGATAGAAATTAGCAAAGCCCAAGAACTTCTGTAGACTCTTAAGAGATGTAGGCTGCGTCCAGTCACAAATAGCCTGAACCTTGACGGGATCCATCTCAATAGTAGAAGGGGAAAAAATATACCCCAAGAAAGAAATCTTCTGGACTCCAAAGAGACACTTTGAGCCTTTTACAAACAAGGAATTGGCCCGCAGGACCTGAAACACCTTCCTGACCTGCTGAACATGAGACTCCCAGTCATCAGAAAAAACCAAAATATCATCCAAATACACAATCATAAATTTATCCAGATATTCACGGAAAATATCGTGCATAAAGGACTGGAAGACTGAAGGAGCATTAGAAAGTCCAAAAGGCATTACCAAATACTCAAAATGGCCCTCAGGCGTATTAAATGCGGTTTTCCACTCATCACCTTGCTTTATTCGTATAAGATTATACGCACCCCGAAGATCAATCTTAGTGAACCATTTAGCCCCCTTAATGCGAGCAAACAAATCAGTCAACAATGGCAAAGGATACTGATATTTTACGGTAATCTTATTCAAAAGACGATAATCTATACAAGGCCTCAAGGAACCATCTTTTTTGGCCACGAAAAAAAAACCTGCTCCCAAAGGGGACAAAGATGGACGGATATGTCCCTTTTCCAAGGACTCCTTAACATAATCCCGCATAGCTGTATGCTCTGGCACTGACAGATTGAACAAACGACCTTTAGGAAATTTACTGCCTGGAATTAAATTTATAGCACAATCGCAATCCCTGTGAGGAGGAAGCGAACTGAGCTTAGGCTCCTCAAAAACATCCCGATAGTCAGACAAAAACACAGGAATCTCAGAAGGAGTAGATGAAGCGATAGAAATCGGAGGTGCATCATCATGAACCCCCTGACAACCCCAGCTTTACACAGACATTGATTTCCAGTCAAGGACTGGATTATGAGTTTGTAACCATGGCAGACCAAGTACTAGAACATCATGCAAATTATACAGTACCAGGAAGCGAATCACCTCCTGATGAACGGGAGTCATACGCATGGTCACTTGTGTCCAGTACTGAGGTTTATTCATAGCCAAAGGTGTAGAGTCAATTCCCTTCAAAGGAATAGGGACTTCCAGAGGCTCCAGACTAAACCCACAGCGATTGGCAAATGACCAATCCATAAGACTCAGGGCAGCGCCTGAATCCACATAGGCATCGACGGAAATGGATGATAATGAACAAATCAGAGTCACAGACAGAATGAACTTAGACTGTAAAGTACTAATGGCAACAGACTTATCAACCTTTTTTGTGCGTTTAGAGCATGCTGATATAACATGAGCTGAATCACCACAATAAAAGCACAACCCTTTTTTCCGCCTATACTTTTGCCGTTCACTTCTGGACTGAATTCTATCACATTGCATTATCTCAGGTGACGGTTCAGACGACACCGCCAAATGATGCACAGGTTTGCGCTCCCGTAAACGCCGATCAATCTGAACAGCCATAGTCATAGACTCATTCAGACCAGCAGGCGCAGGGAACCCCACCATAACATCTTTAATGGCCTCAGAAAGGCCATCTCTAAACTTTGCAGCCAGAGCGCACTCATTCCACTGAGTAAGTACCGACCACTTCCGAAATTTTTGACAATAAATTTCTGCTTCATCTTGCCCCTGAGAGAGGGCCAACAAAGCTTTTTCAGCCTGAATCTCTTGGTTAGGTTCCTCATAGAGCAAACCCAATGCCAGAAAAAACGCATCCGCATTAAGCAACGCAGGGTCCCCTGGTGCCAATGCAAATGCCCAATCCTGAGGGTCACCCCGCAGGAAAGATATAATTATCTTGACTTGCTGAGCAGGGTCTCCAGAGGAGCGAGATTTCAAAGAAAGAAACAACTTGCAATTGTTCCTAAAATTCAGAAAACGAGATCTATCTCCAGAAAAAAACTCTGGGACAGGAATTCTAGGTTCAGACATAGGAGCATGTACAACAAAATCCTGTATATCTTGAACCTTAGCGGCAAGATTATTCAGGCTGGAAGCCAAACTCTGGACGTCCATGATAAACAGCTGAGATCAGAGCCATTCAAAGATTAAGAGGAGGAGGAAGTAGCCAGGCTGCAATAAGGCTAGGCAGCAAACTCTGAGGGAAAGGGAAAAAAAAAAAAAAAAAAACTTCCTCAGACTACTTATCCTCCTACTTCAGCCAATACAATTAACACTTTGTGGGCCGGTTATACTGTCACTGTCATGATCCCAATGGCAGGGGATCACAAAAATGACAAGCACAGATACAAACAAGCTCTAGGGCGATGGAACCTGAGCTGACCGCGACCCTAAACCTAACACACAAATAAAAGTAGCCGGGGAACGTGCCTACGATGATCCTAGACGTCTCGCTCCAGCCAAAGATCTAACTTCCCCTATCAGAAGAAACACAGACCTCTCTTGCCTCCAGAGAAATACCCCACAGCAAATAGCAGCCCCCCACATATAATGACGGTGAAATGAGAGGAAAGCACATACGTAGTATGAAAACAGTTTCAGCAAAATGAGGCCCGCTAAAGCTAGATAGCAGAGGATACAAAAGTGAACTGCGCGGTCAGCGAAAAACCCTTCAAAAAACCATCCTGAAATTACTTGAACTCATGTGCCAACTCATGGTACATGAAAAGCAATTTCAGCCCACTAGAGCAACCAGCAGCAGAGAATCACATATCTGCAGGCTGGACTAAAACCCAAATTAAGCAAAACACAAAACAGGAAAATCCAAACTTAGCTTGTCCAGAAGGTTCTAGGAGCAGGGAGCAGAGGTAACAAGACACACTGGATACATTGATAACCGGCGAGGAAATGCCAGCAAAGCCAGGTTAAATAGGAAACTCCCATATGCTGATGGAACAGGTGGAACCCAGAAACCCAGGAAAGACAAGTCACCCAGTACCATCAGTAACCACCAGAGGGAGCCCAAAAACAGAACTCACAACATGTGTCTGTGTGAGGGTTTTTCTTTTGTGCCCTGAGCTGACGTTTTTAGTTATATCATTTTGAGGGAGATACAAGGTTTTGATCATCACTTTTTACAATGTTGCGGAGGACAAAAAAACGTAATTCTGACCTTCTGATTTTTTCATTGCTGTTTATAGATCAGATTAATTTATTTGGTATTTTAATAGATAGGACTATTGCGGTACAAAATATATGTATTTTTTATTTATTTTTAATTGTTTTATTTTAACCCCTTAACGGCCGCCAATTCGCCATTTAATGGTGGTAGTGATATAGAAGGGTTAATAGTTAATAGTTTGTCATTGACGGTATGACAAAAGGCTTACGAGACGCAGTACAGACAGCCAGACCTAAATGAAGAAATGTAGATCCAAAGACCTCCTGAAGATTGCTCAGGAGTTGAAGAAACTAGGACAATAAGATGACATGTCATGTATGCTGGAGCACAAGGAAAACAGTAGAGACGTAGTAAGGGACCTAAGGACTTAGAAACAGTGAAGTGCTGGAATTGTGGAGAAAATGGACATTCAGACCAATCTTCCACCTCCTTCACCTTCAGACTAGGAAACTGACAACCCAGTGACAAATGTGTGCCCTGTTATTGTCCCCTCCGGACCTGGTCCTGCCTTGAGGACCACCATACCAATGCTGGGAGGGAAATAGACAGAATTCTTGACCGACACTGGGGCAGCTGGGACTAGTACACAAAGACTTGATACTGCCAGACATGATTACTGACGAGACTGTGGAATACGTGAGGGTAGGGGGACAAGCGACTGAAGCCCCTATGACTAAACAAGAAAAGACTAGAGTCACGAGATAGCCAAGAGGTGCTTACAAACTTATTGTTAGTGACAATACCCCTATGAATTTGCTGGGAGCAGAGTTGAGTGCTGTCTAGGCCACTATACAGTGCTCTCCTGAGGGTATTACAGTCACAAGTCCCCTTTTCATAAAAACACTTGGGGCAGAGGGACGCCAGGGTCTTCCACGTGCACATTATACCACAGGTAAATCATGCCCTATTGTAGTTACACTTAATTCCATTCATTTGCCAGTTTTAGTAGTTTCCTTACACAAAGATGGTATAGTTACTGTGTATTTCTAGGTTGTCTTCATATGATATATAGTTTTTTAGCCATTCATTATATTGGCTCAAACCATAGTCACTGTTTATTTGTCTTTTCTAGTTCTTATACCTTATCGCAAGCAACTGGGATTGATATTTGGCATTTTTCAAATCCCTTCTTTTTGTATTTGGAACTGTTAGTTATGGATTTATATAGGGCTGTTACTTTCTTAGAATAAGCTTGTGCTTTGTTGTGGCCTATGGCATTGTGCCCCCCCGTTTTATGACTCAGTATCTTTAGTAATTATATATATATATATATACAGTGGGGCAAAAAAGTATTTAGTCAGTCAGCAATAGTGCAAGTTCCACCACTTAAAAAGATGAGAGGCGTCTGTAATTTACATCATAGGTAGACCTCAACTATGGGAGACAAACTGAGAAAAAAAAATCCAGAAAATCACATTGTCTGTTTTTTAAACAATTTATTTGCATATTATGGTGGAAAATAAGTATTTGGTCAGAAACAAACAATCAAGATTTCTGGCTCTCACAGACCTGTAACTTCTTCTTTAAGAGTCTCCTCTTTCCTCCACTCATTACCTGTAGTAATGGCACCTGTTTAAACTTGTTATCAGTATAAAAAGACACCTGTGCACACCCTCAAACAGTCTGACTCCAAACTCCACTATGGTGAAGACCAAAGAGCTGTCAAAGGACACCAGAAACAAAATTGTAGCCCTGCACCAGGCTGGGAAGACTGAATCTGCAATAGCCAACCAGCTTGGAGTGAAGAAATCAACAGTGGGAGCAATAATTAGAAAATGGAAGACATACAAGACCACTGATAATCTCCCTCGATCTGGGGCTCCATGCAAAATCCCACCCCGTGGGGTCAGAATGATCACAAGAACGGTGAGCAAAAATCCCAGAACCACGCGGGGGGACCTAGTGAATGAACTGCAGAGAGCTGGGACCAATGTAACAAGGCTTACCATAAGTAACACACTACGCCACCATGGATTCAGATCCTGCAGTGCCAGACGTGTCCCACTGCTTAAGCCAGTACATGTCCGGGCCCGTCTGAAGTTTGCTAGAGAGCATTTGGATGATCCAGAGGAGTTTTGGGAGAATGTCCTATGGTCTGATGAAACCAAACTGGAACTGTTTGGTAGAAACACAACTTGTCGTATTTGGAGGAAAAAGAATACTGAGTTGCATCCATCAAACACCATACCTACTGTAAAGCATGGTGGTGGAAACATCATGCTTTAGGGCTGTTTCTCTGCAAAGGGGCCAGGACGACTGATCCGGGTACATGAAAGAATGAATGGGGCCATGTATCGTGAGATTTTGAGTGCAAACCTCCTTCCATCAGCAAGGGCATTGAAGATGAAACGTGGCTGGGTCTTTCAACATGACAATGATCCAAAGCACACCGCCAGGGCAACGAAGGAGTGGCTTCGTAAGAAGCATTTCAAGGTCCTGGAGTGGCCTAGCCAGTCTCCAGATCTCAACCCTATAGAAAACTTTTGGAGGGAGTTGAAAGTCCGTGTTGCCAAGCGAAAAGCCAAAAACATCACTGCTCTAGAGGAGATCTGCATGGAGGAATGGGCCAACATACCAACAACAGTGTGTGGCAACCTTGTGAAGACTTACAGAAAACGTTTGACCTCTGTCATTGCCAACAAAGGATATATTACAAAGTATTGAGATGAAATTTTGTTTCTGACCAAATACTTATTTTCCACCATAATATGCAAATAAAATGTTAAAAAAACAGACAATGTGATTTTCTGGATTTTTTTTTCTCAGTTTGTCTCCCATAGTTGAGGTCTACCTATGATGTAAATTACAGACGCCTCTCATCTTTTTAAGTGGTGGAACTTGCACTATTGCTGACTGACTAAATACTTTTTTGCCCCACTGTATATATATATATATATATATATATATATATATATATATATATATATATATATATATATTCATATATATAATTTTCTTTTGGTAACATTTTGTGAATCAAATTTAGTTTTTTTTAAGGGATACTCTACCCAATCAAATACGGGTATAAATATTTGGACATTAATGTGTGACTTATATAAACACTTGTGTAATATTGCAGAAATGGTGTATATGGCAAGAGTAGTGAAAGTATCACCTGACACCAGAATGTCTGAGGACAGGGATAAGAGTCAGGTACCAGACACCATTTGGGCAAGGGGAAAATCTGATATGGGTCGGCTGCCCATTCCCCCTGTCATGATAAATCAAGAGAAGTAATCACTCCTCATTGGTTAAGGCAATACCCCTTAAGTCTAGTCAAATCAATGGCCCTGAGCAGGGATATTAAAGAGTATGTTAAGGCAGGGGTTCTAGTGCAGAGATATTCCCCCTGCAACACCCCTTTGTATCCCATTAAGAAAAAAGGACCCAAGGGTTCCCCTGACACTTACAGAATGGTTCATGACTAACGAGCTATTAATGATGTTACAGTGAGTGTGACCTCAACTGTCCCTAACACACACACCGTACGGTCACAGATCCCCGCGATGTCAAAATGTTTCACAGTTATTGATTTGGCAAATGCATTCTTCTCTGTACCACTGCACTCTGACTGTCAGTATCTTTTGTCTTTCACTCATGAAGGTAAACAATACTGTTGGACGGTCCTCCCACAAAGGGGAAAAGAACTCCCCAACCATCTATTCAACAGCGATGGCAGGGATTCTTGAGCAGTGACAACCACCTCCTCCACAGATTGTACTATTACAGTACGTGGATGACCTCTTGCTCTGCTGCCCGGACCAGACAGTTTCCTTGCTGTGTTTTTTTTTTTTTTTTTGGCAGAAAAGGGTTGCAGAGTCTCACGTGATTGCAAACAAAAGGTGACATTTTTAGGATATTGTATTGCTGAAGGTACAAGACACCTGACTGAAGACAGAAAACAGGCAATACAAATCTCCCTTTACCCAGGTCACACCAGCATCTACGTACTTTTCTAGGTTTGGTGACCTACTGTAGGCCTTGGATAAGGTCTGCTTCACAAATGATGCACCCACTCTATGACTGTTTGCCATCAGACCCCTACAATCTCACTCAAGAAGTAATTGATTCCTTCCACTCTCTCAAGCTGCTCATTGTGTCAGACATTCCAAACTATGATCAGCCATTTTTCTTATTTTGCACAGAGCAGGCTGGACATGCTACCGCAGTACTGACACTACAACATGGAAAGAAACAGGGACCGATAGCTTACTACTTAGCACAATTAGACCCCGTGATTAGAGGGTCTTCTACATGTGTATGTGCTGTAAGAGCTGCTGTATTACTGAAAGGCATGTGAAATCACACTGACTTTTTCTTTTTGACAATTTGTTCCCCACGTGACATTAATGCCATACTCGTACAAGTTCAACCAAAACACCTGTCTAAGATCAGACAGATCAGACTTGAATGTGCTCTAATACTAATCCCTGAATATGTCACCCTCAAAAGACATAATGTTCTGAATCCAGCCACTCATCTGCCTGTGGATTCAGAAAAGGGGGAATTGGTGACAGCATTGGCAGGTGGGAAAGAGAACATGACATGACGTTGACATGACGCACGAACATGACTGCATAGGAACTGATGAGTCAGGAGACAGTGGGTTTTACATATGTTCGTGGGAAGAAAAAAACCTGTTCCTAATGCATATTTTGAGGTTTTTTTTATTTTTGTAGATGGCTTCAGATACCACCAGAATGGGCGACTCTACATTGGATATGCAGTAGTATCCTCGCATGAGGTAATCCGAGCTGAACCACTCCCTCCTCACATGTCGGTGCAGGAGGCAGAGTTGAAGGCACTCACTGAGGCGTGTAGAGTTGCTGCAGGTAAAGTCGCTAACAGTTACACAGATTCGAATTGTGCATGGGGAATATCCCATGATTATTGCCCTATCTGAAGAAGCAGAACGTTTCTTACATCAGCCAGTAAGCCCATTAAAAATGCAGAGCTGGTGAAACAATTAGTGGAGGCATTGACGTTATCAGTCCAGGTTGGCATCGTCAAGGTAAAAGCACACACGGACGGTGACTCTGTGGAGGAAAAGGGCAACAGAAGGACGGACGAGGCTGCTAAAGTAGCAGCAAGGCGGCCTAGGGAGCAGTGGACGGTGGAGGGGAGTCAGTGTATTCCAGCCACACTGAGCATAGATGTCCTGAAATCCCTCCAGCTGCCCAAACAGAGAAGGAACACTGAGAGAATGGGAGCTGAGCTGAACTCAGAAAGAGTATGGGAGAATCAGGATAAATCGTATATACCAAGATCCCTGCTCCCAATCATGGCGCAAGCAACACAAGATGCCTTCTGGATCGCTCCTGGTTTCAGTTACGCAGCCACAAAGCTCGTACAGTCATGCCTCATCTGTGCACAGCACAACCCAGGTAAAACAGTAAAAATCCCTAAGAAAGCGACACCCAGGCCTCTCTACCCGTTTCAGAGACTGCAGACTGGCTACATACAGCTACCCAAGGTAGGAGTGTGTGAAAAATATCCTAGTATGTGTAGATCTCTTCTCTGGTTGGCCGGAAGCCTATCTGGTAAAATGTGCAAATACTAAAGCGACTGCAGACAAACTGATGAAAGAACTGATCTGCAGGTATGGTGTCCTGGAAACCATAGACAGTGATAGGGACACACACATCACGGGAGAAATAATGAGGGAAGTCATGCAGGTCCTGGGAGTACAGCAAGCATATCATGCACCATAAAGACCACAAAGTAGTGGGAAAGTGATGAGACTAAACGGGACACTTAAACTGGAAAATCAAAGGCCATGGCAGACACAGGAAAGAGCGGGGTAGAGTGTTTGTCTCTTGCACTCTTTTCAGTCACACACACTCCAAATAGAAAGACAGGCTTGTGTCCTTTTGAAGTCCTGTTTAGTAGTTTGCCAGAGGCTGGTCTGTACTTCCCACAGGTGCTACAAAAGCAACACGGTGCTATGACAGCCCATGTCCAGGCCTTACAGAAAAGACCTAATGTGGTGCATAAACATGTGTTTTCATCCATTCCAGATCCTAATGCCAGTGCAGACGTACATCAGCTGAATCCAGGTGATTGGTGGTCATACACAGACACGTGAGAAGGAGCCTAGATCCACGGTTTGACGGCCCATTCTAAAGTCCAGCTGACCACATTCACCTCAGGGAAACTTGATGGAAAGCCCACCTGGATCCATGCCAGTCACTGCAAAAAGATCTTTCCACAAGATGAATGACTGTCGTCCTAATCACCTTGCTGGCAGTGGTAGGATGTTTGCACCTTACAGAGACACTGGATAAACAAACTTATTCAACATCTTGCTTTTCTTATAAAAGACGCGGAAGGACAAAAACTGCTGGACTGTTGGATCTGTGCACACAGCCCAGTATCTGCAAGGGCTATGCTGTACTTAGCCTTACCCCAGGACCCAAGGAAGGTATTAACACCACACTGCATGCACAAGTGAGACTTGGACTCAGATTTTCGTGGTTCCTTAAGGCTCTTAATGAGACTAATACAATATAGAGACGCCTTTTTAAATCCAGCCAATTGGCTTAGCGACCTAGCGGGATGGATTATTTTTGGTGTTTTACAGACTTGTATGCAAATTTTGTTGCTTTGCTTATTTTATTATGTAGCCGTAAAAGCGCTAATATATGTATTACCTAAGCTATGGAATAATGTATGTGTAGAAAAAAAACAAAACAAACAAAACCCTAAGGCTGAACCTTCTGTAGTATATCATAGGCCCCGTATGGCCACTGTTGACGGGGGAGGTGAGTGTCCACACTGAGGGTGGATGGGTGAAGCAGGTAGGAAGTCCCCTTGTGGGTATTAGACCCATGAGACAGGAGCTCCTTTGTGGATATCAGATGACCCCGTGACAGAGGTTATACCATTTACAAAAGGGGGAAATTGATATAGAAGGGTTAATAGTTTGCCTTTAAGTGACTCTTGCCTTTAATTGTTAGAATTACTAGAATCTGTTGATGCAGTAGTCTTAGTGTCTCCGCTTCAAGGAGACCATACTTCTTATCATGTATGTTCTCAATATTCAGTCACAACATGTTATTTGGTACGTGAGAGATTAAAGGTCAGTATAACCCTGGGTGATGGTGGGGGCTACATGATTTGAGTTACATTTATTGTAAATGGTATAAAATGTTGCTTCTTGCTCTATTACTTCAGATAAAAGTGACTTGCTCACAGGATATGTGTGAGGTGTCTTTTTGTCTCCAAGCGCGCTTGTAAAATGACGGGCGTAACTCCACAATTGGGCCCTCACTGGTGATCTGTCAGATGACGTTGGTCAGAACGAAAACAGCTATAACAGTAGCTAAGGGTACTTAAACCACTGCGCCATTAATTAATGGCGCTGTGGAAAAAGTGTATATCGCCCCCCCCAGAGTCGGAATGTCTCCAGGGTCTGGGCTGCCGGGGGTGACCGAGACCCAGAGAACATGATTTGGGTTGTTTTTTACCGACCCCAGGGTTGCGATCGCCGTTATACGGTTGATAAGGAAAAAAAATGCTATTTGCCATTTAATTTCCCTATCCTCTGATGTAATCGCACATCAAAGGAGGGAAAAATAGGGACCCCCATCCCCCCTGTACCTTCCGGTGTCTCCCAGTATGTCTGGGCCTGCCTTCATCCTCATGCGTCTGGGAAGAAAATGGCGGGCGCATGCACAGTGTGCTTGCTGAGATCTGCCGGCTGGCACCTGGCAATAGGGAGAATTTTCCTATTGGTTCATTTTGGTCACAGACCCTATCACAGTGATCAAAATAAAAAAAAATTGTAAATAATCCCCTTTTATGACTCTCCTGGTTAGGGAAAAAAATAAAATAAAGAAAATATATTTATTTCTATTTTCCCATTAGGATTACAGTTGGGCTAAAGTGAGTTGGGCTAAAATTAGTCTTATGGTTAGGTGTTGTGAATTCTGTGGCAGAGCTCCCTCCTGTGGTCACAAGTGGTACTTCGGCTGGTTCTCTCTGTGAGCTTCCGTTGGTGGAGGAAAGTGGTACTGCGGCTTCTGAGTTTCCTTCCTCAGTTGATGTGGTGAAGTCGTTAGGTGCTGCTCTATTTAACTCCACCTAGTGCTTTGATCCTGGCCTCCATGTTCTAGTATTGGACCTGTTTCCTCCTGGATCGTTCCTGTGGCCTGCTGCTCTGCATAGCTAAGTTCCTCTTTGCTATTTGTTTGCTGTTTTTTTCTGTCCAGCTTGTCAATTTGTTTTTTTCTGCTTGCTGGAAGCTCTGGGACGCAGAGGGTGTACCTCCGTGCCGTTAGTTCGGTATGGAGGGTCTTTTTGCCCCCTTTGTGTGGTTTTTGTAGGGTTTTGTGTTGACCGCAAAGTTACCTTTCCTATCCTCGCTCTGTTCAGAAAGTTGGGCCTCACTTTGCTAAATCTATTTCATCTCTACGTTTGTCTTTTCATCTTAACTCACAGTCATTATATGTGGGGGCTGCCTTTTCCTTTGGGGTATTTCTCTGAGGCAAGGTAGGCTTATTTTCTATCTTCAGGCTAGCTAGTTTCTCAGGCCGTGCCGAGTTGCATAGGGAGCGTTAGGCGCAATCCACGGCTGCCTTTAGTGTGGTTGGAGAGGATTAGGGATTGCGGTCAACAGAGTTCCCACGTCTCAGAGCTCGTTCTTGTTTTTTGGGTTATTGCCAGGTCACTGTATGTGCGCTGACCTCTATGTCCATTGTGGTACTGAATTACCTTTCACAACAGTACTGGAGGCCAAAAGTACTAATGATTCCCAATAGAGGGAGAAAAGAGGTTCTGAGACCATTTTTTTTTCTTTGCACTGTGTTTTGCCTTTTTTTCCCCTAGACATTTGGGTGGTTCAGGACACAGGTGTAGCAATGGACATTAAAGGTCTGTCTTCATGTGTGGATCAACTCACGGCAAGAGTACAAAGTATTCAAGACTTTGTGGTTCAGAATTCTATGTTAAAACCGAGAATTCCTATTCCTGATTTGTTTTTTGGAGATAGAACTAAATTTCTGAGTTTCAAAAATAATTGTAAACTATTTCTGGCTTTGAAACCTCGCTCCTCTGGTGACCCAGTTCAACAAGTTAGGATCGTTATTTCTTTTTTGCATGGCTCCTGCACATCAGGAGGTTATTCGCTTTCTGGTGTTGCATAATCTGCATGATGTGGTCGTGTTGGGGTTGCCATGGCTACAAGTCCATAATCCAGTATTAGATTGGAAATCCATGTCTGTGTCCAGCTGGGGTTGTCAGGGGGTACATGGTGATGTCCCATTTCTGACTATTTCGTCATCCACCCCTTCTGAGGTTCCTGAGTTCTTGTCTGATTACCGGGATTTATTTGATGAGCCCAAGTCCGATACCCTACCTCCGCATAGGGATTGTGATTGTGCTATCGATTTGATTCCTGGTAGTAAATTCCCAAAAGGTCGACTGTTTAATTTATCTGTGCCTGAGCACGCCGCTATGCGCAGTTATGTGAAGGAGTCTTTGGAGAAGGGGCATATTCGCCCGTCATCGTCGCCATTAGGAGCAGGGTTCTTTTTTGTAGCCAAGAAGGATGGTTCACTGAGACCTTGTATAGATTACCGCCTTCTAAATAAGATCACGGTTAAATTTCAGTACCCCTTGCCATTGTTATCTGATTTGTTTGCTCGGATTAAGGGGGCTAGTTGGTTCACCAAGATAGATCTTCGTGGTGCGTATAATCTTGTGCGTATTAAGCGAGGCGATGAGTGGAAAACTGCATTTAATACGCCCGAGGGCCATTTTGAGTATCTAGTAATGCCATTCGGACTTGCCAATGCTCCATCAGTGTTTCAGTCCTTTATGCATGACATCTTCCGAGAGTACCTGGATAAATTCCTGATTGTGTACTTAGATGACATTTTGATCTTCTCGGATGATTGGGAGTCTCATGTGAAGCAGGTCAGAACGGTGTTTCAGGTCCTGCATGCTAATTCTTTGTTTGTGAAGGGATCAAAGTGTCTCTTTGGTGTTCAGAAGGTTTCATTTTTGGGGTTCATCTTTTCCCCTTCTACTATCGAGATGGACCCTGTTAAAGTCCAAGCCATCCATAATTGGACTCAGCCGACATCTCTGAAAAGTCTGCAAAAGTTCCTGGGCTTTGCTAATTTTTATCGTCGCTTCATCTGCAATTTTTCTAGTATTGCTAAACCATTGACCGATTTGACCAAGAAAGGTGCTGATTTGGTCAATTGGTCTTCTGCTGCGGTGGAAGCTTTTCAAGAGTTGAAGCGTCGTTTTTCTTCTGCCCCTGTGTTGTGTCAACCAGATGTTTCGCTTCCGTTCCAGGTCGAGGTTGATGCTTCTGAGATTGGAGCAGGGGCTGTTTTGTCGCAGAGAAGTTCTGATTGCTCGGTGATGAAACCATGTGCCTTCTTTTCCAGGAAGTTTTCGCCTGCTGAGCGAAATTATGATGTGGGCAATCGAGAGTTGCTGGCCATGAAGTGGGCATTCGAGGAGTGGAGTCATTGGCTTGAAGGAGCTAAGCATCGTGTGGTGGTCTTGACTGATCATAAGAACTTGACTTATCTTGAGTCCGCCAAGCGGTTGAATCCTAGACAAGCTCGTTGGTCGTTGTTTTTTGCCCGTTTTGACTTTGTGATTTCATACCTTCCGGGCTCTAAAAATGTGAAGGCGGATGCTCTGTCTAGGAGTTTTGTGCCCGACTCTCCGGGTGTATCTGAGCCGGCGGGTATCCTCACAGAGGGAGTAATTGTGTCTGCCATCTCCCCTGATTTGCGGCGGGTGCTGCAAAAATTTCAGGCTAATAAACCTGATCGTTGCCCAGCGGAGAAACTGTTTGTCCCTGATAGGTGGACGAATAAAGTTATCTCTGAGGTTCATTGTTCGGTGTTGGCTGGTCATCCTGGAATCTTTGGTACCAGAGAGTAAGTGGCTAGATCCTTTTGGTGGCCATCTCTGTCGCGGGATGTGCGTACTTTTGTGCAGTCCTGTGGGATTTGTGCTCGGGCTAAGCCCTGCTGTTCTCGTGCCAGTGGGTTGCTTTTGCCCTTGCCGGTCCCGAAGAGGCCTTGGACACATATCTCTATGGATTTTATTTCAGATCTTCCCGTCTCTCAAAAGATGTCAGTCATTTGGGTGGTCTGTGATCCCTTCTCTAAGATGGTCCATTTGGTACCCTTGTCTAAATTGCCTTCCTCCTCTGATTTGGTGCTATTGTTTTTCCAGCATGTGGTTCGTTTTCATGGCATTCCAGAGAATATCGTTTCTGACAGAGGTTCCCAGTTTGTTTCGAGGTTTTGGCGAGCCTTTTGTGGTAGGATGGGCATTGACTTGTCTTTTTCCTCGGCTTTCCATCCTCAGACTAATGGCCAGACCGAACGAACCAATCAGACCTTGGAAACATATCTGAGATGCTTTGTTTCTGCTGATCAGGATGACTGGGTGTCCTTTTTGCCTTTGGCTGAGTTCGCCCTTAATAATCGGGCCAGCTCGGCTACCTTGGTTTCACCGTTTTTCTGCAACTCTGGGTTCCATCCTCGTTTCTCTTCAGGGCAGGTTGAGTCTTCGGACTGTCCTGGTGTGGATACTGTGGTGGACAGGTTGCAGCAGATTTGGACTCATGTAGTGGACAATTTGACTTTGTCCCAGGAGAAGGCTCAACGTTTCGCTAATCGCAAACGCTGTGTGGGTCCCCGACTTCGGGTTGGGGACTTGGTTTGGTTATCTTCTCGTCATATTCCTATGAAGGTTTCCTCTCCTAAGTTTAAACCTCGTTTTATTGGTCCGTATAGGATTTCTGAGGTTCTTAATCCTGTGTCTTTTCGTCTGACCCTTCCAGATTCTTTTTCCATACATAACGTATTCCATAGGTCATTGTTGCGGAGATACGTGGCACCTATGGTTCCATCTGTTGATCCTCCTGCCCCGGTTTTGGTGGAGGGGGAGTTGGAGTATATTGTGGAGAAGATTTTGGATTCTCGTGTTTCAAGGCGGAAACTCCAGTATCTGGTTAAGTGGAAGGGTTATGCTCAGGAAGATAATTCCTGGGTCTTTGCCTCTGATGTCCATGCTCCCGATCTTGTTCGTGCCTTTCATATGGCTCATCCTGGTCGTCCTGGGAGCTCTGGTGAGGGATCGGTGACCCCTCCTCAAGGGGGGGATACTGTTGTGAATTCTGTGGCAGAGCTCCCTCCTGTGGTCACAAGTGGTACTTCGGCTGGTTCTCTCTGTGAGCTTCCGTTGGTGGAGGAAAGTGGTACTGCGGCTTCTGAGTTTCCTTCCTCAGTTGATGTGGTGAAGTCGTTAGGTGCTGCTCTATTTAACTCCACCTAGTGCTTTGATCCTGGCCTCCAGTCAATGTTCTAGTATTGGACCTGTTTCCTCCTGGATCGTTCCTGTGGCCTGCTGCTCTGCATAGCTAAGTTCCTCTTTGCTATTTGTTTGCTGTTTTTTTCTGTCCAGCTTGTCAATTTGTTTTTTTCTGCTTGCTGGAAGCTCTGGGACGCAGAGGGTGTACCTCCGTGCCGTTAGTTCGGTACGGAGGGTCTTTTTGCCCCCTTTGCGTGGTTTTTGTAGGGTTTTGTGTTGACCGCAAAGTTACCTTTCCTATCCTCGCTCTGTTCAGAAAGTTGGGCCTCACTTTGCTAAATCTATTTCATCTCTACGTTTGTCTTTTCATCTTAACTCAGTCATTATATGTGGGGGCTGCCTTTTCCTTTGGGGTATTTCTCTGAGGCAAGGTAGGCTTATTTTCTATCTTCAGGCTAGCTAGTTTCTCAGGCCGTGCCGAGTTGCATAGGGAGCGTTAGGCGCAATCCACGGCTGCCTTTAGTGTGGTTGGAGAGGATTAGGGATTGCGGTCAACAGAGTTCCCACGTCTCAGAGCTCGTTCTTGTTTTTTGGGTTATTGCCAGGTCACTGTATGTGCTCTGACCTCTATGTCCATTGTGGTACTGAATTACCTTTCACAATAGTTAGGGTTAGGGCTAAAGTTAGGGTTATGGTTGGGATTAGGGTTAGGGTTGGCATTATGGCTATATAATATAATGATATATAATGTAGCCCCATAGAATATAATGCAGCCCCCCGTAGTATATAAGACAGACTCCCCCATAGAATAAATATACCCCCACAAAAGTATATAACACAGCCACATAGTATATAACACGGCCTCCCCCATAGAATATAATATACCCCCCATAGTATATAGCAAAGCCCGCATAGTATATAGCACAACCCGCATAGTATATCGCATAGCCCGCATAGTATATAGCACAACCCGCATAGTATATAGCACAACCAGCATAGCATATAGCAAAGCCCGCATAGTATATAGCACAACCCACATTGTATATAGCACAGCCCACATAGTATATAGCACAACAAACATAGTATATAGCACAACTCGCATAGTATATAGCACAACCTGCATAGTATATAGCAAAACCCGCATAGCATATAGCACAACCCACATAGCAGATAACACAGCCCATGCAGTAGTATACAGCACAGCCCACACAGTAGCATATAGCACAGCCTGTTATGACCTGGTGGTTAGGACAATAATGGACCTGGTGGTTAAGAGCACACGGAAAGACCTGATAGTTACAATAATACAGGACCAGCTCTGGGACGTGGGAACTCCGCTGACCGCAATCCCTAATCCTATCACACACACTAGAAATAGCCGTGGATTGCTCCTAACGCTCCCTATGCAACTCGTCACAGCCTAATGAACTAGCTAGCCCTAAAGATAGAAAAATAAAGCCTACCTTGCCTCAGAGAAATTCCCCAATGGAAAAGGCAGCCCGCCCCCCACATATAATGACTGTGAGTTAAGATGAAAATCACAAACACAGAGATGAAATAGATTTAGCAAAGAGAGGCCCGACTTACTGTACAGACAGAGGATTGGAAAGGTGACTTTGCGGTCAGCACAAAAACTACAAAAAAACCACGCAGAGGGCGCAAAAAGACCCTCCGCACCGACTCACGGTGCGGAGGCGCCCCTCTGCGTCCCAGAGCTTCCAGCAAGCAAGACAAAAATCAAAATAGCAAGCTGGACAGAAAAATAGCAAACGAGAAAAACAAGCAGGAACTTAGCTTCTGCTGGAGAAGACAGGTCACAAGAACGATCCAGGAGCGAACAGACCAATACTGGAACATTGACAGGTGGCATGGAGCAATGATCTAAGTGGAGTTAAATAGAGCAGCCAGCTAACGAATTAACCTCGTCACCTGTGGAAGGAAACTCAGAAGCCGCAGCCCCACTCACAACCACCAGAGGAAGCCCATGGACAGAACCAGCCGAAGTACCATTCATGACCACAGGAGGGAGCTTGACAACAGAATTCACAACAGTACCCCCCCCTTGAGGAGGGGTCACCGAACCCTCACCAGAGCCCCCAGGCCGATCAGGATGAGCCAAATGAAAGGCACAAACAAGATCGGCAGCATGAACATCAGAGGCAAAAACCCAGGAATTATCTTCCTGACCATAACCCTTCCCTTCCACTTGACCAGGTACTGGAGTTTCCGTCTCGAAACACGAGAATCCAAAATCTTCTCTACCACATACTCCAACTCCCCCTCGACCAACACCGGGGCAGGAGGATCAACGGAGGGAACCATAGGCGTCACGTATCTCCGCAACAACGACCTATGGAACACATTATGGATGGCAAAAGAAGTTGGAAGGGTCAAACGAAATGACACAGGATTGAGAACCTCAGAAATCTTATACGGATCAATGAAACGAGGCTTAAACTTAGGAGAGGAAACCTTCATAGGAACGTGACGAGATGACAACCAAACCAAATCCCCAACACGAAGTCGGGGACCAACACAACGCCAGCGGTTAGCGAAACGTTGAGCCTTCTCCTGGGACAATGTCAAATTGTCCACCACATGAGCCCAAATCTGCTGCAACCTATCCACCACAGTATCTACACCAGAACAGTCCGAAGACTCAACCTGCCCTGAAGAGAAACGAGGATGGAAACCAGAATTGCAGAAAAACGGCGAAACCAAAGTAGCTGAGCAGGCCCGATTATTAAGGGCGAACTCAGCCAAAGGCAAAAAGGACACCCAATCATCCTGATCAGCAGAAACAAAGCATCTCAGATATGTTTCCAAAGTCTGATTGGTTCATTTGGTTTGGCCATTTGTCTGAGGATGGAAAGCCGAAGAAAAAGACAAATCAATGCCCATCTTAGCACAAAAGGACCGCCAAAACCTGGAAACAAACTGGGAACCTCTGTCCGAGATGATGTTCTCCGGAATGCCATGCAAACGAACCACATGCTGGAAAAATAATGGCACCAAATCAGAGGAGGAAGGCAATTTAGACAAGGGTACCAAATGGACCATCTTTGAGAAGCGATCACAAACCACCCAGATGACCGACATCCTTTGAGAGACAGGGAGATCTGAAATAAAATCCATGGAAATATGCGTCCAGGGCCTCTTTGGGACTGGCAAGGGCAAAAGCAACCCACTGGCACGAGAACAGCAGGGCTTAGCCCGAGCACAAGTCCCACAGGACTGCACAAAAGAACGCACATCCCTTGACAAGGAAGGCCACCAAAAGGATCTAGCCACCAAATCTCTGGTACCAAAGATTCCAGGATGACCAGCTAACATCGAACAATGAACCTCATAGATAACTCTACTAGTCCATCTATCAGGGACAAACAGTTTCTCCACTGGACAACTGTCAGGTCTATCAGCCTGAAATTTCTGCAGCACACGCCACAAATCAGGGGAGATGGCAAACAAAATTACCCCCTCTTTGAGAATACCAGCCGGCTCAGGAACACCCGGAGAGTCAGGCACAAAATTCCTTGAAAGGGCATCAGCCTTCACATTCTTAGAGCCCGGAGGGTATGAAACCACAAAATCGAAATGGGAGAAAAACAGCGACCATCGAGCCTGTCTAGGATTCAACTGTTTGGCAGACTCGAGATAAGTCAAATTCTTGTGATCCGTCAAGACCACCACGCGATGCTTGGCTCCTTCAAGCCAATGTCGCCACTCCTCGAATGTGCACATCATAGCCAACAACTCTCGATTGCCAACATCATAATTGCGCTCAGCAGGCGAGAACTTTCTAGAAAAGAAAGCACATGGTTTCATCACCGGGCCATCAGAACTTCTTTGAGATAAAACAGCCCCTGCTCCAATCTCAGAAGCATCAACCTCGACCTGAAACGGGAGCAAAACATCTGGCTGGCACAACACAGGGGCAGAAGAAAAACGATGCTTCAACTCCTGAAAAGCCTCAACGGCTGCAGAGGACCAATTGACCACATCAGCACCTTTCTTGGTCAAATCAGTCAACGGTTTAACAACACTAGAAAAATTAGCGATGAAGCGATGCTAAAAATTAGCAAAGCCCAGGAACTTCTGCAGGCTCTTCACAGATTAAGGCTGAGTCCAATCATAAATGGCCTGAACTTTAACAGGGTCCATCTCGATAGTAGAAGGGGAAAAAATGAAACCCAAAAATGAAACCTTCTGAACTCCGAAGAGACATTTAGACCCCTTCACAAACAAGGAATTCGCGCGAAGGACCTGGAACTCCATTCTGACCTGCCTCACATGAGACTCCCAATCATCCGAAAAGACCAAAATATCATCCAAATATACAATCATGAATCTATCCAGGTATTTTCGGAAGATGTCATGCATAAAGGACTGAAAAACAGATGGAGCATTAGAAAGCCTGAATGGCATCACCAGTTACTCAAGATGGCCCACGGGCGTATTAAATGCTGTTTTCCATTCATCGCCCTGTTTAATGCGCACAAGATTATACGCCCCTCGAAGATCTATCTTGGTGAACCAACTAGCCCCCTTAATCCGAGCAAACAAATCAGACAGTAGCGGCAAAGGGTACTGAAATTTGACCGTGATCTTATTAAGAAGGCGGCAATCAATGCAAGGTCTCAAAGAACCATCCTTCTTGGCCACAAAAAAGAACCCTGCTCCCAACGGTGATGACGACAGGCGAATATGCCCTTTCTCCAAGGAAAGGAGTCCTATATAACTCCGCATAGCGGCGTGTTCTGGCACAGATAAATTGAACAGTCGGCCCTTAGGAAACTTACTACCAGGAATCAAATTAATAGCACAATCGCAATCCCTATGAGGAGGTAGGGCACTGGATTTGGGCTCATCAAATACATCCCGGTAATTCGACAAAAACTCAGGGACTTCAGAAGGAGTGGAAGACGAAATTGACAGCAATAGAACATCACTATGTACCCCTTGACAAACCCAGCTGGACAAAGACATTGATTTCCAATCCAACACTGGATTATGGACCTGTAGCCAAGGCAAATCCAAAACGACCAAATCATGCAGGATATGCAACACCAAAAAGCGAATATCCTCTTGATGTGCAGGAGCCATGCACATGGTCAATTGAGTCCAGTACTGAGGCTTATTCTTGGCCAAAGGCGTAGCATCAATTCCTCTCAATGGAATAGGATACTGCAAGGGTTCCAAGAAAAAACCACAGCGCCTGGCAAACTCTAAGTCCATCAAATTCAGGGCAGCGCCTGAATCCACAAATGCCATAACAGAATAAGACGACAAAGAGCAAATCAGAGTAACGGACAAAAGAAATTTAGACTGTACCGTACCAATAGTGGCAGACCTAGCGAACCGCTTAGTGCGCTTAGGACAATCGGAGATAGCATGAGTGGAGTCACCACAGTAAAAACACAGCCCATTCTGATGTCTGTGTTCTTGCCGTTTAGCTCTGGGTCAAAGTCCTATCACATTGCATAGGCTCAGGCCTCTGCTCAGAGAATACCGCCAAATGGTGCACAGCTTTACGCTCACGCAAGCGCCGATCGATCTGAATGGCCAAGGATATAGACTCATTCAGACCAGCAGGCGTGGGAAATCCCACCATAACATCCTTAAGGGCTTCAGAAAGACCCTTTCTGAAAATTGCCGCCAGGGCACACTCATTCCACTGAGTAAGCACAGACCACTTTCTAAACTTCTGAAAATATACCTCCGCTTCATCCTGACCCTGACACAAAGCCAGCAAGATTTTCTCTGCCTGATCCACTGAATTAGGTACATCATAAAGCAATCCAAGCACCAGAAAAAACGCATCTACATCACGCAATGCAGGTCTCCTGGCGCAAGGGAAAATGCCCAGTCTTGAGGGTCGCCACGCAACAAAGAAATAATGATTTTTACTTGCCGAACGGGGTCACCAGAGGAGCGGGGTTTCAAAGCAAGAAACAGTTTACAATTATTTTTGAAATTCAGGAACTTAGATCTATCCCCAGAAAACAAATCAGGAATTGGAATTGTAGGCTCTAACATCGGATTCTGAACTACAAAAACTTGAATGCTTTGTACCCTTGCAGTGAGATGATCTACAGAAGAGGACAGACCTTGAATGTCCATATCTACACCTGTGTCCTGAACCACCCAGAGGTTAAGGGGAAAAGAAAGACAAAACACACTGCAGAGAAAAAAAAATGGTCTCAGAACTTCTCTTATCCCTCTATTGAGATGCATTAACAATTTGGGCCAGCTGTACTGTTATGGACCTGGTGGTTAGGAGCACACGGAATGACCTGATGGTTAAACTAACACTGGACAAGCTCTGGGAAGTGAGAGCTCTGCTGACCGCAACCCCTAATCCTATCACACACACTAGAAATAGCCGTGGAGCGTACCTAACTCTGCCTAGACGCCTCATCACAGCCTAAGAGCTAACTACCCCTAGAGAAAGGAAATAAAGCCTACCTTGCCTCAGAGAAATTCCCCAAAGGAAAAGGCAGCCCCCACAAATATTGACTGTGAGTTAAGATGAAAGTCACAAACACAGGAATGAAACAAGTTTCAGCAAAGGGAGGCCAGACTTACTAAACAGACTGAGGATAGAAAAGGTATCTTTGCGGTCAGCACAAAAAACTACAAAAAGACCACGCAGAGTGTGCAAAAAGACCACCGCACCGACTCACGGTGCGGAGGTGCCACTCTGCATCCCAGAGCTTCCAGCTAGCAAGGCAAAATCATGATAGCATGCTGGACAAGAAAACAAAGAACAAATAAACTAGCAGGGACTTAGCTTTTGCTGGAGTAGACAGGTCACCAGAAAGATCCAAGAGCGAACTGAACCAGTACTAGAACAATGACAGCTGGCATGGAGTAACGATCTGAGTGGAGTTAAATAGAGCAGCCAGCCAAAGGATAAACTAGGTCACCTGTGGAAGGAACCTCAGAACCAGCAGCTCCACTCACAGCCACCAGAGGGAGTCCATGGACAGAACTCGCCGAAGTACCATTCATGACCACAGGAGGGAGTTCGATAACAGAATTCACAACAACAGCCCACATAGTAGTATATAGTACAGCCCACATAGTAATATACAGCACAGCCCACACAGTAGTATACAGCACAGCCCACATAGTAGTATATAGCACAGCCCACATAGTAGTATGTAGCACAGCCCACATAGTAGTATATAGCACAGCCCACATAGTAGTTTATAGCACAGCCCACGTAGCAGTATACAGCACAGCCCACATCTCTCCTCCCCCGAGAATGGCCCCACAGTCCAGTAAAAAAAAACAAAAAAACACACTCCTCACCTCTCCTTGTGCCCGCGTTGCTCCCTGCTCCTGTCTTGGTGGCTGCCGCTGCAGTGCCTGGGACACAGTGAGTGCGCGCGCACCCACAGTGTCAGAGGCAGAGCGGGGAATGATGGGAGAGGTAGCATCAGCAGACGCTCTCTCCTCCATCATTGCATTCAACTGTACCGTCTCATAGACAGATCTGTGATGGATCTGTGATCCCTTCTGTAATGTCAGTATTGCCTTTTGCTTCCTCCCCTGCCCAGGAGATGTGGTATCTTACATGGTCAGACACTTTTAAAATGAACTTTAGTTCGTGGGAAAACCTCTTTAATGTGACCTTCCTCTGCCTGTAGACACATCGCACATCTGCCACCGGGATCAGCCAAATGATTCACTGCCCCTGCACGGATTTCGCACAGGCGCAGTAAATCAGACCGCCACCATCTTTGTGCAGACTCATTTGTGCTCCTCCTGTACAAAGATGCCGACGGTCAGTGAATCATTTGGCTGATCCCGGCGGTTGCATGTTGGCGATGGTGTTCCGCTGGTGGTACTGCACAAGAGGCTGCGTACGGCATATACAGTGTATGTGTGTGTTTGTATGGTGCATACGGTGTTTTAGAGTGTGTGTTTGTGTGTAATGCATAAGGCATATACAGTTTGTGTGGCGTGTACGGTGTATACAGTGTGTGTGTGTGGTGCGATGGTGTTCCGCTGGTGGTACCGCACAAGAAGCTGGTACCACCAGCAGTTTTCATATTGAGACATCCATCACTTGGGTGTCCCAATATGGAGGTCGTGAACTTCCGCCGCTTGGAATTCTGGAATCCGGACACATCTGGATGGAACAGGATGTGAAGACATTACAAGGTATTTATTAAGATAATATTATCAGACTCAATGTAGTATGACCCAAGGGATAACCACTTAGTTATGTTGTTCAACATTCGATTACCTCTTGTCTTCTGCAATAATCATAAATGTACAGTATATGATAATGTTTTAGTTGCATTCTTAGTGGTTTAGTGTTTAGCACAGTGAGAGAAGTCTTGAGTGTGGAGATTGGTTACATTGAATGCTTTCTCCATCTAGAATAAAACATTGGTAAAACCTTGCTTAAATTGAAATTGGTTGTCATCATCAAATGAGAAACTATTTTAAATTGTAGGTGAACTTGTTCAATGTTCTGAAGAGATCTTTGCAGAATCAAATGAAGAATTATGTAACAAAACAATCAAGCAATATTTTGTGGGTAAAGGTTCAGAAGGTTTTTTCTCTATCATTGTTAATTCATTTCCTGATTTACTTTATTCCAATTTGGCATAATGTATTTTTCTATATGAAACATAGTCAGGGTCAAGTATTACTAATATTGTTGTAATTACATATACCAGTGAAAATCTTCGAAGGCATTCACCTATAGAGCAGAAATCTAACAACAGCTGTACATCCCATACATCATAACAGCAGCACTGAAGAAGCAGTCACTGTATATTTTTTACAACAGCCTGTTTTAGCAATAATATGTTGGGCTAAACTGTCACGAGTGTGTCTTGCCAACCTGGGAAATCTGTGGCTAGAAGATCACAGTGTATTGTGAATCGCATATCTCCTATTTAGTCTGCATATTTCGATCATATGTTAAATTAATTTGGTTTCCTTTGGTGTTGAAGAGGTTAACGACCCTTTATATGCTGGTCAGAAACATGCAGCTCCAATTCAGTGCTTCTGCTCCCCCACCTAAGACCTTATAGTGTAACATAAACATTTACGCATATGATATTGTCACATTTTCTAAACGTAATGCACCCTTGACTATAGTACCTGGTATTACCCCAACATGTTAGATGTTTCTCATAATTGTCTAACAGTATCTGACTTCTTCTTACTGTAATTTTTTACCTTCCCTTTCAGTCATTATTTAGTTTTAGAATTTGTCATTTGCAAACTGTCATTTTAAAATGTTCATTCTGCTGCAATGCCAAATCATTTTTTTCTTTTGCACAACTATAGTTTCATACAATATATGTAATAGTAACAAAAAGGTATGTAACAGTTAAACAGCCTGTTTTTACCTATAATAAGTAACATAGCAAAACAAATATGTCTCCAGATGGATCAAGCTGCTGTTTTGTGAGAGCAGGATTAAAGGTAGTCAAAATCTTTAGGTTGAATTTACACTGGTCGATGATCGGCAATGGAAATTCCAAGTTTCCAGATGATCATGATGAACTCTAAACAAGACTCTCAATTACCTGAAGAATGAGAAAAAAGCTTGTTCATTGTGTGAAATTATGGGAGCCCTATGGGGGGCTGTATATGATATAGGAGCCCTATAGGGGTGTATATGATATGGGAGCCCTTTGGGGGCTGTATATGATGTGCGACCCCTGTGGGGCATTGGGGGAGCTGTATTTGAGATGGAAGCCCTATGGGGGGCTGTATATGTTTTTGTGGGGGGGGGGTGCTATTTTGAAGTTCGCCTCAGGCAGCAGTGTGGCTGGGTTCACCCCTGCCTAAAAGCAAAAAAAAAATGTATTATTATTATTTTTCCTGCGCTTTATACTTGCCTTGCAGCACTCCCCATGTGGCCACCGGTGTCTTCTGATCCCCCGCCAGGACCCGGAAGCATCATGTGACCGGTCACATGGTGCTGTTTAAGGTCCTGTGCCAGGTCCTATGGTGCCGGGATGAGGAGCGATCACCATGGGAATCCGACAACGTGAGTAAAAAGCACAGAAAGAGAGCACAAAAAACATTTGACATGGTCATTCTTTTTGCGGATGCACTTAGCAGTGCAAAGCGCATCTGCAAAAACGCTGTAATGGCTGATGAAACAGCAGATATCGCTGGAAAAGAACAGCTTTCTATTGGATTGCGGTTTTATGATGAGAGGCAAGAAAAAATCAGAGAGGAATTTGTAGGCTATGATGAGCTGAAATCTCAATATGCCCCTACAAGCGCTAGCGCAATTGAGAGCTTTTTAGTTGATCAGAATCTTTCAGCAGAGAATTGTGTTGAATTCAGATTTGACAGTTGTTCTGCGATGGCTGGAAAAGAAGGTGGTGTGCATGCCATTCTGAAGAAAAAGTACAGTAAATCTTTATTTTTTCATTGCTCAAGCAACAAACTAAATCTTGTGGTCAATGATGCTAGCAAACTCCCAGAAATAAGAAACACAATTGCAACGGTTAAGGAGACAATATCCCTTCGTGAGATGCCAGCCTGCAGGAATTTGGTTCCCAATCTATCAAGACTCTGTGAGACCAGATGGTCTGAGAAATAGAAGAGCATAAGAAAATTTTCAGAAAGCTTCCATGAACTCGTCAATGCACTAGAACATCTGTCAGTCGAAGGAAACTATGCTACAATGAAATCTACCTATCAATTGCACTGTGCAGTTACTAAACCAATTTTCATTGTAGATTTAGTTATGATTGCAAAATACGCTGCGATTTTAGAACCTGTTGTTAACATTCTACAAAGTAAAAATACAGTACCTTGCGAAAGTATTCGGCTCCCTGGAACTTTTCAACCTTTTCCCACATATCATGCTTCAAACATAAAGATACCAAATGTAATTTTTTGGTGAACAAGTGGAACACAATTGTGAAAACGAACAAAATTTATTGATTATTTTAAATTTTTTTGGAAATTCAAAAACTGAAAAGTGGGGCGTGCAATATTATTTGACCCCTTTACTTTCAGTACATCAAACTCACTCCATAAGTTCATTGTGGATCTCTGAATGATCCAATGTTGTCCTAAATGCCTAGTGATGATAAATATAATCCACCTGTGTGTAATCAAGTCTCCGTATAAATGCACCTGCTCTGTGATAGTCTCAGGGTTCTGTTTGAAGCACAGAGAGCATCATGAAGACCAAGGAACACAACAGGCAGGTCCGTGATACTGTTGTGGAGAAGTTAAAAGCCTTATTTGGATACAAAATGATTTCCAAAACTTTAAACATCCCAAGGAGCACTGTACAAGTGATCATATTGAAATGGAAGGAGTATCATACCACTGCAAATCTACCAAGACCAGGGCGTCCCGCTAAACTCTCATCTCAAACAAGGAGAAGACTGATCAGAGATGCAGCTAAGAGGCCCATGATCACTCTGGATGAACTGCAGAGATATGCAGCTGAGGTGGGACAGTCTGTCCATAGGACAACAATCAGACGTGCACTGCACAAATCTGGCCTTTATGGAAGAGTGGCAAGAAGAAAGCCATTTCTCAAAGATATCCATAAAAAGTGTTGTTTCAAGTTTGCAACAAGTCACCTGGAAGGTACACCAAACATGTGGAGGAAGGTGCTCTGGTCAGAGCACAATCAAACTTTTTGGCAACAATGCCAAACGATATGTTTGGCGTAAAGGCAACACAACTCATCACCCTGAACACACCATCCCCACTGTCAAACATGGTGGTGGCAGCATAATAATAATAATAATAATAATAATCTTTATTTTTATATAGCACTAACATATTCCGCAGCGCTTTTCAGGTTGCACATGGTTTGGGCTTGCTTTTCTTCAGCAGGGACAGGGAAGATAGTTAAAATTGATGGGAAGAAGGATGGAGCCAAATACAGGACCATTCATGAAGAGTCTGCAAAAGACCTGAGACTGAGACGGAGATTTGTCTTCCAACAAGACAATGATCCCAAACATAAAGCAGAATCTACAATGGAATGGTTCTCAAACATATCCAGGTGTTAGAATGGCCAAGTCAAAGTCCAGACCTCAATCCAATCGAGAATCTGAAAACTGCCGTTCACAAACGATCTCCATCAAACCTCACTGAGCTCGAGCTGTACAGCACATACACTGAAAGATTATGTCCTCTCGCTGTCTAGTGATAGTGTCATGAAGTACTTTGTGGATGATGTTAGTGTGCTCCCATCCCACAGAAGAAGACAGCAGCGGTAGCCCCATGTCTCCTCCTGTGATACCAATACTACATCCCCCATGTCTCCTACCGTGATCTCTAGGACTCATCCTCCATGTTTCCTCCTGTGATGTCTATGCCACATCCCCCCATGTCTCCTCCTGTAATGGTTATACCGCATCCCTGTGTCTCCTCATGTGATGTTTATACTGCATCACCCATGTCTCCTCCTGTGATCTCTAAATTGCATCTCCCATGTCTCCTGTGATGTCTATACCACATTCCCGATGTTTCCTGCGATGTATATTATCCAGCCCAGATGTATCCTATGTGATGTATATACAGCAGCCTCAGTGTCTACGAAATGATTTATATACTGCAGAACTCCCACTGCCTGAGCTCAATGTTACATGAACAGTGATGAAGTTCCCACTCTAAGGAGACCTGCAGTGTAGTTTACATCTGTATTCAGTATGATTTACTGCTGCAAGTTCTTTACAAAACGTATTGCAAAGAATTGTTTGTGCTTCAGACCGACAACAATTATGAGTTGCAACATCATCCTGCTGACATCATATACCTCACAAAAGAGAAGCAGTCCAGCCATCACATTAGGGGTGAGTTAATTAAATGTTTGATTAAATATAGAAGGGTAATTTTCAAGTTGATAATTTTGTGCGGCCCCCAAAGGAAGGTATAAATATCCAAATGGCCCATGGCAGAGAAAAGGTACCCCACCCTTGGTTTAGACAATACTATTGAACATCTTTGTCTGTTACACTATTTTTTGCAATAGTCAATAGCAATGCAGTATGCACCAGTGTGTCAAATGACAGATGCTAATTATCAGTATATTCCACAATGCAGGCCTCATGAATACCAAATGACATTGAACTATTTAACAATACGTCTACTATATCAGCATTATTATTATTATTATTATTTATTGTTATAGCGCCATTTATTCCATGGCGCTTTACATGTGAGGAGGGGTATACATAATAAAAACAAGTACAATAATCTTAAACAATACAAGTCATAACTGGTACAGGAGGAATGAGGACCCTGCCCGCGAAGGCTCACAATCTACAAGGGATGGGTGAGAATACAGTAGGTGAGGGTAGAGATGGTCATGCAGCGGTTTGGTCGATCGGTGGTTACTGCAGGTTGTAGGCTTGTCTGAAGAGGTGGGTCTTCAGGTTCTTTTTGAAGGTTTCGATGGTAGGCGAGAGTCTGATGTGTTGTGGTAGAGGGTTTCAGAGTAGGGGTGATACGCGATAGAAATCTTGTATACGATTGTGGGAAGAGGAGATAAGAGGGGAGTAGAGTAGGAGATCTTGTGAGGATCGGAGGTTGCGGGTAGGTAAGTACCGGGAGACGAGGTCACAGATGTATGGAGGACACAGGTTGTGGATGGCTTTGTACGTCATGGTAAGGGTTTTGTAGTGGAGTCTCTGGGCAATGGTGAGCCAGTGAAGGGATTGACAGAGGAGAGAGGCCAGGGAATAGCGGGGGGACAGGTGGATTAGTCGGGCAGCAGAGTTTAGAATAGATTGGAGGGGTGCGAGAGTGTTAGAGGGGAGGCCACAGAGCAGGAGGTTGCAGTAGTCAAGGCGAGAGATGATGAGGGCATGGACTAGGGTTTTTGCAGATTCATGGTTGAGGAATGAACGGATTCGTGAAATATTTTTGAGTTGAAAGCGGCAGGAAGTGGAAAGGGCTTGGATATGTGGTTTGAAGGAGAGATCAGCGTCAAGGATTACCCCGAGGCAGTGAGCTTGTGGGACTGGGGAGAGTGGGCAGCCATTTACTGTAATGGATAGGTTCGTTGGGGGGGTCGCGTGAGATGGGGGAAAGATGATGAATTCTGTTTTGTCCATGTTAAGTTTTAGAAATCTAGTGGAGAAGAAGGATGAAATAGCAGACAGACATTGAAGGATTCTGGTTAGAAGGGAGGTGATATCTGGTCCAGAGATGTAGATCTGTGTGTCGTCAGCGTAGAGGTGATACTGAAAGCCATGAGATTCTATGAGCTGTCCCAGGCCAAAGGTGTAAATGGAGAAGAGCAAGGGCCCAAGGACTGAACCTTGTGGGACTCCGACAGATAGAGGGCGAGGTGAGGAGGTGGTGTGTGAGTGGTAGACGCTGAATGTCTGGTCTGTTAGGTATGATGAGATCCAGGATAGGGCCAAGTCTGCGATGCCAAGGGATGAGAGGGTTTGTAATAATAGGGAATGGTCCACTGTGTCAAAGGCAGCCGACAGGTTGAGGAGGAGGAGGACAGAGTAGTGTCGCTTGCTCTTGGTGGTTAAGAGGTCATTGGTGACTTTAGTTAGGGCAGTTTCCGTGGAATGGTGTGACCGGAAGCCAGATTGTAGGCGGTCAAAGAGGGAGCAAGAAGAGAGATGGGAGGACAGTTCAAGGTAAATGTGTTGTTCCAGTAGTTTGGAGGCATAGGGGAGAAGTGATATAGGGTGATAGCTAGATACAGAGGATGGGTCAAGAGAGGGCTTTTTGAGGATAGGTGTGATGGAGGCATGTTTAAAGCTTATATGACATAGGTGCCAGGGGCAGACACTGACAGCTTGGGGCCCCTGTTAAAGAAATGTGTCTAGTGAGTACACTATATACTAAGGGACTGTGTTAAACATAATAAGCGATAATAACATCTTCCTCCCCCTCCTCGTTCCTAAATATATTATAAATCCCCCTCCCCCTTTCCAATCCCCAACACCCCTCATTGTCCTCTTCCCCCCGCATCCTATTATTGTCCTATCCCTAACCCCATCATTGCCTTGTCCCACAGCATCCCCATCATTGCCCTTTTCACCACCTCTATCATTGCCTTCTACCCCACCCCCCATCATTGCCCATTCCACCACCTCCATCATTCCCTCCTCCCCTATCACCCCATTATTGCCCTTTTCACCATCATTGTCTTTTCCACTACCACCATCATTGCCTTTTCCCCACCACCCCATCATTGCCTATTCCACCACCTCCATCCTTTCCTCCTCCCCCAGCACCCCCATTATTGCCCTTCCCACAGCAAATATCATTGTCCTTTCCACCTCCACCATCGTTGCCTTTTCCCAACCACTCCCATCATTGCCACACCTCCATCATTGCTTTCTCCCCCACCACCCCATCATTGTCCTTTCCATCACCTCCATCTTTGCTTTCTCCGCCACCACCAAATCATTGTCCTTTCCATCACCTCCATCATTGCTTTCTCCCTCACCACCCCATCATTGTCCTTTCCATCACCTCCATCATAGTTTTCTCCCCCACCATTCCCATCATTGCCCTCTCCCCCACCACTCCCATCATTACCTTCATCCCCACCGCCCCATCATTGTACTTTCCCCTGCCACCATTATTGCCTTCTCCCTTACCACCCCATCATTGCTCATTCCACCACCTCCATCATTTCCTTCTCCCCCACCATTCCTATCATTGCCCTTCCACTACCACCATTACCTTTTCCCCCACCACTCCATTATTGCCCTTTTGACCACCAACATTATTGTCCTTTTCACCACCTCCATCATTGCCTTCTCCTCCACCACCACCATCATTGCCTCTTCCACCACCTCCATCTTTTGCTCCTCCCACACCACCCCATCATTGCTTTCTCCTTCACCACCCCATCATTGCTCTCTCTATCACTCCATCATTGCCTTCTCCCCATCACCTCATTATTGCCTTCTCCCCATCACCTCCATCATTGCTTTCTCCCTCACCACCCCATCATTGTCCTTTCCACCACCTCCATCATTGTTTTCTCCCCACCACCTCCATCATTGCCCTCTCCCCCACCACTCCCATCATTACCTTCGTCCCCACCGCCCCATCATTCTACTTTCCCCTGCCACCATTATTGCCTTCTCCCTTACCACCCCATCATTGCTCATTCCACCACCTCCATCATTTCCTTCTCCCCCACCATTCCTAGCATTGCCCTTCCACTACCACCATTACCTTTTTCCCCACCACTCCATTATTGCCATTTTGACCACCAACATTATTGTCCTTTTCACCACCTCCATCATTGCCTTCTCCTCCACCACCACCATCATTGCCTCTTCCACCACCTCCATCTTTTCCTCCTCCCACACCACCCCATCATTGCTTTCTCCTTCACCACCCCCATCATTGCTCTCTCTGTCACCCCATCATTGCCTTCTCCCCATCACCCCATTATTGCCTTCTCCCCATCACCTCCATCATTGCCCTCTCCTCCACCTACACACACACAGCACCATTCACCTCTCTGCATGTTCCCCCACTGCGCTAGGCATGCATGCACTCATGTATGCACACCCACACCCACACCACCACACATACATACACACACACAAACACACAGAGCAGACAGATCCTCTCACCTCTCTGCACGCTCTCCCGCAGCCATAGCATCACCGTCGCTGGAAGCTTCCTCTCACTGGCACAGCGGTCACGGTGCTAAATGATGATGTCATCTAGCTGCGCTGCTGACTGTTGTGTGAGACAGGAAGTGCAGGCAGGAAGCAGGATGGATTGCTGCAGCTCCGCTGCTATTTTTGCTTGCAGACAGTAAAGCGGCATGGTTCTCTCCCTGCCTGCTGCACATGAAGGTAGTCTGGCAGGGGCCCCCATGGAGCCTTGGGGCTGGATAAACAGGCCAGATTGCCCTCATTATTAGCCACCCTGCAGGGGCCTCCTGGAGCCTCTGGGCCCCGATGCAGCCTTACCAGCTGCACATGATGTATGTCTGTCCCTGATTTGCGCGGAAGATTGTCTTATGAACCTGCTCCACACCTCATTGGACATTTATACAAATGCAAGCAGTTACATTTCTAAAATTACATCAGTTCATATTGCCTAATGATTTATTAATTTGTTTATCCAATGTACTTCAGATGCCTCTAATCTGTAGCTATTTGCTTTAGGAAAAGTAATGCTTTGATTGACTCCTTCTAACCTGCAGGTATTTTAATGCCTTTTTGTGAGGTAGCCACACCACACTATATATCTTCGTCTTAATAATTTATTATACAGTTAAATGCAGAATGCTTTTAGGGCTTTTTAATTAGCTACACTCTCTTTTCTTATTACTATTGCTGGGCCTGGAGGCATGACAGGAAGTCAACTTGTTAACTAGTAATGTGCAGTGTCTGGAACGCAAATCTTCTAGAGAAATGTTTTTTATTTAACAGGATGACTAAGGTCGGCTGAGAATGCAGATTTACCTATCTTGCATCAGTTGTTTCTCATGGTTAGACTAGTCAATGTTTTTTCCTTTTTTTTGCAGATCAAATTGTTTCAAAAGACTGGAAGATGTTACAACACAATGTAAAAAATGTGTTTGTTCAATAAAGCAATGATGGATTTTTGTAAGCAAAAGCTGAAGAATTGTTGAACATTTATGAAGTCTCAAAAGGAGTCAAGGTCTTCTATTAATTATGAAGCTTCTCAACTAATCTATGAAATGCTCTGTGCTGACAATAAGCGTACTGCATAAATAGTAGGATGAGTAGGAATTTATGATAGCTGTATACATTAGAGGTACTGGTGTCTTTGTTGAGAGAGGTTGACAGACTGTCGATTACAAACATGATTGTAGTTCTTTAGAATGTTGGCTTAAGAAGATTAATAATCTAATAATACCGACATATAAAAAGTTTATAATAAGCTGTAAAAAGTAATTCCAGTGCGTTTATTATCTGACATGAGTTTGAACGTACAGCTAGACTTGGGATAAGGCCACGTTCACACATACCAGAGGTATTTAGGATTTAGAATTTTCATTTTTGCTCCTCTTTTTCCCAGAGCCAAAACGTTTTTAATTTTCTGTCAATAAGGCCATGTAAAGGCTTGTTTTTTGCCGGATGATTGTACTTTTGAATGACACCATTGGTTTTAACATATCGTGTACTGGAAAAAGAGAAAAAAATTCCAAGTGTGATGAAATTGCAAAAAAAGTGCAATGCCACACTTCTTTTTTGCTTGGCTTTTTACTAGGTTCAATAAATGCTAAAACTGACCTTCCTTTATGATTCTCCAGGTCAATATGAGTTCACAGACACCAAACATGTCTAGGTTATTTTTCATTTAAGTGGTGAAAAAAAAAATTCCAAACTTTGTTGAAACAAAAATTATGTCATTTTCTGATACCCTAAGCGTCTCCATTTTTCGTGATCTCGGGTTGGGTGAAGGCTTATTTATTGTGTGCCAAGCTGAAGTTTTTATTGATATTGATTTATTTCTCAATACACCGTTTAGCGATCAGGTTAATCCTTTTTAGGCTGCCGTCACACTAGCAGTATTTGGTCAGTATTTTACCTCAGTATTTGTAAGCCAAAACCAGGAGTGGGTGATAAATACAGAAGTGGTGACGTGTTTCTATTATACTTTCCCTCTAATTGTTCCACTCCTGGTTTTGGCTTACAAATACTGATGTAAAATACTGACCAAATACTGCTAGTGTGACGGCAGCCTTATATTGATAGACCTGGTGATTCTAAACCCGACAATATCAAATATGTGCATGTTTGATTGTCTTTTATGGCTTTATTTTGAATAGGGAGAAATGGGGGTAATTTGAACTTTTATATATATTTTTTTTATATTTTTAAAAACATTTTTTTAACTTTTGACATGCTTGAATAGTCTCCATGGGAGACGAGAAGCTTCCATAAATCGATCGGCTCAGCTACGTACAGGTGATGATCAGTTTCCCTGTATGTATCTGAATTACTCACTTGCTATGAGCACCAACCACTGGGCGGCGCTCACAGCAAGCTGGCAGTGACAGCCATAGAGGTCTCCTGGAGACCTCTGGTTGTCATGCCAACCCATCAGTGACCCGAGATCATGTGACGGGGTCACTATTGGGCCGATTTCCAGCACAATTGCAGAAAGCACATGTTAAATGCCACTGTCAGCATTTGTCAGTGGCATTTAACGGGTTAATAGCCGCGGGTGGATCGCGATTCCACACACGGCTGTTCCGGGCACATGTTAGCTGTTCAAAACAGCTGACATGTACTGGGAAAGATGTGGGCTCCCCGGCCAAGCCCACATCAAAGGTAGGGAGTCCGATATCGGAGTACTATTGTGCCCGATGTCAGATAGGGGTTAATATTAACATATTAATTACAATTATTATTTTATGTTAATATTAATTGCATCACTTAATATTGAGCAAAATTAAGTATGCTGACGTTCCCTTATATACTGTATGAGCCTCAACACAGCCTTCTATATATCAGTATGAGCCATCACATTGCCCCAATACACAGTATGAGCCCTCACATAGCCCAAATCATAAAGCATGAGACCCCACATAGCTCCCTATAGACAGTATGAGCCCCCACATAGTCCATAATATACACAATTAGGTCTCACATAGCCCCCTATATACAGCATAAGCCTTCACATAACCTCCTAAATACAGTATGAGCCTTTACATAGCATCCTACATACAGCATGAGCCCTCACATAGCTTCCAATATACAGCACAATGCCTTACTATATACAGCATGAGCCCTCAAATAGCTTCCTATATACAGCATGAGGCCTCACATAGCCCTATTATATACAGCATGAGTTATCATATAACCACCTAAACACAGTATCATTCCCACATAATCTCCTATATATAATATGAGCTCCTATATACATTCCTATACATATGATTGCTATTCCATATGATTCCTATACGTATTCCTATACTATTCCTATACAATATGAACCCTCACATATCCTTCTATATACAGTGTGAGCCCTCACATTGCCCCTAAATACAACATGAGCCCTTATATAGCCTCCTAAATACAGCATGAACCCTCACACAGCCTTCTATATACAGTATAAACCCCTCATAACTGTTGTGAATTCTGTTGTCGGGCTCCCTCCTGTGGTCATGAATGGTACTTCGGCTGGTTCTGTCCATGGACTTCCTCTGGTGGGTGTTTCTGAGTTTCCTTCCACAGGTGACGAGGTTAATTCGTCAGCTGCTGCTCTATTTAACTCCACTTAGATCTTTGCTCCATGCCACCTGTCAATGTTCCAGTATTGGTTTAGTTCACTCCTGGATCGTTCTTGTGACCTGTCTTCCCAGCAGAAGCTAAGTTCCAGCTTGTATTTCATTGGTTTGCTATTTTTCTGTCCAGCTTGCAATTTTTATTGTTGTCTTGCTTGCTGGAAGCTCTGGGACGCAGAGGGAGCGCCTCCGCACCGTGAGTCGGTGCGGAGGGTCTTTTTGCGCCCTCTGCGTGGTCTTTTTGTAGGTTTTTGTGCTGATCGCAAAGTAACCTTTCCCATCCTCGGTCTGTTTAGTAAGTCGGGACTCACTTTGCTAAATCTATTTCATCTCTGTCTTTGTATTTTCATCTTACTCACAGTCATTATATGTGGGGGGCTGCCTTTTCCTTTGGGGAATTTCTCTGAGGCAAGGTAGGCTTTATTTTTCTATCTTCAGGGCTAGCTAGTTTCTTAGGCTGTGCCAAGTTGCATAGGGAGCGTTAGGCACAATCCACGGCTATTTCTAGTGTGTTTGATAGGATTAGGGATTGCGGTCAGCAGAGTTCCCACGTCCCAGAGCTCGTCCTTTATTATCAGTAACTATCAGGTCATTCCGTGTGCTCTTAACCACCAGGTCCATTATTGTCCTGACCACCAGGTCATAATAGTACAGGTGGCCCAAAGTACTAATGCATCTCAATAGAGGGATAAGAGAAGTTCTGAGACCATTTTTTTTCTTTGCAGTGTGTTTTGTCTCTTTTTTCCCCTTTACCTCTGGGTGGTTCAGGACACTGGTGTAAACATGGACATTCAAGGTCTGTCCTCTTGGATGGATAATCTCACTACAAGGGTACAAAACATTCAAGATTTTGTGGTTCAGAATCCGATGTCTGAGCCTAGGATTCCAATTCCTGATTTGTTTTTTGGTGATAGATCTAAGTTCTTGAATTTCAAAAATAATTGTAAATTATTTCTTGCCTTGAAACCTCACTCCTCAGGTGACCCTGTTCAACAAGTAAAGATCATTATTTCTTTGTTACGTGGTGACCCTCAAGACTGGGCATTTTCCCTTGCGCCAGGAGATCCGGCATTGCGTGATGTTGATGCGTTTTTCCTGGCGCTTGGATTGCTTTATGACGAACCTAATTCAGTGGATCAGGCAGAGAAAATCTTGCTGGCTCTGTGTCAGGGTCAGGATGAAGCGAAGATATATTGTCAGAAGTTTAGAAAGTGGTCTGTGCTCACTCAGTGGAATGAATGTGCCCTGGCAGCAATCTTCAGAAAGGGTCTCTCTGAAGCCCGTAAGGATGTCATGGTGGGGTTTCCCATGCCTGCTGGTCTGAATGAGTCTATGTCCTTGGCCATTCAGAACGATCGACGCTTGCGTGAGCGTAAAGCTGTGCACCATTTGGCGGTACTATCTGAGCATGGGCCTGAGCCTATGCAATGTGATAGGACTTTGACCAGAGCTGAACGGCAAGAACACAGATGTCGGAATGGGCTATGTTTTTACTGTGGTGATTCCACTCATGCTATCTCCGTTTGTCCTAAGCGCACTAAGCGGTTCGCTAGGTCTGCCACCATTGGTACGGTACAGTCTAAATTTCTATTGTCTGTTATTCTGATTTGCTCTTTGTCATCCTATTCTATTATGGCATTTGTGGATTCAGGCGCTGCCCTGAATTTGATGGACTTGGAGTATGCTAGGCGCTGTGGTTTTTTCTTGGAGCCCTTGCAGTATCCTATTCCATTGAGAGGAATTGATGCTACGACTTTGGCCAAGAATAAGCCTCAGTACTGGACCCAATTGACCATGTGCATGGCTCCTGCACATCAGGAGGATATCCGCTTTCTGGTGTTGCATAATCTGCATGATGTGGTCGTTTTGGGGTTGCCATGGCTACAGGTTCATAATCCAGTATTGGACTGGAAATCTATGTCTGTGTCCAGCTGGGGTTGCCAGGAGGTACATGGTGATGTTCCATTTTTGTCTATTTCGTCATCCACCCCTTCTGAAGTTCCAGAGTTTTTGTCGGATTATCGGGATGTATTTGATGAGCCCAAAGCCAGTGCCCTACCTCCTCATAGGGATGGCGATTGTGCAATTAATTTAATTCCTGGTAGTAAGTTTCCTAAGGGCCGATTGTTCAATTTATCTGTGCCAGAACACGCCGCTATGCGGAGTTATATAAAGGAATCCTTGGAGAAAGGCCATATTCGCCCGTCGTCATCACCGTTAGGAGCAGGGTTCTTTTTTGTGGCCAAGAAGGATGGTTCTTTGAGACCTTGTATTGATTACCGGCTTCTTAATAAAATTACAGTCAAATTTCAGTATCCTTTGCCGTTGCTATCTGATTTTTTGCTCGTATTAAAGGGGCTAGTTGGTTCACCAAGATAGATCTTCGAGGGGCGTATAATCTTGTGCGTATTAAACAAGGCGATGAATGGAAAACAGCATTTAATATGCCCGAGGGCCATTTTGAGTACCTGGTTATGCCATTCGGGCTTTCCAATGCTCCATCAGTATTTCAGTCGTTTATGCATGACATCTTCCGAGAGTACCTGGATAAATTCCTGATTGTGTATTTGGATGATATTTTGGTCTTTTCGGATGATTGGGAGTCTCATGTGAAGCAGGTCAGAATGGTGTTCCAGGTCCTTCGTGCGAATTCCTTGTTTGTAAAGGGGTCAAAGTGTCTCTTTGGAGTTCAGAAGGTTTCATTTTTGGGGTTCATTTTTTCCCCTTCTACTATCGAAATGGACCCTGTTAAAGTCCAGGCCATTTACGATTGGACTCAGCCGACATCTGTGAAGAGCCTGCAAAAGTTCCTGGGCTTTGCTAATTTTTATCGGCGCTTCATCGCTAACTTTTCTACTGTTGCTAAACCGTTGACTGATTTGACCAAGAAGGGTGCTGATGTGGTCAATTGGTCTTCTGCAGCTGTAGAGGCTTTTCAGGAATTGAAGCGTCGTTTTTCTTCTGCCCCTGTGTTGTGCCAGCCAGATGTTTCGCTCCCGTTTCAGGTTGAGGTTGATGCTTCTGAGATTGGAGCAGGGGCTGTTTTGTCGCAAAGAAGTTCTGATGGCTCGGTGATGAAGCCATGTGCTTTCTTTTCTAGAAAGTTTTCGCCTGCTGAGCGTAACTATGATGTTGGTAATCATGAGTTGTTGGCCATGAAGTGGGCATTCGAGGAGTGGCGTCATTGGCTGGAAGGAGCCAAGCATCGCGTGGTGGTCTTGACAGATCACAAGAATTTGACTTATCTTGAGTCTGCCAAACGGTTGAATCCGAGACAGGCTCGATGGTCGTTATTTTTCTCCCGTTTTGATTTTGTGGTTTCGTACCTTCCGGGCTCTAAGAATGTGAAGGCTGATGCCCTGTCAAGGAGTTTTGTGCCTGACTCTCCGGGTGTTTCTGAGCCGGCGGGTATTCTCAAAGAGGGGGTAATTTTGTCTGCCATCTCCCCTGATTTGCGGCGGGTGCTGCAAAAATTTCAGGCTGATAGACCTGACCGTTGCCCAGCGGAGAAACTGTTTGTCCCTGATAGATGGACTAGTAGAGTTATCTCTGAGATTCATTGTTCAGTGTTGGCTGGGCATCCTGGAATCTTTGGTACCAGAGATTTGGTGGCTAGATCCTTCTGGTGGCCGTCTTTGTCATAGTCTCCTGTATACAATATGAGCCCCTACATAGCCTCGTTTATACAGTATGACCAATCACATAGTCTCATATATAGTATGGGTCCTCACATACCCTCTTAAATACAGGCATACATCTCACATACAGTTGTGTGAAAAAGTATTTGCCCCTTTCTGATTTCCTATTCTTTTGCATGTTTATCACACTTAAAAGTTTCAGATCACTAAACAAAATTAAATTTTAGACAAAGATAACACAAGTAAACACAAAATACAGTTTTTAAATGAAGGTCTTTATTATTACGGAAAAAGAATTCCAAACATAGAGGCTACAGGGCCCTGTGTGAAAAAGTGATTGCTCCCTAAACCTAATAAATGGTTGGGTCATCCTTTGCAGCAATAACTGCAATCAAGCTTTTGAGATAACTGGCAATGAGTCTTTTACAATGCTCTGGAAGAATTTTGGGCCACTCATCTTTGCAGAATTGTTGTAATTCAGTCATATTGGAGTGTTTCTGAGCATGAACTGCCTTTTTAAGGTCAGGTCACAGCATCTCCATCGGATTAAGGTCAGGACTTTGACTAGGCCACTCCAAAGTCTTATTTTTTTTTTTTACTTAAGCCATTCAGAGGTGGATTTGTGTGTTTTGGATTATTTTCCTGCTGCATAACCCAAGTGCACTTCAGCTTAAGTTCACATACAGATGGCCGGATAATCTCCTTCAGGATTTTTTGGTAGACCGCAGAATTCATGGTTCCATTTATCACAGCCTTTAAGGTCCTGAAGCAGTGAAACAGCCCCATACCATCACACTACCACCACCATATTTTATTGTTGTCTAACCACGTGCCCATAGGAGGGTTTTTTTTAACAAAAACTATGAAAGAGACGATCTTTTAATGATCATCCATTTTCAATAGGTTCCACTGGGGGATGGTGAGATACACTCCTTCAAAACAGGGTCTGAACATAATTTACCCCAATGCTTTTTTAAAATGTGAAAGACCTGTTCATTTCTATTGTCAATCATTCCTATCACCCTGATAATGATATCATCCTCTTTGGTTGAACCCTGGAATAAAAAATTTCTGTCAAGGCTCCCCGCATGATGACAAGCCTGCTCAAAAAGATGATTATCCCTTATCCCTAAACTTCCTTTTCATATTAGAGGATTGGTTAAAATAATCAGTTAGACTGGAACAATTCTTTTTAAGATGAAGGAATTGGCCCTTTAGTATCCCCCTTTTTAGTGCCATGGGGTGGTGACTTTTCCAACTTACTAGGCTATTTGTAGCCATTGGTTTATGACGGGTCAAAGTTCTCAAATGTCCACTTTGATCTTTTCTGATGACAAGATCCAAAAAGGGTAACTGATTAGTATCTGACTCCAATGAGCCCCAGCTCATTAATGTTTAAAGTATTAACAAACCTGTTTAATTCCTCCAAAGTTCTTTTACATAGAATCAAAATGTAATCTACAAATCTGACCCACACGATCTTATCATGCCACTAGGCTACTTCCTCTCCAAAGACAACGGTTTCCTTCCACCAGCCCAGGAATATATTGGCAAAACTGGAGGCACATGAGTTCCCCATAGCCGTTCCCCTGACCTGGTTTTGATGTCTGCTTGTCAGTATACATAGGCATTCCTCAGTAGAAGTGTTACTACTCTGTTTTCATAACTCAAGCAGATATGTTGTTCTTCTTTAAATTAATACATAATAAATGTTTATATTTTAGGGAGTATGTTATGCATGTTAGATTCCATAAATTTGGATGTAAAGATTGTGATTAACTTGCAGATTTGGTGCAGATTTAATGAGTGGGAAAAATCTGAAAAAAAAAAGCGAGTAAAAGATGCAGCAAAAGCATGAATTTTTCTACTCCGATTTTCCTGCCAGGAGATGCAGAAATCAAAAGAAAATTTCTGCACCAAATACTTACCATGTGCACATACCCTTCTGGTGAAGCATCGTTTCCACTTACCCTGGGTACAACTCTTTGATGTATAGGAGTCATGTATTTTATTAAAAGTCTATTTAAAAGTGATTTTACAAAAAAGACAGGAAGATTGTAATTTACATTTTGATGTTTTATTCTACAATGTTCTCAGTTTTGGTAAACTTTAGAATTCTGCTGTCTTAAACATCTAATAATGTTCTTCTAATTGAGGTAAAACATCTGTCATCCCAAATCTTTCATTACATATTTTCTTTTGTATTATATACATTTGCAAAGTCTTTCTGTTGTTTGCTTTGCACAATCCATTTTTGCTATTAATAAAAATAATAATAATAATATGTTTATTTATATAGCGCCAACATATTCCACAGTGCTTTACAATTCAACAGTTCATATACAAGTCATAAATAACAACGTTAAAGATAATACAATAATTAAAGCAAAATGATGATGACCCTGCTGGTAAGAGCTGACAACTACAATGAGGTGGTGGGAGACACACAAAGTACAGGTGTGTATTTACAATGATGGCCCAGCCACCTTGAAGGAATAGGGGATAGATAAAGGCTCATGAGTTAGTCACCAGCCAATATTTGTGGTGCTTTTGGGTGCGGTGGAGTTTGCTGGAGAGTTATATTCAGAGAAATAGTGAATGGCCTATATATAAAAGGACTTTGATTAGGGAACATGATAGCCGCTCTAAGCAGTGTGGAATGCGGCAGCCAGGCAGAGAAATGGTCAAGAAACTGGATGGGCCTGGGTGGTATATGAATCTAAAGAAGAGGGGATGGAAGAGCCTGATGGTGTGGACCTCAAAAAAAGGGAATGAGAGATTTGGATCTTTGAGGATGTCCTGGAAAGTGCATTGTGGGGACAGGAGTATGTCGACTCCCCCACCAAGTCTTGGGGACTGTCAAAAATGTAAGCCGTCATGAGAAATAACAGCAGTGGACACCATGTCACAATCCTGATTCCAGGTTTCCGTGAGTGCCAACAGATTGAAAGAGTTGTTCAGAAAGTAGTTGTGCAGGAAAGGAAGCTAATTGCATATAGACAACTAAACCATGGAGATGAAGGAGTACAACTAATGTTAAAAAGGTTAGTAAGGTTTTAATGTGAGGTGGAGAAGGGGTTGAAGTTGGCGGATGGTGTATCAGAGTTGGGGGACATATCCCCTGAAATAAATAGCAGTAGAAAGAGAAAGAGTAAGCACATCTTGACTTTGTGAGATGGTTTATTGTGCGAGATCTTTCGGCAAAGTGGACTGAGATTTTTCAGGATGGTAAAAAGTGTATGGGAGCTGTACATGGGAGAGGGAATGAGAGAGGGGCTGGTATGAATTAGTGATGATGGAGGGGGGATTGGGGCTGTGAATGTGGATGATAGACTAAGAAATAAAGCACATGGATGAAAGGGAGTACAATGCGTCGGTTACCTGACTTCTGCCCTGACTAACTGCCATTGAATTAACTGCTGCTTCTGGATACTTAGCTACGAGGATACTTTGCGGAAGGGGACACGTGCATAAACCCCACACACGTGGACCCCTTAGGATGCTTCTAAATTTATAGGCTTAATAGAGGGTCAGGTGAGAGGGATTGTGGGAGCTGGTTTGGGATAAATTAGCATCTGGTCAACACACTAGGGGTGGATAGATGATCAAAGACGGCCAGACCATACACTAGGCTCCATCTATATGCTATAACACCTTTCACAAGATAACATCTACAGTGACCTAAGGATAGACATACAACAGTGAGTATTGGATGACTTATAAAAGGAATTAAGCAGGCAGAAACATTATTCCATTAGATTGTTTCAGGATGGGAAAGCAGGAGACACAGCAAGCAGACATGTTATACCTGTGTAAAGAGAGGAAATAGATGTTAATTCATGGCCACTGAATAAACTGCTGCTTCCGCATATGTATCCATGAGGATAGTTTGCGGAAGGAGACATGTGCATACACCCCACACACATGCACTCCTTAGGCTATTACAGTACAGCACATACCGCCACTGATTGCATGGCCAAAACCCCCTCTTCATTGCAGAAGGCCAATGGTTGCACAATTGTGATAAAAAGGCAGTTGGCCACTGCTGTGAGTGGAGTTTTGGCCTTTGTGGCTGGCCACCACATGCAGCCTCACCCTACGGATTCATTCAGTCATCAGTTTTTCACATATGAGTTTCATCCATGCAATCCGATGTCTTATTCCAGAGAGATTTTTTTTGTTCTTATATATGAATTAGCTATTCAGGACTTTGCATGAGAATCTGACTCCAAAGATTATTATAAATAAATGGAGGTATTACCAGTGTGATTTGTAATGGCTGCTCTTTGCCCTCCTGATCTCACTACAGAGCTGTGTGTGATTATAACTAACACATCTGCAGGTTCCTCTCAACTATCACTTCACAGGCAGACAGGGTTACAATATTGTTGCAATACAGCAGAGCTATGAGAGCTGCAGCTACAAATGTGTTTGCAAGAAGACAAAATTCAGTCTTAGTGTCCTGTGTTAGTTTCTTGTCTCACACTGATAGCTCCCACTTCATGTGAAGTACCGTAGATACTCGAGTATAAGCCAAGATTTTCAGCCCATTTTTTAAGGCTGAAAGTGCCTCTCTCGGCTTATACTTGAGTCATTGTCCCTGTGGGTCGGCGGGGGGGGGGAGCGGCACCTGTCACATCATACTCACCTGCTCCCAGCGCGCTCATCATACTCACCTGCGCTCAGCATGTCTCTGCTTCTCCAATGGTCTCTGGGCACCGGCAGCTCTTCCTGTGTTCTGCGGTCACGTGGTACCGCTCATTAAAGTAATTAATATGGATGCGACTCCACTCTCCATAGGGGTGGAGAGCATATTCATTACTTTAATGAGCGCTACCAATGACTGCTGAACACAGGAACAAGCTGCAAGCACCAAAGATCATCACATCAGAGAAGCTGCCAAGGACTGTGCCGGGAGGGTGAGTATGACGGGGTGGGTGAGCATTGCGATATTCACCTGTCCCCGTTCCACCACCGGGCTCTGTCAGTCGTGTCCTCTGGCTGTGACGTTCAGGTCAGAGGGCGCGCCCTCTGCCTAAACAGTCACTGCAGGGAGCTGGAACGGGGACAGGTGAATATCACAAGTGACTGTGTCCCCGCCTACTCAGGACAAGAGGTAAGTATGTCATTTTTTTTAATCACAGCAGCAGCATATGGGGCATAATATTTTATGGAGCATCTTATGGGGCCATAATCAACCTTTATGCAGCATTATATGGGGCAAATGTTTGTATGGAGCATCTTATGGGGCCATAATCAACCTTTGTGTAACATTATATTGGGACTATTTGTGTATGAAGCATCTTATAGGGCCCATCATAAACTTTATGGAGCATTATATGGGGTGCCTTTTGTATGGAGCATTATATGGGGCTCCTGATTTAATATGGATATTCAAAAACACTTAACCTAGTAATGTCTCAATTAATTTTACTTTTATTGGTATCTATTTTTATTTTTGAAATTTACCAGTAGCTGCTGCATTTCCCACCCTATGCTTATACTTGAGTCTTTAAGCTTTCCCATTTTTATTGTGGCAAAATTAGGGGTCTTGGCTTATACTTGGGTCGGCTTATACTCAGTGGCGCTGCTATCATGAGGCAAGTTGAATACTTTGCCTCAAGCGGCGAAGCATCCCTAAAGATAGGGGGCTGCAGAGCGGCAGTCTGAAATTGGAACACGTGGTGCCGACTCTCCCTGCAATCCCTGCTCTGACACATGATGACAGTGCAGTGTCACAAACAAGCTAACGTGCGACGTGCCCAGCAGGTGACTGTTACCACCCGGGCTGAGGTGCAGTCAGAGGCGGTGCCGAGTCTCTTGACCTGTTGGCTGCTGTGCTGGGAGCCGGAGCAGTAACCAGCAGCAGTAATAACTATAAAAAACATTGCCCTCCCCCTAATCCCCCACATGCTGCTGCTGCACAGCTCTGTCACGGTCCGGGACCCGTTGAAGGGTATACCGCGTGAAACGGCCATAGTCCATTAACCTAAACAGTTCATCTTGCAATTATCCTGCCCTCTGTAACCATGTCCACAGCACGTTGTTAAAATAAAGGACAAAGGTTTTTTTTACTTGAAGACATGTGTGGTGCTGCTATTTTCTTCCTTTTTGGATTTCCACTCATGTTTTTTTCAAGCAAGCATGCCTTATTCCAGTGGATTACCGTTTGGTGGGGTTGTCGACTCAGATCATCCTACTGGACTCTGCTAAGACTGCTCAAACAGTGAGTACTCACCTGTTTCTTAGTGCCATTCGGCTTTTTTCTTGTCTTTTATGGAATACATATAGACATACAGTACATACAACATACAACAGTACATGCAACATATGACATACAGTACATACAACATATGACATACAGTACATACAACATATGACATACAGTACATACAACATATGAAATACAGTACATACAAGATATGACACAGTGCATAAAACATATGACACAGTGCATACAACATATGACATACAGTACATACAACATACAACAGTACATACAACATATGACATGCAATACATAAAACATACATCTGACATACAATAGTACATACAACATATGACATACAACATATGACATACAACATATGACATACAGTACATACACTAGTACATACAACATATGACATACAGTACATACAACTTACAACATATGACATACAGTACATAAAACAGTGCATACAACATATGAAATACAGTACATACAACATATGACATACAGTACATACAACATATGACACACAGTGCATACAACATATGACACACAGTGCATACAACATAGAGTACATACTCACCATCACTTGTCACCTTGATCCCCGAAGCCAGTGTCACCTGTAAAAAATATTAAAATAATAAACAAACATTATACTCCCTTATCCGCAGATATCCAATTAAAATGAGTGTCCCATGACGATCTCCTGTGGAGAGCAGCAGCATCAATGTAACAAGTGTAAAGATCGATGTTTCAAATACATACACTTTAAAATAGGAATATATTTTACATGTGCGTCAGGTTAGGCGAGTAAAGAGTAAACCAGATTTATTTGTACAGATTTTACTACGTGGGGGGCCTGTTTCGCAGTTCGCCTAAAGCAGCAGAAAGGCTGCTTATACTCGAGTATATATGGTAAGCTCTAGAGGTAGATTCTCATGCAGATCAATGCCCGGCCCATAGTCCTGAAAAAGCTCATTTACATAGAAAAAATGTATATTTCTCTGTAATAAGACATCAGATCACAGATATCAATGTATTCTTGTATTCATGTTCCTATCACCTACATGCTCATATAGATGGCTTAGGAGAGTAAATCCTAGTGATAGATGCCCTTTAGTAAATACATGAACACTACATATGATAGACATATACACAAATTTAATGACACAAAATGTATGTGAGTGCTGCTTTAATTATCCAACCTATTCCGTTATAATCCTAACCATTTAATAAATGTGTTTTGTTGTAGGAATGAAAAACAGAGAAATGACTGCACTGAGAAGACTTCATCATTAATCAGAGTAAATATTGTACAGGGATTTCAATGTAATGACAATTTTGATTCATGTAACTCAAAGAAAACTTTTACTAGGACCTGGGATGAAAAGGTCTTCTCAGAACAGCAGGAGTTAAATGACTGGGGATGCATCAATTATTGAGCAGCTTCCAAGGCCTGCAGTGTGAGGAATGCGCTCATTTCCTTTGTACATTGTAAACAGGATCTTGCACCTGAGGCAGAGTCTAATAAATATAAATATAGCTCTTCATAATGGAAGTTTTAAGCTTCTTGTAGAAACCACAGGCATTTTAAGTAGAAGTTGAAATGAAACATAGTTATGCTGATGTCATCGTTATATATAATTCAAGCCAATAATAAAGGGCCAATATTCATATGCCGGTTTATAATGTTGAAAATAAAGCAAATCTAATTCACTGTAAAGTACCCTAATGCTCCAAATCATAATGTGTAGAAGATGTAGGGAATAATATAGCAGAGAATCATGGACAATTCACATTCCCCACAGCTGTGCTGACAGCCATACAGAATGTTATATCTTCTAAGTTTGTGCTTTAGGTCACAATGACATAACTGACAGGTTAATGCTCGCTGGCACTAGTTTGTAATAATCAGCTGATCGCTATAGTTCAGACTTCTGAGACCCCTGGCAAACAGCTGATGTTTCAAGGTGAAGTCACCAGGAGCAGATTTTTTGTAGTATCAAAAGGGACCTTGCAAAGGAATAGTTTTCCATGTGCATAAGTGGGGGACCTCTGCCCCCTATATAACATCCATAATATCCATAGCGCTCCCAAAGTTTTTATCCGCTTAATTTATTGCAATCAACACATTGTATATCACTGTGGGCTTACTTACATTTATATCTGTAACATCACATGATTAAAAACAGAGTAGCAGAATCCTTCTTAGCACCATGTAGAAAAAGAAGGTCACGTTTCCCTGCATGAGCCATCATTAGAATCATAATTCTAAATCACTGTATAGTCCCTGACAGCTCAGCTCCATCTCCTCTTCAACTCCTGACTAGTGTTGAGCCACCTCCCTAGTGTTCGGGTTCGGTTCGTCGAACAGGGAGGTGTTCGCCGAACTGTTCGTTGAACGTTTGACGAACACCGTCGAACCCCATTGAAACCAATGGCAGGCAAACACAAACACATACAAACACATGGAAAACACATAGAAAACACATTAAAAGGTGTCCAAAAGCTGACAAACTGCTCAGAAGACACAACAAACATGGAAAAGTCACAACTACATATAGTTATGCGAAAAGAAAAGAGGTGGAGGAGTAAAATGAGGAGACACAGATATAGGCATGTCATGCCCTTTTAAAATCAAGAAAGGCTGGAGTAAAAATCTAAACTCACTCTACCAACACCCAGACGTCTTGACAAAAAAATGAAAAAATAAATATCTTTAGGTAGAATGGCGGCGGGTCCATTCAGAACACTTTCCTTAGAAGACGTAGTGGTACCCCGGTTGGGAGTTGTGCCAAAAAATGAACAAAATACATTCAGATTAATCCACCATTTGTCATATCCAAGGGGCAGGTCAGTAAATGACAAGATCGACATGGAACCAAGTACAGTACTATGTACTGTACCTCCTTTGATGAGGCAATCAGGCGGGTCAAGATGTTGGTAAGAGGCACCCTAATGGCCAAAACAGACATTGAGGGGGCGTTCCGGTTACTACCTGTGCCTCCGAATAGTATCCTCCCATTGGGCTGCTTCTGTGAAGGAGCATGCTACATAGATCGCTGTTTGCCCATGGGGTGCTCCATATCCTGCTCACTATTTGAGGCGTTTAGTTGCTTCCTCGAATGTGTCGTCATGGACGTTTGTAAGGCGGCACATATTATCCAATACCTCGATGACTTCTTATACCTGGGCCCAAAAGATTCACCACAGTGTGAAAACACGCGGTAGTCCACCTGTGAGAAGGAGAGAGCTGGAGGGAGAGTGGACACCACAGAGCCGAGGGGTTAGATTGAGAAAGAAAGAAGGCGGTGTAGCTTGCTTCATGGGTGGGGTACTCTGCTGAGTAGCAGAAATTGCTACTAGGCCCAAAAGGATTTCCTGGGCTAGATGACGTTAAGAAATAGTACTTAGGTAAACAGGCAGTGTAGCTTGCTTCATGGGTGGGGTACGCTGCTGAGTAGCACTAAATTCTACTAGGCCCAAATGGATTTCCTGGGCTACATGCCATTAGAAAATAGTAGTTAGGTAAACAGGCAGTGTAGCTTGCTTCATGGATGAGGTACGCTGCTGAGTATCACTAAATTCTACTAGGCCCAAAAGGATTTCCTGGGCTAGATGCCGTTACAAAATAGTAGTTAGGTAAACAGGCGGTGTAGCTTGTTTTATGGGTGGGGTACGCTGCTGAGTATCACTAAATTCTACTAGGCCCAAAAGGATTTCCTGGGCTAGATGCCTTTACAAAATAGTAGTTAGGTAAACAGGCGGTGTAGCTTGCTTCATGGGAGGGGTACGCTGCTGAGTATCACTAAATTCTACTAGGCTTAAATGGATTTCCTGGGCTAGATGGCGTTAAAAAATAGTACTTAGGTAAACAGGCGGAGTAGCTTGCTTCATGGGTGGGGTACTCTGCTGAGTAGCACAAAATGCTATTAGGTACAAAATGATTTCCTGGGCTAGATGCCATTAAAAATAGTACTTAGGTAAACTGGCGGTGGGTGACTGGGCTACTCTGCTGACGTGCAGACACTGCTCCTAGGCCCTAAACTAATAACTGGATTAGATGCAGTGAAAATAGAGATACACAGGCGGTATAGTTTGTTTCACAGGCGGGCTACTCTGCTGATGTGCAGACACTGCTCTTAGGCCCTAAACTATTAACTAGATTAGATGCAGTGAAAATAGAGATACACAGGCAGTATAGTTTGTTTCACAGGCAGGCTACTCTGCTGACGTGCAGACACTGCTCCTAGGCCCTAAACTATTAACTAGATTAGATGCAGTGAAAATAGAGATACACAGGCGGTATAGTTTGTCTCACAGGCGGGCTACTCTGCTGACGTGCAGACACTGCTCCTAGGCCCAAAACTATTAACTGGGTTAGATGCAGTGAAAATAGAGATACACAGGCGGTATAGTTTGTTTCACAAGCAGGCTACTCTGCTGACGTGCAGACACTGCTCCTAGGCCCAAAACTATTAACTGGGTTAGATGCAGTGAAAATAGAGATACACAGGTGGTATAGTTTGTTTCACAGGCGGGCTACTCTGCTGACGTGCAGACACTGCCCCTAGGCCCTAAACTATTAACTGGATTAGATGCAGTGAAAATTGAGATACACAGGCCGTGTAGTTAGTTTCACAGGTGGGCTACTCAGATGACTATCAAACAATGCTACTAGCCCAAAAGGATTGGCTGAGCTAGATTACAGCAAATGCTGTGACAAACACTTGCACAGCACTGGCACAGACCTGTCTGGCAAACAGTGCTATGAACTGTTGTAACCTACCCTGAAAAGGGCTGATATTACAACTAGCCCCGACTCCTCCTGACTCCCTAAACCTATCTCTCTGACAATTCGCTCCAAAAAACACTCTTTGTCTGTATAGCGGCCACAACAGCAGCGGTGCCGTCTAACACTAAGCTGCAGCAGTGAGGAAATGGTGGCGACGGGGCAAATGGCTGGTTCTTATAGGGCAAAGACATGTGACATACACAGCCAATGACACATGCCCTTGCTTGTGTGCATCACATGCACATTGCTGTTTGCGTGTGCACTGCTGATAGGCTGAGAGACTGCACCGCCCCACTGTAAATGCGGGAAAGAAAAAAATATGGAGATCGGCGTTATTTCAGCACAGATCTATCCCCCGCCCCCCTGCCCACTATACACTGAAACAGTCTATTAACAAAGATAAACAGTTTTAATGTGCAAATCAAGCGAGGCTTTTGCTGAACGAACAGTTATCGAACAGAAACTAGAACAGCCGAATTTTAAGCAAAATGTTCGGGTACGTCGAACGACTCGAACACCGCCCAAAACAGCTCGAATTTGAGATTGGCAAACTGTTTGACTCGAACACCGCTCATCTCTACTTCTGACACAGTTTTTCTGCTCCTCACCCCTGCCAGAGCCTTTGCTGTAATATAGGATTATAGTACTAATGATACCTCATGCAGGGAAAAGAGCCTGTTTGTACATAGAACTTAGAAGGATTCAGCCAGTCTGTTTTTCATCACATGATGTCATATGCCTAATGAAAAGAGAAGAAGAAGAGAGAGAACTGGGTAGAAGGGCAAAATAAGCCACACGTTGCTGAAAATTAAGATGACAGCAATATACTAAGTAGTAAAAACTTTGATGGGATTGCTTCTTTAATAAGGCGAACGGAAAGAGTTATTGAGATGAGAAATCCCCTAAAGGCTGTGTGCACATGTTCAGGATTTTTAGCTTTTTTTAGCGTCTTTTCGGCCGTTTTCTGCCCCCCAAAAAACGCTAAAAAACGCTTACATAAGCATCCTATCATTTTTAATGCATTCCGCATTTTTTGTGCACATGCTGCGTTTTTTCCCGCAGCGGAATCGCATTCTGGAAAAAAATGTATAAACACAAAGAGAAATGGAGTTCCATACACAGATATATTAAAAAGTAAACTTTATTGAAACATATGAAAGACGAACAACAATATAAATGAAGAAAGGACAAAGAAACCTAGTTGGAAGACAAGTAAAACCTCAGCACAATAATGATATATATATGTGTACTCACACCCAGGTACATAGTATGTACTGCTCAGTAATCATCATATGGCACTCAGTAAGTAAAACAACGTATATATCAAAAAATCACTGAATGCATGCATATAAACATGCATCCAGTAAATAAATCAACGCATTAATAGAAAATCACTGAGTGCGTATATATGGACGTGTGCCCTAGTGATTGTCACAGTGACCAGCACACAAAGAAAAAACCGAGCAGTCTAACTTAATCTGAAAAAGTTTTCTTACCCATGGTGGAAAAACATAAGGTGCCGAGGTACCAGATCAACCCCCCTGGAAAAAAATGCAGCATGTTCATTCTTTGAGCGGAATCACGGGGATTCCGCACACATAGTAATGCATTGATCCACTTACTTCCCGCATGGGGCTATGCATAGGCAGCATCAATAGTAAAAAGTTGGTCACACTTGTCAAACACTATGCTTGACAAGTGTGACCAACCTGTCAATCAGTTTTCCAAGCGATGCTACAGATCGCTTGTAAAATGCTAGCATTTAGCGGGAATATGCATGTCAATTCTGTATGCGACATACCCGCGGCAGGGATGCAGAATTGCCACAGAAATTTCCACGGCAATTCTGCAACGTGTGCACTTAGCCTTATGCTGCATATTTACAATATTTCTTGAGTGTTTTGAAAACATACTCTATTGTTGGTAATTGTAATCTTTAATAACGTCAAGAAGTCATATAATGTTACCGGAAGACTGCTTCATCAATATGTTTTACGTAAAAGTATATCATATACAGTGGGGGAAATAAGTATTTGATCCCTTGCTGATTTTGTAAGTTTGCTTACTGACAAAGACATGAACAGTCTATAATTTTAAGGGTAGGTTAATTTTAACATTGAGAGATAGAATATCAAAAATAAAGTGAAAAAACCACATTGTATAAATTAAATACATTTTTTTTTGCATTTTGCAGTGAGAAATAAGTATTTGATCCCTCTGGCAAGCAAGACTTAACAGTTGGTGGCAAAACCCTTGTTGGCAAGCACAGCAGTCAGACATTTTTTGTAGTTGATGATGAGGTTTGCGCACATGTCAGGAGGAATTTTGGTCCACTCCTATTTGCAGATCATCTCTAAGTCATTAAGATTTTGAGGCTGTTGCTTGGCAACTCGGAGCTTCAACTCCCTCCATAAGTTTTCTATGGGATTATAGTCTGGAGACTGGCTAGGCCACTCCATGACCTTAATGTGCTTCTTTTTGAGCCACTCCTTTGTTGCCTTGGCTGTATATTTTGGGTTATTGTCTTGCTGGAAAACTCAGCCACAACCCATTTTTAATGTCTTGGTTTAGGGAAGAAGGTTGTCACTCAGGATTTTACGTATATGGCTCCATCTATTCTCCCATTGATGCAGTGAAATAGTCATGTGCCCTTAGCAGAGAAACACCCCCAAAACACAATGTTTCCACCTCCATGCTTGACAGTGGGGACGGTGTTCTTTGGGTCAAAGGCAGCATTTATCTTCCTCCAAACATGGCGAGTTGAGTTAACGCCAAAGACCTCATTTTTTGTCTCTGCTGACCACAGTAACTTCTCCCAATTACTCTCCCAATCACTCCCAATCATCCAGGTGTTCATTGGCAAACTTCAGAAGGACGTGCACATGTGCCTTCTTGATCAAGCGGACCTTGCGGGCACTGTAGGATTTTAAACCTTTACGGCTTAATGTGCTACTAATGGTTTTCTTGGTGACTGTGGTCCCAGCTGCCTTGAGATCATTAACAACTTCCCCCCTGTGTAGTTTTAGGCTATTTTCTCACCTTCCTCATGATCAAGGATACCCCACAAGGTGATATTTTGCATGGTACTCCAGATTGATGTTTATTGACAATCATTTTGTGTTTCTTCCATTTTCTTACTATTGCACCAACAGTTGTCTCCTTCTCACCCTGTGTCTTACTTATGGTTGTGTAGCCCATTACAGCTTTGTACAGTTGTATGATCTTGTCCCTGACATCTTCATAAAGTTCTTTGGTCTTTCCCAAGTTGTATAGGTTAGAGTCTGACTGACTAATTCAGTCTTTGGACAGGAGTCTTTTATAAAGGTGACTTTGTACGACAGCTGTCTTTAATGCAGTTAATGAATTGATTAGGAGCATCTAACTGGTCTGTAGGGGTCAGAACTTTTAATGGTTGATAGGAGATCAAATACTTATTTCTCATTGCAAAATGCAAGTAAATTTATATAATTTATACAAGGTGATATTCTGGATTTTATTTTTGACATTCTATCTCTCAATGTTAAAATTAACCTACCTTAAAACTATAGACTGTTTGCGTCTTTGTCAGTGGGCAAACTTACACAATCAGCAAGGGATCAAATACTTATTTTCCCCACTGTAGAAGTCAAACAAAATCATAGGATGAGTAAAAATGGTACAGGAAAAATATACATCTTTGTACCATGTTAGCCAGTAGATAGAAAGACGATGACCTTGCTTACATAAGCACATGTCCAGGTACATTTGAAATGTGGCAATGACCATCTGGTTGATTCAGAGGAGGCATGGGAGAAGGTCATGCGGTCAATTGAGAACAAAATAGAATTTTTTGGTATCAACTCCACTCGCCATGTTTGGATGAAGAAGAAGGATGAGAATAACCCCAAGAACACCATCCAACCATTAAGCATGGTGGGTGAAACATCATACTTTGGGGGTCCTTTTCTGCAAAGAGGACAGGATGACTGCTTCATATTGAAGGGATTGAAGGGAGGATGGATAGGGTCATGTATTGCGAGATTTTGGCCAACAACCTCCTTCCCTCAGAGCATTGAAGATGGGTCATGGCTGGATCTTTCAGCAAGACAATGACCTGAAACACACAGCCAGGACAATTAAGGAGTGGCTCCGTAGGAAGCATTTCAAGGTCCTGGAGTTGCCTAGCCAGGCACCAGACATGAACCCATTAAAAAATCTTTAGAGGGAGCTGAAACTCAATGTTGTCCAGCAACAGACCCAAAACCGGAAAGATCTGAAGAAGATCTGTGTGGAGGAGTGGGCCAAAATCCCTGCTGCAGTGTGTGCAAACTTGGTCAAGAACAACCGGAAACATTTTACCTCTGTAATTGCAAACAAAGGTTTCTGTACCAAATATTAAGTTATCTTTTATATTGTATCACATACTTATTTTATGCAATAAAATGAAAATTAGTTATGTAAAAATACAATATGATTTTCTGAATTTTTTTAAGATCCTGTCTCTCACAGTTGAAGTGTACCTATGATAAGTTACAGGCCTCTCCATTCCTAGTAGGTGGAAAACTTTCAGAATCGGCAGTGTATAGAATACTTATTTTCCCCACCAAATATATAATTGCCATACTATATGGGTCTAAATAAAATCCACTTTTTCCCCATTAAATGTGATGTCACAGAAGCACAACCCCTGGGACTTATGTGGTTAACCAGTCCCACCCATCACTTTATGGTTAACCCTTAAATCCAGCCGTTTACAATATACAGGTTTGTGGGACTACAAGACCCCACCACCTGACCTGGACTCAGATTGCAGCAGACCTCTGTCTGTGCGATACATACCTGTCTCTCATTATATTACTAGTTGGTAGATCACATACCCTCCCCTTCTGTTCAAACCAGTGGGGATGAACACATGACCACAGTCCAGAACCCTGAGAACAGATGTCCATGTCGTTTCAAGCTACCAGTCGAGGTATCCCACTCCATCTACTGTAAGTGTTGGCTCCTGGAACCTGATCCCTCATCGTCACCAACTTCCTTTTTCTGACAACTGTAGCACCTGATTTTGTCATCTCATAATCCCGAGTCATGACATGGTTAGACCTCCCCCTCTGGTCAATACAGCAGTGTGATTCACTTCCGTCCGTATCTACGATCAGGACCGACTCGGTATTGTTGCATACACTATTAGGTCTCTTGTCTAGGACCCTCATCATTTGTTTAACAGTGGATTCACTACCCCTCAAGCTATTATGCCCACTAAAGCTCTCAGTTGGCATTTTTCTTCATCGCCTAGAGACCTGTTAAACCACTTGTCTCTAGCTTCTGCTGTGGCCTATTTATTACTGGGAGGACCCCCACTTCGTTGGGTACCATGCTTTAAAGATGGCTTCCAACTTTGGAAGCCGTGCTGTCTCTCGATCCTTGCTCTTTCCAGCCTTAACTGCTGTACATCTTTGAGGTGAGCCACCCTATACATGAGGAGAATCTGCATATTGCCAAGAGTCTCCCCTGTCCCTACCATGAGGATCTTGACCATACCCCCTTCCCTTGGTTTCTTGTCTTCGTTATTATTGTGGATTCTCACTCTTGTCACTCCTGACTTATCTACCATTTCCTGCATGAGAAGTCCATTTGTCCCGATGACTTCTCCCACCAGAGCGCTGGGCACCTGGACAACATCTTTCAGTAGATTTCAGGCTTTCCTTATAAGCCCCAGCCGCCTAGCATCTTCTTTGTTCTTCCACTGAATCAACTGCTTCATGTGGAAACACCCCAAGTGCATGTTATTGTTATTATTATTTATTTATCTAGCACCATTAATTTCATGGTTCTGTACATGAGAAGGAGTTACATCAAAATGCAAATATCACTTACAGTCAACAAACTAACAATGACAGACTGGTACAGAGGGAAGAGGACCCTGCCCTTGGGGGCTTACATTCTACAGGATTATGGGGAAGGAGACAGAAGGTGGGGGGTTCCAGTAGCTCCGATGGTGTTGAGGTGGCTGTGTGGTCATTACAGGTTGTAAGCTTTCTTGAAGAGGTGGGTTTTCAGGTTTCTTTTGAAGGATCCAAATGTGGTGGATAACTGGACGTGTTGAGGCACAGAATTCCAGAGGATGGGGGATATTCGGGAGAATTCTTGAAGGTGATTGTGTGCGGAGTGAATAGGCGTGGAGGAGAGAAGGAGGCCTTGGAAGGACCAGAGATTATGTGAGGGAAGATATTGAGAGATTAGTTTGGAAATATATGGAAGAGAAAGGTTATGGATGGCTTTGTAGGTCAGTGTTTAAACTGATAACACTGGGAAATTGTGAGCCAGTGAAAAGATTTTCAAAGAGGGGAAGCAGGAGTGTAGCGAGGAGATAGATTAATTAGTTGGGCAGCAGAGTTAAGGACGGACTGGAGGGGTGCGAGAGTGTTAGAAGGTAGGCCACAAAGGAGGATGTTGCAGTAGTCGAGGCGGGAGATGATTAGGGCATGCACAAGCATTTTGGTAGAGTGAGATTTGAGGAAAGGACGGATTCTGAAAATATTTTTGAGCTGGAGGCGACAGGAGATGGTGAGAGCTTGGATCTTGGATGTGCAGTTTAAAGGACAGGGAGAGTTAAGGGTTATTCCGACGCAGTAGATTCTGGGGACTGGGGAAAGTGTGATTTTATTTATTTTGATAGATAGATCTGGTAGGGAAGATATGCGAGATGGAGGAAAGATAATTAGTTCAGATTTGTCCACATTGAGCTTGAGGAAGCAAGAGGAGAAGAAGGACGACATGGCTGATAGACACTCTGGGATTCTGGAGAGCAGAGAGGTGACATCTGGGCCAGAGAGGTAGATCTGTGTGTCATCAGCTTATAGATGGTACTGGAAGCCATAGGACCTTATGAGTTGTCCCAGGCCGAGTGTATCGATTAAGAAGAGTAAGGGTCCTAGGACAGAGCCTTAAGGGACACCAACAGAGAGGGGCCGAGATGAAGAGGTAGTATGGGAGTAGGAAATGCTAAATGTGCAATTGGTAAGGTATGAAGATATCCAAGATAGGGCAAGGTCTTTGACACCAAAGGAAGAGAGGATCTGTAGTAGGAGGCAGTGGTCAACTGTGTCGAAGGCAGAGGACAGGTCTAGAAGGAGGAGTATAGAGAATTGTCTGTTAGCTTTGGCTGTAAGTAAGTCGTTAGTGATTTTGGTCAGGGCAGTCTCAGTGGAATGGTCGAGAAGGAAGCCAGATTGTAGATTGTTAAAGATAGAGTTAGATGCAAAGTGAGAGGAAAGTTCAGCGTGGACATGCTGCCCAAGTAGTTTGGAAGCAAATGGGAACAAAGATATGGGGCGATAGCTGGACATAGTGCTTGGATCAAGGGATGGCTTTTTGAGGATAGATGTGATTGTGGCATGTTTGTAAGCAGAGGGGAGGTACCAGAAGTTAATGATAGGTGAAGAGATGGGTTAGGGATGGGATTAGTGAGGTGGTGAGGTTGGGAACGTGGGATGGGATGGGGTCGAGTCGATGGCTGATGCAAGAGTGGCATTGTAGAAACTAGTGGCGGTGTCTGTGTCGTGGAGTGAGGATATGGATGCTAGTGGTAGGATAGAGTCAGAGAGCGTGTGGGTGTCTAGGTGTGCGAGGTTTCTGCGGGGGTGCACATGTTGCTGGACATGGGTGACAGGTGTGGAGGACAATGATGAGAAAGTGAGTAGATGGTGTCAGATAGAGGGAAAGGTGAGGCTGTGAAGTTAGACAGGGAGCAGAGACGGGTGAAGTCCAGGTCTAATGTATGTCCATCTGTGTGGGTGGCTGAGGATGACCACTGAGTAAGTCCAAAAGATGAAGTACAGGACAGAAGTTTGGAGGCTGCTGACTGGTGGGTGTCAATGGGGATGTTGAAGTCACCCAATGTGATGGTGGGAATGTCAGCAGAGAGAAAGTGAAGAAGCCAGGTGGAGAATTGGTCAATAAAGGCAGTGGTTGGGCCCGGAGGTCGGTATATGATGGCCATTTGGAGATTGTAGGGGGAGTAGATGCCGGACTTCAAAAGAGGGGAGTATGTTATGCTGTGCTATCAGGCAACACAGTGTGCAGTAATCAGCGCACATACAGTGATATGGCAATAACCCAAAAACAATAGAACAAGCTCTGAGACGTGGAATCTCTGCAGACTGCAATACCTGAACCTATCCTCACAAAACTAAAAGCAGCAGTGGATTGCGCCTAACACTACCTATGCAACTCGGCACTGCCTGAGGAGCTGACTAGCCTGAAGATAGAAATACAAGCCTGACTTGCCTCAGAGAAATACCCCAAAGGAATAGGCAGCCCCCCACATATAATGACTGTTAGCAAGATGAAAAGACAAAACGTAGGAATGAAATAGATTCAGCAAAGTGAGGCCCGATATTCTAGACAGAGCGAGGATAGCAAAGAGAACTATGCAGTCTACAAAAAACCCTAAAGCAGAACCACGCAAAGGGGGGCAAAAAGACCCACCGTGCCGAACTAACGGCACGGCGGTGCACCCTTTGCGTCTCAGAGCTTCCAGCAAAAGAGAATAGCACAGCTGGACAGAAAAAACGGAAACAAAAACAAAGTAACACTTATCTAGCAGAGCAGCAGGCCACAGGAAAGATGCAGTAGCTCAGATCCAACACTGGAACATTGACAAGGAGCAAGGAAGACAGACTCAGGTGGAGTTAAATAGCAAGGCAGCCAACGAGCTCACCAAAACACCTGAGGGAGGAAGCTCCAGAGGCTGCAATACCACTTGTGACCACAGGAGTGAATTCAGCCACAGAATTCACAACAGTACCCCCCCCTTGAGGAGGGGTCACTGAACCCTCACCAGAACCCCCAGGCCGACCAGGATGAGCCACATGAAAGGCACGAACAAGATCTGGGGCATGGACATCAGAGGCAAAAACCCAGGAATTATCCTCCTGAGCATAACCCTTCCATTTGACCAGATACTGGAGTTTCCGTCTAGAGACACGAGAATCCAAAATTTTCTCCACAATATACTCCAATTCCCCCTCCACCAAAACAGGGGCAGGAGGCTCCACAGATGGAACCATAGGTGCCACGTATCTTCTCAACAACGACCTATGGAATACATTATGTATGGAAAAGGAGTCTGGGAGGGTCAGACGAAAAGACACCGGATTGAGAATCTCAGAAATCCTATACGGACAAATAAAACGAGGTTTAAATTTAGGAGAGGAAACCTTCATAGGAATGTGACGAGAAGATAACCAAACCAGATCCCCAACACGAAGTCGGGGACCCACACGGCGTCTACGATTAGCGAAAAGCTGAGCCTTCTCCTGGGACAAGGTCAAATTGTCCACTACCTGAGTCCAGATCTGCTGCAACCTGTCCACCACAGAATCCACACCAGGACAGTCTGAAGACTCAACCTGTCCTGAAGAGAAACGAGGATGGAACCCAGAATTGCAGAAAAATGGAGAGACCAAGGTAGCCGAGCTGGCCCGATTATTAAGGGCAAACTCAGCCAACGGCAAAAATGACACCCAATCATCCTGGTCAGCAGAAACAAAACATCTCAGATATGTTTCCAAGGTCTGATTGGTTCGTTCGGTCTGGCCATTAGTCTGAGGATGGAAGGCAGAGGAAAAAGATAGGTCAATGCCCATCCTACCACAAAAGACTCGCCAGAACCTCGAGACAAACTGGGAACCTCTGTCAGAAACAATATTCTCAGGAATGCCATGCAAACGAACCACATGCTGGAAGAACAAAGGCACCAAATCAGAGGAGGAAGGCAATTTAACCAAGGGCACCAGATGGACCATTTTAGAAAAGCGATCACAGACCACCCAAATGACCGACATCTTTTGAGAAACGGGAAGGTCAGAAATGAAATCCGTCGAAATATGTGTCCAAGGCCTCTTCGGGACCGGCAAGGGCAAAAGCAACCCACTGGCACGTGAACAGCAGGGCTTAGCCCTAGCACAAATCCCACAGGACTGCACAAAAGCACGCACATCCCGTGACAGAGATGGCCACCAGAAGGATCTAGCCACTAACTCTCTGGTACCAAAGATTCCTGGATGACCAGCCAGCACCGAACAATGAAGTTCAGAGATAACTTTACTAGTCCACCTATCAGGGACGAACAGTTTCTCGGCCGGACAACGATCAGGTTTATTAGCCTGAAATTTCTGCAACACTCTCCGCAAATCAGGAGAGATGGCAGACACAATGACTCCTTCCTTGAGGATACTCGCCGGCTCAGATAACCCCGGAGAGTCGGGCACAAAACTCCTAGACAGAGCATCCGCCTTCACATTTTTAGAGCCCGGAAGGTACGAAATCACAAAATCAAAACGAGCAAAAAATAACGACCAACGGGCCTGTCTAGGATTCAAGCGCTTGGCAGACTCGAGATAAGTAAGATTCTTATGATCAGTCAATACCACCACGCGATGCTTAGCTCCCTCAAGCCAATGACGCCACTCCTCGAATGCCCACTTCATGGCCAGCAACTCTCGGTTGCCCACATCATAATTACGCTCAGCAGCAGAAAATTTCCTGGAAAAGAAAGCACATGGTTTCAACACTGAGCAACCAGAACCTCTCTGTGACAAAACCGCCCCTGCTCCAATCTCAGAAGCATCAACCTCGACCTGGAACGGAAGAGAAACATCTGGTTGACACAACACAGGGGCACAGCAAAAACGACGCTTCAACTCCTGAAAAGCTTCCACGGCAGCAGAAGACCAATTAACCAAATCAGCACCCTTCTTGGTCAAATCGGTCAATGGTCTGGCAATGCTAGAAAAATTACAGATGAAGCGACGATAAAAATTAGCAAAGCCCAGGAATTTCTGCAGACTTTTCAGAGATGTCGGCTGAGTCCAATCCTGGATGGCCTGGACCTTAACCGGATCCATCTCGATAGTAGAAGGGGAAAAGATGAACCCCAAAAATGAAACTTTCTGCACACCGAAGAGACACTTTGATCCCTTCACGAACAAGGAATTAGCACGCAGTACCTGGAAAACCATTCTGACTTGCTTCACATGAGACTCCCAATCATCAGAGAAGATCAAAATGTCATCCAAGTAAACAATCAGGAATTTATCCAGATACTCACGGAAAATGTCATGCATAAAAGACTGAAAAACAGATGGAGCATTGGCAAGTCCGAACGGCATCACCAGATACTCAAAATGACCCTCGGGCGTATTAAATGCCGTTTTCCATTCATCTCCCTGCCTGATTCTCACCAGATTATACGCACCACGAAGATCAATCTTAGTAAACCAACTAGCCCCCTTAATCCGAGCAAACAAGTCAGATATCAATGGCAAGGGATACTGAAACTTAACAGTGATCTTATTAAGAAGGCGGTAATCAATACACGGTCTTAGCGAACCATCCTTTTTGGCTACAAAAAAGAACCCTGCTCCCAATGGTGATGACGATGGGCGAATATGTCCCTTCTCCAGGGATTCTTTCACATAACTGCGCATAGCGGTGTGTTCAGGCACGGACAAATTAAATAAACGACCCTTAGGGAATTTACTACCAGGAATCAAATTGATAGCACAATCATAATTCCTATGCGGAGGTAGGGCATCAGACTTGGGCTCTTCAAATACATCCTGAAAGTCAGACAAGAACTCTGGGATGTCAGAAGGAATGGATGACGAAATAGACAAAAATGGAACATCACCATGTACTCCCTGACAACCCCAGCTGGTTACCGACATAGAGTTCCAATCTAATACTGGATTATGGGTTTGTAGCCATGGCAACCCCAACACGACCACATCATGCAGATTATGCAGTACCAGAAAGCGAATAACTTCCTGATGTGCAGGAGCCATGCACATGGTCAGCTGGGCCCAGTACTGAGGTTTATTCTTGGCCAAAGGTGTAGCATCAATTCCTCTCAACGGAATAGGACACCGCAAAGGCTCCAAGAAAAATCCACAACGTTTAGCATAATCCAAATCCATCAGATTCAGGGCAGCGCCTGAATCCACAAACGCCATGACAGAATACGATGACAAAGAGCATATCAAGGTAATGGACAGAAGGAATTTGGACTGTACAGTACCAATGACGGCAGAGCTATCGAACCGCCTAGTGCGCTTAGGACAATTAGAAATAGCATGAGTGGAATCACCACAGTAGAAACACAGCCTGTTCAGACGTCTGTGTTCTTGCCGTTCAACTTTAGTCATAGTCCTGTCGCACTGCATAGGCTCAGGTTTACTCTCAGACAATACCGCCAGATGGTGCACAGATTTACGCTCGCGCAAGCGACGACCGATCTGAATGGCCAAGGACATAGACTCATTCAAACCAGCAGGCATAGGAAATCCCACCATCACATCCTTAAGAGCTTCAGAGAGACCCTTTCTGAACCAAGCCGCCAGTGCAGATTCATTCCACAGAGTGAGTACTGACCACTTCCTAAATTTCTGACAATATACTTCTACATCATCCTGACCCTGGCATAAAGCCAGCAAATTTTTCTCAGCCTGATCCACTGAATTAGGCTCATCGTAAAGCAATCCAAGCGCCTGGAAAAACGCATCAACATTACTCAATGCAGGGTCTCCTGGCGCAAGAGAAAACGCCCAGTCCTGTGGGTCGCCGCGCAAAAAAGAAATAATAATCAAAACCTGTTGAATAGGATTACCAGAAGAATGAGGTTTCAAGGCCAGAAATAGCTTACAATTATTTTTGAAGCTCAGGAACTTAGTTCTGTCACCAAAAAACAAATCAGGAATAGGAATTCTTGGTTCTAGCATAGATTTCTGATCAATTGTATCTTGAATCTTTTGTACATTTATAACGAGATTATCCATTGAGGAGCACAGAGCCTGAATATCCATGTCCACAGCTGTGTCCTGAAGCACTCTAATGTCTAGGGGAGAAAAAAAAAAAAAAAAAAAAAACTGAAGACAGAGCTGAGGAAAAAAAAATGATGTCAGGACTTCTTTTTTCCCTCTATTGAGAATCATTGGTTTTGGCTCCTTGTACTGTTATGCTGTGCTATCAGGCAACACAGTGTGCAGTAATCAGCGCACATACAGTGATATGGCAATAACCCAAAAACAATAGAACAAGCTCTGAGACGTGGAATCTCTGCAGACTGCAATACCTGAACCTATCCTCACACAACTAAAAGCAGCAGTGGATTGCGCCTAACACTACCTATGCAACTCGGCACTGCCTGAGGAGCTGACTAGCCTGAAGATAGAAATACAAGCCTGACTTGCCTCAGAGAAATACCCCAAAGGAATAGGCAGCCCCCCACATATAATGACTGTTAGCAAGATGAAAAGACAAAACGTAGGAATGAAATAGATTCAGCAAAGTGAGGCCCGATATTCTAGACAGAGCGAGGATAGCAAAGAGAACTATGCAGTCTACAAAAAACCCTAAAGCAGAACCACGCAAAGGGGGGCAAAAAGACCCACCGTGCCGAACTAACGGCACGGCGGTGCACCCTTTGCGTCTCAGAGCTTCCAGCAAAAGAGAATAGCACAGCTGGACAGAAAAAACGGAAACAAAAACAAAGTAACACTTATCTAGCAGAGCAGCAGGCCACAGGAAAGATGCAGTAGCTCAGATCCAACACTGGAACATTGACAAGGAGCAAGGAAGACAGACTCAGGTGGAGTTAAATAGCAAGGCAGCCAACGAGCTCACCAAAACACCTGAGGGAGGAAGCTCCAGAGGCTGCAATACCACTTGTGACCACAGGAGTGAATTCAGCCACAGAATTCACAACAGGAGTATAAGGTAGGGTAGAGGTGGGATTGGGTTAAAGGTATAGTTGGAAGAAAGGATAAGGCCCACTCCTCCATCATGTTTGTTGCCAGGGTGAGAAGTGTGGGTGAAGTGGAGGCCACTGTAACATAGTGCAGCAGGGGAGGATGTGTCAGAGGGTGTCAGCCACGTTTCGGTGATGCCCCGAAAGGAAAGATTACAAGAGGTAAAAAGAGATTGTGAATCACGTGAAGCATATTGCAGATGGAGCGAGCATTCCATACAGTAGTGATCCAGAGAGAGGGAGCAGGGTGGTGGGCATCAAGGGTATGGGTTTGAGGTGGGCAAGATTTCGGGTGTGTATATTGGGTTGGGAGCAATAGAAGGGGTAGTAATGGGAGGCATGAGCTGTGGGGGTCCAGGATTGGGAAATACGTCGCAAGCAGTGAGGAGAAGAAGAGAGAGACAGAGCAGGTGGGAGAAGGAAAGTGGGCGGCTTGTTTCGTGTTTTATTAGGAGAGATCTGAGGTTGAGGAGCAGGTTAGGTGGGGAGGCAAGAGGAAAGGACAGATTATTACTTGCTTAGAGGGTGCTGGGGTTTGGGGATAGCAAAGGAGAGTGAGGAGTAATGGAGCCAAAACTGTTAGAGCGTATGTCAGCATGATGAGAGTAAGTGTGGTGGAAAGGGAAAGAAATTTAGTGCATTTATTGACAGTGGTAAGTTATACCTTCTGTTCTCTTCTGGCTCATTTCTGGCATATTTCTGCTGTTATGCTTTTAGAACAATCCTTATAGAGATAGACCACAGTCCGACAGACCTGCGAGTCAGAATTTATAACAGGCTAAGTGCACATGATAGAGGTCAGATGTGATCAGGAGGGAGGGGCAGCAGGGAGACTGATCACAAACACAGGAGGGGATTAATTAGAAGTCAGAAGCAAAAATACAAACAGGAAATAGTCAGATCCAAATGGACAGATAAAGCCAACTGTGTGTTGGCATCAAGGAATTAAGGTGAGAAAACATGCCGAGAAAAAAAAAACAGCAATAGCAGCCAGCGGACATACCAAGAATAGCAGATGGATGCAGGGTGAGAAGGATCAGGAAAGTTGGGTTAAGGTGATGGGACTGGGGTTGCAGCCACCGGACATACCAGGAATAACAATGACAAAAAAAAGACTCGCACATCCAAACTAGTGTGAATAGGTGCATACCAGGAGCAGCTACCTCCATATATAAATATACAAAAAAGGTTGCACTCTATCGTGCAAAAGCATGTCTAATCTGAAATATATGAAATATGAAATAGCAAAATGGCTTTTGAACATTAGGAAAATATTTAAGAGACGCTTTGCACAGAATTTGATATAATCAAATAGTGTGAGCCCATCAACCGTCGTCAAGGTGGTCTCATAAAACTGATGGGTCCCTGACCCCCCTGTCCAAATTTGAACACTTACCGAAGGCCAATGTCTGTATGCCTGGGTGAATGTGGACACCTCTGTTCAGCAAAGCCTACATATGATTTAGCCGGGACCAAGTGTGATGAGATGCAATTAAAAACCACATGGTGATGGGAGGAGTGCTTAGTCAGTCACCTTGACGACGGTTGATGGGCTCACACTATTTGATTATATCAAATTCTGTGCAAAGCATCTCTTAAATATTTTCCTAATGTTCAAAAGCCATTTTGCTATTCATATTTCATATATTTCAGATTAGACATGCTTTTGCACGATAGAGTGCAACCTTTTTATATACCAGGAATAACAGACGGATACAGGGTGAGAAGGATCAGGGAAGTTGGGTGATGGTGATGGGATTATGTTGCATCCAGTGGACATACCAGGAATAGCAGATGGATACAGTGTGAGAAGGATCAGGAAAGATGGGTGATGGCGGTGGGATTGGGGTTGCAGCCAGTAGACATACCTGAGGATGAAGCAGATCGATTGTCAGATTGATAGCAATAACGAATCATAGTAATAATAATGAAGCATCTATAGCAGGTTATTTTTCTGGCATATTTCTGCAGTTATCCTTTCAGAGCCATCCTTATAGGGACAGACCACCATGTCCCTCAGGATAGCCACTCGATCCACCGTGACTTCAGATGTGGACAGAACAACCAGCTGTTTATCTTCTGGGGACCAGTACACCTTACAGGCTTCTACAGCCTTATTGAAGTCATCATGCACAGACTCTCTGGCACACTCTTCTTTCAGGGTTAATAAAATACCTGACAGAAATATTCAATTTGTTGGGGTGTGCTGTTTTCAAAATGGTATCACTTATGGTGTTTTTGCAATATATATGACCAACAAAGTCACTTCAAACCTGGATAAGTCCCTAAAAAAATAAATTTTGTTAATGTCCTTGAAAAAATGAAAAATTACTGCTACATTTTTAAACCTCCTAAAATGCTAACAAAATAAAATAACATTTTATAAATGGTGCTGATGTAAAGCAAACATGAGGGAAATGTTATTTATTAAGTTTATTCTATGGTACGACTATCTGGATCAAAGGGACTCTGTCACCTCAATTTGGCGGTATATTAAAATGAGTTGTTACCGGGCAGATGGGCGGCGTATCCTCGTAATTTCTCCACCCCATCCGTCCCTATTTTCTGCAATAGTTTAGTGCATAAGAGTATGCGTGCGCCATAGTTGGCGCGTGCGCCTGCAGTCATCGGTTGCGCATGCGCAGTATGCTTTGCCCTACTGCGGGCAAAGCCGAAAACATTACTGCACATGCGCCCGCGTACTATGTCCCAGAACACAGCTAAATACTTCCGGAACATTGTGCATGAGCGCATGCGCAGTAATGCTTTTTGGCTTTGCCCGCAGTAGGGCAAAGCATACTGCGCGTGCGCCACCGAAGACTGCAGGCGCACACGCCAACTATGGCCTATGGCACACGCATACTCTTATGCACTAAACTATTGCGGAATAAAGGGACGGACGGGGTGGAGAAATTACGAGGCCACCCATCTGACCGGTAACAACTCATTTTAATATCCCTCCAAATTGAGGTGACAGTCCCTTTATGGGGATATTCATTCAAAGTTTGAAAATTGTTAGTTCTTTTACATTTTTGTCAAATTTTTTATATTTTTATAAATAAACACAGAACATATCAACCTCAATTTACCGTTATCATAAATAATAATGTGCGACGAGAAAACAATTTGGCACGGCCACTAAGGCAATATATATATATATATATATATATATATATATACATATATATATATATGTATATATATATATATATATATATATATATATATAAACAGAATGAAAGATAGAGGGCAGTAAGAGAGAGACATTTTTTTTTTAATTTTCAAAATCTCATAAAAATTCTGCATTTTAACAAATTATGTATTCTAATTCAATATTTAAAATGGAAACTTTTACTGATACTATAAATTCAGTAAAAAACCTAAAATGCATATCCAAGTGTGTGCTTGTGTGTGTTCTTCATTAAATATGATTCTTTGTTTTGAACCAAAAATGAGATGCGGTCATAATAAATGATTCACCGAGAAATTTAACAAGCAATTGTTCTTCATCTTTAAACAGTAAAATTTGTTTTCTTGGCATCTCATGTCCCTCTAGAATTTTATGTGATCTGATGATGTATAGACAAGCTGTCACAAAGTACCACGTAAGCATCTTTGTGCTGTTTGTACACTAGTGACATGTGATTGTCCTTGTAGGAATAAAGAGAATAATTGCTTTTCGGTTAAACATGAAGCAAGGACGTGTGATGTTGATTTGGACTAATAACATGTATTCACTGTAGCTAATAAAAAGAAAATACTGTGTTTATTTTTTATATATTGCCACTATCAATAATTCATCTGAAAGTGACACTATGATATTTAAAATGAACAACGAAAGGATAAAAGAAAAACACCATAGCATCACATTACAATATTCTGCTTTTATCGATTTACAATACTCAATACACCTATATACAATGAGTAATGTTCCCCATACACTGTGGGGGTCTCTACCACAGCCTGGTATAGCTTCCAGTTCTGACACCTTCTGGTATCTCAATCTGTTAGAAATTATTTGTTTATGTAGTAATAAAATTTCAATTGCAATAGTAGAAAGGATTGAAAACAAATACATGGAGACAGGGCTGGACACGACAAATATCGCAAATGTCAGATGGACCGATCTGCCTGTGGGTCACATTGATTGCGACATTGTTAACATTATTGGCGCCCTCAGGACGCCGATGATCCTTGCTCTGTCACTTACTCCGTCAAGATGCAGACTATGAAGGAGATATCTAGCGGCGTGACTGCGTTGCGTTGGCCCATGTAAAAACAAGGTAGGAAACAGAGATTGCAGTGAAGATGGAACCAGGATTATGTCAGTATAACTTTTTTTAATTTTTATTACATAATTGGGCCTGGGAGTTGGATGGTGAGAGTATCATACTGTATAGGGGACTGTAGATTCCATTTTATTGTATAGTATAGTATATAGTGTGTTGTGTCTATCATACTGTGTGGGAGCTATAGTTTACATCATATTGTATCTATAGCTGTGATGACCATAATATATGGAGGGCTGTGGTGATATCATTCTGTGTGTGTGGGATGCCGTGTGGAGCCATAATGTATGGAGAGCTGTGGATATCATACTGTATAGGGGACTGTGGTGGATTTTGTACTACATAGGGGAACCGTAGTGCTCAGCAAAATGTATGGGGGGGCCATGGGACTTATCCTGACCATTATACTGCTGGCAGATTTGGTGACCATACTGTATGGGAGGTTGTGGTGGGTATCATATTGTAAATGGTCTTTAGTGGACATCATACTGTATGGAGGTTGTAGTGGACATCATACTTTATGGAGGGCTGTAGTGGACATCATACTGTATGGAGTGTCGTAGTGGACATCATGCTAGGTGGAGGACTGTGGTGACTACCATACTGTATTGGGTGCTGTGGGGACTTTGCAGTCAATCATACTAAGTGGGCCATTATACTCTATGTGGAAGCTATGGGCCACCATACTGTGTTGGGCACTGTGGTGACAATGATACTGCATGGGGGATGTGGTGGACATCATTCTTTATGGGGAAACTAATGATTATACTGTGTGGGAGGCTGTGATGAGCATCTTACTCTGTGAGGTGTTGTGGGGCATCATATTTTGTGCAAGGTTTGTGGAGTTATCAGCCAATGTCTGTAACCAGAGCTAAACTTTTTACCATTGATCACAGCTGCTGGCTCAGGCAGTCATCTGACAGTGTGATAACTGCAGCTCTGTGAACCACGGTAATGATCTTAATGCTGATCAGAGTCAGTGTTTGCTGTGCTGTCATGCAGATGACAGCATGGCAAACAATGTATGTTCGGGTCCCCCATTCATTTGAATGGGGTCCAGGTTCGGGTTAGGGTACTGTTCTAGTACCAGAACAAAACTTTTTTTAAATGTTCGCCTGAACCCACCAGATCTGAACATTCAGGAGTTTGCCCATCAGTAAATATGATCCATTGGGGGATTATTGTAAGGAGGCACAGGGGTACATTATTTCTATAGGGTGCTGTATAACTGTGTGGAAAGATAGGGGAATTATTCTTTTAATGAGACACAGAGGGATGCAGCGCCCTAGAGTCCTGGTTGCTGCAGTAATGTCGCTCTTCCACCAGGGGGAGTGATGTTACGTCTGATGGCACCCGTTCACCCTGCCAGGTATCACAAGACCCACAGCACACTTCACACTCCAGTCCACCAGGAAGAGCTAAGGGTTCTATCTACTAGGCCACTCCTCACAGATGGGTAAAACTGGTGGGTTGGATAGGAAGAGAGCGAGAAGCTGGGAGCAGGAGGGAGAGAGAGGAAGCGAGAAGGAGAGAGAAGGAAGGAGCTGCCTGGGCTCGGCCCAGGAGACACCTGTCATGCAGACAGAGGAGAGCGAGAGGACATTGGAGGCTCAGCAAGATAGAAAGACACGGAGCTGCGCCTGCACTACATTGCGGCAGTATCCCTAGAAAGGACACGAAGCGAAGTGTGTTCGTAGGGAGTGAGACACGAAGTCACGGCAAAGGAGTATAGAAAACCAGAAGGAGTCCAGTCCTGTGAGAGGCTGTCTCTTTTTGGAGCGCGGACCGGTAGCCGAAGCACAGAGGGAGTAATAGACTCTATGCTTTACTTCAGAGACCAGCAGGGCAGTCAATTCCAAGTTGGCTGTCTGACCTAAGAACCTAAGCAGACAAGGTAGCAACGTGGAGGAGGGGCGACACTAGGGTCCCTATAAAATAGCTTCAGGCCACCACCGTCATACGGCTTTGTCCTATCCATCTGGGGGACAGAGAGAAGAGAAACATCTACAACAGTTGTGAGGACCTCACCGAGTTGCTCAACAGGGGGGTACTACAACGCCCGAGCGCTAGTAGGTAGGCTACTGACTTCCACCTGGACAAGGGGGACTCTGGAAGTGTCATCGGACCAGCTGGACCCTGCCTACCCTGTAATCCTGTAATCTGGACTGCGGATGCAAAAGCCTTCAGTAAAGGTAAAGAGACTGCACCCTTTGTGTCCTCGTTATTAACTGCGCCTCACATCATCACCATCTACACTACTGGGAAGCCCTGGGGAAACACTTCACCTGTGGGAAGGTATTCCATCTAGCTGCCATAACATCACCCCAGTGGACCCCTAAGCAGCGTCGGTCACCCTGACAAAATACCACAGGTGGTGTCACGAACACTTGACAAACTTTCATCACCCTTTAATTGGGCGCCCCTCAGCAGGGCCACGGACCGGGTCGGGCCACCGTGACATCCCCGCAGAAGGGACTGAAGGACCCGGTACTGAGTACCCCATTGCCCTGCACACAGTTACTGTATAACTGTCAGGCAGTATGGGGGATTATAATTATAGGAAGAAATGAGGCATTATTTCTATAGGGTGCAGTATAATAAAAAAGAGGCTAGGAGGAGCATCATTACTATAAGTACTGAGAGTACAGTATCACTGTGCTGGGGAAAAGAGGAGACACTATTGTAGTGTGAGGTACAAAAGGAGGGTTCACTATGTAGGGCATGGGTTATATCACTATATGGTTTTTGTGGAGGTGGGGGAAAGGAAGGAGGCTGCTGGAAAAGCAGTAAGCTAAAGATGTCTCTGTGTTACATTTTGCAGGATGTGTTGAGGATAGAAGAAGTGGTCATAGCGATCTGGGTGAAGTGGAAAAGAAAAGGGAAAATAATTGATCACAATAACTGAGAACACTACTGGTGAGAATCTACATAGTACACCCATATATGGTAAGGAGAGTAAAAAATGATATTACCATTACATTGTCACTAAATGGTGGTAATATCGGTAATAATAGAGTAGATTTGATTGCTGACCAGTACAGCTGCATTATCACTACAATATATGCTGGTAATATATGGAAACTTCTAGACTCAACCATATACAGTAGATGTAGGGTGGACAAATGTCAGACAGGAGGGGGGGTTCATTTGTCACTGGACCTTCACAACTCACAAACTACATAGCAGTCGCATGGCTTGCAGCATTTACTCTTATCTTTGTATTGATGTCTTGCTATAATGTATTGACTCATATTTCATGCTATATATAATGCATTGTACAGTTTCATAGTGGCCTTCTTTCTTGTTTATGATACCAATAATAGCAGATTTAACCAAATTTACATCCTACCCTAAGGAAAGCATTAGAGTAGGATTGTAAGTAGTACTATAAATTCCTAAATGATATGTGAAATTGAACCAATATGTTACAAAGTATTATAGAGTTGGGCTTTGTAGAGTCAATACACTCTGAATGTGGGCAAAAATCAACCTCAAAATACATACCTTAGTAAAAGATAAGAAGATATTTATTTAAAAAACATATGCAGAACATATGCATTTATTATATCAGTTCTTCAAGCTTTTGAGGTATTTTGCGTAAAGTGCGTGAAAATAATAATGATGATAATGAAAAATAAAGATAAAAGTAAAATATGTGTGTAAAATGAAATGGAAACAAATCAACACAATAATCAACAACATTATCTTTGGTTAAGTTCAATCCTTCGGGGGCCAAGGTGCCCAACTTAAAAATCCAGAAACTTTCTTTATTGATAAGGTTCCTCAAACGGTCAGGGACATTGTCAGCGAACCTGTCTATTATAATGAACCTCAAAAATATTGGATCTTTCTGATGTGTAACAATAAAGTGCCGAAATAGTCTGTGTAATTGATACTCATTACGGATATTAGATCGATGTTTATTAAACTGGGCATGCATGGTTTGTATTGTACGGCCTACATACTGAAGGCCACAGGTGCACTGTAACAAATAAATAACATAGGAGGATTGGCAATTGACCTGGCAATTGATGGTGTAAGTGTTGCCTGTCGTATTCGATTTAAAAGTTTTAACCTCATTCATGATGGAATGGTAACACAAGCACTTGGGGGTATTACATAAAAAACATCCAACATTAAAGACATAATTTGCCATAGACAGTTGAACTTTAGGTGTAGTGTTACTCAGTGCCACCAGATTACGTACGTTTCGGTTCCGTCTATAAATCACTTTGGGCTTGTTAGATAGACTTCCAGAGAGGATGGGGTCACCTTTTAAAATAAAGCAAAATTTATCAAGCATCCTCTGGATGGTCAATGAAGCTGGTAGAATTGCTTGCACACAGTTGCGGCCAGCTGCCAACCATGCTGTTGGTGTCAATCATCAGGAGTGCACCACCCTCCAGCAAAGAGGAAGCCAGGAGGCAGGGCAGTGGTGTGTTTCTGAAGACTGATGAGACAACTACTTTAATAAAGTTATTGGCCATGCTGGAAATTGAAAATGTTCCATTATATTTAGCATGTAGTGCTTGTCAACATTGCTAAGTGACTGGTAAATATTTCTCTATTAGAAACTGCAGACTCAATATGAGTCTAAATTTCCCAGAATCCATTAAAGGTGAGCCTTAGTGAATGCTTGATTTAGCTCTTATTTTAATTATTTGTCCTCTGCAGAATTTGACATGATTTATTGTAATTTAATACAAAAGTCTAAATGTGTCTGTTAATAGAGTACATTTGCATCTTTAGTCTAAGACAAAATTATCAGACACATACACACACTATATAAAATAAATTATATATCCTTTTAACAGCCTCTGCGATGCTGAAATGATATTGTACAAGGTTATCCTTGATATTTTCAATTCTCTTTGATTCTGGTAGGAAACGGAACTTTAGAACATCTGCAAAATGTTCTATGAAAGCTGAACTAGTGGACATTATGTCACTAGCCATGTGTCCCCATAAGATGACAATCTGGTGGGCCAGAAAATTTAACTCCTGTCCTTACAGACTAACCTTTTAGGAATGCTGAGTGACCCATTTAGTTTCAATGAATGGGCTCACGCAGGTGAGATCTCTATGTGGCAGAATATCTATAGCTTTGTGATTGAAAAATTAGCTGGATCATGTCCCTGTCTCTGGTACATGTGATGACAGTTTTCACACATACCAGAGACACTTCAGCAGAATTACGCATTAGGTGAGTGTAACAGTATTTGTTTTTTTAAATAGAAATGGAAAACTATGTTTTGTTTTATTTCCAATAAAATAATTTATTCTGACTGTGTGTTTATTTACCAGATAACTATAGGATTAGTAATAAATAGATATCTTATAGACGCCTCTCCATTACTAAGCCGTGGGCTTGATGTCACCTGTCAATACAAAGGTGACATCAACCCCACTGCTACAGGGCAAGTGGGAAAAGGCAGGCAAAGAGCTTTTTGTGGGCAGCTGCGGGCTGCTATTTTTAGGCTGGGGGTTAATATCCATGGCTCCTTACCAGCTTGAGAATACCAAGCCCAAGCTGTAAGCTTTAGCTTGGCTGGTTGTCAAAAATGGGGGTACCCTACATAATTATTTTAAAGTATTTACCCCCACATTATTTTTTAAAATTATTTACTTAATCAAAAAAGCATGGGGACTTGTGATGAGTGAATGGCAATGTTGCTCGGGTCTCTCCGATCATGCTCGGGTGATCTCCAAGTATTTTGTAGTGCTCGGACATTTAATTTTCCTCACCTCAGCTGCATAATTTATGGCTGCTGGACAGCCTGAACACATGTGGGAACTCCCTAACAAACTGGCATTCCTCACATGTATTCAGCCTGGCTAGCAGCCGCAAATTATGCAGCTGAGGCAACGAAAACTAAATGTCGGAGAGCTACAAAATACTCAGAGATCACCCGAGCATGCATGGGGAGACCCGAGCAACAATGCTATTCGCTCATCACTAGGGTTGAGCGAAACGGGTCTGCCACTTTCAGAAGTCGCCGACTTTTGGCAAAGTCAGGTTTCATGAAACCCGACCCGACCCCTGTGTGGGGTCGGCCATGAAGTCGGCGATCTTCTGAAGGTGGTATCGGAATTCCGATCCCGAGTTCCGATATGTTTGCAATATCGGAAATCGGTATCGGAATCCATATTTAATGTAAAATAAAGAATTAAAATAAAAAATATCGCTATACTTACCCTCTGACGCGCCCAGGTACTAACCGGGAACCTTCCTTCCTTCGAATCAGCGCTTGCAGGACCTTGCGGTGACGTCGCGGTGACGTCGCGGCTTGTGATTGGTCGCGCGGCCGCCCATGTGACCGCTCGCGCGACCAATCACAAGCCGCGACGTCACGCAAGGTCCTGCAAGCGCTGATTCGAAGGAAGGAAGGCTGCCGGAAAGAAGCAGGGCGTGTCCGAGGGTGAGTATATACCTAATAGGAATATACTCACCCTCGGACGCGCCCTGCTTCTTTCCGGCAGCCTTCCTTCCTAAGAAAAGACAGTACAGACAATAAATTCAATACAAGTTAAGACAATTTAAACAGTGACATTAGGGGTGAGCTCCCTGCTCGCAAGCTTACAATCTACAAGGAAATGGGGGGGACACAATAGGTGAAAAGTGCTTGTTATTTCAGGTCTCGCAATAATAATAAATAGGGATTTTCATATAAAGCTGCATGATCCGGTCATCAGCCCGTGTGTTTAAGTGCAATAGTCAAGTATCAAGTGCAGTTATGTGCATGGAGGGTGTGGAGACAGATGAATAGTAGGGTGCAGATTCAGAATAATATTTGGAAGGAGGGAACAGGGCAAAGTTAGTTTACTGAGTAGTTGATGTGGCAGGCTTGTTTGAAGTGATGGGTTTTTAAAGCGCGCTTGAATAGGTTGGGGCTAGGTATCAGTCTGATCATCTGGGGAAGTGCATTCTAAAGAGCTGGCCCAGCACGAGAGAAGTCTTGGAGATGGAGGTGTGAGTCTCCCTCCCAAAAAAGGGAGATTTAAATTGGCACTAAGTGGATCTATGTCAGTTCTGTTAGTTTGTCGTACATCTTTCAGCCATGTTCTGCCACTTACATTGTGTAGTGAAATACACTTGGCCTGAGTTTTGTCAGTCTCCCCCCAAAAAAGGGGAGATTTAAATTGGCACTAAGTGGATCTATGTCAGTTCTGTTAGTTTGTCGTACATCTTTCAGCCACGTTCTGCCACTTACATTGTGTAGTGAAATACACTTGGCCTGAGTTTTGTTGCAGTCCCCCCCCAAAAAAGGGGAGATTTAAATTGGCACTAAGTGGATCTACGTCAGTTCTGTTAGTTTGTCGTATATCTTCCAGCCACGTTCTGCCACTTACATTGTGTAGGGTTATACACTGGGCCTGAGTTTTGTTGCAGTCTCCCCCCCAAAAAAGGGAGATTTAAATTGGCACTAAGTGGATCTACGTCAGTTCTGTTAGTTTGTCGTATATCTTCCAGCCCCCTGCTGCCACTTACATTGTGTAGTGTACTACACTGGGCCTGAGTTTTGTTGCAGTCTCCCCCCCCAAAAAAGGGAGATTTAAATTGACACTAAGTGGATCTACGTCAGTTCTGTTAGTTTGTCGTACATCTTCCAGCCACATTCTGCCACTTACATTGTGTAATGTAATACACTGGGCCTGAGTTTTGGTGCAGTCTCCCCCCCAAAAAAGGGAGATTTAAATTCTCAACAAGTTTATATACACCTTCTACCTTGTTTCACAGTACCATATAACGGTTGTTATTTTGGTTAGATTTTTCCAAAAATGAGGAAGTCTGGTGGAAGAAACCGTGGGCGGTCGTTGCCAGCTGGTACTGATGGTGGTGGTGGTGGTGGAGCATCTGGTGGTAGTGGGAAAAGCAAAATAGCACCAAAGGCTCGAGGTGTTGAGCCAGCATCATCGTCTGGCTACACAAGGCCTCGAAGGCTCCCTTATCTGGGAGTAGGAAAACAGCTTTTAAAGCCGAAGCAGCAGGAAAAAGTTTTGGCTTTCCTTGCTGACTCAGCCTCTAGCTCTGTCGCCTCCTCTTCCGAAAATTCGAAATATAAAAACAGCGAGTCGTCAGTGGATGCTCCCGGTCAGGAACAAGTCGCCTCCTTGTGTCCTTCACCCAAACCAAAAGTGAAGGATGCGGCAGGCGACACTACAGTTTACTCCATGGAGCTCTTTACACATACCGTGCCTGGGTTAGAGAGGGAAATTGTTAAAAGCCCATTACAAGATGAATCGGACATGGAGTGCACAAATGCACAGCCACAGCTAGATTATTATTCTGTTCCATTGACTCAGATCACTACATTGCCCTTGCAGTGTTCTGAGCCAGAATCTGACCCTGATGAGACTATGGTGCCCCGTCACAAACGCTATAGCACCTTGCACGGTGACACAGTGGAAGGTGCACATGAAATTGAAGAGGAGGTGATAGATGACCCAGTTGTTGACCCAGATTGGCAGCCATTGGGGGAAAAGGGTGCCGCTGCCAGTAGCTCAGAAGCGGAGGAGGATGATCCGCAGCAGCCATCTACATCGCAACAGCTTTCATCTGGCAGGCCCGTATCTGGCCAAAAACGTTTGTCAAAACCAAAAACAGTTTTAGTATAGCGTGGCCATCCGGTTAAAGTAGCACAGCGTGCAATGCCTGAAAAGGTAATCCATAGTAGGAAGAGTGCAGTGTGGGAATTTTTTAACCAAGATCCGAATGATCAGTACAAAGTTATCTGTAAGAAATGCTCAAAGACCTTTAGCAGAGGGAAGAATCTCCAAAATTTAAATACAATGTGCATGCTTAGACATTTAATCAGCATGCACTTGCAAGCATGGACTGACTACCAAACAACCCGTACCATTGGAGCACATGCTCTGAATGAAGGTAGTCAGCAACGCTACATTGCTTCCCTCACTGTAAGCCCACCGGTTAGGACAACACCAGCAGCAAATGTGGAGGTATTGTCGCAAGGCCAAAGCAGTCAAGGAATCACAAGGTTCTTGGTAGGAAACACTGTATGTAGGCCAACATCAAGAATACCATCAGCAACCCTCTCTCAATCTGCCATGTTCATCACCACCCCTGCTAGTTCCGCCATATGCAGCTCTCCAGTCCAGCTCACCCTACAAGAGACTCTTATTAAGAAAAGAAAGAACTCATCCTGTCATCCGCATAAACAGGGTTTGAACGCCCACATTGCTAGACTAATCTTGTTAGAGATGATGCCCTACCGGTTGGTTGAAAGTGAAGCTTTCAAAGCTCTGATCGCCTACGCAGTACCACGCTATGACCTACCCAGTTGGCACTTCTTTGCGAGAAAAGCCATCCCAGCCCTCCACCAGCATGTCAAAGACCGCATTGTCCATGCACTGAGGCAATCAGTCTGTAGAAAGGTGCACCTCACAACAGATGCATGGACCAGTAGGCATGGCCAAGGACGTTACATGTCCATTACGGCGCACTGGGTTAATGTGGTGGATGCAGGGTTCACAGGGGACAGCCATAGTGGGACAATTCTGCCTTGCCCACAGTCTAGGAAACAGTTGGCTGTAGGCGTTCCAGAAGCAAAAGCTCGTCCACAGAGCGCAGTCGCACGACCACTCCATCCGCAGCTGCCAGTGTTGCACACAAGGTGTCCCATTATGGAACAGCTAGTGGTAAGCGTCAGCAGGCTGTGCTACAAATGAAGTGTTTGGGCAACAACAGACACACCGCAGAAGTACTGGCCAAGTACTTGCAGAAAGAAACTCAGTCATGGCATGGCAGTCTACATCTTGAGGTAGGCAAGGTAGTAAGTGATAACGGAAGGAATTTTATAGCTGCCATATCCCTTTCAGAACTTAAACACATACCTTCCCTGGCTCACACCTTGAACCTGGTGGTGCAGTGCTTCCTGAAAAAATATCCGGAGTTACCAGCCCTGCTCCTGAAGGTGCGAAGACTTTTCTCGCACATCCGCTGGTCGCCCATACACTCCAGCCGTATGCAGAACCATTAGCGATCGCTGAATCCTCCCCAGCACCACCTAATAATCGACATTGCAGCAAGGTTGAACTCCACACTGCACATGCTTCAGAGGCTGTGCGAACAGAGGCGTGCTGTCATTTATTTGTGGGAGGATACACATACACGGGCAGGCAGTTGGATGGCAGACATGGAGTTGTCTGGTGTACAGTGGTCGAAGCTCCAAGACCTCTGTCAAGTCCTTCAGTGTTTTGAGGAATGCACACAGCTGGTAAGTGCAGACGACACCATCATAAGCATGACCATCCCATTAATGCATTTGCTGATGGAAAGTTTGACCCACATTAAGGAGCAGGCATCTGCAGCCGAGGAGGAGGGAAGCCTTGATGACAGTCAGTCATTGTCTGCTCAGGGAACTCTCCTGGACGAGGTGGCGGAGGAAGAGGAGGAGGAGGAGAATGATGGGAATGAATATTTATGGGAGGAGGATGCTTCTCAGGGGGCAATAGAAATGTTAAGGACTGGCGGAACGCACCAAGTACAAGATGAAATGGAACTAGGTGCGTTCGCAGTCCGAGGTCCACCGTGCAGGTAAAAACCCTGCTGCTAGTAAACACGGACTATATGGCGGTACTATAAGAATACACACATGGGTTAACTTCACCCTGTGTGAAGGAAGCGACCCTGTTGCGTTACAGGACCGCGGTACCGCACATAGAGCGCAAGCAAGGAGTCCCTAATCTCAAACCCGAGACTGAGGATTTGAGTTCAGAAGACCCCATGCGCTCGACACCGCAACTGGGGTGTCAGAGGAACATAAATAATAATATAAAGGCACAAGAGTGCGTGCGGTGCCGCACTGACGGACGCCACTAACCACCAAGGCTTGGGTCAGGAAAGCGCAGAGCAAGCGCACGGCGCCGTACTGGCGGACACAGCAACTGGTAGCTGTAATGTGTGTTACGTGCTGTTGGATAAGTCGGGCGCTAGATAGCAAACATACACCTTCCACGAACAGTCATCCAGTAGGGAGGGTTATTTAAAGAGCGACTTTCACTCACAACACACACACATATTTACAAGACAATACTAGCGCATGGCCATGCGGTCATGCGCAGTTTATATAGTTGCAGCACAGGAAGCTGCTACTGAAGTTTTGCTCTTTCAGGACCTTCCTGGAGGACCAATGGAATGTGCTGCAGTACCTGAGCATGTGACCCTCGATCTCCAATGGGAGATCTTGCCCTGGGCATGCTCAGTGTGTGAAAATAAGGACTTAGTCCCAGAGAAGCCTGCTCGCCGCAGATCAGTGCAGGGTACAACAGGAGAGCCAGAAAAGGCAGTAGTAACCCTCTGCACAGAATCAGTCCCAGCAAGACGCTGGGAGCGACGCCTCCGCTGAGCAGACCCCACTGCGGCCGATGCAGAATGGGAGACCGCAGCAGACACGGATCGAGATTCCTCCTGTGCAGCAGAGGAAACTCGACTCCTAACATTACCCCCCCCTCCTAGGGCCCCCCCCTCCTTGAGCCTCACTACGCTCAAAAGCTGCAATAAGCAGCGGAGCCCGAATGTGCACCACAGGCTCCCAGGTTCTATCCTCTGGGCCGTGACCCTTCCAGTCCACCAGATAAAATTTCTTGCCACGTACCACCTTGCACCCCACAATAGCATTCACCTCAAACTCATCCGTGGATGAACCCGATGTCCCAGCAGATGACTCAGAAAACCGGGACAAACGAAAGGGCTTTAAGAGGGAAACGTGAAAAGTATCGGTGATACCAAGGCGTGGAGGAATAGCCAAACGGTAGACCACAGGGTTGACCTGTTCTAGAACCTTAAACGGGCCAATGTAGCGAGGAGCAAACTTAGTGGACTCAACTCGCAGCCTGATGTTACGGGCGGCGAGCCACACTAAGTCGCCAGGAGCAAAGACCGGAGCGGGGCGCCGGTGTGTATCAGCCGAAACCCTCATTCTCTCCTTGGAGGCCCGGATGGCATCCTGTGTGCGGTCCCAGATGTCACGTGCCTCCACCGCCCAGTCTGCCACCCTAGAATCGGTGGATGACACGGGCATGGGCACAGGGACACGCGGATGCTGGCCGTAATTAAGGAGAAAAGGAGTCTGACCAGTGGAATCGGCTACGGCATTGTTCAAGGCAAATTCCGCCCAAGGTAGCAAAGATGCCCAGTCATCCTGCCTAGCAGAGACGAAATGACGCAAATATGTCACCAGAGTCTGGTTGGTTCTCTGTTGTGGATTCTGTTTTTGGGCTCCCTCAGGATGGTTTTTTGTAGGGTTTTTCGCTGACAGCGCAGTTCACTTTTGTATCCTCTGCTATCTAGTTTTAGCGGGCCTCATTTTGCTGAATCTGTTTTCATTACTTCGTATGTTCTTTCCTCTCATTTCACCGTCATTACATGTAGGGGGCTGCTATTTCTGTGGGGTGTTTCTCTGGAGGCAAGAGAGGTCTTTGTTTCTTCTAATAGGGGAAGCTAGTCCTTCGGCTGGCGCGAGACGTCTAGAATCATCGTAGGCACGTTCCCCGGCTACTGCTAGTGTTGTGAATTAGGTTCAGGATCGCGGTCAGCTCAGTTTCCATCACCCTAGAGCTTGTTCTGTTTTTTTGTGTGCTTGTCCTTTTGTTATCCCCTGCCATTGGGATCATGACAGTATCGCGGGCCAGAAAAGTGGTATTGGCTGAAGTAGGAGGAAAAGTAGTCTGAGGAAGTTTTTTTTTTTCTTTTTTTTTTTTTTTCCCTTCCCTCAGAGTTTGCTGCCTAGCCTTAATTTCAGCCTGGCTGTGTCTTACCTCCTCTTAATCCTTGAATGGCTCTGACCTCAGCTGTTTATCATGGACGTCCAGAGTTTGGCTTCCAGCCTGAATAATCTTGCTGCTAAGGTTCAAAATATACAAGATTTTGTTGTACATGCTCCTATGTCTGAACCTAGAATTCCTATCCCAGAGTTTTAATCTGGAGATAGATCTAGTTTTCTGAATTTTAGGAACAATTGCAAGTTGTTTCTTTCTTTGAAATTTTGCTCCTCTGGAGACCCTGCTCAGCAAGTCAAAATTGTAATATCTTTCCTGCGGGGTGACCCTCAGAATTGGGCATTTGCATTGGCACCAGGGGATCCTGCGTTGCTCAATGTGGATGCGTTTTTTCTGGCATTGGGTTTGCTCTATGAGGAACCTAACCTAGAGATTCAGGCTGAAAAAGCTTTATTGGCTCTCTCTCAGGGGCAAGATGAAGCAGAAATATATTGTCAGAAATTTCGGAGGTGGTCGGTGCTTACTCAGTGGAATGAGTGCGCTCTGGCTGCAAAATTCAGAGATGGCCTTTCTGAGGCCATTAAAGATGTTATGGTGGGGTTCCCGGCGCCTACAGGTCTGAATGAGTCTATGACTATGGCTATTCAGATTGATCGGCGTTTACGGGAGCGCAAACCTGTGCACCATTTGGCGGTGTCTTCTGAACAGGCACCTGAGACAATGCAATGTGATAGAATTCAGTCCAGAAGTGAACGACAAAACTATAGACGGAAAAATGGGTTGTGTTTTTATTGTGGTGATTCAGCTCATGTTATATCAGCATGCTCTAAACGCACAAAAAAGGTTGATAAGTCTGTTGCCATTAGTACTTTACAGTCTAAGTTCATTCTGTCTGTGACTCTGATTTGTTCATTATCAGCCATTTCCGTCGATGCCTATGTGGATTCAGGCGCTGCCCTGAGTCTTATGGATTGGTCATTTGCCAACCGCTGTGGGTTTAGTCTGGAGCCTCTGGAAGTCCCTATTCCTTTGAAAGGAATTGACTCTACACCTTTGGCTATGAATAAACCTCAGTACTGGACACATGTGACCATGCGTATGACTCCCGTTCATCAGGAGGTGATTCGCTTCCTGGTACTGTATAATTTACATGATGTCTTAGTGCTTGGTCTGCCATGGTTACAAACTCATAACCCAGTCTTGGACTGGAAAACGATGTCTGTGTTAAGCTGGGGATGTCAGGGGGTTCATGATGATGCACCTCCGATTTCTATCGCTTCATCTACTCCTTCTGAGGTTCCTGTATTTTTGTCTGATTATCGGGATGTTTTTGAGGAGCCTAAGCTCAATTCGCTTCCTCCTCACAGGGATTGCGATTGTGCTATAGATTTGATTCCTGGCAGTAAATTTCCTAAAGGTCGTTTGTTCAATCTGTCAGTGCCAGAGCATACTGCTATGCGGGATTATGTTAAGGAGTCCTTGGAAAAGGGGCATATCCGTCCATCTTCATCTCCTTTGGGAGCAGGTTTTTTTTTCGTGGCCAAAAAAGATGGTTCCTTGAGGCCTTGTATAGATTACCGTCTTTTGAATAAGATTACGGTCAAATATCAGTATCCTTTGCCATTGTTGACTGATTTGTTCGCTCGCATTAAGGGGGCTAAATGGTTCACTAAGATTGATCTTCAGGGTGCGTATAATCTTGTGCGGATTAAGCAGGGTGATGAGTGGAAAACCGCATTTAATACGCCTGAGGGCCATTTTGAGTATTTGGTGATGCCTTTTGGACTTTCTAATGCTCCTTCTGTCTTCCAGTCCTTTATGCACGATATTTTCCGTGAATATCTGGATAAATTTATGATTGTGTATTTGGATGATGTTTTGGTTTTTTCTGATGACTGGGAGTCCCATGTTCAGCAGGTCAGGAAGGTGTTTCAGGTCCTGCGGGCCAATTCTTTGTTTGTAAAAGGTTCAAAGTGTCTCTTTGGAGTCCAGAAGATTTCTTTCTTGGGGTATATTTTTTCCCCTTCTACTATTGAGATGGATCCCGTCAAGGTTCAAGCTATTTGTGACTGGACGCAGCCTACATCTCTTAAGAGTCTACAGAAGTTCTTGGGCTTTGCTAATTTTTATCGTCGTTTCATAACTAATTTTTCTAGTGTTGTTAAGCCTTTGACGGATCTGACTAAGAAGGGTGCTGATGTTGCTGATTGGTCTCCTGCGGCTGTGGAGGCCTTTCAGGAACTTAAGCGCCGGTTTTCTTCTGCTCCTGTGTTGCATCAGCCAGATGTTTCGCTTCCTTTTCAGGTTGAGGTTGATGCTTCTGAGATTGGGGCGGGGGCGGTTTTGTCACAGAGAAGCTCCGATTGCTCGGTGATGAAGCCATGTGCGTTCTTTTCTAGAAAGTTTTCGCCCACTGAGCGGAATTATGATGTTGGTAATCGGGAGCTTTTGGCCATGAAGTGGGCATTTGAGGAGTGGCGTCATTGGCTTAAGGGTGCTAGACATCGTGTGGTGGTCTTGACTGATCACAAAAATCTGATTTACCTTGAGTCTGCCAAGCGTCTGAATCCTAGACAGGTTCGTTGGTCACTGTTTTTCTCCCGTTTCGATTTTGTGGTTTCATATCTGCCAGGTTCAAAGAATGTGAAGGCGGATGCTCTTTCTAGGAGTTTTGTGCCTGATTCCCCTGGAAATTCTGAGCCCACTGGTATCCTTAGGGATGGGGTGATTTTGTCGGCTGTCTTCCCAGACTTGCGACGTGCTTTGCAGGAGTTTCAGGCGGATAAACCTGATCGTTGTCCGCCTGAAAGACTGTTTGTTCCGGATAATTGGACCAGTAGAGTCATCTCCGAGGTCCATTCTTCTGCGTTGGCAGGTCATCCTGAAATATTTGGTACTAGAGACTTGGTGGCCAGGTCTTTTTGGTGGCCTTCCTTGTCGAGGGATGTGCGTTCTTTTGTGCAGTCTTGTGAAGTTTGCGCTCGGGCTAAGCCTTGCTGTTCTCGGGCCAGTGGATTGTTGTCACCTTTGCCTATCCCGAAGAGGCCTTGGACGCACATTTCCATGGACTTTATTTCGGATCTCCCTGTCTCTCAAAAAATGTCCGTCATCTGGGTTGTGTGTGACCGCTTTTCTAATATGGTTCATCTGGTCCCCTTGCCTAAGTTACCTTCCTCCTCTGAGTTGGTCCCTCTGTTTTTTCAGAACGTGGTTCGTTTGCATGGGATTCCGGAGAACATTGTTTCTGACAGGGGATCCCAGTTTGTGTCTAGATTTTGGCGGACGTTCTGTACTAAGATGGGCATTGATTTGTCCTTTTCGTCTGCATTCCATCCTCAGACGAATGGCCAGACGGAACGAACTAATCAGACCTTGGAAACTTATTTAAGGTGTTTTGTTTCTGCTGATCAAGATGACTGGGTTACCTTTTTGCCGCTTGCCGAATTTGCCCTTAATAATCGGGCTAGTTCTGCTACCTTGGTTTCTCCTTTCTTTTGTAATTCGGGGTTTCATCCTCGTTTTTCCTCTGGTCAGGTGGAGCCTTCTGATTGTCCTGGAGTGGACATGGTGGTGGATAGGTTGCATCAGATTTGGAGTCATGTGGTGGACAATTTGAAGTTGTCCCAGGAGAGGGCTCAGCAGTTTGCTAATCGCCGTCGCCGCGTGGGTCCTCGACTTCGTGTTGGGGACTTGGTGTGGTTGTCTTCTCGTTTTGTTCCTATGAAGGTCTCTTCTCCTAAGTTCAAGCCTCGGTTTATCGGTCCCTATAGGATCTTGGAAATTCTTAACCCTGTGTCGTTTCGTTTGGATCTCCCGGCATCGTTTGCTATTCATAATGTGTTCCATCGGTCGTTGTTGCGGAGGTATGAGGTACCTGTTGTTCCTTCGCTTGAGCCTCCTGCTCCGGTGCTGGTGGAGGGAGAATTGGAGTATGTTGTGGAGAAGATCTTGGATTCTCGTGTTTCCAGACGCAATCTTCAGTATTTGGTCAAGTGGAAGGGTTATGGTCAGGAGGATAATTCTTGGGTGGTTGCCTCTGATGTTCATGCTGCTGATTTGGTCCGAGCATTTCATAGGGCTCATCCTGGTCGCCCTGGTGGTTCTCGTGAGGGTTCGGTGACCCCTCCTCAAGGGGGGGTACTGTTGTGGATTCTGTTTTTGGGCTCCCTCTGGTGGTTACAGATGGTACTGGGTGACTTGTGTTCTCTGCGGTCTCTGGTGTCCACCTGTTCTATCAGGATATGGGCGTTTCCTATTTAACCTGGCTTTCTTGTCATTTCCTCGCCGGCGATCAATGTAATCAGTGTGTCTTGTTACCTCTGCTTTCCGCTTCTGTAATCATCAGGACAAGCTAAGTTTTTGATTTTCCTGTTCCACGTTTTGCTTTATTTTTGTTTTAGTCCAGCTTGCAGTTATGTGATTCCTTGTTGCTGGTTGCTCTAGTGGGCTGATATTACTCCTCATGTTCCATGAGTTGGCACATGAGTTCAGGTAATTTCAGGATGGTTTTTTGTACGGTTTTTCGCTGACCGCGCAGTTCACTTTTGTATCCTCTGCTATCTAGTTTTAGCGGGCCTCATTTTGCTGAATCTGTTTTCATTACTACGTATGTTCTTTCCTCTCATTTCACCGTCATTACAAGTGGGGGGCTGCTATTTCTGTGGGGTGTTTCTCTGGAGGCAAGAGAGGTCTTTGTTTCTTCTAATAGGGGAAGCTAGTCCTTCGGCTGGCGCGAGACGTCTAGAATCATCGTAGGCACGTTCCCCGGCTACTGCTAGTGTTGTGAATTAGGTTCAGGATCGCTGTCAGCTCAGTTTCCATCACCCTAGAGCTTGTTCTGTTTTTTGTGTGCTTGTCCTTTTGTTATCCCCTGCCATTGGGATCATGACAGTTCTCTCCACCAACCCATTCGTCTCGGGATGGTATGCAGAGGAGAGGTTTAACTCTATGCTGAGTAAACGGCAGAGCTCTCTCCAAAACCGAGACGCGAACTGGGGACCCCGATCGCTGACAATCTTATCAGGCATACCATGCAATCGGAAAACGTGCTTAATGAACAACACTGCCAAGGCCCGTGCTGAAGGTAACCGAGGAAGCGGCACCAAATGCACCATCTTAGAGAAATGGTCGGTGACAACCCAAATAATGGAGCAGCCACGCGACTTGGGTAAGCCCACCACAAAGTCCATCCCGACCATCTCCCAGGGCCTGTCTGCCACCGGTAGAGGGTAAAGCAACCCAGCAGGCCGTTGCCGAGGAGACCGATTCTGGGCGCAAGAAACACACGCCTGAATATAGTCCCTGACATCTCGGGCCATATGCGGCCACCAGTATGTTTTCGCCAAAAGCTCAGATGTCCTCTTGGTCCCAAAATGCCCACCCACTCTGGAGGAGTGAGCCCAAGAGAGAACCTCCGGTCGCAAGTTAGCTGGCACGAAAGTCTTGCCTGGGGGCACAGACTCTAGCGAAACCGGAGCTACAGTTCTCAGGCTCTCAGAAGGGACAATAAGCCGAGGCTCCTCCTCCTCCTCCTCAGATGACACTACGGAGCGGGAGAGAGCGTCGGCACGAACGTTCTTCTCCCCGGAGAGAAAATGGAGAGTAAAATGGAACCGGGAGAAGAACAGGGGCCATCTAGCCTGGCGAGAATTCAGCCGCTGGGCCGTTTGTAGATATACCAAGTTCTTGTGGTCAGTGAAGACTTGGAAGGGAAAGCGAGCTCCCTCCAAGAGATGTCTCCACTCTGAAAAAGCCAACTTCATGGCTAGCAACTCCCTGTCCCCGATGGAATAATTCCTCTCCGCTGGTGTGAAGGTCTTGGAGAAGAAGAAGCAAGGATGCTTCAGACATTGAGCATCCTTTTGGAAAAGGACTGCTCCAGCACCAACAGATGAGGCATCCACCTCCAAGATAAATGGTTTATTAACATCGGGGCAATGTAGGATGGGAGCGCTAGCGAAATGAGACTTGATCGAGAGAAAGGCTTTGGAGACCTCCTCTGACCACAACTTGGGATTTGCTCCCTTTTTGGTGATGGCAACCAAGGGAGCTACCAAAGTTGAGAAGTGTGGAATGAACTGGCGATAGTAATTAATGAACCCCATAAAGCGCTGCACCGCTTTAAGAGAATGGGGTTCCTGCCAGTCCATTACAGCCTGTAGCTTGGCAGGATCCATAGCCAATCCCTGGGCAGAGATGATATAACCAAGGAAGGGCAAGGACTCCTGCTCAAACACACACTTCTCCAACTTGGCGTAGAAGGAGTTTGCCCGTAAGAGGTCGAAGACTTTGCGAACATCTCTCCGATGGGAGTCAATATCTGGAGAAAAGATGAGAATATCATCCAGATAGACTACGAACGAGGTGGTGAGCATATCCCGGAAGATGTCGTTCACAAAGTCTTGGAAAACGGCTGGGGCATTACAGAGCCCGAAGGGCATCACCAGATATTCATAGTGCCCATCCCTGGTGTTAAAAGCTGTCTTCCATTCCTCCCCCTCACGGATGCGAATCAGGTTGTAAGCACCCTGCAGATCTAACTTTGTAAATACCCTCGCTCCCCGTAGCCTATCAAACAGCTCAGATATCAGGGGTAAAGGGTACTTGTTCTTAACGGTGATGGCGTTAAGACCCCTGTAGTCTATGCATGGACGTAAGTCTCCAGTCTTCTTCTGTACGAAGAAGAACCCAGCCCCTGCCGGTGACACTGACTTCCTAATGAATCCTCTTGCCAGATTTTCTTGGATGTACTGAGACATTGCCTCCGTCTCCGGGAGAGATAACGGATAGACTCGACCCCGGGGAGGCTCAGCACCAGGCAAGAGGTCAATAGGACAGTCATAGGGGCGGTGAGGCGGAAGGGTCTCCGCAGCTCTTTTGGAGAACACGTCAGCATAGGGCCAATAGTGCTTGGGGAGAGAGGAAAGATCTGCGGGTACCTGTGTAGTAGCAACCTGAAGGCACTCCCTCTGACATCTACCCTCACAGGATTTACTCCATCCCAAAATTCTCCCAGAGGACCACTCAATATGAGGAGAATGGTAGCGAAGCCATGGTATCCCCAACAGGACCTCATCAATTCCCTCAGGAATGACTAATAGGGAGATTATCTCCTGATGTGATGGAGACACAGAAAGTGTGAAAGGAATGGTTTGGTGGGTTATCTGTGAGGGTAGTGTTGACCCATTTACCACTCGAACGGTTACTGGCTTGGCGAGCATCACCAAGGGTATTGCGTGACGCTGGGCAAAAGCGGAAGACATAAAGTTACCCTCTGCCCCAGAATCCACGCATAGCTCGACCATAAGAGTGGATGGGCCTATGGTAATTGTCCCCTTGAAGGACAATTTTGAGGCAAACATCGCCGTGTCTAGTGTACCTCCTCCAACTGCCACTAGATGCTGACGTTTCCCCGACCGCTGAGGACCCTTGGAGGCAAGATGTCCTGACTGCTGGCAAACATGACGGACCTTATGTGCAAGGACGGACTGAGATTTGGATCCCGCTCGTGTCACCTCTAAGGCCTCATGTGACTCGGATGCCTGGACTGGAGATTCCAAAGGTTTGGCGAAGGTGGGAGCCAGCCGAAACCTCTGCCTACACTGGGCTCGCTCTAACCTCCGCTCGTTAAAACGGAGATCAATACGAGTAGAGACAGTTATTAACTCCTCCAGTGTGGCAGGAATCTCCCTAGTGGCCAGAGCGTCCTTAACGTGATCAGCCAGGCCCCTCCAAAATATGGGGATAAGGGCTTTGTCCGACCACTCCAGCTCGGAAGCTAATGTACGGAAGCGGACGGAAAAATGGCTGACCAAGGACTCACCCTGAGTTAATGCCAGTAGTTGGAGCGCTGTGTCATGGGTGACTTGAGGTCCTAAAAAGACCTTTTTCAGAGTGCTCAGGAACAACGGAGCACTCTGCACCACATGATCACCTCGCTCCCACAGCGGAGTAGCCCACTCCAACGCCCTGTCCGACAAGAGAGACACAATAAATCCCACCTTAGCCCGCTCTGTAGGAAAACGTGCAGCCAGGAGCTCGAGATGGATAGAGCACTGACTCACGAATCCCCTACAAGTTTTGCAATCTCCAGAAAATTTTTCTGGCAACGGGAGGCGAGATAATGTCGGAACAGGGGTGGCAGTGGACAAGATTGCTGCAGCCACGCTAGCAGCCTGTACAGCAACTGCGGTAGCATCCACAGCTGAAGTTGAGCTTTCGAGAGCCGCCAACCTACCCTCCAGCTGCTGGATACACCACAAAGATTGCTGAATGTCCGCCATTTACTAGCCAGACCTTGGCGCTAGTATTATGTTAAGGACTGGCGGAACGCACCAAGTACAAGATGAAATGGAACTAGGTGCGTTCGCAGTCCGAGGTCCACCGTGCAGGTAAAAACCCTGCTGCTAGTAAAGACGGACTATATGGCGGTACTATAAGAATACACACATGGGTTAACTTCACCCTGTGTGAAGGAAGCGACCCTGTTGCGTCACAGGACCGCGGTACCGCACATAGAGTGCAAGCAAGGAGTCACTAATCTCAAACCCGAGACTGAGGATTTGAGTTCAGAAGACCCCATGCGCTCGACACCGCAACTGGGGTGTCAGAGGAACATAAATAATAATATAAAGGCACAAGAGTGCGTGCGGTGCCGCACTGACGGACGCCACTAACCACCCAGGCTTGGGTCAGGAAAGCGCAGAGCAAGCGCACGGCGCCGTACTGGCGGACACAGCAACTGGTAGCTGTAATGTGTGTTACGTGCTGTTGGATAAGTCGGGCGCTAGATAGCAAACATACACCTTCCGCGAACAGTCATCCAGTAGGGAGGGTTATTTAAAGAGCGACTTTCACTCACAACACACACACATATTTACAAGACAATACTAGCGCATGGCCGTGCGGTCATGCGCAGTTTATATAGTTGCAGCACAGGAAGCTGCTACTGAAGTTTTGCCCTTCAGGACCTTCCTGGAGGACCAATGGAATGTGCTGCAGTACCTGAGCATGTGACCCTCGATCTCCAATGGGAGATCTTGCCCTGGGCATGCTCAGTGTGTGAAAATAAGGACTTAGTCCCAGAGAAGCCTGCTCGCCGCAGATCAGTGCAGGGTACAACAGGAGAGCCAGAAAAGGCAGTAGTAACCCTCTGCACAGAATCAGTCCCAGCAAGATGCTGGGAGCGACACCTCTGCTGAGCAGACCCCACTGCGGCCGATGCAGAATGGGAGACCGCAGCAGACACGGATCGAGATTCCTCCTGTGCAGCAGAGGAAACTCGACTCCTAACAAGAAACATGTGGCGTTGCAAGGTCAGGTACAGGGTTTTTGCGGGCCACAAGTGATGTTGATTTGCAAGAAAGTGCTCCTCAACCCTGCACAAGCAGTGAATTGACAACTGGAACATTGGCCCACATGGCTGAGTATGCCTTGCGTATCCTAAAAAGGGACCCCCGCATTATCAAAATGATGACCGATGACGATGACTGGTTGGCCTGCCTCCTGGATCCACGATACAAAGGAAAATTACAAAATATCATGCCACATGAGAACCTTGAGCAAATATTGGCTACCAAGCAAGCAACTCTTGTAGACCGTTTGGTTCAGGCATTCCCAGCACACAGCGGTGGTAATGCTTCTCACACGAGCTGTAGGGGGCAACATGGCAGAGGTATTAGGAGTGTACAAATCTGCAGTGGCGTTGGACAGAGGGGTTTTATGACCAGGTTGTGGAGTGATTTCGCAATGACCGCAGACACAACAGGTACTGCTGCATCGATTCAAAGTGACAGGAGACAGCATTTGTCCAGTATGGTTACCAACTATTTTTACTCCCTTATCAATGTTCTCCCTCACAGGTCATTCCCCTTTGATTACTGGCCATCTAAAATAGACACCTGGCCTGAATTGGCAGAATATGCATTACAGGAGCTCGCTTGCCCAGCTGCTAGTGTGCTATCAGAAAGAGTCTTCAGTGCTGCTGGTTCAATACCGACCGAAAAAAGGACACGTCTGGCTACCAGAAATGTTGATGATCTAACCTTCATTAAAATGACCAATCATGGATTTCAAATTATTTTGCCCCACCTTCCCCTGCTGACACATAGCTTACTGACTGCTCCAATTCCTCCATTTGCAGCTGCTGAATGTCCACCATAGGCCATTTTTATACCTCCCTAAATGGGCTGACTCCCCCCACAGGGCCGTGGTCACCACTTGGCGCAAGCACCCGTGCGAGTGCCGTTTGCCTGGACAGGTGGGTGTGCCCACTCTTGGGCGATAGCACTGGCACAGGGTCCCTCATAGTACAATGAAGTGTCTCTGATGGTGGTGGTGCACATCCAACATTAGACACACCATCGTAATATGAGGGGCCCTGTGCCAGTACTACCACCCCCGAGAGAGTGTTCCCCCACAGCTCGAACAGTGCTCTACCATTTGCAAAACTTACCCCTCCCTGCTCCACCGCTGTGTAGTCTGTGCTGTTAAATCCTTCAATGGCACTGCCAATACAAATTTGTTGAAATGATAGATGATAGTAAAAATATACAGGGGCCCTGGCCTCCATTTAGACCAGTTAATACTTTGCGCCAACTACCACTGTTTGCTACTCAGTAGAGGAGCCCACCCCTGTACCTAGCTATGCCACCAGTTTATTTATGAACACTTTTTTGGCAGACATTTAGCCCACTTTATTATTTTGGCCTACTAACTGTGTCAGCCTCTCATTACAGTTATCCTCCTCCGCTGAACAAAGCTATGCTGCCAGTGTACTTCTGTTACCAATTTTGAACTGCATTTAGCCTACTTTTTTATTTTAGGCCTACTAAGTCTGTGTGAGCCTCTCATTACAGTTATCCTCCACTGAACAAAGCTATGCCGTCTGTGTACTCCTGTTACCAATTTTGAACTGCATTTAGCCTACTTACTTATTTGGGCCTAGTAACTGTGTCAGCCTCTCATTACAGCTGAACAAAGCTATGCCGCCTGTGTACTCCTGTTACCAATTTTGAACTGCATTTAGCCTACTTTTTTATTTTGGGCCTACTAACTGTGTCTGCGCCACTCGTTACAATTGTCCTCCACTGCACAAAGCATTGCCGCCTGTTTAGTCCTGTTACCAATTTTGAACTGCATTTTGCCTACTTTTTTATTTTGGGCCTACTAACTCTGTCTGCATCACTCGTTACAATTGTCCTCCACTGAACAAAGCAATGCCGCCTGTTTAGTCCTGTTACCAATTTTGAACTGCATTTAGCCTACTTTATTATTTGGGCCTATATCTGTGTTTCCTCCTCATGCTGCCCATTGCCCAGCCACTGCTAGATGAGTCTGCTGGTACATTGACCCAGACCACTACATTCCCCTTGCACTCTACACAGCCAGAATCTGACCCTGCTGAAAGTCAGGTTCCCCTTCCCGCATACTATACCACCTTACATGGGGACAAAGAGAAAGGTGCAGATGAAAGTGCAGATTCCTTCATCAGGTGGGGGGGCATACTCGTTGGCACTGGCACAGGGCCCCTCATAGTACGCAAAAGTGTCTCTGGCAGTGGGAGGCGCCGCCCGCCGTCAAACACACTGCCGTACTATGAGGGGCCCTGTGCCAGTGCCAACTAGTGGGCCCCCCTGCTTGCTCAGGATCGCAGCACTTGCAAAGTTGAAATACTTACCTCTCCCTGCTCCACCGCCGTGACGTATTCCGCGTTTCTTGGGCCCACGAAAATCTTGAGCCAGCCCTACCCCCCCACAACTTTAGCCAAATGAGCCCCTGTTTTCAATGCCTATCTATTATTATAAAGTAAATTAAGATAGACAAGCTTCAGTAATACGAATTGATGTTTTTGGCATTAAAATGGGCAGTGTAGGTGTTTTCCTGTCCTCCACTCACTGCCGACTTTGATTCCCCATTGACTTGCATTGGGTTTTGGGTTTCGTGTTTCTGTCGGCCCCCGACTTTTCGATATAATCGGACGATTTCACCAGACCCGACTTTTGAGAAACCCGACTCGATCCTAAAAAAGTAAAAGTCGCTCAGCTCCACTCTTGACAGGTGTGTACATGTCACCTTCTGCTCTTGTTACTTGTGTGTGTATACAGCATTCACTAAAGGTATATTGGGGCGCGGGTATTTATCATCAGTATATTTCTACAAATAATTCAAATTCGCCAAATTGTATGATCCCAGGTAATTTGATTTGCCTCAAAATTATTCACCATAAAATGAATAGTTTTTTTTTTTTGCTCTGGGATCTATAAATGCCACAGAGTATACAAAGTAGGCTGTAGAGAGCAAAAAAAAACTCACGTCACACAGTAATCAGACCCGTGGAAGCGCCTCTATATGTGAAACGCCAGTTGTGTGACCATCTGCACCTCCTCCCTCTCCCTGACCTCATGCCTTTAGAAGGACTTCAATAAATAAATATTGTTTAAACAGTGAGTGCCGCCTTGTCTACTACTTGATTCTTATGAGTTAATATAGTCTTCTCTGTAGAAGAAATATTATTACCGGTAATAGATTTTTATGCCAATCAAGGTTAAATAGATAGCTTATTCAGATATAACATCAATTTCATATCTTGCAGTTATTTATGATCTTGTCACTCATTTTATATATTTTTGCTTCCACAGTCCGGGACATAGTATTTATGTCATGGAAGCATTTGCAACATTTATAACTCTGAGCATTATATTATCTGCATCTAAATAGTGAATGCTGTGCTAGGTGGATTTAAAGTATGCACCTAACTCTACAATTGACCCATTAATGAAAACTTTGTTTATCTCAACATTTTGTGATACTATGGGAAATTAGCTGCTCATTGTTAGTCTGTGAAATGTGCAATATACTCAGATTAACTTTATAAGCATAGTTTTTAAAGGGGCTTTCCACTTTTAGAAATGTGGACACTAGTGTTGAGTAGAGTTGAGCGACCTTGACCTTTTTAGAGTCGAGCCGGGTTTCGCGAAACCCGACTATCTCAAAAGTCGGGTCGAGTGAAATCGCCCGATTATGACGTAAAGTCGGGATCGACCGAAACACGAAACCCAATGCAAGTCAATGGGGCAGCATAGTCGGCAGTGAGTGGGGGCCAGGAAAACACCTAGAGTGCCCATTTTAATGTCAAAACCATCCATTCTTCTTAATGAAGCTTGTCAAGCGTAATTTACCTTATAATAATTGGAAGGCATTTGAAATTGGGGGTCATTTGGCTAAAGTTGTGGTGGGTAGGGCTGGTTCAAGTAATTAGTGGGCCCAGGAAATCTGGACCACGTCACGGCAGTGGAGCAGGGAGAGGTAAGTATTTCAACTTTGCAAGTGCTGTGAACCTGAGCAAGCAGGGGGGGCCCACTCGTTGGCATTGGCACTGGCACAGGGCCCCTCAAAGTACAGCGGTGTGTTTGCACGGCGGGGGCGCCTCCCACCGGCAGCAACACTTTTGCGTACCATGAGAGGCCCTGTGCCAGTGACGTCGCCAACTAGTATTCCTCCCCCCACCTGATGAAGGAACCTGCACTTTCATCTGCACCTTCCTGTTTGTCCCCGTGTAAGGTGGTATGGTATGCGGGAAGGGGGACCTGACTTTCAGCAGGGTCACAATCTTGCAGTGTAGCGTGCACGGGAAATGTTGCGTTATGGGTCAATGTACCAGCAGACTCATCTATCACTGGCTGGGCAATGGGCAGGATGAGGAGGAAACACAGATATAGGCCCAAAGAATAAAGTGGGCTAAATGCAGTTCAAAATTGGTAACACAGGACTAATCAGGGGGCATTGCAGTGGAGGACAACTGGAATGAGAGGCTGACACAGAGAGTAGGCCCAAATCAGTAAGTAGTCGAAATGCAGTTCAAAATTGGCAACAGTAGTAAACAGGCGGCACAGCTTTGTTCAGTGGAGGAGAACAGCAAGGAGTGGCAGACACCGATAGTAGGCCCCAACCCAACTAGTAGGCCAAATGCAGTCTAACATTAACAACTACTTAATGAGCGCCTGAAAACGGAATTTCAGGACAGGAAACCAGGAGAACAGCAAGGAGCGGCAGACACCGATAGTAGGCCCCAAACCAACTAGTACGCCAAATGCAGTTGTTCCGTTTAACCACAATTTAATGAGAGCCTGAAGATAGAAGTTCAGGAAAGGCAACCTGGAGAACACCTTGGAGTGGAACACACCATCTCTCTACACCCCATACCCAATTTGTAGGCCTAATGCAGCGTAGTTTCCAACAACTACTAAACGAGAGCATGATGATCGAAGCATTGGCGAGGAAACCTGGGGAACACCTTGGAGTGGAACACACCATCTCTCTACAGTGGAACACACCATCTCTCTACACCCCATACCCAATTTGTAGGCCTAATGCAGCGTAGTTTCCAACAACTACTAAACGAGAGCCGGAAGATCGAAGCAATGGAGAGGAAACCTGGGGAACACCTTGGAGTGTAACACACCATCTCTCTAAACCCCATACCCAATTTGTAGGCCTAATGCAGCGTAGTTTCCAACAACTACTAAACGAGAGCCAGAAGATCGAAGCTCAGGAAAGGCAACCTGGAGAACACCTTGGAGTGGAACACACCATCTCTCTACACCCCATACCCAATTTGTAGGCCCAATGCAGCGTAGTTTCCAACAACTACTAAACGAGAGCCGGAAGATCGAAGCAATGGAGAGGAAACCTGGGGAACACCTTGGAGTGTAACACACCATCTCTCTACACCCCATACCCAATTTGTAGGCCTAATGCAGCGTAGTTTCCAACAACTACTAAACGAGAGCCGGAAGATCGAAGCAATGGAGAGGAAACCTGGGGAACACCTTGGAGTGGAACACACCATCTCTCTACACCCCATACCCAATTTGTAGGCCTAATGCAGCGTAGTTTCCAACAACTACTAAACGAGAGCCGGAAGATCGAAGCAATGGAGAGGAAACCTGGGGAACACCTTGGAGTGGAACACACCATCTCTCTACAGTGGAACACACCATCTCTCTACACCCCATACCCAATTTGTAGGCCTAATGCAGCGTAGTTTCCAACAACTACTAAACGAGAGCCGGAAGATCGAAGCAATGGAGAGGAAACCTGGGGAACACCTTGGAGTGTAACACACCATCTCTCTACACCCCATACCCAATTTGTAGGCCCAATGCAGCGTAGTTTCCAACAACTACTAAACGAGAGCCGGAAGATCGAAGCTCAGGAAAGGCAACCTGGGGAACACCTTGGAGAGGAACACACCATCTCTCTACATCCCATACCCAATTTGTAGGCCCAATGCAGCGTAGTTTCCAACAACTACTAAACGAGAGCCGGAAGATCGAAGCTCAGGAAAGGCAACCTGGGGAACACCTTGGAGTGTAACAAACCCTCTCTCTACACCACGGAAGGGCTGATTCTTAGGAAGGAAGGCTGTCGGAAAGAAGCAGGGCGCGTCCGAGGGTGATTATATTCTTATTAGGTATATACTCAACCTCGGACGCACCCTGCTTCTTTATTTGTAATGAATGTTTATTTGCAATGTGGTTTTGACTTACTCTATTTTTTTGGTAAATAATGATTTTATTATTTTCATTGTTTTGCATCTTCTTGGCAATAATATAAAGAAGACGCGACAGGACAACACTCGGTGGATGCCATATCTGTGTTTAAAATTGAAAAAACCTTTCAGTTAACTACTTGCAGGAGAAAGTTATTGTAGCTGGTGGCCATTTTTAGTACTGTACCAGATTTTTGTTGTATGTGTTTGTTTTTAATGTTAAAATGTCTGCATTTGATATCTCTCCAGTATTTTCTTTTTTATAAGCAAAATACTTATTTTTATATTTTCTGATGTTGGTTCCAGGGGTACACGGGCAGCAGTGGTGTGGTTAGTGGAGGCCTAGTGGAAGGAGTGACCGCAGACAGGCATCGAAGGCCTAAAATAATAACACATGGCTGTAGGCAATTTTAAATTGGTTACAGGGGTACACGGGCAGCAGTGGTGTGGTCAGTGGAGGCCTAGTGGAAGGAGTGACCGCAGACAGGCATCGAAGGCCTAAAATAATAACACATGGCTGTAGGCAATTTTAAATTGGTTCCAGGGGTACACGGGCAGCAGTGGTGTGGTCAGTGGAGGCCTAGTAGAAGGAGTGACCACAGACAGGCATCGAAGGCCTAAAATAATAACACATGGCTGTAGGCAATTTTAAATTGGTTACAGGGGTACACGGGCAGCAGTGGTGTGGTCAGTGGAGGCCTAGTGGAAGGAGTGACCGCAGACAGGCATCGAAGGCCTAAAATAATAACACATGGCTGTAGGCAATTTTAAATTGGTTCCAGGGGTACACGGGCAGCAGTGGTGTGGTCGGTGGAGGCCTAGTGGAAGGAGTGACCGCAGACAGGCATCGAAGGCCTAAAATAATAACACATGGCTGTAGGCAATTTTAAATTGGTTCCAGGGGTACACGGGCAGCAGTGGTGTGGTCGGTGGAGGCCTAGTGGAAGGAGTCATCGCAGACAGGCATCGAAGGCCTAAAATAATAACACATGGCTGTAGGCAATTTTAAATTGGTTACAGGGGTACACGGGCAGCAGTGGTGTGGTCAGTGGAGGCCTAGTGGAAGGAGTAACCGCAGACAGGCATCGAAGGCCTAAAATAATAACACATGGCTGTAGGCAATTTTAAATTGGTTCCAGGGGTACACGAGCAGCAGTGGTGTGGTCAGTGGAGGCCTAGTGGAAGGAGTGACCGCAGACAGGCATCGAAGGCCTAAAATAATAACACATGGCTGTAGGCAATTTTAAATTGGTTCCAGGGGTACACGGGCAGCAGTGGTGTGGTCAGTGGAGGCCTAGTGGAAGGAGTGACCACAGACAGGCATCGAAGGCCTAAAATAATAACACATGGCTGTAGGCAATTTTAAATTGGTTACAGGGGTACACGGGCAGCAGTGGTGTGGTCAGTGGATGCCTAGTGGAAGGAGTGACCGCAGACAGGCATCGAAGGCCTAAAATAATAACACATGGCTGTAGGCAATTTTAAATTGGTTCCAGGGGTACACGGGCAGCAGTGGTGTGGTCAGTGGAGGCCTAGTGGAAGGAGTGACCGCAGACAGGCATCGAAGGCCTAAAATAATAACACATGGCTGTAGGCAATTTTAAATTGGTTCCAGGGGTACACGGGCAGCAGTGGTGTGGTCAGTGGAGGCCTAGTGGAAGGAGTCACCGCAGACAGGCATCGAAGGCCTAAAATAATAACACATGGCTGTAGGCAATTTTAAATTGGTTCCAGGGGTACACGGGCAGCAGTGGTGTGGTCAGTGGAGGCCTAGTGGAAGGAGTGACCGCAGACAGGCATCGAAGGCCTAAAATAATAACACATGGCTGTAGGCAATTTTAAATTGGTTACAGGGGTACACGGGCAGCAGTGGTGTGGTCAGTGGAGGCCTAGTGGAAGGAGTGACCGCAGACAGGCTTAGAAGGCCTAAAATAATAACACATGGCTGTAGGCAATTTTAAATTGGTTCCAGGGGTACACGGGCAGCAGTGGTGTGGTCAGTGGAGGCCTAGTGGAAGGAGTGACCGCAGACAGGCATCGAAGGCCTAAAATAATAACACATGGCTGTAGGCAATTTTAAATTGGTTACAGGGGTACACGGGCAGCAGTGGTGTGGTCAGTGGAGGCCTAGTGGAAGGAGTGACCACAGACAGGCATCGAAGGCCTAACATAACAAAAATGTCAATACAATGGTATTGTCAGTGGCAGGCATTGAAGGATGTCAGCGCATAGACTAAACATTGGTGGAGCTGTGAGATAATTTTGCAAGTGGTAGAGCACTGTTTCAGCTGGGGTGGGGGGAAACTGTCTTGTGGCCGGCGGTACAGGCCCAGGGCCCCTCATATTACAACGGTGTGTCTGACGTTGGGTGCGCACCACCACCGCCAGAGACACTTTATTGTACTAGGAGGGACCCAGTGGCAGTGCCGTCGACCAAAAGCGGGCTCACCCACCTCTTCAGACAAACTGCACTCTCACGGGTGCTGTCGCCAAGTGTCGATACCACGGCCCCGTGTGGGGAGTTTGGCCATTTAGTGAGGTGTAAACATGTCGTATGCTGGACAATCAGGTGCAGAAAATTACGAGATTGGAAAAGGCATTCAGAATAGTCCACAGGCAAGACCTTTTCATAGGAAAGCTAGGTGTCAGCCGGGCAAGGTGGGGCAAAAGATTTAGAAATCCAGTTGTGGTTCATTTTAATGAAGGTTAGATCATCTACATTTTGGGTAGCCAGACGAGTCCTTTTTTCTGTTAGTATTGAACCTGCAGCACTGAATACTCTTTCTGATAGGACACTAGCTGCCGGGCAAGCAAGCTCCTGCAATGCATATTCTGCCAATTCTGGCCAGGTGTCTAATTTTGATGCCCAGTAATCAAATGGGAATGACGGTTGAGGGAGAACATCGATAAGGGATGAAAAATAGTTTGTAACCATACTGGACAAATGTTGTCTCCTGTCACTTTGAATTGATGCTGCAGTACCTGTCCTGTCTGCGGTCATAGCAAAATCACTCCACAACCTGGTCAGAAAACCCCTCTGGCCAACGCCACTTCTGATTTCTGCCCCTCTAACTCCTCTGGTCTGCTGGCCCCTGCAGCTCGTGTGAGAACGATCACGGGCGCTGTGTGCAGGGAATGCCAGAAGCAAACGGTCAACAAGAGTTGATTGTTTGGTTGCTAATATTAGTTCCAAGTTCTCATGTGGCATTATATTTTGCAATTTGCCTTTATAGCGAGGATCAAGGAGGCAGGCCAACCAGTAATCGTCATCATTCATCATTTTAGTTATGCGTGTGTCCCTTTTGAGGATACGTAAGGCATAATCCGCCATGTGGGCCAAAGTTCCAGTTCTCAAATCTGCGGTTGTGCTTGGTTGAGGGGCAGTTTCAGGCAAATCCACGTCACTTGTGTCCCTCAAAAAACCAGAACCCGGCCTTGCCGCGCCACCAATTTCCAGTGGCCCCCGGAAAAGCTTCCTCATTAAAAATATAATCATCCCCATCATCCTCCTCGTCCTCCTCCTCCTCTTCGCCCGCTACCTCGTCCTGTACACTGCCCTGGCCAGACAATGGCTGACTGTCATCAAGGCTTTCCTCTTCCTCAGCTGCAGACGCCTGATCATTTATGTGCGTCAAACTTTGCATCAGCAGACGCATTAGGGGGATGCTCACGCTTATTATGGCGTTGTCTGCACTAACCAGCCGTGTGCATTCCTCAAAACACTGAAGGACTTGACACATGTCTTGAATCTTCGACCACTGCACACCTGACAACTCCATGTCTGCCATCCTACTGCCTGCCCGTGTATGTGTATCCTCCCACAAAAACATAACAGCCCGCCTCTGTTCACACAGTCTCTGAAGCATGTGCAGTGTTGAGTTCCACCTTGTTGCAACGTCTATGATTAGGCGATGCTGGGGAAGGTTCAAAGAACGCTGATAGGTCTGCATACGGCTGGAGTGTACGGGCGAACGGCGGATATGTGAGCAAAGTCCACGCACTTTGAGGAGCAGGTCGGATAACCCCGGATAACTTTTCAGGAAGCACTGCACCACCAGGTTTAAGGTGTGAGCCAGGCAAGGAATGTGTTTCAGTTGGGAAAGGGAGATGGCAGCCATGAAATTCCTTCCGTTATCACTCACTACCTTGCCTGCCTCAAGATCTACAGTGCCCAGCCACGACTGCGTTTCTTTCTGCAAGAACTCGGACAGAACTTCCGCGGTGTGTCTGTTGTCGCCCAAACACTTCATAGCCAATTAGCCTGCTGACGTTTGCCAGTAGCTGCCCCATAATGGGAGACCTGGTGTGCAACAGTGGCAGCTGCGGATGGAGTGGTTGTGCGACTGCGGTCTGTGGACGAGCTCTCGCTTCTGCAGGAGGACGAAGAGGAGGAGGAGGGGGTGCGAACGGCTACAGCCAATTGTTTCCTAGACCGTGGGCTAGGCAGAACTGTCCCAAACTTGCTGTCCCCTGTGGACCCTGCATCCACCACATTTACCCAGTGTGCCGTGATGGACACGTAACGTCCCTGGCCATGCCTACTGGTCCATGCATCTGTTGTCAGGTGCACCTTTGTGCTCACAGATTGCCTGAGTGCATGGACGATGCGCTCTTTAACATGCTGGTGGAGGGCTGGGATGGCTTTTCTGGAAAAAAAGTGTCGACTGGGTAGCTCGTAGCGTGGTACAGCGTAGTCCATCAGGGCTTTGAAAGCTTCGCTTTCAACTAACCGGTAGGGCATCATCTCTAACGAGATTAGTCTAGCTATGTGGGCGTTCAAACCCTGTGTACGCGGATGCGAGGCTAAGTACTTCCTTTTTCTAACCATAGTCTCATGTAGGGTGAGCTGGACTGGAGAGCTGGAGATCGTGGAACTAGCGGGGGTGCCGGTGGACATGGCAGACTGAGAGACGGTGGGAGATGGTATTGTTGCCGCCGGTGCCATAGATGCAGTGTTTCCTACTACGAAACTGGTGATTCCCTGACCCTGACTGCTTTGGCCTGGCAAAGAAACCTGCACAGATACTGCAGGTGGTGCGGAAAATGGTGGCCCTACACTGCCGGAAGGGATGTTGCGTTGCTGACTAGCTTCATTGGCCGAGGGTGCTACAACCTTAAGGGACGTTTGGTAGTTAGTCCAGGCTTGCAAATGCATGGTGGTTAAATGTCTATGCATGCAACTTGTATTGAGACTTTTCAGATTCTGTCCTCTGCTTAAGGTAGTTGAACATTTTTGACAGATGACTTTGCGCTGATCAATTGGATGTTGTTTAAAAAAATGCCAGACTGCACTCTTTCTAGCATCGGATACCTTTTCAGGCATTGCAGACTGAGCTTTAACCGGATGGCCACGCTGTCCTCCAACAGGTTTTGGCTTTGCCACGCGTTTTGGGCAAGATACGGGCCCGGCAGATGGAACCTGTTGCGATGTTGATGCCTGCTGCGGACCATCCTCCTTCGCTTCAGAGCTGCTGCCGCCTGCACCCTGTTCCCCCAATGGCTGCCAATCGGGGTCAAGAACTGGGTCATCTATTACCTCTTCTTGTAGCTCGTGTGCAACTTCGTCTGTGTCACCGTGTCGGTCGGTGGTATAGCGTTCGTGATGGGGCAACATAGTCTCATCAGGGTCTGATTCTTGATCATTACCCTGCGAGGGCAATGTTGTGGTCTGAGTCAAAGGACCAGCATAGTAGTCTGGCTGTGGCTGTGCATCAGTGCACTCCATGTCAGATTCAACTTGTAATGGGCATGGACTGTTAACTGCTTCACTTTCTAAGCCAGGGACGGTATGTGTAAAGAGCTCCATGGAGTAACCCGTTGTGTCGCCTGCTGCATTCTTCTCTGTTGTTGTTTTTGCTGAAGAGGACAAGGAAGCGACTTGTCCCTGACCGTGAACATCCACTAATGACGCGCTGCTTTGACATTTACCAGTTTCACGAGAGGAGGCAAAAGAGCTAGAGGCTAAGTCAGCAAGATAAGCCAAAACTTGCTCTTGCTGCTCCGGCTTTAAAAGCGGTTTTCCTACTCCCAGAAAAGGGAGCGTTCGAGGCCTTGTGTAGCCAGACGACGAACCTGGCTCCACAGCTCCAGACTTAGGTGCAATATTTTTTTTCCCACGACCAGCTGATGCTCCACCACTACCACTACCCTCATTACCAGCTGACAATGAACGCCCCCGGCCACGACCTCTTCCACCAGACTTCCTCATTGTTTTAAAAACGTAACCAAACTAACGGTATTTGTTGCTGTCACACAACTTACACGGTGAGCTATAACTTCAGTATGATTTAGCTACCCCTTTACAGGTGAGTGAGACCACAACGAAAATCAGGCACAATGTTACACACTCTGTTGTTGGTGGCAACAAATGAGAGAGATGCCACACACGCAGGACTGTCACTGAAGCACAAATGTAAATATTAATCTCCCACTGATTTGATTTTTTTTTTTTTTTTCAGGGAGACTTTAGGAAAAAAAATAATAGAATAAAATGATTTTTTCAGGAAGAATTTAGAAACCAAATAAAATAAAATGATTTTTTCAGGGAGAATTTAGAAAACAAATAAAACAAAAAAAGGCTTTCTATGGCCCACTGAGTGAGAGATGACGCACACAGGAGTCAGGAGTGGCACACAAGCCCAGAGGCCAATATTTATCTCCCACTGATTGATGTAGTGATTTTTTCAGGTAGATTTTGGAACCCAAATCAAGCTAAAAAAATAATAGGCTTTCTATAGCCCACAATTGGAGAGAGAGAGAGATGGCACACCCAGGAGTCAAGACTGGCACACAAGCAGAAAGGGCAATATTAATCTCCCACTGATTTGATTTTTTTTTTTTTTTCCAGGGAGACTTTAGAAAAAAAAAATAATAAAAAAAAATGATTTTTTCAGGAAGAATTTAGAAACCAAATAAAATAAAATGATTTTTTCAGGGAGAATTTAGAAAACAAATAAAAGAAAAAATAGGCTTTCTATGGCCCACTGAGTGACAGATGACGCACACAGGAGTCAGGAGTGGCACACAAGCCCAGAGGCCAATATTGTTCTCCCAATGATTGATGTAGTGATTTTTTCAGGTAGATTTTGGAACCCAAATCAAGCTAAAAAAAAAAATAGGCTTTCTATGGCCCACAATTGGGGAGAGAGAGAGAGAGAGAGAGAGAGAGAGATGGCACACCCAGGAGTCAAGACTGGCACACAAGCAGAAAGGGCAATATTAATCTCCCACTGATTTGATTTTTTTTTTTTCCAGGGAGACTTTAGAAAAAAAAAATAATAAAAAAAAATGATTTTTTCAGGAAGAATTTAGAAACCAAATAAAATAAAATGATTTTTTCAGGGAGAATTTAGAAAACAAATAAAACAAAAAATAGGCTTTCTATGGCCCACTGAGTGAGAGATGACGCACACAGGAGTCAGGAGTGGCACACAAGCCCAGAGGCCAATATTTATCTCCCACTGATTGATTTATTGATTTTTTCAGGTAGAATTTAGAACCCAAATCAACCAAAAAAATAAATAGGCTTTCTATGGCCCACTATTTGTGAGAGAGATGGCACGCTCAGGACTGGCACACAAGCCCAGAGGCCAATATTAATCTCCCACTTTTTTTTTTTTCAGGGAAAATTTATAAACCCAATAAAAAAAATAATAAATAGGCTTTCTATGGCCCACTATCTGAGAGAGAGAGATGGCATGCTTACGACTGGCACACAAGCCCAAAGGCCAATATTAATCTCCCTTTTTTTTTTCAGGGAGAATTTATAAAACAAATAAAACAAAAAATAGGCTTTCTATGGCCCACTGAGTGAGAGATGACGCACACAGGAGTCAGGAGTGGCACACAAGCCCAGAGGCCAATATTTATCTCCCACTGATTGATTTATTGATTTTTTCAGGTAGAATTTAGAACCCAAATCAACCAAAAAAATAAATAGGCTTTCTATGGCCCACTATTTGTAAGAGAGATGGCACGCTCAGGACTGGCACACAAGCCCAGAGGCCAATATTAATCTCCCACTTTTTTTTTTTTCAGGGAAAATTTATAAACCCAATAAAAAAAATAATAAATAGGCTTTCTATGGCCCACTATCTGAGAGAGAGAGATGGCACGCTCAGGACTGGCACACAAGCCCAAAGGCCAATATTAATCTCCCTTTTTTTTTTCAGGGAGAATTTATAAAACCAAAAAAAAAAAAAAAAAATAGGCTTTCTATGGCCCACTATTTGTGAGAGAGATGGCACGCTCAGGACTGGCACACAAGCCCAGAGGCCAATATTAATCTCCCACTTTTTTTTTTTTTTCCAGGGAAAATTTATAAACCCAATAAAAAAAATAATAAATAGGCTTTCTATGGCCCACTATCTGAGAGAGAGAGATGGCACGCTTAGGACTGGCACACAAGCCCAAAGGCCAATATTAATCTCCCTTTTTTTTTCAGGGAGAATTTGTAAAACAAAAAAAAAAAAAATAAATAGGCTTTCTATGGCCCACTATTTGTGAGAGAGTTGGCACGCTCAGGACTGGCACACAAGCCCAGAGGCCAATATTAATCTCCCACTCTTTTTTTTTTTTCCAGGGAAAATTTATAAACCCAATAAAAAAATAATAAATAGGCTTTCTATGGCCCACTATCTGAGAGAGAGAGATGGCACGCTTAGGACTGGCACACAAGCCCAAAGGCCAATATTAATCTCCCACTGATTGATTTATTGATTTTTTCAGGTAGAATTTAGAACCCAAATAAAGCAAAAAAAAAAAAAAATAGGCTTTCTATGGCCCACTGAGTGAGTGATGATGCACACAGGAGTCAGGAGTGGCACACAAGCCCTGAGGCCAATATTTTTCTCCCACTGATTGATGTAGTGATTTTTTCAGGTAGATTTTAGAACCCAAATCAAGCAAAAAAATAAATAGGCTTTCTATGGCCCACTGAGTGAGAGATGGCACACACAGGGATGGCACTCTAGCAGAAATGTCAATCTTAATCTCCCACAAAAAAAAAAAAAAAAAAACAGGGAGTGTCCAACAATTACTATCTCCCTGCAGTAATCTCAGCCAGGTATGGCAGGCAGCAATAAGGAGTGGACTGATGCACAAATTAAATAAAAAGTGTGGACAAACAAAAAAGATAGCTGTGCAGAAAGGAAGGAACAAGAGGATTTGTGCTTTGAAAAAAGCAGTTGGTTTGCACAGCGGCGTACACACAGCAATGCAGCTATCAGGGAGCCTTCTAGGGCAGCCCAATGAGCTACAGCGCTGAGGGGAAAAAAAAAAAATTTAGCTTCCACTGTCCCTGCACACCGAAGGTGGTGTTGGGCAGTGGAAATCGCTACAGCACAAGCGGTTTGGTGGTTAATGGACCCTGCCTAACGCTATCCCTGCTTCTGACGAAGCGGCAGCAACCTCTCCCTAAGCTCAGATCAGCAGCAGTAAGATGGCGGTCGGCGGGAACGCCCCTTTATAGCCCCTGTGACGCTGCAGACAGCAAGCCAATCACTGCAATGCCCTTCTCTAAGATGGTGGGGACCAGGACCTATGTCATCACGCTGCCCACACTCTGCGTTTACCTTCATTGGCTGAGAAATGGTGCTTTTCGTCATTGAAACGCGACTTTGGCGCGAAAGTCGCGTACCGCATGGCCGACCCCGCACAGGGGTCGGATCGGGTTTCATAAAACCCGACTTTGCCAAAAGTCGGCGACTTTTGAAAATGAACAACCCGTTTCGCTCAACCCTAGTCCTTACACCTACTTCAGACTGGGCGGCCTCATCTGATCCCTGTGTTGTTCGTAAGTCTTTGAGTAGACGATCACATCATCTAGGTACAGGAGGACGGTCTCGAAGTTCTTGTGTCCGAGGCAGCATTCCATCAGCCGCAGGAAGGTACCGGATGCGTTGCAGAGTCCGAACGGCATGCGATTAAATTCACATAGACCCATTGGTGTGGTGAATGCCGTCTTTTCCTTATCTCTCTCAGCCACAGGGACTTGCCAATACCCGCTTGTTAAGTCTAAGGTGGAAAAATAATTAGCAGGTTTCAAAGCAGTTAAGGACTCTTCTATCCTAGGCAAGGGGTAGGCGTCTTTATGGGTGATGTTATTAATCTTCCGGTAGTCTACGCACATTCTCATGGTTCCGTCCTTTTTTTTGACAATCACTAGAGGGGCCGCCCAGGGGCTACAGCTGTCTCTTATTACCCCGGCCTGTTTCATTTCCCTCAGCATATCTTTTGCACATTGATAGTGAGCGGGCGGTATGGGTCTATATCTTTCTTTTATTGGGGGATGGTCACCTGTGGGGATTGTGTGTTCTACCCCTTCTATCCGTCCGAAGTCCAATGGGTGTTTACTGAAGACTTGTTCATATTCCGTCACTAGCCTATACACCCCTTGTTTTTGATGGGTAGGTGTTGAATTTATGCCCACGTGTAGCTGTTGGCACCAATCCTCCATTTCTCCATCTGAGCCATTGCCTTCCACCTGACAGGTTGGTTCTAAGGGCTCAATGGTTGTGATGGCATTGTTGTCAACAGTATATAGCTTTGCCATTGTAGCATACCTTGGCAAAGTGACCTCTTCCTCTCCACAGTTCAAAAGTCGTACCGGCACTCGTCCCCGGTGTACCTCGACTATCCCTCGTGCTGTGAGTATAGTGGGCCTGCTGTCGGTGTACACTGGTTCTATTAAGGCTTGATAATCTCGTCCCTTAGTACCAATGGCTGCTCTACACCATACCAGCATTTCTGTTTTTGGTGGGATTACAATAGACGTTGGATCACTTACCCTCACACTGCCGATTTCTCCACCTGCAACTTCTACCTGTTGCCTTAACATCAATACTTTTATTTCCCTCCGGAGAACTCTCTGCTGGCAGGATTGGGCAGTTTCAGCAATTTGCTGTAAGACAGAAATGACTTCGGAAAAGCAGTTCTCTAACACATTCATTCCTATCAATACAGTTGGTTCACAGTTCCGCCGGTCAACATCAACAACAATTATACCCTGTTTCTTCAGTTCTACTTTACCAATCTTCATGGTCATCTCCCTGAATCCTAGTTTCGGTACCAACTTACCATTACTGGCCCATATATCTAGTTCAACATCAGAGGGCCCTTTATCAATATCTGCATCAGCCCAGTACCTCTTATAAAGGATATACGGTATAGATGAAATCTGGGAACCTGTGTCCAGCAAAGCGTTGAGGGGAATTCCGTCCAGCACGATAGGGATAATGGGTCGTCCTCCGATGTACCTGTCATGCCAGGGTGTTGGGCCTTGAAAGTTCATTCCTGCGAAGCGGCCCGCATTCCCAGGGGATTCCCGTTTAAATCACAATCTCGTGCAAAGTGGCCCGGCTGCTGGCAACGGCGGCAAATGGGCTGTCCATCCGGTTGGTAGTGGTCGCGGGGTCGTCCTCTCCATGTCGGGTATCTCCGGGGTCTCATCCATGGAACATCCTCTCTACAGTTTGCCAACTCCATCTTGTGTCCTCTCATCTCCTGCATGGTTTTAGCCATTGAAGCAACAACATCAGCTAAAGAGTCAAGCTTTTGTTGAAGAGCCTCATTAGTACTGGGCCCCAGGGGCTTAGCAATGGCCCCAGACATAGCTGATGTCACTGGCACTCCCTGTTGTTGAGGTGCCTCTGCCATGGGTTGCGCAGGATCCTGATCCCGAGGTGCCTCTGCCAGCTGGAGACGTATAGCGCTCTCCTTTAATTGGGCAAATGTCAATTCAGGGTTCTTAAAAACAAGCATGCTCACATGCCCCCGGTGAGAAGGGGTGTAGAGTCCCTCAATAAATTGATCTCTTAGCAGTTTATCCGCTCCGGTGTTAAAAATGGGTTCAGCCAGTGTAAGTGATTTAAGGGCTTCCTGCAGGTTTAAGGCAAAGTCTCTCACGCCCTCATTAGCTTTTTGTTTGCAACAAAAGAATCGTATTTTAGCTTTGCTGCTGGCCGTGGTTTCAAATGTAGCTTTTAATCCAGCAAATATGCGTTCAACAGTGCCTTTTAGATCAGCTGCCCATGCTGTGACTTCTCGCTTAGCATGGCCACTTAACTGCATCATCAGGAGACTAACACGCTGAACTTCACCCACAGGGAACATGTCAAAATGGGCCAGCATCTTTTCTCTGAAATCGTCAAGGGTATTAGGCTCACCTTCATACATTGGAAGCCATGGGCCACCCGGGGTATATGGCATCAGCACCGGCATGATGGGCGCCACTCCTTGCACCGCTGCGCTGCCGGACTCTCTATTGACACTCTGTCTTTCAGCTGCATTAGCGTTGCCGAGTGCTGCGGCGTCTCCGTGCTGCGACATACTGTGCCCCCTTAGTTAATCCGTACCCTTCCGGTCCTCCGCTTCCGTCGGGATAGTGTAGATTCGTTCCGCTGTGCAGCAGGATCGATTTTCCCCTTGCTCTGATGTCAGAGCGCTCAGCTTGGTGCCGCCCACAATGACACGCCCCCTGCTGCTCCCACCCACCGCGCTCTGTAATGGCGGATTCTGAAGTTTTTCAGTTAGACTGGGGCTCAGGTGATGGCGTAGCTCAATTAACAGTCTCGTGCCTAACGGTTATGAAGTGATTACCTCAGGGGATGGCGGCCATCTTTACTCCATTATAACCAATGGGGAAAAGTCACTTTCAATAGTTTTCAATGGGGAATGGATTTTTCTTTAATAAAGTAAATTTTCAAGATTTTTCATCCCAGTTTTCACAGTTTTGGGCTCCAATCACGGCACACAATACCCGGTATACGGGCTGGCTAGATCCTGTTCGTGACGCCAATTGTGACGCCCAGGAGACCGGGATACCCAGCACCGGACCAATGGAGTCTGTCTCTTGAGGGGGATGTCACGGGTGGCTTGACCCGGTGCTGTGGCCTCAGGCAATGCACAGTGTAAGGGGTATCATGAGGGGACAGGCACTTACTTGATCAGCAGCAGGTTCTCCCAGCGGTGACGATCCTGATCCTGGATAGATGGCTATTGTCCAAATGAAAGACTGAGGCACTGAAACGTTTAACCAGTTTACTTTAACATAAAAGGATTTACAACCAGTCCTGTCACCGGAGTCTGTATGGGAACTCTGAGTTACTTTGACCCTGCCGGGGTCTTCGCCTCTTATTGTGCGCAATTTCTGTGTGGCCCTGCTGCTGTATGTGAACTGGCTGCCGGCCCAATCTGTCCCCTCCGGGTCCTGGTTCGACGGGCAACCCGAGTCCTTTTATCGGTTTACCCCCTCTGGGAGTACCGCTGAACTCTGTGTCTGTTGCTGCATCCGACCCTAGTGAAGCTGATATCACCTCACGTTTTTCCGGTTGCTGTATTATATATAATGAATACAGCCACGGATCCGGTATCCATCTTTGCGCCTGTTCTGGGTAGTGATTAATGCTACCCGGTTCCCACAATGTCCTTTTTCTCTATCCCTCTTCTCCTCAGGCCGGTGATTTAGGCCTGGTAACAGTCACAGGGCTGTTAGAGATTCAACTGTATGACCTCTCACTATCAGCTCCTTGGCCCAACTGCCATTTCTTCTCTCAGACCAGAATGGATCAAGGGGAGTCTCTGGAGCTCCCCCTTCTGGCCGGAGGTGGTAGTGCAGTCTTGCTATTTTAGTATTTGTACTTACTGTCAGTAACTATTTTTGTGGCAAATACCCCTAGGGGTGCCACATTAGCAATACAAAATTGCTCAGCAAATTCTGCGCTGACAAATCAAAATGCCCATCTCCCTTTTGAGCACCACAGTGTGCCTAAACTGCAGTTAGTGTCCATATGTTTAGCATTTATGTAGCAATGGAAGCCTGCCTAATTTACAGGTACATGGGTTGGGCACAATATGCTGCCACTACAACATACTGGTCACTACAACGTACTGGGCACCAAAATGGCAGTTTGCAATTTTCACTCAGCAACATTCACTGCTGCTTTTTTCTGGGAAGCACCCATGGAGTCAAAATCTACACTTGTAGATAAATTTCCAAAAGGGTATAATTTCCAAAACGGAGTCACTTGAAGGGGTATTCTGCTCTTCGAGCACTTAGGGGCTCTGTATACGGCATCCGCATACTTTTCTAGGAAAATCTATGTTCCAGGAGGCAAAAAGCTCTTTGTCCCTTCCTAGCCTCACTCTATGGCTAAGCAGTACTTTACAGCCTCACATGTGGCATTTTATATTCAGCAAAAATCGTGGAACAAATTTTGGTGCCATTTATACCCCTTCCCCAGTGTGAAATGTAAAATCTGAGGCTAAATCAAAATTTTGGTGGTAAAAACGTAATTATTTTTTTCTTAACTGCCCAATTGTATAAAATTCGGTGACCCCTATGTGTGATGTCAAAATGATCACTGCACACCTAGATCAACTCACTGACAGGAGCAGTTTAAAAAATGTGATCTCTTATGGGGGGTTCTGCTGTTCTGGCACCTCAGGGGCTTTGCTAAAGTGACATGGCACCCTCAAACTAGTTGTTAGGACTGGCGGAACGCACCAAGAAAGATGTTATAGATGCGTTCGCAGTTCGGGGTCCACCGTGCAGGAGAAACCCTGCTGCTAGTAAATAGCAGACTATATGGCGGTACACTAAAGTATATACACGTGGGTTCAACCTCACCCAGCGTGAAGGGAGCAATCCTGCTGCGTCACAGGATCGCAGCACCGCACCTAAAGCGCGAGCGAGCAGTCAGCGTACTTAACCCCAACTGGGATTGAAGTCCGATTAGACCCTCGCTGGCACTACACCACAACTGGGTGTGTAAGGAAACTAAGAATAAATATATAAATGCACAGGAGTGCGAGCAATGCCGCACTGACGGACGCCACCAACCACACTGGCTTGGGTATGGAAAGCGCAAGGCAAGCGCACGGCGCCGTACAGGCGGACACAGCAAGAGGACGCTGCAATGTGTGTTTCGTGCTGTTGGACAAGTCGGGCGCTAGATAGCAAACATACACCTTCCGCGAACAGACATTCAATAGGGAGGGTTATTTAAAGAGCGACTTTCACTCACAACACACACACATATTTACAAGACAATACTAGCGCATGGCCGTGCAGTCATGCGCAGTTTATATAGTTGCAGCACAGGAAGTGGCCACAGGACTTTTGCCCTTCCAAGACCTGTCAAGAGGACCAATGGAATGTGCCGCAGAGCCTGAGCACATGACCCTCGATCTCCAACGTGAGATCTTACCCTGGGCATGCTCAGTATGCGCAGACAAGGACTTAGTCCCAGAGAAGTCCGCTCGCTGCTGACCAGTACTGGCTTTAATGGCAGAGACTGGAGAAACAGCAGTAACTCTCAGAACAGAGTGAGAATGAGCAAGACGCTGGGACCGACGTCTTTGCTGAGCAGACTCCACTGCGGCTGGATAAGAATGGGAGACCGCAGCGGAGGTGGCTCGAGATTCCCCCTGTGCAGAAGCGGGAACTCGACCCCTAACACTAGTCCAAACAAATCCAATATGGTGCTTCTTCCCTTCTGAGTCGTGTACTGTACCTCAAGAGTAGTTTACAAACAAATATGTGGTATTGGCATACTCAGGAGAAATTGCACAACAAATGTTGTTGTCCATTTTCTCTTATACTTGAGAAAATGAAAAAATGTGGAGCTAAAACAAATTTTTTTGTGGGAGAAATATATATTTTTTAATTTTCACAGATCAATGTTGTAGAGGTTTGTGAAACACCTGTGGGTTCAGGTGCTCAACACATTTAGATGAATTCTCTAAGGGTCTAGTTTCTATAATATTGTCACTTGTGTAGGGTTTCCAAAGTTTAGGCACATCAAGGGTTCTCCAAATGCAGCAAAAAAAAAGGAGTTGGGCGCACTGCTATGTGATATGTATAGAGTAATACTGAGGGTGCGATAACAGTAATAGAACCATACTGAATCAGGAAAGAGAAAAGCATTATCGTAAATAATCGCACGCCATCAAGAAATAGATAACAATTATATAAAATATAACAAATGATTTAATTGACATATAAAAAAAAACACCACAAGCAATAAAAACATAGTTAAAAACATACAAAACATCATGAAAAACACACAGGGTATAAAGACCATGGTTCAGTGTAATAATGTAACCCAACACTGTCCTATTGGCTCATGGGGTGGTACACAGAAAAATTGCTAAGGTTGGACAATGCCATAATAGCCCGTGAAGGCACATAAAGCAGTGCAAAGAGAAAATAAGTAATAAGCACAGAATGGCTGTCCAGGTAAAATATATGTAAAGGGCCACGAACCAAAAAACAGGGTAGTGGGTGACCTGTACTAAATCATACCACTGGGTCTCAGAAAGTAGATGGGAGAATACCTCCCATAAGAATACAACCTGGTGCAACGATGCCCCACGTGTATCGCGTGGTAGACCAGGCTTCATCAGGAAAGGTATACAGATGACATGTCCAACAATCATAAATACCGTGGGCTTGATAGCCGATAAGAAACCGGTGTGGAAGAGCAACAGGAGACCGGAAACGCACTGGAGATGACCGCCAATGGGCAGAAAAGCAATGAATCCCACCTGTACAGTGAGGCAAACAGTGTGTGCATGCGCAGGAGAAGGGCACAACACCCAATGCATGACACAAGCAAATCAAGAGCGCGCAAGCGCAAAGCGGCACCCGGAATACATAAGATAACCGCTGACTGAGGGAGTTAGTGCATGTGCAGAGCGGACAGAAGCCTGAATGGCCGCTGCACCTGGGAGAACGAGTACAGGCAGAGCACTTAAACAACAGCGCGTGCGCCGGATAGACGCCAGAATGTGAAGCGCGCATGCGCGAAGCCCAGACCTAAAGAGTGCAGCCAATTGCGGGCACATTGTTATGATCTGGTGGCCTTGGAGCAGCATGAGACGTACTCTGGAGAAGGTGGTCCCTGTACTGACCGCAAACCCTGAACCTAGCAGCGCAACTAAAAGTAGCCGTGGGGGGTACCTAACACTCCCTAGACCCCTCGGCACAGCCTAAGATCTAACTACCCCTAAAGACAGAAACAGGAAACCTATCTTGCCTCAGAGAAAATCTACAAAGGATAGATAGCCCCCCACAAATATTGACTGTGAGAGGAGAGGGAAAAAACATACGCAGATATGAAATCAGATTTTAGCATAGGAGGCCATACTAGCTAAAAAGAAAGAATAGAACAGAGTACTATGTGGTCAGTATAAAAACACTAGAAAATATCCACAGCAGAAAATACGGATCACCACATCTGACTAAAGACATGGGGGGTATATCTGCATCTCCAGAGAAATAGCTAGGCTGCAAAAAATCCTTCACAGACCAAGCTGGACAAGACAAAAACATGAAAATGCACAGAACTATAAGGTCCACTGCAGGTGGACAGCAAAAACAAAGCCAGGACTTAACTTTGTAGAAAAACACAGCAAACTGGAGAGACCAGCAGGGAAGTGAATCCTTCAAGAACAATGGACAACTGGCACTGACTAAAGGATCCTGCAAAGCTATATACCCCAGTCAGTCCTGCAATTAGTAAATACACATGTCCACTCCTGCAATCCAGGCACAACTGCATTACCCTCTACAACCACCGGAGGGAGCACAAAAGCTGAATTCACAACAGCACATATAACTAAAAGATACCAAAAGGCGCATGCAGCATTATGATACAATACATATGGGGCAAAAAGCTTATTACCGACCCAAGGGACCAGGAAAGAATCCCATATAATTAGAACTGGAGTGCCACTACAAGATTTAGAATAGAGAAAAAAAAAAAAAAAATATATATATATAGAAAAAAGTGTATATAATACAGTCAATAGAATCTATATATATAATTGTCTAAGGGTCACTTCCGTCTGTCTGTCTGTCCTTCTGTCACGGTTATTCGTTCGCTGATTGGTCTCGGCAGCTGCCTGTCATGGCTGCCGCTACCAATCAGTGATGGGCACAGTCCGATTAGTCCCTCCCCTACTCCCCTGCACTTCCTGCCCGGCGCCCTCTCCGTAATCCCCTCCACTCACCGCTCACACAAGGTTAATGGCAGCTGTGACGGCCCGCGGTGTAACGCACTCCGTTACCGCTGCTATTAACCCTGTGTGTCCCCAACTATTTACTATTGATGCTGCCTATGCAGTAAAATAGGTCATGTTAAAAATAATTAAAAAAACAAAAAACCTGCTATACTCACCCTCCGCCACCTTTCCCGCTCCTCGCCAGGCTCCCAGGACCGCTCCATTGCAAGCAGCAGCTTCCGGTCCCAGGGCTGGTGTGCGACAAGGACCTGCCGTGACGTCACAGTCATGTGACCGTGATGTCATCATAGGTCCTGCTCGCACCAGCCCTGGGACCACCGGAAGCTGCCGCTTGCAATGGAGCGTTCCCGGGAGCGTGGCGAGGAGCGGCAAAGGCGGCGGATAGTGAGAATAGCAGGACTTCCAACATGCCTTCGGAAGGTGAGTATATGTTTATTTCTTTTAAGTCTCTATACTACGTGGCTCTGTGCTGGGCAATATACTACATGGCTCTGCTATATACTATGTGGCTGGGCAATATACTACGTGACTGGGCAATATACCGTACTACGTGGCTCTGCTATATACTACGTGGCTGGGCAATATACTACGTCACTGGGCAATATACTACGTGGCTGGGCAATATACTATGTGGTTGGGCAATATACTACGTGGCTGGGCAATATACTACGTGGCTGGGCAATATACTACGTCACTGGGCAATATACTACGTCACTCGGCAATATACTACGTGACTGGGCAATATACTACGTGACTGGGCAATATACTACGTGGCTGGGCAATATACTACGTCGCTGGGCAATATACTACGTCGACATTCATATTCTAGAATACCCGATGCCACCATCTAGTACTATATAATAGCATAGAGGCAGATCCAGATAAAAAATAGAATAATTAATATAAGATCCAATTTGTACCAGTGGGGGCCATAGGTGAAAACCCACATATAGGAAACAATAGTAATATGGATCCAAGGGCGTAAAAAGCATACAGAGGGTAAAGGCAGATTGTTATTGAGATGATACAACCAAGGATATCTAGATGTGAGAGAACCACACGCACAACCAACCAACCCATCCATAGCGGACAACCCCAGGGGGCACTCATACACACAATAATATAGGCTCATACACATCCGAAGCTAAGCCGGAAATAATAAAGATGGAAGGTGGTGAGCTTCTTTCAGGTGTTGATAACATAACTTTATTAGCATAATACATATACAGCATCAAATAGGAATAATAGTTAATGCAATTATAACCAGATCAATTGTGTACTGGCATACCGAATATTCTTGGGGAAGGTGCCCCAAGGCCAATATGAACTGCGCTGAAAAACAGCAACCCCATGAGCCAAAAATTATTACTCTTTTAGATACCACACCCATTTAGAATCAATAAGGTGTATGGAGTAGAAAATATGTATACATGAGCCCCAGACAAGGCCGCTGAACAAGAGGGAAAATATGCGAGCAGACGGAAATACATCCATAGGCTATTAAGTAGGTAATAATAATGATGACCCCAGCCTGAACAGGACCAGGACAGAAACCAGCCCCCATCCAACATGAGGTACAAAAATAAGGGTCCTGGCCATAAGGCCCTATAGGATGGCGCAAGGAAAAACAGTTCCACAAATGAGGCAGGTACAAGGGTCCGAGATCGATGTGTAGAGTCCACAACAGATGAAAAAGGATAGCCACTTCCCACAGTCCAAAAAGGGTATTTTGGGGGGATGTTCCTCATTGAATCCCATCAATAGTACACCGTTCAGATGGGGGAAAAACCATCTCAGGAATTCGGTAAACAACAATTCCTTATTTAGACCTGCAGGAGTAATAGAACCAAGATTAAAAATCCATCTCGCCTCCATACGCAAAAGTAATTGCCTATATGCCCCACCCCTATTAGACATCAGTACTCTTTCCAGACCAATGATCCTAGTATTGGAGGCCTGGCCATCATGCTGGGCCAAAAAATGGGATGCTACCGGAGTGAGCACCCTCCCCTTTAGAGAGTCACTATGTGCCAAATGGATGGTAGAAAAATGTTTTTGTATTCTACGTCGCAACTCCTGAGACGTTTGGCTGACATAGACACGTTGGCATGGGCAAATAAGGGCGTACACCACAAATGTCATTTTGCAATTAATATATGACTGTAGCCTGTGTCTACTGTTATCACCAGGGTTCAAGAAATAGTCCCTAGTTGGGCACATATGTGGGCAGATATTACAATTGCCACATGCAAATGACCCATGAAGGTCAATGCCCAGTGTTATGATACGGTGGTATAGGAGCAACATGGAACGAGCTCTGAAGGAAGTGGTAACTGTACTGACTGCAGTCCCCAAGCTAAACACAACACTAGAAGTAGCCGTGGAATGCTCCTAACTCTCCCTAGGCATCTCGTCACAGCCTAAGAGCTAACTACCCCTAAAGATAGAAGCAGGAAAGCTATCTTGCCTCAGAGAAAATCCCCAAAGGATAGATTAGCCCCCCACAAATAATGACTGTGAGTGGAGAGGGAAAAGACATACACAGAATGAAACCAGGATGAGCACAGGAGGCCAGTCTAACTAAATAGATAGGACAGGATGGAATACTGTGCGGTCTGTATAAAACACTACAAAAATTCACGCAGAGTTTACAAAAAATCTCCACACCTGACTAAAGGTGTGGAGGGCAAATCTGCCTCCCAGAGCTTCCAGCAAGACAGAATTAATTCACACTGATGAGCTGGACAAACATAGAAAGCACAGAATGGATAAGTCCACAATCTATGGACAGGGCAAGCAAAAACTTAGCTTAGCTGAACTGGTCAGGATAACAGGGAACTCCAAAGAGATGTGAATCCAACCAGGAACCATTTACAAGTGGCACTGGCTGAAGATAGAGCCAGACTTAAATAGCCGAGCAGAAGAGACGATAAGTGGAGGCAGCTGATGACAGCTAACTCCAAGGAGCAGCCATACCACTAGAAACCACAAGAGGGAGCCCAAGAGCAGAACTCACAAAAGTGCCACTTACAACCACCGGAGGGAGCCCAAGAGCGGAATTCACAACAGCCACGATGGAGCCTAGTAGTTTGTCGTTTATAGTGGCTGCTGGTCAAGAGGTCCCTAAAATTAGGTACTCTTCTGGCTGTGAGCTGTGGTTGATCACCCACCACCATAGACGTAGAGAGATCGGTGGTAAGAATGCCCCAATGCCTCTGAAGAATGGTTCTGATTTGTGACAGTTTATTGTTGTAATTGGTGATGAATCTTGACTTATTTTCCCATACCTTGTTATGGGGCACCAGTAACGACTCCTGTGTGTGGGCGTTGACCCATTGGAAAGCTGTGGCAATGCTTCTCCATGGATAATGTCTTTGTTTAAACCGATTTGTCAACTTCAGGGCTTCCTGATGGAAATCCTCATCCGAGGTGCAGTTTCTTCTGGTCCTCAAGAACTGCCCAATAGGGACCCCATTTTTGTATGCATTGGGTGGAAGCTCCTATAGTCCAGCAGGCTGTTAGTTGCAGTCGGCTTCCGAAATAATTTGGTAGAAAGGGAACCATCACTGACCATAACCTGAAGATCCAAAAAAGTCACTGTAGTGGGAGAGAGAGAATACGTGAGCGCAATATTGTGGGAATTCCTATTTAAAGAGTCAATGAAGTTACAAAATTCATCCCTACTACCAGTCCAGATGAAAAACACATCGTCGATATATCGACTACAGTGACAGACATGACGCTTGAACTCCTCAAGGGGGTAGACCATGGTGGGCTCCCACCAACCTAAGAATAGGTTGGCAATGGCCGGGCACATCTCGACCCCATGGCCACCCCTGAGGTCTGAAGGTAGTAGGTTTAATCGAACAGGAAGAAATTGTGCTTCATGATAAATTCCAACAAGTCCACCACTAGAGAATCATGCTTTCTATCCGAATGCCCCAACTGATCAAAGAAATGCAGGGTAGCAGTAACCCCATCCTCATGGCTGATATTAAAGTAAAGCGATTCGACATCGCATGTTACCAGGAGAAAGTCAAAGGGTAAACGTACCCCATGACAGATACGGATAAAATGTGATGAGACTTGGACAAATGAAGGTAACTTTGGGGTGGGGCATATAGACAATTACTTTTGTGTATAGAGGCGAGATGGATTTTTAATCTTGGTTCTATTTCTCCTGCAGGTCTAAATGAGGAATTGTTGTTTATCGGATTCCTGGGATGATTTTTCCTCCATCTGAACGGTGTACTATTGGTGGGATTCAAGGAGGAACATCCCTCAAAAATACCCTTTTTGGACTTTGGGAAGTGGCTATCCTTTTTCATCTGTTGTGGACCCTATCTACACATCGATCTCGGACCCTTGTACCTGCCTCATTTGTGGAACTGTTTTTCCTTGCGCCATCCTATGGGGCCTTATGGCCAGGATCCTTATTTTTGTTCCTCATGTTGGATGGGGGCTGGTTTCTGTCCTGGTCCTGTCCAGGCTGGGGTTGTCATCATTATTATTACCTTCTTAATAGCCTATGGATGTATTTCCGTCTGCTCGCATATTTTCCCTCTGGTTCAGCGGCCTTGTCCGGGGCTCATGTATACATATTTTCTACTCCATACATCTTATTGGCTCTAAACGGGTGTGGTATCTAAAAGAGCAATAATTTTTGGCTCAAGGGGGGTGCTGTTTTTCAGCGCAGTTCATGTTGGCCTTGGGGCACCTTCCCCAAGTATATTCTGCATGCCAGTTCACAATTGATCTGGTTATAATTGTATTAACTATTATTCCTATTTGATGCTGTATATGTATTATGCTAATAAAGTTATGTTATCAACACCTGAAAGGAGCTCACCACCTTCCATCTTTATTATTTACAGCTTAGCTTCGGATGTGTATGAGCCTATATTATTTTGTGTATGAGTGCCCCCGGGGTTTGTCTGCTATGGATGGGTTGGTTGGTTGTGTGTTTGGTTCTCTCACATCTAGATATCCTTGGTTGTATCATCTCAATAACAATCTGCCTTTACCCTCTCTATGCTTTTTACGCCCTTGGATCCATATTACTATTGTTTCCTATATGTGGGTTTTCACCTATGGCCCCCACTGGTACAAATTGGATCTTATATTAATTATTCTATTTTTTATCTGGATCTGCCTCTATGTTATTATATAGTATTCTATTGACTGTATTATATACACTTTTTTCTATATATATTTTTTTTTCTCTATTCTTAATCTTGTAGTGGCACTCCAGTTCTAATTATATGGGATTCTTTCCTGGTCCCTTGGGTCGGTAATAAGCTTTTTGCCCCATATGTATTGTATTATAATGGTGCATGCGCGCCTTTTGGTACCTTTTAGATATATGTGCCCGCAATTGGCTGCACTCTTTAGGTCTGGGCTTCGCGCATGCGCGCTTCACATTCTGGTGTCTATCCGGCACATGCGCTGTTGTTTAAGTGCTCTGCCTGTACTCGTTCTCCCAGGTGCAATGGCCATTCAGGCTTCTGTCCGCTCTGCGCATACGCTAACTCTTTCAGTCAGCGGTTATCTTATGTATTCCGGGTGCCGCTTTGCGCTTGCGCGCTCTTGATTTGCTTGTGTCATGCATTGGGTGTTGTGCCCTTCTCCTGCGCATGCGTGCGCTGTTTGCCTCACTGTACAGGTGGGACTCATTGCATTTCTGCTCATGCGCGGTCGTCTCCAGTGCGTTTCCGGTCTCCTGTTGCTCTTCCACACCGGTTTCTCATCGGCTATCAAGCCCACAGTATTTATGATTGTTGGACATGCCATCTGTATACCTTCCCTGACGAAGACTGGTCTACCAGGCGATACGCGTGGGGCATCATTGCACCAGGTTGTATTCTTATGGGAGGTATTCTCCCGTCTACTTTCTGAGACCCAGTGGTATGATTTAGCACAGGTCACCCGTTATTATGTTTTTTGGTTCGTGGCCCTTTACATATATTTTACCTGGACAGCCATTCTGTGCTTATTACTTATTTTCTCTTTGCACTGCTTTATGTGCCTTCATGGGCTATTATGGCATTGTCCAACCTTAGCAATTTTTCTGTGTACCACCCCATGAGCCAATAGGACAGTGTTGGGTTACATTATTACACTGAACCATGGTCTTTATTCCCTGTGTGTTTTTGATGATGTTTTGTATGTTTTTAACTATGTTTTTATTGCTTGTGGTGTTTTTTTTATATGTCAATTAAATCATTTGTTATATTTTATATAATTGTTATCTATTTCTTGATGGTGTGCGATTATTTACAGTAATGCTTTTCTCTTTCCGGGTTCTCCAAATGCAGCATGGCGTCCTCTAATTATTACAGCACATTTTACATTCACAAAGTACAGTGGCACTCCTTTACTTCTGAACCCTGCCGTGCTCCAAAACAGTGTTTTTTCCCCATATATAGGGTATTGGCATGCTCTGGAGAAATTGCAAAACAAATTTGTTCATTTTTCCATCCATATTCTATTAATTCCTGTGAAGCACCTGAAGGGTTACTAAACTTCTTAAAGGGTTCTGTTTCTTTAATTGTTTAATTGTGTCACTTTTTGGCATTTTCTGTAATATAGGCTCCTTAAAGTAACTTTAAATGTGATGTGATCCCTAAAAAAATGTAAATTTTTTTTGGAAAAATTAGAAATTGCTTGCCAAATTTTAACCTTACTAACAAGAAAACTGATGTTTCAAAAAATTGTGCTGAAGTAAAGTAGACATGTTGAAAACATTATTTATTAAGTATTTTGTCTGACATAACTCTCTGATTTAAGGGCATAAAAATTAAAAATTTAAAAATTTCGAAATTTTCAAAATATTTGCCAATTTTCTGTTTAATTCACAAATAAAGTCATATTGAACAAATTTTACCACTACCATGAAGTACAATATATAATGAAAAAAAAAATCTCAGAATCAATGGGATTCTTTGAAGCATTCCAAAGTTATTACCTCATAAAATGACACTGCTCAGAATTGTAAAATTTGGCCTGGTCATGAAGGTGAAAACAGGCTTGTTGGTGAAGGGGTTAATATATTCTACTAATGCCCTTTCTGGGGAAAGGAACACAGCTTAAAAGTTCCAATTATTAAGTGGAAACTGTGCATGCGATGACTAAGAACATATTTAAGCAATTATGTAAAACGAAAGACAGAAGGGGGACAAGGAGGTTTGCATTCAATTTTATCCTTTTTTAAGTTTTGTTAAAATAAACATAGATTACTTATAAAGAATAAAGACAGAAAAGAGAGGTCAGCTGTCTTCTGGCACATGCTTAGGATATAAGATTTTTGGATCCATTCTGTACAGATCCACGCATGGAGGAAAAAAAATCTGCAATGAAAATTGATCTGCAGTGTGATTTTAAGCTCATAGCAAATAATTTATGCCATAGATTTTCATTTAAATTTCAAACTTTGCAGTTCATAAGTTGAAATTTGCTGCAAATCAGTGACAAATCCACATGTAACAGATAATTTGTACATAATACACTACTGTTCCGAAGTTTAGGGTAAGTTAAAAATGTACTTATTTTTGAAAGAAAAGCACAGTTTCTTCCAATGAAGCTAACATTAAATGATTCATAAATACACTCTATACATTGTTAATGTAAGAAGTTTAATGGATGGTTAGAATACCCTTGAAAACCCTTTTGCAAGTATGTTAGCACAGCTGAAAACAGTTTGGCTGATTAATGAACCTATAAACCTGACCTTCCTTTGAGCTAGTTGAGAATCTGGAGCATTGCATCTGTTTGTTCCATTAATCTCTCAAAATGGCCACAGAAAAAAACTTTCATGTGAAACTCGGCAGTCTATTCTTGTTCATAGAAATAAAGGCTATTTGAGAAATTGCCAAGAAACTGAAGATTTCCTACAACGGTGTGTACTACTCCCTTCAGATAAGAGCACAAGCATGCTCTAACCATTGTAGAAAGAGAAGTGGGAGGCCCCACTGCACAACTGAGCAACAAGATAAGTACTTTAGAGTCTGTAGTTTGAGAAACCGACACCTCACAGGTTCTCAACTGGCAGCTTCATTAAATAGAACACGCAAAACGCCAGTGTCAATGTCTACAGTGAAGAGGCGACTTCGGGATGCTGGCCTTCAAGGCAGAGTGGCAAAGAAAAAGCCATATCTGAGACTGGCTAATAAAAGGAAAAGATTAATATGGGCAAAAGAACACAGACATTGGACAGAGGAAGATTGGAAAAAAGTGTTATGGAAAGACAAATCCAAGAACATTTGTGAGATGCAGAACAACTGAAAAGATGCTGGAAGAGGGCCTGACGCCATCTGTCAAGCATGGTGGATGTAATGTGATGGTCTGGGGTTGCTTTGGTGCTGGTAAAGTCGGAAATTTGTACAAGGTAAAATAGATTTTGAATAAGTAAGGCTGTCACTCCATTTTGCAATGCCATGCCATGCTGTGGACAGCGCTTGATTGGAGCCAATTTCATCCTAGAACAGAACAATGACCCAAAGCATACCTCTAAATTATGCAAGAACTATTTAGGGAAGAAGCAGGCAGCTGGTATTCTATGTGTAATGGAGCGGCCAGTGCAGTCACCAGATCTCCACCCCATTGAGCTGTTCTTCTGGATGCATGAGGTGAAATTTCTCCATATTACCTCAGCAAATTAACTGCTAGAATGCCAAAGCAAGAATGACGAAAGCAAAGTTTGAAAGAGAAAATTATTATTTCAAATATAAATATTTTTTTTCGAACCTTGTCAATGTCTGGACTAGATTTTCAGTTCATTTGGCAACTCATTGGATTAAAAAAAGTATGAGTTTTCATGGAAAACACAAAATTGTCTGGGTGACCCTAAACTTTGGAACCATAGCATATACCCAATAAGCACCTGTATCGAAAATTTCTAATACTATCGCCCTTTGCAGACTATTTTCAACCTATAAAATAAACATTTATTCATGAACCACTCCACAGTCTCCCAGCTTCCTGCTTGTCGGGGAGTGGTGCGCTCCTCAAGATTGGCAGTTCAGAACAATGATATAGCTGAGTCACTTGCCTACTTTCTAAGGATGCAAGCAGAGGCAGCTTTGATTCTGTAGCATAGTATGAGCACACGGGCACTGAAGATGACCAGATTGAGTGATCTTTGGCAAGCTGTATAACAAATCATTTGAAAGAACCTGCTGCTCACTTAGGACATCAGCCCAAGGAGACTGGTAACCTTGACAAATTAGCTGAACACTGTAGAATTAAAGATTCTTCCGATCTTGCGAACAGAGAGGATTTTTAATATGAGGTATATTGCAAAGTTTCTTGTTTCTACAAGCGCTTTGCAATTTTACTCATTTAATCAGATGAGAAAACCCTTTTAAGTGCTACAGAATAAATGCCAACAAATTCATGAGTATTAAATGACAATGTTAAGCTAAAAAAGTTATCCAGCACATCCAAAGTGAAATAAATGTGCAGAAGTGTGCCTATTTCTTAATGCTTTTTTGTGAATGCTTGCTTGTGCCTCTTATCTACAGTAATGTGTATCTAATAGTGATGAGCGAATACATTCGGCACTGTTCATTAATCGCAAGGATAGTATGATATTCGGGTTTATTGTTACTTGCTGTGTAATTTCGTATTCACCTCTGTATATTCGAGTCACCCACCCGGCATGTTTGCCATTTTATTTGCAGCTAATGAACATGCTGGGCTGGCTTGCCAATCACAGTAATGCCAGTGCCATCTTTGATATGGTATTTTTGTGATTGTCTGGCCTTCCAGCATCATAAGGACTATTTAAAGGGACTCTGTCACCTGAATTTGGCGGGACTGGTTTTGGGTCATATGGGCGGAGTTTTCGGGTGTTTGATTCACCCTTTCCTTACCCGCTGGCTGCATGCTGGCTGCAATATAGGATTGAAGTTCATTCTCTGTCCTCCATAGTACACGCCTGCGCAAATCTCCTCCTCCTGCTTCTGCAAAAAGTACTTAGTGTTCATCTATGTATACCCCAAGTGGGTATTGTTTTGTAAGTTTTGAAACCTTTGCACATTGAGCAATTATGAAATTTGTACTCTATATCTCTACTTCATGTAATAACTGCAAAGTGTATTGTAATGTACCTATTACGGCATCTTTTGACTGGTCTCACGGAGAGCCCTTGGCTAATTTTGGACATCTATGCACATTCTGCAATGGTGAAACTTGTGCTCTCTACCTCTTGTAGTAACTGCTAAGTGTATTATGATATCCCCATCACGGCGTCTTTCAGCCGGTCTGAGAGAGACCCCTTGCCTAATTTTTGGAAACCTTTGCACACTGTGCAATGGTGAAACTTGTATTCTCTTTCTCTACCTCTTGTAATAACTGCAAAGTGTATTGTAATGTCCCTATTGCGGTCTCTTTCAGCATGTATGAAATAGACCCCTTGGCTATTTTTTGGAAACTTTTGCACATTGTGCAATGGAGAAACTTGTACTCTACCTCTTGTAATAACTGCTAAGTGCATTGTGATTTCCCCATTATTGCGTCTTTCAGCTGGTCTGAGAGAGACACCTTGGCTAATTTTTGGTACTCAATACCTCTATATCTTGTAATAACTGCAAAGTGTATTGTGATGTCCCTGTAATGGTGTCACTCAGCATTTATGACTTAGACCTCTTAGGTAATTTTTGGAAACCTTTGCACATTGTGCAATGGTAAAACTTGTACTCTCTATCTCTACCTCTTGTAATAACTGCTAAGAGTATTGTAATGTCCCCATGATGTAGTCTTTCAGTCACATGGTACCGCTCATTACAGTAATGAATATGCGGCTCCACCTCCCACAGACGTGGAGCCGCATATTCATTACTGTAATGAGCGGTAACGGTGACCGCTCAGTACAGGATGAAGCTGCGGCATCGGGGAAGCAGGGACTGAACCGCGCCAGGACCAGGTGAGTATACGAGGAGGGGGAGCGCTGCGCTGCGCGATAGTCACCTTTCCGGGTGTCGCTCTGTCTTCAGCAGTGATGCTCAGGTCAGAGGTCATGGTGACGTAGTTAGTGCGCGCCCTCTGCTGAACATCAGTGCAGAAGACGGAGCCACACCAGAACGAAGAGCAGGTAACTATTGAAAGTGCCGGGGGCCTGAGCGACGGAGAGGTGAGTATGTGATTTATTTTTTTTTAATGCAGCAAATGGGGCACGTGTCTGTATGGAGCATCTATGGGGCCATAATGTTTGTGCAGCACTAAATGGGGCCATAGCATTTGTGCAGCACTATATAGGGCCATAACGTTTGTGCAGCACTATATGGGGCAATAATTATTTCATTCTTGCTCAAAACCATGCAAAATATACATTCTGCCTGATTGGGTAGTTTCCATAAGAACTGAGTGAGTAGGCTTGTGTAGATTGGTCAATGTCAATCGTTGCACTTTCCCTTGAGGAGGCTGCTTCCAAGTAGAGGCTTGTACATGTTCCTGACATGGGTTTCAGGCCTGACAAACTGACCACAATACAGGCCTTCACTTGCATACACTGTATTCTGCATTTAATTCTAATGCTTTTGGTGTCTGGTAGAATCCAATTTACTGATATTGATCATACAGCTCCCTCAACTACTGTATATTCACCTTACAGCGGCTTCACCCACTATGACAGTGATTCCATTAGGATCCAACTAATGTGGACCTTACAAAATGCAGGTTTCACAGCACATGGCAGTACTCTGCTAATTGTCAGCAAGGACCGCATAATGACATGGCGGTGGACATGATGGTGGTGGTAGGCGATATCCAAAATTCAAATGCGCATGTTTTAATTGGCATTGTAAAGGGCTGGGGATTATGCATTCTACTATCTTGCTAACTATTTGACATGAGGGAGGGACCTCCCAAATGTAGGAGTGCATTACATTATAGCCAGTGTCAGAAAAAAAATGGCGCTGGAAAGCGCCGACTGCTGGGAGCAGGGGGACATTTATGAACTGTAACCCGGACGTGGGGACATGGTGGACATGATCCCGCCCTGATGATGCTGTGCCAGTTCATGCCACAGCAATTTCTTACTTACGCCACCTGATTCCGGCCCATGAATGTCCCCCTGCTCCCGAATCGGCGCCTGCGCAGTCCGCGCTTTCCGCCAACATTTTCTTGGTCCTCCTACTCCTGGAATCGGCGCCTGCACAGTCCGCGCTTTCCGGAGCCATTTTCTTGGATACTGCAGTGTGTCTTCAAGAAAATGGCGCCGGAAAGTGCGGACTGCGCAGGTGCCGATTCCGGGAGCAGGGGGGTATTTAGGAGCCAGAAACAGGGGGCGTGTGCCCACGATCCCACCTTCATGACGCTGTGGCACTTAATGCCACAGCTATTTCTTACTTAGGCCCCCTGATTCCGAGACATGAATGTCCCCCTGCTTCCGGAATCAGCGCCTGCGCAGTCCGCGCTTTCCGGTGCCATTTTCTTGGATACTGCAGTGTGTCTTCAAGAAAATGGCACCGGAAAGCTTGGACTGCGCAGGCGCCGATTCCGGGAGCAGCAGTCCGCAAGCCAGAGGGCCTGGAAGATGGAGCGGCATGCAGCGCTGGAACGGGACAGGTGAATATAGCAAGTGTTGGGGGCCTGAACTAGAGGCGACTCCGGCACCTGACCCCCACAGCGCGCCGGTGTCCCCGCCTGATCAGGCCCTCCAGCACTCGGTGCCCAGCGACGATAGGTGAGTATGTTATTTTTTTTATATATCGCAGCAGCATATGGGGCATTTAATACTATGGAGCATCTTATGGGGCCATCAGCATTTATGGAGCAGTATACGGGGCATATACTATGGAGCATCTTATGGGGGCCATCAACCATAATGGAGCAGCATACAGGCCATATACTATGGAGCATGTTATGGGGGCCATGAACCATAATGGAGCAGCATATGAGGCATATACTATGGAGCATCTTATGGGGGCCATCAACCATAATGGAGCAGCATACGGGGCATATACTATGGAGCACGTTATGGGGGCCAAGAACCATAATGGAGCAGCATATGAGGCTTATACTATGAAGCATCTTATGGGGCCATCAACCATAATGGAGCAGCATACGGGGCATATACTATGGAGCATGTTATGGGGGCCATGAACCATAATGGAGCAGCATATGAGGCATATACTATGAAGCATCTTATGGGGGCCATCAACCATAACGGAGCAGCATATGAGGCATGTACTATGGAGCATCTTATGGGGGCCATCAACATTTATGGAGCAGTATACGGGGCATATACTATGGAGCATCTTATGGGGGCCATCAACCATAATGGAGGAGCATATGAGGCATATACTATGGAGCATCATATGGGGGCCATCAACCATAATGGAGGAGCATATGAGGCATATACTATGGAGCATCTTATGGGGGCCATCAACCATAATGGAGGAGCATATGATGCATATACTATGGAGCATCTTATGGGGGCCATCAACCTTTATGGAGCAGCGTATGGGGCATATGGATGGGAGCAGCAAATTACAGAATGGTGGCGCAGGATGGGAACAGCACATGACAGAACGGGGGCGTAGGATGGGAGCAGCACATGACAAGATTAGGGCGCAGGATGGAAGCAACACATACCAGGATGGAGACCATATACCAATATAAATGCTCGCCACCCGGGCATAGAACGGGTGCAATAGCTAGTATATATATATATATATATATATATATATATTACTTTGAGTTATATACATGTAATTATGAATCAATAATTTTTGGTTTGGTTTGGTAATTCTATTAAAAAAATCTGTAAAACCGGTGCAATAGTCTGACCACATTATTCCCAGATATCATATGTGAGTCAGAAAGGCGTGCAGGCATCATCTCAATGCTGTTACCATTTAGTTTTAGCTCTTTCACATCAATTTCAGCTTTTTTCTCATGACCCCAGACCTGTTTGATTGGTCCAGCAGGAAAATATTCGGCTTTCCCATTGACTTGCATTGGATTCGTTATTCGGTACGAATACACGGATAATAGAAATTATTCATGCCGATTTTCCCGAATCCGAATATTTCACTATTTGATCATCGCTAGTATCTAACATTTATTTCACTTTGTTCAGATGTGCTAACTTTGTTTTTATCCTTATACATTTGGGGGTGGTGACTGCTTTCCTTCTGGCTTATATACTTCTCCCTGACCAAGCAGAGGTGCAACTATGGGTTTGTTCCCCCTAGAAATCATGCAATTTTTTTAATAGTGCAGAAAATCATTACTTCCTAAGACATTCACAGTTGAGTGGAAGGAAGACTTCACTGCATTGGAGTGTCTAATGGGAGGCAAGGTGAGCTTTTTTCTTTATTTTTTTCTTTATTTGTTTTATTTAACAGACACAGTGGTGGCTAATATTATATTCAGGGGGCACAGTAACATCCAAGATTATATTCAAGGGGCACAGCGGCACCTAATATGATACTCAAGTGGCACAATGGTGGTTAAAATTATATTCAAAGGTAAGGCAGAAATTTAGAATTTTGAAATCTCCAGGATTTCTTAATATTACCCCAAAATTTGCTTTGCTGAAAATAAATTTACACATATCTCCATACTGGAAAACTTTTAATAGGTCAGATAATACAAGTGGGGGAGACGAGAGGAGAGAGAGAGAATGAGAGAGAGAAAAAGAAAGAGAGTTCTATGTAAAGATATCAGTTATTCAACTACGTGGCTAAATATATAAACCACCTGACATATACAGTATTGATAGATTTTGCATTGAATAGAGAAATACTAGTTCAGACCAATAAGGTTTTATTTAAAGTCTCTAAAATTGTGTTCCATTTGATCAATAGTGTCCATTAAAGTGAGAATTCACATAGTCTGCTGTATTAAGTGCATTGATTTATGCTGCTATGTAGGTTTGGTCACTGTCACCATTGCTAGACTGATGCTATCTTTCTCCTAAGTTCCTTTGTTCTACTGGCATGCTTTCAACTCAGCAGTCCTTTTTCACACACATGTTAAAAGCAAATTAGAGACAAAACCTATAATGGAATAAATCAGAAAATCTATGAATTATGGTGGCATAAAATATGAGAAACAAAAACATTAACTCTGGAACAAAACAAAAATTGCTTAGTGTGTATGTCTATTAGGGTACTCCATTTAGATGTTTTATCTAATTAGGTCAGAAAATTTGTGCTTACTAATATATAGCAATATATCAACAAATGTATTACAATCTCTATATCAAGTTCAGCAACTTTTTTTATTTGGTTGCTGTTGCATAGTGTGCATATACATATATCTAAATAAAAAGTTGAAGCCCCTTATTCCAAATATTACTATTGTTGTTTTGCCTGCTTATGTGACCTTTAACTGTAGGGCTTATCAAGAATTTAAGCATTTCGACAAACCTTATATCAGTTAGACTTTGTGAAAACAGCTCTTTAATTAGAAGCATATGCTCCTGATTAGTGTTGAGCGATACCGTCCGATATTTGAAAGTATTGGTATCGGATGGTATCGGCCGATATCCGAAAAATATCGGATATCGACGATACCAATATCCGATACCAATACAAGTCAATGGGACACAGATATCGGAAGGTATCCTGTAATGGATCCCAGGGTCTGAAGGAGAGGAAACTCTCCTTCAGGCCCTGGGATCCATATTCATGTGTAAAATAAAGAATAAAAATAAAAAATATTGATATACTCACCCTCTGACGCGCCCAGGTCGTCACCGCTGCAACCGCCTTGCTTTCGTTCCGAAGAATGAGCGCGTTAAGATCCTTCGATGACTTCACGGCTTGTGATTGGTCGCTGAGCGGTCATGTGACCGCTTACGCGACCAATCACAAGCCGCGACGTCATCGAAGGTCCTTAACGCGCTCATTCTTAGGAATGAGCGCGTTAATGACATTCGATGACATCGCGGCTTGTGATTGGTCGCGTAAGCGGTAACATGACCGCTCAGCGACCAATCACAAGCCGCGACATCACCGAAGGCCCTTTACGTGCTCATTCTTCGGAACGAAAGCAAGGCGGTTGCAGCGGTGACGACCAGGGCGCGTCAGAGGGTAAGTATATCAATATTTTTTATTTTTATTCTTTATTTTGCACATTAATCTTAATCCCGATACCGATTCCCGATATCACAAAAATATCGGAACTCGGTATCGGAATTCCGATACCGCAAATATCGGCCGATACCCGATACTTGCGGTATCGGAATGCTCAAGTCAACATTACTCCTGATATATAATTTTGTTGGAAGGCAAGATATATACTCCTCAAAAGTTAGACTGCAATAAGAAGAAAAACTCACAGGATCAATAGACAGACATGTTGGTGATATGTATGTGATGAAAAAAATCATAAATAGATGGTTTGACATGCAATCAATGAGGTTATGATTAGTTGTCTGAGAAATGTTCTGTCACACTGAATGCACTTGGGTGCCCAAAATTATCATGGACCACTGCTAGCAGATCAGCTTTCAGTTGCCGACCACTGACATCTCAGATTTTCTCAATGGGAGACAAGTCTGCAGATGTTGCAGGCATTGGTAGCCCGTTTAGACTATGTCTGCTCAAAGTAGCACAAGCATCATGTGGCGTGGTGTTTTTGGTTTAAAAACAGCTTCTGGGACACTTTGGAGAAATGGTCGTACCATTGGTTTCATGACCAACTCAATGTAAAGTTTAGCTGTTAGTGTACTAGGAGTGAGGACTAATGGGTTCGGTAAACCACAACATAATCTTGAAAATTAAACCAAATGTAATGTTCTCTAGTGAAGGCCTCATTATGGCATTGTCCACGTAGCCTTGCTATATTTGAGGAATGGCGCATAGTGATCCATTTTGTAGGGCAAGTGAAATTAGACATCACATTCCAAAAATCAGTAGACATTTGAGTAACATTAGACTATGAGCCAGATGTCCAGCTACATGTCTTTCATTGATCGGGCTATCATTGTGCAGAACAAGACAGCAACGGAGGTTGGAATGGAGGTCTATCATCTACAGCCATACATCCTTGTCTTAGATACAATGTTAGCCAATGATTGGTCAGAAGACCACGTGGACCACACTATGATGAGGCCTCCGTAAAGAAATGAGAAAGTATCCCAGGTGTCATTATTCAAAATTATAATGTAGGAAGCATGTTGCTGGCGCTACTGTGAGCTGCCTGCATAGTTAAGAAACATGCTACCATGGCCTGCGGCATCTCCAGCCCTTTCTCCCATTGAGAATATTTGGGATGTTATTTCGTCAGCAATTCCAATGGTGGCTTACAGTAGCTCATCTTGATGATTTATGTGACTGAGTGCATTCAGCGTGGCAGAACATTCATCAAGCAACCATTAATAACATTACTGACAGCATGCTAAGACATATAAGGGTGGTTTCACACTTGCGTTTTTGTCTGCAGCGTTTTTTGCACAAAAAACGCATGTGTTTTTTTTCCCTATATTTAACATTGAAAACGCATGTGTTTTTTTGTGCACGCGTTTGGTCGCGTTTTCAAACGCATGCGTTTTTTTACTGCATGCGTTCATTTTCAAAAATGCAACTTGTAGTATTTTTGAGAGGCGTTTTTTGGACACATAAAAACGCATGCGTTTTCATGCGTTTTTTTTGGGTCCAAAATACATTGGAGTCTGTAAGGAGTCGAGTTTCCTCTGCTGCACAGGGGGAATCTCGATCCGTGTCTGCTGCGGTCTCCCATTCTGCTTCGGCCGCAGTGAGCTCTGCTCAGCGGAGGCATCGCTCCCAGCGTCTTGCTGGGACTGATTCTGTGCAAAGGGTTACTGCTGCCTTTTCTGGCTCTCCTGTTGTACCCTGCACTGATCTGCGGCGAGCGGGCTTCTCTGGGACTAAGTCCTTATTTGCACACATTGAGCATGCCCAGGGCAAGATCTCCCGTTGGAGATCGAGGGTCACATGCTCAGGTACTGCAGCACATCCCATTGGTCCTTTTGGCAGGTCCTGAAAGGGCAAAACTTCTGTAGCTGTTTCCTGTGCTGCAGCTATATAAACTGCGCATGACCGCACGGCCATGCGCTAGTATTGTCTTGATATTATGTGTGTGTGTAGATGGATGTATGTCGATGGATGAAAGCTCCTAAGTATCCCTCCCTAGAATTGTTGACTGCTCGCGGATGATGGTAGCTATCTAGCGCCCGACTAGCCATCTGCACGTAACACACATCACAGCGTCCTGTTGCTGTGCCCGCCAGTACGGCGCCGTGCGCTTTCTCTGAGCTTTCCTTACCCAAGCCTGGGTGGTTAGTGGCATCCGTCAGTGCGGCACCGCATGCACTCTCGTGCCTATAGATTCTATGTTATAAGTTTCCTTACATACCCAGTTGCGGTGTTGTGCCAGCAAGTGTCTAATCGGACTTCAATCCTGTGTAGGGGTTGAGTTCGCTGACTTCTTGCTCGCGCTCTATGTGCGGTACTGCGGTCCTGTGACGCAACAGGATCGCTTCCTTCACGCAGGGTGAAGTTAACCCATGTGTGTATACTTAGTACCGCCATATAGTCCGTCTTACTAGCAGCAGGGTCTTTTACCTGCACGGTGGACCTCGGACTGCGAACGCACCTAGTTTCATATCATCTATACTTGGTGCGTTCCGCCGTTCCTTAACATAATACTAGCGCCAAGGTCTGGCTAGTAATGACGGACGATCAGCGTTTACAGCAGTACATCCAGCAGCTGGAGGGAAGGTTGGCGGCTCTTGAGCGTTCAACCTCAGCTGTGGATGTTACTGCTGTCGCTGTTCAGGCTGCAAGTGTGGCTGCAGCTACCTTGTCCACTGCCACCCCTGTACCGACGCTATCTCGCCTCCCGCTACCAGAGAAATTTTCTGGTGACAGTAAGTCCTGTAGGGGTTTCGTGAGTCAGTGCTCAATACATCTCGAGCTTCTGGCCTCTTGTTTCCCTACAGAGCGGGCTAAGGTGGGCTATATCGTATCTTTACTGTCGGACAGGGCGTTGCAGTGGGCTACGCTGCTGTGGGAGCGTGGCGATCATGTGGTGCAGAGTGCTCCGTTATTCCTGAGCACTCTGAAACAGGTCTTTTTAGGACCTCGTGTCACCCATGATACGGCGCTCCAACTGTTGGCATTGACTCAGGGCTCGTCCTTGGTCAGCCATTTTGCCGTCCGCTTCCGCACTCTAGCATCTGAGCTGGAGTGGTCGGATAAACCTCTTATTCCTATATTTTGGAGGGGGCTGGCTGACCACATTAAGGACGCCCTGGCCACTAGGGAGATTCCCGCCACACAGGAAGAATTAATAACAGTGTCTACTCGTATTTATCTCCGTTTTCACGAGCGGAGGTTAGAGCGAGCTCAGTGTAGGCAGAGGTTTCGGCTGGCTCCCACCTTCGCCAAACCTTTGGAATCTCCAGTCCAGGCTCCTGAGTCCCATGAACCTAAGGTAGTGTCTCGAGCGGGATCTAAGTCCCGGACCGCTCGTGCACTCCAGGTTTGCCATGTTTGCCAACAGTCAGGACATCTTGCCACCAGATGTCACCAGCGGTCGAGGAAACGTCAGCGTCTAGTGGTAGTAGGTGGAGGTGCACTAGACACGGCGACGTTTGCCTCCAAATTGTCCTTTAAGGGGACAATAACTTTTGGCTCATCCTCCCACTCGGTAGAGCTCTGCGTGGATTCTGGGGCGGAAGGCAATTTCATGTCTTCTGCCTTCGCCCAGCATCACGCAATACCCCTGGTTATGCTATCTCAACCAGTAACGGTACGATTGGTGAATGGGTCGACACTCCCCGCACAGATAACACATCAGACCATCCCTTTTACTCTGTCCATGTCACCATCCCATCAGGAGATTATATCTCTGCTCATCATTCCCGAGGGGATTGATGAGGTCCTGTTGGGGATACCTTGGTTACGGTTCCACTCTCCTCACATCGAGTGGTCCTCAGGCAGAATTCTGGGATGGGGTGAATCATATGGGGGTAGGTGTTACCGAGAGTGTGTTCGGGTTGCTATTACTGAGGTACCCGCAGATCTTTCCTCTCTCCCCAAGCAATACTGGTCTTATGCAGACGTGTTCTCCAAAAAGGCGGCGGAGACCCTTCCGCCCCATCGCCCTTATGACTGTCCTATCGATCTCTTGCCTGGTGCAGAGCCTCCCCGGGGCGAGTTTATCCATTATCTCTCCCGGAGACGGAGGCCATGTCTCAGTACATTCAAGAGAATCTGGCAAGAGGGTTCATCAGGAAGTCAGTGTCACCTGCTGGGGCAGAGTTCTTCTTCGTGCAGAAGAAGAATGGGGAACTACGTCCATGCATAGACTAAAGGGGTCTTAACGCTATCACCGTTAAGAACAAGTATCCTTTGCCCTTGATATCCGAGCTCTTTGATAGGCTTCGGGGAGCTAGAGTGTTTACTAAATTAGATCTGCGGGGTGCTTACAACCTGATTCGCATCCGTGAGGGGGACGAATGGAAAACGGCGTTTAACACCAGAGATGGGCATTATGAGTTTCTGGTGATGCCCTTAGGGCTCTGTAATGCCCCAGCCGTTTTCCAAGACTTTGTCAACGACATCTTCCGGGATATGCTTTCCACCTCGGTTGTAGTCTATCTGGATGATATTCTCATCTTTTCTCCAGATATTGACTCCCACCGGAGAGATGTTGGCAGAGTCTTCGACCTCTTACGGGAAAACTCTCTCTATGCAAAGTTGGAGAAGTGTATGTTTGAGCAGGAGTCTTTACCGTTCCTGGGCTATATCATCTCCGCCCAGGGATTGGCTATGGATCCTGCCAAACTACAGGCTGTGATGGACTGGCAAGAGCCCCATTCTCTTAAGGCGGTGCAGCGCTTTATGGGGTTCATTAATTATTACCGCCAGTTCATTCCCCACTTCTCAACTCTGGTAGCTCCCTTGGTGGCCCTCACCAAGAAGGGAGCGAATCCCAATTTGTGGTTGGAAGAGGTCTCCAAGGCCTTCACTTCTGTTAAGTCTCATTTTGCTAGCGCTCCCATCTTACATCGCTCCGATGTGGATAAGCCATTCCTAATGGAGGTGGATGCCTCATCCGTTGGTGCTGGAGCAGTCCTCTATCAAAAGGACGCTCAAGGTCGGAAGCATCCATGCTCCTTCTTCTCTAAGACCTTCACATCAGGGGAGAGAAATTACTCCATCGGGGATAGGGAGTTGCTAGCAATGAAGTTGGCCTTTTCAGAGTGGAGACATCTTCTGGAAGGTGCACGGTTTCCCTTCCAGGTTTTCACGGACCACAAAAATTTGGTGTATTTACACACAGCCCAGCGGCTGAATTCTCGTCAGGCCAGATGGTCCTTATTTTTCTCCCGGTTCCATTTTACTCTGCACTATCTCGCCGGGGAGAAGAATATTCGTGCCGACGCTCTCTCTCGCTCCCTTATGTCAACTGAGGAGGAGGAAGAGGAGCCTCGGCTTATTGTCCCTTCTGAGAGCCTGAGAACCGTCGCGCCGGTTTCACTAGAGTCTGTGCCTCCGGGCAAGACTTTTGTGCCCATTAATTTGCGACCGGAGGTTCTCTCTTGGGCTCATTCGTCCAGGGTGGGTGGACACTTTGGGACAAAAAGGACATCTGAGCTACTGGCGAGGACGTACTGGTGGCCGCATATGGTCCGGGATGTCAGGGATTATATTCTGGCGTGTGTCTCCTGCGCCAAAAATAAATCTCCGCGTCAAAGGCCAGCTGGGTTGCTCTATCCCTTGCCGGTGGCAGATAGACCCTGGGAGATGGTCGGGATGGACTTTGTCGTGGGTTTACCCAAGTCTCGCGGCTGTACCATCATTTGGGTCATAACCGATCATTTCTCAAAAATGGTGCATTTGGTGCCGCTACCACGGTTACCTTCGGCACGGGCCTTGGCAGCGTTGTTCATTAAACACATCTTCCGCCTACATGGTATGCCTGACAAAATTGTCAGTGACCGGGGTCCCCAGTTTGCGTCTTGGTTCTGGAGAGAGCTTTGTCGTCTTCTCAGTATCGAGTTGAATCTCTCTTCCGCTTATCATCCCGAGACGAATGGGTTGGTAGAGAGGGCCAACCAGACCTTGGTCACATACCTGCGACATTTTGTTTCAGCCAGGCAGGATGACTGGGCATCCTTGCTATCATGGGCAGAGTTTGCGCTGAACAACACTGTAGCCGACTCCACTGGACAAACCCCATTCCTTCTCAACTATGGTCAGCATCTACGGGTACCTGTGCCTATGCCCGTGTCTTCCACAGACTCCAGGGTGGCAGACTGGGCTTTGGAGGCACGGGATATTTGGGACCGCACTCAGGATGCCATTCGGGCCTCTAAGGAGAGAATGAGGTCCTCCGCCGATGCTCATCGGCGCCCCGCTCCGACCTTTGCTCCTGGCGACTTGGTGTGGCTCTCTGCCCGTAACATCAGGCTGCGAGTTGAGTCCACTAAGTTTGCTCCTCGCTACTTGGGCCCCTTCAAGGTCCTCGAACAGGTTAATCCTGTGGTCTACCGTCTGGCTCTTCCTCCACGCCTTGGTATCACCGACACCTATCATGTGTCCCTCCTTAAGCCCGTATACATGTCCCGGTTTTCTGAGTCATCTGCCGAGACATCGGGTTAGTCTACGGACGATTTCGAGGTGAACGCTATCTTGGGGTGCAAGGTGGTACGTGGCAAAAAAAAATTTTTGGTGGACTGGAAGGGTTACGGTCCTGAGGATAGGTCCTGGGAGCCTGCTGAGCACATTCGGGCTCCGCAGATTATTGCTGCCTTCGAACGTAGAGAGGCCCAAGGAGGGGGGGGGCCCTAGGAGGGGGGGGGTAATGTTAGGAGTCGAGTTTCCTCTGCTGCACAGGGGGAATCTCGATCCGTGTCTGCTGCGGTCTCCCATTCTGCTTCGGCCGCAGTGGGCTCTGCTCAGGGGAGGCGTCGCTCCCAGCGTCTTGCTGGGACTGATTCTGTGCAAAGGGTTACTGCTGCCTTTTCTGGCTCTCCTGTTGTACCCTGCACTGATCTGCGGCGAGCGGGCTTCTCTGGGACTAAGTCCTTATTTGCACACACTGAGCATGCCCAGGGCAAGATCTCCCGTTGGAGATCGAGGGTCATATGCTCAGGTACTGCTGCACATCCCATTGGTCCTTTTGGCAGGTCCTGAAAGGGCAAAACTTCTGTAGCTGTTTCCTGTGCTGCAGCTATATAAACTGCGCATGACCGCACGGCCATGCGCTAGTATTGTCTTGATATTATGTGTGTGTGTAGATGGATGTATGTCGATGGATGAAAGCTCCTAAGTATCCCTCCCTAGAATTGTTGACTGCTCGCGGATGATGGTAGCTATCTAGCGCCCGACTAGCCATCTGCACGTAACACACATCACAGCGTCCTGTTGCTGTGCCCGCCAGTACGGCGCCGTGCGCTTTCTCTGCGCTTTCCTTACCCAAGCCTGGGTGGTTAGTGGCGTCCGTCAGTGCGGCACCGCACGCACTCTCGTGCCTATAGATTCTATGTTATAAGTTTCCTTACATACCCAGTTGCGGTGTTGTGCCAGCAAGTGTCTAATCGGACTTCAATCCTGTGTAGGGGTTGAGTTCGCTGACTTCTTGCTCTCGCTCTATGGGCGGTACTGCGGTCCTGTGACGCAACAGGATCGCTTCCTTCATGCAGGGTGAAGTTAACCCATGTGTGTATACTTAGTACCGCCATATAGTCCGTCTTACTAGCAGCAGGGTCTTTTACCTGCACGGTGGACCTCGGACTGCGAACGCACCTAGTTTCATATCATCTATACTTGGTGCGTTCCGCCAGTCCTTAACAGGAGTCAATGGGGATGCATGCGTTTTTTTGTGCATGCGTTTGCATGCGTTTTTGGACGCATGCGTTTTTTTTAGCAAAGGTTGAATAGACTGTAGATAAGGTTGTCTAGACACTGATAATCCTCCCCCATAGCAGCAGGGTTATAAAAGGAAGGTTGGGGGAAGTTTTTGGTCACTTCTCATCAGACTCCAAAGAAGACAAGACACTGCCCGGACGCATTGGTGGACAAGACCCAGAGCAATGTGAGTATATCTTAGCCAATGCATTTATTTTAAATTTTTTGGATCTACATGTCCTAATTTCTTCTTTTTTTTTTTCAACATGCATCAGAATGTCTTCTGCGGAGTCTTCATCTGATGAGGAGTTTGAGCCACGTCAGCCAGAAGTGGATCATGTCAGTGAGGTTAGTTTTTTGTCCTTCAGCTTGGTAAGTATTGACTGCCACATCGACACATGAGACAATTTGATTTCTTTTTTTTTTATAGAGCACTTCAACTGAGGGACAGAGAGGGACGGAGCAGCGGAGTCAAGGTCCGGTGGGAAGACGGCAGCGAGTATGTATACAAAGCAGACTGTCCTCATTGTAATATTCTTGAATCTTCCTTTCTGTACCCTTGATTTTCTTTTAATTTTTCTTGTATGATCCTTTTCTGAAAGTTGATTTTCATATTCCTGCCATTTCTCATCTTCTGGTATTTTTTTTCCACATGTGATTGAGTAAACTTATATGATTATCTTTTACTTTTAGGTTTCACAACGGGACGATGACCGGATCGATAATGACCTCCTGATCACCCTGGTCCAGGAGCGAGTCCCATTGTGGGACAGCCGGGATCCACAGCACGCCGTCAACAGTACGCTCCGTTGGTTGTGGAGTGAGGTGGGCCAAGCGTTGTGGGATGGCTGGGAGAATGCCCCGCCACGGGTCGGTAATGCATTTGGTAACTATTGCACTGCAGTGTGAAGCAGCAGAGACCTTGGCTGGGCTCTCTTGACTGTGTGTGATGAAAGTAACTTTTCGGAGTTTCTGTCATCACACACAGTCAAGAGAGCACGGCCAAAAGTAATTTTTCTGACCATTATATGTTATTGTTATTTCACAGTGGACAAAATAAGAACACGTTGGCGTTCCATGAAGGACCGCTTCAACAAGGACCTTCGCGCAGAGAATCGTGCAGCAAGTGGTTCCGGAGCAAGGCACCGTCTATACAAATACCACCGTGTGCTGGCCTTTTTAAGACCGGTCCTTCTCATGAGAACGTAAGTATTTCTCACATGCTTCCGGTTGTATTGCATTGACATAATATGTAATTTTAGATTCCACAGGATGTACCGTCTTGTTATATTTTGGTATTAATTTTCTTTTTTTTTTTCACAGCACACACTGCACGACTGTCGCAACAGGTTCTGGAGCGGTCCTTCAGCTGGCAGCCACGGACCCGTCCCAGCCATCCAGCAGCGCAGCAGCAGGTGGGCCTTCCACACTCAGTGGAGACCAGGGAGCTGGCCCATCAGGTATTCCCCTTTCGCAGTCCTCTTTCACTGCACCCATTTTTGCGGGCTCATCCCGGAAGCGACAGAGGGCTTCAGATAGGTCACTCATGCCCGAGTTTTTGCACTTGAGCTCGGTTTTACACGAAGCAATCAAGGCTTTAGGTGACAGAATGGATGTGTCACATAACCTCTTAGATTGCCGGATCCAGGATGTCGCCAAAAGCTTTGATCAAGTTAAAGCCGACCTCCAGAGGCCAGCTCATCATTTTTTTAACCAAATACAGCAGGGCATGTCAGAACACCTTAGCCCTGATCTCCAGCTGAGTGTGATGCAGGCCTGCAATGTTGCTTTTGTGCAGGCTATGCAGCAGTGTAAGAGTCGTAATTTACAGCAGACAGTGGCGGCATATCCAACTGTGCCGTCACTGTCACGATTAACCACCATTCCTACCTCTGCTGCATACCACTGCACGGCCACCTCTATTCCATCCACAGGTGTACTCCACTACAGCGCCAACATGATGACGAGTGCTGTTGGACATCCCACCGCCACCACCGTGACAACCGCTGCTCCGGCTTGGACCTCCTCCACTGACACCACGATGACGCAGGACCCTGGCATGGCTTATCGGCCCGGCCCCATCCCGATGCAGCAGGACCCAGGCATGACATATCGGACCGGCCCCCCCCGATGCAGCAGGACCGAGGCATTGCTTTCCGGGCAGGACACCCCCCGATGCAGCAGGACCCAGGCCTGGCGTATAGGACGCCCCTCCATGCAGCAGGACCCAGGCATGGCATATCGCACCGACCCCCCCACGATGCAGCAGGACCAAGCCATGGCTTTCCGGGCAGGACCCACCCCAATGCAGTAGGACCCTGCCAGGGCTTTATGTTCCCCACCACCAGCAATGCAGCGGGACCCTGGGAGGGCATTATGTTCCCCCCCTCCAGCAATGCAGCAGGACTCTGGGAGGGGTTTAGGTCCCCCCCCAACGATGCACCACGACCCTGGTATGGGTTTATGTCCCCCCCCAATGATGCACCAGGACCCTGGGAGGGTTTTATGTCCCCCCCCCAACGATGCACCAGGACCCTGGCAGGGCTTTATCTTTCCCCCCCACTATGATGCAGTTGGACTCTGGCGTTGCCGAGCGCTCCACAATGGATATGGACTGTGAAATTGTGGAGCCGGATCCTGACGTGTCTCCCGCCAACACTCAACATCCTATTAGCCCAAGAAGACATCCCCCTACCAGCAAAACCCAAAGGAAAACGCCAAAAACACATAAAAAACAAAAAACTCTGAGTATTCCTCCCCCATCACCTACCGATGTGTCTGTATTTTCTGTTGTGTCTCACCCTTCCAGTGTGTCTCAAGCCCTTCATGTGTTAAGCCCCATCCCCGAACTTCCAGACCCTTCCAGTTTTATTGCCCCTTCTCCTGCCACCTCTGCCTCCTCCACGGTGAGCCAGGCTTCTGTTCTTAATACCCCCCGGTTACGTCACTCTACCCCAAGGCATCGCGGTACAACGCGTCGCGGTACAAAAAAATAAATTTTTCAATTTCTTTGTTGACTCAATAAAAAAAAATTAATTTGCAACTATTATGTTTGGTTTATTGTGTCTTTCACCGCTGTCAATACACACCAACAAACTTCGCCACACACTTATTCTTTTGGCCAAAACATATCTCCAGTAGTATGAAATGCAAGACTACATCTATATGTGTTTCTTCAGTATACAAATATGAGTTGGCCAAAAAAATATTAGTTATTTCCATACTCTTTTTTTTGTACCTAGTGTAGTGTCACTGTACAAAGAGAAAATGGTGGAAATCAAGTTCAGTACTCAACTGAACCGGTCAGATGTCCAAAAAGACACCTGACCTGTTGAGTTGAGTACTGCCTTGTATATTCACCATATTCTCTTATTTATATAGCAAATTATGTGACAATGGTTGTCACACGCTACATATCTATGCTCACCTGGCCAGGTGTAAGAAATTGTGAATTCATGAGCATGTATATGTTTATCATGAATTCATTATTTCTTACACTTGACTTGATGGGTATAGAGAGCGTGACAGTCTTGACGCAATGACGTCAACAAGATTACCAATAAATCAACATGGTTACCAATAAATCAACATGGTTGCCATTATTAGAAGTATGCGGCCAGTGTTTTAGATCATTATTTGTAAACCAAAATAGGGAGTGCAACAATATAAGAGGTCAATTATGATAAAAAAATAATAACTATTACCTCATCATCTATCACCCACTCCTGGTTTTGGATTACAAAATATGATATACATATCTACTGCCCATCTTTGGTCAACCTTTGTTTAGAGAGGAAAAAGATAGGAGACATGGTCAACACAACCAACACTCAAGTTTATTAATTTGAAAAATTTGTACCAGTATTTAATAATTGGTAAAGATAAACATACAACAGGACATTTACACAACATTGTCCTGCCATGACACCCGTCCAATATCGGACACAAAATAGGCCGCAAATTGGTCCCGCATAAGACCAACGGCTGCAGTTGACCGCATCGGGTGATGCTGAAAATCAGGCAGTGGGTGTGAAACTGGTTCATCAAGTTCAATGTGGGGTCGCTCCTTAGCAATGAGGTAATTGTGTAGAACCACACAGGATGTGACCACCTCGTCCACTGTTTCCACTTTTAGATTGATGGCTGTTGCAAGAATGCGCCATTTAGCAACCAGAATGCCAAAGGTGCACTCTACTCTTCTTCTGGCCCCGGTCAGTCTGTAGTTGAAGATCCTTCTAGTGTGGTCCAAGTCCCTACTAGAATATGGCTTCAGGAGATTTTCACACATCTGGAAGGCCTCGTCCCCAACCATAACAAATGGCAGCGGTGGGCCTTGAGTGTTGGGGAGAGGCTGTGGAGTGGGAAAATTAAAATTGTTGCCATACACACGACGGCCCATATCCGAGCTCTTAAAAGTCTGGGAATGATTGCTACGGCCAAAAGCTCCAATGTCCACGGCGATGAAGCGACACTCCGCATCCGCTATTGCCATAAGAACTACCGAAAAATATTTTTTGTAGTTAAAAAACTCAGATCCGGTTCTGGCAGGTTTGATAATGCGGATATGCCTTCCATCCACCGCCCCTAAACAGTTGGGGAAATCACACACGTTCAAAAATGTATCAGAAATATCCCGCCACATGTCCACGGTGGGTACGGGTATAAACTCCTCACGGAGTACATTCCATAACGCACGACAGGTGTGCACAACAATTCCGGACAGGGTTGATATTCCAAGGCGGTATTGGAAGTGGAGGGAAGATAAACTCTCTCCTGTGGCAAGAAATCTAGAAGAAAAAGAAACAAAAAAAAACATTTAAAATCTACTCTTTTTATGGTGTGATTACAAATAAGAAATTTCTGTACCCCTAGGGTCAATATATTGAGAGACAATCATATACGCCCTCTCTATTCTCATTGGTTGTGTCTGGTTACTTTTTTTTTTTTTTTTTTGGTTGGGAAATGCTTTAAAAAACGCAAAAGCATGCAAAAACGCATGTAAACGCGTGTAAACGCAGTGCATGCGTAAAAAAACCGCTGCGTTTACACGCGTTTACATGCGTTTTTGCACCATGCGTTTTTTTTTAAAAACGCATGCGTTCAAAAACGCAAGTGTGAAACCAGCCTTAGAGTGTGTATCTCTGAGCGTGGCGCTCATGCTCCAGCTCAATATTGAATAAATCAAGAAACTTTGAAAATTTTGATTCCATTTTTGATGATTTGCACATCATTAACATATCTTTTGATACTATGATTTTATAATTGCATGACTTTTCCTTCTTGGTGTTACAATTTCAATGTCGAGGAGTGCATATCACATTGTATTTGGGTTGAAAAGGGAAAACAGCAGGACCAGTTATAAATGTAAGTAAAAGAGCAAATGGGGGTGCAAAGCTCCCAGGCATTGGCCTAACCTGAATAGTAGAGTTATAGGACTTGTATGACTCATATGAGATGTTTTTGTTCTTAGTATAAAATGTTTTCACTATGAACCATAATATCACCACATGGGCTGTTGAAATCCTATAATTTGTACTATGTTTGGAGTGCTGCTTTCATTTTTTGTTTCTACTATTCAAGTTCTGCCACTGTATATGTTTACTGTGCTATATGTCACCCTTAGGCCTCCTTCATAAGCCCTGGTGATTCCTGCATAGAACAAAACAGTACTGATGAGATCCATGGTCCGTGTGTCATCAATGTGAGATCCATTTGTCCGTTTGCTTTCCGTGTCCATGAGTTTGCTTTTCACATCAGTGTGGCATTTCTGCGCAGTCCTTGTGTCCGTGTTACACATACTGGCACCTGGGCAAAATAGTACAGTTCGCGCTGATCCTAGGCGCTGGCTGCTAAAGACAGCTCTCATCATTGTCTCTTTGTCTGAGATCAGCACGACCAGGTGACAATCATGGAAATTGAATTCAGCAACAGCCATGCAGCAGTGTCCCTCCAGTACAAAGTAAATAATTAAATAAAAAAATGGTGTGGGATCCAGTGCAATTTTCATAACCAGCAGAGGGAAAGCCCACAGCTGGGGGCTGATGTTAATAATCTTGGCGTCTATACGACTTCAATAAGATGCTCCCATTAATAAACCCTTAGTAAGTATTGAAATAAACATAGCAAGAATAAAATCCTTTACTTGAAGTAAGACAAAACATCCCATTTTACACATTTATTTAAAAATATAAAAACACAGTTATACTCATTTTTATACTTAATCCAATGATGCCCATGTCTCCTGTAAAAAAATAAAAATAATAAACAACCATATCCCTCACCATGTGAAGATAGTCCATATTGTTCCATGTCATATTCCATCTCTCCGACATCTGATTTTCAAAATGAACAGGGCAAAGATGTGACTGTTGACTCTGAAAGACAGGACACAATTCGCTGCTGCAAGCGCAGTTAACTGTGAGCGACCAGATAAACTGTGGTGACCTCAATGAGATTACTGTGAGCACAGTGAGAAAATTCTCACTGTGCTCGCAGTGATCTCCGTGAGGTCACCGTAGTTCATCGTTCCATCTCACGATAAAGTGAGCCTGGGAGCGCATCTTCAGTGACCTGCAGTAACATCTTTGATGTCACCACTCGTCACTGAAGCTGTGCTCGAAGCACCACATTGTCTCATGGTTTTCAGTCTGGACGATAGCATCATGCCACCCTTCAGGTTGCAAAGCAGGCATTGCAGAGATGGATTACGGCATGGGAAAGTTTGGCTTATCTTCACTGTGAGGAAGCTGACGCAGTGAAACGCATGTAAGAGGGACAGTCTATATACTTTTTGTGAGTTTTGTGCAAGATGTTCTAATTTTTGATTGTTATGGCATAGCACTAGCATACACTTGTTCTTGCCTGATTGTCTTTTCATTGGAATATGACTGTAATGCAACTGCAAGGCAGTTGAATGCAACCTCCACCAGGGGGCGCAGTTAAGGGGAAGAAGGTAGCACTCACCATGTAGCACCACAGTGCAAAGCGAGGTGCGCCACTCAGGAGGCGGCAGAGTAGTCAGACAGGCCGGTCAACAACAAACAGGAAGACGAAGTACCAGAAGTCACAGCAATGCACGTGGTCAAAGTCAAGCCAGAAATCAGAACCAGATGGGAGCAGGGGATCCAAAATGTGAGACAGAAGACGTAGTCGGGGTACAAGCCAAAGACTCAAATGTGATAACAGAGATGCAAAGCAGGGTTCAGAATTCAAGCCGAGTCATACACTGTAGGAAACCAGCAAACACACACTAAGTCAGGGATAGGGAACGGGTTAGGCACAAATACGAGTAATCAGAGGCAGAAGGATCACTAGGGTATACGGGTTAGCTTCTCAAGCCAGGGACTGGAACTATCACTGACAAATGCTTCCAGAAGTGGCTCCAATAAATAGCCACCCACGAGCCAAAGAGAGGCAGGAAATGTTAACCCCACCATAACCAGGCTGGGGAAGGAAAAGCAAGAAGCAAACCCCGACCTGGATCATGACAATGACTTTGTGATTTTTTGGTTACTTGTCCCATATCTCTCATTAACTGGTGTGCTACATTGGCTGACTTCCTCTAATTTCTTCACACCCTTAAGCCATTATAAATTTAAACTAAAGTTTATATAAATATAAACTTATAAATTTTATAATATGTTATGTATATTTTTCCACAATTCAGCAAATATGCCACACTAATGTTATTCCTATAGATATTTATTCTTGGTACAGCAGTTCTTAGTATATCTACCTCAAGTTTTGCATTTCTGCACTTAACCACAAAATGGAACCACAGTACTTGTACTTAATCTGATCAAGTATATACACAGAAGATTTATGTAATGCTGTATGCGAGTACTGTTCAAATTATGGTATATGATTAACTTATGTATTAGTGTATTTATTTATTTACAGTATGTTTTCATATAATAGATTGATTACTAGTGTTGAGCATTCCGATACCGCAAGTATCGGGTATCGGCCGATATTTGCGGTATCGGAATTCTGATCCCGAGTTCCGATATTTTTGCGATATCGGGAATCGGGATCGGGATGAATATTTATGTGTAAAATAAAGAATAAAAATAAAAAATATGAATATACTCACCCTCGGACGCACCCTGGTTGTAACCGCTGCAACCGGCAGTCTCCATTCCTAAGAATGAGCGAGTGAAGGACCTGCGATGACGTCGCGGCTTGTGATTGGTCACGTAAGCGGTCACATGAGCGGTCACGCGACCAATCACAAGCCGCGACGTCATCGAAGGTCCTTCACCCGCTCATTCTTAGGAACGGAGGCTGCCGGTTACACCGCTAAGGTCCCGGAGGGGTGAGTATATCCATGTTTTTTATTTTTTATTTTTATTCTTTATATTTTACATGAATATGGATCCCAGGGCCTGAAGGAGAGTTTCCTCTCCTTCAGACCCTGGAAACCATTCCAGGATACATTCCGATATTTGTGTCCCATTGACTTGTATTGGTATCGGGTATCGGTATCGGCGATATCCGATATTTTTTGGATATCGGCCGATACAATCCGATACCGATACTTTCAAATATCGGACGGTATCGCTCAACACTATTGATTACCACTGTTGTCTTTGTTGGAATTTCCCCTTTTGAATCTGTTCTTAGCCTTATGTTTTTATACTTTGCATAATAAAGATTTCATTACTTTTACATTATGTTTGTTTGTGTTTGAGTATTTCAATATATTGTGGTATTTTATCTCCACTTTGGGCAGGGATATGATTGTTTATTATTGTTGTCTTTTTTACAAGGGAAAAGGGATTTAATGTATTAGGCGTATGGTGAGTACTAGGATTGTTTATTATTGTCTGTTTTTTACAAGGGAAAGGACTTTAATGGGTTAGGTGTAAGGTGAATGTAACTTTTACACATTTATTTAAAACTAAAAAACAGACGGTGTTGATTTTTATTTCAAACTATTTTATTCTTGCTGTGTGTTTATCTAAATACTTAATATGATGTTAGTAATGGAGGTTTTTTATAGACATCTGTCCATTACTAACCCCTGTACTTGATATCAGCGGACAATACAAGGCTGACATCAACCCCACAAATATTACCTCACTTGGCACTGCTCCAGGGCAAGTGGGAAGAGTGAGGCTAAGTGCCAGATTTGGCGCATCACATGGATGCACCATTTCTGGGGTGGCTGAGGGCTGATATTGGCAGCCCGGTGTGGGGAGCAATATCCGTGACCCTTTCCCGGGCTATTAACCTCTTAAGCCCCAAGGGTGGTTTGCACGATAATGACTTTTACAATTCTGACCACTGTCCATTTATGAGGTTATAACTCTGGAATGCTTCAACAGATCCTGATGATTCTGACACTGTTTTATCGTGACATATTGCACTTCATGATAGTCATAAAATTTATTGGATAAGACTTGCGTTTATTTGTGAAAAAAATGGAAATTTGGCAAAAAATTTAAAAATTTTAAAATTTTACAACTTTTAATTTTTATGACCTTAAATCACAGAGATATGTCACAAACAATACTTAATAGGCAACATTTCCCACATGTCTACTTTACATCAGCATAATTTTGGAACAAAAATTTTTTTGGTTAGGGAGTTATAAGGGTTAAATTTGACCAGCAATTTCTCATTTTTACAACACCATTTTTTATAGGGACCACATCTCATTTGAAGTCATTTTGAGGGGTCTATATGATAGAAAATAATGAGATGTGAAACCATTCTAAAAACTGCACCCCTCAAGGTGCTCAAAACCACATTCAAGAAGTTTATTAACACTTCAGGTGTTTCACAGGAATTTTTGGAATGTTTAAATAAAAATGAACATTTAACTTTTTTTCACACAAAATTTACTTCAGCTCCAATTTGTTTTATTTCACCAAGGGTAACAGGAGAAAATGGACCAATAATGTTGTTGTGCAATTTGTCCTGAGTACGCTGATACCCCATATGTGGGGGTAAACTACTGTTTGGGAGCAGGGCAGAGCTCGGAAGGGAAGCGCTGTTTGACTTTTCAATGCAAAATTGACAGGAATTGAGATGGGACGCCATGTTGCGTTTGGAGAGCCACTGATGTGCCTAAACATTAAACCCCCCAAAAGTGACATAATTTTGGAAAGTTTACCCCTAAGGAATTTATCTAGATGTGTTGTGAGAGCTTTGAACCCCCAAGTGTTTCACTACAGTTTATAACGCATAGCCATGAAAACAAAAATTATTTTTTTCCCACAAAAATTATTTTTTAGCCCCCAGTTTTAAATTTTCCCAAGGGTAACAGGAGAAATTGGACCCCAAAAGTTGTTGTCCAATTTGTCCTGAGTATGCTGATACCCCATCCATATGTGGGGGGGAACCACTGTTTGGGTGCATGGCAGAGCTCGGAAGGGAAGGAGCTCCATTTGGAATGCAGACTTAGATGGATTGGTCTGCAGGCGTTACATTGTGTTTGCAGAGCCCCTAATGTACCTAAACAGTAGAAACCCCCACAACTGACCCCATATTTTGAAACTGGACTTCTCAAGGAACTTATCTAGATGTGTTGTGAGATCTTTGAACCCCCAAGTGTTTCACTAAAGTTTATAACGCAGAGCCGTGAAAATAAAAAATCATTTTTTTTCACAAAAAATATTTTTTAGCCCCCAGTTTTGTATTTTCCCAAGGGTAACAGGAGAAATTGGACACGAAAAGTTGTTGTCCAATTTGTCCTGAGTACGCTGATACCCCATATGGGGGGAAACACCGTTTTGGCACATGGCAGAGCTTGGAATGGAAGGAGCGCCATTTGGAACGCAGACTTTGATGGATTTGTCTGCAGGCATCACTTTGAATTTGCAGAGCCCCTAATGTACCTAAAAAGTAGAAACCCCCACACGTGACCCCATATTGGAAACTAGACTCCCCAAGGAACTTATCTAGATGTGTTGTGAGAACTTTGAACCCCAAGTGTTTCACTACAGTTTATAATGCAAAGCTGTGAAAATAAAAAATCATTTTTTCCCACAAAATTTTTTTTTTAGCCCCCAAATTTTTATTTTCCCAAAGCTAACAGGAGAAATTGGACCCCAAAAGTTGTTGTCCAATTTGTCGTGAGTACGCTGATATCCCATATGTGGGGGGAAACCACTGTTTGGGCGCACGGCAGAGCTCGGAAGGGAAGGAGCACGATTTGGAATACAGACTTAGATGGATTGGTCTGCAGGCGTCACATTGCATTTGCAGAGCCCCTAATGTACCTAAACAGTAGAAACCCCCCACAACTGACCCCAGTATTAGAAACTAGACCCCTATAGGAACTTATCTAGATGTGTTGTGAGATCTTTGAACCCTCAAGTGTTTCACTACAGTTTATAATGCAGATCCATGAAAATAAAAAATCTTTTTTTCCCACAAAAATGTTTTTAGCCCCCCAAATTTTTATTTTCCAAAGGGTAACAAGAGAAATTGGACCCCAAAAGTTGTTGTCCAATTTGTCCTGAGTACGCCGATACCCATATGTTGGGGTAAACCCCTGTTTGGGCGCACGGTAGAGATTGGAAGAGAAGGAGCACTGTTTTACTTTTTCAATGCAGAATTGGCTGAAATTGAGATGGGACTCCATGTCTCGTTTGGAGAGCCCCTGATGTGCCTATACAGTGGAAACCCCCAATTCTAACTGAAACCCTAACCTTAGCCCCAACCTAACCCTAGCCCCAACCCTAACCCTAGCACCAACCCAGCCTTAACCCTAGCCCTAGCCCTAACCCTAGCCCTAACCCAAACCCTAGCTCTAACCCTATCCCTAGCCTAACCCTAACCCTAACCCTAGCCCTAACCCTAGCCCTAACCCTAACCCTAACTCTAGCCCAAACCCTAGCCTTAACCCTAACCCTAGCCCTAACCATAGCTCTAACCCTAGCCCTAACCCTAGCCCTAACCCTAACCCTACCCCTAACCCTAACTTTAACACTAGCCCTAACCCATGCCCTAACCCTAGCCCTAATCCGAACCCTAGCTCTAAACCTAGCCCCAACCCTAGCCCTAACCTTAATGGGAAAATAGAAATTAATACTTTTTTAATTTTATTATTTTTCCCTAACTAAGGGGATGATGAAGGGGGGTTTGATTTACTTTTATAGCGGGTTTTTTAGCGGATTTTTATGATTGGCAGCCATCACAGACTAAAAGACGCTTTTTATTGCAAAAAATAATTTTTGCGTCTCCAAATTTTGAGAGCTATAATTTTTCCATATTTTGGTCCACAGAGTCATTTGAGGTCTTGTATATTGCAGGACGAGTTAACATTTTTATTGGTAACATTTTTGGGCACGTGACATTTTTTGATCGCTTTTTATTCAGATTTTTGTGAGGCAGAATGACCAAAAACCAGCTATTCATGAATTTCTTTCTAGGGGGCATTTATACCATTCCACGTTTGGTAAAATTGATAAAGCAGTTTTACCCTTCGGGTCAGTACGATTACAGCGATACCTCATTTATATCATTTTTTTATGTTTTGGCGCTTTTATATGGTAAAAACTATTTTATAGAAAAAAATAGTTATTTTTGCATCGCTTTATTCTGAGGGCTATAACTTTTTTATTTTTTCACTGATAATGATGTATGGTGGCTCGTTTTTTGCGGGACAAGATGACGTTTTCAGTGGTATCATGGTTATTTATATCAGTCTGTTTGATCGCGTGTTATTCCACTTTTTGTTCGGCGATATGATAATAAAGCGTTGTTGTTTGCATCTTTTTGTTTTGTTTCTTTCACCGTGTTCACTGAAGGGGTTGACTAGCAGGACCGTTTTATAGATGGGGTCATTATGGACGTGGCGATAAAAAATATATGTGTACTTTTATTCTTTTATTATTATTTAGATAAAGAAATGTATTTTTGGGAACAATATATATGTTTATTTCTCTTTATTTAGGATTTTTTTTTTTTACACATGTGAATATTTTTTTTTTACTTTATAACAAAGCCCCAGGGGGGGGGGGGGGGGGGTGAAGGGGGGGAGAGCATCATGCTATAGTGACAGATCGCTGATCTGACACTTTGCACAGCACTGTGTCAGATCAGCGATCTGACATGCAGCGTTGCAGGCTTACCAGTGCTTGCTCTGAGCAGGCGCTGGTAAGCCACCTCCCTGCAGGGCCCGGATGTAGCCCCATGGCCATTTTGGAACTGAGGCCTGCAGGGAGAAGGAGGTAGGAGACCCTTGGAGCAACGCGATCACATCGCGTTGTTCCGAGGGTCTCAGAGAAGCACGCAGAGAGCCTCCTCCCTGCGCGATGCTTCCCTATGCCGCCGGAACACTGTGATCATGTTTGAACGCAGTGTGTCGGGGGTTAATGTGCCAAGGGCAGTCCATGACCGCTCCTGGCACATAGTGCCGGATGTCAGCTGCGATAGTCAGCTGACACCCGGCCGCAATCGGCTCTACTCCCCCCATGAGCACGGCCCATAGCATATGACATACTTTCCTGTCACTGGGAATTAAGTCCCAGGTCACCTTGACGGGATAGTACGTCATATGGGATGAAGGGGTTAATATTTAGTGATGAGCGAATTTGTTTGGAAAACGATCACCAAGCATAAATTCGGGACAAATATGGCACATTCGGATTCGTGATCGGAAATACGAGCAAAATGTTATAAAATTGGAAAAAGTCGGTCACATTCGGTAAAAGTTGTTATGACCTGGTGGTAAGGACAATCATGGACCTGGTGGTTAAGAGCACACGTAATGACCTGATAGTTACTAATAATATAGGACGAGCTCTGAGACGTGGGAACTCTGCTGACCGCAATCCCTAATCCTATCACACACACTAGAAATAGCCGTGGATTGCTCCTAACGCTCCCTATGCAACTCGACACAGCCTAAGAAACTAGCTAGCCCTAGAGATAGAAAAATAAAGCCTACCTTGCCTCAGAGAAATTCCCCAAAGGAAAAGGCAGCCCCCCACATATAATGACTGTGAGTAAAGATGAAAATTACAAACACAGAGATGAAATAGATTTAGCAAAGTGAGGCCCGACTTACTGAACAGACAGAGGATATGAAAGGTAACTTTGCGGTCAGCACAAAAAACTACAAAAAGACCACGCAGAGGGCGCAAAAAGACCCTCCGCACCGACTCACGGTGCGGAGGCGCTCCCTCTGCGTCCCAGAGCTTCCAGCAAGCAAGACAAAATCAAAATAGCAAGCTGGACAGAAAAATAGCAAACCAGAGAAAAGCAAGCAGGAACTTAGCTTCTGCTGGGAAGACAGGTCACAAGAACGATCCATGTTGTGAATTCTGTGGCAGAGTTCACTCCTGTGGTCACAAGTGGTACTTCGGCTGATTCTCTCTGGGATCTTCCGCTTGTGGAGGAAAGTGGTACTGCAGCTTCTGAGTTTCCTCCCTCAGGTGATCTTCTGAGCTTGTTAGCTTCTTCTCTACTTAACTCCACCTGATGCTTTGATCCATGCTTCCTGTCAATGTTCCAGTGTAGGATTTGTTTTTTCCCTGGATCATTCCTGTGGCCTGCTGCTCTGCAAAGCTAAGTTTTGCTTTTGTTATTTTGTTGCTGTTTTTCTGTCCAGCTTGCTTTATTGGTTTTTCTCGCCTGCTGGAAGCTCTGAGACGCAGAGGGACCACCTCCGTACCGTTAGTCGGTGCGGAGGGTCTTTTTGTCCCCTCTGCGTGGTTATTTATAGGTTTTTGTGCTGACCGCAAAGTTATCTTCCCTATCCTCGTTCTGTTCAGCTAGTCGGGCCTCACTTTGCTAAATCTGTTTCATCTCTATGTTTGTGTTTTCATCTTACTCACAGTCATTATATGTGGCGGGCTGCCTTTTCCTTTGGGGAATTTCTCTGAGGCAAGGTAGGCTTAATTTTCTATCTTCAGGACTAGCTAGTTTCTCAGGCTGTGACGAGGCGCCTAGGTTCTGGTCAGGAGCGCTCCACGGCTACCTTTAGTGTGGTTTGATAGGATCAGGGATTGCGGTCTGCAGAGTTCCCACGTCTCAGAGCTCGTTCTATTATTTTGGGTTATTGTCAGATCACTGTATGTGCTCTGACCTCTATGTCCATTGTGATTCTGAATTGCCTTTCATAACAGTACAGGAAGCCAAAAGTGCTAATGATTCTCAATAGAGGGAAAAAAGAAGTTCTGAGACCATTTTTTTTTCTTTGCACTGTGTTTTGTCTTTTTTTTCCCCTAGACATTTGGGTGGTTCAGGACACAGGTGTAGCAATGGACATTGAAGGTCTGTCTTCATGTGTGGATCAGCTCACGGCAAGAGTTCAAAATATTCAAGATTTTGTGGTTCAGAATTCTTTGCTAGAACCGAGAATTCCTATTCCAGATTTGTTTTTTGGAGATAGAACTAAATTTCTGAGTTTCAAAAATAATTGTAAACTATTTCTGGCTTTGAAACCCCGCTCTTCTGGTGACCCAATTCAACAGGTTAGGATCGTCATTTCTTTTTTGCGCGGCGACCCTCAGGACTGGGCGTTTTCTCTTGCGTCAGGAGATCCTGCATTGAGTAATATCGATGCGTTTTTCCTGGCGCTTGGGTTGCTGTACGATGAGCCTAATTCAGTGGATCAGGCAGAAAAAAATTTGCTGGCTCTTTGTCAGGCTCAGGATGAGATAGAGGAATATTGTCAGAAATTTAGAAAGTGGTCAGTGCTCACTCAATGGAATGAATCTGCGCTGGCAGCAATATTCAGAAAGGGTCTCTCTGAAGCCCTTAAGGATGTCATGGTGGGATTTCCTATGCCTGCTGGTTTGAATGAGTCTATGTCTTTGGCCATTCAGATCGGTCGACGCTTGCGTGAGCGTAAATCTGTGCACCCTTTGGCGGTATTACCTGAGCTTAAACCTGAGCCTATGCAGTGTGATAGGACCTTGACCAGAGTTGAACGGCAAGAACATAGACGTCTGAATGGTCTGTGTTTCTACTGTGGTGATTCCACTCATGCTATCTCTGATTGTCCTAAGCGCACTAAGCGGTTCGCTAGGTCTGCCACCATTGGTACTGTACAGTCAAAATTTCTTCTGTCCGTTACCTTGATCTGCTCTTTGTCATCGTTTTCTGTCATGGCATTTGTGGATTCAGGCGCTGCCCTGAATTTGATGGATTTGGAATATGCTAAGCGTTGTGGGTTTTTCTTGGAGCCCTTGCAGTGTCCTATTCCATTGAGAGGAATTGATGCTACGCCTTTGGCCAAGAATAAGCCTCAATACTGGACCCAGCTGACCATGTGCATGGCTCCTGCACATCAGGAGGTTATTCGCTTTCTGGTGTTGCATAATCTGCATGATGTAGTCGTGTTGGGGTTGCCATGGCTACAAGCCCATAATCCAGTATTAGATTGGAAATCCATGTCGGTGTCCAGCTGGGGTTGTCAGGGGGTACATGGTGATGTTCCATTTCTGTCAATTTCGTCATCCACCCCTTCTGAGGTCCCAGAGTTCTTGTCTGATTACCGGGATGTATTTGATGAGCCCAAGTCCAATACCCTACCTCCGCATAGGGATTGTGATTGTGCTATCAATATGATTCCTGGTAGTAAATTCCCAAAAGGTCGATTGTTTAATTTGTCCGTGCCTGAGCACACCGCTATGCGCAGTTATGTGAAGGAATCCCTGGAGAAGGGGCATATTCGCCCGTCATCGTCGCCATTAGGAGCAGGGTTCTTTTTTGTAGCCAAGAAGGATGGTTCGCTGAGACCTTGTATAGATTATCGCCTTCTTAAAAAGATCACGGTTAAATTTCAGTACCCCTTGCCATTGTTATCTGATCTGTTTGCTCGGATTAAGGGGGCTAGTTGGTTCACAAAGATAGATCTTCGTGGTGCAAATAATCTGGTGCGAATTAAGCAAGGCGATGAATGGAAAACTGCATTTAATACGCCCGAGGGTCATTTTGAGTATCTCGTGATGCCATTCGGACTTGCCAATGCTCCATCAGTGTTTCAGTCCTTTATGCATGACATCTTCCGAGAGTACCTTGATAAATTCCTGATTGTGTACTTGGATGACATTTTGATCTTCTCGGATGATTGGGAGTCTCATGTGAAGCAGGTCAGAACGGTTTTTCAGGTCCTGCGTGCTAATTCTTTGTTTGTGAAGGGATCAAAGTGTCTCTTTGGTGTGCAGAAGGTTTCATTTTTGGGGTTCATCTTTTCCCCTTCTACTATCGAGATGGATCCTGTTAAGGTCCAAGCCATCCATGATTGGACTCAGCCGACATCTCTGATAAGTCTGCAAAAGTTCCTGGGCTTTGCTAATTTTTATCGTCGCTTCATCTGCAATATTTCTAGTATTGCTAAACCATTGACCGATTTGACCAAGAAGGGTGCTGATGTGGTCAATTGGTCTTCTGCTGCTGTGGAAGCTTTTCAAGAGTTGAAGCATCATTTTTCTTCTGCCCCTGTGTTGTGTCAACCAGATGTTTCTCTTCCATTCCAGGTCGAGGTTGATGCTTCTGAGATTGGAGCAGGGGCTGTTTTGTCACAGAGAGGTTCTGGTTGCTCAGTGATGAAACCATGCGCTTTCTTTTCCAGGAAGTTTTCGCCTGCTGAGCGAAATTATGATGTGGGCAACCGAGAGTTGCTGGCCATGAAGTGGGCATTCGAGGAGTGGCGTCATTGGCTTGAAGGAGCTAAGCATCGCGTGGTGGTATTGACTGATCATAAGAACTTGACTTATCTCGAGTCTGCCAAGCGCTTGAATCCTAGACAAGCTCGTTGGTCGCTGCTTTTTGCCCGTTTTGACTTTGTGATTTCGTACCTTCCGGGCTCTAAAAATGTGAAGGCAGATGCTCTGTCTAGGAGTTTTGTACCCGACTCTCCGGGTTTATCTGAGCCGGCGGGTATCCTCAAGGAAGGAGTAATTGTGTCTGCCATCTCCCCTGATTTGCGGCGGGTGCTGCAAAAATTTCAGGCTAATAAACCTGATCGTTGCCCAGCGGAGAAACTGTTTGTCCCTGATAGGTGGACGAATAAAGTTATCTCTGAGGTTCATTGTTCGGTGTTGGCTGGTCATCCTGGAATCTTTGGTACCAGAGAGTTAGTGGCTAGATACTTTTGGTGGCCCTCTCTGTCGCGGGATGTGCGTACTTTTGTGCAGTCCTGTGGGATTTGTGCTCGGGCTAAGCCCTGCTGTTCTCGTGCCAGTGGGTTGCTTTTGCCCTTGCCGGTCCCGAAGAGGCCTTGGACACATATCTCTATGGATTTTATTTCTGACCTTCCCGTTTCTCAAAAGATGTCAGTCATTTGGGTGGTCTGTGATCGCTTTTCTAAGATGGTCCATCTGGTACCCTTGTCTAAATTGCCTTCCTCCTCTGATTTGGTGCCTTTGTTCTTCCAGCATGTGGTTCGTTTGCATGGCATTCCAGAGAATATTGTTTCTGACAGAGGTTCCCAGTTTGTTTCGAGGTTTTGGCGAGCCTTTTGTGGTAGGATGGGCATTGACTTGTCTTTTTCCTCGGCTTTCCATCCTCAGACTAATGGCCAGACCGAGCAAACCAATCAGACCTTGGAAACATATCTGAGGTGCTTTGTTTCTGCTGATCAGGATGACTGGGTGTCCTTTTTGGCTTTGGCTGAGTTCGCCCTTAATAATCGGGCCAGCTCGGCTACCTTGGTTTCACCGTTTTTCTGCAATTCTGGGTTCCATCCTCGTTTCTCTTCTGGACAGGTTGAGTCTTCGGACTGCCCTGGTGTGGATACTGTGGTGGACAGGTTGCAGCAGATTTGGACTCAGGTAGTGGACAATTTGACCTTGTCCCAGGAGAAGGCTCAACTTTTCGCTAATCGCAGACGCCGTGTGGGTCCCCGACTTCGTGTTGGGGATCTGGTTTGGTTATCTTCTCGTCATATTCCTATGAAGGTTTCCTCTCCTAAGTTTAAACCTCGTTTTATTGGTCCGTATAGGATTTCTGAGGTTCTTAATCCTGTGTCTTTTCGTCTGACCCTTCCAGATTCTTTTTCCATACATAACGTATTCCATAGGTCATTGTTGCGGAGATACGTGGCACCTATGGTTCCATCTGTTGAGCCTCCTGCCCCGGTTTTGGTGGAGGGGGAATTGGAGTATATTGTGGAGAAGATTTTGGATTCTCGTGTTTCAAGACTGAAACTCCAGTATCTGGTTAAATGGAAGGGTTATGCTCAGGAAGATAATTCCTGGGTTTTTGCCTCTGATGTCCATGCTCCCGATCTTGTTCGTGCCTTTCATGTGGCTCATCCTGGTCGGCCTGGGGGCTCTGGTGAGGGTTCGGTGACCCCTCCTCAAGGGGGGGTACTGTTGTGAATTCTGTGGCAGAATTCACTCCTGTGGTCACAAGTGGTACTTCGGCTGATTCTCTCTGGGATCTTCCGTTTGTGGAGGAAAGTGGTACTGCAGCTTCTGAGTTTCCTCCCTCAGGTGATCTGGTGAGCTCGTTAGCTTCTTCTCTACTTAACTCCACCTGATGCTTTGATCCATGCTTCCTGTCAATGTTCCAGTGTAGGATTTGTTTTTTCCCTGGATCATTCCTGTGGCCTGCTGCTCTGCAAATCTAAGTTTTGCTTTTGTTATTTTGTTGCTATTTTTCTGTCCAGCTTGCTTTATTGGTTTTTCTCGCCTGCTGGAAGCTCTGAGACGCAGAGGGACCACCTCCGTACCGTTAGTCGGTGCGGAGGGTCTTTTTGTCCCCTCTGCATGGTTATTTATAGGTTTTTGTGCTGACCGCAAAGTTATCTTCCCTATCATCGTTCTGTTCAGCTAGTCGGGCCTCACTTTGCTAAATCTGTTTCATCTCTATGTTTGTGTTTTCATCTTACTCACAGTCATTATATGTGGGGGGCTGCCTTTTCCTTTGGGGAATTTCTCTGAGGCAAGGTAGACTTAATTTTCTATCTTCAGGACTAGCTAGTTTCTCAGGCTGTGACGAGGCGCCTAGGTTCTGGTCATGAGCGCTCCATGGCTACCTTTAGTGTGGTTTGATAGGATCAGGGATTGCGGTCTGCAGAGTTCCCACATCTCAGAGCTCGTTCTATTATTTTGGGTTATTGTCAGATCACTGTATGTGCTCTGACCTCTATGTCCATTGTGATTCTGAATTGCCTTTCATAACAGATCCAGGAATGAACAAGACCAATACTGGAACATTGACAGGTGGCATGGAGCAATGATCTAAGTGGAGTTAAATAGAGCAGCCAGCTAACGAATTAACCTCGTCACCTGTGGAAGGAAACTCAGAAGCAGCAGCTCCACTCACAACCAACAGAGGAAGCCCATGGACAGAACCAGCCGAAGTACCATTCATGACCACAGGAGGGAGCTTGACAACAGAATTCACAACAGTACCCCCCCCTTGAGGAGGGGTCACCGAACCCTCACCAGAGCCCCCAGGCCGACCAGGACGAGCCAAATGAAAGGCACGAACCAGATCGGCAGCATGAACATCGGAGGCAAAGACCCAGGAATTATCTTCCTGACCATAACCCTTCCACTTGATCAGGTACTGGAGTTTCCGTCTCGAAATACGAGAATCCAAAATGTTCTCCACCACATACTCCAACTCCCCCTCAACCAACACCGGGGCAGGAGGATCAACGGATGGAACCACAGGCGCCACGTATCTCCGCAACAATGACCTATGGAATACATTATGGATGGCAAAAGAAGCTGGAAGGGTCAAACGAAACAACACAGGATTGAGAACCTCAGAAATCTTATACGGACCAATGAAACGAGGCTTAAACTTAGGAGAGGAAACCTTCATAGGAACATAACGAGACGACAACCAAACCAAATCCCCAACACGAAGTCGGGGACCCACACAGCGCCGGCGGTTAGCGAAACGTTGAGCCTTCTCCTGGGACAATGTCAAATTGTCCACCACATGAGTCCAAATCTGCTGCAACCTATCCACCACAGTATCTACACCAGGACAGTCCGAAGACTCAACCTGCCCTGAAGACAAACGAGGATGGAAAACAGAATTGCAGAAAAACGGCAAAACCAAAGTAGCCAAGCTGGACCGATTATTAAGGGCGAACTCAGCCAAAGACAAAAAGGACACCCAATCATCCTGATCAGCAGAAACAAAGCATCTCAGATATGTTTCCAAAGTCTGATTAGTTCGTTCGGTTTGGCCATTTGTCTGAGGATGGAAAGCCGAGGAAAAAGACAAATCAATGCCCATCCTAGCACAAAAGGCTCGCCAAAACCTCGAAACAAACTGGGAACCTCTGTCCGAAACGATGTTCTCCGGAATGCCATGTAAACGAACCACATGCTGGAAAAACAATGGTACCAAATCAGAGGAGGAAGGCAATTTAGACAAAGGTACCAAATGGACCATCTTAGAGAAGCGATCACAAACCACCCAAATGACCGACATCTTTTGAGAGACAAGGAGATCCGAAATAAAATCCATGGAAATATGCGTCCAGGGCCTCTTCGGGACCGGCAAGGGCAAAAGCAACCCACTGGCACGAGAACAGCAGGGCTTAACCCGAGCACAAGTCCCACAGGACTGCACAAAAGAACGCACATCCCGCGACAAAGACGGCCACCAAAAGGATCTAGCCACCAAATCTCTGGTACCAAAGATTCCAGGATGACCAGCCAACACCGAACAATGAACCTCAGAGATAACTTTACTAGTCCATTTATCAGGGACAAACAGTTTCTCCGCTGGACAACGGTCAGGTCATTTAGCCTGAAATTTTTGCAGCACCCGCCGCAAATCAGGGGAGATGGCAGACAAAATTACCCCCTCTTTGAGAATACCCGCCGGCTCAGGAACACCCGGAGAGTCGGGCACAAAACTCCTTGACAGGGCATCAGCCTTCACATTCTTAGAGCCTGGAAGGTACGAAACCACAAAATCAAAACAGGAGAAAAATAGCGACCAAAGAGCCTGTCTAGGATTCAACCATTTGGCAGACTCGAGATAAGTCAAATTCTTGTGATCCGTCAAGACCACCACGCGATGCTTGGCTCCTTCAAGCCAATGACGCCACTCCTCGAATGCCCACTTCATGGCCAACAACTCTCGATTGCCAACATCATAATTACGCTCAGCAGGCGAAAACTTTCTAGAAAAGAAGGCACATGGTTTCATCACCGAGCCATCAGAACTTCTTTGTGACAAAACAGCCCCTGCTCCAATCTCAGAAGCATCAACCTCGACCTGAAACGGAAGCGAAACATCTGGCTGGCACAATACAGGGGCAGAAGAAAAATGACGCTTCAACTCCTGAAAAGTCTCCACAGCCGCAGAAGACCAATTGACCACATCAGCACCCTTCTTGGTCAAATCAGTCAACGGTTTAGCAACACTAGAAAAATTACTGAGGAAGCGACGATAAAAATTAGCAAAGCCCAGGAACTTTTGCAGACTCTTCACAGATGTCGGCTGAGTCCAATCATAAATGGCCTGGACTTTAACAGGGTCCATCTCGATAGTAGAAGGGGAAAAAATGAAACCCAAAATTGAAACCCTCTGAACTCCAAAGAGACACTTTGACCCCTTCACAAACAAAGAATTCGCACGAAGGACCTGGAACACCATTCTGACCTGCTTCACATGAGACTCCCAATCATCCGAGAAGACCAAAATATCATCCAAATATACAATCAGGAATTTATCCAGGTACTCTCGGAAGATGTCATGCATAAAGGACTGAAATAGTGATGGAGCATTGGAAAGCCCGAATGGCATAACCAGGTACTCAAAATGGCCCTCGGGCATATTAAATGCTGTTTTCCATTCATCGCCCTGTTTAATACGCACAAGATTATACGCACCACGAAGATCTATCTTGGTGAACCAACTAGCCCCCTTAATCCGAGCAAATAAATCCGACAGTAGCGGCAAAGGGTACTGAAATTTGACTGTGATCTTATTAAGAAGGCGGTAATCAATACAAGGTCTCAAAGAACCATCCTTCTTGGCCACAAAAAAGAACCCTGCTCCCAATGGTGACGACGACGGGCGAATATGACCCTTCTCCAAGGATTCCTTTACATAACTCCGCAAAGCGGCGTGCTCTGGCACAGATAAATTGAACAGTCGGCCCTTAGGAAACTTACTACCAGGAATCAAATTGATAGCACAATCGCAATCCCTATGAGGAGGTAGGGCACTGGATTTGGGCTCATCAAATACATCCCGGTAATCTGACAAAAACTCCGGGACTTCAGAAGGGGTGGATGACGAAATAGACAAAAATGGAACATCACCATGTACCCCCTGACAACCCCAGCTGGACACAGACATAGATTTCCAATCCAACACTGGATTATGGACCTGCCGCCATGGCAACCCCAAAACGACCACATCATGCAGATTATGCAACACCAAAAAGCGAATATCCTCCTGATGTGCAGGAGCCATGCACATGGTCAATTGGGTCCAGTACTGAGGCTTATTCTTGGCCAAAGGCGTAGCATCAATTCATCTCAATGGAATAGGATACTGCAAGGGCTCCAAGAAAAAACCACAGCGCCTAGCAAACTCCAAGTCCATCAAATTCAGGGCAGCGCCTGAATCCACAAATGCCATAACAGAATAGGAAGACAAAGAGCAAATCAGAGTAATGGACAAAAGAAATTTCGACTGTACCATACCAATGGTGGCAGACCTAGCGAAACGCTTAGTGCGCTTAGGACAATCGGAGATAGCATGAGTGGAATCACCACAGTAAAAACACAGCCCATTCCGACGTCTGTGTTCTTGCCGTTCAGCTCTGGTCAAAGTCCTATCACATTGCATAGGCTCAGGTCTATGCTCAGATAATACCGCCAAATGGTGCACAGCTTTACGCTCACGCAAGCGTCGATCGATCTGAATGGCCAAAGACATAGACTCATTCAGACCAGAAGGCATGGGAAATCCCACCATGACATCCTTAAGGGCTTCAGAGAGACCCTTTCTGAAAATTGCTGCCAGGGCACACTCATTCCACTGAGTAAGTACAGACCACTTCCTAAACTTCTGACAATACATCTCTACCTCATCCTGACCCTGACACAGAGCCAGCAAGATTTTCTCTGCCTGATCCACTGAATTAGGTTCATCATAAAGCAATCCGAGCGCCAGAAAAAACGCATCAACATCACGCAATGCCGGATCTCCTGGCACAAGGGAAAATGCCCAGTCTTGAGGATCGCCACGTAACAGAGAAATAATGATTTTCACTTGTTGAACAGGGTCACCTGAGGAGCGAGGTTTCAAAGCAAGAAACAATTTACAATTATTTTTGAAATTCAGAAACTTAGATCTATCCCCAAAAAACAAATCAGGAATAGGAATCCTAGGCTCTAACATAGGATTCTGAACCACAAAATCTTGAATGTTTTGTACCCTTGCAGTGAGATTATCCATACAAGAGGACAGACCTTGAATGTCCATATCTACACCTGTATCCTGAACCACCCAGAGGTAAAGGGGAAAAGAGAGACAAAACACACTGCAAAGAAAAAAAAATGGTCTCAGCACTTCTCTTATCCCTCTATTGAGATGCATCAATACCTTGGGCCACCTGTACTGTTATGACCTGGTGGTAAGGACAATAATGGACCTGGTGGTTAAGAGCACACGGAATGACCTGATAGTTACTAATAATATAGGACAAGCTCTGAGACGTGGGAACTCTGCTGACCGCAATCCCTAATCCTATCACACACACTAGAAATATCCGTGGATTGCTCCTAATGCTCCCTATGCAACTCGACACAGCCTAAGAAACTAGCTAGCCCTAGAGATAGAAAAATAAAGCCTACCTTGCCTCAGACAAATTCCCCAAAGGAAAAGGCAGCCCCCCACATATAATGACTGTGAGTAAAGATGAAAATTACAAACACAGAGATGAAATAGATTTAGCAAAGTGAGGCCCGACTTACTGAACAGACAGAGGATAGGAAAGGTAACTTTGCGGTCAGCACAAAAAACTACAAAAAGACCACGCAGAGGGCACAAAAAGACCCTCCGCACCGACTCACGGTGCGGAGGCGCTCCCTCTGCGTCCCAGAGCTTCCAGCAAGCAAGACAAAATCAAAATAGCAAGCTGGACAGAAAAATATCAAACCAGAGAAAAGCAAGCAGGAACTTAGCTTCTGCTGGGAAGACAGGTCACAAGAACGATCCAGGAATGAACAAGACCAATACTGGAACATTGACAGGTGGCATGGAGCAATGATCTAAGTGGAGTTAAAAAGAGCAGCCAGCTAACGAATTAACCTCGTCACCTGTGGAAGGAAACTCAGAAGCAGCAGCTCCACTCACAACCACCAGAGGAAGCCCATGGACAGAACCAGCCGAAGTACCATTCATGACCACAGGAGGGAGCTTGACAACAGAATTCACAACAAAAAGTGCAGAATAATATTCGCGTTGCCACAAAAGTATTTTCAGCACTTTAGCAATGATAATGGTGGCGTTTGGCACGTGTTTGACGAGTGAAGGGGGTTAGCAGACTTCAGAGGCCCGAAGTTCTTGTAAACAGTCAATTTTTTTGCCTAACTTTATATGTGCACATTGCGGCTAGCCAATCCGGGCGAACTAAACACCCACTATGTTCTGACACAATGGCTTGTGTCATTGGCAGCTGAAATCACATGTCCCTCTCTATATAAAGAGTGGACATCTTGTTTAAAGGGAACCTGTCACCTGAATTTGGCGGGACTGGTTTTGGGTCATATGGGCGGAGTTTTCGGGTGTTTGATTCACCCTTTCCTCACCTGCTGGCTGCATGCTGGCCGAAATATTGGATTGAAGTTCATTCTCTGTCCTCCGTAGTCCACGCCTGCGCAAAGTAATCTTACCTTGCGCAGGCGTGTACTATGGAAGACAGAAAATGAACTTCAATCCAATATTTCGGCCAGCATGCAGCCAGCAGGTAAGGAAAGGGTGAATCAAACACCCGAAAACTCCGCCCATATGACCCAAAACCAGTCCCGCCAAATTCAGGTGACAGGTTCCCTTTAAGCACTATTTTGACACTGTAGCAGCGCAGAGAGGCGGCTGCTGATGCTGGCATTGTTAGCAGCAAGATTTTAGGTAGCTAGCTAGGCACCTGTTTATCAGTCATATAGTTTAGCTGGCGAAAGTCCAGTGTGGCTCTTAAAGGGACATTGTCACCTGAATTTGGAGGGAACAATCTTCAGCCATGGAGGCGGGGTTTTTGTGTTTTTGATTCACCCTTTCCTTACCCGCTGGCTGCATGCTGGCTGCAATATTGGATTGAAGTTCATTCTCTGTCCCCCGTAGTACATGCCTGCACAAGGCAATCTTGCCTTGTGCAGGCGTGTACTATGGAGGACAGAGAATGAACTTCAATCCAATATTGCAGCCAGCATGCAGCCAGCAGGTAAGGAAAGGGTGAATCAAACACCCCAAAACCCCGCCTCCATGGCTGAAGATTGTTCCCTCCAAATTCAGGTGGCAGTGTCCCTTTAAATTTACCTTCCAGCATTTTTTTTTGCCAATGCTGAGGTCCACAGACAAATCCAGCAGTGCACATTTCATACAAGTGTGTTGTGTGCTGCTTCTATTGTGCTCCATGCACGTGTATAGCATTCTAAACAATATTTTTTCACTAGCTAAATGTGAAAGAGTCTGCTGTATCCCACCTTGTCATTTTGTGCTGTGGTGACATGAAACTATCTGCAAAGCTAAGGCACATTAAAAAAAAATATTTTTTTTTCTGTTGCTAAATGTGAAACAACCTGCTATATCCCATACATTACTTACAAATATTGGAAGTTAACATTAAATATTGTTAAAAAATAGTCCATCTTTATTGAAAATCTTTTGTTAAAAAATTAATGACAGAGATACAGATAAAAAGTAACTGCTGATTAACAGGTCAAAACAATGAGTAACTCCTACTGCATGAAAAGAATAAATACATAATATTTAATAAAAGTGTTATCTAGACCTACAATTGATGAATTACAGGTATTATTTTGCAAAGGGAGTCCATCAAATAATCAATCCATAGTGGCTGTAAATTAAATGTATACACAGTAACTGGTGTGCTTTTTTATATATGGTACAGCTTAAACTGTTTTGGCTGGATTTCTGATCATATCAATCTCCTATTCAATGTTATAAGCATACTTATAAAGTGCATGCATGCATAATAGCAAGGGTTAATAGAGATAAATAAATTGCCTGAACCAGACTAAAAAGAAACCCATGTCCCAAAATAGTTAATATATTAATTGCCCTGCAAAATGCAGGAGTGCATAACAGCAAGAGATGCTAGTAGCTATAATAGGTCAAGCAATTCTTAGATAACATGAGTGCAAGTCACACCAGCCTGTATCCCTGACCTGTTGGCAGTAGAGATGCCCAATTGACTGACCTGTTGGTGGTGTTAAAAGGTTAGACTCATCGCCATATCAAACATTGCCATTATGTTGGGTTGAAATTAAGCTGTAGAGGCCTGATTCATAGGCCACCCAAAAATTCTTGTATTCCTAATGTCATACAGTAGGGCACCTGACTTTCAAATAGTTTGTAACATCTAGCGTGTTATAGAGGCCTGATTCAGAGGCCACAAAAAATCATCTGTTTCCAGTGTCACACAGTAGGGGACCTGACATTAAAATAATTTGTAGGATCTAGTGTGTTATAGAGGCCTTATCGAGAGGTCACCAAAAAATTCTTGTGTTCCTAACCTCATACAGAAGGGGACATCTGACTTTCAAATTGTTTCCAGTATATCTTCTTTGTCATACAGGCCTCATCCACACTCAAACAATTCTTTCTTCTGTGACTTACACGATACATCACGCAATATTTTAGCTTGGAATTTACTGTCGCTCAAATTAAGATGTCTGCAAAGGTGGTGCAGAGTTTAAAATCAAATTTGTTTGTTGCTCCTACCACACTATCTGAGCAACAAGACTGGGAAATAGTGAGGCCATGGTGGAAGGAGAATTAGGCTTGGTGTTCAAGGTGTACGTGGGGTAGGTAGTAATGTTTGTGAAAGCACTTTTGAACCAATGCAAAGACAACTGAAAAAATTTTGTTACTGGACGGGCTACTCCACTACCTTTCTTTGGCAGATGCACAGTGGTATGCCTTGTCGATGATGCGCAGAAAGAACATGTGCTTTCCTCCCCTTCCTCCACCTCAACCTCACACCCAGTACAATCCACAGAGGTGGCACCCAAATTTCACTTCCTTCCGCCCATGTTTAAACTCTCCAACTGTACAACTGACTGTACAGAACCAGAGATGGGTGGGTCTGAAGAGCTGTTCACACATTCTATGCCATGGTCATCAGAAGTGTACTCAAAAGCTTCAAAGAGTCAAGAGGAGGAAATGTGCACCGATGCCCAACATTTTTTTAGCTTGGATCCTGAGCAGGATGGAGTAGAGTCCCAACAGCATTATCCCCTAAGGGGAGGTGATTCTGATGAGACTCAGATATCTGATGCTTACGCAGACTGTACTGTGCTGCCGGGGCAGGAAGAGGAGAAGGGTAACTCCAAGGGCGAGGAATGTGATAACACAAAGAATGATGATGATGAGATGATAGATCCCAGTTGGCATGAACATAGAGGCACACAGCTGAGTAGGTCATCTGAGGAGGGAGACGAGAAGGTTACATTGTGCCGTATGTTGCAGACACGTAGTGATGCAGCCACGACAAGCAACTGTGGCTGTAGCTATCAGCGTCTGCGGGTCTGCAGCTCGCATAGGTGGCAAAGGTTGCCTAGCCTGAGTAATTTTTGACACTGCAAAGGATGGGCCAACAAACTTAATCTGCCAATTTTGTAAAAAAAAACTGAGTATAGGTAAAAAGTGCAATAATTTGACTACTACATGTATGAACCCTCACATGCGCAATCAACATGTGTTACTCTGGGAATCCCAATGCACTAAAATGCAGACCAGTGAACCTCAACAACCATCAGCCGCCCCATCAATCACATCAGCTGCTTCTTCCTCCTCCTCTGTTATTTTGCCAATTATTGAGACGCAGGTCTTTGACAGTATAACCTCGGGTTCTTTACCCGCTCCAGTCACGCTGACTGAGAGCCCACTCTCTTATGTAACAAAAGGGGACTTGCCTGCTGTTTTAACCAATCTCAGAGAACAAGCACATCACAACTTTCTCAATCCATTGGAACATCTCCGCCTGCACCTCTCTCACGGTCCAGCAGTTTGCCCGTTCACCGTACTCCACCCTCTCTCTGCACTGCAACCAGCCAATGGTTCCGCAGTTGTGGTCACAGACAAGATTGTTTCCTCCTATTCATGACAAAGCTAAGAGGTTGAACTCCACTATCTCCAATTTGTTGGCTACGGAAATGCTGCTTTTCTGCTTAATAGATACAGATGGCTTCCGAAAGCTGATGGCCGTCACAGTCCCCAGTACTAATTGCTCAGTCGCCATTACTTTTCTAAGAATGTTGTGCCTGCGCTACACCAGCATGTCACAGACCACATCACATGATCCTTGACTAAATCTCTGCCTGCCAGGGTCCATTTCACCACAGACACTTGGATGAGTAAGCATGACCAAGGCCAGGGCGGTATAGAAGATGCTAAGCACAGCCTAAATAGGGGAGGTGCACAGTCATAGGTGCCCAAACCTGAACGTATACAATATAAAGTGACTAGCACACTCCAGGGTGTTGTGATGCAAAAAAGTGGGGATTTATTACATACAGTAAATCACAAACGTTTCGGTCGATACTGGACCTTCATCAGTGTGCTAGGTATAATTGTATACTTGTATGGCCCCAAAAACAATGGAATACTCGGATTTGCATCAATCAGACATGCTGGAAAAAAAGGGCAACAAGCCGGGAGGAAACAGAACCAGGCTGGTCAACTGACGGTGAGTCAGAATAATAGGTGGCGCTGAGGCTTAAAAGAGCTGTCAGTACGCCGGGACACTAGGGATAAATGCGGTATCCTCTATTAGCGGTGGATACCGCATTTATCCCTAGTGTCCCGGCGTACTGACAGCTCTTTTAAGCCTCAGCGCCACCTATTATTCTGACTCACCGTCAGTTGACCAGCCTGGTTCTGTTTCCTCCCGGCTTGTTGCCCTTTTTTTCCAGCATGTCTGATTGATGTAAATCCGAGTATTCCATTGTTTTTGGGGCCATACAAGTATACAATTATACCTAGCACACTGATGAAGGTCCAGTATCGACTGAAACGTTTGTGATTTACTGTATGTAATAAATCCCCACTTTTTTGCATCACAACACCCTGGAGTGTGCTAGTCACTTTATATTGTACAAGGCCAGGGCGGGACTGGCCATCTGGCATTTCTGGAAAATGCCAGAATGGCTTGTCTGGTCATGGGCTGCCTTTTCTGCTACCTTGGTAACAGAATCGGTGTTCTCAAGACACCAATATTATTAAAATCTGACTCAGTCACTTACCCCAGCAGGCCACAGGTATCATTACAAATATTGGTCTTGTAGTAAATCTTCCTTTCCTCCATCCAGGGCAATATCAGTAATATATCCACATCTGGTGCTTGGGGACAGGGGCTGCATGGGCCTGTTTGATTTCAAATGCCAGGACTGAATTTCAGCCCCAGTCTGTACCTGACCAAGGGCGTTACATCTTGCTGACTGGGCACTCAGTGACTCTGGTGTCTGTGGGGACAGGTGCTGCTCCACAAGTCTTGGAATCCCCAAGGCTTGCAGGACAAACCTCTACATTTAACAATTCCTCCACTGCTTCTGCCTCCTCCTCTATCTCCTCTAGGACTTCCACCTGTGTCCTCAACATCTGCCTTAGGCTAGGGTCACATTGCGTTAGGGCAATCCGTTTATCGCTAGCGCTAGCGGATTGCACTAACGCAATGTGTTTAAGGGGCCGCATTTCGGGGTCGCGTGAACGTCCCCGCTCTCGCAGATCCCCGATCTGCGAGAGCGGGGAACGGACCTCGGGCGTGCCGCGGACGCTGCAAGCAGCGTCCGAGGCGCGCTGCAAAAGACCGGCACATCGCAAGCACGTGCCGAAAAGGACACGCGCTTGCAATGCGCTGGTTACATTGCGGGCTATGGGAGCGCTAACGGGCGCGTTGAATGGCGGTAATTTCGCCGTGCAACGCTGTCCGTTAGCGCTCACACTAAAACGCAATGTGACCCTAGCCTTAATGACACTTGCATTCCAAGAGTGCAGAGAGAATCTCCCCAACCTCTGTACTGCACAGCCAGGGCTTACCACAATTAGCATTAAAATTGATATGCCTTGGAGATCACAGTCATGCAGCTGAAGAGTTGTGGACAGCTCTTCAGGCTGAGTTTGATCAATGGCTGTCTCTGCTGAAAATGCATCCAGGGAAGGCCGTGTTAGATAGCGGTATGAACCTAGTGGTGGCCCTACGGTGTGCAAGCTCACATACAGTGGGGCAAAAAAGTATTTAGTCAGTCAGCAATAGTGCAAGTTCCACCACTTAAAAAGATGAGAGGCGTCTGTAATTTACATCATAGGTAGACCTCAACTATGGGAGACAAACTGAGAAAAAAAATCCAGAAAATCACATTGTCTGTTTTTTTAACAATTTATTTGCATATTATGGTGGAAAATAAGTATTTGGTCAGAAACAAACAATCAAGATTTCTGGCTCTCACAGACCTGTAACTTCTTCTTTAAGAGTCTCCTCTTTCCTCCACTCATTACCAGTAGTAGTGGCACCTGTTTAAACTTGTTATCAGTATAAAAAGACACCTGTGCACACCCTCAAACAGTCTGACTCCAAACTCCACTATGGTGAAGACCAAAGAGCTGTCAAAGGACACCAGAAACCAAAATTGTAGCCCTGCACCAGGCTGGGAAGACTGAATCTGCAATAGCCAACCAGCTTGGAGTGAAGAAATCAACAGTGGGAGCAATAATTAGAAAATGGAAGACATACAAGACCACTGATAATCTCCCTCGATCTGGGGCTCCACGCAAAATCCCACCCCGTGGGGTCAGAATGATCACAAGAACGGTGAGCAAAAATCCCAGAACCACGCGGGGGGACCTAGTGAATGAACTGCAGAGAGCTGGGACCAATGTAACAAGGCCTACGCGTAAGTAACACACTACGCCACCATGGACTCAGATCCTGCAGTGCCAGACGTGTCCCACTGCTTAAGCCAGTACATGTCCGGGCCCGTCTGAAGTTTGCTAGAGAGCATTTGGATGATCCAGAGGAGTTTTGGGAGAATGTCCTATGGTCTGATGAAACCAAACTGGAACTGTTTGGTAGAAACACAACTTGTCGTGTTTGGAGGAAAAAGAATACTGAGTTGCATCCATGAAACACCATACCTACTGTAAAACATGGTGGTGGAAACATCATGCTTTGGGGCTGTTTCTCTGCAAAGGGGCCAGGACGACTGATCCGGGTACATGAAAGAATGAATGGGGCTATGTATCGTGAGATTTTGAGTGCAAACCTCCTTCCATCGGCAAGGGCATTGAAGATGAAACGTGGCTGGGTCTTTCAACATGACAATGATCCAAAGCACACCGCCAGGGCAACGAAGGAGTGGCTTTGTAAAAAGCATTTCAAGGTCCTGGAGTGGCCTAGCCAGTCTCCAGATCTCAACCCTATAGAAAACCTTTGGAGGGAGTTGAAAGTCCGTGTTGCCAAGCGAAAAGCCAAAAACATCACTGCTCTAGAGGAGATCTGCATGGAGGAATGGGCCAACATACCAACAACAGTGTGTGGCAACCTTGTGAAGACTTACAGAAAACGTTTGACCTCTGTCATTGCCAACAAAGGATATATTACAAAGTATTGAGATGAAATTTTGTTTCTGACCAAATACTTATTTTCCATCATAATATGCAAATAAAATGTTAAAAAAACAGACAATGTGATTTTCTGGATTTTTTTTTCTCAGTTTGTCTCCCATAGTTGAGGTCTACCTATGATGTAAATTACAGACGCCTCTCATCTTTTTAAGTGGTGGAACTTGCACTATTGCTGACTGACTAAATACTTTTTTGCCCCACTGTATGTGCCTTGTATGGCTAACATTCTCAACCTCGTGGTATAGCGTTTTCTCCAACACTATCCTGGCCCGGGTGAGCTGCTCCAGAAAGCATGAAAGCTGTGTGCTCATTTCCACCGTTCGCACCACTCAGGTCATCGACTTGCATTCATACAGAGGTCATCGTCCATGCCTGTTAACAGGTTGATATGCGATATGCAACACTGTGGAATTCCACTTTGCACATGTTGCAGCAACTGTGGGAGCAGCAATGAGCCCTGATGCAGTATGTCATGTCATATAACCTGGGCCAACGCAGTACAGACATGGTGCATATCACGTTTGCAAAGTGCGCACAGATTAAGGACCTCTGCACTCTTATGCACAGTTTTGAAATGGCTACTAAAATGGATAGTGCTGTGAAGCACACAGTAGCATAACAGCAGTAAAGCATACAGTTCGCATAGCAGCACTAGACTTCCAACATCCGGCAGTTCAATTCGTCAATGCCAAAACATTAGCAGCAGCACTGGTGTAAGTGGAAAAAGCAATTTCTGTGAATACTTTGACACTTTTTTTAGACCAGCTCATACACCAGCACAACAGAGTCCAAGTCTTACACTTGGTGAACCAATGGTGAGGATGTTGCAGGAGTATCTAGAAATCAATATCAATACCATTAGGGAGGGTTTGGGCCCTTTCACATTTTGGTCTTCCAAAATGGATGAGTGGCCTGAGCTCGCCATGACTTGGAGGTTTTATTGTGCCCGGCAGCCAGTGTTCTCTCAGATCATGGTGTCTTCAGGGCTGCTGGTGGTGTCCTGACAGATAAGCGCAAATTTGTGGAAATGTGAGCAGTCATGGTAGGTCTACATCGGCTGGGTTAGCTGCAGTGGAAGACATGTCAGTCCCAATTATTTATATTCTCGTTATTCCACTTTGGTGGTGTCACGCTCTCATTTTTTAAAATGTGAAAACTCCAGGTTGGGTGTCCGTCTGCTGGATTTGGGGCAGTGGAAGATCAGTCGGTCCCTATTATATTTTTCCTACTGTGGTGAAATTTGAGGCCACTTTTGCAGTGTCTGCCAGTAATTTTGGGAAATCTGAAGACTCCTGGTTGGGTGTCCATCTGCTGGATTGGGTGTAGTGGAGGACCTGTTGGTCCCTATTATACTATTTCTACTGTGTTAAAATTTATTCTACTTCTGTGGTGTAAGGCTCTCATTTGTTTCAATGTGAACACTCCTGGTTGGGTGTCCATCTGCTGGATTGGGTGTAGTGGAAGACTTGTCAGTCCCTATTATATTGTCTATACTGTGGTGAAATTGATGCCACTTTTGTAGTGTCTGCCATTAATTTTTGGTAATGTGAACACTCCTGGCTGGGAGTCCATCTGCTTGATTGAGTGTAGTAGAAGACCTGTCATATGGTGAAATTGATGCCACTTCTGTGGTGGAAGGCCCTCATTTCTTTAAATGTGAACACTCCTGGTTGGGTGTTCATCTGCTGGATTGGGTGCAGTGGAAGACCTGGATGCCACTTTGGTATTGTCTGCCAATAATTTTTGGAAATATGAACACTCCCGGTTGGGTCTCCTTCGTGCGTGTTGCCTGTAGCAGTAGTCCCCTGAGACCGTCAGGTTTCCACTTCCTTGGACTTAACTACCCGTGTTACTATCCTTAAATATTTCTGACAATGGTAGTCTACAAAACTGATATTTGTGCCACCTGAGTGTGGCTCAGCATGAAAGCAGGTAGAGGTGTTGTATGTGGTAGCAGGGATCCCAGCAAAGGAGGCCTACACCAATCCCTCACCCACCTCTTCTTACTGTCATGTTCAATTGAGAGCTGTAAATGCTTTCCCAGACCCTGATAGCTCATGACTGGTTTATTGCTGCAGTGCCATGCTACAATTTGTATTGTTAGTGAATTGAGGCCACTTTCCTGGTGTCTGTCCCTCATTTGATGTGTTTTGGCAGCATTTTGGGCCATTTGTTGTGCATGCGCTTGTTTTTGCCTCACATTGACCTGAATGGCATTCGGTTATGTTCAGCAAATATTTAACAAATTAATCGGCCAATATAGCAAAGTCTGTGATCGCAATCCAAACTGAACATTCAAATATTTGCTCATCTTTATTAATATCAAACCACAGCTGTCTTTTTAGCCTTTGCTAGTTTGAATTTTAATGGGAAACTCTATGTCATATTTTTCCTGGGGTACCCTGTAAATTCAACAATAAAGGCTAAGCAAACAGCTGGGAACTGTTATTAATAGACCGGGAACCTCATGTGGTATTGTTCCTTTTCCCAGATTATTAACATCAGTCCCCAGCCTTGTGCTTTCACTGTGCTGGTTATGAAAATTCAATGGGAGCCCAAGTCATTTTTTTTATTTAATTGTTTATTTCACACAGGAATTACAAAGCTGCTCCTGAATACAACTTCCATCCTTGTCTCTTGATTGTCTTTTTGGTTGCGCTGATCTCAGCGTGAGCAGGAGACAATGATGACAGCTGCCTTCAGCCAACGGCTCCTGGAAACAGCGCGAACTGTACCACTTCTTCCCAAGGTTCATGTGAAAAACCTGACATGTGCGCACCACCATTGAATACAATGGGTGTGCGTGTGTCCATGTTTTCGGCCTTAACCCCTTCACGCCGCAGCTTGTTTTGGAGTTTCTGTTTTTGCTCCCTGCTTCCCAGAGCCATAACTTTTTATTTTTTCATCAATATGACCATGTCAGTGCTTGATTTTTGCAGGACAAGTTGTACTTTTGAACAACTCCATTGGTTTTACCATATCGTGTACTAGAAAACGGTAAAAAAAATCCACGTGCAGTGAAATTGCAAAAAAGTGCAATTCCACAAGTGTTTTTTTTTTTACCATGTTCACCAAATGCTAAAACTGACCTGTCATTATGATTCTCCATTTTATTATGAGTTTGTAGATACCAAATATGTCTAGGTTATTTTTTACTTAAGCTGTGAAAAAAATATAAAATATCCAAGTTTGTTAAAAAAATTAAAAACAATTGAGTCATTTTCTGAGACCATGGCGTCTCCATTTTTCATGATCTGGGGCTGGTTGAGGGCTTATTTTTTGCATGAATGATGAGCGAATATGCTCGCCACTACTCGGTACTCGCCCGAGTATCACTATGCTCGGTGTACTCGGCGAGTACCGAGAATTTCTGGGATTATTCAGCTGGAGCTCGGATCTCCTCCTTTTAATTTTGGCACTTATGAGAGCACTAATCAGCACGCAGGGATTGTCTGCCATGCACTGTAATACCGCAGCCATCTTTGTTATGGTATTGCAATGATTCGCTGGCAGCACAGCGTCATCAGGTCTATAAGAGACCTGGCACCGCCCTGCTCGCCGCTATCTGCTCCGGACTCAGCTAGTGTAGGGAGAGCTGCTGCTAAGATAGGGTCAGATTTGTTCTTTTAAGGCCGCCGTCACACATGCGAGTTTTACGGACGTAAGAGCGCAGAATCTACGTCCGTAAAACTCGCAAAAAATACGGCACAATTATTCTCTATGCCCCTGCTCCTATTTGCCGTATTTTACTGATCAGTATTATACGGCTTTCTACGGCCGTACAAAATCGCAGCATGCTGCGTTTGTCACCGTACTGCGCAAGAAATACGCCAATGAAAGTCTATGGAAGTGTGAAAAATACGGATTACACACGGAAAAGCAGTGTGACTTGCGAGAAATACGCAGCGCTGTTAGAGAGAAAAGCCGGTAATTCAGTGCGGTGTACAGTAAAATCACACTGACAGCTTACAGTAGAATAGGTAGAATAAATGTGTACACATAGAATAGGTATATATATATATATATGTCAGTGAGACACATATATGTATATATATTAATATTTATTCCAGCGCTAGACAGCTTGAAAGCCGGTAATTCAATTACCGACTTTTTCCTTCTCCTTCCTAAAACCCGACATGATTTGAGACATGGTTTACATACAGTAAACCATGTCTTCTCTCCATTTTTTTTGCAGATTCCACACTACTAATGTCAGTAGTGTGTATCTGCAAAATTTGGCCGTTCTAGCTCTTAAAATAAAGGGTTAAATGGCGGAAAAAATTGGCGTGGGCTCCCGTGCAATTTTCTCCGCCAGAGTAGTAAAGCCAGTGACTGAGGGCAGATATTAATAGCCTGGAGAGGGTCCACGGTTATTTGCCCCCCCCTGGCTAAAAATATCTGCCCCCAGCCACCCCAGAAAAGGCACATCTGGAAGATGCGCCTATTCTGGCACTTGGCCACTCTCTTCCCATTCCCGTGTAGCGGTGGGATATGGGGTAATGAAGGGTTAATGCCACCTTGCTATTGTAAGGTGACATTAAGCCTAATTAATAATGGAGAGGCGTCAATTATGACACCTATCCATTATTAATCCAATACTAGTAAAGGGTTAAATAAAACACAAACACATTTTTTTTAATTATTTTAATGAAATAAAAACAATGGTTGTTGCAGTATTTTATTCAACGCCCAATCCAGTCACTGAAGACCCTCGTTCTGTGAGTAAAAAAACATAATAAACCAACAATATACTTACCCTCCGCAGATCTGTAACGTCCAACGTTGTAAATCCTTCTGAAGGGGTTAAAACATTTTGCAGCAAGGAGCTGTGCTAATGCAGGCTGCTCCTCGCTGCAAAACCCCAGGGAATGAGGCTAAAAATAGATCAATGATCTATATTTAGCTTCATTTGCGGTGAGGCGCCCTCTGCTGGCTGTTCATAGATCGTGGGAAATTACCTAGAAAGCTCCCTGGCTGTGGTGTCATTGATCTATTTTTAGCCTCATTCCCTGGGGTTTTGCAGCGAGGAGCAGCCTGCATTAGCACAGCTCCTTGCTGCAAAATGTTTTAACCCCTTCAGAAGGATTTACAACGTTGGACGTTACAGATCTACGGAGGGTAAGTATATTGTTGGTTTATTATGTTTTTTTACTCACAGAACGAGGGTCTTCAGTGACTGGATTGGGCATTGAATAAAATACTGCAACAACCATTGTTTTTATTTCATTAAAATAATTTAAAAAAATGTGTTTGTGTTTTATTTAACCCTTTACTAGTATTGGATTAATAATGGATAGGTGTCATAATTGACGCCTCTCCATTATTAATTAGGCTTAATGTCACCTTACAATAGCAAGGTGGCATTAACCCTTCATTACCCCATATCCCACCGCTACACGGGAATGGGAAGAGAGTGGCCAAGTGCCAGAATAGGCGCATCTTCCAGATGTGCCTTTTCTGGGGTGGCTGGGGGCAGATATTTTTAGCCAGGGGGGGGCCAATAACCGTGGACCCTCTCCAGGCTATTAATATCTGCCCTCAGTCACTGGCTTTACTACTCTGGCGGAGAAAATTGCGCGGGAGCCCACGCCAATTTTTTCCGCCATTTAACCCTTTATTTTAAGAGCTAGAACGGCCAAATTTTGCAGATACACACTACTGACATTAGTAGTGTGGAATCTGCAAAAAAAATGGAGAGAAGACATGGTTTACTGTATGTAAACCATGTCTCAAATCATGTCGGGTTTTAGGAAGGAGAAGGAAAAAGCCGGTAATTGAATTACCGGCTTTCAAGCTGTATAGCGCTGGAATAAATATTAATATATATACATATATGTGTCTCACTGACATATATATATATATATATATATACCTATTCTATGTGTACACATTCATTCTACCTATTCTACTGTAAGCTGTCAGTGTGATTTTACTGTACACCGCACTGAATTACCGGCTTTTCTCTCTAATATATGTGTCTACTGACACATATATATATATATATATATATATAGACAGTATATATATATTTTCTTTTCTTTTTGGGACACAAGGATCACTTCTATAGCGGTATGTTGGTTTTGCTAGCCTGCGAGAAAACCACGCAGTACGGATGCCATACGGATTACATACGGAGGATGCCATGCGCAAAAAACGCTGACACACCCTGCCTACGGAGGAGCTACGGACCACTTTTTTCGGGACTTTTCAGCGTATTACGGCCGTATTATACGGACCGTATTGTTTTACGCTGTGTGTGACGCCGGCCTAATAGTTAGTGTGGGTCTCCTAGTGTTCAGTCCACAAATCCTGATACACCAACATTCCTTTTTAGGGCTAATTCGGGGGTACATAGATTGCAGCGCTAGGTAGGCAGGGGAGTATATGTGCACATATCCACATCAGTGCAAGGCCTGCAGGCACTGCATGTGAGTACATAGTTCTCACTGCATCCATATAAAGGCTCCATTACTGTCTGCTGCTGCGTATTATATATATACGTAGCTGCAGTTATCCATGAAAATTTTTTTTGCAGCTTATACCTGCTCATTTTATTAGAAAGCAATCCATAGCCCCCTTTTTCTACATTTATTTACTTGGTCACGCTGCAGACTACAGCCAGGTCATTGCAATACAAGAGCGTGAAAGTCTAACAATTAAAAAAAAAAACGTTTTTGTCATAGGCATTAGATGTGAGTGCGCCGAAAAATCTGGCCTTTTTTTGGTACTGTATAATTTTTTGTAGCATCTTACACTATTTTTGGACTCCATTTTGCTGCCCAAAAAATCTGTAGCTGGCCCAAAAATAGCTACAGTTTTTATATTTATCACCGTGATTTGTACGCCACACACATCGCATATCATTGAGCTAAATATCTTACAATTTTAGTACTCCAATTTTTTTTGTAGTGTCATAGCCAACTTATTGACACAATTTTGGTGGGTCCCAAAAAATAAAGGCCTTATTTTGATAAGTTTGTTATCTCTGGCTGATGCCTGGTGTATCGGTGGTGTCAAAATCTTCACTTTGCTGGCATACATTGCATTGTTTTGTCTGCAGCCTTAGTCTACTCAGTATTTAGTGTTTTCAAAAAATTAAAAAAATGTAATTTTTTTTATACAGTCTGTTATCTCCATCAGACGCCTGGTGTGCCTGTGGTGTCAAAATCTTCGCTTTGCAGACATACATTGCATTGTTTTGTCTGCTAGCCTTGGTCTTCTCAGTATTTAGTGATTTCAAAAATTAAAAAACAAATACTTTTTTTATACAGTCTGTTATCTCTGTCAGACACCTGCTGTATCTGTGGTGTCCAAATGTTCGCTTTTCTGGCATACATTGCATTGTTTTGTCTGCTAGCCTTCAGCCAACTCAGTATTTAGTGTTTCAAAAATTTAAAAAGCAAAAAATGTATACAATCTGTTATCTCCGTCAGATGCCTTGTGTATCTGTGGTGTCAAAATCTTTGCTTTGCAGGCTTATGTTGCATTGTTTTGTCTGCTAGCCTTGGTCTACTCAGCATTTTGTGTTTTCAAAAATTAAAAAAATTAAGGAAAATGTATACAGTCTGTTATTTTTGTCAGACACCTAGTGTATCTGTGGTGTCAAAATTTTTGCTTTGCTGGCATACGTTGCATTGTTTTGTCTGCTAGCCTTGGTCTACTCAGTATGCACTGTTTTCAAAAACTAAAAAAATGTATATTTTTTATACAGTCTGTTATCTCCGTCAGATGCCTGGTGTATCTGTGTTGTCAAAATCTTTGCTTTGAAGACATACATTGCATTGTTTTGTCTGCTCTGCTTGCCTTGGTCTATATAGTATTTAGTGTTATCAAAAATTAAAAGCAAAAATAAAAAAAATGTATACAGTTTGCTATTTCCGTCAGACGGCTGGTGTATCTGTGGTGTCAAAGTCTTCGCATTGCAGGCATACATTGCATTGTTTTGTCTGCTAGCCTTCGGCCAACTCAGTATTTAGTGTTTTTAAAAATTAAAAAAAAAATACAGTCTGTTATCTCCGTCAGATGCCTGGTGTATCTGTGGTGTCCAAATTTTCACTTTGCAGGCATACGTTGTATTGTTTTGTCTGCTAGCCTTGGTCTGCTAATTATTTTGTGGTTAAAAATATTTTTGTTTTTAAAAAGACAACATATTTTAAGTGTCTGTTATCTCCGTCAGATGCACGGTGTATCTGTGGTCTCCAAATACTTGCTTTTCAGGCATATTGATCACATCTAAGCTTGCTCCAAATTAATCCATTTGTATTGAGCTTTTAAAATATTTTAGTAGTCCATTTAAATGGGCAAGGCAAGGGGCGGGGAAGTGGACGTGATGCTGATGATGCATGCAGAGAACGAGGCCGTGGCCAAAATGAAAGTGGGCCATCTTCTTGCTCGACCTTCCTGTCCCAGTTTCTAGGGGACCGCAGCACACCACTATTGAAGACAGAGCAGTGTGAAATGGTTGTTGACTGGATAGAGGATAATGCTTCCAGTCACTTAGCCACCACCACCACCACCATGTCTTCCACATGGTCAAGTCTGAATAGCCGTGAATGTGGACCGGATATTACTCACCCTGAAACTCCTTCATCCCACCATGCCGATTGACCTGAGACAACAGATCCCACATTTGGACACTCCGAAGAGCTGTTCAGTTTTCCCTTTCAAGGTTCCGGACTCTCGGCCAGTCAACTTGAAGTGGGGCCAGATTAGATCGCATGTAGCAATGCCCAAAGAGTTGAACAGCCATAGTCACATGAAAGCTATGGTGGGAAAGTGTTCACAAGAGGTGAACGATGATGAGACACAATTGCCAGAAAGTCAGGAGGAGCAGAGTGCGAATGTGGAAGACAAGGTGGTGGATGGCATAGTGACTGAACCAACCTGGCAGGAGGACAAGCAGAGTGAGGTCAGCAGCACACATAGGGAAGGTGGCATGTCACCCCAACAGGCAGGAAGAAGCAGTGTGGTGGCCACAGACAGAAGGTGTGCATCTGTTCCCAGTAATACCAATATGACGGAAGTTGCCATTCCAACTGTTAGATCTTCCCGAGTCTGGTTATTTTTTAAAGACTCTGCTGATAACCCCAAACAGGCTATTTGCAGCACCTGCCATGCCCACATCAGCAGGGGTAGCAAAACTACCAGCCTGACCACCACCAGCATGATTAGGCACATGGCAGCAAAGCACCCGACTTTGTGGGCCAAACCCCTGGCTCTAGAAACACTACCTGCAGGTGACATCACTGCTTTTCCACTGTTTTGCAAGCAAATCCCCAGTTCATGGTGCATGTGAAGATGCCTAGTGCCCTACCCCTGTTGTTGCCCACAGTCAACCAGCACCATCATCAAGCCCGTCCACATCCATGTCCCAGCACAGCCTTCAGTTGTCTATACCCCAGTCATTGGAACACAAGCATAAATACCCAGCCAATGCCCCACAGGCCACAGTCCTAAATTCTAACATTTCTCTTCTGCTTGCGCTCAAAATTTTGCCTTGTAGGCTCACTGAGATGGAATCTTTCTGCAACCTGATGGCGGTGGCTGTCCCAAGGTACTCGGTCCCCAGTCTAGGAGACATGCTCCTTTACATTGAGCCTAGTTTTTGATAATTCTCAGCCGCTAGAACACCAGGGTGAACATGTTGTATGCTGCTACAGCCATTTAATTTTTGGGCAAGGGTGTCTATGATCCTCATAAATACATTTTTTAAAATATACCCCCATGGGGAAATGTTTTTCAGCCCATGCGCTTACTGTATGGGCATTACAAATCTAGGAGATACGCTCCTTAACATTGGGCCTAGTTTTTAATGAGGCCTTCCTCTACGTCTCATCATCCACCACTAGTGATCGCTGATGAGCGAACATGCTCGCCACTACTCGGTACTTGCCCGAGTATCACTGTGCTCGGTGTACTCGTTGAGCACCAAGCATTTTGGGAATTATTAGGCAGGAGCTTGTGTCTCCGCCCTGCAATTTTGGAATGTTTTACAGTGCCAATAAACATTCAGGGATTGTCTGCCATGCACTGTAATAACACAGCCATCTTTGTTGTGGTATTGCAGTGATTAGCTGGCCGCGTAGCGGCATCGGGTCTATAAGAGACCTGATGCCGCTCTGCTTGGCATAATCTGCTCCGGACTCAGCTAGTGTAGGGAGAGCTACCGTCGAAATAGGGTCAGATTTGTTCTTTTATTAGTTAGTGTGGGTCTAGTAGTGTTCAATCCGCAAATTCTGATAAACCAACAGTACTTTTTAGGGCTATTTAAGGGGTATATATATATCATTGTGCTAGGTAGGCAGAGGAGTCTATGTGCACATATCCAAATCACTGCAAGGCATGCAGGCACTGTATCTGCATCTAAAGATCTCCCTGCATACATCAAAACAAAGTAAAAATGGACCGGTCATTAGAGTTGAGCGACTTTTACTTTTTTAGGATCGAGTCGGGTTTCGCGAAACCCGTCTTTCTCAAAAGTCGGGTCGGGTGAAATTGTCTGATTATTGCGAAAAGTCGGGGGCCGACTGAAACAAGTAACCCAAGTCAATGGGGAATCAAAGTCGGCAGTGAGTGGAGGACAGGAAAGCACCTACAGTGCCCATTTTAATGCCAAAAACATCAATTCTTATTACTTAAGCTTGTCAATCTTAATTTACTTTATAATAATACTTAGGCATTGAAAACTGGGGGTCATTTGGCTAAAGTTGTGTGGGGGTTGGGCTGGCTCAAGATTTTCGTGGGCCCAGGAAATGCGGAATACATCACGGCGGTGGAGCAGGGAGAGGTAAGTATTTCAACTTTGCAAGTGCTGTGATCCTGAGCAAGCAGGGGGGCCCACTAGTTGACACTGGCACAGGGCCCCTCATAGTACGGTGGTGTGTTTGATGGCGGGCGGCGCCTCCCACCGGCAGAGACACTTTTGCGTACTATGAGGGGCCATGTGCCAGTGCCAACGAGTATGTCCCCCCCACCTGATGAAGGAACCTGCACTTTCATCTGCACCTTCCTCTTTGTCCCAGTGTAAGGTGGTATAGTATGCGGGAAGGGGAACCTGACTTTCAGCAGGGTCAGATTCTTGCTGTGTAGAGTGCAAGGGGAATATAGTGGTCTGGGTCAATGTACCAGCAGACTCATCTAGCAGTGGCTGAGCAATGGGCAGGATCAGGAGGAAACACAGATATAGGCCCAATTAAGAAAGTAGGCTAAATCCAGTTCAAAATTGGTAACAGGATTAAACAGGCGGCATTGCTTTGTTCAGCGGAGGAAAACTGTAATGAGAGGCTGACACAGTTAGTTGGCCCCAAAAAGTAAGTAGGCTAAATGCAGTTCAAAATTGCTAACAGGACTAAACTGACGGCATTGCTTTGTTCAGCGGAGGACAACTGTAAGGAGTGGCTGACACAGTTACTAGGCCCAAATAAGTAAGTAGGCTAAATGCAGTTCAAAATTGCTAACAGGACTAAACAGGCGGCATTGCTTTGTTCAGCGGAGGACAACTCTAATGAAGGGCAGACACAGTTAGTAGGCCCAAATAAAAAAGTAGGCTAAATGCAGTTCAAAATTGCTAACAGGAATAAACAGGTGGCATTGCTTTGTTCAGCAGAGGACAACTGTACGGAGTGGCTGACACAGTTACTAGGCCCAAGTAAGTAATTAGGCTAAATGCAGTTCAAAATTGGTAAGAGGAGTACACAGGGGGCATAGCTTTGTTCAGCGGAGGAGGACAACTGTTATGAGAGGCTCACACAGTTACTAGGCCCAAGTAAGTAAGTAGGCTAAATGCAGTTCAAAATTGGTAAGAGGAGTACACAGGCAGCATTGCTTTTTTCAGTGGAGGACAACTGTAATAAGTGACTGACACAGTTAGTAGGCCAAAATAATAAAGTGGGCTAAATGACAGCCCAAAAAATGTTCATAAAGAAACTGGTGGCATAGCTAGGTACAGGGGTGGGCTCCTCTGCTGAGTATAACCAACTGAGGCAGTGAAGCCACAACACGATCCAATATATAAAATATAACTCTTTATTAGTACATTAAACAGGAATATTTCCATGGATATCAATACATAAATAATAACTGTATTACATGACAAATATCAATAAATATAACGCAGCAGTGGTGAACCCACTACTGCACATGGACTAAACTAAAATGAGCAAACAGAGACAGAATACAGAGAGTGACCTAGCCTAATGCCGTAAATCCACATTTATGAAAAAACGTTATATCGTAATAGTCCGTAATAAATGGACTTGTATAGCCGCTGCTAAAAATACAACCTGATGGAGCATATAAATATATTAACTAAGTAGATTACAGCCCATATGTAATACAGGTGAATGTGAAGGTAAATATGAACTGAACTAGCATGTAGAAAAAACCTCCATGTGGGCCAACCTATATCCCCAAAGGTGGAAAACCATCAGATAGGTATATTATGATGAAGTAAATGCATTACCTGCGGCCATAACAGCAAAGGATAGCGGTCACACCTCCTGACGAAGCTGCGGAGCCAGCGAAACACGCGTCGAGGTGTCAGTGTGACCGCTATCCTTTGCTGTTATGGCCGCAGGTAATGCATTTACGATATAACGTTTTTTCATAAATGTGGATTTACGGCATTAGGATAGGTCACTCTCTGTATTCTGTCTCTGTTTGCTCATTTTAGTTTAGTCCATGTGCAGTAGTGGGTTCACCACTGCTGCGATATATTTATTGATATTTGTCATGTAATACAGTTATTATTTATGTATTGATATCTATGGAAATATTCCTGTTTAATGTACTAATAAAGAGTTATATTTTATATATTGGATCGTGTTGTGGCTTCACTGCCTCAGTTGGTTATATATCGTTTCGTGTGAAGAGGATCAGAGTTAGTTGTTATAGAGGAACTTCTTTTGGTGGTCCTCTGCTGAGTAGTAGACAGTAGTAGTTGGCGCAAAGTAGTAACTGGTCTAAATGGAGGCCAGGGCCCCTGTATATTTTTACTATCATCTATCATTTCAACAAATTTGTATTGGCAGTGCAATTGAAGGATTTAACAGCACAGACTACACAGTGGTGGAGCAGGGAGAGGTAAGTTTTGCAAGTGGTAGCGCACTGTTTGACCTGGGGGGAACACTCTCTCATGGACGGAAGTACTGGCACAGGGCCCCTCATAATACGACGGTGTGTCTGACATTGGTTGTGCACCACCACCATCAGAGACACTTCATTGTACTATGAGGGACCCTGTGCCAGTGCCGTCGCCAAAGAATGGGCACACCCACCTATCCAGGCAAACGGCACTCGCACGGGTGCTTGCACCAACTGGTGACCACGGCCCTGTGTCAGCCCATTTAGGGTGGTATAAAAATGGCCTATGGTGGACATTCAGCAGCTGCAAATGGAGGAACTGGAGCAGTCAGTAAGAGGAGGCCAAAAGCAAGACATTTTTAAGGCAAGCTACGTGTCAGCAGGGGAAGGTGGGGCAAAATAATTTGAAATCCATGATTGGTTCATTTTAATAAAGGTTAGATCATCAATATTTCGGGTAGCCAGATGTGTCCTTTTTTCGGTCAGTATTGAATGAGCAGCACTGAAGACTTTCTGATAGCACACTAGCAGCTGGGCAAGCGAGCTCCTGTAATGCATATTCTGCCAATTCAGGCCAGGTGTCTATTTTAGATGCCCAGTAATCAAAGGGGAATGACCTGTGAGGGAGAACATTGATAAGGGAGGAAAAATAGTTGGTAACCATACTGGACAAATGCTGTCTCCTGTCACTTTGAATTGATGCAGAAATACCAGTCGTGTCTGCGGTCATTGCAAAATCACTCCACAACCAGGTCATAAAACCCCTCTGTCCAACGCCACGTCGGATTTTTGCACCTCTAACACCTCTGCCCTGTTGCCCCCTACAGCTCGTGTGAGAACCATCACCGCCTCTGTGTGCTGGGAATGCCTGAACCAAATGGTCTACAAGTGTTGCTTGTTTGGTAGCCAATATTTGCTCCAGGTTCTCATGTGGCATGAAATTTTGTAATTTTCCTTTGTATCGTGGATCCAGGAGGCAGGCCAACCAATAATCATCATAGGTCATCATTTTGATAATGCGGGGGTCCCTTTTTAGGTTACGCAAGGCATACTCTGCCATGTGGGCCAATGTTCCAGGTGTCAATTCACTGCTTTTGCTGGGTTGAGGAGCACTTTCTTGAAAATCAACATCACTTGTGGCCTGCAAAAACCCTATACCTGACCTTGCAATGCCACCACTTTCTATTGCCCCCTGAGAATCATCATCCTCCCATAAATATTCATCCCCATCATCCTCCTCCTCTTTCTCCGCCACCTCATCCAGGAGAGTTCCCTAACCAGAAAATGGATGACTGTCATCAAGGCTTCACTCCTCCTCGGCTACAGACGCCTGCTCCTTGATGTGCGTTAAACTTTGCATCAGTAGATGCATTAGTGGGATGCTCATGCTTATGATGGTGTCATCTGCACTTACCAGCCGTGTGCATTCCTCAAAACACTGAAGGACTTGACAGAGGTTTTGGAGCTTCGACCACTGCACACCAGACAACTCCATGTCTGCCATCCAACTGCCTGCCCATGTATGTGTATCCTCCCACAAATAAATGACAGCATGCATCTGTTCGCACAGCCTCTGAAGCATGTGCAGTGTGGAGTTCCACCTTGTTGCAATGTCAATTATTAGGCGATGCTGGGGAAGATTCAGCGATCACTGATGGTTCTGCCTACGGCTGGAGTGTACGGGTGACTAGTGGATGTGCGAGCAAAGTCTTCGCACCTTCAGGAGCAGGGCTGGTAACTCTGGATAATTTTTGAGGAAGCACTGCACCACCAGGTTCAAGGTTTGAGCCAGGCAAGGAATGTGTTTCAGTTCTGAAAGGGCTATGGCAGCCATAAAATTCCTTCCATTATCACTGACTACCTTGCCTGCCTCAAGATTTACACTGCCCAGCCATGACTGAGTTTCTTGCTGCAAGAACTCGGCCAGTACTTCCGCAGTGTGTCTGTTGTCGCCCAAACACTTTATTTGTAGCACAGCCTGCTGACGCTTACCACTAGCTGTTCCATAATGGGACACCTCGTGTGCAACACTGGCAGCTGCGGATGGAGTGGTCATGCGACTGTGCTCTGCAGACGAGCTTTTGCTTCTGGAGGAGGAGGGGTGGCGAACGCCTACAGCCAACTGTTTCCTAGATTATGGGCTAGGCAGAGCTGACCAACTATGGCTGACCCCTGTGGACCCTGCATCCACCACATTAACCCAGTGCACCGTGATGGACACGTAACGTCCCTGGCCATGCCTACTGGTCCATGCATCTGTTGTGAGGTGCACCTTTCTACTGACTGATTGCCTCAGTGCATGGACAATGCGGTCTTTGACATGCTGGTGGAGGGCTGGGATGGCTTTTCTCGCAAAGAAGTTGACTGGGTAGGTCATAGCGTGGTACTGCATAGGCCATTAGGGCTTTAAAAGCTTCGCTTGCAACCAACCGGTAAGGCATCATCTCTAACGACATTAGTCTAGCAATGTGGGTGTTCAAACCCTGTGTATGCGGTTGACAGGATGAGTACTTTCTTTTCCTAATGAGAGTCTCTTGTAGGGTGAGCTAGACTGGAGAGCTGCATATGGTGGACATGGCAGATTGAGAGAGGGTTGGTCATGGTATTCTTGATGTTGGCCTACCTACAGTGTTTCCTACCAAGAACCTTGTGATTCCCTGACTGCTTTGGCCTTGCGATGATACCTCCACATTTGCTGCTGGTGGTGTCCTAACCAGTGGGCTCACTGTGAGGGAAGCAATGTAGCGTTGCTGACTACCTTCATTCTGAGCAGGTGCACCAACGGTACTGGACGTTTGGTAGTTAGTCCAGGCTTGCAAGTGCATGCTGGTTAAATGTCTACGCATGCACGTTGTATTTAAATTTAGGAGATTCTTCCCTCTGCTAAAGTTCTTTGAGCACTTCTTACAGATAACTTTGCACTGATCATTCAGATCTTGGTTAAAAAAATTCCCATACTGCACTCTTCCTACTATGGATTACCTTTTCAGGCATTGCACACTTTGCTACTTTCACAGGTTGGCCACGCTGTCCTAAAACTGATTTTGGTTTTGACAAACATTTTTGGCCAGATACGGGCCTGCCAGATGAAAGCTGTTGCGATGTTGATGGCTGCTGTGGATCATCCTCCTCTGCTTCTGAGCTACTGGCAGCGGCACCCTCTTCCCCCAATGGCTGTCAATCTGGGCCAACAACTGGGTCATCTATCACCTCCTCTTCAATTTCATGTGCACCTTCCTCTGTGTCACCGTGTAAGGTGCTATAGCATTCGTGACGGGGCACCATAGTCTCATCAGGGTCAGATTCTGGCTCAGTACACTGTGAGGGCAATGTAGTGATCTGAGTCAATGGAACAGCATAATAATCAAGCTGTGGCTTTGCATCTGTGCACTCCATGTCCGATTCATCTTGTAAAGGGCTTTTAACAATTTCCCTCTCTAACCCAGGCACGGTATGTGTAAAGAGCTCCATGGAGTAAACTGTAGTTTCGCCTGCCGCATCCTTCACTTTTTGTTTGGGTGAAGGACACAAGGAAGCGACTTGTTCCTGACCGGGAGCATCCACTGACGACTCGCTGCTATTAGATTTGGAACTTTCTGAAGAGAAGGCGAAAGAGCTAGAGGCTGAGTCAGCAAGGAAAGCCAAAACTTTTTCCTGCTGCTCCGACTTTAAAACCTGTTTTCCTACTCCCAGATAAGGGAGCCTTCGAGGCCTTGTGTAGCCAGACGATGACACTGGCTCAACACCTCGAGCCTTTGGTGCTATTTTGCTTTTCCCACTACCACCAGATGCTCCACCACCACCACCATCAGTACCAGCTGGCAACGCCCGCCCATGGCCTCTTCCACCAGACTTCCTCATTTTTGGAAAAATCAAACTAAAATAACAACCGTTATATGGTACTGTGAAACAAGTTAGAAGGTGTATATAAACTTGTTAAGAATTGAAATCTCCCTTTTTTTTTTGGGGGGGGGGACTGCAACCAAACTGAGGCGAAGTGTATTACACTACACAATGTAAGTGGCAGAACATGGCTGGAAGATGTATGACAAACTAACAGAACTGTGACGTAGATCCACTTAGTGCCAATTTAAATTTCCCTTTTTTTGGGGGAAGACTACAACAAAATTCAGGCCCAGTGTATTACACTACACAATGTAAGTGGCAGAACGTGGCTGGAAGATGTATGACAAACTAACAGAACTGTGACGTAGATCCACTTAGTGTCAATTTGAATCTCCCTTTGTTGGGGGGGAGGCTGCAACAAAACTCAGGCCCAGTGTATTACACTGCACAATGTAAGTGGCAGAACGTGGCTGGAAGATGTACGACAAACTAACAGAACTGTGACGTAGATCCACTTAGTGCCAATTTAAATCTCCCTTTTTTGGGGGGGAGACTGCAACAAAACTCAGGCCCAGTGTATTACACTACACAATGTAAGTGGCAGAACGTGGCTGGAAGATGTACGACAAACTAACAGAACTGTGACGTAGATCCAATTAGTGCCAATTTAAATCTCCCTTTTTTGGGGGGGAGACTGCAACAAAACTCAGGCCCAGTGTAGTACACTACACAATGTAAGTGGCAGAACGTGGCTGGAACATGTACGACAAACTAACAGAACTGTGACATAGATCCACTTAGTGCCAATTTCAATCTCCCTTTTTTTGGGGGGGAGACTGCAACAACACTCAGGCCCAGTGTATTACACTACACAATGTAAGTGGCAGAACGTAGCTGGAAGATATATAAAAAAAAATACAAGGGCTGTAGTACAATTTCAATCTCCCTACAATGATCTCCGGACAAGTATGGCAGCAATAAAAAGGACTGCTGCACACAAAAGTGTGGACAAAGAAAGAACTGTGCAGAAAACTGTGCAGAGAACTGTGCAGAAAGGAGCAACAGGATTTTTGCTTTTAAAAAAGCAGTTGGTTTGCACAGTGGCATGCAAACAGCAATGCAGCTATCAGGGAGCCTTATAGGGCAGCCTAAAAAGCTACAGAGCTAATGCACAAAAAAATAAACTCCACTGTGCCTGCAAGAAAAGGTGGTGTTGGACAGTGGAAATCGCTACAGCACAAGCAGTATCGGGGTTAATCTTCCCTCCCTAACTATATCCCTTCTTCTGATGAAGCTGCAGCAACCTCTCCCTATGCTCAGATCGGCAGAAGTAAGATGGCGGTCGACGTGCGCGCCCTTTTATAACCCCTGTGATGCCGCAGAAAGCAAGCCAATCACTGTAATGCCCTTCTCTAAGATGGTGGGGACCGAGACCTATGTCATCACGCTGCCCACACTCTGTGTCCTCCTTCATTGGATGAGAAATGGGGCTGAAAGCGTCATACGAAACGTGACTTTGGCGCGAAGATCGCCAACCTTATGGCCGATCCCACACTAGGTGTGGTACTATAGTGTTTTTTTGGAGTGTCTTACAACATTTTGGGACAACATTTTAGTGACCAAAAAATCTTAAGCTTGCAAATAAATATTTAGCTAAAGTTCTTATATTTAGCACTGTGATTTGTACACCACACGCATCACATATCATTGCGCTAAATATCATACAATTTTAGTACTCCAAACTTTTTATTTTAGTGTCATAGCCTACTTATTAATACAATTTTGGTGGTCCCCAAAAAATCAAGGCCACATTTTGATCAGTCTGTTATCTCTGTAAAATGCACGGTGTATCTGTGGTGTCCAAATCCTCGATTTCCAGGCAAACATTGCATATTTTGGTCTGCTGCCATTGCTGTATGCATAATTTTGTGGTTTAAAATGTTTTTAAAAATACAGGCAAATTGAAGCAGTCTGTTATCTCAGTCAGACACCTGGTCTATCTGTGGTCTCCAAATACTTGCTTTTCAGGCATACAATCCCGTTTTTGGTCTGCTACCCTTGGTGTACACAGAATTTTGTGGTTCAAAATTTTTTACAAAATACACGCAACATATTGAAAGTCTGTTATCTCAGTCAGATGCCCTGTCTATCTGTGGACTCCAAAACCTTGATTTCCAGGCATACCTTCCAGTTTTTGGTCTGCTACCCTTGTTGTATACAGTATTTTGTTGTTTTTAAAATTTTCAATAATACAGGCCACATATTGATACAGTCTGTTATCTCAGTCACACGCCTGGTCTATCTGTGGTCTCCAAATCTTTGCTTTTCAGGCATATATTCCAATTTTTGGTCCCAGACAAAAGAGTCTCAGTGAGCCGCGAGATTCATAATGCACAGATACGACAGAGAAATATAGGTATAGTACAATGCCAAAGATTTCACTTACTTCTTAAATTAGATATGTGATATCTTGTGTAAATACTATAATAGCTCAGAAACCGAACAGTACAGTCCTTCATACAGTATTTTGGGCACCACATAGTCCTCCATACAGAATAATAATCCCCATATATTGCTCCATATAGTATAATGAGCCTGATAGAATGCTCCATACAGAATAATGGGTCTCATATATTGTTAAATACAGTATTATGGGCCACATACACTGCTTAAAAAATAAAAGGAACACTTAAACAACAGAATATAACTCCAAGTAAATCAATATTTTGTGAAATCAAACTGTGCACTTAGGAAGCAACACTGTTTGACAATCACATGCTGTTGTGCAAATGGAATAGACAACAGATTTAAATTATTAGCAATTATCAAGACACACTCAATAAAGGAGTGGTTCTGCAGGTGGGGACCACAGACCACATCTCAGTATCAATGCTTTCTGGCTGATGCTATGGCTACTTTTGAATGTTGGTTGTGCTTTCACACTCGTGATTGTATGAGACAGACACAAATGGCTCAGGTAGTGCAGCTCATCCAGGATGGCACATCAATGTGAGCTGTGGCAAGAAGGTTTGCTGTGTCTGTCAGCGTAGTTTGCAGAGGCTAGAGGCACTACCAGGAGACAGGCCAGTACACCAGGAGATATGGAGGGGGCCATAGGAGGGCAACAACCCAGCAGCAGGACCGCTACCTCAGCCTTTGTGCAAGGAGAAACAGGAGGAGCACTAGCAGAGCCCTGCAAAATGACCTTCAGCAGTCTACAAATGTGCGTGTGTCTGCAAAAACAGTTAGAAACCAACTCCATGAGGATGGTCTGAGTGCCCGACTTCCACAGATGGGGGTTGTGCTCATAGCGCAACACCATGCAGGATGCTTGACATTTGCTGCCTGCAACGTCCTTTAGCATGACCAGTTTGGCAGTGGGTCAGTAATGGTGTGGGTTGGCATTTCTTTGGAGGGGCGCACAGCCCTCCAGGTGCTCGCCAAGATGCTCAGACCCCTTGTGAGACCATATGCTTGTGTGGTTGGCCCTGGGTTCCTCCTAATGCAGGACAATATCAGACCTCATGTGCCTGGAGTGTGTCAGCAGTTACTGCAAGATGAAGGCAATGAAGCTATGCACTGGCCCACCCATTCCCCAGACGTGAATCTGATTGAACACATCTGGGGTATCATGTCACGCACCATCCACCAGCGTCACGTTCCACCACAGACTGTCCAGGAGTTGGCGGACGCTTTAGTCCTAGTCTGGAAGGAGATCCCTCAGGAGACCATCTGCCGTCTCATCAGGAGGCATTTCCACTGAAGTTGGATAAGCCTGTAACTTGATTTTCCACTCTGATTTTGAGCATCATTCCAACTCCAGAAATCATTCAAGCTCCATCCCACTATGTAATGAATAAAGATTTACAACTGGAATATTTCATTCAGTAATATCTAGGATGTGGGATTTTAGTGTTCCCTTTATTTTTTTGAGCAATGTATATTGCTCCATACCGAATAATGGACCCATACACAGTATTGCTCAATATAGAATAATGAGCCCCATAAATTGATCCATACAGTATTATGGGCCCAATATATTGATCCATACATTATAATGGACCCCATATAGTATTGCATGGGGAATAATAGGCTCCGTGTATTGCACCATACAGTATAATGGACCTCATATTATGCTCCATACAGAATAACGGGCCTCATATAATGCTCCATACAGAATAATGGACCTCATATAATGCTCCATGCAGAATAATTGGCCCCATATAATGCTCCATGCAGAATAATGGGCCCCATATAATGCTCCATACAGAATAATGGACCTCATATAATGCTCCATACAGAATAATGGGCCCCATATAATGCCCTATACAGTATAATGGACATCATATAATGCTCCATACAGAATAATTGGTCCCATGTAGCGCTTCATACAGAATAATGGACCTCTTATAATGCTCCATACAGAATAATGGGCCCCATATAATGCTCCATACATAAAAAAATAAATAAAAATAATGAAATACTTACCTCTCTCTCTTCCCCCTCTGTTCCAGGCTCTGTTGCTCTGGGCTCCTCAGTGTCTTATTACTCTCTGCAGTGCCCAGCGCAGAGGGCGTGCTGTAGTGAAGTCATCACACATTCTGCCCTAAGATGCCAGAGAGTCATGTACACTGGAGCTGCAGAGGAACAGGGAGAGGTAAGTATTTCAGTTTATAGTAAGGGAGGGCCCAGTGCCAGTGCCCGCACTGGCACAGGGCCCTCTCTATTCATGGGCTCCATAGCGTACTGGTGTCCCTGATGGTCCCAAGGTCTGCAAGGACCCACTTGGCGCTTCCGGAAGACAGGTATAGTTTGAAGGTTGAGATAATTTGCTCAGTACCAAATTTATTAGGACACTTTAATAAGAACAAATTAAAGTGTTCTTATTAAAGTGTCCTAATAAATTTGGTACTGAGCAAATTATCTCAACCTTCAAACTATACTTGTCTTCCGGAAGTGCCAAGAAAGGAATTTTTTTTCTCTAACCCCAGTATAAGTATAATGGAAGAGGAATATTCTTTGCAGCTGTCTGGGGTTGGCCTAAGCCCCTAGTTCCAGTGAAGGGAAATCTATATGTTTCAACATACCAAGACATTTTGGGCAATTGTATGCTTCCAACTTTGTAATATCAATCTGGGAAGGCCCTTTTCTGTTCCTATGTAACGTCATTGGACTTGGGTACATAAGGCAAGGACTGTAAAGGCATATTTGGGTGAATATGGTGCAGAAGAACTTGACTGGTCTGCTAACAGCTTTATCCTCAACCCCATCGAACAACTTTATGGATATTATGAGCCAGGCCTCTCATCAAACAATGATGTCAAAGCAAACTAATGCTCTTCTGGATCAATAGGCAAAATATCATACAGATACACGAACAAATATTGCAGAAAGCCTTCTCTGAAGCAGTTGCATCGGGACGGGTGACGAAGAGGAACAACTCCATATTAAAGGGAATCTGTCACCTCATTTTTCACATATAAGCTGCAGACACTGCCATTAGAGGCTTATCTACAGCATTCTGCAATGCTGTAAATAAGCCCCCAATGTAACCTGAAAGATAAGAAAAACAAGTTAGATTATACTCACCCAGAGGCGGTCCGGTGCGGTCTGAGTCTGATGGAAGCCACAGGTCCGGGTTCCGGCGCCTCCCATTCCACTACTGTTAAGGAGAGAATGTATGGCATATGAAGATATACTGAAATCAAACTATTATGGATGCTTTGCTGAAATATTAGAATCATGTAACTTTAAGGTTTTTTTATATCATTGTGATAAGACTTAATTCTGCTTATTATTCTGTACCAAGATACACCAATGTCCAGATGGACGATAAGAGGCTGTGTAATTCACCTAGCCTTATCAAGAGTAAATGCACCTGCACATAGGGAAATCAATTCACCATAAACCAAAGATCAGTAGAATATGTGCATAGACAGATGTCAACCTGACCTAGAGCAGGCCATTAGGGTGATAACGGTACAGAATAATCAGCAAACAATAATCAATCAAAAGTGACTTGTGATAATTGTTATGATGGAAAAACCCATGATGTAATGTGCTGAGACTGCCTGATTTCTCCTATAAAAGGAGGTATTCTGTGAAGCATTAAAACAGGAAGAATCATTTGATACATGATCCACTCTATCTTGTGTGTTCTTTCCTCCTTGCACGTACCATCTCTTTCTGAGAACCAATTTGGCAGCAGACAATTAAAAATCAGAACACACACATTTTGTGTGCCCTAACATTTGGCGCCCAATGTGGGGCTAGGATGAAAGTTCAGACCTGACCAGCCGCGAAGAAGACCTCCAATCTTGGACTGGACCACTTGAGGGTGGAGAAGTGCATCTCCTACTAGGTAAGAAAATCATTCATCTTTCCCATAACCCTCCATTGTTTCCGTGCTGAGATAAAGGTCAATCGGCTCTTAGACTCAGACATAGTGACCGATCTGACAAGTCCTAGCACCAAAAACCCACCCTGGTCAAGATTTCCTTTATTGTCTGCCTTATCTGCTTTGCCTTACTGCTTTGCTGTTTTGTTTGTTTATCTATGTGATTGTTACCTCAGCCACCCTGGAAAGAAAAAGATAGGGAGAGGTACTGAGCAAATTCATTGTCACTCTGGTTCCAGTCCTGCTCTCAGCTTGACCGATGGTCGCAGAAGTCTGAACTGAGTCTTTTCCAGTGGGAGTAGGAGCTTGATTACTCTGAGTGATTTTACAACCTCTACGTGGTTGGTGACTTCTTGCGGATGCCCACCGGAGATCACCTGGCTAAGGTGATGGTGTTTTGGCTGCAGCATAAGTTCATAGGTTTTATTCTATAAGGGTGAAAGGGTAATTATAATTACCGTATTGATGTGACTGGGTGATTGCTCTCTTCCTGTCTATTTAAAGTCTGTTTTGCCCAGGTATAGATTTTTTATCTCTACAAATCAGGCTGGCATATAGATAGGCAAATTGGGAAGTGTTTTGTTGTCAGGGATTCACAGTATCTGACATCAGTGCCAGTTTAAGCTGTCTTTTGTCTGTTTTTAGGGTGTATGATTTGCCAAAAGGAGGTGGACAAGCATATGGTTAAAGTTTTGATTTAATTCTATTTATATGTTGTGAGATTAGAGAATTAGTTAACCGGTTTCGTTTTGCATACTTCAGAATTGTAAAGTAAGTTGTTACAAACGTATTCATGTACGAAGATAATTCCTTGAATGGTAATTGCTTTCACTTGTACAGATGTCTCTGGTAGTGTGAGATCCAAAGTCCATTGTTACTCTTTAGTTAATGCTTTACTAACGTCACTGCATTTTTCTGTGAGACAGTTTTGAAATGATTTTTTTTGTTAAAGCGAAAGTGTTGTGGAAGCAGATATTCTAGCAGTTTATCTGGTATTTTTAGACTATGCAGTTTCTGGAAATACAAGAATTGTTAAATACCCTAGTGGTAATTGCTAGCTAACTTCCTATATCACTGAAGACCCCTTTCCTTGGACATAAGGAGTACATACAGCTTTCACAGTCACATATCCAACTGTTCAAAACCCCATGGGAACTTGTCTCAAGAGATAGACACACATGTCCCTCAGACACACTCAGAATTCAGATGATAGAATGGGTGGAAGTAGTCAGTCAACACACATAAGACAGACACGACCCATAGGGGAGCGAAGAAAGAAAACGCTTGTAAAGAACCCTCCAATCACAAGGGGAGGAGGATTAGATAAGAAGGTATGGAAGAATGTGTTAATGAGTAGAGAGCAGCATCCCAGCCTCAGGTATTATAAGGTCTTACAATGCCCTGAAGCATTTTATAAGATTGTAAAGGAAGTTAGAAGACAGCCATGGAGAGAGGAATATGACAAAGGTTACTGAGTTTTATGCCAAACAGGCACCTACGGAAAATGTGTCAGTTGCAACAACTGCATTACAGTCATTGAAAGTGCCTATAAACATTCCCGATGACTCGACATGTGCCAGCAGTCAAACGCAGAATGCAGAATATCGTGAGACTTGTTCAACTTCTGACTGTCAGATGACCAACCCAAATAGCCCTACCTTCTATTCAACTATCTACGTAGACGGAATACATTATGCTACATCCTGTCCAGCATCACTATAGCTCCATTAATTCATGCAGTCTATAAAAAGAATAATGAAGGAAAAGATGAACATGACATGGAGGTACATAATCAAGCAGAACAGGGAAGACAGGAATCAACAGATCAGACTGCTAATCCACAGCATCCACCACTATATGGTGGGAAGACATCATCATTATCTTTTAAGCCTCAGATCTTACAGTGTGTTCCAAATTATTATGCAAATTGGATTTAAGTGTCATAAAAATTTAATTGTTTTGTTTTTCAAACAAACTCATGGATGGTATTGTGTCTCAGGGCTCAATGGATCACTGAAATCAATCTTAAACACATGTGATAATTAGCTTTCCAGGTGATTCTAATTAAAGGAAAACTACTTAAAAATGATGTTACACATTATTAGGCAGCCTACAGTTTTCAAGTAACATGGGAAAGAAAAAGCATCTCTCTGCTGCCGAAAAGCATCAAATAGTGCAATGCCTTGGTCAAGGGTTGAAAACATTAGATATTTCCCAAAAAACGTAAGCGTGATCATTGTACTGTTAATAGATTTTTGGCTGAATCTGAGCACAGACATGTTCGTGCTGATAAAGGCATAATGAGGAAGGTTTCCGCCAGAAAAATTCATTGGATTAAGAGAGCAACTGCTAAAATACCATTACAAAGCAGCAAACAGTTATTTGAAGCTGCTGGTGCCTCTGGAGTCCCTCAATCCTCAAGGTGTATGATCCTTCAAAGGCTTGCTGTGGTGCATAAACCTACTATTCGGCCACCCATAAAGTGTTCGCAAGCATAAACTGTTGCAGTGGGGCCAGACATACATGAACACTAATTTTCAAACTGTCTTATTTACCTATGAGTGTCGCGCAACCCTGGATGGTCCAGATGGATGGAGAAGTGGATGGCTGGTGGATGGCCACCATGTCCCAACAAGGCTGCGATGTCAGCAAGGAGGTGGAGGAATCATGCTTTGGGCAGGAATCATGGGGAAGTAGCTGGTAGGGCCTTGTCTGACTGACAACTTTCTTCCATGTCATAAAAATCAGAAATGTGCCTTCAGGAGCATAATCATCTACGTGCATGACAATGCACCATCTCATGCTGCAAAGAATACCTCTGAGTCATTGGCTGCTATGGGCATAAAAGGAGATAAACTCATGGTGTGGCCACCACTTCCCCTGACCTCAACCCTATAGAGAACCTTTGGAGTATCATCAAGCACAATATCTATGAGGGTGGGAGGCAGTTCACATCAAAACATCAGTTCTGGGAGGCTATTCTGACTTCATGCAAAGAAATACAAGCAGAAACTCTCCAAAAACTCACAAGTTCAATGGATGCAAGAATTGTGAAGGTGATGTCAAAGAAGGGGTCGTACATTAACATGTATCTTGGCCTGTTAGGATGTTTTGGAGTTAAATAGCTTTTTTGTTCAGTGAATGTGACCTTCTAATGCTGCAAATTCCACAAATGAGCATTTTCAGTTCTTTAAAACATATCAAATGAGTTTTTATTCATTTTGGAGATTATACTGTTATCATTAGGAGGTTTCTTCAATAAAATTCGATGTATACTCTAACGGGTGATGACTTTTATTAGACTGACTGTCATTTGCACGACCATTTAGGAAAATCCGAGAAAAATGTAATTTGCATAATAATTTGGAACACGGTGTATACTCTCACACTACTCTTATACTCTCACACTTTGGATACACATGACCTAGTCTACTCAAGGACTCCTGGAAATATCAGGAGACAGATACCCTAATGAACAGCTTGCCCGACCCATTGCAACATCCCATGCCATTTTATAAAAGGATGCGTCAAATACAGAAAGCACACTCTGTCTCATGAACAGATTTAGAAAGGCTCACTCAAATTACAGCAGGATATTCCCTTTGACCAAGGATGCGACTAGCCCTTGAGCCTGACAACCTCCATGTAGAATGGCTTGAATCACGTGTATCCGAAAAAAAAATTTCCTCCGTAAGCTTTACATCTGGGCTAAGAACCGCATGCCAGCCATGACCCCCACTCTCCAGGATGTCAGGCAGGAAAAAGGAGAATCTGTGGATAGTTTCTTCCACCGATGTAATCAAAAGTTTCAGGATCTCAGATTTTGAAATGCAAGTTAGTCAATTAGAAGAAGTTTTGACACCCACCACCACCGAGCTCCAGACCTTGATAGGGTATTGGCATACTGAATCCGCAACCCATGAAAGTACTTACACTCTTACAGTCCACAAAAAACGCGAGAGAAACAACACCTCTCACCCAGATAGAGGTTGAGGGTATACACCTCAATTTCCTGGTGGGAACCGGTGCAGCCAGAAGCATTGTCAGGAACATTGACTTACCGGACCCAGATTTTCTCATGGATGAAGTAGTGCCTTTTGTAAGGGTGGATGGTAACACATGATCCCTACACACAGGCCTACAATCTACAGCGTATGCTGTCTCAATTAGTTGTCTCATCCACCTACCCTGCCAGTTTACTAGGATCAGATCTACTACCAAAACTCCATGCCAGCATACTGTTTCATAAGGATGGAACTGTCACTCTTATAACTCTACTCTCACAGGAGCAGTCTGCAGAAGTGTACAGTCTCTTCTCTTTACAGGGCACACCTGTAGATCATGTGGAGGTTGAACTGATGGCACTGATCCCAGACTCACTGTGGACACGAGCCCCAGAAGATATTGGCAGGTTCAAAGTCCAGCCTGTGAAGGTTTAACTAAAGCCAGGAGCCCTGCTGCCACGGAAACCGCAATACCCACTCTCCATTACACAATCTGCCACCATTATAAAACAACTGAAAATATACCTGGAGCCCTGGAAGATGACACATCCCACTGCCACTCTCTTACAGTAAGTGGATCACCTCCTCCTCCTCCTGACTGAAGACAGGAAAGCAGCTGTTCAGCACATTCCTCTGGCAGCAAAGCCAACACAGCTACGGTCCTTTCTTGGACTTGTTTCCTGCCGTCCCTGGAGCCTTGATGCCTCTCTACACATGCAACCCCTGCATGATTGCCTCAAGGACACTCCTTTCAGTCTAACCAAGGAAGCCATCAATGGGTTTCACATACTGATCCGCAATCACATTCTCCCTGCTGTAGGACTGCCAGGTTATAACAAACTGTTCTGCCTGTTTTGTCATGGAGAAGCAAGGCAATGTAACTGGAGTCCTGACACAGCTTCAAAGAGGAAGACAACGCCGTCCTGGCTTTACCAGTTGAAGATCCTGGCCCAAATCACCTGTCTGCCACCTACGTCTACAATGCCCTCTTCTGCTCCCGGTCAACGTCACCATCTCCAGATTTGCTGTCCATAACCCAGCTACTCTCCTACCTCTGCCAAGGGGGGAGAGGGTGAAGATCACATCTCTGACACATCAGTGGAAGAGGTAGTCGACTCTGAAATGGCTAAACACGATTGTCTTGCTGTCATGAGACAAGAAAACCTCTGGAAGATCCTACCTGATGTTCCTTGTGGTTGGACCACAGTATGCAGACCAAGAAGGCCGTTCACACACTGGTGCAGTAGTCACAGAAAATACCTACTGCCAGCAAGACCACTGCCTCCACCCAAAGGCAGGACTGCGGGCCTTGACAGAAGCATGCAAGAGGTCCACTCAACACGAAGCTATGACCAATCTGGAGGGAAAGAGACTTCATCATGGCTAATGGAATGCCAGTCAGACACTGCAAGCCATATAAGAACTAATGGAGTCCTTATTGATGCCAGGAAGAGTTGCAATGGTACAAGGTGAAGGCACACACTGGAAACACCGCAAGGGAAGCAGTGGGCAGCAGACTAGCTGGAGCAACAGCAAAAGAAGCAGCACTGATACCACTTGACACAGAAACATCTGATCTGTACTCTAATATGGATCCAGAAATAGAGGAAAAAAGGGCTAACCCTGGAAAGAGATGTTCTAACACTCCAGAAGCAAGCATCCAAAGAAGAGAAGAAGAAATTGAACCAAGATGGAGCCACACCGGATGAAATACTCCTAAGGATGAACAAGGGAAATAAAGGCCTCAAACAAAAGACCCAACATACTTAATGCTGGACAGGAAACAGGGGAGTCATAGCATAAGAGATTTAGTCTTTCCCTTGGGTCTCACATGCGCATGCACACATACTCACACTAGCAGGTCCAACAAAACTCAGCCCTATAAGATCCTACTTCTAAATATTCACAGTTTAGGATCATACTCTTCTAACTATAGTTGTCTATATGCAGACTAGTTTATTGTTAAGTTAAATAAAACATGTGACTAAAATTTGTTCTCAAGTTCCATCCATCCCAGATCCTGAGGACCTAGAGGGTGCCCACTGGATCCTGCCCGATGACTGAGTCCTCATCACCAAGAGGTTCAACAGACGTACCCTCGAACCTAGAGATGACAGCTCATTCCAAGTCCTGTCTACTACCACAGCAGTCCATGTGTCCATGCTTCCCACTGCAAGGAGATGCCAGATCTAGAGTCCAGTGGTGGCTGCCACTCTTCATCCATCTGACACTTATCCTTCACCTAACCCAGGGGGTAGCCAGTCACCAAGGGGTAATCAGGATATAGTGACATTCTGGTATAATGTCTCCACCCCAAGAGTAACATATCAATTTCACTATTGTCTCATAGTAGAATGCCCAGGCCTCATGGCACAGTTTTACATCTGGTTAAGTACACAATTCATCTGTGTCACCACTGCTGAAACAGGGGAAGGTTCAAACTGTGGTTGGCAGACTGATGAAAGTGACTGGGGACATCAACAAGTCCAGGCCCTGCAAATGGGGAATCAGCCTATTAACCCACATGACCCTGTCCAAAGCCCCATTTAAGGGCCACAGGGGCCTTCCAGATTCAATACTCCCCATTCCTGCCACTCATTACCCCAAGGAGGAATGCACCATTGATAACCCCTCAGAGAATGACCAAGGGTTATATGTGCTAGGATCAAGTACTAAACTTGGGAGGGAGAATGGTGGCTAATGGGGGCTAAGAAGCATAGATACCAGTGGGGGCACATAGGGGGTACCTGATAGATTCAAAAGTCAGGAACAAGACAGCTGTTGGGTTTAAAATCACCTTCCCCATAAATAAGAATATACAGTGGATCAACTACCTATACAATAATCAAGAACGGTTTACAAAATACACTGGGGATGCCATAAAGGAACTTATTGACCCATTAAGTTTGCAATAGCTATTTTATCTGTTTTGACTGTATTAGCCTTAATTCTATGCCGCATAGCTACATGCCTTAAGAAAATGATGATGAAGACCATGGAAACCACAGTGATTACCATGCATGCTGATTTCGAAGATCCCATAGACGAAAGATGCTGCTGTGAGACCATGAGATGAATGCCATATCCACATCCCACAGAATATGTCTTCTTGAAGCATGCCTATGAGGGAGAGACCAGGATCTGACTTCCTCCTGTGAAAAGTCCGTTAGGATGGGGTCCATCTACTAGAGATGTGTAATCTCATGTATACGGAGAAGATCAGTTAGCTAAGTTCCAGCATTTTTAGGCAGTTAAGCCAGGAGGACAGATCGATAGGCTCGACGAGATTAGGGGTTTGATTTTGCATATCTCCAAAGGGAGACTGTTAAGGAAAGAATGTATGGCATATGAAGGTAAATCAAACTAATATGGACGCTTTGCTGAAGTATTGGAATCATGTCACTTTTAGGTTTTTTGATTCACTGTTATAAGACTTAATTCTGTTTATTATTCTTTACCAAGATACGCCAATGTCCAGATGGATGTTAAGAGGCTGTATAATTCACCTAGCCTTATCAAGAGTAAATGCACCTGCACATTGGGAAATCAATTCCCCATAAACCAAAGATCAGTAGAATACGTGCATATAAAGATGTCAGCCTGACCTAGAGTAGGCCATTAGGGTAATAATGGTACAGAATAATCAGCAAACAATAATCAATCAAAAGTGACTTGTGATAATTGTTATGTTGGAAAAACCCATGTTGTAATGTGCTGAGACTGCCCGATTTCTCCTATAAAAGGAGGTATTCTGCGAAGCATTAAATCAGGAAGAATCATTTGACACATGATCCACTGTGTCTTGTGTGTTCTTTCCTCCGTGCACGTACCATCTCTTTCAGAGAACCAATTTGGCATCAGACAATTAAGATGAGAACACACGCATTTTGTGTACCCTAACAATACGATGTCATCATCCTCCTTGCTTCGTGTCACGACACCTGCTCAGGCATACTGATTTGCCCTGTTTGCCTTGTACTGCAGTGCGCAGGTGCTGGGCCTTTCTGAGCTATCCCAGTGCCTGCACACTGCAGTACTTTGATCTGCCCTCAACAGGGCAGAGAATAATGCTTGCGCAGGAGCCGAGACAGAAGCAAGGAAGAAGAAATCTTTGCATGAAGATGGAACGTGCCGGACCCAGACCTGCGACGCCCATCGGACCCGGACCCCAATGGACTGCCCCTTGTTTTTCTTATTTTTCAGGTTACATCGGGGGCTTATTTACAGCATTACACAATGCTGGAGATAAGTCCTTAATGGCGGTGGCCGCAACTTGAGTTGACAGATTCCCTATAACACTTATGAATTTGTAATACCATATAAGCTGCTAATGGTATAATGTTTTACAAAAGATATCATACCGAGACCACCAAATTATTAGAAACAATCAGAAGGGGCAACTCTACAAAATTGGAAACCTGCAGCGAAATCTGAGTTAAGTGCCCTAAAAGAAAACATAAATGCATTATGCCTGAGTAACTAACTATATAAAATGGACAGACACTGTGTCATTATAAATCTATCAATAAGTTTATTAACAGCATACACATATCAAAAGGTAAATAAAGGTACATAGCATAAATGAACTAGATGGGTAAAGAAGGTGACAACAGAATACAGGGACACTGGGCAGCTGCAGGTGTCTAGTGGCATGTACACAAAACACATTGCAGGGTAGAAGTGGCAAACCTATAGAGTAATGGGTCCATAAAACATTTCCTAATGTAGTCATAAAAGAATCCTGAAATAAACCCAGGGGCACTAATCCTACTACCCCAATTAGGCTTGGAATGGAAACAGACCCACAAAATCAAACATGAGTGAAGTGCCGCAAATAGTGCTACCAGCAAGTTGCTTACCCATGTGGGGACCTCAGTGTCAACCTGCTACGGGTATAATGTGCAGATGTCTAAGTGTCCAAATACATGCTAGCCTATTAGTGTTATTGCATGTGTCTTTAATATGAGGGCAGAAAAAAAATCATAATACTTTGACTTTATTGAAGAGAATGAATCTTCATTGGTTCAGTAATAATATTTCCATGATTTTCTATATCAGATTGGCATGTCATACAGCATTGAACATTATCCTCATCCAGTCATGTTTTGCATCCTCTTCAGGCTAATCTATACAATCCCTCTTTAACACGAGTACTTGACTAATGGCATTACAAGCTTTGCCAAAAGACTTATTTAGTGCCTGTGGCTATTAAGATTCCACTTTCAAATGTATTTTTTCCAATTATATTTAATGCATGATTATAGCTTTTATCTATAAGTCAACTTTTGCAGGCACAAAATTATAGACAGACTTATAATTACAGTACAGTATCATGCTGACACCAGTAACACAAGACACCCTGACAAATCATATATCTGGCAACATCTACATAAAGAATCAGACAAACAGACAGGAGAGCATGTGGTTTTTCACAAATACTTGGCCTGTGACCTGATGGGATAGCCGCCCTCATAATTGATGAAGGAGCAATCGCCGCAATGCTGTATGCTGGTAATACTCTATTGAAACCTAATTCTTTTGTTATTAATTTTTAATATTTGTGTCATAAATATTATGGAAGAACAAAATAAAGTTAGTATGTAAATTGTTCATATAATATTATTTAAAGATATCTTTGGCAAAGCATCCACTCATATATTAAGCATATAATGAAAGCCAAAGTCGTCTATTTATATAAATATAGAATGTATTCAGTATATAGTGTAAAAATAATTATTCAGCATCCAATAATGGAAAAGTATTAAACATCTAAATCATGTGTGCCTAACAAAGGAAAGCAGTAATTATATTCTTACTGCCATTAATTGTCAGTAGCCATATTGTTTTGTGCGTTAAACATACAGCTCAAACAGGAATAATTGACTCTTCAGCTGGATCATATTTTTCGCCTTTAATATCCAGATGCTTAGAGAATTATTATAAATGATCAGGTTTAAAGTTGTATGTGAAAGCATAATTATTAGGGTAGTGCAACAAATTGCAGCTCTCAAGCAACAAAAGCACAAGTGACACAATGAATGCCATTAGTGCCCACTTCATCAATTTCTAGTATAAATTAACTAAATCTGCCAAGGTCTGTATCAAGTCCCAGTAATGTTGAAAGTTTTTTCAAATGTTACATTTCCATAGGAAAAAAATCAAGAAATTTACATTACAAGGTGCTATGACTTTATGAATCTGTTGTAAAGGATGAATCTTATATACCGTATTTTCAGCAGATACCACTGAATTTTGATGGACCCATTACCCTTATTATAGGGACAATTTATGTTTTTTAGAGAGTTTTAGTATTTTTGACAGCAAAACAATATAATTTAATAATAATAATTTTTATTTAGATAGCGCCGACATTCCGCAGTGCTTTACGATTCAACAGTTCATATACAAGTCATAAGTAACAGTGTTAAAGATAATACAATTATTAGAGCTAAATAATGATGACCCTGCTTCCAAGAGCTTTAAGAGCTTACAATCTACAATGAGGTGAGGGGAGACACAAAGTACAGGTGCGTATTTACAGTGTCGGTCCAGCCATCTTGAGGAAATGGGGAATAGATAAAGGCTGCATGAGGTAGTCACCAGCCAGTATGTACAGTATGCTGGAGTTTGAAGAAGAGGTAATCTCATATAACTAATGAATGACACACAAACACACACTTCGAAGAGGGAACGTGATAGCCACTCTAAACAGATGTGTTTTGAGGGACCTTCTAAAACTGTATAAATTGTGCTTAGTCCTAATTTCTTGGGGTCGAGCATTCCAGAGTATTGGCACAACTTAGGAGAAGTCTTGGAGCCAGGAGTGGGAGGTACAGAATAGTGCAGAGGTTAGTCGAAAGTCGCTTGCGGAGCATAACAAGCAGGTAGGCCGATAAACAGAAAGGAACAAAGAGGGAGGAAATGTAGGGGGGTGCCGCACAATGTAGAGCTTTGTGGGTGAGAACAAGCATTTATTTTTTACTTACAGTACAGTGGAATGTAAAAGTTTGGCACCTCTGGTGAAAATGACTGTTATTGTGAACAGTTAAGCAAGTTGAAGATGAAATGATCTGTAAAAAAGCTGAAGTTAAAGATGACACATTTCCTTTGCATTTTAGGTAAAAAATATATATCTTGTCATTTTTTATATTTCAAAAATTGCAAAAATGAAAATGGGCCAATGTAAAAGTTTGGGCACTTGGAGTTTTGTCTGCTCAGATAACATTGACCAAGTTTTCAGACCTTAATTAGCCTGTTAGGGTTATGACTTGTTCATTATCATTTTTAGGAAAGATCAGGTGATGACAATTTCCCAGCTTTAAAAAAACAGCCTTCTCTAACCTTGTGCCATAAAAACTGCAGCCATGGGTTCTTCTAAGCAGCTGCCTACCACTCTGAGTAGGAGAGTTAAAAAGGCAGTAGAGAATGTTTAAATCACCCTTTCCTCAGTTCGAATATTATTGTTCAGTGACCATGCATAACTGTTTTGCAAAGATAGCAGACAATAAACTGTAGGAGCTGATATTATAGGTAAATATTCGACCTACAAGAATAGTCAAAACTTCAGGCAACAGTTTATAATTGGCCTACTGAATTTATGTCTAGCATAATTAAGAAGAAATGCTGTGTCGTTACATCTTCAGAAGCTGAAACCAGACAACAAATTGAAATGTCTGCACTTCAAATTGACTTGCTTATTGGAAGATAGATTCACTGACAGGCGTTCAGTGATAAGGCTACCTTTCATCTCAGTGGGAAATTCATACACTGCAATGTTAGAATTTAGGGATCAGAAAAACCATGTAACCTTATCAAGCACTTTAGGAACTCACCCAAAGTAAACATGTTCTGTGCAATGAGAAGGCGCAAAGTTTACATTCCTTTACTTTTTGCTGAGGATAGTACCATTGACAGCTCCTACGTGGACATATAAAAGCAGTAATTTGAGGATAGATTCTTGTTCTACGAAGCAGAATACCACAACCGTATCCTCTTAGGTGGAGCTGTTACGACTATTGTTTAAGGTTACTCTCAGTTGTGGAGATGTGTCTACACATGTACAACCAGTCGAGGTGAGCAAAAACCAACTCAGAGGAATGCTGCTGTATTTTTTTTCTCACAGACCATGTTAAAACAATGGCTTATAGTTATACCACAGATACAGGAAGATCTGCCAAATGTAGTCTATCCAAAGCATGGTGCACCTTCTTATAACTATTTTGATGTTGCCAATACCTGAATTAAACTCTACTGCAATGTTTTTTCAGCCATGCTGGAAACAATGATTCATCCATGTTGCACTGGCTTCCACAATTGACAGATCCAACATCTTTCCTTTATGTTATAAAGTTTTACATGAACTTTTTTATATCCTTTTTTGTATGGATTCACACACACTTTTATTCAGTTTAATGGAGACTTAATAATAGTGAAACATAAAGCTGACAATTATACAGTAACTATAGTAATAGTAGTGGAGAGATGAACATACTACTAACATACTGATATCTGCAGTTCGTCTTTGTTTCAGAAACCTTGTTGCCATATCAGATACACTTCAAACATTTAATTGTTATCAGCTCTGATGTTGCTGGGAAATAGCTCTCAGCTATTTGTAGGCCATGTTGTGGTATTTGAAATGGCTGTCTGATGCATTTTAGTGGTAAAGGAGTCAGTAAGTCCTGCTTGGTAATGCTTCTAATTGTAAAATATTTAGAAACCATTATTGGAGAATAAATATCAGTACGACAGCAGACGCATTTGTGGTCTATTTTGTTTTTAGTGGTTTGAGGAGTAAAAAAACACTGCATTGACCAGAATAGAAGTGGATACAAGAAGGGCTAATAAATCAGTGTGAGTCCTATGTGTCTTCAAATTCTCATAAGTGAGATCACAATGATACGTGAAGGGCTGGCTTAAAGGGGAGCAAACTGGGCAACATCCAGCTTCCCTGTTCCTACAATATCCCTGAGAATCAGATGACTGAGAGCATCATTAAAATGGAACAAAAGAAATTGTCATTTTCAAGTAATCAAGAATAGAGTTCTGTTCTTGTTTGTAGGTGCACTGATAGGGTCCCAACCCTGGTACATGTAGACAGCTCATTAAAATTGGAAATTTGTGGATAACATCCGCGCTGCTAAAAAAAATAGGAATACAGGCATATTGAAGATAAAAGATGGTTGATTTTTCTCAACGAGTTTTGAAGTCAGTAGGACTTCTTCCTCAGGAGATACCACAGGTGTACAGCTGTGATATTGTGGGTGGAGTCTTTTTTCAAATAAAGTGTTTTTTTCTGTGTATGTGTTTTTAGTTTTTATTGCCAGGTTAGCAATGGGGATATCTGATAGACATCTCTCCATTACTAACCCCAGGGGTTCATGGCAGTTGTGAGTTTTTGAGAAATCACAGTTGCCATCAACCCTAACTATAATTACCCTGATTGTCACATCAACATGGCAATCGGGAAAAGCTGGGCAAAGTTCCAGTATTGGTGCGTCTAATGTGATGCATCAATTCTGGGGTGGTTGTCGCATTGTAATTTTAGGTTGGGAATTGCCAAATAACCAGGGACCTTGTCAGTCTGATAATATAAGCCCGCAGCTATCTGCTTTACCTTTGCTGGTTATCAAAAAAGGTGGGAACCCAAGTCTTTTTTTTAAATTATTTATTTATTAAAACCAGGCTATAGACACCTGTGTAAACACACTTACAATTCATGTACTTTTTTTAACTGCAGATTTACCTAATCTAATGCAAGTCTATGGGGAAATTCCACACAGAAGAGAAAATGACATGCTGGAGTTCGGAAACACACACTGCATATGAGTTTATGCAGCATACAAAAGAAGCACAGTGGGCATGAGATTTCTATTAATCCCATCCATTGCACTGATGCAGTATTTTGGGTGGAGTGAAAATATACTGAGTCCATAACACTAATATCACTGATCATGAGTACGCAGCCTAAGGGGAGGAGGCATTTTTTTTCTCTTTTTAATTTTGCCTGATAAACAGGTGTAATATAGGAAAAAATGCGTCCTAACATTTTTTCCTGTAAATTCCATTTTATCTTCAGATTTGAATGTTTTATTGTCACTCAGTAAAAGTGGTGTAATATTCTGACAACATAGTTCCCAGCAGCGACCAGGGAGTCTGAGATTCATCCAGGTGCCTTCCCAAACTGTTCCCATTCCATTTGAGCACTGTTTCCATACATTTCAGTGATTATCCTGCTTTCCCAGCCCTCCTCCTAAAAGATGCTTGAATTTCCCTTTGACTTCCATTATACTTGGTGAGCCCGTCTGAGCAGGAACTCGATTCGAGTACCGAGCACTTGAGCATTTTAGTTCTTGATCATCACTAGTGAGATTTCACAAGTCTACAATCACATACAGTGACTGCAGACTTGTAGCTTAAGACCGGACAACCCATTTAAGGACTGGGGCTCCATGGCGACGTGCAATACAACAACAGTTAAGTAACACTATCAAAAATATTTGGGCAACTTTCTGTCATGCAAAAATTTTAGAGCACAAATTTTGTTGTGAATAAAACAAAAAGTTGCAGTCATGTAACAATATCATCTCCGTTGGCACGTACGACTCCTAGGATTGCTTTTGTAAATGTGTTTCATCCTTTTAAACAACGTATCCATCAGTGTATACTGAAGCATTGGAATATTCTACAGAATTCCTATTCTAATATTCCAGAGTTTAACACAAGACCCATCATTTATAATAAGAGGTCAGATAATATAAGAAATTATCTTGTAAGGGCGGACGTTGGCCCCTCCAAATCCATTGTAAAACAAAAGGTTTTCAGTACTCCACGTAATGAGACCTTCCGTGTCTGGGCTGCTTGCAGTGCTCTAATATTTCTAAGGGTGATTCATTCACACATCCACGTTCGGGTCGTAGATTCCCAATTAAAGGAGATTTTACTTGTGAGTCTTCATATGTAGTGTATCTGATTTAGGGTCCATGTGGTCTTGGATATGTTGGTGAAACCACCCAACATATCAGGGACCGCATATCTCGACACAAATCAACAATTAGACGTGGGCGCACTTTATTACCAATTCCTGCTTACTTTGCTCAAAAAAATCACACCATTGCTCAACTCAAGTATCAAGTTATAGACTGGGCTCCATTACCTCGAAGAGGGGGCGATAGGGTTAACAAACGAAAGAAACGTGAAGCTTATTGGATACACACGTTGCAGACACTCGCCCCACTGGGTTTAAATAGGGAATACAAAGTTATGTATTGAGACAGTATAACGCAAGTGTAATGTAGTTATAATTCCCATATAGACCCTTAAGTATATATTCCGGTTATAAATTTGCATTAAACTGTCCATAGACATTGATATCTTTCTTACAGAATATATGGAGGTTGCATTTATTTATATTTTTATCATTTTATAATTTTTTTATAAGCTTTATGTGTAAGCTTTCTTAAAGGTCCTTTTACTTGCATACTTCATAAATAATGTCCACTGCACAAGTAACATATTGGATCTGCCAACACATAAGATTTATCACAATTCAATCTTGTTCCCTTTTCTTTCCTCTTTCTGAATAACAGGCAGGCATGGATCCCTTTTGATCACCAATCAAGCACGCGCAGTTGTTACGGAGTCACTCGGTCTTCTCCGCCAACATTCGGCTTTCATCGGCCTCACGCGCTTGCGCACTCTGCACTGTGATTCCTCTCCGCTCACCCGGAAGTTCTTCTTCACACAGGTCACTACGTGCGTATATGAAGACACACGTGCGGCCACATAGTATTGCGCCATGGACTCCGATCACCTGGACACTGTCTCTATGTGAGGTATTGTATCTTTCTATCTGTGATTCCTCTCTTTTGTGGATTTTTGATCGCGATCTGGGATCAGCAGCCATTATATATCCAGTCTCTATTTTAATGCTTCCTTATCTATAACATTTTTTGCGATGAGCGTTGCCATATGTGCAGTTTGGGCATATTTTTATCCATATACGGCTTAAACCAAGAACAGGGGTAGCTATACACATATATACTCATATTATGTGGATTTACTTAAAAAATCTTATAAAGATTTGACATAAATAATTTTGGTGTTTAGTATTATGATTGATGGATTACCGATGTAAATTAATATGTATATACTTATACATGCATACAAATATATGTATATCTGCTTGTGATGTATATTATGCTTATTTTGTCATGGATTTTATTCGTATATTTACTTTTTCATTTCATGACATTTGACATAATGTTGAGAATTTAATCAATGTATTCATGTCATTACAGATATAGGTATTTCTTGATAAAGGTTAAACCAAACCGAAACGTTGAACGATATACCTGATTCACTTACCGTGTTTGGCTATTGTGCGCAGGACATATTATGAAATGCATCATCTATTTTTTGGAAACATATAATAAATTGTACCATTTATCTAGAGTCTGCTAATTCTTTCTGAAGGTTTTTTGCAGTCAAGCAGGGTTTCTCATTTGCCTCTCTAGCAATTTTACAAGCAGCTCTCATTGACATTTTGCTTGGTCTTCCAGACCTTATATTGACCTCCACTGTTCCTATTAAATGTCATTTCATAATTATGTTTTGAATTGACAAAATGACAACTTGAAAATGCTTTACAATATTCTTATAGCTTTCTCCTGCTCTGAGGACCTCCACCATTTTCATTTTGAGAGTGCAAAGCACCTGCTTAGAAGAGTCCATGGCTGCTGTTTTTTGGCACAAGGTTAGAGGAGGCTGAATTTTTTAAAGCTGGAAAATTTGCATCACCAGTCCATTCCTAGCAATGTTAGTGAGCAAGCCATAATGCTAACAGGCTAATTAAGAGCTTAATCTTTGGTCAAAGTTATCTGAGCACACAAATTTCCAAGATTGCCCAAACTTTAGCATTAAACCATTTTCGTTTTTGTAATTTTTGAAATGTAAAAAAATGACAATATATTTGCATAAAATTCAAAGGAAATGTGTAATCTTTAACTTTAGCCCTTTTAAAGATCTTTTCAAATTCAACTTGCTTAACTGTAAAGCTGTAAATGGGTATGGAGCATCTGTGTAGTCCTAGATGCTCCATACCCATGTGTGCCTATCCCAAATGCCCCATATCCATGTGTGCCAGTCTTAGATGCCCCATACCTGTGTGAGCCAATCCTAGATGCCCCATACCCATGTGTGCCAGTCCCAGATGCTCCATATCTGTGTGTGCCAGTCCCAGATGCCCCATACCCATGTGTGCCAATCCCAGATGCCCGATACCAATGTGTGCCAGTCCCAGATGCACCATACCTCTTTGCCAGTTCCAGATGCTCCATACCCATGCGTGCCAGTACCAGATGCCCCATATCCATGTTTGCCAGTCCCAGATGCCCCATACCTGTAAGTGCCAGTCCTAGAATCCCTATACCTGTGTGTGCCAGTCCCAGATGCCCCTTACACAAGTGTGCCAGTCCCAGATGCCCCATACCCATGTGTGCCTGTCCCAGATGTACCATATTTCTTTGTGGCAGTCCTAGATGCTCAATGCATATGTGTGCCAGTCCCAGATGCCCCATATCAATGTCTGCCAGTCCTAGATGCTCCATACTCATGTGTGCCACTCCCAGATGCCCCATAAATATGTGTGCCAGTCCCAGATGCCCCATAATTATGTGTGTCAGTCCCAGATGCCACATACCCATGTTTGCCAGTCCCAGATGCTCTATACCCATGTGTGCCAGTCCCAGATGTCCCATACATGTGTGTGCCAGTCCCAGATGCCCCATAACCATGTGTGCCAGTACCACAGTACAAGGTTCTAGCCCCAGTGCTCCACTCCATTACAGGGGGTAATAATTTTTAAATGAATTAAAAATGTAAGTGGTTTTCTGGGGCTTTCATACGTAGATCATTAATATCGATGAAGAAGCCAGAAGTCATCACTACCAATGATCAAAGGAACAGGAGAAAGCTGCAGCACCAATCTGGGCCACATTACAGTGTGGATCTGTGCTGCCTTTGGTGCATCATGGTCCCCTCAGTCAGCTGATCAGCAAAGATGCTGGGAGTCATATCCCCACAAATCTGATATTTATTATTTCTCCTAACGGTAAGGATCCAGTATCGGAGTCCTGGTAAACCCCTTTAAATAAAATGGAAATCTTCAGTGTTCAGAAGAGTTTCCCTTTTTATTCTTAATGTTCTAGTTAGTTCTGCTGAATGCGTAAATGAAGTGATGGCTTTAAACTGGAAGTAAGTGATCAAAATTCTGCACTGGAATAATGTTCATTGGGTTAAAGAAATATAATATAAGAGTGCTGCAGTACAAAAAGCTACCATATATACTCAAGTATAAGCCAACCTGAGTATTAGCCGAGGCATCTAATTTTGCCACAGAAAACTGGTTAAGCTTATTGACTCGAGTATAAGCCGGGTATGCATTGTCCCCTTATCCCTGCCCTACTATGTGTGGTTCTCCCCATCCTGTCCTGGAATGTGGCTCCCCCATTTTGTCCTGGTATGTGTGGCTTCTTCGTCCTGTCCTGCTATGTGTGGCTCCCCCTGTTGTATGCATTGCTCCCCGGTCCCGCATGGCTCCCTGGTCCCGCATGGCTCCCCCGGTCCCGCATGGTTCCCTCAGTACCACATGACTGCCCCGGTCCCGCAAGGCTCACACCCACCCAGTCCCGCATGGCTAACACACCCCACACCATCCTACTCACCCTCTTCACGCCGATGGTGCATCTTCATTGTCCCGGCACAGCATCTCTTTCTGTGCTCAGCAGTCACATGGTACCACTCATTAAGGTAGAGAATAGGCTCTCCACGCCTATGGGAGTGGAGATGCATGCATATTCGTTACCTTAATAAGCAGTACCACCTGACTGCTGAGCACAGGAAGAGCTGGAAGTGCCAGGACAGAGATGCGATGGAGCTGCAGTGATGGCGCAAGGAGGGTGAATATGATGTCTACTGTTAGCCGACGGCTGCAGCTGCCACTGTGCCACAGCCACTGGCTCCTGCTGATGGTCCACCATTCCTTATCCCCACTGGCTTTCAGGATAATGACTCTTTCTCTGAGTCCTTTGGACTCGTGTCCTGCAGCTGCTGATCTATGTATTTGTTACTTATTGCTTTGTTGCAGCACCACCAGGAGAGCAGATCCATGTTAGTTTATGTGTTGTTTTAACATTTAAGGCAGATCCATGTTAGTTTATGTGTTGTTTTAACATTTAAGGCCCTATTGTGCGCTGTTCCTTTTCACAGTTTGCCTTACTACTAGACTTGGTACTTTGTCCTGATGATGAGGTCTTGCGTTGACCTCGAAATGCCTTGACTTTGTAAACCTGTTAAAATAAAGTATTTAAGCAAAATATTCGTAGAATTCTATTATGAGCAGCGCATCCAGAGACATTTAACCCATTTATGTTCTTTTTAAATACAGATGTGTCAATCATGACGATTACAATTCACTCCTATGGAAGTTACAGAAACAGAAGAACAAGTGTATTCCTTGAGCTCCATAAAAGTGAGCAGAGTATGGTGATGACAGTCATGGCCACATTCAATGTACTCTGTCAGCAGTTGGCTCACTAGAAGATAGTTAAAGAGGACCTATCGCCTGTGTGTCACTGCAATTTTTATTTAAGAAAATAATGAACAGCCATAGATTGGTGATTTTACTAAATAACATGTGTTGGAAAAAAGCTGCCGGATCCCACTACCTTCTGTGGCCCCCTTCTGAGTGAAAGAGTGTTATCACGAGATCTCACACCTTGGTCTAAACTAGCACTTTTGCATCCTTTACTAAGCAGTTATGCATCAGAAACCGCTCTATGATATTACTGTATGGTAACCGCTTAGTAAAGGATGTAGCAGAGCTGGTTTTGTTAAAACTGTGATATCTCACATATTTTCACTGTTATTGGGGCCACAAATGGATATGAGATCCCACTTTACATGCTGGGGTCCCAAAACCCCACAGTTCAAGGCCGCCTTTTGCTAGTTAATCCGATCCTTTACGACAGCATTTTTTATTTTATAAACTTTATTTACTGTTATTTATTAAAATCATTAAATTATGGCTGCCCATTGTTTTCTTAAATTAAAAAGACAACCATAGTCCCTAAGCACATTTTCCCAACACTTTGGAAATTACCTACAGTATAAAATAAAGATAGTGGCACCCATGCATAGTCACCTCTCCATTCATTCTCTAACTTGATACACTTACACTGTAAACTATATAGAGAGCTCCAGTGTACTGTATAGTGATCACTGTATTACCTGTACATTATACACTATTTACAGAACTTCTGTATATTGTTGTCATGGGTTTACCACGCCAGAGAGGAGCCAGAAGACCGCAGAATCTGATTTTTTGCACCTCATTGCGAAATGCGTGCCGGGTGTGGTGGGTCCCCAGCTGTCAGCTTTTAAAGGTATAGTACTTTTCACTATGTACTCTTCATCATTTAAAATTGCTTGTACTTCTTTGCATACTCTCCTTTTCTACACATAACTAGAAATTCTGCATGTTACTTCTAGTTTTTTTATATGGCAACTTTGCCTTTTATCATTGCACTAAAACATTAATTTGCATCTGTCAGTTGTGTGTGTATATATTATAGTACTGTCACTGTACATTGTTTGCATAATGTGGCTTCTAGCATTTTATTTGTAACTAGATGGAGGCCTGATGCTATCACATCCGGAGGGCGGTAATGTCACGATGGGGGCAGGCTTTCCAGCATTGAGAATCTCTCCCCGATTTGCTCTCCCACCTATCCACTCTCTCTTTCCCCATGTGCTGATTTCTCCCATCTGTGCTGTCTTCTTTGACCTGTCTACCCCATGCGCGCTGCAAGATGCTGTGGTAGCCATGCTGGTTCAGTATGCCTTCAATTTTGAAGAAATCCCCAACAGTGTCACCAGCAAAGCACCCCCACACCATCACACCTCCTCCTCCATGCTTCACGGTGGGAACCAGGCATGTAGAGTCTATCAGTTCACCTTTTCTGCATCGCACAAAGACACGGTAGTTGGAACCAAAGATCTCAAATTTGGACTCATCAGTCCAAAGCAGATTTCCACTGGTCTTATGTCCATTCCTTGTGTTCTTTAGCCCAAACAAGTCTCTTTTGCTTGTTGCCTGTCCTTAGCAATAGTTTCCTAGCAGCTATGTTACAATGAAGGCCTGCTGCACAATGTCTTCTCTTAACAGTTGTTGTAGAGATGTGTCTGCTGCTAGAACTCTGTGTGGCATTGACCTGGTCTCTAATCTGAGCTGCTGTTAACCTGCGATTTCTGAGGCTGGTGACTCGGATAAACTTATCCTCAGAAGCAGAGGTGACTCTTGGTCTTCCTTTCCCGGGGCGGTCCTCATGTGAGCCAGTTTCTTTGTAGTGCTTGATGGTTTTGCAACTGCACTTGGGGACACTTTCAAAGTTTTCCCAATTTTTTGGACTGACTGACCTTCATTTCTTAAAGTAATGATGGCCACTCATTTTTCTTTACTTAACTGCTTTTTTCTTGCCATAATACAAATTCTAACAGTCTATTCAGTAGGACTATCAGCTGTGTATCCACCAGACTTCTGCACAACACTACTGATGGCCCCAACCCCATTTATAAGGCAAGAATTCCCACTTATTAAACCTGACAGGGCACACCTGTGAAGTGAAAATCATTTCCGGTGACTACTTCTTGAAGCTCATCAAGAGAATGCCAAGAGAGTGCAAAGCAGTCATCAAAGAAAAAGGTGGCTACTTTGAAGAACCTAGAAAATAAGACATATTTTCAGTTGTTTCACACTTTTTTGTTAAGTATATAATTCCACATGTGTTAATTCATAGTTTTGATGCATTCAGTGTGAATTTACAATTTTCATAGTCATGAAAATATGGAAAAATCTTTAAATGACAAGGTGTGTCCAAACTTTTGGTATGTACAGTATGTCACACAAAATTCTTAATAAGTAACATTTTCCACATGTTTTCATTACAGCAGCACAATTTTGGAACCAATTTTTTTTTTGTTAGGGAGTTATAAGGGTTAAAAGTTGACCATTTTGTAATCTTGCCTGAAGAAGGAGCCCCTGTGCTCTTAAAGCTTGCAAACATATTATTTTCTGGTTAGCCAATAAAGGTATCACTCCTATAATACTTTTGTCATCATTGGGCAGAAAAGTATTCACATCGATTTTTCTGGCTAACACGGTACCAAAATACGATTTGTTATTGTACAAAAAGTTGACCAGCACATTCTCATTTTTACAACACTATTTGTTTTAGGGACCACATCACATTTGAAGTCATTTTGAGGGGTCTATATGATAGAAAATAACCAAGTTTGACACCATTCTGAAAACTGCACCCCTCAAGGTGCTCAAAACCACATTCAAGAAGTTTATTATCCCTTCAGGTGTTTCACAGGAATTTTTGGAATGTTTTTAAAAAAATGAACTTTTAACTTTTTTTCACAAAAAAATTACTTCAGCTCCAATTTGTTTTATTTTACCAAGGGTAACAAGAGAAAATGGACCCCAAACATTGTTGTACAATTTGTCCTGAGTATGCCGATACCCCATATGTGGGGGTAAACCACTGTTTGGGCACATGGCAGAGCTTGGACGGGAAGGAGCGCCGTTTGACTTTTCAATGCAAAATTGACTGGAATTGAGATGGGATGCCATGTTGCGTTTGGAGAGCCCCTGATGTGCCTAAACATTGAAGCCCCCACAAGTGACACCATTTTGGAAAGTAGACCCCCTAAGGAACTTATCTAGATGTGTTGTGAGCACTTTGACCCACCAAGTGCTACACAGAAGTTTATAATGCAGAGCCGTAAAAATAAAAAATCATATTTCTTTACAAAAATGATTTTTTCGCCTTACATTTTTTATTTTCCCAAGGCTAAGAGAAGAAATTGGACTCCAAAAGTTGTTGTGCAATTTGTCCTGAGTACGCCGATATCCCATATGTGGGGGCAAACCACTGTTTAGGCGCATGGCAGAGATCGGAAGAGAAGGAGTGCCGTTTGACTTTTCAATGCAAGATTGACTGGAATTGAGATGGGACACCATGTCGCGTTTGGAGAGTCCCTGATGTGCCTAAACATTGAAACCCCCCAAAATTGACAACATTTTGGAAAGTAGACACCCTAAAGAACCTATCTTTATGTGTTGTGAGTGCTTTGAACACCAAAGTGTTTCACTATAGTTTATAACGCAGAGTCGTGAAAATAAAAATTCTTTTTTTTCACAAAAATTTTTTTAGCCCCCATTTTTATATTTTCCTAAGGGTAACAGGAGAAATTGGACCCCAAAAGTTGTTGTCCAATTTTTCCTGAGTACGCTGATACCCCATATGTGGGGGGAACTACCGTATTGGTGCATGGCAGAGCTCGGGAGGGAAGGAGCGCCATATAGAATGCAGACTTACAGTAGATGGAATGGTCTGCAGGCGTCACATTGTATCTACAGAGCCCCTAATGTACCTAAACAGTAGAAACCCCCCACAAGTGACCCTGTATTGGAAACTAGACCCTACAAGGTACTTATCTAGATGTGTGGTGAGAACTTTAACCCCTAAGTTTTTCACTACAGTTTATATTGCAGAGCTTTGAAAATAAAAAATCATTTTTTCAACAAAAATTATTTTTTAGCCCCCAGTTTTGTATTTTCCCAAGGGTAACAGGAGAAATTGGACCTCAAAAGTTGTTGTCCAATTTGCCCTGAGTATGCTGATACCCCATATGTGGGGATGAATCATCGTTTGGGCACATGGCAGAGCTCAAAAGGGAGGAGCGCTGTTTGGAATGCAGACTTAGATGGAATGGTCTGCAGGTGTCACATTGCGTTTGCAGAGCCCCTAATGTACATAAACAGTAGAAACCCCCCACATGTGACCCCATAAGGAACTTATCTAGATGTGTTTTGAGAACTTTGAACCCCCAAGTGTTTCACTACAGTTTATAACGCAGAGCCGTGAAAATAAAAAAACATTTTTTCCCACAAAAAATGGTCTTTCAGCCCCCCAATTTTTATTTTCCCAAGGAAAACAAGAGAAATTGGACCCCAAAAGTTGTTGTCCAATTTGTCCTGTGTATGCTGATACCCCATATATTGGGGTAAACCCCTGTTTGGGCACATGGGAGAGCTCGGAAGGGAAGGAGTACTGTTTTACTTTTTCAGCGCAGAATTGGCTGGAATTGAGATCGGACTCCATGTCACGTTTGGAGAGCCCTTGATGTGCCTAAACAGTGGAAACTCCCAATTCTAACTGAAACCCTAACCCAAACAGACCCCTAACCCTAATCCCAACTCTAACCATAACCCCAACCACACCCCTAACCCCAACATACCACTAACCCTAATCCCAACCCTAACCACACCCCTAACTCCAACACACCCCTAACCCTAATCCCAACCAAAACCCTAACCACACCCTTAACCCTGACACACCCCTAACCCTAATCCCAACTGTAAATGTAATCCAAACCCTAACTTTAGCCCCAATCCTAACATTAGCCCCAACCCTAACTGTAGCCCTAATTCCAACCCTAACCTTAGCCCCAACCCTAACCCTAACCCTAGCCCTGACCCTAGCCCTAACCCCAACCCTAACCCTAGCCCCAACCCTAACTCTAACTGTAGCTCCAACCCTAACCCCAGCCCTAGCCCCAACCCTAACTCTAACCCTAGCCCCAACCCTAACCCTAGCCCTAACCCTAGCCCCAACCCTAACCCTAACCCCAACCCTAACCCTAATGGGATAATGGAAATAAATACATTTTTTAAATTTTATTATTTTTCCCTAACAAAGGGGGTGATGAAGGGGGGTTTGATTTACTTATATAGCGGGTTTTTTAGCGGATTTTTATGATTGGCAGCTGTCACACACTAATAGACGCATTTTATTGCAAAAAATAGTTTTTGCCTCTCCACATTTTGAGAGCTATAATTTTTCCATATTTTGGTCCACAGAGTCATGTGTAGTCTTGTTCTTTGCGGGACGAGTTGATGTTTTTATTGGTACCATTTTCGGGCACGTGACATTTTTTGACCGCTTTTTATTCTGATTTTTGTGAGGCAGAATGACCAAAAACCAGCTATTAATGAATTTATTTTCCGGGGCATTTATACCATTTCATGTTTGGTAAAATTGATAAAGCAGTTTTTTTTCTTTGGGTCAGTATGATTACAGCGATACCTCATTTATATATTTTTTAAGTTTTGGCACTTTTATACGATAAAAACTATTTTTTAGAAAAAATAATTATTTTTGCATTGCTTTATTCTGAGGACTACAATTTCGCTGATGATGCTGTATGATGGCTCGTTTTTTGCGGGACAAGATGACGTTTTCAGCAGTACCATGGATATTCATATCTGTGTTTTTGATCGCGTGTTGTTCCACTTTTTGTTCGGCGGTATGACAGCAAAGCATTGTTTTTGCCTCGTTTTTTTTTTTACGGTGTTCACTGAAGGGGTTAACTAGCGGGACAGTTCTATTGGTCGGGTCGTTACGGACACGGCAATACTAAATATGTGTACTTTTATTGTTTTGTTTTTTGTTTTTTTTAGATTAAGAGATGTATTTATGGGAATAGCATTTTTTTTTCTTTATATAGGAATTTTTTTTTTTTTTTTACATATGTGAATATTTTTTTTTAACCTTACAACATTGCTCCAGGAGGGAGCATCATGTTATAGGGTCACATCGCTGATCTAACACTTTGCAGTGCACTGTGTCAGATCAGCGATGTGACGTGCACTGCTGGAGGCTTGCAGGCGCTTGCTCTGAGCAGGCACTTGCAAGCCACCTCTCCCTGCAAAACCCGGAAGCAGCCCTGTGGCCATATTGGATCCAGGGCCTGCAGTTAGGAGGAGGTAGGAGACCCTCGGAGCAATACGATCACATCGCGTTGTTCCGATGGTCTCAGGGAAGCACGCAGGGAGCCCCCTCCCTGCGAGATGCTTCCCTGTACCGCCGGAACACTGCAATCATCTTTGATCGCGGTGTGCCGGGGGATAATGTGCCAGGAGCGGTCCGTGACCGCTCCTGGCACGAAGTGCCGGATGTCAGCTGCGATAATCAGCTGATACCCAGCCGCGATCAGCCGCGCTCCCCCCATGAGCGTGGCCGATCCACTATGACGTACTATCCCGTCAGCGGGAATTAAGTCCCAGGTCACCTTGACAGGATAGTACGTCATATGGGATTAGGGGATTAACATGTTTGCATTCATATTTGCTTTTTAAAGGGGTTTTCTCATGAACGAAAGTTAATTTTAAAAATTGTCTGTGTCTGACCGTGCCTAGAACATACGACAGCTCCTGGGCAGGGGAGGAAGAAAAAAATAATACTGACACTACAGCAGGAGATCGCAGAGAATACATTTTGTGAGGTAAAATATTGTTTATAAACAGTCAGTGAATCCTCTGTGATGCCCTGCTGTAATGTCAGTATTGACTTTTGCTTTCTCCCCTGCTCAGAAGATGTGGTATCTTACATGGTCAGACACAGACAATTTTTAAAATGAACTTTCGTTCGTGGAAAAACCTCTTTAATGTGACCGGCTTCCTCTGCCTGTAGACACGTTGCACATCTGCTGCCGGGATCAGCCAAATGATTCATTGCAGTAAATCAGATGCTACCATCTTTGTGTAGACAGATAGCTGCGGTCACATAAAAACTGTGCATGCGCTCCTCCTGTACAAAGATGGCGGCGGTCAGTGAATCATTCCGCTGATCTCAGCGGCGGCGTGTTTGTGAAAGTGTTCCGCTGGCGATATCATTTAAGAGTCTGCATACGGCGTATACAGTGTGTGTGTGTGTGTGTGTGTGGTGCGTCAGTGTTCCGCTGGTGGTACCACGCAAGAGGCTTGTACCATCAGCAGTTTCAATATTGAGACACCCATCACTTGGATGTTCCAATATGGCGGTCGCTGAACTTCCGCTGCTTGGAATTCTAGGATCCAGACACATCTGGATGGAACAGGATGTGAAGACATTACAAGGTAATTAAATATTAGATATCTATATGCATGGGGGTCTCATGTTAGCAAGATAATATTTGCTTGAGTACTTTTCACATACTATTTTGGCGGACCCACCTTTTCCTGTTAACGCCGGTGTTCTCCTCCAATTGTTTTTATATATTGTTTTATATGTTGTTTTTTAATGTATCTGAATAAACTTTATATTTTTTAGCCATTTGTACCCTGGTCTTTCATTGTAAAGTCTTTATCTAGGTGTTCCCATGCTATTTGCTTTACGGCCATAACATAGGATAAATCAATTGCCTAAAGTATAAAATAAAGATAGTTGCACCTATGCATGGTCAGTCACCTCTCCATTCATTCTCTATCTTGATACACTTATGCTGTACACTATATATAGAGCTCCTGTATATAAACTGTGTGCAAAATTATTAGGCAAGTCGTATTTTAGAAGATTATTTTTATTATTGATCAACAACTATGTTCTCAATCAACCCAAAAAACTCATTATTATCAAAGCTTAATATTTTTGGAAGTTGGAGTGGTTTTTTTTTAGATTTGGCTATCTTAGGAGGATATCTGTTTGTGCAGGTAACTATTACTGTGCAGAATTATTAGGCACCTTAATAAAAATCAAATATATTCCCATCTCACTTGTTTATTTTCACCAGGTAAACCAATATAACTGCTCAAAATTTAGAAATAAACATTTCTGACATGCAAAAACAAAACTCCAAAAAATTAGTGACCAATATAGCCACCTTTCTTTATGATGACACAACAGCTTTCCATCCATAGATTCTGTCAATTGCTTGATCTGTTTACAATCAACATTGCGTGCAGAAGCCACCACAGCCTCCCAGACACTGTTCCGAGAGGTGTACTGTTTTCCCTCCTTGTAGATCTTACATTTTATGAGGGACCACAGGTTCCCTATGGGGTTCAGATCAGGTGAACAAGGGGCCATGTCATTTGTTTTTCTTCTTTGAGACCTTTACTGGTGAGCCATGCTGTGGAGTAGTTGGAGGCATGTGATTCAGCATTGTCCTGCATGACAATTATGTTTTTCTTGAACGATACCGAATTCTTCCTGTACTACTGCTTGAAGAAGTTGTCTTCCAGAAACTGGCAGTAGGTCTGTGAGTTGAGCTTCACTCCATCCTCAACCCAAAAAGGTCCCACAAGTTCATCTTTGATGATACCAGCCCATACCAGTACCCCACCTCCACCTTGCTGGCATCTGAGTCGGAGTGGAGCTCTCTGCCCTTTACTGATCCAGCCTCTGGCCCATCCATCTGGCCCATAAAGAGTCACTCGCATTTCATCAGTCCATAAAACCTTTGAAAAGTCAGTTTTAAGATATTTCTTGGCCCAGTCTTGACGTTTTATCTTATGCTTCTTGTTCAAAGGTGGTCGTTTTTCAGCCTTTCAATCCTTGGCCATGTACCTGAGTATCGCACACCTTGTGCTATTTGTTACTCCAGTCACATTGCAGCTCTGAAATATGGCAAATGGCATCTTGGCAGCTTGATTTGCCTCAATTCTTGGGCAGTTATTTTGTGCCTTTTTTGCCCAACATGCTTCTTGCGACCTTGTTGGCTATTTGCCATGAAACGCTTAATTGCTCGGTGATCAACCTTCAAAAGTTTGGCAATTTCAAGACTGCTGCATCCCTCTGCAATACATCTCACATTTTTGGACTTTTCAGAGCCCGACAAATCTCTCTTCTGAGCCATTTTGCCAAAGGACAGGACGTTGCCTAATAATTAAGCACATCTTATATAGGATTTTGATGTCATTAGACAACACCCCTCCTCATTATAGAGATGCACATCACCTGCTTTACTCAATTGGTAGTTGGCTCTCAAGCCTGAACAGCTTGGAGTAGGACAACATGTATAAAAAGTATCATGTGATCAAAATACAACTTGCTTAATAATTCTGCACACAGTGTAATGTCACTAGTGATCACTGCATTAACTGTACATTATACACTATATACAGAACTTTTGTATATACAGTACAGACCAAAAGTTTGGACACACCTTCAAATTTAAAGAATTTTCTGTATTTTCATGACTATGATAATTATACATTCACACTGAAGGCATCGAGACTATGAATTAACACGTGGAATTATATACTTAACAAAAAAGTCGGAAACAACTGAAAATATGTCTTATATTCTAGGTTCTTCATAGTAGCCACCTTTTGCTTTGATGACTGCTTTACACACTCTTGGCATTCTCTTGATGAGCTTCAAGAGGTAATCACCGGAAATGGTCTTCCAACAATCTTGAAGGAGTTCCCAAAGATGCTTAGCATTTGTTGGCCCTTTTGCCTTCACTCTGCGGTCCAGCTCACCCCAAACCATCTCTATTGGGTTCAGGTATGGTGACTGTGGAGGCCAGGTCATCTGACATAGCACCCCATCACTCTCCTTCTTGGTCAAATAGCCCTTACGCAGCCTGGAGGTGTGTTTGGGGTCATTGTTTTGTTGAAAAATAAATGATGGTCCAACTAAACGCAAACCGGATGGAATAGCATGCCGCTGCAAGATGCTGTGGTAGCCATGCTGGTTCAGTATGCCTTCAATTTTGAATAAATCCCTAATAGTGTCACCAGCAAAGCACCCCCACACCATCACACCTCCTCCTCTATGCTTCACGGTGGGAACCAGGCATGTAGAGTCCATCCGTTCACCTTTTCTGCATCGCACAAAGACACGGTGGTTGGAACCAAAGATCTCAAATTTGGGCTCATCAGACCAAAGAACACATTTATGTTGGTCTTATGTCCATTCCTTGTGTTCTTTAGCCCAAACAAGTCTCTTCTGCTTGTTGCCTGTCCTTAACAGTGGTTTCATAGCAGCTATTTTACCGTGAAGGCCTGCTGCACAAAGTCTCCTCTTAACAGTTGTTGTAGATATGTGTCTGCTGCTAGAATTCTGTGTGACATTGACCTGGTCTCTAATCTGAGCTGCTGTTAAAGGGAACCTGTCACTCCCAAAATCGATGGTAAGCTAAGCCCATCGGCATCAGGGGCTTTTTTACAGAATTATGGAATGCTGTAGATAAGCCCCCGATGTATCCTGAAAGATGAGAAAAAGGTTAGATCATACTCACCCAGGGGTGGTCCCGCTGCGGTCAGGGTCCGATGGGCGTCGCGGTCCGGTCCAGGGCATCCCATCTTCTTACGATGACGTCCTCTTGTCTTCACGCTGCGGCTCTGGTCAGAGAGGCCCGGTGCCTGTGCACTGCAGTACTTTTCTCTGCCCTCAACAGAGCAGACAAAGTACGCCTGCGCCGGAGCTGCAGCGTGAAGACAAGAAGAGGACATCATCGTAAGAAGATAGGAGGCCAAAGACCGGACCACGATGCCCATTGGACTGGACCGTAGAGGGAACGCCCCTGGGTGAGTATAATCTAACCTCTTTTTCTCATCTTTCAGGATACATTGGGGACTTACCTACAGCATTACAGAATGCTATAGATAGATAAGCACCTTCGATTTTGGGGGTGACAGGTTCCCTTTAAAAACACATATCCAAGCCCTATCCCCTTCTTGCCAACATCAACCCAATCATATTTCCAGCATCCATACATTCCTCAACAAACAATCTGGAAAAACCCTAGTTCATGCCTTCATCATTTCCCACCTTGACTACTGCAACCTCCTGTTTTGTGCCTTCTAACACTCTCGCACCCCTCCAATCTATTCTAGTCTCTGCTGCTCGACTAATCCACTTATCCACCTAATATTCCCTAGCCTCTCCCCTCTGTCAATCACTTCACTGGCTCTCCATTACCCAGAGACTCCACTTCAAAACCCTAACCATGGCATACAAAGCCATCAACAACCTGTCTCATCCATACATCTGTGACCTAGTCTCCCGTTATTTACCTGCACGCAACCTCCGATCCTCACATGAGCTCCTTCTCTACTCCCCTCTTATCTCCTCTTCCCACAATTGCATACAAGATTTCTCATGTGCATCCCCCCCTTCTCAGGAATTCTCTACCCCAACATATCCGACTCTCGCCTACCATGGAAACCTTCAAAAGGAACCTGAAGACCTACCTCTTTCAACAAGCCTACAACCTGCAGTAACCACTGATCCTCCAAACCACTGCATGACCAGTTCTACCCTCACCTATTGTATCCTCATCATCCCTTTTAGATTGTGAGTCCTCGCAGGCAGAGTACTCTCTCCTCCTGTACCAGTCATGACTTTTATAGTGTAAGATTACTGTACTCATTTTTATAATGTGTGCCCCTTTTCAAATTAAAAGTCCCACTGAATAAATTGCATTATAATAATAATTATAATATATGGAGCCATTATATATTGTATGGAGAATTATATGTGGCCACTATACTCTACAACACTGTACTCATACTGTATATAGGAGGCTATATATGAGCTCATGCTGTATATAGGAGGCAATGTGGAGACTCATACTATATATATGCAGCTAGATGCAGGCTTATACTGTATATAGAAAGCTAAATGTGGGCTCATACTATGTAGCAGGCTATAAGGGGCTCATACTGTTTGTGGGGGGCTGTGTGTGGGCTCATACTGTATATAGGGGCTAGGTGGATGCATATTTTCTGGGCCTGTGGGCTGTTATCCTCATTGCAGTATGGCTTATGGTCTCTTTTTGTTGCCTGATTGAAGAAATTCCCTGATGACCAAAAGACATAGGAAATGTGTTGGAAGAAGATGCAATTAAGCTAAGTACACAACTGTACAGGCCATATAGGGTCTATATATATAGATAGATATATATATAGGATAGTCCATGTTCACAGAAACATGACTATGAGGTATATGGTTTTTTAAGCTAAATAGAGAATTTTGTAAATTCTTATTTTTGTTATGGTTTGCATGCATAAGGGCCCAATAGGGTGATCGCTTTGATTGTTGGTTGAGGTGGCTATGTGGGGCTCATATTGTTTGTAGAGTCTATGTAGGGGCTCACATTGTACTGTTGTGCTCAAAAGTTTACATACCCTGGCAGAATTTTTGCTTTCTTGGTCTTTTTTAAGAGAATATGAATGTCAACACCAAAACTGTTTCTCCACTCACGGTTAGTGGTTGAGTGAAGCCATTTATTGTCAAACTACTGTGTTTTCTCTTTTTAAATCATAATGACAACCCAAAACATCCAAATGACCCTGATAAAAAGTTCACATACCCCATTTCTTAATACCGTGTATTGCCCCCTTTAACATCAGTGAAAGCTTGAATCTTTTGTAGCAGTTGTGGATGAGGTTCTTTACTTTTTCAGATAGTAAATCTGCCCAAAAGTCACTAGCTCTTGTAAATTCCTGGGCTGTCTAACATGAACTGAGCTCTTGAGATCTCACCAGAGTGGCTCAATGATATTGAGGTCAGGAGACTGAGATGGCCACTCTAGAACCTTCTCTTTGTTCTGCTGTAGCCAATGACAGGTTGACTTGGCCTTGTGTTTTGGATCGTTGTCATATTGGAACGTCCCATGCGCACCTTCCGGGCTGATGATTGCAAATTTACCTTCAATATTTGCTGATAACCTGCTGCATTCATATTTCCTTCAAGTTTCACCAATTTTCCTGTGCCTTTGTAGCTCACAGATCCCCAAAACATCAGTGGTCCACCTCTGTGCTTTACATTAGGAATGGTGTTCCTTTCATCATAGGCCTTGTTGACCTCTCTCCAAATGTAACCTCAATGGTTGTGGCCAAAAAGTTCAATTTTGGTCTCATCATTCCAAATTACCCTGTTCCAGAAGTTTTGTGGCTTGTCTCTGTGCTGTTTTGTGTAATGTACTTTGTGGCATTTGTGTAGAAAGTCCAGTATTTCAGCTCATGTTATTTGTGGGTTTTTCTTTGCATCCCGAGCACTTTTCCTGGCAGTTGTGGACTACATTTTTGTTGATCTGTCTGACCATGGTTTTGTTTTTACAGAGCCCCTGAATTTCCGTTTGTTAATCACAGTTTGAATGCTGCTGACTGGCATTATCAATTCATTGCATATCTTTTTGTATCCCTTTCCTGTTTTATACAGTTTCATACAGTTAAATTACCTTTTCCAGTAGATTTGTTGACAATTATTTTGCTTTCCTCATGACTCACTATCAAGAAATATCAGTGGCTGGATGAAAGTTGCAAGATTCTGTCTGGATCCCAGAAACTCACTCATCTTTTATGCACACACATTGATTACAAGCAAACAGGTCACAGGTGAGGATGTTACCTTTAGTAGCCATTCAAACCATTTTGTGTCAACTTCTGTGCATGTTATCAGGCCAAAATCACCAGGGAATGTGAACTTTTGATCAGTGTCATTTGGATGTTTTGGGTTGTCAATATGATTTAAAAAGAGAAACACAGTAGTTTGACAATAAATGACTTCACCCAACTACTAACCATGAGTGGAGATAAAGTTTTGGTGTTGTCATTCATATTTTCTGAAGAAAGGCCAAGAAAGCAAAAATTCTGACTTGGTATGTAAACTTTTAAGCACAAATGTATATAGGGATATGTCAGTATACTTAATTCTTCTCAATATTAAGACATGCAATTATTAATAATAATTTTATATTATGTTAATATTAATTTGGAGCAGAATTAATTTCAGACTATTGGTTCAAACAGTCATGGTCTGTCATTTGGCTCCTTGGGAAAATGAATCTCCCACTCTTGCTCTATGGTGTATAGTACTATGTTATGTAATGTGCTGTACGTAAGGAAACAATTTGTGCAGCAGATGTGCTCCAGATCACCTGTGTGTTATCACATGATCTATTAAAGGGGATCATGTGAGATGTCGCATGATACATTGGATACCTGGAGGGGGGCCACACCTTCTAAATTCCCAGGACCCTGTCTATCTTAATCCACCCCATCTATAATTTCTTTTTCACACATATTCCATTTGTCTTCCTCTGTTTAGGAAAAGACAAGGGAAATTACCCCTTCTTGCAACGTGACGTTACTATGTCACCATAAGCCCTCCTCCACATGTTCGGATTTCTGGTTTCTGTTTTTTTCTCGGATACCACATGTACCCATTATAACCTATGGTGCTGCTCACATGTCCATCTGTTTACAAGGACCATGTGTCCATGTGCTCCAGTGATAAGGAATAACTTCTCAGTCTCCCAAGGATAACGTCACAACTAGAGATGAGCAAATATTTTTGGAAAACAATCACCAAGCATAAATTTGACACGAATATGGCACAGTCAGATTCGTGATTGGAAACAACCATTAAACAGTTGGTAAAATTTGGTTAAAGTGCAGGAAAATAATTGCGTTGTCACTAAAGTATTTTAAAGTAGACAGCTAGATAGATAAGAAACCAGCAATTCAGCAGCCTCGTACAGTAAAATCACAGCAGGACCTGACAGGATAGAGTAGATAGATTACATACAGCATATATGAAACACCGGTGGGTTTGTACCTTGTTTCTCTGGTGTTAAACTCATGTCTCTGCTTTAACCCTTTTCTCATCTCCCCCTAACTAGCAGGGATACTGTTGTCTGTTACCTGTATTGATTCTGCTCAGTTCCCTGCTCCGCTGCGTAGCTGTACATGTGTTTAGATGTCTTTGCTCCACTGCATGACCATCCACATGTGCGGTCCCTGGCTGCTGCTGTGGAAGCTATCTGCGGTTTGCAAGGTCCTCTGCAGCTGGTACATGACTTCTACATGTGTGTCCAGGCTTGCAGCCGCTGCCAGGTGCCATAAGCCTCAGTTCCAGTGCTGACTGTGCTGTAATGGTTTCTGTTTGTGCTTAGGGTGTGCGCGGCCACACCTTCCCTGTTTTTATTAGGGTTTGTGTGAGCACCTGAGATGCTTTCCCCAGCCTATTGCTGAGGGGCAGCTCCTACGTCCTGTCTTAACTGTGTCCTCTGTGCTATGTTCCTGAAGTCCCTCTGTGTCTGGAATCCTGTACCCAGTGACTGTGAATTACCTGGGTCCATCTTTTAAAGATGGAGTCCAATGTTTTTGCTGAGCTTTTACTATGCTGTGCTCAGTCTCCTATGCGGCCCTAACTCCGTTCATCCCCAGTCCAACCCGGCGGTGTTTGCACCATCCCGCTTGACTTTCTTCCTAGGTCTGACGCCCAAAGCCTGATGACTGTAGTTTGGAACCTGACGACCGCTGCCTGGTGCCCGGAGCCCGACCACCACTGCCTGGTCTTGTGCTGTATGTGTCTCAGCCGTTTACCTGAGCTATCACACCAGTGTTCCTGGTCTTGTGCCATCCGTGTCCCAAGTGATTAGCTGGGCTGCCACGCCTGTCTCCCAGATGTCTTTCCTGTGTCCTGATGTCCAGCCTGTGTCCAGATGTCCTGATGTCCAGCCAGTGTCCTGAAGTCCAGCCTGTGTCCTGATGTCCAGCCTGTGTCCTGATGTCCAGCCTGCGTCCTAATGTCCAGCCTGTGTCCTGAAGTCCTGATGTCCAGCCTGTGTCCTGAGGTCATGATGTCCAGCCTCTGTCCTGATTTTCAGCCTGTGTCCTATTGTCCAGCCTGTGTCCTGGTGTCCTTATTCCCAGCCTGTGTCCCGATGTTCCGCTGGTTCCCTGGGGTCCACCCTGTGATGTCGACTGTCCTGGGTCGGTGTCTAATGTTCTCCTGCTGAGTCTGTGTTACACCTGAGGCCTGAGTGAGAGGCTGTCCTAGTATGCCCGTGCCAGATGACCCTAGACTTCATCAACCCGTGATGATCCCTGCCTTCGTCTGTTATCCTGAGACGTGTACCCTTCCTTGATGTGCGGAATTGGGAGTCTGGCATCATTATGTTATGTTTATGTACTGTGATTTTGCTTAAGTAAACTCTGTTTCTTCATACCTGAAGTTGTGTGGTGTAATCTAGTTCTGCATGTCGCCGTCTTGTCCACATGCTCAGCTGCCACAGACCCTGCCCACTGCCCTTCCCTAGTCTGGGTAGGTCCAAGTTACCCTATGTGGTCCAGTGGGTCCACATTCCGCCCCACCTGGGACTCTCGCCCACGTTGTTGAGGTCTGGCGACTTGGAGGAGTTGGCTGGGCCGCGTCTGCGATCACAGCCGTTACAATATACACATAGAATATATAGATATATAGCTGTCAGTGACACACATAGATAGATAGATAGATAGATAGATAGATAGATAGATAGACAGAGAGAAAGAATTATTAGAGCAACACAAAAATACAAAAGAAAGAAAAAGTCGGGTGCAAAGCCCCCCCAGGCACATAGACCAAACGTCAATCATAGGAATCCAAAAAACGCCTGGCCTGAAAAAGGTTCACATCTTTATGAACCAAAATGTCACTGAGATGGGCTAATAAAAGCAGCCCCTGCTTTTTCACTAAGAATGGTGTGCTGCCTCCATTTTGTGATTCCTACATATAGATATATAGATAGCTATATAGTAAAAAAGGAACAGCACAATAATTCACAGCGGATGCCAGGCCTCCAGGCAAACAGTCTAATACTTGCCAAACTACACAGAAGAAAAAAATGAAGGCAGCGCTCCAATTGTTTCAGGTGGAAAAAAGTGAAAAAACTTTATTCTGCCCCACTCATCCTGGGCAACGTTTCAGCTCCTCCTGAGCCTTTGTCACGCTCTTTTTTTTTCCCCCTGAAGCAATTGGAGTGCTGTCTTCATTTTTTTTACTTCTAGATAGATAGCTAGATAGATAGAAGAAAAGTCAGAAATTCAGCAGTCGCGTACATTAAAATCACAGCAGGCCCCAACAGGATACAATTAGTACAGTGAATGTGCAGCTGTACATGTATTTTATTATTAAAAGATTATTTTTCTAAAATTGCCTGGCCTCCCTTGTAATTTTATTAAACAGTAGAGGCAAAGCTGACGGCTGGTGGCAGATGTCTATAGCCTGAGAAAGGGGTAATTCCCATGGAGCTTCCCAGACTATTAATATCAGCTCTCAGCTATATACTTTACAGGCTATTAAAATGGAGGACCCCCCAAAAAAATGATGTAGGGTCCCCCTATAATTAATAACCAGTAAAGGCTATGCAGACAGCTGCTGGCTGATATTATTAGCCTAGGTAGGGGCCTTGAATATTAGCTCCCTAGGCAAAAAACATCAGCTCTCAGCCCCCCCACAAAAGGCACATCTATAAGATGGCCTGGCACTTAGCCTCATTCTGCCCACTTCCCCTGTAGTGGTGGCAAATTTGGTGATAGTTGCGGGTGCTGATGTCACTTTTGCATTGTCAAGTGACATCAAGCCCAGAGCTTAGAAATGGAGAGGCTTCCCTATTACTAACCACATAATCATATTGTATAAAAATACACATACCCAAAATTACGTCCTTTAATTGAAAGAATTACACAGACTTCTTTAATAAATTTTAATTAACCCATATATACTGTATTGCCCATTCCAGTGATGCCATTATCTCCTGCAAGAGTATTAAAATAACAAACAACAATATTCCTCACCAGTCCGCTGAGAATATGATAAATACATTTGTCCCACGATGGGTCTAGCTCTGCTACATCTAGATACCGGACTGCTACTTTTAGATATCAGGCTAGATACAGCTGTCCAGTGTCTCGTAGAGAACTGCTATAACTAGTGTTGAGCATTCCGATACTGCAAGTATCGGGTATCGGCCGATACTTGCTGTATCGGAATTCCGATACCGAGATCCGATATTTTTGTAATATCAGAAATCGGTATCGGAGTGTGCGGTGCGTATGGTTCCAAGGGTCTGGAGGAGAGGAAATTCTCCTTCAGGCCCTGGGATCCATATTAATGTAAAAAAAAAGAATAAAAATAAAAAATATGGCTATACTCACCCCTCCGAAGAACCCTGGCTGTCACCGCAGCGAGCGTCCGCCTCCGTTCCTGAGAATGTAGTGAGTGAAGGACCTTCAATGACGTCGCGGTCAGGTGAGCGGTCACGTGACGTCATCGAAGGTCCTTCACTCACAGCATTCTTAAGGACGGAGGCAGACGCTCGCAGCGGTGACAGCCAGGGTCCTTCGGAGGGGTGAGTATATCCATATTTTTTATTTCTATTCTTTATTTTTTTACATGAATATGGATCCCAGGGCCTGAAGGAGAGTTTCCTCTCCTTCAGACCCTGGGAACCATACAGGATACATTCCGATATTTGTGTCCCATTGACTTGTATTGGTATTGGAACTCGGTATCGGCGAGATCCGATATTTTGCCGGTATCGGCCAATACCATCCGATACCGATACTTGCAAATATCAGAAGGTATCGCTCAACACTAGCTATAACCTTTCTGACGTCACTGCGAGCGTGAGAAAGTTCTCACACTCGTGCCGTCAGAAAGGTCCTGGGAGTTCACAGCCAATTAACTCACTTTACCTAAATGACATCAACGTAAGTGCAGTTAGGAATTTTCATGGGAAACACTGGCATTTGTGCTGTGTGTGCATTTGTGCTGTGTGTGCATTTGTTTTTGCCTCCCATTGACTCCAATGGCATTCAGCTATTTTCAGAGATTAAATTAATGAATATTGCAAATTTGGCTATCGTGATCCGTACCGAATATTGACATTTTTGCTCATCTCTAGTCACAACTTTCTCTAAGAATTAAATAAAGTTTTACTGTATCCACAAGAGCTCTGATGAATTTTAAAACAGAACTACCTCTATTATGTCAGGGGCTCAATTCTATTAGTAAGTTACAGAAGAACATACAAGTAGCAGGGTCATAGGGAGATTATCACATAACCAATCATATTACAGTACAAACAATTAACAACCAATCAGAATATGACAAGAGGGTACATACAAATGATTCTATGTGTTTATGTTAATAGAAAGGTGCAAAGCAAGTGATTTTTGTTCAAGTTTCTTACCCTAAAGGGTAGCATGACAGGGATAAGTGGCTTCTGCAAATACTGAGGTAGCTTCTGAAAATGTTACATCTTTGCTTAGTAATTTCTTATTACGGTAATCTTAAAATGATGAAGTTGCTGACATATTTGTTTTTCTATTCTGTTTCTATACTTCTATGAAGAATGTTATGGGGATATGGGGTAAATTGGTTAAGGGATTTAATTTATTTTATTTTTTTACCAGAAAAGAAAGAGGTTGGCATGTGATCTTCTCTATGCAAACTGCATATGGAGCAGTAATGTTACACGTGCAGAGGGTATATGAACAGCCATTTCCTAACACAGAATCTGAAAACATCTTTTGAGGGTGCAAATAAAGTTTCCAAAGGGTATTTTTTTAATATAGCGTTCAAAAAGACCTCAGCAGGAAACTTTTGTATGTGTATTGAGCTAGGTTATGGTAATGTATCTATGTAGTATGCTTTGTTTTACTCCGCATCTATGCAGTAAGCTTGGCTATGTTCTCATATCTATATAGTTTGATCAGTTATGGTACCATATGTATGCTGTAAGATTAGTTCTGGTACCATATCTATGCAGTAACATTGGCTTTGTTATCGTATCTATGTAGTAAGCTGGATTCTAGTGCCATATGGAAGCAATAAGCTTGGTTCTGTTCCAGTATCTATGTAGGTTGTTTGATTCTGCTGCTGTATTCATGTAGTAGACTTAGTAAGCATGTTTCTGTAGTAAGTTCGTTTCTGCTCCCATATCGCTGTAGTAAACTTGGTTTTGCTACCTTATCCCTGTAATAAGCGGGGTTCTGCTCCCATAGGCTCAGTGGTTAGCACTGCAAACTTACAGCGTCTGAGTCCTGGGTTCAAATCCCACCAAGGACAACATCTGCAAGGAGTTTGTATGTTCTCCCTGTGTTTGTGTGGGTTTCCTCTGGGTACTCCGGTTTCCTCCCACATTCCAAAGACATACTGATAGAGAATTTAGATTGTGAGCCCCATCAGGGACAGCGATGTTAATGTGTGCAAACTGTAAAGCATTGTGGAATATGTTAGCGCTATATAAAAATGAAGATTATTATTATTTTATTATTAGATCTCTGTAGTAATCTTTTGAAAGCCTTGAAAGCACCAAGCTTTGAGATTCTCCTCCTTACATGTAAGGTCAGTAAGTGGTATGGCAATCTGCAAAAACCCCTTTATAAATTTCCTATAATAGTTGGCGAATCATCACATCACAGAAAACGCTGCAAAGCCTTAAGATCACAAAGATGAAATCAAACAATTATGGCCTGCACCTTCTCAGGGTCCATCTAAAACCCTTCTGCTGGCAAAAGAAACCCCAAGAAAGAGATTTCCTGGACTGAAAAAACATATTTCCCTAATTTAGCAAACAAAGAGTTCTCCCTCAATCTCTGTAATGCAACACATACATGTATCTGTTGAGTGTCCAAATCTGCAAGAATATTAGAATATCATCCAGGTAAATCATAACATATCTTCCAATACAATCACAGAAAATATAATTCATAAAATTATTAAACACAACAGGTGCATCACACTTCCGGATGCGTATCAAATTGTATTCCCCTCTAAGATCAAATTTAGAAAACACCCTGGCCCCCAGAAGCTAATTATACAGGCCGGTAATGAGTGGAAATGGGTAAGTATTTTTTTTATTTTCTTTAGTTCTCAGAAATCAAGGTAAGGACAAAGACCCCATTTTTTTTAACAAAGAAAAATCTAGTAGCTATACGGGAGGAGGAAGGACAGATATGACCCTTCCATAAACTTTCGTTAACATATTCTTTTGTGGCGGTCTGTTCAGGCCCTGAAAAATTGTAAAGGCGAGCTTTAGGCAATTTGACTCTAGGAATGAAATCAATAGCACAATCATAAGGATGATGTGGAGTTAGTATCTCTGCCTCTTTTTCCGAGAACACATCTCCAAAGTCCTTCAGGTATCCCAGAAGACTCTTCAGACTAACAGAGCATATTTGTAAATTTTTTACACATTTGTTGGGCTCCATGTTAGGTGTCGAGTTCCCACCTCTGCACAGGGGGAATCTCGAACCATCTCTGCTGCGGTCTCCCATTCTTCTCCAGCCACAGTGGAGTCTGCTCAGCGGAGACGTCGGTCCCAGCGTCTTGCTCAGTCTCACTCTGTGCATAGGGTTACTGCTGCTTTTCCTGCTTCTGCCATTGAAGTCAGTGCTGGGCAGCAGCGAGCAGACGCTTTTGGGACTAAGTCCTGCTTTTCCCCTTCTGAGCATGCCCAGGGCAAGATCTTCCATTGGAGATCGAGGGTCACATGCTCAGATACTGCAGCAGATCCCATTGGTTCTTTATTGGAAGGTCCTGAACGTGCTGCACCTATATAAGCTTCGCATGACCTCACGGCCATGCGCTAGTGCACATTTGTAAACGTATGTGTGTTGTGAGTGAAAGTCGTTCTTTAAAATCCCCTCCCTATTGGATGACTGCTCGTGGAAGGTGGATGATTGCTATCTAGCGCCCGACTAAGCCACCAGCACGTAACACAGTATACAGCGTCTAATTGCTGTGACCATCAGTGCGGCGCCGTGCGCTTTCACAGCGCTTTCCTGACCCAAGCCTGGGTGGTTGGTGGCGTCCGCCAGTGTGGCACCGCATGCACTCTTGTGCATCTTTAATTATTATTTTGGTTACGCTGACACCCCATTAGCAGTGTCGAGCGCAAGTAGTCTAGACGGACTCGGATCCCAAGTCTTGGGACTGAGCTCGGTGACTCCTTGCTTGCGCTCATGTGTGCGGTACCGCGGCCCTGTGACTTAACAGGTTTCGCTTCCTTCACACAGGGTGAAGTTAACCCGTGTGTGTATTCACATTGTACCGCCATATAGTCCGTCATTACTTGGCAGCAGGTTCCATCTCTGCACAGTGGACCCCGGGCTGCGAACGCACCTTATTCTACCTTTCTTATTATTTGGTGCGTTCCGCTAGCCCTAACACTCCATTTCACAATTTGTTTCTGATGCCAATGTTAGTAACACCTGGTTCTTGAATTGATTATTTATCAGTAATTTATCAGAGGAAGAAAATATTTCCTGGCAGTCTGGGTGACCTCTCAGCTACCCAGCTGAGTTACCCAGACTCAGATGTTTTCTCTATGGTTTGATAGCTTGGGGATGAGTTGGGCAATTCATAAGAAAATTTGCAGGGAGAACACAGTATAGACCAAGTCCAAGATCTTTTCTACGTCTTTTCTCCACAACACAAAGACTGGCAACTCTAACCTCCAATGGCTCCACCTCAGGTAAATGGACCTGCTTTCGGGGAAGTATAACAAGCTGCCTGCTATTAATAAAGCAAAAGTGTCATCAGGTAACGTTACGAGGTCAGAATACCAGGAGCATAGCAGATCAGAGCAGAAGGGGTTAAACAGATGGATGGTCAGAATGAGGTGCAAGGTCAGGCAACGAAATATCAACATACAGAAATATAGGCACAGAGGAAACACACCACACAAGCTGAATGTACGTCTGGCAGAGGTCTGGAAGAAACAGTTGCATGGCAATCACCTGGGATAGTGAACAGTTGGAGACACATGACGCCTCCCAGTCTCAGATTGGATAGTCGAGCTGTCAATCAACACACTGACAGCTCACCACACCCCTGTACCAGATTGGAAAAGCTGAACTGTCAGTGACTGCATTTCAGTCACACAGAGCAGGGGTATTGTGACACTACAGAATGATACATTGTTGCAAACTATCAGTGAGATTTGTGCAGCTGTGGTTGCTATGTTTAGGACCTAGAATTTTGGCTAGACTGGACACAATTTTCTCTTCTAAGCTGGAACGAGACTGGTCAGTAGTTTGCTGACTCTGAGCTTAAATAAGAATGCTGTTATTCTTATTCTCCAACAGCTAGCAAATATCTTGAAAATGAAAATGAATTAAACCATTATTACTAGAAAGTTTAGAAAACTTTAGAAATGATCTTATATACGATGATGAACATTGTTTGGGTATAACTTGATAATCTCTTTTTGGCATGATATAACATGTATTAACTTTTTATTTTAAATACCATAATTTAGTTTCAAGGTCAATAATATTGAATAAAGCAATTTAAAGTGTTGTTCTTTTTATAAATGCATTACTGTCTTGGCATGAAATGGATTTCTATTACAAATACAATGCTAAATGCACTTAATGTTATGCTATTCCTCTGCTGATTGCCTGTTTTTTTTCTGAACTGTTTTATGAAACCATTATCTACTTAGTCTACCATCCAGTGATTAAAAGTATATTTATAAATCCCGATGGTGTATGAATTACTCATATAAATGAAAAATTAATGAAGCAATGAGTTAATCAACACAAAATAAGAAATATTCAATTAATCAAACAATTCATAGGTAATAAATCATATCGTGATAAAGCCTCAATTAGCTTTGAAGCCCACTTAATTCTGATGTCCAAGGTGTTAATCAGTCATGCCTGCCAGATTTGAACATTGGAAAAAGTTAATTCTAGAATAAAATATTTGGACTGACGCTAAGAGACTTCATAACATTAGGTGGCTATCGGTTGCAAGATAGCTCAACCGATCGTTTGGCTGGTAGCTTGCTCCCTCAACTCCTCCATACACATGAGCACATGCACTGCCAAATCTTGCTGTTTTCGGTCAAAGAGAGCCTGCTGGATACTAGAGATGAGATCTTTTGAAAACTTGCTGAATGTTCCTAAAAAATTGATTTGTAGCAAATAAATTTGTGTAAATCTCAATGTAGGAAAGCTTGTAAATACTAAAAAATATACATAGGGAAAGTAGAGATACCATCACTGACTATAAGGCTGGAGTCACACTGCCATAAATACAGCCGAGTGCTATGCGAGAAAACATTGCATAGCACTCGACCCACTGTTACTCTAAGCAGCAGCTCAGATCAGAGTTTGTTTTCTCAAGCGTATTTGGTGTGTGCGCAAAATCTCAGCAGGCTGTGATTGCATGCATATATTGTCACCAATAAAAGCCTATGGGTGAAAAACTTGGACACCACATGGACCATCCGTATAGCATGCAACAAATACACACACATTTTACTTAAGCCAGGAAATTGCATCAGCCAAGAACAGGAAGCTTGGTATGCAAATTGTCATGGTATGGTAACCTTTAAAAAAGTCAGGAACACGCCTCCATGGATACCAGCAACATGGCCAGACATATTAATGGGGAAATGCTGATTGTTCTGGTGCAGGACAGGCCTGAAAACTGGGACCAATGCAAAGGCAACTATGCAGACGGCAATAAAAATGAAGCAGCTTGGAGATGCATATGCTGCTAGATGTTCCCCAGTTATGAGGAAAGTCAACGTGAGGTGCAGCAGGACATTAGTAAGTAAAAAGAGCAAAAAAAAGTGGAAATTCATTATTCCACATAATGATATTTTGAATATCTGGCATGTTTAGTCATACACACTTGGCAAACAGAACGCAAGTTTACACTGTAACCCACCATTAAAGATGCAAACAAGATGATCTCTGTTCGTAAGTGCATGCTTGACATACATTTTAAATTTGGTCTTAAGTTACATAAATTAAAGTTTATTTACCTTTGATTTGGGCAAAATAACAGAACTGAATTAAACATTACTGAACAAGAAACAGCATCGGATTCCGAGGACAACTTGGACCCAGTTGGTGAAGTTGAAGAGGAGGCTGGATTTTCTTCTGCCGCATTAGCAACACACCAACCACCATCACCACGAATTTCTGCAGGACAGGAGTCTAATCGAAATGAGGATGAACAAACACGTAGCAGTAGTCCTACACTCCTTGCTGGATACCTCACCACAGGCTGTGGCCATCCCACGCCGGGGTCCGTGCAGGAGGGAGCTTCTTACCACTGCTAACAGGCGCCAAGTAAATATTGTATTTTGGAATATCTATAGTGCAGTGTTAACGATGATGGTAAGGACTCCTATGGTCAGAGTCTTGCACAGTATATGCGCACGCTTCCCCACGAGGAGAGGGAGCGTGCCAGAGGTGTGGTAGAAATTGTGATAGGTTAATTTAAAGAACCTAACAATCCAAGACTGGTTTTCAACTACCTTGAAAAATGGCAGCTATCCACCGACAACATACACATGCCTGGAAGCCATGGTGGTCAGCTTAGAGTACTCCCAGAACCACCTCTACCACGGATCCCATCACCTCAGCCACAGGAAACCCTATACCAACACCTCCAACCACAAGTGCACTTCTTAAATCCAGCTGCACCTGTCCAATATGCCACTTGAACATACCCACTCTAGGAGACAGGTCTCAATATGTGTATGTTCAACATGGCCATTCTGGTGTGGTTTAGCCAAATGCCAAACACAAATCCACATGAGTATGGATACCATTACCCAAGTGACCAATACCACGTACCACAGCAGGGCCCTCCCATGTCCCGGTATCCAGCCTCATCCATCTCTCAGGGACACAATTATGTAGGAAACCAAAATCAACAAATACGTCATGTTGTTCTGCCGCCATCACCTCAATCTTCCTACCAGAATTTGTAAAAAAGTGTATTTTCATGGGTAATGTCCTTGTTTGTTTGTTTAATATTTCCATGGAATATTATCCTAATTTGCCATATTATTTGAATATGTTTTTTTTAACAAAAAAATACACTTGTTATAAATAAACCTGTTATTTAAATGTGTGATTTATGTTTTTGCCAATGTCTTAGTAGAGGCTTCTGATAGTCAAGATGTATTCTATGACATACTAGTAAATTGTCATCATACACTTTGCTCGCTAACAGTTTTTTGCAATTAATTGAACAAAAGATATTATAGCATAGACACAACAGAGTCTTGCCAAGGAGTATATCCCTCTGGTGATATAAAATAATTTGTGAATATGTCCCGCACTTTAAGGCCAGAGGGCTGACATTGTGCAGGGTGGGCCATGCATATTGATACACCTTATTAAAATGGGGATGGTTGGTGATATCAACTTTCTGACTGTGGCACATTAGTGTATGGGAGGGGGAAAATTTTTCCAGATGGGTGGTGACCATGGCAGCTATTTTGAAGTTGGCTATTTTGAATCCAACTTTATTTTTTCCAATGGGAAGAGGGTCATGTGACACATCAAACTTATTGAGAATTTCACAAGAAAAACAATGGTGTACTTGGTTTCAATGTAGCTTTATTCTTTCATGAGTTATTTACAAGTTACTCTTTGTTTAGAGCCATTGACATGTTGCAGATGTTAACACATGAGGAGCGGATAGAAATTGTGTTGATGTCTGATGAACGCAGTACCCGGGTCATTGCAGCAGATTTCAATGCAAGACACCCTGCGCAAGAAAACTGTCATAATTGCCATTTTCTTTAGGTGTATCCATATAAATGGCCCACCCAAAAAAGTTTGCCTCATCACTGAACATAATGTTTTGTGTAAACTGAGGGTCCTGTTCCAATTTTTGTTTTGCCCATTCTGCAAATTCAGCTCCGATCTGGCATCAGTCAAACATCCCTTCGGTGGATATTAGCTACTCACAAATGACACCCTTACAAAATCCAGCTGCTGTAGCATCTCAACGAGGATGACTTAGATTGGCGCGCTGAATTTGCAGGCCTCTCTATGAACATGGCCTAATTACATTGTGGCTCAATTGAAATGCCTCATCAGCAACTATTACATAAGGAACCACTTCCAAACGTGAACCCGGTAGAACACGTGGGGGTGGGATGTCCAAATCATTATCTTGCATCCGCCGACCTATTATGGAAGAATTATAGACTCTGGAGTCTCCAGTTCTTCCATAGGCCCCAATATTGACAATTATAAACCTGTTTGTGGTGTTGACCAGGGCCAACAGCACTACAGAAAAAAAATGCTTATAATTGTAATATTGGGACCCTGAGTTTGGCAGCTTAAGAACAAGGATGTGCTTCCCACCAAGGGATCCTATGCAGTTGAGGAACTGGCATGTGAGTTTAAAGCCATGGTATATCAGCAGTCAGTCTTCTTGTTTTGGCTCAGGCATTACCAATTGATGCAGTTGGGACCATATTTCAGAGCAAGTAGAACGGACAGTGCCTGAGATGGTGGATTTCCCAATTAAGAACTCAAGATGAAGAGCTGCATAGGAGAGCCCAGTGGATAGGAATCTTTAAACAAAAAAAAGATTAAAGGACATATACATGCATCATGTTAACAGTTTAGGACATCATAAAAGTTATGGTCAGGGCAAACTAAGCCCTGGCTCAACAAGTGTCAATAGTCTTAAATGACTATGGAACAAATCTAAATTACAAACAACAGGGAATGTGAAATGCAAACTGAACTGAACAAATTAAATTTGAAAAAAGGGAAAAAACATTAAATCAAAAGGAAGGGAACAGTGTATTTAGGTAAAACCCAAAACAAAACATGAGCAACATAGAGGATGAATACATACCGTAATGTAATTAAAAGGTGCTCCTCTGTGGAAATACACTTGTGCATCTTGGTGTCCTTGAAGGTGATCCCAGGGCGCACAGTCTCAAGAAGAAGGTCAAATGTTGGCACGCTCATCCAACAATACTGGTAGAACTTGTCAGGATGGCTGCTTAAAGAAGCATTCAGACGGTGGAAATGACCTTCAGTCAGCCGGTGCCTCAAAAGCAGATGTACCCACATTCTTCTCTGCCTCCTCGGATCCACAATCACTGGGTAAGGCTCCCCAAAACATTGGGACAAAACCCAGTGGAAAATTACCCACTCTGTTGTGTTTAAGGTAAGCCTGCCTGACATGTTTGACATAAAGCAGCAATACCAAAACACCAGCAAGGACTCAAATGCAAAGATAGGAGGAGGGAACTTGTTGATGAGCCAATAGGGTTCCTGATTAGCTTTTTATTCATCTCAGGCCATTGACCATGTATGTCCATTTTGCAATAAAATATCTATTTTGACATATGGATGTCACACGGATACATAGTTGCGAGAAAATCACATCATCGCATTGCAAACAAATTACACACGGATGACCATATGGAGTGCGACTCTCAGCTGAGAGAATTGGACCAATTTTCATATGTTAAGTGTGACTCCGACCTTACCCAGTGATTTTGGAGATGGAAAATGACTCTGCGATACAAACTGTGATCCACAGGAAGCCATTGATCTATGATGACCCAGGTGCTGACTTCCACAAGGTATGATTATCCGCTTGATGTCATAGCTGCAGTGCACTGTAAGTTGCTCTGCTGGCCATGTAAATGACATTAGCCAATCCCTGATGCTTCAAAGATGTCTGGCATTTTTTTTTTTGCTACAATGAATATAATCATAAAAAGTTTTAATATGCATAAAACCACAAATTTAAGGAAATTCTACTTAAATTTTATCTTTCATGGTTCTATCTGATTTCTTCTAGTGGTGGTTTATCTCTTAACCCCTTCAAGACCCAGCCTATTTTGACCTTAAAGACCTTGCCGTTTTTTGCAATTCTGACCAGTGTCCCTTTATGAGGTAATAACTCAGGAACGCTTCAACGGATCCTAGCGGTTCTGAGATTGTTTTTTCGTGACATATTGGGCTTCATGTTAGTGGTAAATTTAGGTCAATAAATTCTGCATTTATTTGTGATAAACACGGAAATTTGGCGAAAATTTTGAAAATTTCGCAATTTTCACATTTTGAATTTTTATTCTGTTAAACCAGAGAGATATGTGACACAAAATAGTTAATAAATAACATTTCCCACATGTTTACTTTATATCAGCACAATTTTGGAAACAAAATTTTTTTTTGTTAGGAAGTTATAAGGGTCAAAATTCGACCAGCGATTTGTCATTTTTACAACGAAATTTACAAAACCATTTTTTTTAGGGACCACCTCACATTTGAAGTCAGTTTGAGGGGTCTATATGGCTGAAAATACCCAAAAGTGACACCATTCTAAAAACTGCACCCCTCAAGGTACTCAAAACCACATTCAAGAAGTTTATTAACCCTTCAGGTGCTTCACAGCAGCAGAAGCAACATGGAAGGAAAAAATGAACATTTAACTTTTTAGTCACAAAAATTATTTTTTAGCAACAATTTTTTTATTTTCCCAATGGTAAAAGGAGAAACTGAACCACGAAAGTTGTTGTGCAATTTGTCCTGAGTACGCTGATACCTCATATGTGGGGGTAAACCACTGTTTTGGCGCACGGCAGGGCTTGGAAGGGAAGGAGCGCCATTTGACTTTTTGAATCAAAAATTGGCTCCACTCTTTAGCGGACACCATGTCACGTTTGGAGAGCCCCCGTGTGCCTAAAAATTGGAGCTCCCCCACAAGTGACCCCATTTTGGAAACTAGACGCCCCAAGGAACTTATCTAGATGCATAGTGAGCACTTTGAACCCCCAGGTGCTTCACAAATTGATCCGTAAAAATGAAAAAGTACTTTTTTTTCACAAAAAAATTCTTTTAGCCTCAATTTTTTCATTTTCACATGGGCAACAGGATAAAATGGATCCTAAAATGTGTTGGGCAATTTCTCCTGAGTACACCAATACCTCACATGTGGAGGTAAACCACTGTTTGGGCACATGGTAAGGCTCGGAAGGGAAGGAGCGCCATTTGACTTTTTGAATGAAAAATTATTTCCATCGTTAGCGGACACCATGTCGCGTTTGGATAGCTCCTGTGTGCCTAAACATTGGCGCTCCCCCAAAAAGTGACCCCATTTTGGAAACTAGACCCCCCAAGGAACTAATTTAGATGCCTAGTGAGCACTTTAAACCCTCAGGTGCTTCACAAATTGATCTGTAAAAATGAAAAAGTAATTTTTTTTCACAAAAAAATTCTTTTCGCCTCAATTTTTTCATTTTCACATGGGCAGTAGGATAAAATGGATCATAAAATTTGTTGGGCAATTTCTCCCGAGTACGCCGATACCTCATATGTGGGGGTAAACCACTGTTTGGGCACTCGGCAGGGCTCGGAAGAGAAGGCGCGCCATTTGACTTTTTGAATGGAAAATTAGCTCCAATTGTTAGCGGACACCATGTCGCGTTTGGAGAGCCCCTGTGTGCCTAAACATTGGAGCTCCCGCACAAGTGACCCCATTTTGGAAACTAGACCCCCCAAGGAACTTATCTAGATGCATATTGAGCACTTTAAACCCCCAGGTGCTTCACAGAAGTTTATAACGCAGAGCCATGAAAATAAAAAATAATTTTTCTTTCCTCAAAAATGATTTTTTAGCCTGGAATTTCCTATTTTGCCAAGGATAATAGGAGAAATTGGACCCCAAATATTGTTGTCCAGTTTGTCCTGAGTACACTGATACCCCATATGTGGGGGTAAACCACTGTTTGGGCGCACGGCAGGGCTCGGAAGGGATGGCACGCCATTTGGCTTTTTAAATGGAAAATTAGCTCCAATCATTAGCGGACACCATGTTACGTTTGGAGAGCCCCTGTGTGCCTAAACATTGGAGATCCCCCAGAAATGACACCATTTTAGAAACTAGACCCCCAAAGGAACTAATCTAGATGTGTGGTGAGGACTTTGAACCCCCAAGTGCTTCACAGAAGTTTATAACGCAGAGCCATGAAAATAAAAAAAAAAATTATTTTCTCAAAAATGATCTTTTAGCCTGCAATTTTTTATTTTCCCACGGGTAACAGGAGAAATTTGACCCCAAAAGTTGTTGTCCAGTTTCTCCTGAGTACGCTGATACCCCATATGTGGGGGTAAATCACTGTTTGGGCACATGCCGGGGCTCGGAAGTGAAGTAGTGACGTTTTGAAATGCAGACTTTGATGGAATGCTCTGTGGGCGTCACGTTGCGTTTGCAGAGCCCCTGATGTGGCTTAACAGTAGAAACCCCCCACAAGTGACCCCATTTTGGAAACTAGACCCCCAAAGGAACTTATCTAGATGTGTGGTGAGCACTTTGAACCCCCAAGTGCTTCATAGAAGTTTATAATGCAGAGCCGTGAAAATAATAAATACGTTTTCTTTCCTCAAAAATAATTATTTAGCCCAGAATTTTTTAATTTTCCCAAGGGTAACAGGAGAAATTTGACCCCAATATTTGTTGTCCAGTTTCTCCTGAGTACGGTGATACCCCATATGTGGGGGTAAACTACTGTTTGGGCACATGCCGGGGCTTGGAATTGAAGTAGTGACGTTTTGAAATGCAGACTTTGATGGAATGCTCTGCGGGCGTCACGTTGCGTTTGCAGAGCCCCTGATGTGCCTAAACAGTAGAAACCCCCCACAAGTGACCCCATTTTGGAAACTAGACCCTGAAAGGAACTTATCTAGATGTGTGGTGAGCACTTTGAACCCCCAAGTGCTTCATAGAAGTTTATAATGCAGAGCCGTGAAAATAATAAATACGTTTTCTTTCCTCAAAAATAATTATTTAGCCCAGAATTTTTTATTTTCCCAAGGGTTACAGGAGAAATTGGACCCCAAAAGTTGTTGTCCAGTTTCTCCTGAGTACGCTGATACCCCATATGTGGGGGTAAACCACTGTTTGGGCACACGTCGGGGCTCAGAAGGGAAGTAGTGACTTTTGAAATGCAGACTTTGATGGAATGGTCTGCGGGTGTCACGTTGCGTTTGCAGAGAGAGCCCCTGGTGTGCCTAAACAGTAGAAACCCCCCACAAGTGACCCCATTTTAGAAACTAGACCCCACAAGGAACTTATCTAGATATGTGGTGAGCACTTTGAACCCCCAAGTGCTTCACAGACGTTTACAACGCAGAGCCGTGAAAATAAAAAATCATTTTTCTTTCCTCAAAAATTATGTTTTGGCAAGCATTTTTTTAGATTCACAAGGGTAACAGGAGAAATTGGACCCCAGTAATTGTTGCGCAGTTTGTCCTGAGTATGCTGGTACCCCATATGTGGGGGTAAACCACTGTTTGGGCACACGTCAGGGCTCGGAAGTGAGGGAGCACAATTTGACTTTTTGAATACGAGATTGGCTGGAATCAATGGTGGCGCCATGTTGCGTTTGGAGACCCCTGATGTGCCTAAACAGTGGTAACCCCTCAATTCTACCTCCAACACTAACCCCAACACACCCCTAACCCTAATCCCAACTGTAGCCATAATCCTAATCACAACCCTAACCCCAACACACCCCTAACCACAACACTAACCCCAACACACCCCTAACCCTAACCACAACCCTAATTTCAACCCTAACCCTAAGGCTATGTGCCCACGTTGCGGATTCGTGTGAGATATTTCCGCACCATTTTTGAAAAATCTGCGGGTAAAAGGCACTGCGTTTTACCTGCGGATTTTCCGCGGATTTCCAGTGTTTTTTGTGCGGATTTCACCTGCGGATTCCTATTGAGGAACAGGTGTAAAACGCTGCGGAATCCGCACAAAGAATTGACATGCTGCGGAAAATACAACGCAGCGTTCCCGCGCGGTATTTTCCGCACCATGGGCACAGCGGATTTGGTTTTTCATATGTTTACATGGTACTGTAAACCTGATGGAACACTGCTGCGAATCCGCAGCCAAATCCGCACAGTGTGCACATAGCCTAATTCTAAAGGTATGTGCACACGCTGCGGAAAACGCTGCGGATCCGCAGCAGTTTCCCATGAGTGTACAGTTCAATGTAAACCTATGGGAAACAAAAATCGCTGTACACATGCTGCAGAAAAACTGCACGGAAACGCAGCGGTTTACATTCCGCAGCATGTCACTTCTTTGTGCGGATTCCGCAGCGGTTTTACAACTGCTCCAATAGAAAATCGCAATTGTAAAACCGCAGTGAAATGCGCAGAAAAAAACGCGGTAAATCCGCCATAAATCCGCAGCGGTTTAGCACTGCGGATTTATCAAATCCGCAGCGGAAAAATCCGCAGAGGACCAGAATACGTGTGCACATACCGAAACCCTAACCCTAGCCCTAACCCTAACCCTACCCCTAACCCTACCCCTAACCCTAACCCTAACCCTACCCCTAACCCTACCCCTAACCCTACCCCTACCCCTAACCCTACCCCTAACCCTACCCCTAACCCTAACCCTACCCCTAACCCTAACCCTATTCTAACATTAGTGGAAAAAAAAAAATTTCTTTATTTTTTTATTGTCCCTACCTATGGGGGTGACAAAGGGGGGGGGGGGTCATTTATTATTTTTTTTTATTTTGATCACTGAGATAGATTATATCTCAGTGATCAAAATGCACTTTGGGACGAATCTGCCGGCCGGCAGATTCGGCGGGCGCACTGCGCATGCGCCCGCCATTTTGGAAGATGGCGGCGCCCGGGAGAAGACGGACGGGACCACGGCTGGATCGGTAAGTATGATAGGGTGGGGGGGGACCACGGGGGGGGGGATCGGAGCACGGGGGGGGGAATCGGAGCACGGGAGGGGTGGAACGGAGCGCGGGGGGCGTGGAACGGAGCACGGGGGGGCTGGAATGGAGCACGGGGGGGTGGAACGGAGCACGGGGGGAGCGGACAAGAGCACGGGGGGGAGCGGAACACTGGACGGAGGGGAGCCGGAGCAGTGTACCGGCCAGATCGGGGGGTGGGGGGGCGATCGGAGGGGTGGGGTGGGGGCACACTAGTATTTCCAGCCATGGCCGATGATATTTCAGCATCGGCCATGGCTGGATTGTAATATTTCACCCGTTATAATGGGTGAAATATTACAAATCGCTCTGATTGGCAGTTTCACTTTCAACAGCCAATCAGAGCGATCGTAGCCACGAGGGGGTGAAGCCACCCCCCCTGGGCTAAACTACCACTCCCCCTGTCCCTGCAGATCGGGTGAAATGGGAGTTAACCCTTTCACCCGATCTGCAGGGACGCGATCTTTCCATGACGCATATGCTGCGTCATGGGTCGGAATGGCACCGACTTTCATGACGTCTACGTGGCGTCATGGGTCGGGAAGGGGTTAAAGAAAAGATTGTCAGTCTGCAATTAGATATACCTGATCCTTATCTTGCTTGATATCAAGTGTTGGGGAAGACGCAAGGGACAGCTATACACATTATACTGACAATATATGTCATCATCCAAAGTCTGTCACTAGTATAAAAAAAAATCTGTTTCAAAATGGCACCGGCCGCGCCTGCGCAATAGCAGCTATCAGTGATCCAATATCTGCTACTGTGTGGGTGTAAGGAGGAAGACCGGACCGCGGGTACCTGTACCGAGCCTGGTCCAGAACTGTTGAGGCTGCTTTCCTTGTTGCCTGGGGGCAGAAATGGGGAGCGTGATCGACCTCATGACCCGGGTAGGAGGGGCAGCTTAAAAAGCAAAACGCGCACAGTGTGGTGGGAATCCGCAGCCGCGCACAGCCAGGTGAGCAGCGTGCTCCGTCCTCTAAGCACCGGCGCCACGACGGGCTGCATTGATTGGTCCCGCCACCTCTAGCGGGACTGCTGCAGAGAGAGGTGCCGTGCGCTCTGTAGTTGCCAGGGACAGAAGCGCGTATGCTCAGTTGCTGCAAGAAACAGAAGTGCCATGCGCTCCGTTACTGTGAGTAACATGCACGTGCAGAGGATAGAAGGCCAAGTACTGGACAGATTTTTGCAGCCTAACTTTCCACTTGCTTCCCACCCATTTACCTTTGACTCTGAGAGTGATGCAGCCTTGATTGTTTCGGCCGCACATGCTTATAGACTAGGTGCTCAGCGGAATGTGCTGGAGACAGCCGCCAGAAGACAGACCATTGCTAAAAGGACCCTATCTGAGGACATCACCTAACTGCTGCCATTTCTACAACCTTTCCTCCAGTGGGATCATCTGCTGCAGAGGACCATACAGGGCACAATAAGTTCTTTTCATTGGACTGCTATTATTTTACAATTGCTACCCCTATTATCCCTCCTTTAACCATTAACCTCCCTGCGAAGAGTGAATTCCCTGTTTATTAAGTTGTTATGTCTTGTTAACCCTTGCTCTGCCTCTTGTCTGTCACTGCATCCCGCAACTGCTAACTTAGGCATCAGCAGCGCTATCTTGCTATAGAAAAAAAAATCTTCGGCCAAGATGGCGCTGTTTCTGCTACTGCGTAGGTGCCGGTGGTGCCATCTTGGAGGAGGACATTTTTTTTCTCTAGCAAAATGGCATCGCCAGCACCATCTTCGATAAGTATTTTTTTTTCTCAAGCAAGATGGCACTGCCGGCACCTATCACAGATAGCTGCTACTGCGCAGGTGTTGCTGGCGCCATTTTCAAACAGATTTTTTTTTAGGAACTTCAGGATTACATCAAACAAATGTGTATATAATTGCATTACATATGCAATCACGCTGCAGCACAGGATTATATATATATAATATTCATTATGTAAACTGAGGGATCTGTGACCTGTCAGAAGCCATACAGATGGATACCTAAGCAGAGCACCTTATGAATACCCCCCTCAGGCCGCCCCAGAGCACGAGTATATCATTAAGGCTGGAGGCTCACTACCATTTAAATTCGGAAGAGTGCTATGCTATAAAAAAATCGCATAGCACTCGGAGCATTGTTAATCTATGGGGCAGCTCTCATCATCCGTTGGTTTCTCATCCGTATTATACGTGTGAGTGATATAGCATGCTGCGACTGTCCGCGTATCTCAGCCGAATCTCGACAATGCAAGTCTATGGGTGTGAGAAAAAAAAATAGCACAGCACATGGACCATGCGTGTGAGAAATACTCAGGCATATGCCAGGTGACAGGAAAATGCCTCAGCCATTATTCAGGAAGCTTTCGCATGCTAATTAGCCTGGGAAGTTTTAGAACAAGCCACTATCACTCCTCAACAGAGTACAGCATGATGGCAAGGCAAATTAATGTCGAGCTTCTGATCATTCTGGTGCAGGAGAGGCCCAAAATTTGGGATGTACGTGATGCACATTATGTTGACCATGTCTGCAAGGATGCCTCATGGAAGCCTATCTGCCGGCAAATGATTCTACCTATGAAGAAAGTACACTTGAGGTGCAGCATGAAATGAGTAAGTACTACCCTAAATATAAAAAAACTTGAATTATTTTAAATGAAGCAACAAACGACCAAAGCATCATCATATGTGATGTTATGCTTGCCAGCCTGGCTGTTTTCAAGTTTACACTTGTCAAATAGCATGCCACATTATGCTTTAACCTACATTTGCCTTTACTTACTATGTGATTCTAATGTCAAACATTTGTTGGGTTACTTTGCAGTGTCTGATGTCATGAGACGGTGGCAGAGCTGCCGTGACCAGTTCCACAGAGAGTGTCAGAATTGGGCCAGGAGTTGTTCAGAGGGACACAAAAAGAAAAAAAAAATATATATATACTATGATCACTTAACTTTTCTCGCCTCAATTCTGGATCTCTGTCCGTAAATGCTTGATTCAGCACACCACACATTTTTCACGTGGTCTTACAGTAAGAAATAATGTTTTTTTTCTTTTTATGAAACAGAACAGAATCAAACATAACTGAGCGGGAGACTGGCTCAGACTCGGATGTCCACGTCGACCCAGTTGACGTCAACCACCACCACCAGCACGCCCTTCTATGGGACAGGAGCCTACTCAAGAAGAGGAGGATCATGGGCAGAGTAGCAGCCCAACACTCCCGATTGATACCTCACAACAACGGTGAGACTACTGCAGGCTGCAGTAGTCTCAAACCTTGGCCACTGCAGGAGGGAGCTTGCCTCCACTGGGACCAAATGGCAAGTGGATACTAGGGTATTGAACTACCTGTCCCGCACTGCCAATGATGATGGGTAAGAGGCCTATGCAAGGAGTCTGGCACGTTAGCTCCGCACAATCCCCCGAGAAGTGAGGCTGAGAGCCAGAGGTGCACGCCCAATAGTTATAGATGTATGCACACCACCCAATAACCCCATTCCGATCTTGGCTCCCCTTGACTTTCACAGCAAAACCTTCTCCAAATGCCTGGACTACCAGAGGAGTCCACAAGATCTGAGAGTGAACCCCCTCCCTCACAGTCCTTCACCAAAAATATCTGAAGGCCCAATACAACACTGGCCACAACATGGCCATTTCATGGCACTAGCTGCACCTCACCAGTATGGCCACCTGACCATACCCAGTGTAGGAGAGTGGCCACTACATGGGTATGGTCAACATGGACATTCTGGGGGTTATCCACAAATGGGTACTGCCAATACACAGGATTATTATGTTCATCAATACCAAAGTTCTCAGCACCAGCATGTTCCACACCCAGTCCCTTCCATGCACCATCATGCAGCCTCAGGCAACACTCAGGCTCATGGTCAATTAGCCACACAAAGTAGCCAAAGCACTCAGGCTGCTGCCCCACCATCTCCACCACCTTCATACATACATTTGTAATTTTTTATCTTTTTAGGCTGTTATTTTATGCATTTTTTTATTAAAAAAAAAACTTGTTTCAGGGCCCCTAATAGTGGCCATAACTGCCATATGTGAAAATGGTTATTTTTGCATACAAACATTATGTAAGTTAACTGAGTTATTTAAATGTGTGTGTTTCTTTGTTTCCACTATATAAATGATGTTTTTATCATAATTTTGTAATCACATTTTGAAAAACACATCACACTTTGGAAAGTTTAATATCATTTTATTTAACACACATAAAAAAAAAATGTATAACATAGACACTGCATTCTCGTGCCACAGAGTATATCCCTCCAGTGAAACAAAATAATTAGTAAAGACATCCTGCACTTTAAGTCCAGAGGGCAGACGATGTTGATGATGTCCATGTGAAGTAGTCAGGCCATTATTAGCATCCTCCACATCATCACCAACATTTGCACTAGAGTCGTGAATTCTTGTGAATTTGTGAAGTGCAACACATGTTTTGATAACTTGATTCACATTTTCTTCACTTAGTTGAATAGCAGATGGCAGAACATGCCATTTGGCACATAGAATGCCTAAGGCATACTCCACCAGGCGTCGTGCACGGGATAGGTGGAAATTAAAGATTGTACGCCGGTGGTCCATGGTTCTACGTGGATAGAGCCTCAAGAGGTTCCTGGTTAATTGAAAAGCCTCATCACCAAACATGACATAAGGGACAGCTTCCAGAATAAACCCTGGCAGCTGAGGTGGGGGTGGGAGGTCCAACTGATTATTGTGCATACGACGACCCATAATGGAAGAATGGAACACTTGGGAGTCTTTTGTTCTACCATAGGCCCCAATATCAACAATTCAAAATATGTATGCACTGTCGACCAGGGCCAACAGCACTAGAGAAAAATATTCTTTAGAATTATAATATTGGGAGCCAGAATTGGGCGGCTTATGTACATGGATGTGCTTCCCATCCAGGGCTCCAATACAGTTAGGAAACTGGCACGTCTCCTCAAACTCATGGGAAAAATGCAGCCAGCCTTGTTGTTTTGACTCAGGCATGACCAATTGATGCAGTCGGGACCAAATTTGTGAGCACGTAGACCAGACAATGCCTGAGATTGTGGATATGCCTATTAAGAACTCCAGATGTAGTACCGTATAGGACAGGCCATTGGCTAGAAAGCTAGAATGCAAAAGAAAAAAATAGGGTTAGGACATATCAATGCATCATCATACCAAGGTTACGGCAACATAACATTTAATGAAGAGTGCAAACTAAGCCCTGCCTCAACAAGTTACAGCAGTATTCACTGTGTTCCAAATTATTATGCAAATTGGATTTAAGTGTCATAAAGATTTAATTGTTTTTTTTTTTTTCAAATAAACTTGTGGATGGTATTGTGTCTCAGGGCTCAATAGATAACTGAAATCAATCTTAAACACATGTGATAATTAGTTTTCCAGGTGATTCTAATTAAAAGAAAACTACTTAAAAATGATGTTCCACATTATTAAGCAGGCCAAAGGTTTCAAGCAATATGAGAAATAAAAAGGATCTCTCTGCTGCTCAAAAGCGTTAAATAGGGCAATGCCTTGGACAAGGTATGAAAAATTTAGATACTTCACAAAAACCTTGTGATGATCATACTGTGAAGAGATTTGTGACTGAAACAGAGCACAGACAAAGTTCATGCAGATAAAGGCATAAAGAGGAAGGTTTCTGCCAGACAAATTCATTGGATTAAGAGAGCAGCTGCCAAAATACCATTACAAAGCAGCAAACAGTTATTTGAAGCTGCTGGTGCCTCTGGAGTCCCTCGATCCTCAAGGTGTAGGATCCTTCAAAGGCTTGCTGTGGTGCATAAACCTACTATTTGGCCACCCCTAAACAGTGTTCATGAGCAGAAACGGTTGCAGTGGGCCCAGACATACATGAAGACTAATTTTCAAACAGTCTTGTTTACTGATGAGTGTCGAGCAACCCTGGATGGTCCAGATGGATGGAGTAGTGGATGGTTGGTGGATGGCCACCATGTCGCAACAAGGCTGCGACGTCAGCAAGGAGGTGGAGAAATCATGTTTTGGGCCAGAATCATGGGGAAACAGCTGGTGGGGCCCTTTAAGGTTCCTGAAGATGTGAAAAATTACCTCTGTAAAGTAAATAGCATTTCTGACTGTCAACTTTCTTCCATGGTCTAAAAGCAGAAACGTGCCTTCAGGAGCAAAATCATCTTCATGCATGACAATGCCCCATCTCATGCTGCAAATAATACCTCTGCGTCATTGGCTGCTATGGGCATAAAAGGAGATAAACTCATGGTGTGGCCACTAGGCTTGAGCGAAACGGGTCGAACATTTTCAAAAGTCGCCGACTTTTGACAAAGTCGGGTTTCATGAAACCCGATCCGACCCCTGTGCAGGGTCGGCCATGCGGTACGCGACTTTCGCGCCAAAGTCGCATTTCAATGACGCGAAAAGCGCCATTTCTCAGCCAATGAAGGTAAACGCAGAGTGTGGGCAGCGTGATGACATAGGTCCTGGTCCCCACCATCTTAGAGAAGGGCATTGCAGTGATTGGCTTGCTGTCCGCGGCGTCACAGGGGCTATAAAGGGGCGTTCCCGCCGACCGCCATGTTACTGCTGCTGATCTGTGCCTAGGGAGAGGTTGCTGCCGCTTCGTCAGAAGCAGGGATAGCGTTAGGCAGGGTCTATTAACCACCAAACCGCTTGTGCTGTAGCGATTTCCACTGCCCAACACCACCTTCGGTGTGCAGGGACAGTGGAAGCTACATTTTTTTTTTCCCCTCAGCGCTGTAGCTCATTGGGCTGCCCTAGAAGGCTCCCTGATAGCTGCATTGCTGTGTGTACGCCGCTGTGCAAACCAACTGCTTTTTTCAAAGCACAAATCCTCTTGTTCCTTCCTTTCTGCACAGCTATCTTGTTTGTTTGTCCACACTTTTTATTTAATTTGTGCATCAGTCCACTCCTTATTGCTGCCTGCCATACCTGGCTGAGATTACTGCAGGGAGATAGTAATTGAAGGACAGTTCCTTTTTTTTTTTTTTTTTGTGGGAGATTAAGATTGGCATTTCTGCTAGAGTGCCATCCCTGTCTGTGTCATCTCTCACTCAGTGGGCCATAGAAAGCCTATTTATTTTTTTGCTTGATTTGGGTTCTAAAATCTACCTGAAAAAATCACTACATCAATCAGTGGGAGAAAAATATTGGCCTCAGGGCTTGTGTGCCACTCCTTACTCCTGTGTGTGCCATCTCTCAGTGGGCCATAGAAAGCCTATTTATTTTTTTGCTTGATTTGGGTTCCAAAATCTACCTGAAAAAATCAATAAATCAATCAGTGGGAGATTAATATTGGCCTTTGGGCTTGTGTGCCAGTCCTAAGCGTGCCATCTCTCTCTCTCAGATAGTGGGCCATAGAAAGCCTATTTATTATTTTTTTTATTGGGTTTATAAATTTTCCCTGGAAAAAAAAAAAAAAAGTGGGAGATTAATATTGGCCTCTGGGCTTGTGTGCCAGTCCTGAGCGTGCCATCTCTCTCACAAATAGTGGGCCATAGAAAGCCTATTTATTTTTTGGTTGATTTGGGTTCTAAATTCTACCTGAAAAAATCAATAAATCAATCAGTGGGAGATAAATATTGGCCTCTGGGCTTGTGTGCCACTCCTGACTCCTGTGTGCGTCCTCTCTCACTCAGTGGGCCCTAGAAAGCCTATTTTTTGTTTTATTTGTTTTCTAAATTCTCCCTGAAAAAATCATTTTATTTTATTTGGTTTCTAAATTATTCCTGAAAAAAATCATTTTTTTTGTATTTTTTTTTTCTAAAGTCTCCCTGAAAAAAACAAAAAAAAAACAAATCAGTGGGAGATTAATATTGCCCTTTCTGCTTGTGTGCCAGTCTTGACTCCTGGGTGTGCCATCTCTCTCTCTCCAATTGTGGGCCATAGAAAGCCTATTAATTTTTTTGCTTGATTTGGGTTCCAAAATCTACCTGAAAAAATCACTTAATCAATCAGTGGGAGATAAATATTGGCCTCTGGGCTTGTGTGCCACTCCTGACTCCTGTGTGCATCCTCTCTCACTCAGTGGGCCCTAGAAAGCCTATTTTTTGTTTTATTTGTTTTCTAAATTCTCCCTGAAAAAATCATTTTATTTTATTCGGTTTCTAAATTATTCCTGAAAAAAATCATTTTTTTTGTATTTTTTTTTCTAAAGTCTCCCTGAAAAAAAAAAAAAATCAAATCAGTGGGAGATTAATATTGCCCTTTCTGCTTGTGTGCCAGTCTTGACTCCTGGGTGTGCCATCTCTCTCTCTCCAATTGTGGGCCATAGAAAGCCTATTAATTTTTTTGCTTGATTTGGGTTCCAAAATCTACCTGAAAAAATCACTAAATCAATCAGTGGGAGATAAATATTGGCCTCTGGGCTTGTGTGCCACTCCTGACTCCTGTGTGCGTCCTCTCTCACTCAGTGGGCCCTAGAAAGCCTATTTTTTGTTTTATTTGTTTTCTAAATTCTCCCTGAAAAAATCATTTTATTTTATTTGGTTTCTAAATTATTCCTGAAAAAAATCATTTTTTTTGTATTTTTTTTTTCTAAAGTCTCCCTGAAAAAAAAAAAAAAAAACAAATCAGTGGGAGATTAATATTGCCCTTTCTGCTTGTGTGCCAGTCTTGACTCCTGGGTGTGCCATCTCTCTCTCTCCAATTGTGGGCCATAGAAAGCCTATTAATTTTTTTGCTTGATTTGGGTTCCAAAATCTACTTGAAAAAATCACTAAATCAATCAGTGGGAGATAAATATTGGCCTCTGGGCTTGTGTGCCACTCCTGACTCCTGTGTGCGTCCTCTCTCACTCACTGGGCCCTAGAAAGGCTATTTTATGTTTTATTTGTTTTCTAAATTCTCCCTGAAAAAATCATTTCATTTTATTTGGTTTATAAATTCTTCCTTAAAAAATCATTTTTTTTTTTTTTTTTTTTTTCTAAAGTCTCCTTTTTAAAAAAAAAAACACAAATCAGTGGGAGATTAATATTTACATTTGCGCTTCAGTGACAGTCCTGCGTGTGTGGCATCTCTCTCATTTGTTGCCACCAACAACAGAGTGTGTAACATTGTGCCTGATTTTCGTTGTGGTCTCACCCACCTGTAAAGGGGTAGCTAAATCATACTGAAGTTATAGCTCACCGTGTAAGTTGTGTGACTGCAACAAATACCGTTAGTTTGGTAACGTTTTTAAAACAATGAGGAAGTCTGGTGGAAGAGGTCGTGGCCGGGGGCGTTCATTGTCAGCTGGTAATGAGGGTAGTGGTAGTGGTGGAGCATCAGGTGGTCGTGGGAAAAAAAATATTGCACCTAAGTCTGGAGCTGTGGAGCCAGGTTCGTCGTCTGGCTACACAAGGCCTCGAACGCTCCCTTTTCTGGGAGTAGGAAAACCGCTTTTAAAGCCGGAGCAGCAAGAGCAAGTTTTGGCTTATCTTGCTGACTCAGCCTCTAGCTCTTTTGCCTCCTCTCGTGAAACTGGTAAAAGTAAAAGCAGCGCGTCGTTAGTGGATGTTCACGGTCAGGGACAAGTCGCTTCCTTGTCCTCTTCAGCAAAAACAACAACAGAGAAGAATGCAGCAGGCGACACAACGGGTTACTCCATGGAGCTCTTTACACATACCGTCCCTGGCTTAGAAAGTGAAGCAGTTAACAGTCCATGCCCATTACAAGTTGAATCTGACATGGAGTGCACTGATGCACAGCCACAGCCAGACTACTATGCTGGTCCTTTGACTCAGACCACAACATTGCCCTCGCAGGGTGCTGATCAAGAATCAGACCCTGATGAGACTATGTTGCCCCATCACGAACGCTATACCACCGACCGACAAGGTGACACAGACGAAGTTGCACACGAGCTACAAGAAGAGGTAATAGTGACCCAGTTCTTGACCCCGATTGGCAGCCATTGGGGGAACAGGGTGCAGGCGGCAGCAGTTCTGAAGCGGAGGAGGAGGGGCCGCAGCAGGCATCAACATCGCAACAGGTTCCATCTGCCGGGCCCGTATCTTGGCCAAAACGTGTGGCAAAGTCAAAACCTGTTGGAGGACAGCGTGGCCATCCGGTTAAAGCTCAGTCTGCAATGCCTGAAAAGGTATCCGATGCTAGAAAGAGTGCAGTCCGGCATTTTTTTAAACAACATCCAATTGATCAGCGCAAAGTCATCTGTCAAAAATGTTCAACTACCTTAAGCAGAGGGCAGAATCTGAAAAGTCTCAATACAAGTTGCATGCATAGACATTTAACCACCATGCATTTGCAAGCTTGGACTAACTACCAAACGTCCCTTAAGGTTGTAGCACCCTCGGCCAATGAAGCTAGTCATCAACGCAACATCCCTTCCGGCAGTGTAGGGCCACCATTTTCTGCACCACCTGCAGTATCTGTGCAGGTTTCTTTGCCAGGCCAAAGAAGTCAGGGTCAGGGAATCACCAGTTTCGTAGTAGGAAACACTGCATCTAGGGCACCGGCGGCAACAATACCATCTCCCACCGTCTCTCAGTCTGCCATGTCCACCGGCACCCCCGCTAGTTCCACGATCTCCAGCTCTCCAGTCCAGCTCACCCTACATGAGACTATGGTTAGAAAAAGGAAGTACTTAGCCTCGCATCCGCGTACACAGGGTTTGAACGCCCACATAGCTAGACTAATCTCGTTAGAGATGATGCCCTACCGGTTAGTTGAAAGCGAAGCTTTCAAAGCCCTGATGGACTACGCTGTACCACGCTACGAGCTACCCAGTCGACACTTTTTTTCCAGAAAAGCCATCCCAGCCCTCCACCAGCATGTTAAAGAGCGCATCGTCCATGCACTCAGGCAATCTGTGAGCACAAAGGTGCACCTGACAACAGATGCATGGACCAGTAGGCATGGCCAGGGACGTTACGTGTCCATCACGGCACACTGGGTAAATGTGGTGGATGCAGGGTCCACAGGGGACAGCAAGTTTGGGACAGTTCTGCCTAGCCCACGGTCTAGGAAACAGTTGGCTGTAGCCATTCGCACCCCCTCCTCCTCCTCCTCGTCCTCCTGCAGAAGCGAGACCTAGTCCACAGACCGCAGTCGCACAACCACTCCATCCGCAGCTGCCACTGTTGCACACCAGGTCTCCCATTATGGGGCAGCTACTGGCAAACGTCAGCAGGCTGTATTGGCTATGAAGTGTTTGGGCGACAACAGACACACCGCTGAAGTTCTGTCCAAGTTCTTGCAGAAAGAAACGCAGTCGTGGCTGGGCACTGTAGATCTTGAGGCAGGCAAGGTAGTGAGTGATAACGGAAGGAATTTCATGGCTGCCATCTCCATTTCCCAACTGAAACACATTCCTTGCCTGGCTCACACCTTAAACCTGGTGGTGCAGTGCTTCCTGAAAAGTTATCCGGGGTTATCCGACCTGCTCCTCAAAGTGCGTGGACTTTGCTCACATATCCGCCGTTCGCCCGTACACTCCAGCCATATGCAGACCTATCAGCGTTCTTTGAACCTTCCCCAGCATCGCCTAATCATAGACGTTGCAACAAGGTGGAACTCAACACTGCACATGCTTCAGAGACTGTCTGAACAGAGGCGGGCTGTTATGTTTTTGTGGGAGGATACACATACACGGGCAGGCAGTAGGATGGCAGACATGGAGTTGTCAGGTGTGCAGTGGTCGAAGATTCAAGACATTCAGTGTTTTGAGGAATGCACACGGCTGGTTAGTGCAGACAACGCCATAATAAGCATGAGCATCCCCCTAATGCGTCTGCTGATGCAAAGTTTGACGCACATAAAGGATCAGGCGTCTGCAGCTGAGGAAGAGGAAAGCCTTGATGACAGTCAGCCATTGTCTGGCCAGGGCAGTGTACAGGACGAGGTAGCGGGCGAAGAGGAGGAGGAGGATGAGGAGGATGATGGGGATGATTATATTTTTAATGAGGAAGCTTTTCCGGGGCCAGTGGAAATTGTTGTCGCGGCAAGGCCGGGTTCTGGTTTTTGGAGGGACACAAGTGACGTGGATTTGCCTGAAACTGCCCCTCAACCAAGCACAACCACAGGTATGAGAACTGGAACTTTGGCCCACATGGCGGATTATGCCTTACGTATCCTCAAAAGGGACACACGCATAACAAAAATGATGAACGATGACGATTACTGGTTGGCCTGCCTCCTTGATCCTCGCTATAAAGGCAAATTGCAAAATATAATGCCACATGAGAACTTGGAACTAATATTAGCAACCAAACAATCAACTCTTGTTGACCGTTTGCTTCTGGCATTCCCTGCACACAGCGCCCGTGATCGTTCTAACACGAGCTGCAGGGGCCAGCAGACCAGAGGTGTTAGAGGGGCAGAAATCAGAAGTGTCGTTGGCCAGAGGGGTTTTCTGACCAGGTTGTGGAGTGATTTTGCTATGACCGCAGACAGGACAGGTACTGCAGCATCAATTCAAAGTGACAGGAGACAACATTTGTCCAGTATGGTTACTAACTATTTTTCATCCCTTATCAACGTTCTCCCTCAACCGTCATTCACATTTGATTACTGGGCATCAAAATTAGACACCTGGCCAGAATTGGCAGAATATGCATTGCAGGAGCTTGCTTGCCCGGCAGCTAGTGTCCTATCAGAAAGAGTATTCAGTGCTGCAGGTTCAATACTAACAGAAAAAAGGACTCGTCTGGCTACCCAAAATGTAGATGATCTAACCTTCATTAAAATGAACCACAACTGGATTTCGAAATCTTTTGCCCCACCTTGCCCGGCTGACACCTAGCTTTCCTATGTAAAGGTCTTGCCTGTGGACTATTCTGAACGACTTTTCCAATCTCGTAATTTGCAGCACCTGATTGTCCAGCATCCGACATGTTAACACCTCCCTAAATGGGAGGCCGTGGTATCGCCACTTGGCGCCAGCACCCGTGAGAGTATTGTTTGTCTGAAGAGGTGGGTGTGCCCGCTTTTGGTCGACGGCACTGCCACTAGGTCCCTCATAGTACAATAAAGTGTCTGGCGGTGGTGGTGCGCACCCAACGTCAGACACACCGTTGTAGTATGAGGGGCCCTGGGCCTGTACCGCCGGCCACAAGACAGTCCCCCCCCCAGGTCAAACAGTGCTCTACCACTTGCAAAATTTTCTCTCACAGCTCCACCAATGTTTAGTCTATGCGCTGACATCCTTCAATGCCTGGCACTGTCAATACCATTGTATTGACATTTTTCTTATGTTAGGCCTTCGAAGCCTGTCTGCGGTCACTCCTTCCACTAGGCCTCCACTGACCTGTCTACTGCTGCCCGGGTTCCCCTGGAACCAAATTTAAATTGCCTACAGCCAGCCCAATTTATTATGTTAGGGCTTCGAAGCCTGTCTGCGGTCCCTCCTTCCACTAGGCCTCCACTGACCTGTCTACTGCTGCCCGGGTTCCCCTGGAACCAATTTTAAATTGCCTACAGCCAGCCCAATTTATTATGTTAGGGCTTCGAAGCCTGTCTGCGGTCCCTCTTTCCACTAGGCCTCCACTGACCTGTCTACTGCCGCCCGTGTTCCCCTGGAACCAATTGTAAATTGCCTACAGCCAGGCCAATTTATTATGTTAGGGCTTCGAAGCCTGTCTGCAGTCCCTCCTTCCACTAGGCCTCCACTGACCTGTCTACTGCTGCCCGGGTTCCCCTGGAACCAATTTTAAATTGCCTACAGCCAGCCCAATTTATTATGTTAGGGCTTCGAAGCCTGTCTGCGGTCCCTCCTTCCACTAGGCCTCCACTGACCTGTCTACTGCTGCCCGGGTTCCCCTGGAACCAATTTTAAATTGCCTACAGCCAGCCCAATTTATTATGTTAGGGCTTCGAAGCCTGTCTGCGGTCCCTCCTTCCACTAGGCCTCCACTGACCTGTCTACTGCTGCCCGTGTTCCCCTGGAACCAATTTTAAATTGCCTACAGCCAGCCCAATTTATTATGTTAGGGCTTCGAAGCCTGTCTGCGGTCCCTCCTTCCACTAGGCCTCCACTGACCTGTCTACTGCTGCCCGGGTTCCCCTGGAACCAATTTTAAATTGCCTACAGCCAGCCCAATTAATTATGTTAGGGCTTCGAAGCCTGTCTGTGGTCCCTCCTTCCACTAGGCCTCCACTGACCTGTCTACTGCCGCCCGTGTTCCCCTGGAACCAATTGTAAATTGCCTACAGCCAGGCCAATTTATTATTTTAGGGCTTCGAAGCCTGTCTGCGGTCCCTCCTTCCACTAGGCCTCCACTGACCTGTCTACTGCTGCCCGTGTTCCCCTGGAACCAATTGTAAATTGCCTACATCCCAATTTTTGTTATGTTAGGCCTTCGAAGCCTGTCTGCGGCCCGTTTCTCCACTACTACTACACTGACCAGGCCACTGCTGCCCGTGTTCCCCTGGAACCAATTTTAAATTGCCTACAGCCAGCCCAATTTATTATGTTAGGGCTTCGAAGCCTGTCTGCGGTCCCTCCTTCCACTAGGCCTCCACTGACCTGTCTACTGCTGCCCGGGTTCCCCTGGAACCAATTTTAAATTGCCTACAGCCAGCCCAATTTATTATGTTAGGGCTTCAAAGCCTGTCTGCGGTCCCTCCTTCCACTAGGCCTCCACTGACCTGTCTACTGCCGCCCGTGTTCCCCTGGAACCAATTGTAAATTGCCTACAGCCAGGCCAATTTATTATGTTAGGGCTTCGAAGCCTGTCTGCGGTCCCTCCTTCCACTAGGCCTCCACTGACCTGTCTACTGCTGCCCGGGTTCCCCTGGAACCAATTTTAAATTGCCTACAGCCAGCCCAATTTATTATGTTAGGGCTTCGAAGCCTGTCTGCGGTCCCTCCTTCCACTAGGCCTCCACTGACCTGTCTACTGCTGCCCGGGTTCCCCTGGAACCAATTTTAAATTGCCTACAGCCAGCCCAATTTATTATGTTAGGGCTTCAAAGCCTGTCTGCGGTCCCTCCTTCCACTAGGCCTCCACTGACCTGTCTACTGCCGCCCGTGTTCCCCTGGAACCAATTGTAAATTGCCTACAGCCAGGCCAATTTATTATGTTAGGGCTTCGAAGCCTGTCTGCGGTCCCTCCTTCCACTAGGCCTCCACTGACCTGTCTACTGCTGCCCGGGTTCCCCTGGAACCAATTTTAAATTGCCTACAGCCAGCCCAATTTATTATGTTAGGGCTTCGAAGCCTGTCTGCGGTCCCTCCTTCCACTAGGCCTCCACTGACCTGTCTACTGCTGCCCGGGTTCCCCTGGAACCAATTTTAAATTGCCTACAGCCAGCCCAATTTATTATGTTAGGGCTTCGAAGCCTGTCTGCGGTCCCTCCTTCCACTAGGCCTCCACTGACCTGTCTACTGCTGCCCGGGTTCCCCTGGAACCAATTTTAAATTGCCTACAGCCAGCCCAATTTATTATGTTAGGGCTTCGAAGCCTGTCTGCGGTCCCTCCTTCCACTAGGCCTCCACTGACCTGTCTACTGCTGCCCGGGTTCCCCTTGAACCAATTTTAAATTGCCTACAGCCAGCCCAATTTATTATGTTAGGGCTTCGAAGCCTGTCTGCGGTCCCTCCTTCCACTAGGCCTCCACTGACCTGTCTACTGCCGCCCGTGTTCACCTGGAACCAATTGTAAATTGCCTACAGCCAGCCCAATTTATTATGTTAGGGCTTCGAAGCCTGTCTGCGGTCCCTCCTTCCACTAGGCCTCCACTGACCTGTCTACTGCTGCCCGGGTTCCCCTGGAACCAATTTTAAATTGCCTACAGCCAGCCCAATTTATTATGTTAGGGCTTCGAAGCCTGTCTGCGGTCCCTCCTTCCACTAGGCCTCCACTGACCTGTCTACTGCTGCCCGGGTTCCCCTGGAACCAATTTTAAATTGCTTACAGCCAGCCCAATTTATTATGTTAGGGCTTCGAAGCCTGTCTGCGGTCCCTCCTTCCACTAGGCCTCTACTGACCTGTCTACTGCTGCCCGGGTTCCCCTGGAACCAATTTTAAATTGCCTACAGCCAGCCCAATTTATTATGTTAGTTCTTCGAAGCCTGTCTGCGGTCCCTCATTCCACTAGGCCTCCACTGACCTGTCTACTGCCGCCTGTGTTCCCCTGGAACCAATTGTAAATTGCCTACAGCCAGACCAATTTATTATGTTAGGGCTTCGAAGCCTGTCTGCGGTCCCTCCTTCCACTAGGCCTCCACTGACCTGTCTACTGCTGCCCGTGTTCCCCTGGAACCAATTGTAAATTGCCTACATCCCAATTTTTGTTATGTTAGGCCTTCGAAGCCTGTCTGCGGCCCGTTTCTCCACTACTACTACACTGACCAGGCCACTGCTGCCCGTGTTCCCCTGGAACCAATTTTAAATTGCCTACAGCCAGCCCAATGTATTATGTTAGGGCTTCGAAGCCTGTCTACGGTCCCTCCTTCCACTAGGCCTCCACTGACCTGTCTACTGCTGCCCGGGTTCCCCTGGAACCAATTTTAAATTGACTACAGCCAGCCCAATTTATTATGTTAGGGCTTCGAAGCCTGTCTGCGGTCCCTCCTTCCACTAGGCCTCCACTGACCTGTCTACTGCCGCCCGTGTTCCCCTGGAACCAATTGTAAATTGCCTACAGCCAGGCCAATTTATTATGTTAGGGCTTCGAAGCCTGTCTGCGGTCCCTCTTTTCACTAGGCCTCCACTGACCTGTCTACTGCTGCCCGGGTTCCCCTGGAACCAATTTTAAATTGCCTACAGCCAGCCCAATTTATTATGTTAGGGCTTCGAAACCTGTCTGCGGTCCCTCCTTCCACTAGGCCTCCACTGACCTGTCTACTGCTGCCCGGGTTCCCCTGGAACCAATTTTAAATTGCCTACAGCCAGCCCAATTTATTATGTTAGGGCTTCAAAGCCTGTCTGCGGTCCCTCCTTCCACTAGGCCTCCACTGACCTGTCTACTGCTGCCCGGGTTCCCCTGGAATCAATTTTAAATTGCCTACAGCCAGCCCAATTTATTATGTTAGGGCTTCGAAGCCTGTCTGCGGTCCCTCCTTCCACTAGGCCTCCACTGACCTGTCTACTGCTGCCCGGGTTCCCCTGGAACCAATTTTAAATTGCCTACAGCCAGCCCAATTTATTATGTTAGGGCTTCGAAGCCTGTCTGCGGTCCCTCCTTCCACTAGGCCTCCACTGACCTGTCTACTGCCGCCCGTGTTCCCCTGGAACCAATTGTAAATTGCCTACAGCCAGGCCAATTTATTATGTTAGGGCTTCGAAGCCTGTCTGCGGTCCCTCCTTCCACTAGGCCTCCACTGACCTGTCTACTGCTGCCCGTGTTCCCCTGGAACCAATTGTAAATTGCCTACAGCCAGGCCAATTTATTATGTTAGGGCTTCGAAGCCTGTCTGCGGTCCCTCCTTCCACTAGGCCTCCACTGACCTGTCTACTGCTGCCCGGGTTCCCCTGGAACCAATTTTAAATTGCCTACAGCCAGCCCAATTTATTATGTTAGGGCTTCGAAGCCTGTCTGCGGTCCCTCCTTCCACTAGGCCTCCACTGACCTGTTTACTGCTGCCCGGGTTCCCCTGGAACCAATTTTAAATTGCCTACAGCCAGCCCAATTTATTATGTTAGGGCTTCGAAGCCTGTCTGCGGTCCCTCCTTCCACTAGGCCTCCACTGACCTGTCTACTGCTGCCCGGGTTCCCCTGGAACCAATTTTAAATTGCCTACAGCCAGCCCAATTTATTATGTTAGGGCTTCGAAGCCTGTCTGCGGTCCCTCCTTCCACTAGGCCTCCACTGACCTGTCTACTGCTGCCCGGGTTCCCCTGGAACCAATTTTAAATTGCCTACAGCCAGCCCAATTTATTATGTTAGGGCTTCGAAGCCTGTCTGCGGTCCCTCCTTCCACTAGGCCTCCACTGACCTGTCTACTGCTGCCCGTGTACCCCTTGAATCAACATCAGAAAATATAAAAATAAGTATTTTGCTTATAAAAAAGAAAATACTGGAGAGATATCAAATGCAGACATTTTAACATTAAAAACAAACACATACAACAAAAATCTGGTACAGTACTAAAAATGGCCACCAGCTACAATAACTTTCTCCTGCAAGTAGTTAACTGAAAGTTTTTTTCAATTTAAAACACAGATATGGCATCCACCGAGTGTTGTCCTGTCGCGTCTTCTTTATATTATTGCCAAGAAGATGCAAAACAATGAAAATAATAAAATCATTATTTACCAAAAAAATAGAGTAAGTCAAAACCACATTGCAAATAAACATTCATTAGAAATAAAGAAGCAGGGCGCGTCCGAGGGTGAGTATATACCTAATAAGAATATAATCACCCTCGGACGCGCCCTGCTTCTTTCCGACAGCCTTCCTTCCTAACAATCAGCCCTTCCGTGGTGTAGAGAGAGGGTGTGTTACACTCCAAGGTGTTCCCCAGGTTGCCTTTCCTGAGCTTCGATCTTCATGCTCTCGTTTAGTAGTTGTCGGAAAGTAGGCTGCATTAGGCCTACAAATTGGGTATGGGGTGTAGAGAGATGGTGTGTTCCACTCCAAGGTGTTCTCCAGGTTGCCTTTCCTGAGCTTCGATCTTCCGGCTCTCGTTTAGTAGTTGTTGGAAACTACACTGCATTAGACCTACAAATTGGGTATGGGGTGTAGAGAGATGGTGTGTTCCACTCCAAGGTGTTCTCCAGGTTGCCTTTCCTGAGCTTCGATCTTCCGGCTCTCGTTTAGTAGTTCTTGGAAACTACACTGCATTAGGCCTACAAATTGGGTATGGGGTGTAGAGAGATGGTGTGTTCCACTCCAAGGTGTTCTCCAGGTTTCCTCGCCATTGCTTCGATCTTCCGACTCTCGTTTAGTAGTTGTAGAAAACTACACTGCATTAGGCCTACAAAATGGGTATCGGGTGGAGAGAGATGGTGTGTTACACTCCAAGGTGTTCCCCAGGTTGCCTTGCCATTGCTTCGGTCTTCCGACTCTCGTTTAGTAGTTGTAGAAAACTACACTGCATTAGGCCTACAAAATGGGTATCGGGTGGAGAGAGATGGTGTGTTACACTCCAAGGTGTTCCCCAGGTTGCCTTGCCATTGCTTCGGTCTTCCGACTCTCGTTTAGTAGTTGTAGAAAACTACACAGCATTAGGCCTACAAAATGGGTATGGGGTGGAGAGAGATGGTGTGTTACACTCCAAGGTGTTCTCCAGGTTTCCTCGCCATTGCTTCGATCTTCCGACTCTCGTTTAGTAGTTGTAGAAAACTACACTGCATTAGGCCTACAAAATGGGTATCGGGTGGAGAGAGATGGTGTGTTACACTCCAAGGTGTTCCCCAGGTTGCCTTGCCATTGCTTCGGTCTTCCGACTCTCGTTTAGTAGTTGTAGAAAACTACACTGCATTAGGCCTACAAAATGGGTATCGGGTGGAGAGAGATGGTGTGTTACACTCCAAGGTGTTCCCCAGGTTGCCTTGCCATTGCTTCGGTCTTCCGACTCTCGTTTAGTAGTTGTAGAAAACTACACTGCATTAGGCCTACAAAATGGGTATCGGGTGGAGAGAGATGGTGTGTTACACTCCAAGGTGTTCCCCAGGTTGCCTTGCCATTGCTTCGGTCTTCCGACTCTCGTTTAGTAGTTGTAGAAAACTACACTGCATTAGGCCTACAAAATGGGTATCGGGTGGAGAGAGATGGTGTGTTACACTCCAAGGTGTTCCCCAGGTTGCCTTGCCATTGCTTCGGTCTTCCGACTCTCGTTTAGTAGTTGTAGAAAACTACACAGCATTAGGCCTACAAAATGGGTATGGGGTGGAGAGAGATGGTGTGTTACACTCCAAAGTGTTCCCCAGGTTGCCTTGCCATTGCTTCGGTCTTCCGACTCTCGTTTAGTAGTTGTAGAAAACTACACAGCATTAGGCCTACAAAATGGGTATGGGGTGGAGAGAGATGGTGTGTTACACTCCAAGGTGTTCTCCAGGTTTCCTCGCCATTGCTTCGATCTTCCGACTCTCGTTTAGTAGTTGTAGAAAACTACACTGCATTAGGCCTACAAAATGGGTATCGGGTGGAGAGAGATGGTGTGTTACACTCCAAGGTGTTCCCCAGGTTGCCTTGCCATTGCTTCGGTCTTCCGACTCTCGTTTAGTAGTTGTAGAAAACTACACAGCATTAGGCCTACAAAATGGGTATGGGGTGGAGAGAGATGGTGTGTTCCACTCCAAGGTGTTCTCCAGGTTGCCTTTCCTGAGCTTCTATCTTCAGGCTCTCGTTAAATTGTGGTTAAATGGAACAACTGCATTTGGCGTACTAGTTGGTTTGGGGCCTACTAACAGTGTCTGCCGCTCCTTGCTGTTCTCCTGGTTTCTTGTCCTGAAATTCCGTTTTCAGGCGCTCGTTAAGTAGTTGTTAATGTTAGACTGCATTTGGCCTACTAGTTGGGTTGGGGCCTACTATCGGTGTCTGCCACTCCTTGCTGTTCTCCTCCACTGAACAAAGCTGTGCCGCCTGTTTACTACGGTTGCCAATTTTGAACTGCATTTCGATTACTTACTGATTTGGGCCTACTCTCTGTGTCAGCCTCTCATTCCAGTTGTCCTCCACTGCAATGCCCACTGGTTATTCCTGTGTTACCAATTTTGAACTGCATTTAGCCCACTTTATTATTTGGGCCTATATCTGTGTTTCCTCCTCATCCTGCCCATTGCCCAGCCAGTGATAGATGAGTCTGCTGGTACATTGACCCATAACGCAACATTCCCCGTGCACGCTACACAACAACATTGTGACCCTGCTGAAAGTCAGGTTGCTCTTCCCGCATACCATACCACCTTACACGGGGACAAAGAGGAAGGTGCAGATGAAAGTGCAGGTTCCTTCATCAGGTGGGGGGAGGAATACTAGTTGGCGACGTCACTGGCACAGGGCCTCTCATAGTACGCAAAAGTGTTGCTGCCGGTGGGAGGCGCCCCTGCCGTGCAAACACACCGCTGTACTTTGAGGGGCCCTGTGCCAGTGCCAATGCTAACGAGTGGGCCCCCCCTGCTTGCTCAGGTTCACAGCACTTGCAAAGTTGAAATACTTACCTCTCCCTGCTCCACTGCCGTGACGTGGTCCAGATTTCCTGGGCCCACTAATTACTTGAACCAGCCCTACCCACCACAACTTTAGCCAAATGACCCCCAATTTCAAATGCCTTCCAATTATTATAAGGTAAATTACGCTTGACAAGCTTCATTAAGAAGAATGGATGGTTTTGACATTAAAATGGGCACTCTAGGTGTTTTCCTGGCCCCCACTCACTGCCGACTATGCTGCCCCATTGACTTGCATTGGGTTTCGTGTTTCGGTCGATCCCGACTTTACGTCATAATCGGCCGATTTCACTCGACCTGACTTTTGAGATAGTCGGGTTTCGCGAAACCCGGCTCGACTCTAAAAAGGTCAAGGTCGCTCAACTCTAGTGGCCACCATCTTCCCCTGACCTCAACCCTATAGAAAACCTTTTAGAGTATCATCCAGCACAAGATCTATGAGGGTGGGAGGCAGTTCACATCAAAACAGCAGCTCTGAGAAGCTATTTTGACTTCATGCAAAGACGTACAAGCAGAACCTCTCCAAAAACTCAAGAATGCAAGAATTGTGAAGGTGATATCAAAGAAGGGGTCCTATGTTAACATGTAACTTGGCCTGTTAGGATGTTTTGGAGTTAAATAGCTTTTTTGTTCAGTGAATGTGACCTCCTAATGCTGCAAATTCCACAAATGAGCATTTTCAGTTCTTTAAAACATATCAAATGTTTAGAAATTCTGCTGTGCCTAATAATTTGGAACAGTGCATTTTGAGTTTTTATTCATTTTGAAGATTATACTGTTATCATTGGGAGGTTTCATCAATATAATTCGATGTATACTCTAACGGGTGATGACTTTTATTAGGAAAATCCGAGAAAAATGTCATCTGGATAATAATTTGGAACATAGTGTACAATGCCTAGGGAACATAGCAGAATTAAAAAGAGCAGGTAATGTGGAAGGTGTAATGATTTACATAAAAAAAATAGGCCAAAAAAAAGGAAGGGAAATGTATGTGTGGAAAATACACACATCAAATACATATGCAACATACAGTTTTTGACATACCGTAAAGTTTTTTCATCTTTTGACTAGCACTTGCTTATTACTGTGATTTTTTTACAACAGAGTATTTTTGACCTCACTGTGCTCTTTTGTGTCTTCAAGTTTCTTGGTGGTGTGTGAACAGGTTCCTACAGACTTGTTCAATGTGCAAGTAGCCCATGTGTTTCTGGTTCTATACCGTAAAGTAAGTAGAAGCCGCTCCTCTGCCGAAATAGACTTCCGTGTATCACAGTGTCCTTGTAGGTGATACGAGGGAGCAGAGTCTCAAGAAGAATATCAAATGTGGCCAGGCTCATCCGAGTATATTGGCAAAATTTGTCTGGATGGCTGCATAGCGAAGCATACAGACGGTGAAAATGCCCTTTAGTCACCATTTGCCTCAAAAGTTAATGGACCTACATTCTTCTCCGCCTCCTTCATCCACAATCACTGGGTAAGGTTCCCCAAAATGCTGGGACAAAACCCAGTGTAAAAGCACCTGCTCAGTGGTGTTAAAGGTTAGCCTATATGACATGTTGCAGACAAATCATCTAGAAAAATACATCAGCAAACACTCTCATGCAAAGCGAGAAGAAGGGGACTTGTTTTTGATGATGACTTTTATTAGGAAAATCCGAGAAAAATGTCATCTGGATAATAATTTGGAACATAGTGTACAATGCCTAGGGAACATAGCAGAATTAAAAAGAGCAGGTAATGTGGAAGGTGTAATGATTTACATAAAAAAAATAGGCCAAAAAAAAGGAAGGGAAATGTATGTGTGGAAAATACACACATCAAATACATATGCAACATACAGTTTTTGACATACCGTAAAGTTTTTTCATCTTTTGACTAGCACTTGCTTATTACTGTGATTTTTTTACAACAGAGTATTTTTGACCTCACTGTGCTCTTTTGAGTCTTCAAGTTTCTTGGTGGTGTGTGAACAGGTTCCTACAGACTTGTTCAATGTGCAAGTAGCCCATGTGTTTCTGGTTCTATACCGTAAAGTAAGTAGAAGCCGCTCCTCTGCCGAAATAGACTTCCGTGTATCACAGTGTCCTTGTAGGTGATACGAGGGAGCAGAGTCACAAGAAGAATATCAAATGTGGCCAGGCTCATCCGAGTATATTGGCAAAATTTGTCTGGATGGCTGCATAGCGAAGCATACAGACGGTGAAAATGCCCTTTAGTCACCATTTGCCTCAAAAGTTAATGGACCTACATTCTTCTCCGCCTTCTTCATCCACAATCACTGGGTAAGGTTCCCCAAAATGCTGGGACAAAACCCAGTGTAAAAGCACCTGCTCAGTGGTGTTAAAGGTTAGCCTATATGACATGTTGCAGACAAATCATCTAGAAAAATACATCAGCAAACACTCTCATGCAAAGCGAGAAGAAGGGGACTTGTTTTTGAGCCAATAAATAGGGCCCCACATTAATTTCTGATTTTCAGGCCATGGATCCATCATTTGCTCATTTTGAAAGTGCCATACAGATGTCACACGGATGCTTAGATGCGAGAAAATCACATCCTCGCATTGCACACGGATGACATACGGATCACCATACAGAGAACATTTGTGCAATTCTCAGCAGTATAACGGCACTGACGTGACAGTATCTATTATTTATTATTATTATTTATTATTATAGTCCCATATATTCCATGGCGCTTTACATGTGAGGAGGGGTATACATAATAAAAACAGGTACAATAATCTTGAACAATACAAGTCACAACTGGTACAGGAGGAGAGAGGACCCTGCCCGCGAGGGTTCACAATCTACAAGGGATGGGTGAGGATACAGTAGGTGAGGATAGAGCTCGTCGTGCAGTGGTCTGGTCAATCGGTGGTTACTGCAGGTTGTAGGCTTGCCGGAAGAGGTAGGTCTTCAGTTTCTTTTTGAAGGTTTCGATGGTAAATGAGAGTCTGATATGTTGTGGTAGAGAGTTCCAGAGTAGGGGTGATGCGCAAGAGAAATCTTGTATGCGATTGTGGGAAGAGGAGATAAGAGGGGAGTAGAGAAGGAGATATTGTTAGGATCGGAGGTTGTGTGCAGGAAAGTACTGGGAGACAATGTCACGGATGTATGGAGGTTGTGGATGGCTTTGCATGTCATGGTTAGGCTTTTATACTGGAGTTTCTGGGTAGTGGGAAGCCAGTGAAGGGATTGACAGTGGGGAGAGGCCGGGGAAGAAGGATGAAATAGCGAACAGACATTGAGAGATTCTGGTTAGTAGGGTGCTGATATCTGGTCCAGAGATGTAGATCTGTGTGTTATCAGCATAGAGATGATACTGAAAACCGTGAGATTCTATGAGCTGTCCCAGGCCAAAAGTGTAAATGGAGAAGAGCAGGGGCCCTAGAACTGAACCTTGCGGGACTCCGACAAATAGGGGGCGAGGTGAGGAAGTGGTGTGTGAATGGGAGACGCTGAATGTTCGGTCAGTTAGTTATGACGAGATCCAGGATAGGGCCAAGTCTGTGATGCCAAGGGATGAGAGGGTCTGTAGTAATAGGGAATGGACCACTGTGTCAAAGGCAGACGACAGGTCCAGGAGGAGGAGGATAGAGTAGTGTTGCTTGCTCTTGGCGGTTAATAGGTTATTGGTGACTGGAAGCCTGGTTGTAAGTGATCGAAAAGGGAGTAGGAAGAAAGATGGGAGGACAGTTCAAGATGGATGTGTTGTTCCAGTAGTTTTGAGGCATAGGGGAGAAGTGATATAGGGCGATAGCTAGCTACAGAGGATGGGTCAAGAGAGGGCTTTTTGAGGATAGGTGCGATTGAGGCATGTTTAAAGTTTGAGGGGAAAACACCAGTTTTTAGTGATAGGTTGAAGAGATGGGTTAGATTTGGGATGAAGTCTGTGGCGAGGTTTGGGATGAAGTTGGAAGGGATTGGGTCAAGTGCACAGGTGATTAAATGCGATTTTTTGAGTAGAGTGGAGAGTCGATCTTCTGTAATGGTGGAGAAGTTGGTTTTCGAGGTGGAGGGCTGGGTAGTTGGGAGGAAGGGCTCTGGGGGTTGTCGACCAAAACTGTCTCTGATGTTCTCAATCTTCTGCCTGAAAAATGAGGCAAAGTCTTCAGCTGAGATGAGTGGGGATGGAGGAGGTGCTGGGGGATGGAGGAGAGAGTTGAAGGTGTTGAATAACTGTTTAGGGTTGTGAGACAGGGAGGATATGAGAGATGAGTAGTAGGTTTGTTTAGCTGTGGCGAGTGTGGTCTTGAAAGTAGTGAGGGACTGTTTGAATGCGATAAAGTGCTCATTGGAGTTGGATCTTTTCCATCTCCGCTCTGCAGCCCTGGAAGCTCGCCTCAGTTCTTTGCTCAGGCTGGTGTGCCAGGGCTGTCTGTTGATTTTGCGAGCTTTGGTATGTGTAAGAGGGGCAAGAGATTCCAAAGCTGCAGCTATTGTGGTGTTATATAGAGCAGCAGCCTCATTCGCATTGCGTAGGGAACTTATGTCTGTGAGAGGGAGGAGGGATTCAGAGAGTGAATGTAGATCAAGGTGTTTAAGATTTCTGCGAGGGTGTGCAAGTTTGTGGGTGGGGATTGTAGACAAGGTGTGGAGGGGGAAGAGAATGTGAGTAGATAGTGGTCAGAAAGAGAAAGAGGAAGAGGTGAGTTAGAGAGTTTAGATAGGGAGCAGAGGTGGGTGAAAATGGGGTCCAATGTGTGACCATCTTTGTGAGTGGCTGCAGAAGACCAGTGAGTGAGGCCGAAGGAGGAAGTGAGAGATAGGAGTTTAGTGGCAGCTGAGAGGGAAGTGTTAATGAGTATCGTGAAGTCGCCCATGATGATAGTGGGGATGTCCGCAGAAAGGAAATGAAGTAGCCAGGTGGTGAAATGGTCAAAGAAGGTGGTAGCTGGCCCTGGGGGCGGTAAATGACAACCAGATGGAGGTTGGTGGGGGCATAGATGCGCACAGAGTGCACCTCAAAGGAAGGGAGGGTAACAGAGGATGGCAGTGGGACTGAGGTGAAGGAGCAGTTATCTGACAGGAGAAAACCAACTCCTCCGCTATACTTGCTGCTGGGGCGGGGTGTGTGAGAAAGGTGGAAGCCACAATAGGAAAGTGCAGCAGGAGAAACTGTGTCAGAAGGGGTGAGCCAGTTTTCAGTGATGGCGAGGAAGGAAAGTTTGGTAGTAACAAAAAGATTGTGGATGTAGGAAAGTAGGAATGCTTGTTGTAGACAGAGCGAGCGTTCCATAGAGCTCCTGTTAGCAGGACTGGGGAAGTGGGGGCAGGGCGAATGGGTATAAGGTTAGAGAGGCTACCGAAATTTGTGATGAAGCATGGATGGGAGGTAGAACTGACTGTGGGGATGTGGTGAGGAGGACCAGGATTTGGAGAGATATCACCAGCAGTGAGAAGGCGCAGAGAAAGTGTTAGCAGGTGGGAGCAGGAGAGGGCATGAGGTGGCTGTCTGTGCTTGGAGACAGAGGATTGTATGTTAAGGAACAGTTCTGAGGCAGATGTGAGAAGGGTGGGGAGGATTGAAAAAGAGATGAACAGTTCTTTACTAGGAGTAGGGATTAGGGGAGTTTGCTGAAAGTGAAGGGTGAAAGTGAAAACAAACAGAAACATTGTTTACAGTGACTGGCCAGTTACCTTCAGTTCCCTTCTGGTTCAATTCTGGTTTTAATTCTAAATTAATCTTCACACTTCTAGGACACACTTATAGAAATCACACAGCATACTAAAGTCATTGCAGACTTGTACTATGCAATATATGTACATTTGTGGCCAAAAGTATTGACACCCCTGCAATTCTGTCAGATGATACTCAGTTTCTTCCTGAAAATGATTGCAAACACAAATTCTTTGCTATTATTATCTTCATTTAATTTGTATTAAATGAAAAAACACAAAAATAATTGTCCTAAAGCCAAATTGGATATAATTCCACACCAAACAGAAAAAAGAGATGGACAAAAGTATTGGCACTGTTCGAAAAATCATGTGATGCTTCTCTAATTTGTGTAATTAACAGTACCTGTAACTTACCTGTGGCACCTAACAGGTGTTGGCAATAACTAAATCACACTTGCTGCCAGTTGACATGGATTAAAGTTGACTCAACCTCTGTCCTGTGTCCTTGTGTGTACCACATTGAGCATGGAGAAAAGAAAGAAGACCAAAGAACTGCCTGAGGACTTGAGAGACCAAATTGTGAGGAAGCATGAGCAATCTCAAGGCTACAAGTCCATCTCCAAAGACCTGAATGTTCCTGTGCATACTGTGCGCAGTGTCATCAAGAAGTTTAAAGCCCATGGCACTGTGGCTAACATCCGTAGATGTGGACGGAAAAGAAAAATTGACAAGAGATTTCAACGCAAGATTGTGCGGATGTTGGATAAACATAGAGTTTACAGGAGAACAAAAGAGGCATTCAAAGAAAAGAACATGGTCCTTACAGTCAAACATGGCAGAGGTTCCCTGATGTTTTGGGGTTGCTTTGCTGCCTCTGGCACTGGACTGCTTGACCGTGTGCATGGCATTATGAAGTCTGAAGACTACCAACAAATTTTGCAGCGTAATGTAGGGCCCAGTGGGAGAAAGCTGGGCCTCCCTCAGAGGTCATAGGTCTTCCAGCAGGACAATGACCCAAAACACACTTCAAAAACACTAGAAAATGGTTTGAGAGAAAGCACTGGAGACTTCTAAGGTGGCCAGCAATGAGTTCAGACCTGAATCCCATAGAACACCTGTGGAGAGATCTAAAAATGGCAGTTTGGAGAAGGCACCCTTCAAATATCAGGGACCTGGAGCAGTTTGCCAAAGAAGAATGGTCTAAAATTCCAGCAGAGCATTGTAAAAAACTCATTGATGGTTACTGGAAGCAGTTGGTCGCACTTATTTTGGCTAAAGGTTGTGCAACCAAGTATTAGGCTGAGGGTGCCAATACTTTTGTCTGGCCCATTTTTGGAGTTTTGTGTGAAATGATCAATGTTTTGCTTTTTTCTTCATTCTCTTTCGTTTCTTTTCATTTAAGACAAATTAAATGAAGATAATAATACCAAAGAATTTGTGATTGCAATCATTTTCAGGATGAATCTGAGTATTATCTGACAGAATTGCTGGAGTGTCAATACTTTTGGCCACAACTGTATCTATAGGTTATTGTGCACAATCCTGCTGACAGGTTACCTTTAAAACATGAGCAACAACTGAATCCCTCATATTACATAGAGTGCAGCTGTAAATTTGAGCTTTGAATTAAAACATGACTCCAAGCATATATGAAAAATGCTAAATTCTTTATTTAATAGCCTCTATGAATAGACATAGAATGGTCAAAGTTACATGAAAAAACCTGAGGATGCCCTACTGAGAGATTATAACTCTTGTATATGTGGGGAACTATTTTGAGTTTCGAATTCACAAAATCTTAATGACACTGCTGCACCTGGCTGAAATCAGAAGCGGAAACGTCATTAAAATCTCATTTTACAATAGGGCAGCTTCAGGCTTTCAGTTTTAACATTAAGCAATCATATTGCAGCATAGTTCAAAGTAAGATATTAAAAATTGATTTTCCCATATTTCATGCACACCACTTTATGATATTCTTCTGCTAGATCTTCCTTTAAACTAAAACTTAATATCTATATGGTAAAAAGATTAGCAAACTTTGTAATTATTAATTTGCTAATACGCACTGTTACATACTGTACTAACACAGTTAATAAGATAGAAGAAATAAAAAAAATTATCTTTGAAGTTGAGCTAGTTCTAGATTGTAGATGCAGAGGAAGTAAAAAAAACCTATGAGATTGAAGCCACTTTTCATCATCTTGAGCAGTCTTTCCTAAACTCCAGTCTTCTCGGACACCAACACGTCATGTTTTCATAATTTCCTTAGTAATACCTGGGTGATAGAATTATTATTAAGACATCAAAGACTGACATAGGTTCTCTTACCTATGAAATACTAAGAAAATCCTAAAAACATGATGTGTTTGGGGGGCTATCAGGACGGGGTTTACGAAACACTGATTTTGTGAATAGAGAATCCTTCTTGAATTTAAATATGTGAATTAGAATGAATTGCTAGATCAGAGAACCATGTCAATACTGGAATGCCATGCATAGTTTGTGTATTTCAGAAATACTAATCTTTCTGTAAGGCAGAAAATGTATAAGATGCCATTTAAGCCATTTCATGTGATGTTGAGGTCTTGTTGTGTTTAGAGCACATCTAACCAAAAAACTTCATGTTTGGAACAATAAGGCCCAAATTCATCAAACAATCTTTGCTAGAATCCTTGAGTACAGTGGGTACAGAAATTATTGAGACCCCTTTAAATTTTTCACTCTTTGTTTCATTGCAGCCATTTGGTAAATTCAAAAATGTTAATTTTTTTCTCATTAATGTACTTTCTGCACCACATCTTGACTGAAAAAAAACAGAAACGTAAAAGTTTTTCCATATTTATTAAGAAAAGAAAAACTGAAATATCACATGGCCATAAGTATTCAGACCCTTTGCTCAGACACTCATATTTAAGTCACATGCTGTCCATTTCCTTGTGATCCCCTTTGAGATGGTTCTACTCCTTCATTGGAGTCCAGCTGTGTTTAATTAAACTGATAGGACTTGATTTGGAAAGGCACACAAATCTATAATATAACGCTGGGAACGTCACTCTGTCCGAAGCCTTAATAGACTGCGCAGGCGCGACGCTCCCAGCGTTACATTATAGATGCCGCCGAGAGCAGGGGGTCGGGAGTACGGGTAGATGCCGCCAAGACCAGGGGGTCGGGAGTACGGGGAGATGCCGCCGAGAGCAGGGGGTCGGGAGCACGGGGGCGCCGTATGTGCGCCCGGCACAGAAAGTTTTTACTTACGCCAGTTCCGGCGCCATTGTCTTTCTCCTCCTGGTGCCGGAATCGGCGCCTGCGCAGTACGCGCTTTCCGGCGCCATTTTATTGAAGACACACTGCAGTGTCTTCAATAAAATGGTGCCGGAAAGCGCGTACTGCGCAGGCGCCGATTCCGGCACCAGGAGAAGCAAGACAATGGCGCCGGAACTGGCGTTAGTAACAAATTGCTGTGCCATGAGGCTGTGGCACTTCATGCCACAGCCATTTGTTACTTACGGCATTTCCGCCGCCATTCTCTTTCTCCTCCTGGTGCCGGAATCGGCGCCTGCGCAGTACGCGCTTTCCGGCGCCATTTTATTGAAGACACACTGCAGTGTCTTCAATAAAATGGCGCCGGAAAGCGCGTACTGCGCAGGCGCCGATTCCGGCACCAGGAGAAGCAAGACAATGGCGCCGGAACTGGCGTAAGTAACAAATTGCTGTGCCATGAGGCTGTGGCACTTCATGCCACAGCCATTTGTTACTTACGGCATTTCCGCCGCCATTCTCTTTCTCCTCCTGGTGCCGGAATCGGCGCCTGCGCAGTACGCGCTTTCCGGCAGTGTCTTCAATAAAATGGCGCCGGAAAGCGCGTACTGCGCAGGCGCCGATTCCTGCTGCCGGAATCGGCGCCTGCGCAGTCTGCGCTTTCCGGCGCCATTTTATTGAAGACACACCTGCAGTGGAGCCGGATGATAGGTGAGTATGGTATTTTTTTTTTTTTTTATATGGCAGCAGCATACGGGGGCATATAATACAATAGTGGCACAGGATGGCAGCAGCACATGACAGAACGGGCGCAGGATGGCAGCAGCACATGACAGAACGGGCGCAGGATGGCAGCAGCGCATGACAGAACGGGCGCAGGATGGTAGCAGCGCATGACAGAACGGGGGCGCAGGATGGGAGCAGCACATGACAGAACGGGCGCAGGATGGCAGCAGCACATGACAAAATGGGCGCAGGATGGCAGCAGCGCATGACAGAACGGGCGCAGGATGGCAGCAGCACATGACAGAACGGGCGCAGGATGGCAGCAGCACATGACAGAACGGGCGCAGGATGGCAGCAGGATGGGAGCAGCACATGACAGAACGGGCGCAGGATGGCAGCAGCGCATGACAGAACGGGCGCAGGATGGCAGCAGCACATGACAGAACGGGCGCAGGATGGCAGCAGCACATGACAGAACGGGCGCAGGATGGCAGCAGCGCATGACATAACGGGCGCAGGATGGCAGCAGGATGGGAGCAGCACATGACAGAACGGGCGCAGGATGGCAGCAGCGCATGACAGAACGGGGGCGCAGGATGGGAGCAGCACATGACAGAACGGGCGCAGGATGGGAGCAGCACATGACAGAACGGGCGCAGGATGGCAGCAGCGCATGACAGAACGGGCGCAGGATGGTAGCAGCGCATGACAGAACGGGCGCAGGATGGCAGCAGCGCATGACAGAACGGGCGCAGGATGGCAGCAGCTCATGACAGAACGGGCGCAGGATGGCAGCAGCGCATGACAGAACGGGGGCGCAGGATGGGAGCAGCACATGACAGAACGGGCGCAGGATGGGAGCAGCACATGACAGAACGGGCGCAGGATGGCAGCAGCGCATGACAGAACGGGCGCAGGATGGCAGCAGCGCATGACAGAACGGGCGCAGGATGGCAGCAGCGCATGACAGAACGGGCGCAGGATGGCAGCAGCTCATGACAGAACGGGCGCAGGATGGCAGCAGCACATGACAGAACGGGCGCAGGATGGCAGCAGCACATGACAGAACGGGCGCAGGATGGCAGCAGCACATGAGACCATATACCAATATAAATGCTCGCCACCCGGGCGTAGAACGGGTTCAATGGCTAGTGTCTATATAAGGCTAGTTTCACACTAGCCTTTTTATGATCTGCGGACTTCCTCCGTGAAGTCCCGCCCTCAGCCGCACCTCCGCTGCTATCTCCGCCTACTTCTGCATGCAGCCCGCATGCGGCCTGCGTACCTATCTTTAACATTAGGTACGCAGGTCGTGCGGCTGTATGCGGATGCTTCCGCATGTGTCGTTTTGACGATGCGGCGACCAGCGTAGGACGCAGCTGGTAGCAATTTGTTTTTTCGCCGCATCGTCAAAGCGACACATGAGGAAGCATCCGCATACAGCCGCACGACCTGCGTACCTAATGTTAAATATAGGTACGCGGGCCGCATGCAGAAGTAGCCGGAGAAAGCAGCGGAGGTGCGGCAGAGGGCGGTGCTTCACGGAGGAAGTCCGCAGCCCTCCGCAGATCATGAAAATGCTAGTGTGAAACTAGCCTAAGACCTCACAGCTAACAGTGCATGTCAAACCAAATGAGAATCACGAGGACAAAGCAACTGGCCAAGGAGCTCAGAGACAGAATTGTGACAAGGCACAGATCTGGCCAATGTTACAACAGAATTTCTGCAGTACTTAAGGTTGCTAAGAGCACAGTGGCCTCCATAATCCTTAAATCAAAGAAGTTTGGGACCACCAGAAGTCTTCCTAGATCTGGTCGTCCAGCCAAGCTGAGCAATCGTTAGAGAAGAGCTTTTGTGAGAGAGGTAAAAAAGAACCCCAAGATCACAATGGCTGAGCTCCAGAGATGAAGTAGGGAGATGGGAGAAAGTTCCACAAAGTCAGTTATCACTGCAGCCCTCCACCACTCAGGCCTTTATGGCAGAATGGCCTGACAGAAGCTTCACCTCAGTGCAAGACATATGAAATCCCTCATAGTGTTTGCTGAAAAACACATGAAGGACTTCCAGACTATGAGAAATAAGATTCTGTGGTCTGATGAGACGAAGATAGACCTTGTTGGTGATAATTCTAAGCAGTATGTGTGGAGAAAACCAGGCACTGCTCATCACCTGCCCAATACAATCCCAACAATGAAACATGATGGTGGCAGCATTATGCTATGGGGCTTTTTTCAACTGCATGGACAGGATGACTGGTTGCCATTGAAGAAAACACGAATGCACCCAAGTACAGAGATATCCTGGATAAAAACCTCTTCCAGAGTGCTCTGGTCCACAGACTTTGCCAAAGGTTCACCTTCCAACAAGACAATGACCCTAAGCACACAGCTAAAATAGCAAAGGAGTAACTTCAGAACTCAGTGACCATTCTTGACTGGCTCAGCCAGAGCCCTGACCTAAACCCAATTGAGCATCTCTGGAGAGACCTGAAAATGGCTGTCCACCAATGTTCACCATCCAACCTAACGGAACTGGAGATGATCTGCAAGGAAAAATGGCAGATGATCCCCAAATCCAGGTGTGAAAAACTTGTTGCATCATTCCCAAGAAAACTCATGGCTGTACTAGCTCAAAAGGGTGCTTCTACTCAATACTGAGCAAAGGGTCTGAATACTTATGAACATGTCATATTTCAGTTTTTCTTTTTTAATAATTTGCAAAAATTTTATACATTTCGTTTTTTTTCAGTCAAGATGGGGTGCAGAGTGTACATTCATGTGAAAGAAAATAACTTTTTTGAATTTACCAAATGGCTGTAATGAAACAAAAAGTGAAAAAATTAAAGGGGTCTGAATATTTTCTGTACTTTTTTATTTAAAAATAATCACAGATATAGTCACCTAACTCCTAATTCCACTGAATCCCTCATATCCTGTAGCAAAGCAAAAATAAAAAAATACAACAAAATCCCTCATCTTTCTGTCATTCACTCCCACGCTGTAATCCATGACTGGGAGGTAAACAGTTTTCAACCTGGATGGTGCCAAAATGCAACCGTCCAGGCTGAGAGCCACTGAGGATTGAGCTGCTGGGAGCTTAGCCTCAGTGACTAACTATAACGTAATCGAGGTTACTGTCGGTCACTGAGGCTGCATTCCCAGCCAGGCTGTTCTGCAGTGACGTTGGTGAGATCCCCGCTAGCACAGTGAGAAAAAGTCTCAAGGTGCAGATGCGAGTTCACCGCTGTTCATATTCACTGTAGTGAAATTCTCACAGTGAACTGCAGTGAACTCGCCTCCGACTTTTTCTCACCGAGGTTCATTGGCCTGGCTGGGAACACTGATGCTGAGCTTGCAGCAACTCATTCATCAGTGGTTCTTAGCCTGAACAGTCGCATCTTGGCACCATCCAGGTTGACCATTAAGCCTCAGACATGGATTACAGCGTGGAACAGAACAATGGACCGGTGAAGGTTATTGTGTTTTATTTTTGTTTTATTACAGAAAAAGAGGCATTCAGTGGAATGGGAAAGTGTGTTTTGTTTTATTTAAAACTAGATGGCAGCCCGATTCTAAAGAATCGGGAGTCTAGAATCCATATATACTTTATTTATTCAAATGTAAGAATAATACAATTAATAAATAATAGTAAGAAAGAACAAAAAATGGCTGCACTCACCAGCTCTTGATTGCATCTATCCTCTGTACTCTTGTTAACACGCTGTTTGCGCTTACATCCAGCATCGGCGGCTTTTCGCTCTGCATCATTACCATACTTTATATCAGACCTGATCTTACGTGCGCCATCATAAGCTTTGGACTCTGTGTCATTAGTATACTTAACAGTGTCCATGCGCTTGCATCTATCCTCTGTACTCTTGTTAGCACGCTGTTTGCGCTTACGTGCGGCATCGGCGTCTTTTTGCTCTGCATTATTAGTATACTTTCTATCAGACCTAATCTTACGTGCGCCATCAGCAGCTTTGGGCTCTGTGTCATTAGTATCCTTACTATTAGAGCTCATGTTGGCTAAACTCAACAGCTTTAAGCGTGGTGGTGGCAAACAACAGGTTAATAAGAGGCAGTGTCAGGTAGTAGGAAAATAGCCAGTTAATAATAGGCAATAGTTCTTTGCAGGAATGCAGATATTAATTAATAGGCAGTTTATATTGCAGAGAAATTGCTGGGCAATAATGGACAATGTCCTTATGTGGCAAATAATCGAGCAATACACCCAATGTGGCAAAGAAGAGGTTAATAAACGGCAGTCTCTCAGTATAACAGTCAGTGAATAATAGGCAGTATATGGAGAAAACACCAAACAAAAGTTCAAAATTGGTGTGAAAATGTCACTGAACCACTTCACAACTAAATATATATAGTTTTGGTAAATGGTTTTATCATTTTTTTGACGAAATTCGGCAGGAGCTTGAAGAGCAACGTCACTGGGCCCGCCTCCACGCAGTAGAAACTTGCTGTGAGGTAAAAATTCAAAAATCACACCAAAATGGCGAACGGAGTGTGTCACAGTACGGCACGTTTCTGATTGGTCGCTCGCAGCAGGCGGCAACCAATCAGACACTGGACACTGTTGACGTCACTTATCTCCGGACATTAGCTCCGGACATTAGCTCCGGACATTAGCTCCGGACATTATCTCCGCACATTAGCTCCGGACATTAGCTCCGGACATTAGCTCCGGACAAAGCCACGGAAGTTGGCACAAATTGCAGGAAGTAGTATTCTAGGCAATTAATCTCCGGACATTAGCTCCGGACATTAGCTCCGGACAAAGCCACGGAAGTTGGCACAAATTGCAGGAAGTAGTATTCTAGGCAATTATATATTAGATAAAATGCATTATTTTGGATGTGTTTTTTTTTTACAATATAACTATAGGATCAGCAATGCATATGTTTCATATTGATGCCTCTTCAATACTAAGCCATAGGCTTGACATCACCAGACAATACAAAGGTGAATCAACCCTACAAATATGAACCCCGCTTGCCACTGCTACAGGGTAAGAGGGAAGAGCCGGACAAAGAGCCAGAATTGGTACATCTAACAGATGCACCTTTTCTGGGCAGCTGCAGGCTGCTATTTTTCAGCTGGGGGGCAATATCCAAGGCCCTTTACCAGCCTGAGAATACCAGCTGCTTTAGCAAGGCTGGTTTTCAAAAATGGGTGGGAACCCATGCTGTTTTTCAAATTATTTAAATAATTAAAATATTCGATGTGGGGACACTTCTATTTTTGATAACCAGCCCTGTAGAAGATGACAGAGGAGGGTTGCAGCTGACAGATGAGGGTTGTAGCCCCCAGATGTGAGTTTTGCCTTGCTGGTCATCAAAAATCCAGAGGAATCCACACTGTTTTTTTTATTATTTATTATTTACCGCAAAGGAGCTGGCTGATGAATACTCACATCAATGGTGCTCTCACTGTTATTAGTGGCAGCAGGCATCGGTTGATGGGAGCAGTAGTCCCATCAACTGACACCAGTGGCCGGATTTAAACTTTATATCTCCAATCACAGCTGCGCACTCATGCTGTCTGACCTGAAGTAATGATTTCACCCCCAATCAGAAGCGGTGTTTGCCGTGCTGTCATGCACATGATAGCGTGGCAAACACTGGTTGTTCAGGCCCCCCATTCTTTGTGTCTGGGCACTGTTTTGGTACATGAACCCAAAGTTTTGGTAACTGTTCAGTGTAAACTGAACATCTATGTGTCTGCCAATCTCTAATTAGGACCACATAGAAAATATGACACAACAACATAGAAAAAAAACTACAAGAATTAATTTGGTGATATGATATCTGCAGCCCACAAAAGTGCACAGAGTTACATGCAAACTCCTCTGGATTACAGTTATAGATTGACAGTCACAGAAAGTCATGCTGCAAAAAAGTCAGTACGTAGTGTCCCGATTGGACTGGCGAATAAACTGGGACCAGGGGCACCTTTCCTGGCCCTAGCACTAGGGGGTGCTCTAGCTCGCCCTGTTCCCCGGGATACCTCAGATGGCAAGGATTCCGGGGCCCCCACCCTTGCCATGTGTCTGCCCCCTCCCCCACCTGGGGAAGAGAGGTGCTGCCGCGTACCGCAGTACACCAGCCCCACAAACAGGTGAACAAAGACAAGGGTAAAAGAAAATTCCACTCACACAAAATATACTCTCACAAATAGCAGAGGTATTCACCAGGGTGTGAAGGATGGGAGAAGAAAATAGGCAGGTAAGGATGAGGAATTTCCAAGCCTACAAACCAAGCAACTGTCGCACAATAAACTCCTCCAGCTCTCAAAAGATCAGCTCCTCACTCTCCAGATATACAGTATATAGCAAGTGTCAGGTGCCGGAGACATTCAGAAAGGAAATGGAGGCGGTGCCCAGGGCATGGAGGCCTTGAGTTAGGGCTGGGAGGTGTTTGTGTCAGACATGCCACCCTGACAAACTGCAGGTATGAGGGGCAAATTCTAAAAATGATTATTGCAGCATTTGCAGGGACCCGAACTAAAAGAGTCACCTTGACAGAATGCAGCATTAGTGCTGCACAAGTTGGCTCTTTTAGTTAAAAACGCCTGGGGGGGTGACAGGTTCCCTTTAAACCCTGCCCTACAGTCCAAGAAGGCGGAAACGTCCACCTTATTTTCCCCCACGTTTAAACTAGCTGGAAGGAAAAAATGAGTCTTTCCCACCGAGGTTATGAGTACACCCGAGTTACCAACCACCCTGCAACTCGGGCCCTCTAGTTTTCTGGCATTTTTTTTAAACAAGTGATGGGTAGGACATGTGCTCACAAAATGACCCTTTTTGCCACAATAGAAACACACTCCCCCTTACGCCATAATAATGCGAGTTTGCTAGGTTGGAACGCCGAACCCACCTGCATGGGATCCACAGTAGAATCAGTACTGACCACACTCAAACTTGAACCTCCCGCCCCAGAGGTGACTCCCTATGTCTATGTGAAGACAACGATCAACCTGGATTGCCAGAGACATGGCCACTTCAAGTGAGTCAGGAGTCTCATAGAGAGCTAACGCACCCATTAGTCTCACAGAGAGACCCTTGCAGAACTGACAATTGCGGGCTGGGTCATTCCACCTAGTATCGGTGAACTAGGAGCCATATTCCTGTGCCAGATGGACTCTTTGCTGAAGTTGGCACAGAGATGACTCAGCCAAGGAGACGGGATTAGGTCATCATATACAAAGCCCAAAGCCTGAAAGAAGCCCTCTACTGTCTGGAATAACTGTGAATCATATGGGAGAGAAAATGCCCATGCTTGTGGGTCCCCCTGCAGGAGCGAGATAAGAATCTCCACCCGTTGCTCCTCTGTACCAGTGGACACCGGACGTAGCCGTAAATATAGTTTACAGGCCTCATGGAACACAACAAACTTGTCCCGCCTGCCAGAGAACCTGTCTGGCATTGTGACCTTGGGTTCCACAATGGTTTGCCTGGAGAGCGAGATCCCCACATCACAGGGTGCTGTGAAACCACTATGTGCAAATCCGCTACCTCCAAACTGAGCTGCTGCAACTGTCCTGTCAACGCTGTGATAGGTAGTGTTGAGCGACTTTTACTTTTATAGGATCGGGTCGGGTTTCACGAAACCCGACTTTTTCAAAAGTCGGGTCGAGTGAAATCGGCCGATCCTATAAAAAAGTCGGGGTCGGGGTCGGCCGAAACTCGAAACCCAATGCAGTGCATTGGGTTTCCATGGTTCCCAGGGTCTGAAGGAGAGGAAACTCTCCTTCAGGCCCTGCGATCCATATTTAGGTGTAAAATAGAGAATAAAAAAAAAATATCGCTATACTTACCCTCTGACGCGCCCTGGTACTAACCGGGAACCTTCCTCCTTCGAATCAGCGCTTCCAGGACCTTGTGGTGACGTTGCGGTGACGTCGCGGCTTGTGATTGGTCGCGCGACCGCCCATGTGACCGCTCGCGCGACCAATCAGAAGCCGTGACGTCACCGAAGGTCCTTCAAGCGCTGATACTTAGGAAGGAAGGCTGTCGGAAAGAAGCAGGGCGCGTCCGAGGGTGAGTATATTCCTATTAGGTATATACTCACCCTCGGACGCGCCCTGCTTCTTTCCGACAGCCTTCCTTCCTAAGAATCAGCGCTTGCCGGACCTTCGGTGATGTCACGGCTTCTGATTGGTCGTGCGAGCAGTCACATGGGCGGTCGCGCTACCAATCACAAGCCGCGACGTCACCGCGACGTCACCGCAAGGTCCTGGAAGCGCTGATTCGAAGGAGTAAGGTTCCCGGTTAGTACCAGGGCACGTCAGAGGGTAAGTATAGCGATATTTTTTATTTTAATTCTTTATTTTACACTTAAATCTGAATTCCGATACCAATTCCCGATATCTTAAACATATCGGGAATCGGTATCGGAATTCCGATTCCAGATTCAGAAGATCGCCGACTTCATGGCCGACCCCACACAGGGGTCGGGTCGGGTTTCATGAAACCCGACCTTGCCAAAAGTTGGCGACTTCTGAATATTACCGACCCGTTTCGCTCAACCCCAGTGATAGGATCCAAAAGGGATCAGAAAAAGGTGATTGGTATGTGTTAATATTATGATTGGACGACGAGTAAACTGGGACCAGGTGCACTTTTCCTGGCCCTAGCACAAGGAGGCACTCTAGCTCACCCTGTTTCCTGGGATACCTCAGATGGTGAGGATGCTGGGGCCTCCACCCGTGCCCTGTCTCCTAGATGCAGCCCTGCGTCTGTTCCCCTCCCCCACCCAGGGAAGACAGGCGCTGCCATGTTCCACAGTACACCAACTTGACAGAGAGGCTAACAAAGCCAAGAGTAAAAGAAAATTCCACTCACACAAAATATACTTTGACAAATAACAGAGGTATTCCCCAGGGTGTGAAGTATGGGGAAAGAAAATAAGGCAGGTAAGGACAAGGAATTTCCAAGCCTACAAACCAAGCAACTGCCGCACAATAACCTCCTCCATCTTTCCAATCACCAGCTCCTCACTCTCCAGGTCTATATATTAAGTGCTAACTCAGACAAAGATCTGGCCAGAAGGCCTAGCTTTTATAGGAGAGAGGTGTGGCTAACCAAGCACAGCTGAATGCAGGGATTTCCACATAGCCGATTAACCCCTGTCCTGCTGAAAGAAAACAAACACATTTAATACACCGGAGAAGTGCTTCTTCTCAGCGGCAAAGCAGGAGCCATCAGACGCTACAGTATGCTGGCACTGCTCTGTCACGGTAACTCCGTGACAAGTACTCTGAGCCTAAAAAGAGTGGTACTGCACCCTGCATTTTATCAATGAATAATACAAATCAGTATGCAAATTTACCTTAACAGTGCATTGTAAGTAGGGTGCAAATATATAGAGCAGGCTCCAGAGTTGAGCCCGATCATGTAAGGCAGGTGTCAGCTGTGTTATATAAAAGAGCTGTAGCAAAATTTCTGAAATATGATGGTTCACCAGTTTGATAATGCTAAACTGGCCACATCATGGAATATTGACTGCAGAGCTGTAAAACATTTTTTTTTATTTCTAAGAAACATAGGCTTGTAAAGTTTATGGTAAGCCCAATGGCGTTTTACTTGAGATGTTTTATTGAGGGTGTGTACTAATTTCCCTGCATGACATTGACTGAAACATGATCAGGCAGCAATCCAGGGGATAAAAGAACACGTCCCAACAGTAGTTTAGAGCAGTCTTTTTCCAGCTTGAGTCATGTAATAACAGACAGTCTGATCTGCTCACTAGTCTCACTGTAGAGCTGTGTGTGATAACAAAGACACATTATGCACTGGTAATGATTTGACAATTTAACATGCTAAATAGTAATAAGCAAACATGCTCGCCACTACTTGTTACTCACCCGAATATCACGGTACTCGTCATACTCGGCGAGCACCGAGCATTTCCAGGATTACTCGGCGGGAACTGGTGTCTGCAAACAGCATTTTTGGTGGACTTTAGAGACCCAAACACACTGTAGGGAGTGTCTGCCAGGCCATGAAATGCCGCAGCCATCTTTGTTGTGGTCGTTCAGTGATTGGCTTGGCCGCACAGCATCAACACGAGTACACTCCCTGAAAGAAGTTATATCGCTTATCCATGTTATGTAAATCAAAGCTTATAACCTGTTGTTAAATTCATCCATTGGTTGTATTGAAAGCTGAAACCCTCCGAAATGTGGTTTAGGTTAAGAAAATAAATTGACATCAATGCAGAAATATTGATCAGTTAATGGACACAGAATGGTCAGATTTTGGCAAGAAAAAAGTTTTGTTGCCTGGTCATATAATGCACCCAATCTTAGCTTACATCCTCACCTGTGCTCAGTAAATGATTGATTAACTAGTAGGGTTGAGCGACTTTTGTTTTTTTAGGGTCGGGTCGGGTTTCACGCTACCCGACTTTCTCAAAAGTCGGGTCGAGTGAAATCGGCCGATCCTATTAAAAAGTCGGGGTCGGAGTCGGCCGAAAAACGAAGCCCAATGCACTGCAAAGGGTGTAATGAAAGGCAATTCAGTATCACAATGGACATGGAGGTCAGAGCACATACAGTGATCTGACAATAACCCAAAATCATAGAACGAGCTCTGAGATGTGGGAACTCTGCAGACCGCAATCCCTAATCCTCTCCAAACAACACTAGAGGCAGCCGTGGATTGCGCCTAACTCTGCCTATGCAACTCGGCACAGCCTGAGAAACTAGCTAGCCTGAAGATAGAAAATAAGCCTTCCTTGCCTCAGAGAAATACCCCAAAGGAAAAGGCAGCCCCCCACATATAATGACTGTGAGTTAAGATGAAAAGACAAACGTAGGGATGAAATAGATTCAGCAAAGTGAGGCCCGACTTTCTTAACAGAGCGAGGATAGGAAAGATAACTTTGCGGTCTACACAAAACCCTAAAGAAAACCACGCAAAGGGGGCAAAAAGACCCTCCGTACCGAACTAACGGCACGGAGGTACACCCTTTGTGTCCCAGAGCTTCCAGCAAAACAATAAGACAAGCTGGACAGAAAAAATAGCAAACAAATAGCAAAGAAGAACTTAGCTATGCAGAGCAGCAGGCCACAGGAATGATCCAGGGAAAAACAAGTCCAACACTGGAACATTGACAGGAAGCATGGATCAAAGCATTAGGTGGAGTTAAGTAGAGAAGCACCTAACGAGCTCACAAGATCACCTGAGGGAGGAAACTCAGAAGCCGCAGTACCACTTTCCTCCACAAACGGAAGCTCCCAGAGAGAATCAGCCGAAGTACCACTTGTGACCACAGGAGGGAGCTCTGCCACAGAATTCACAACAGTACTCCCCCCTTGAGGAGGGGTCACCGAACTCTCACCAGAGCCCCCAGGCCGACCAGGATGAGCCACATGAAAGGCACGAACAAGATCGGGAGCATGGACATCAGAGGCAAAAACCCAGGAATTATCTTCCTGAGCATAACCCTTCCATTTAACCAGATACTGGAGTTTCCGTCTTGAAACACGAGAATCCAAAATCTTCTCCACAATATACTCCAATTCCCCCTCCACCAAAACCGGGGCAGGAGGGTCAACAGATGGAACCATAGGTGCCACGTATCTCCGCAACAATGACCTATGGAATACGTTATGTATGGAAAAAGAATCTGGGAGGGTCAGATGAAAAGACACAGGATTAAGAACCTCAGAAATCCTATACGGACCAATGAAATGAAGTTTAAACTTAGGAGAGGAAACCTTCATAGGAATATGACGAGAAGATAACCAAACCAGATCCCCAACACGAAGTCGGGGACCCACACGGCGTCTGCGATTAGCGAAACGTTGAGCCTTCTCCTGGGACAAGGTCAAATTGTCCACTACATGAGTCCAAATCCGCTGCAACCTGTCCACCACAGTATCCACACCAGGACAGTCCGAAGACTCAACCTGTCCTGAAGAGAAACGAGGATGGAACCCAGAATTGCAGAAAAATGGCGAAACCAAGGTAGCCGAGCTGGCCCGATTATTAAGGGCGAACTCAGCCAAAGGCAAAAAGGACACCCAGTCATCCTGATCGGCAGAAACAAAGCATCTCAGATATGTTTCCAAGGTCTGATTGGTTCGTTCGGTCTGGCCATTAGTCTGAGGATGGAAAGCCGAGGAAAAAGACAAGTCAATGCCCATCCTACCACAAAAGGCTCGCCAAAACCTCTAAACAAACTGGGAACCTCTGTCAGAAACGATATTCTCTGGAATGCCATGTAAACGAACCACATGCTGGAAGAACAATGGCACCAAATCAGAGGAGGAAGGCAATTTAGACAAGGGTACCAGATGGACCATCTTAGAAAAGCGATCACAGACCACCCAAATGACTGACATCTTTTGAGAAACGGGAAGATCTGAAATAAAATCCATAGAGATATGTGTCCAAGGCCTCTTCGGGACCGGCAAGGGCAAAAGCAACCCACTGGCACGAGAACAGCAGGGCTTAGCCCGAGCACAAATCCCACAGGACTGCACAAAAGTACGCACATCCCGCGACAGAGATGGCCACCAAAAGGATCTAGCCACTAACTCTCTGGAACCAAAGATTCCAGGATGACCAGCCAACACCGAACAATGAACCTCAGAGATAACCTTATTCGTCCACCTATCAGGGACAAACAGTTTCTCCGCTGGACAACGATCAGGTTTATTAGCCTGAAATTTTTGCAGCACCCTCCGCAAATCAGGGGAGATGGCAGACACAATTACTCCTTCCTTGAGGATACCTGCCGGCTCAGACAAACCCGGAGAGTCCGGCACAAAACTCCTAGACAGAGCATCCGCCTTCACATTTTTAGAGCCCGGAAGGTACGAAATCACAAAGTCAATACGGGCAAAAAACAGCGACCAGCGAGCCTGTCTAGGATTCAAACGCTTAGCAGACTCGAGATAAGTCAAGTTCTTATGATCAGTCAATACCACCACGCGATGCTTAGCTCCTTCAAGCCAATGACGCCACTCTTCGAATGCCCACTTCATGGCCAGCAACTCTCGGTTGCCCACATCATAATTTCGCTCAGCAGGCGAAAACTTCCTAGAAAAAAAAGCGCATGGTTTCATCACTGAGCAATCAGAACCTCTCTGCGACAAAACAGCCCCTGCTCCAATCTCAGAAGCATCAACCTCGACCTGGAACGGAAGAGAAACATCTGGCTGACACAACACAGGGGCAGAAGAAAAACGACGCTTCAACTCCTGAAAAGCCTCCACAGCAGCAGAAGACCAATTGACCACATCAGCACCCTTCTTGGTCAAATCGGTCAATGGTTTAGCAATACTAGAAAAATTGCAGATGAAGCGACGATAAAAATTAGCAAAGCCCAGGAACTTTTGCAGACTTTTCAGAGATGTCGGCTGAGTCCAATCTTGGATGGCTTGGACCTTAACAGTATTCATCTCGATAGTAGAAGGGGAAAAGATGAACCCCAAAAATGAAACCTTCTGCACACCAAAGAGACACTTTGATCCCTTCACAAACAAAGAATTAGCACGCAGGACCTGAAAAACCGTTCTGACCTGCTTCACATGAGACTCCCAATCATCCGAGAAGATCAAAATGTCATCCAAGTACACAATCAGGAATTTATCCAGGTACTCTCGGAAGATGTCATGCATAAAGGACTGAAACACTGATGGAGCATTGGCAAGTCCGAATGGCATCACTAGATACTCAAAATGACCCTCAGGCGTATTAAATGCAGTTTTCCATTCATCGCCTCGCCTGATTCGCACCAGATTATACGCACCACGAAGATCTATCTTGGTGAACCAACTAGCCCCCTTAATCCGAGCAAACAAATCAGATAACAATGGCAAGGGGTACTGAAATTTAACTGTGATCTTATTTAGAAGGCGGTAATCTATACAAGGTCTCAGCGAACCATCCTTCTTGGCTACAAAAAAGAACCCTGCTCCTAATGGCGACGATGACGGGCGAATATGCCCCTTCTCCAGGGATTCCTTCACATAACTGCGCATAGCGGCGTGCTCAGGTACGGATAAATTAAACAGTCGACCTTTTGGGAATTTACTACCAGGAATCAAATTGATAGCACAATCACAATCCCTATGCGGAGGTAGGGTATCGGACTTGGGCTCATCAAATACATCCCGGTAATCAGACAAGAACTCTGGAACCTCAGAAGGGGTGGATGACGAAATTGACAGAAATGGAACATCACCATGTACCCCCTGACAACCCCAGCTGGACACCGACATGGATTTCCAATCTAATACTGGATTATGGGCTTGTAGCCATGGCAACCCCAACACGACCACATCATGCAGATTATGCAACACCAGAAAGCGAATAACCTCCTGATGTGCAGGAGCCATGCACATGGTCAGCTGGGTCCAGTATTGAGGCTTATTCTTGGCCAAAGGCGTAGCATCTATTCCTCTCAAGGGAATAGGACACTGCAAGGGCTCCAAGAAAAACCCACAACGCTTAGCATATTCCAAGTCCATCAAATTCAGGGCAGCGCCTGAATCCACAAATGCCATGACAGAATACGATGACAAAGAGCAGATCAAGGTAACGGACAGAAGAAATTTTGACTGTACCGTACCAATGGTGGCAGACCTAGCGAACCGCTTAGTGCGCTTAGGACAATCAGAGATAGCATGAGTGGAATCACCACAGTAGAAACACAGACCATTCAAACGTCTGTGTTCTTGCCGTTCAACTCTGGTCAAAGTCCTATCACACTGCATAGGCTCAGGTTTAAGCTCAGGTAATACCGCCAAATGGTGCACAGATTTACGCTCACGCAAGCGTCGACCGATCTGAATGGCCAAAGACATAGACTCATTCAAACCAGCAAGCATAGGAAATCCCACCATGACATCCTTAAGGGCTTCAGAGAGACCCTTTCTGAATATAGCTGCCAGCGCAGATTCATTCCATTGAGTGAGCACTGACCACTTTCTAAATTTCTGACAATATACCTCTATCTCATCCTGAGCCTGACAAAGAGCCAGCAAATTTTTTTCTGCCTGATCCACTGAATTAGGCTCATCGTACAGCAACCCAAGTGCCAGGAAAAACGCATCGATATTACTCAATGCAGGATCTCCTGACGCAAGAGAAAACGCCCAGTCCTGAGGGTCGCCGCGCAAAAAAGAAATGACGATCCTAACCTGTTGAACTGGGTCACCAGAGGAGCGAGGTTTCAAAGCCAGAAATAGTTTACAATTATTTTTGAAACTCAGAAATTTAGTTCTATCTCCAAAAAACAAATCTGGAATAGGAATTCTCGGTTCTAGTAAAGAATTCTGAACCACAAAATCTTGAATATTCTGAACTCTTGCCGTGAGCTGATCCACACATGAAGACAGACCTTTAATGTCCATTGCTACACCTGTGTCCTGAACCACCCAAATGTCTAGGGGAAAAAAATGCAAAAAAATGGTCTCAGAACTTCTTTTTTCCCTCTATTGAGAATCATTAGCACTTTTGGCTTCCTGTACTGTAATGAAAGGCAATTCAGTATCACAATGGACATGGAGGTCAGAGCACATACAGTGATCTGACAATAACCCAAAATCATAGAACGAGCTCTGAGACGTGGGAACTCTGCAGACCGCAATCCCTAATCCTCTCCAAACAACACTAGAGGCAGCCGTGGATTGCGCCTAACTCTGCCTATGCAACTCGGCACAGCCTGAGAAACTAGCTAGCCTGAAGATAGAAAATAAGCCTTCCTTGCCTCAGAGAAATACCCCAAAGGAAAAGGCAGCCCCCCACATATAATGACTGTGAGTTAAGATGAAAAGACAAACGTAGGGATGAAATAGATTCAGCAAAGTGAGGCCCGACTTTCTTAACAGAGCGAGGATAGGAAAGATAACTTTGCGGTCTACACAAAACCCTAAAGAAAACCACGCAAAGGGGGCAAAAAGACCCTCCGTACCGAACTAACGGCACGGAGGTACACCCTTTGCGTCCCAGAGCTTCCAGCAAAACAATAAGACAAGCTGGACAGAAAAAATAGCAAACAAATAGCAAAGAAGAACTTAGCTATGCAGAGCAGCAGGCCACAGGAATGATCCAGGGAAAAACAAGTCCAACACTGGAACATTGACAGGAAGCATGGATCAAAGCATTAGGTGGAGTTAAGTAGAGAAGCACCTAACGAGCTCACAAGATCACCTGAGGGAGGAAACTCAGAAGCCGCAGTACCACTTTCCTCCACAAACGGAAGCTCCCAGAGAGAATCAGCCGAAGTACCACTTGTGACCACAGGAGGGAGCTCTGCCACAGAATTCACAACAAAAGGGATACTAATGGTTCCCAGGGTCTGAAGGAGAGGAAACTCTCCTTCAGGCCCTGGGATCCATATTTATGTGTAAAATAAAGAATAAAAATAAAAAATAGAACGCGCCCTGGTACTAACCGGCAGCCTTCCTTCCTAAGAATGAGCGCGTTAAGGACCTTCGATGACGTCGCAGCTTGTGATTGGTCACGTGACCGCTCATGTGACCGCTCACGCGACCAATCACAAGCCGCGACGTCATCGAAGGTCCTTCATGCGCTCATTCTTAGGAATGGAAGCTGCCGGTTACAGCGGTTAGTACCAGGGCGCGTCTGAGGGTGAGTATATCCCTATTTTTTATTTTTATTCTTTATTTTACACATAAATATGGATTCCGATACCGCAAATATCGGCCGATATCCGATACTTGCGGTATCGGAATGAAACGCGACTTTTGCGCGAAGATCGCCGACCTCATGGCCGACCCCACACAGGGATCGGGTCGGGTTTCATGAAACCCGACTTTGCCAAAGGTCGGTGACTTCTGAAAATGGCCGACCCGTTTCGCTCAACCCTATTAACTAGTGTGTGTGTATAAAAAGGAACCCATCACCCCAGACCTTCACTTGAACTGCAACTTGAGCTATGACAACATGCCAAAAATCCACCCAGGGACCAAAGCCTGGATTATCAAGAGGCTGAAGACTAGATCCACTGCAGAGGTGGCTGGCACCTTTAATGTGTCTTAGCATCATGTACAAAGAATTAAAAAAGAGACTGGAGATGTGCTTGACAAGCCCAGGTCCGACAGACCCCACAAGACAACTGCTCAGGAAAAACATATGTTGGTTAGAAAATCCAAAGAAAGCCCCTCTTCCACTGCAGCGGAGCTCCAACAGGCCTGGTCACCTCAAGTCCCTGTGTCAACTAGAACAGTTTGTAGGATTCTGTCTCGAAATGGCCTCCATGGTCGAATCAGAGCCCAGAAGCCAGCACTAAACAAAAGGCAAATAAATAACCATGTGGCATTTGCAAAGTCCCGCAGCCTGCTAAACAGATGGACGCTGGAAAAGTGGCAGAAGGTGGATTTCTCTGATGAATCTTCAGTAGAATAACACCACAGCCCTCGCAAATACTGCAGGAGACCTACTGGAGCCCATATGGATCCAAAATACACCCGGAAAACAGTTATGTTTGGAGGTGGAAAGATCATGGTCTGGGGTTACATTCAGTATGGGGGCGTGCGAACATTTGCAAGGTGGAAGGCCATATCAATAGCCTAAAATATCAAGAAGTATTAGCTGCCTCTTATATTCCAAATCATAAAAGGGGTCAAATTCTGCAGCAGGATGGTGCTCCATCTCATACATCCATCTCTACAACAAAGTTCCTCCAGGCAAAAAAGATCAAGGTGCTCAAGGACTGGCCAGCCCAGTCACCAGACATGAACATCATTGAGCATGTTTGGGGTAGGATGAAAGAGGAAGCCTGGAAGACAAAACCAAAGAATCTAGATGAATTCTGGAAACCATGTAAGACTGCATTCTTTGCTATGCCTGATGACTTCATTAATAAATTGTATGAATCATTGTTGAACCGCATGGATGCAGTCCTTCAAGCTCATGGAAGTCACACAAAATATTAAATATGACTCTAATAGCACTAAAACTAGTGTGGAGCCACCTCCCTTGTGTTCTGGTTCGGTTCGGTTCGGTTCGTCGAACAGAGACGTGTTCGACGAATGTTCATCCAACGTTTGACGAACACCGTCGAACCCCATTGAAACCAATGGCAGGCAAACACAAACACATACAAACACATAGAAAACACATAGAAAACACCTTAAAAGGTGTCCAAAAGCTGACAAACTGCTCAGAAGACACAACAAACATAGAAAAGTCACAACTACATATAGTCATGCGAAAAGAAAAGAGGTGGAGGAGTAAAAGGAGGAGGAGACACATATATAGGTATGTCATGCCCTTCTAAAATCAAGAAAGGCTGGAGTAAAAATCTAAAATCACTCTACCATAACCCAGACGTCTTCACAAAAAAAAAAAAAAAAAATATCTTTAGGTAGAATGGCGGTGGGTCCATTCAGAACACTTTCCTTAGAAGATGTAGTGGTACCCCGTTGGGAGTTGTTCCAAAAAATGAACCCAATACATTCAGACTAATCCACCATTTGTCATATCCAAGGGACAGGTCAGTAAACGACAACATCGATGCAGAACCAAGTACAGTACTATCTACTGTACCTCCTTTGACGAGGCAATCAGGCAGGTCAAGAAGTTGGTAAGGGGCACCCTAATGGCCAAAACAGACATTGAGGGGGCATTCCGGTTACTACCTTGCCTCCGAATAGTGTCCTCCAATTGGGCTGCTTCTGTGAAGGAGCATACTACTTGCTTCGTGGGTGAAGTATGCTGCTGAGTAGCACCAAATTCTACTAGGCCCAAAAGGATTTCCTGGGCTAGATGCCGTTACAAAATAGTACTTAGGTAAACAGGCGGTGTAGCTTGCTTCATAGGTGGGGTACGCTGCTGAGTAGCACCAAATTCTACTAGGCCCAAAAGGATTTCCAGGGCTAGATGCCGTTACAAAATAGTAGTTAGGTAAACAGGCGGTGTAGCTTGCTTCATGGGTGGGGTACGCTGCTGAGTAGCACTAAATTCTACTAGGCCCAAAAGGATTTCCTGGGCTAGATGCCATTACAAAATAGTAGTTAAGTAATGGGTAAAGCTAGAAAATGATCTTAAGGTACCGTCACATTAAGCAACGCTGCAGCGATATAGACAACGATGCCAATCGCTGCAGCGTCGCTGTTTAGGTCGCTAGGAGATGTCAAACACTGTTACAGCTGAACGATGCAGGAGCGATCCAGTGACATACTTATCGTTCTCGCTCGTTGTTCACTCCATGGAAAAACATTGCAGGCATCGTTGCTTTTACTGTCAAACATGAGGAATCACGCCGACCTGACGACCAAATAAAGTTCCGGACTTTCAGCGACGACCAGCGATGTCACAGCAGGATCCTGATCACTGCTGCATGTCAAACACAACGAGATCGCTATCCAGGACGCTGCAACGTCACGGATCGCTGTTGTTCTCATTGGAAAGTTGTTCAGTGTGAAGGTACCTTTAATGGCTGTGACTCTCAGGTTGTTCTCTGGTCCGGGGGTAAGGGGATGGGGCCAGGTGTTTACATACCCTTCCTCACACGAAACATATTGCTTCTTATTAAAAATAGAAACAAAGACCTTCAGATCACAACCCTCCCGGGCCCTTTGATCCCAATCTATGATAACCCTGCCTTCCCAGCAGGGCTAAATAGAGAGATGTATCTAAACAAGAGAAAAGATTCCAAACCCATTCTTCATGATTATTTAAAAGAAACTGGGATGAAATCCCTTCAGGAACTATTTCCGGAGGAGGAAGCACCCCCTGCTGATTGGTTTTTCTACGAACAACTTAAGAGTTTTATTTACGCGATCTCTAAACAAACCAATATTGGCAGGCCGCTAACTCCTTTTGAGATGCTTTGCACATCAACAAGCCTTCCAGATCATACTGTCTCACCGCTATATAAAATCTTCCAGGGAGGGAGGGCTCCGCTGCGGGGTTCACCATTGTTCTTCTCAAAATGGGAGGGTAATCTGGGAAGGCCCTTATCACCTGAAGACAGGGAAAAAATCCTTCTCTTTACCTTTAGATCATCATTATGCGTGGTGTCACAGGAAAGGAACTATAAGATGCTAACAAGATGGTATAGATATACAAAAAAACCCTGTTTGGGAGAGAAGAACAGACAAATCGCGGCACCCTAAGTGCGTAAACACAATATTATTGTCTTTAAAGGGTGCACAATTTTATGCACTCACCTGATAAAAGACTAAAATGGCTTTAGATCGTGTATCCTCCAAATTCACTCTGAGATACTTTTCAATATACAAGGCTTGCAGCTTGCCTCGGATGGATCCAAGTGAGAGAGCCAGAGTAAGGCTCACACAGGATCAGTAGTTCAAGAAAAGCACATCCAGCCCATGAATGGCAGCGCTTCCCAGGACTCACATTCAAAGATGATATTTCATATTTTTTTATTTCATGACTTAAAATAGAAGAGATACAACGCGTTTCGGATACAGTATATATCCTTCTTCAGGTATCATAAAAACACAGTACAAATCCTACTAGTATAAAATTCAATTGAATTTTGAGCCCCCCCTGCTTGCTCAGGATGACAGCAATTGCAAAGTTGAAATACTTACCTCTCCCTGCTCCACTGCCGTGACGTGGTCCAGATGTCCTGGGCCCACTAAATACTTGAACCAGCCCTACCCCCCACAACTTTAGCCAAATGACCCCCAATTTCCAATGCCTTACTATTATTATAAGGTAAATTAAGATTGACAAGCTTCAGTAACAAGAATGGATGTTTTTGCCATTAAAATGGGCACTGTACATGTTTTCCTGGCCTCCACTCACTGCCGACTATGCTCCCCCATTGACTTGCATTGGGTTTCGTGTTTCGGTCGATCCACGACTTTTCACGATAATCGGCCGATTCCACTCGACTCGACTGTTGAGATAGTCGGGTTTCGTGAAACCCGACTCGACCCTAAAAAACTAAAAGTCGCTCAACCCTACTCAACACGTTTGTATACACCTTCTACCTTGTTTTACAGTACCATATAATGGTTGTTATTTTGGTTAGATTTTCCAAAAAATGAGGAAGTCAGGTGGAAGAGGCCGTGGGCGGTGGTTGCGAGCTGGTACTGATGGTGGTGGTGGTGCATCTGGTGGTAGTGGCAAAAGCACAATAGCACCTAAGGCTGGAGGTGTTGAGCCAGTGTCATCGTCTGGCTACAGAAGGCCTCGAAGGCTCCCTTATCTGGGAGTAGGAAAATGGCTTTTAAAGTCGGAGCAGCAGGAAAAAGTTTTGGCTTTCCTTGCTGACTCAGCCTCTAGGTCTTTTGCCTTCTCTTCAGAAAGTTCCAAATATAAAAGCATTGAGTCGTCAGTGGATGCTCCTGGTCAGGAACAAGACGTTTCTTTGTGTCCTTCACCCAAAGAAAAAGTGAAGGATGCATCAGGTGACACTACAGGCTACTCCATGGAGCTCTTTACACATACCGTGCCTGGGTTAGTACAGGAAATTGTTAACTGCCCATTACAAGATGAATCGGACATGGAGTACACTGATGCACAGCCACAGCTAGATTATAATGCTGTTCCACTGACTCAGATCACTACATTGCCCTCACAGTGTACTGAGCCAGAATCTGACCCTGATGAGACTATGGTGCCCTGTCCCGAACGCTATAGCACCTTACACAGTGACACAGAGGAAGGTGCTCATGACATTGAAGAGGAGGTGATAGATGACCCAGTTGTTGACCCAGATTGGCAGCCATTGGGGGAAGAGGGTGCCACTGCCTGTAGCTCAGAAGCGGAGGAGGATGATACGCAGCAGCCATCTACATCGCAACAGCTGTCATCTGGCAGGCCCGTATCAGGCCAAAAACGTTTGTCAAAAACAAAAACAGTTTTAGGACAGCGTAGCCATCCAGTGAAAGTAGCACAGCATGCAATGCCTGAAAAGGTATTCCATAGTAGGAAGAGTACAGTGTGGCAATTTTTTAACCAAGATCCAAATGATCAGTCAAAAGTTATCTGTAAGAAATGCTCAAAGACTTTTAGCAGAGGGAAGAATCTTCAAAATTTAAATACAACATGCATGCTTAGACATTTAACCAGCATGCACTTGCAAGCCTGGACTAACTACCAAACATCCCGTACCGTTGGTGCACCTGCTCATAATGAAGGTAGTCAGCAACACTACATGCTTCCCTCACTGTAAGCCCACCGGTTAGGACACCACCAGCAGCATATGTGGAGGTATCGTCGCAAAGCCAAAGCAGTCAGGGAATCACAAGGTTATTGGTAGGAAACACTGTATGTAGGCCAACATGTAGAACACCATCGCCAACCCTCTTTCCATCCGCCATGTCCACCACCACCGCTAGTTCCACCATATGCACCTCTCCTGTCCAGCTCACCCTACAAGAGACTCTCATTAGAAAAAGAAAGTACTCATCCTGTCATCCGCGTACACAGGGTTTGAACGCCCACATTGCTAGACTAATCTCGTTAGAGATGATGCACTACCAGTTGGTTGAAAGCGAAGCTTTCAAAGACCTCATGGCCTACGCAGTACCACGCTATGACCTGCCCAGTGGGCATTTCTTTGCGAGAAAAGCCATCCCAGCCCTCCACCAGCATGTCAAAGAACGCATTGTCCATGCACTGAGGCAATCAGTCAGTAGAAAGGTGCACCTCACAACAGATGCATAGACCAGTAGGCATGGCCAGGGACGTTACGTGTCTATCACAGCACAATGGGTTAATGTGGTGGATGCAGGGTCCACAGGGGACAGCCATAGTGGGACAGTTCTGCCTAGCCCACGGTATAGGAAACAGTTGGCTGTAGGCATTCGCCACCCCTCCTCCTCCTCCTCCAGAAGCGAAAGCTCGTCCACAGAGCGCAGTTTTATGAACACTCCATTCACAGCTGCCACTGTTGCACACAAGGTGTCCCATTATCGAACAGCTAGTGGCAAGTGTCAGCAGGCAGTGTTAGAAATGAAGTGTTTGGGCGACAAAAGACACACCGCAGAAGTACTGGCCGAGTACTTGCAGCAAGAAACTCAGTCATGGCTTGGCAGTGTTCATCTTGAGGCAGGCAAGGTAGTCAGTGATAACGGAAGGAATTTTATGGCTGCCATAGCCCTTTCAGAACTGAAACACATACCTTGCCTGGCTCACACCTTGAACCTGGTGGTGTAGTGCTTCCTCAAAAATTATCCGGAGTTACCAGCCCTGCTCCTGAAGGTGCGAAGACTTTGCTCGCACATCCGCCAGTCGCCCGTACACTCCAGCCGTATGCTGAACCATCAGCGATTGCTGAATCTTCCCCAGCACCACCTAATAATCGACGTTGCAACAAGGTGGAACTCCACACTGCCCATGGTTCAGAGGCTGTGCGAACAGAGGCATGCTGTAATTAATTTGTGGGAGGATACACATTCACGTGCAGGCACTTGGATGGCAGACATGGAGTTGTCTAGTGTGCAGTGGTCGAAGCTACAAGACCTCTGTCAAGTCCTTCAGTGTTTTGAGGAATGCACATGGCTGGTAAGTGCAGATGATGCCATTATAAGCATGAGCATCCCACTAATGCGTCTGCTGATGCAAAGTTTGATGCACATTTAGGAGCTGGCGTCTACAGCCGAAGAGGAGGGAAGCCTTGATGACAGTCAGCCATTGTCTGCTCAGGGAACTCTCCTGGATGAGGTGGCGGATGAAAAGGAGGAGGTGGAGTATGATGGGGATGAATATTTATGGGAGGAGGATGCTTCACAGGGGGCAATAGAAACTGGTGGCGTTGCAAGGTCAGGTACAGGGTTTTTGTGGAACACAAGTGATGATTTGCAAGAAAGTGCTCCTCAACCCAGCACAAGCAGTGAATTGACAGCTGGAAAATTGGTCCACATGGCTAAGTATTATTATTATTATTATTATTATTTATTTATATAGCACCATTGATTCCATGGTGCTGTACATGAGAAGGGGTTACATACAAATTACAAATATCACATACAGTAAACAAACTAACAATGACAGACTGATACAGAGGGGCGAGGACCCTGCCCTTGCGGGCTTACATTCTACAGGATTATGGGGAAGGAGACAGTAGGTTGAGGGTTGCAGGAGCTCTGGTGTTGGTGAGGCGGTAGCTCCGGTGTTGGTGAGGCGGTAGCTCCGGTGTTGGTGAGGCGGTAGCTCCGTTGGTGATGAGGCAGCAGCGATGTCAGTGAAGGTTGTAGGCTTTCCTGAAGAGATGAGTTTTCAGGTTCCGTCTGAAGGATCCGACTGTGGTTGATAGTCGGACGTGTTGGGGTAGAGAGTTCCAGAGGATGGGGGATATTCGGGAGAAGTCTTGGAGGCGATTGGATGAGGAGCGAATAAGTGTGGAGGAGAGAAGGAGGTCTTGGGAGGACCGGAGGTCACGTGAGGGAAGATATCGAGAGATTAGTTCAGAGATATATGGAGGAGACAGGTTGTGGATGGCTTTGTAGGTCAGTATTAGCAATTTGAACTGGATACGCTGAGGGAATGGGAGCCAGTGAAGAGATTTGCAGAGGGGGGAAGCGGAGGAGTAGCGAGGAGAGAGATGGATTAGTCGGGCAGCAGAGTTAAGGATGGACTGGAGAGGTGCAAGGGTGTTAGCAGGGAGGCCACAGAAAAGGATGTTGCAGTAGTCAAGGGGGAAATGATGAGGGCGTGCACAAGCATTTTAGTAGATTGGGGGTTGAGGAAAGGACGGATCCTGGAGATATTTTTGAGCTGGAGGCGACAGGAGGTGGAAAGAGCTTGGATGTGTGGTTTGAAGGACAGGGCAGAGTCGAAGGTTACTCCGAGGCAGCGGACTTCGGGTACAGGGGAAAGCATGATGTCATTGACTGCGATAGATAGGTCAAGTAAGGAAGATTTGTGGGATGGAGGAAAGATGATGAGTTCAGATTTGTCCACATTGAGTTTGAGGAAGCGAGAGGAGAAGAAGGAGGATATGGCTGATAGGCCTTGCGTATCCTAAAAAGGGACACCCGCATTATCAAAATAATGACCGATGATGATTACTGGTTGGCCTGCCTCCTGGATCCACGATATAAAGGAAAATTACAAAATATCATGCCACATGAGAACCTTGAGCAAATATTGGCTACCAAATAAGCAACTCTTGAAGACCGTTTGGTTCAGGCATTCCCAGCACACAGCGGCGGTGATGGTTCTCACACAAGCCGTAGGGGGCAACATGGCAGATGTGTTAGAGGTGCACAAATCCGAAGTTGCGTTGGGCCGAGTGGTTTTATGACCAGGTTGTGGAGTGATTTTGCAATGACCGCTGACACGACAGGTAGTGCTGCATCCATTCAAAGTGACAGGAGACAGCATTTGTCCAGTATGGTTGCAAACTACTTTTCCTCCCTTATCGATGTTCTCCCTCACAGGTCATTCCCCTTTGATTACTGGGAATCTAAAATAGACACCTGGCCTGAATTGGCAGAATATGCATTATAGGAGCTTGCTTGCCCTGCTTCTAGTGTGCTATCAGAAAGAGTCTTCAGTTCTGCTGGTTCAATACTGACCAAAAAAAGTACATGTCTGGCTACCCAGAATGTTGATGATCTAACCTTCATTAAAATGAACCAATCATGGATTTCAAATTATTTTGCCCCACCTGCTCCTGCTGACACGTAGCTTGCCTGAGAAATGTCTTGCTTTTGGCCTCCTCTTACTGACTTCTCCAATTCTGCCATTTGCAGCTGCTGAATGTCCACCATAGGCCATATTTATACCTCTCTAAATGAGCTGACTGCCCCCACAGGGCCGTGGTCACAACCTGGCGCAAGCACCTGTGCGAGTGCCGTTTGCCTGGACAGGTGGGTGCGCCCACTCTTGAGGCGACGGCACTGGCACAGGGTCCCTCATAGTACAATGAAGTGTCTCTGATGGTGGTGGTGCACAACCAATGTCAGACACACCGTCGTAATATGAGGGGCCCTGTGCCAGTACCGCCACCCACGAGAGAGTGTCCCCCCAAGCTCGAACAGTGCTCTACCACTTGCAATACTTACCTCTCCCTGCTCCACCACTGTGTAGTATGTGCTGTTAAATCCTTCAATGGCACTGCCAATACAAATATGTTGAAATGGTAGATGATAGTTAAAATATACAGGGGCCCTGGCCTCCATTTAGACCAGTTAATACTTTGCGCCTACTACCACTGTCCGCTACTAAGCAGAGGAGCCCATCCCAGTACCTAGCTATGCCACCTGTTTAGTCCTATTACCAATTTTGAACTGCATTTAGCCTAATTTTTTATTGTGGGTCTACAAAGTGTGTCTCCACCACTCATTACAGTTGTCCTCCATTAAAAAAAGCTAGGCTGCCTGTTTAGTCCTGTTACCAATTTTGAACTGCATTTAGCCTACTTTTTTATTGTGGGCCTACATATTGTGTCTGCGCCACTCATTACAGTTGTCCTCCACTGAACAAAGCAATGCCGTCTGTTGAGTGCTGTTACCAATTTTGAACTGCATTTAGCCTACATTTTTATTGTGGGCCTATAAACTGTGTCTGCGCCATCCATTACAGTTGTCCTCCACTGAACAAAGCAATGCCGCCTGTTTAGACCTATTACCAATTTTGAACTGCATTTAGCCTACTTTTTTATTGTGGGCCTACAAACTGTGTCTGCGCCACTCATTACAGTTGTACTCCACTGAACAAAGCAATGCCGCCTGTTTAGTCCTGTTACTAATTTTGAACTGCATTTAGCCTACTTTTTTATTGTGGGCCTTCAAATTGTGTCTGCGCCAATCATTACAGTTGTCCTCCACTGAACAAAGCTATGCCACCTGTTTAGTGCTGTTACCAATTTTGAACTGCATTTAGCCTACTTTTTTATTGTGGGCCTACAAACTGTGTCTGCGCCACCCAGTACAGTTATCCTCCACTGAACAAAGCAATGCCGCCTGTTTAGTCCTGTTACCAATTTTGAACTGCATTTAGCCTTCTTTTTTATTGTGGGCATACTAACTGTGTCTGCCCCACTCATTACAGTTGTCCTCCACTGAACAAAGCTATGCCACCTGTTTAGTGCTGTTACCAATTTTGAATTGCATTTAGCCTACTTTTTTATTGTGGGCCTACAAACTGTGTCTGCGCCACTCATTATAGTTGTCCTCCACTGAAAAAAGCAATGCCGCCTGTTTAGTCCTGTTACCAATTTTGAACTGCATTTAGCCTACTTTTTTATTGTAGGCCTACAAACTGTGTCTGCACCACTCATTACAGTTGTCCTCCACTGAACAAAGATATGCCGCCTGTTTAGTCCTATTACCAATTTTGAACTGCATTTAGCCTACTTTTTTATTTTGGGCCTACTAACTGTGTCTGCCCCACTCATTACAGTTGTCCTCCACTGAACAAAGCTATGCCACCTGTTTAGTGCTGTTACCAATTTTGAACTGCATTTAGCCTACTTTTTTATTGTGGGCCTACAAATTGTGTCTGCGCCACTCATTATAGTTGTCCTCCACTGAAAAAAACAATGCCGCCTGTTTAGTCCTGTTACCAATTTTGAACTGCATTTAGCCTACTTTTTTATTGTGGGCCTACAAACTGTGTCTGCACCACTCATTACAGTTGTCCTCCACTGAACAAAGCTATGCCGCCTGTTTAGTCCTGTTACCAATTTTGAACTGCATTTAGCCTACTTTTTTATTGTGGGCCTACAAACTGTGTCTGCGCCACTCATTATAGTTGTCCTCCACTGAAAAAAGCAATGCCGCCTGTTTAGTCCTGTTACCAATTTTGAACTGCATTTAGCCTAGTTTTTTGTTGTAGGCCTACAAACTGTGTCTGCACCACTCATTACAGTTGTCCTCCACTGAACAAAGATATGCCGCCTGTTTAGTCCTATTACCAATTTTGAACTGCATTTAGCCTACTTTTTTATTTTGGGCCTACTAACTGTGTCTGCCCCACTCATTACAGTTGTCCTCCACTGAACAAAGCTATGCCACCTGTTTAGTGCTGTTACCAATTTTGAACTGCATTTAGCCTACTTTTTTATTGTGGGCCTACAAATTGTGTCTGCGCCACTTATTATAGTTGTCCTCCACTGAATAAAACAATGCCGCCTGTTTAGTCCTGTTACCAATTTTGAACTGCATTTAGCCTACTTTTTTATTGTGGGCCTACAAACTGTGTCTGCGCCACTCATTATAGTTGTCCTCCACTGAAAAAAGCAATGCCGCCTGTTTAGTCCTGTTACCAATTTTGAACTGCATTTAGCCTAGTTTTTTATTGTAGGCCTACAAACTGTGTCTGCACCACTCATTACAGTTCTCCTCCACTGAACAAAGATATGCCGCCTGTTTAGTCCTATTACCAATTTTGAACTGCATTTAGCCTACTTTTTTATTGTGGGCCTACAAACTGTGTCTGCGCCACTCATTATAGTTGTCCTCCACTGAAAAAAGCAATGCCGCCTGTTTAGTCCTGTTACCAATTTTGAACTGCATTTAGCCTAGTTTTTTATTGTAGGCCTACAAACTGTGTCTGCACCACTCATTACAGTTCTCCTCCACTGAACAAAGATATGCCGCCTGTTTAGTCCTATTACCAATTTTGAACTGCATTTAGCCTACTTTTTTATTGTGGGCCTACAAATTGTGTCTGCGCCACTTATTATAGTTGTCCTCCACTGAAAAAAACAATGCCGCCTGTTTAGTCCTGTTACCAATTTTGAACTGCATTTAGCCTACTTTTTTATTGTGGGCCTACAAACTGTGTCTGCACCACTCATTATAGTTGTCCTCCACTGAAAAAAGCAATGCCGCCTGTTTAGTCCTGTTACCAATTTTGAACTGCATTTAGCCTAGTTTTTTATTGTAGGCCTACAAACTGTGTCTGCACCACTCATTACAGTTCTCCTCCACTGAACAAAGATATGCCGCCTGTTTAGTCCTATTACCAATTTTGAACTGCATTTAGCCTACTTTTTTATTTTGGGCCTACTAACTGTGTCTGCCCCACTCATTACAGTTGTCCTCCACTGAACAAAGCTATGCCGCCTGTTTAGTCCTGTTACCAATTTTGAACTGCATTTAGCCTACTTTTTTATTGTGGGCCTACAAACTGTGTCTGCGCCACTCATTATAGTTGTCCTCCACTGAACAAAGCTATGCCGCCTGTTTAGTCCTGTTACCAATTTTGAACTGCATTTAGCCTACTTTTTTATTGTGGGCCTACAAACTGTGTCTGCGCCACTCATTATAGTTGTCCTCCACTGAAAAAAGCAATGCCGCCTGTTTAGTCCTGTTACCAATTTTGAACTGCATTTAGCCTAGTTTTTTATTGTAGGCCTACAAACTGTGTCTGCACCACTCATTACAGTTCTCCTCCACTGAACAAAGATATGCCGCCTGTTTAGTCCTATTACCAATTTTGAACTGCATTTAGCCTACTTTTTTATTTTGGGCCTACTAACTGTGTCTGCCCCACTCATTACAGTTGTCCTCCACTGAACAAAGCTATGCCGCCTGTTTAGTCCTGTTACCAATTTTGAACTGCATTTAGCCTACTTTTTTATTGTGGGCCTACAAACTGTGTCTGCGCCACTCATTATAGTTGTCCTCCACTGAAAAAAGCAATGCCGCCTGTTTAGTCCTGTTACCAATTTTGAACTGCATTTAGCCTACTTTTTTATTGTGGGCCTACAAACTGTGTCTGCACCATTCATTACAGTTGTCCTCCACTGAACAAAGCTATGCCGCCTGTTTAGTCCTGTTACCAATTTTGAACTGCATCTAGCCTACTTTTTTATTGTGGGCCTACAAACTGTGTCTGCACCACTCATTACAGTTATCCTCCATTAAAAAAAGCTAGGCTGCCTGTTTAGTCCTGTTACCAATTTTGAACTGCATTTAGCCTAGTTTTTTATTGTGGGCCTACAAACTGTGTCTGCGCCAGTCATTACAGTTGTCCTCCACTGTACAAAGCTATGCCACCTGTTTAGTGCTGTTACCAATTTTGAACTGCATTTAGCCTTCTTTTTTATTGTGGGTGTTAGGACTGGCGGAACGCACCAAGACAGATGATGAAGGTGCGTTCGCAGTCCGGGGTCCACCGTGCAGGTGAGAACCTGCTGCTAGCAATTAGCAGACAATATGGCGGTACACTAAAGTATACACGCGTGGGTTAAACCTCACCCAGCGTGAAGAAAGCGATCCTGTTAATTCACAGGACCGCAGTACCGCACTAGTGCGCGAGCAAGTGGTCAGCGGACTCAACCCCAGAAGGGATTGGAGCCCGATTAGACCCTTGCTGGCGTAACACCGCAACTGGGTGTGTAGAGAACCTTAAGCAATCTATGTGCACAAGAGTGCGAGCGATGCCGCACTAACGGACGCCACTAACCACCCAGACTCGGGTATGGAAAGCGCAAGGCAGGCGCACGGCGCCGTACTGGCAGGCACAGCTACAGGACGCTGTGATGTGTGTTAGTGCTGTAGGCTAAGTCGGGCGCTAGGTAGCAGCCATACACCTTCCGCGAACAGACATTCAATAGGGTAGGGGTTTCCAAGGACGACTTGCACTCACAACATACACACATAAGCAATTGTAAGACAATACTAGCGCATGGCCGTGCGGTCATGCGCAGTTTATATAGCAGCAGCACAGGAAGTGGCCACAGCACTTTTGCCCTTCTAGGACCTGCCAAGAGGACCAATGGAATGTGCTGCAGAGCCTGAGCACATGACCCTCGATCTCCAACGGGAGACCTTACGCTGGGCATGCTCAGTACATGCAGACAAGGACTTAGTCCCAGAGAAGTCCGCTCGCTGCTGACCAGCACTGACTTTAAAGGCAGAGACTGGAGAAGCAGCACTAACTCTCAGAACAGAGTGAGAATGAGCAAGACGCTGGGACCGACGTCCTTGCTGAGCAGGCTCCACTGCGGCTGGACAAGAATGGGAGACCGCAGCGGAAGTGGCTCGAGATTCCCCCTGTGCAGAAGCGGGAACTCGACCCCTAACATTACCCCCCCTCCTAGGGCCCCCCCCTCCTTGGGCCTCGCTACGTTCGAAGGCAACAATGAGCTGCGGGGCCCGAATGTGCTCAACAGGCTCCCAGGACCTGTCCTCGGGGCCATAACCCTTCCAGTCCACCAAATAAAATTTTTTACCACGCACCACCTTGCACCCCAAAATAGCGTTCACCTCATAATCGTCCGTAGACGAACCCGATGTCCCAGCAGATGACTCGGAAAAGCGGGACATATACACGGGTTTCAAGAGGGACACATGAAAGGTGTCGGTGATACCCAGGCGTGGCGGAAGGGCCAAACGATAGACCACAGGATTAACCTGCTCGAGGACCTTGAATGGACCCAAGTAGCGAGGAGCAAATTTAGTGGACTCAACTCGCAGCCTGATGTTACGGGCGGAGAGCCACACCAAGTCGCCAGGAGCAAAGGTCAGGGCGGGGCGCCGATGAGCATCAGCGGAGGACCTCATTCTCTCCTTAGAGGCCCGAATGGCATCCTGAGTGCGGTCCCAAATATCCCATGCCTCCACAGCCCAGTCTGCCACCCTGGAGTCGGCGGAAGACACGGGCATAGGCACAGGTACCCGTGGATGCTGACCATAGTTGAGGAGGAATGGGGTTTGTCCAGTGGAGTCGGCAACGGCGTTGTTCAGTGCAAACCCATGATAGCAAGGATGCCCAGTCATCCTGCCTGGCTGAAACAAAATGTCGCAGGTATGTGACCAAGGTCTGGTTGGCCCTCTCTACCAACCCATTCGTCTCGGGATGATAAGCGGAAGAGAGATTCAACTCAATACTGAGAAGACGACAGAGCTCTCTCCAGAACCGAGACGCAAACTGGGGACCCCGGTCACTGACAATTTTGTCTGGCATACCATGTAGGCGGAAGATATGTCTGATGAACAACGCTGCCAAGGCCCGTGCAGAAGGTAACCGCGGCAGCGGCACCAAATGCACCATTTTTGAGAAATGATCGGTGATGACCCAAATGATGGTACAGCCGCGAGACTTGGGCAAACCCACTACAAAGTCCATCCCGACCATCTCCCAGGGCCTATCTGCCACCGGCAAGGGATAGAGCAAACCAGCTGGCCTTTGACGCGGAGATTTATTTTTGGCGCAGGAGACACACGCCAGAACATAATCACTGACATCCCGGACCATATGCGGCCACCAGTACGTCCTCGCCAGTAGCTCAGATGTCCTCTTTGTCCCAAAGTGTCCACCCACCCTGGACGAATGAGCCCAAGAGAGAACCTCCGGTCGCAAATTAATGGGCACAAAAGTCTTGCCCGGAGGCACAGACTCTAGCGATACCGGCGCCATGGTTCTCAGGCTCTCGGAAGGGACAATAAGCCGAGGCTCCTCTTCCTCCTCCTCAGTTGACATAAGGGAGCGAGAGAGAGCGTCAGCACGGATATTCTTCTCCCCGGCGAGATAATGAAGGGAAAAGTGGAACCGGGAGAAGAACAGGGACCATCTGGCCTGGCGAGAATTTAGCCGCTGGGCTGTCTGCAAATAGACCAAATTTTTGTGGTCCGTGTAAACTTGGAAGGGAAACCGCGCACCTTCCAGAAGGTGTCTCCACTCCGAAAAGGCCAACTTCATTGCTAGCAACTCCCTGTCCCCGATGGAGTAGTTCCTCTCCGCTGGCGTGAAGGTCTTGGAGAAGAAGAAGCATGGATGCTTCCGACCTTGAGCATCCTTTTGGTAGAGGACTGCTCCAGCACCAACGGACGAGGCATCCACCTCCAGTAGGAATGGCTTATCCACATCGGGACGATGTAAGATGGGAGCGCTAGCAAAGTGGGACTTAATAGAAGTGAAGGCCTTGGAGACCTCTTCCGACCACAATTTGGGATTCGCTCCCTTCTTGGTGAGGGCTACCAAGGGAGCCACCAGAGTTGAGAAGTGGGGAATGAACTGGCGGTAATAGTTTATGAACCCCATAAAGCGCTGCACCGCTTTAAGAGAATGGGGCTCTTGCCAGTCCATCACAGCCTGTAGTTTGGCAGGATCCATAGCCAATCCCTGGGCGGAGATGATATAGCCCAGGAAAGGTAAGGACTCCTGCTCAAACACACACTTCTCCAACTTTGCGTAAAGAGAGTTTGCCCGTAGGAGGTCGAAGACTCTGCCAACATCTCTCCGGTGGGAGTCAATATCTGGAGAAAAGATGAGAATATCATCCAGATAGACTACAACCGAGGTGGAAAGCATATCCCGGAAGATGTCGTTGACAAAGTCTTGAAAAACGGCAGGTGCATTACAGAGCCCGAAGGGCATCACCAGATACTCATAGTGCCCATCTCTGGTGTTAAATGCCGTTTTCCACTCGTCCCCCTCACGGATGCGAATCAGGTTGTAAGCACCCCGCAGATCTAGTTTCGTAAACACTCTAGCTCCCCGAAGCCTATCGAAAAGCTCAGATATCAACGGCAAAGGGTACTTGTTCTTAACTGTGATAGCATTAAGACCCCTGTAGTCTATGCATGGACGTAGTTCTCCATTCTTCTTCTGCACGAAGAAGAACCCTGCCCCAGCAAGTGACACTGACTTCCTAATGAACCCTCTTGCCAGATTCTCTTGTATGTACTGAGACATTGCCTCCGTTTCCGGGAGAGATAATGGATAGACTCGACCCCGGGGAGGCTCAGCACCAGGCAAGAGATCGATAGGACAGTCATAGGGGCGATGGGGCGGAAGGGTCTCCGCCGCCTTCTTGGAGAACACGTCTGCATAAGACCAATATTGCTTGGGGAGAGAGGATAGATCTGCGGGTACCTCAGTAGTAGCAACCTGAACGCACTCTCGGTGACACCTACCCCCACATGATTCACCCCATCCCAGAATTCTGCCTGAGGACCACTCGATGTGAGGAGAGTGGTACCGTAGCCAAGGTATCCCCAACAGGACCTCATCAATACCCTCAGGAATGACGAGTAGAGAAATAATCTCCTGATGGGATGGCGACAGGGACAGAGTAACAGGGATGGTCTGATGTGTTATCTGTGCGGGGAGTGTCGACCCATTCACCACTCGTACCGTTACTGGTTGGGATAGCATAACCAGGGGTATTGCGTGACGTTGGGCGAAGGCAGAAGACATAAAATTGCCCTCCGCCCCAGAATCCACGCAGAGGTCTACCGAGTGGGAGGATGAGCCAAAGGTAATTGTCCCCTTAAAGGACAATATGGAGGCAAACGTCGCAGTGTCTAGTGCACCTCCACCTACTACCACTAGACGCTGACGTTTCCTCGACCGCTGATGACATCTGGTGGCAAGATGTCCTGACTGTTGGCAAACCTGGCAACCCTGGAGTGCACGAGCAGTCTGGGACTTAGATCCCGCTCGTGACACCACCTTAGGTTCCTGGAACTCAGGAGCCAGAACTGGAGATTCCAAAGGTTTGGCGAAGGTGGGAGCCAGCCGAAACCTCTGCCTACACTGGGCTCGCTCTAACCTCCGCTCGTGAAAACGGCGGTCAATGCGAGTAGATACTGCTATTAACTCCTCCAGTGTGGCGGGAATCTCCCTAGTGGCCAGAGCGTCCTTAACGTGGTCAGCCAGCCCCCTCCAAAATATAGGGATAAGGGCTTTATCCGACCACTCCAGCTCTGATGCCAGAGTGCGGAAATGGACGGCAAAAAGGCTGACCAAGGACGAGCCCTGAGTCAGTGCCAACAGTTGGAGCGCCGTGTCATGGGTGACACGAGGTCCTAGAAAGACCTGTTTCAGAGTGCTCAGGAATAACGGAGCACTCTGCACCACATGATCGCCACGCTCCCACAGCGGCGTAGCCCACTGCAACGCCCTGTCCGACAATAAGGAAATTATAAAGCCCACCTTAGCCCGCTCTGTAGGGAAACGAGAGGCCAGAAGCTCGAGATGTATTGAGCACTGACTCACGAAACCCCTACAGGACTTACTGTCACCAGAAAATTTCTCTGGTAGCGGGAGGCGAGATAGCGTCGGTACAGGAGCGGCAGTGGACAAGGTAGCTGCAGCCACACTTGCAGCCTGAACAGCGACAGCAGTAACATCCACAGCTGAGGTTGAATGCTCAAAAGCCGCCAACCTTCCCTCCAGCTGCTGGATGTACCGCTGTAAACGCTGATCGTCCGCCATTTTACTAGCCAGACCCTGGCGCTAGTATTCTGTTAGGACTGGCGGAACGCACCAAGACAGATGATGAAGGTGCGTTCGCAGTCCGGGGTCCACCGTGCAGGTGAGAACCTGCTGCTAGCAATTAGCAGACGATATGGCGGTACACTAAAGTATACACGCGTGGGTTAAACCTCACCCAGCGTGAAGAAAGCGATCCTGTTAATTCACAGGACCGCAGTACCGCACTAGTGCGCGAGCAAGTGGTCAGCGGACTCAACCCCAGAAGGGATTGGAGCCCGATTAGACCCTTGCTGGCGTAACACCGCAACTGGGTGTGTAGAGAACCTTAAGCAATCTATGTGCACAAGAGTGCGAGCGATGCCGCACTAACGGACGCCACTAACCACCCAGACTCGGCCACTTATTATAGTTGTCCTCCACTGAATAAAACAATGCCGCCTGTTTAGTCCTGTTACCAATTTTGAACTGCATTTAGCCTACTTTTTTATTGTGGGCCTACAAACTGTGTCTGCACCACTCATTACAGTTGTCCTCCACTGAACAAAGCTATGCCGCCTGTTTAGTCCTGTTTCCAATTTTGAACTGCATTTAGCCTACTTTTTTATTGTGGGCCTACAAACTGTGTCTGCACCATTCATTACAGTTGTCCTCCACTGAACAAAGCTATGCCGCCTGTTTAGTCCTGTTACCAATTTTGAACTGCATCTAGCCTACTTTTTTATTGTGGGCCTACAAACTGTGTCTGCACCACTCATTACAGTTGTCCTCCATTAAAAAAAGCTAGGCTGCCTGTTTAGTCCTGTTACCAATTTTGAACTGCATTTAGCCTAGTTTTTTATTGTGGGCCTACAAACTGTGTCTGCGCCAGTCATTACAGTTGTCCTCCACTGAAAAAAGCAATGCCGCCTGTTTAGTCCTGTTACCAATTTTGAACTGCATTTAGCCTACTTTTTTATTGTAGGCCTACAAACTGTGTCTGCACCACTCATTACAGTTGTCCTCCACTGAACAAAGATATGCCGCCTGTTTAGTCCTATTACCAATTTTGAACTGCATTTAGCCTACTTTTTTATTTTGGGCCTACTAACTGTGTCTGCCCCACTCATTACAGTTGTCCTCCACTGAACAAAGCTATGCCACCTGTTTAGTGCTGTTACCAATTTTGAACTGCATTTAGCCTACTTTTTTATTGTGGGCCTACAAATTGTGTCTGCGCCACTAATTATAGTTGTCCTCCACTGAAAAAAACAATGCCGCCTGTTTAGTCCTGTTACCAATTTTGAACTGCATTTAGCCTACTTTTTTATTGTGGGCCTACAAACTGTGTCTGCACCACTCATTACAGTTGTCCTCCACTGAACAAAGCTATGCCGCCTGTTTAGTCCTGTTACCAATTTTGAACTGCATTTAGCCTACTTTTTTATTGTGGGCCTACAAACTGTGTCTGCGCCACTCATTATAGTTGTCCTCCACTGAAAAAAGCAATGCCGCCTGTTTAGTCCTGTTACCAATTTTGAACTGCATTTAGCCTAGTTTTTTATTGTAGGCCTACAAACTGTGTCTGCACCACTCATTACAGTTGTCCTCCACTGAACAAAGATATGCCGCCTGTTTAGTCCTATTACCAATTTTGAACTGCATTTAGCCTACTTTTTTATTTTGGGCCTACTAACTGTGTCTGCCCCACTCATTACAGTTGTCCTCCACTGAACAAAGCTATGCCACCTGTTTAGTGCTGTTACCAATTTTGAACTGCATTTAGCCTACTTTTTTATTGTGGGCCTACAAATTGTGTCTGCGCCACTCATTATAGTTGTCCTCCACTGGAAAAAACAATGCCGCCTGTTTAGTCCTGTTACCAATTTTGAACTGCATTTAGCCTACTTTTTTATTGTGGGCCTACAAACTGTGTCTGCACCACTCATTACAGTTGTCCTCCACTGAACAAAGCTATGCCGCCTGTTTAGTCCTGTTACCAATTTTGAACTGCATTTAGCCTACTTTTTTATTGTGGGCCTACAAACTGTGTCTGCGCCACTCATTATAGTTGTCCTCCACTGAAAAAAGCAATGCCGCCTGTTTAGTCCTGTTACCAATTTTGAACTGCATTTAGCCTACTTTTTTATTGTGGGCCTACAAACTGTGTCTGCACCATTCATTACAGTTGTCCTCCACTGAACAAAGCTATGCCGCCTGTTTAGTCCTGTTACCAATTTTGAACTGCATCTAGCCTACTTTTTTATTGTGGGCCTACAAACTGTGTCTGCACCACTCATTACAGTTATCCTCCATTAAAAAAAGTTAGGCTGCCTGTTTAGTCCTGTTACCAATTTTGAACTGCATTTAGCCTAGTTTTTTATTGTGGGCCTACAAACTGTGTCTGCGCCAGTCATTACAGTTGTCCTCCACTGTACAAAGCTATGCCACCTGTTTAGTGCTGTTACCAATTTTGAACTGCATTTAGCCTACTTTTTTATTGTGGGTGTTAGGACTGGCGGAACGCACCAAGACAGATGATGAAGGTGCGTTCGCAGTCCGGGGTCCACCGTGCAGGTGAGAACCTGCTGCTAGCAATTAGCAGACAATATGGCGGTACACTAAAGTATACACGCGTGGGTTAAACCTCACCCAGCGTGAAGAAAGCGATCCTGTTAATTCACAGGACCGCAGTACCGCACTAGTGCGCGAGCAAGTGGTCAGCGGACTCAACCCCAGAAGGGATTGGAGCCCGATTAGACCCTTACTGGCGTAACACCGCAACTGGGTGTGTAGAGAACCTTAAGCAATCTATGTGCACAAGAGTGCGAGCGATGCCGCACTAACGGACGCCACTAACCACCCAGACTCGGGTATGGAAAGCGCAAGGCAGGCGCACGGCGCCGTACTGGCAGGCACAGCTACAGGACGCTGTGATGTGTGTTAGTGCTGTAGGCTAAGTCGGGCGCTAGGTAGCAGCCATACACCTTCCGCGAACAGACATTCAATAGGGTAGGGGTTTCCAAGGACGACTTGCACTCACAACATACACACATAAGCAATTGTAAGACAATACTAGCGCATGGCCGTGCGGTCATGCGCAGTTTATATAGCAGCAGCACAGGAAGTGGCCACAGCACTTTTGCCCTTCTAGGACCTGCCAAGAGGACCAATGGAATGTGCTGCAGAGCCTGAGCACATGACCCTCGATCTCCAACGGGAGACCTTACGCTGGGCATGCTCAGTACATGCAGACAAGGACTTAGTCCCAGAGAAGTCCGCTCGCTGCTGACCAGCACTGACTTTAAAGGCAGAGACTGGAGAAGCAGCACTAACTCTCAGAACAGAGTGAGAATGAGCAAGACGCTGGGACCGACGTCCTTGCTGAGCAGGCTCCACTGCGGCTGGACAAGAATGGGAGACCGCAGCGGAAGTGGCTCGAGATTCCCCCTGTGCAGAAGCGGGAACTCGACCCCTAACAGTGGGCCTACAAATTGTGTCTGCGCCACTTATTATAGTTGTCCTCCACTGAACAAAGATATGCCGCCTGTTTAGTCCTATTACCAATTTTGAACTGCATTTAGCCTAGTTTTTTATTGTGGGCCTACAAACTGTGTCTGCACCACTCATTACAGTTGTCCTCCACTGAAAAAAGCAATGCCGCCTGTTTAGTCCTGTTACCAATTTTGAACTGCATTTAGCCTAGTTTTTTATTGTAGGCCTACAAACTGTGTCTGCACCACTCATTACAGTTGTCCTCCACTGAACAAAGATATGCCGCCTGTTTAGTCCTATTACCAATTTTGAACTGCATTTAGCCTACTTTTTTATTTTGGGCCTACTAACTGTGTCTGCCCCACTCATTACAGTTGTCCTCCACTGAACAAAGCTATGCCACCTGTTTAGTGCTGTTACCAATTTTGAACTGCATTTAGCCTACTTTTTTATTGTGGGCCTACAAATTGTGTCTGCGCCACTTATTATAGTTGTCCTCCACTGAAAAAAACAATGCCGCCTGTTTAGTCCTGTTACCAATTTTGAACTGCATTTAGCCTACTTTTTTATTGTGGGCCTACAAACTGTGTCTGCACCACTCATTACAGTTGTCCTCCACTGAACAAAGCTATGCCGCCTGTTTAGTCCTGTTTCCAATTTTGAACTGCATTTAGCCTACTTTTTTATTGTGGGCCTACAAACTGTGTCTGCACCATTCATTACAGTTGTCCTCCACTGAAAAAAGCAATGCCGCCTGTTTAGTCCTGTTACCAATTTTGAACTGCATCTAGCCTACTTTTTTATTGTGGGCCTACAAACTGTGTCTGCACCACTCATTACAGTTGTCCTCCATTAAAAAAAGCTAGGCTGCCTGTTTAGTCCTGTTACCAATTTTGAACTGCATTTATCCTAGTTTTTTATTGTGGGCCTACAAACTGTGTCTGCGCCAGTCATTACAGTTGTCCTCCACTGAAAAAAGCAATGCCGCCTGTTTAGTCCTGTTACCAATTTTGAACTGCATTTAGCCTACTTTTTTATTGTAGGCCTACAAACTGTGTCTGCACCACTCATTACAGTTGTCCTCCACTGAACAAAGATATGCCGCCTGTTTAGTCCTATTACCAATTTTGAACTGCATTTAGCCTACTTTTTTATTTTGGGCCTACTAAATGTGTCTGCCCCACTCATTACAGTTGTCCTCCACTGAACCAAGCTATGCCACCTGTTTAGTGCTGTTACCAATTTTGAACTGCATTTAGCCTACTTTTTTATTGTGGGCCTACAAATTGTGTCTGCGCCACTCATTATAGTTGTCCTCCACTGAAAAAAACAATGCCGCCTGTTTAGTCCTGTTACCAATTTTGAACTGCATTTAGCCTACTTTTTTATTGTGGGCCTACAAACTGTGTCTGCACCACTCATTACAGTTGTCCTCCACTGAACAAAGCTATGCCGCCTGTTTAGTCCTGTTACCAATTTTGAACTGCATTTAGCCTAGTTTTTTATTGTAGGCCTACAAACTGTGTCTGCGCCACTCATTATAGTTGTCCTCCACTGAAAAAAGCAATGCCGCCTGTTTAGTCCTGTTACCAATTTTGAACTGCATTTAGCCTAGTTTTTTATTGTAGGCCTACAAACTGTGTCTGCGCCACTCATTACAGTTGTCCTCCACTGAACAAAGATATGCCGCCTGTTTAGTCCTATTACCAATTTTGAACTGCATTTAGCCTACTTTTTTATTTTGGGCCTACTAACTGTGTCTGCCCCACTCATTACAGTTGTCCTCCACTGAACAAAGCTATGCCACCTGTTTAGTGCTGTTACCAATTTTGAACTGCATTTAGCCTACTTTTTTATTGTGGGCCTACAAATTGTGTCTGCGCCACTCATTATAGTTGTCCTCCACTGAAAAAAACAATGCCGCCTGTTTAGTCCTGTTACCAATTTTGAACTGCATTTAGCCTACTTTTTTATTGTGGGCCTACAAACTGTGTCTGCACCACTCATTACAGTTGTCCTCCACTGAACAAAGCTATGCCGCCTGTTTAGTCCTGTTACCAATTTTGAACTGCATTTAGCCTACTTTTTTATTGTGGGCCTGCAAACTGTGTCTGCGCCACTCATTATAGTTGTCCTCCACTGAAAAAAGCAATGCCGCCTGTTTAGTCCTGTTACCAATTTTTAACTGCATTTAGCCTACTTTTTTATTGTGGGCCTACAAACAGTGTCTGCACCATTCATTACAGTTGTCCTCCACTGAACAAAGCTATGCCGCCTGTTTAGTCCTGTTACCAATTTTGAACTGCATCTAGCCTACATTTTTATTGTGGGCCTACAAACTGTGTCTGCACCACTCATTACAGTTGTCCTCCATTAAAAAAAGCTAGGCTGCCTGTTTAGTCCTGTTACCAATTTTGAACTGCATTTAGCCTAGTTTTTTATTGTGGGCCTACAAACTGTGTCTGCGCCAGTCATTACAGTTGTCCTCCACTGTACAAAGCTTCGCCGCCTGTTAAGTCCTGTTACCAATTTTGAACTGCATTTAGCCTACTTTTTTGTTGTGGGCCTACAAACGGTGTCTGCGCCATTCATTACAGTTGTCCTCCACTGAACAAAGCAATGCCACCTATTTAGTCCTGTTAAAAATTTTGAACTGCATTTAGCCTACATTTTTATTGTTGGCCTACAAACTGTGTCTGCGCCACTCATTACAGTTGTCCTCCACTGAATAAAGCAATGCCGCCTGTTTAGTCTTGTTACCAAGTTTGAACTGCATTTAGCCTACTTTTTTGTTGTGGGCCTACAAACTGTGTCTGCGCCACTCATTACAGTTGTCCTCCACTGAACAAAGCTATGCCGCCTGTTTAGTCCTGTTACCAATTTTGAACTGCATTTAGCCTACATTTTTATTTTGGGCCTACTAACTGTGTCTGTGCCACTCATTACAGTTGACCTCCACTGAACAAAGCAAGGCCGCATCTTTAGTCCTGTTACCAATTTTGAACTGCATTTAGCCTACTTTTTTGTTGTGGGCCTACAAAGTGTGTCTGCGCCACTCATTACAGTTGTCTTCCACAGAACAAAGCAATGCCGCCTGTTTAGTCCTGTTACCAATTTTGAACTGCATTTAGCCTACTTTTTTATTGAGGGCCTACAAACTGTGTCTGCGTCACTCAATACAGTTGTCCTCCACTGAACAAAGCAATGCCGCCTGTTTAGTCCTGTTACCAATTTTGAACTGCATTTAGCCTACATTTTTATTTTGGGCCTACTAACTGTGTCTGTGCCACTCATTACAGTTGACCTCCACTGAACAAAGCTATGCCGCCTGTTTAGTGCTGTTACCAATTTTGAACTGCATTTAGCCTACTTTTTTGTTGTGGGCCTACAAACTGTGTTTGCGCCACTCATTACAGTTGTCCTCCACTGAACAAAGCTATGCCGCCTGTTTAGTCCTGTTACCAATTTTGAACTGCATTTAGCCTACTTTTTTATTTTGGGCCTACTAACTGTGTCTGCGCCACTCATTACAGTTGTCCTCCACTGAACAAAGCTAGGCCGCATCTTTAGTCCTGTTACCAATTTTGAACTGCATTTAGCCTACTTTTTTGTTGTGGGCCTACAAAATGTGTCTGCGCCACTCATTACAGTTGTCCTCCACTGAACAAAGCTAGGCCGCATCTTTAGTCCTGTTACCAATTTTGAACTGCATTTAACCTACTTTTTTATTGTGGGCCTATAAACTGTGTCTGCGCCACTCATTACAATTGTCCTCCATTAAAAAAAGCTAGGCCGCCTGTTTCGTCCTGTTAACAATTTTGAACTGAATTTAGCCTACTTTTTTATTGTGGGCCTACAAATTGTGTCTGCGCCACTCATACAGTTGTCCTCCACTGAACAAAGCTATGCCGCCTGTTTAGTGCTGTTACCAATTTTGAACTGCATTTAGCCTACTTTTTTATTTTGAGCCTACAAACTGTTTCTGCGTCACTCATTACAGTTGTCCTCCACTGAACAAAGCTATGCCGCTTGTTTAGTCCCGTTACCAATTTTGAACTGCATTTAGCCTACTTTTTTATTGTGGGCCTACAAACTGTGTCTCATCCTGCCCATTGCCCAGCCACTGCTAGATGAGTCTGCTGGTACATTGACCCAGACCACTACATTCCTTTTGCACTCAACACAGCCAGAATCTGACCCTGCTGAAAGTCAGGTTCCACTTCCCGCATACTATACCACCTTACACGGGGACAAAGAGGAATGTGAAGATTAAAGTGCAGGTTCCTTCATCAGGTGGGGGCATACTCGTTGGCGATGTCACTGGCACAGGGTCCCTCATAGTACGCAAAAGTGTCTCTGGCAGTGGGAGGCGCCACCCACCGTCAAACACACCGCCTTACTATGAGGGGCCCTGTGCCAGGGTCAAGTGCCAATGAGTGGGCCCCCCCCTGCTTGCTCAGGATCACAGCACTTGCAAAGTTGAAATACTTACCTCTCCCTGCTCCACCGCCGTGACATATTCCGCGTTTCCTGGGCCCATGAAAATCTTGAGCCAGCCCTACCCCCCACAACTTTAGCCAAATGACCCCCTGATTTCAATGCCTAACTATTATTATAAAGTAAATTAAGATTGACAAGCTTAAGAAATAAGAATTGATGTTTTGGGCATTAAAATGGACACTGTAGGTGTTTTCCTGTCCTCCACTCACTGCCGACTTTGATTCCCCATTGACTTGCATTGGGTTTCGTGTTTCGGTTGGCACCCGACTTTTCGCAATAATCGGCCGATTTCACCGTCGGGTTTTGCGAAAAACCCGGCTCGATCCTAAAAAAGTAAAACTCTAGCTGCCTTATACCTTAGGCACATTCTTTAAAATTGTACCCTTGCACCTAGGAAGGTATGAGGTAGCACCCTATATTGCCCACTGTTACTATCACTTTTCTCAATCCTGACTCAGGCATAAAAAATTATATGATAAATTGATCTCAATTTTACTTACTAACTAATAATGGTATTATATGTACAGAAAGGTTCGAATCCATGTTTTTTGTGCTTCATTAGACTATGCTCTAATTAGCTATGTAAGAGCTATGAACATTATAACTGATATGATAATATAGCCCTATTTCTGGCCTTTATCCCCTCCAAAAATATAATTAGATATTTAACAGTTAAAAGGTTATACACCCACTAGCACTGAATTTTTAATTGTTTATTTGCTTCCAAAATGCAAAATTAGCAGGTTTTCAAAATATTATTCATTAAAATGTCTTCCTATTTTGCTGCTGCAGTGTAGTTTGCCTAGCTACCCGCCCTCTAGACTCTGACAAATTCCATCAAAACTTTGTTCCTAGGTCTGACAGTTATCTCTGCTATGCTGCTACTTTCAATAATTATTGATAACCAGAATACCGAGTACATAGTATTGGAGAACTGGGAGGAAGTAGAACAAGTATATATAGTGGTCACCCAGACTCTATATAATAGCTCCAAACACTAAATATGAGACAAAAGGAGAAACTGGAGCATATAGTAATAATATAAAACCATCTTTATTAATATAATAAAATTAAAAAAGGGTATAGGACACACAATAAATATAGTCGTGTAAACCATGACATGACATGAAAAAGGGGAAGAAAAGCATCCCACATCCCACTGCCCCAACGTACGGTAATTAGATGAATGTAATCTGGCAATAAGGGTGAGCACCTCTGCAGACAGAATTATATCGTAGAATTAGATAAATGGGACCACAATAATGGATATAACCCACCAAACAGGTGTCGGCCAAGTGTGCACAGGCCAAAAAAGGAAGGAGACCCTGCAGCGGTGGAAGCGCCTAGCTAATGAGTGACTACATATGTGCAGAGCCAAACAGACTATCTGTATAAACACCCCTGGCGTTCCCCCCACACCAATATAAACAAATATACCAAGCAGTAGAGGTGATATGGTGTGAAAGGGGATCGCCGCTGCACTAACACCCGATACAGAGCGCACAGTCAGTGACCATAAATGACCAGAACGGCCCCGATAGCAAGCACAAATCCACAAGGTAAGCTCACCTGATGCCCGTGGGGGGAGAGGGATGAGGGGATCTCTCCGGTGAGAACGCCCCGACGCGCGTTTCGCGGCGCAAACACGCCGCTTCCTCAAGGGGAGTGTAAGAAAAAATGACGCAGGACCTGGCTATAACCTCCCTAACCCCGGTCACCTGTCCAATATAGACCAATCCAAGTGGCGCTATCGGCGCATGCGCGCTGCGGCGGGAAAGCTCGGCAGGAGGACCTGGCGCCCAGCCCAGTGCAAAGGTCGGGTGACGAAACGCCCCCAGACACCCGTGCACTAGACAAATAGGACGCCAGCCCACATGCCGATGCCGCCCACACGCAGGGCGATGCGCACGGCCGCAGGGGGACGTGCCCAACTGATATGGTAATAGGAACAAGTACGAAAAAGAGGTGACGTGAGTGCAACAAATCCCCAGCTGTATATACAGAAAAAGCGCCACAATAGACAGGAAATTGCACAAGGATACAGTATATAATAACTAGAAACAAAGCTCAATAATCGTCCGATCCACTGTGATGCCAGTATCATATCGCTTGTGCTGCAGATGTTCCATGAGCTTTGTAGGCCAAGTGCTGGATGATGGAAGATCTTGTTGTCCGCACATGGGGCAAGTGTAGATAGCAGCACTGTATATAAGGGGATGGATGTAGCCCACGACCAGGGGAGCCACAGACAGGGCACACATAAAGTGAAGAACTAATAAAGAAAAAAGAATAAAGAATAAAAACATAATTAAAAACAAATTAGAAACAAAAAAGCCCACCGGAGGGACTTAAAAACCCATATGATGGAATATACCACACCACAGGAGGATAATGGAGACTAGAGATAGGGAGCAAAACTAAGGGATTCATTAAGGCCCCTAGGGGTTACAGTGTCAAGAATGACAATCCACTTAGTTTCCATTTGTGCCAATCTTTTCTTATTGTCCCCACCTCTAATCCCCAAATGAAGTACATCAATGCCCCGTACCCCAAGTAATTTCTCATTGCAGTTATGGTGCAACTTGAAATGGCGGGGAATGGTTTTAAGGTCCACCTCGGGGGACGCCGTCTTGGCCGCGCCAATGTCCCGCACATGCTCCCGTACGCGAATTCTCAGTTCGCGTGTAGTAAGACCTACGTATATCCTGGGGCACGGACACGTCGCATAATATATGACATTAGTGGAGCCACAGGATATACGCTGTCTAATTTGGAACGTTCTAGACCCATCGCTAGAGGTAAAATCAGAGCAGCGCAGGACATTGGCGCAGGCAAGACAGCGCCCACACGGAACACACCCTGGACGGGGACCACTGGAGCCAAAGAAATTCTTTTCCGGGGTCGGGATATAGTGGCTCCTCACCAACACATTGCTCAGGTTAGTACCTCTCCTCGGGGTCATGAGGGGAAAGGAGCCAAGGGCAGCACGCAAGGAGGGTTCAACCTGAAGGACAGGCCAATGTTTTTTCAGGATAGACCTCATGTTCTCCCACTCATGATTGTAGGTGGAGATGAACCTAATACGCCCATCACCACCCACTGACCGACGTCGAGTGTTGGAATGCAAAAGATCACCCCGTGGTGTATTGCGAGCCCGATCATATGCAGCTTTAATGGATCTGCGACTATACCCCCGGGCCGCAAATCTCTCCTTTAAATCCAAGGCCCGAGACTCAAAAAGGGCATCAGTAGAGCAAATCCGCCACATCCTGAGGAACTGTCCGACCGGGACGGCCCTAATGGTGGCAGAATAGTGAGCGGAAGAGGCATGTAGTAGAGAATTCACAGAGGTCGGCTTCCTGTACACATCCGTCTGGATGCGCCGGTCAGCATCGACCTCCAAACGGACATCCAGGAAGTCGACCGCAGAAGCGTGGCACAGCCATGGGCGCGGCGTGTGCGCCCTCGTACGCCAACCTCTTCCTTGGCGCCTGGGAGAGGGAGGTCTTTGGCGACGGGGGCTCGCCGCTTGCTGCCCATGTGCTGTGCTGGCTTCGTTATATTGACGACATTTTGTTTTTGTGGGGGGGGTCTGCCCGCCAGCTCGAGGAATTTATGATTAGCCTTAATAAGAACCAATTTAACATACGGCTCACCTATAATTCTAGTGAGGCTGCGGTCGACTTCCTGGATGTCCGTTTGGAGGTCGATGCTGACCGGCGCATCCAGACGGATGTGTACAGGAAGCCGACCTCTGTGTATTCTCTACTACATGCCTCTTCCGCTCACTATTCTGCCACCATTAGGGCCGTCCCGGTCGGACAGTTCCTCAGGATGCGGCGGATTTGCTCTACTGATGCCCTTTTTGAGTCTCGGGCCTTGGATTTAAAGGAGAGATTTGCGGCCCGGGGGTATAGTCGCAGATCCATTAAAGCTGCATATGATCGGGCTCGCAATACACCACGGGGTGATCTTTTGCATTCCAACACTCGACGTCGGTCAGTGGGTGGTGATGGGCGTATTAGGTTCATCTCCACCTACAATCATGAGTGGGAGAACATGAGGTCTATCCTGAAAAAACATTGGCCTGTCCTTCAGGTTGAACCCTCCTTGCGTGCTGCCCTTGGCTCCTTTCCCCTCATGACCCCGAGGAGAGGTACTAACCTGAGCAATGTGTTGGTGAGGAGCCACTATATCCCGACCCCGGAAAAGAATTTCTTTGGCTCCAGTGGTCCCCGTCCAGGGTGTGTTCCGTGTGGGCGCTGTCTTGCCTGCGCCAATGTCCTGCGCTGCTCTGATTTTACCTCTAGCGATGGGTCTAGAACGTTCCAAATTAGACAGCGTATATCCTGTGGCTCCACTAATGTCATATATTATGCGACGTGTCCGTGCCCCAGGATATACGTAGGTCTTACTACACGCGAAATGAGAATTCGCGTACGGGAGCATGTGCGGGACATTGGCGCGGCCAAGACGACGTCCCCCGAGGTGGACCTTAAAACCATTCCCCGCCATTTCAAGTTGCACCATAACTGCAATGAGAAATTACTTGGGGTACGGGGCATTGATGTACTTCATTTGGGGATTAGAGGTGCGGACAATAAGAAAAGATTGGCACAAATGGAAACTAAGTGGATTGTCATTCTTGACACTGTAACCCCTAGGGGCCTTAATGAATCCCTTAGTTTTGCTCCCTATCTCTAGTCTCCATTATCCTCCTGTGGTGTGGTATATTCCATCATATGGGTTTTTAAGTCCCTCCGGTGGGCTTTTTTGTTTCTAATTTGTTTTTAATTATGTTTTTATTCTTTATTCTTTTTTCTTTATTAGTTCTTCACTTTATGTGTGCCCTGTCTGTGGCTCCCCTGGTCGTGGGCTACATCCATCCCCTTATATACAGTGCTGCTATCTACACTTGCCACATGTGCGGACAACAAGATCTTCCATCATCCAGCACTTGGCCTACAAAGCTCATGGAACATCTGCAGCACAAGCGATATGATACTGGCATCACAGTGGATCGGATGATTATTGAGCTTTGTTTCTAGTTATTATATACTGTATCCTTGTGCAATTTCCTGTCTATTGTGGCGCTTTTTCTGTATATACAGCTGGGGATTTGTTGCACTCACGTCACCTCTTTTTCGTACTTGTTCCTATTACCATATCAGTTGGGCACGTCCCCCTGCGGCCGTGCGCATCGCCCTGCGTGTGGGCGGCATCGGCATGTGGGCTGGCGTCCTATTTGTCTAGTGCACGGGTGTCTGGGGGCGTTTCGTCACCCGACCTTTGCACTGGGCTGGGCGCCAGGTCCTCCTGCCGAGCTTTCCCGCCGCAGCGCGCATGCGCCGATAGCGCCACTTGGATTGGTCTATATTGGACAGGTGACCGGGGTTAGGGAGGTTATAGGCAGGTCCTGCGTCATTTTTTCTTACACTCCCCTTGAGGAAGCGGCGTGTTTGCGCCGCGAAACGCGCGTCGGGGCGTTCTCACCGGAGAGATCCCCTCATCCCTCTCCCCCCACGGGCATCAGGTGAGCTTACCTTGTGGATTTGTGCTTGCTATCGGGGCCGTTCTGGTCATTTATGGTCACTGACTGTGCGCTCTGTATCGGGTGTTAGTGCAGCGGCGATCCCCTTTCACACCATATCACCTCTACTGCTTGGTATATTTGTTTATATTGGTGTGAGGGGGAACGCCAGGGGTGTTTATACAGATAGTCTGTTTGGCTCTGCACATATGTAGTCACTCATTAGCTAGGCGCTTCCACCGCTGCAGGGTCTCCTTCCTTTTTTGGCCTGTGCACACTTGGCCGACACCTGTTTGGTGGGTTATATCCATTATTGTGGTCCCATTTATCTAATTCTACGATATAATTCTGTCTGCAGAGGTGCTCACCCTTATTGCCAGATTACATTCATCTAATTACCGTACGTTGGGGCAGTGGGATGTGGGATGCTTTTCTTCCCCTTTTTCATGTCATGTCATGGTTTACACGACTATATTTATTGTGTGTCCTATACCCTTTTTTAATTTTATTATATTAATAAAGATGGTTTTATATTATTACTATATGCTCCAGTTTCTCCTTTTGTCTCATACTTTCAATAATTGTAAGGAAAATCATCAAAAATGAGGAAGAAGTGGTACATAGCAGACCGTAGAGGAGATGAGGAAAAGCAGGCACTCATTCTGTAGACACCAATACTGTGGACAAGCAGATTTCCAGCATGTATTGATGAGAAGGAAACACCCCGAAATGAAAAGGAGCAGGCTGTATTTTGCATTTGAGAATAAATAATAAATGACAGATGGAATGAAGATTGTAGAATAACACTGATATAGAAGCAGAAGCAGTTATGAATCATATCAATCAAAGGCTTAGGTAATTTGAACATCAGCAGTTCCACCTATTTTCAGCAGGTAATTGAAACTAGCTATCCCCAGGTTAATCAAACATTTTGTGTGTGTATATAGTTAATTAGCAATTAGCTGTCAATTCTAAATAACCAAATTGCAGATGTTACCCACTTGCTCCCTCTAGCATTTAGGTGCTGCAAAACACAATAAGCATACTAAGCCCTTAGTACTTTTCTGCCTATCTTTATAAGTCTACCAAGATGAAGAAGGCAGGGAGTAAGGCACATGGGCGTGGGTGTGGAGCAGGGAGAGGACATGGGTATTCTGTGCCTGCTGCGGGCACCAGTGACTCATCATCACCCAGTTTCAGCAGGAAACAGTCCTTCAAGCGCAGCTTTGTAGGAGATCGCCGTACCCCGCTGCTGCGGGGAGAACAAATTGAAACCGTTGTCGGATGGATGGCAGCTAACGCATCGACTTCAATTAGTGCCAGATCCTCTCAGGCACAGAGCACTGGAGAGCCCCCATTTGTCTCTTCACCACCTGCCAAATTGCCCAGGCAGTAAGAGAGCCCAGGACAGGAGCCATCTCTACTTCTGTTCTCTGAATCTCTTGGCTTGGAAAGAGGGGGCCAGCCAAGCCGCATTGGAGAAATGGAAGAAGAGGCAGTATCTAGTGATGCCCAACAGCTTTGTCTCTCTGATTCTGAAGAGGCGGGTGGGCCAGTGCCTCCGGTCAGCACACCTCAGTACGCATCTGATGATGAGACTCAGGTGCCACTTTCTGGAGCGTACTGTGCTGCCGAGACTACCCAGGAGAAGCAGTTGGTGGAAGAGGGTAGTGTAGATGATGAGGTCCTTGACCCATCGTGGTATGAGGTACAGGATGGTGGTGGGAGCAGCTCTGAGGAAGAGATTCCCTGAACGGCCCAAAGAGGAAGAGGGAAGGGGGAAGACTGCGGTGCCTGTAGCCTCCACTTTGACACCCATACAGAGCATGGCTCTTCCAAAAGTCAAAACGGGCGCTCCCAAGAATTGCAGTGCCAGGTCCTTTTTTGACACAGTTGCAGATGACATTTGCTTAGTCAAATGCAAGGTGTGTCATCAGAAAGTCAAAAGAGGGAAAAGTGTCAGCACCCTCAATACCACAAATATGTGGAAACATGTGCGGACTAAGCACGCGGTGGAGTTACAAAAACACACTGAAGACCTAGGCCAACCTACAGCGGCACCTACCACCTCTTCAGCTTGTGTTGTTGCCTCTTACTCCAGCTCACACACAGCTGGTTCGGCTACCTCACAGGAACTGTTGTCCAGACACAAAGTGTAATTCCACCACAGCACCACGTTCCCAGTCATCCTCACACTCCAAAGCTCAGTCTACAGCCATCGATAGCACAGGCATGGGAGAAAAGGCAGCCATTCTCAGCAAACCACCCCCAAGCACAGGCTCTGAATGCTGGCATTGCAAAACTACTGTCACTTGAAATGCTGTTATTCAGGCTGGTGGAGACTGACACCTTCCTTAACTTGTTGGCATTGGCAGTCCCACAATACAATGTGCCCAGCTGCCTTTATTTCTGCAGGCAAGCCGTCCCTACCCGGCAAAAGCATGTGGCGGGACACATAAAATACGCGCTACTGAATGCCGTCAGTAGCAAGGTCCACCTCACCATCCATGCGTGGACCAGTCACCATGGACAGGGGCAATACCTTTTCCTCACTGCACATTGGGTTAATGTACAGATTGTGCGAGTGGCGCAGGACGTGTTCTGCCAACTCCAAGGATTGCAGGAATCCAGTCTGTACACATTGCCTCCTCCTCATACTCCAGTTCCTCAGAATCATCGCTGCAGGAGCCGTCACGGTCTACCTCCACCTTGACCTGTGAACGCTTACCTGTTACGACCGATATGAGCACAGCCGTGGCCAAACGTTAACAGGCCATACTGAAATTAATTTCTTTTGGGAATCGAAGCCACACAGCGCAGGAGCTCTGGAATGCCATCAAGCAGGGGAGCGATGTGTGGTTAGTGCCAGCGAATCTCCAGCCAGTCATGGTAATGTGTGACAATGGTCGAAATCTGGTGGCAGCTCTTGCCCTAGGCAACCTCACTCACATCCTATGTCTGGTACATGTGCTCAACTTGGTTGTGCACAGTTTTTTAAGGGACTATCCGGATCTTGATGCACTGCTGCACAAGGTCTGCCTAGAGTGTGCTCACTTGCGGCATTCCAGCATGGCAAGATCGCGCATTGCAGCTCTGCAGCGCTGATTCTGCCTTCGGAACATCGCATCATATGTGACCTACCCACCAGGTGGAATTCAATGTTACATATGTTGGAGCGGTTGTGTGAGCAGCAGCAAGCACTAATGGAGTACCAGCTGCATCAGGCGCAAAGAAGTCGCACTGCGCGCCGTTCACACTTCACAACCACTGAGTGGGCCACTATGAAGGACGTCTGCCAGGTTTTGCGTGCCTTCGATGATTCCACGTGGATGGCGTGTGCAGATGATGTACAAGTCAGCATGACTGTCCCCCTTATCTGCCTGCTTGAAAGAACACTGCAAGCGTTAAGGGATGATGTTGTGGAAGAGGTGGAGGATGAGGAGACACCAATTCCATCTGCTTCTGGACAGTCAGCGCAATGTGGTTCCTCACAAAGGCCTAGGCAGGGGACACTTTGTGAGGAGGATGAGGAGTAATCAATGGAGGAGGAAGACATCGGTCCAGAGGAGGGAGTTACACAATTCTCAAGTAGTCAGTGTGTAGGGCGAGGGTGGGGTGATGCAGAGCAGGCAGAGATCACGCCTCAAGCAGGGGACAGCGTTTCTTGGCCAGTTGGCAGTCTGCAGCACATGGTTGATTTCATGCTGCAGTGCCTGAGAAATGACCACCGCATCGCCCACATTCTCAACACGGCTGATTATTGGGTGTACACCCTCCTAGATCCACGCTACCGGGACAACTTACAAACCCTCATAACACCGTTGAACCGGGAGTGTAAAATGCGGGAGTACCAAGACACACTGGTGCATTCCATCATCTTCTCCTCTCCAACTGAGAGCAGTGCTGCTAGTGCTTTACAAAGCAGCTCAGTGTGTCGAGGCAGTGGAGGAAAATCAGCACAAAGTGCTGGCTGCACAGAGAAAAACACTCGCTCATGTGTCAGTGGGGTTCAGTAACGCCAGCTGTTCCCCTGCTGTGTAGCCGGCAATGTGTCCTGCGACCGCCACGCAGACACAACAACAGATATTAAACTGCCTCCAGTGCAGGCCTCGGCCTACACTCTGCTCCTCCTTGATTCTCTGGGCTCCAATACCACCAGTTGGTACTCAGAAGTGCTGGCTGCATAGAGAAAAACACTCGCCACTGTGTTAGTGGGGGTCACTATTGTCAGCTGTTCCCCTGCTATGTAGCCGGCAATGTGTCCTGCGACCGCCACACAGACACAACAACAGATATTAAACTGCCTCCAGTGCAGGCCTCGGCTTACACTCTGCTCCACCTGGATTCCCTGGGCTCCAATACCACCAGTTGGTGCTCTGAAGTGCTGGCTACACAGAGAAAAACACTCGCCACTGTGTCAGTGGGGTTCAGTAAAGCCAGCTGTTCCCCTGCTAAGTAGCCAGCAACGTGTCATGCGACCGCCATGCATACACAACAACAGATATTAAACTGCTTCCAGTGCATGCCTCGGCCTACAGTCTGCTCCTCCTGGATTCCCTGGGCTCCTATACCGCCAGTTGGTGCTCAGAAGTGCTGGCTGCACAGAGAAACACCCGCCACTGTGTCAATGGGGTTCAGTAACGTCAGCTGTTCCTCTGCTGTGTAACCGGCAATGTGTCCTGTGACCGCCATGCTGACACAACAACAGACATTAAACTGCCTCCAGTGCAGGCCTCGGCCTACACTCTGCTCCTCCTGGATTCCCTGGGCTCCAATACCACCAATTGGTGCTCAGAAGTGCTGGCTGCACAGAGAAAAACACTCGCCACTGTGTCAGTGGTGGTCAGTATAGTCAGCTGTTCCCCTGCTATGTAGCCGGCAACGTGTCCTGCGACCACCACGCAGACACAACAACAGACAATAAACTGCCTCCAGTGCAGGCCTCGGCCTACACTCTGCTCCTCCTGGATTCCCTGGGCTCCAATACCACCAATTGGTGCTCAGAAGTGCTGGCTGCACAGAGAAAAACACTCGCCACTGTGTCAGTGGGGTTCAGTAACGCCAGCTGTTCCCCTGCTGTGTAGCTGGCAACGTGTTCTGTGACCGCCACACAGACTCAACAACAGATATTAAACTACCTTCAGTGCATGCCTCGGCCTACACTCTGCTCCTCCTGGATTCCCTGGGCTCCAATACCGCCAGTTGGTGCTCGGAAGTGCTGGCTGCACAGAGAAAAACACTCGACACTGTGTCAGGGGGGTTTAGTAACGCCAGCTGTTCCCCTGTTGTGTAGCCAGCAATGTGTCCTGTGACCGCCATGCTGACACAACAACAGACATTAAACTGCCTCCAGTGCAGGCCTCGGCCTACACTCTGCTCCTCCTGGATTCCCTGGACTCCAATACCACCAGTTGGTGCTCAGAAGTGCTGGCTGCACAGAGAAAAACACTCGCCACTGTGTCAGTGGTGGTCAGTATAGTCAGCTGTTCCCCTGCTATGTAGCCGGCAACGTGTCCTGCGACCACCATGCAGACACAACAACAGACAATAAACTGCCTCCAGTGCAGGCCTCGGCCTACACTCTGCTCCTCCTGGATTCCCTGGGCTCCAATACCACCAGTTGGTGCTCAGAAGTGCTGGCTGCACAGAGAAAAACACTCGACACTGTGTCAGTGGGGTTCAGTAATGCCAGCTGTTCCCCTGCTGTGTAGCCAGCAACGTGTCCTGCGACCGCCACGCAGGCACAACAACAGACATTAACCCTCTGTCAGGGGCAATATGTTTCATAACGAGTTTAGGGGCATTGCGCCTGTCTGGCACAGGCTAGAAAATTGTCTATATTTTCCTTTTTTAAAAATGTCAATGCTCTAAAAGTGATCAGTTACCTTAATAGAAATGTAATAAATGAGAATATACATAATCAGGTGTAAAAAAAGGTTTAATAACCAGAAAAGTAATATGTTTCTATGTCTTGAGCATCCTCCTCACTCTCTCCATCTTGATTTGTATCAGACACATCTGGACCTTCTTCCACATCATCTTCTGAATCAATGTCACTTTCTTCCCCTAAATCTTCTAGCTGTAAGGGCTCTGTCTAATCATCAAGCAGTATATTTTGCACTTGCTCAACATGAAGGGCATTGGACAAGTCAAATATTCTCCTCGCCATTTCATAAGAAAAGCAGAAGCAAGAGAGAGAATACAGGTCCTTCTCAAAAAATTAGCATATAGTGTTAAATTTCATTATTTACCATAATGTAATGATTACAATTAAACTTTCATATATTATAGATTCATTATCCACCAACTGAAATTTGTCAGGTCTTTTATTGTTTTAATACTGATGATTTTGGCATACAACTCCTGATAACCCCAAAAACCTGTCTCAATAAATTAGCATATCAAGAAAAGGTTCTCTAAACGACCTATTACCCTAATCTTCTGAATCAACTAATTAACTCTAAACACATGCAAAAGATACCTGAGGCTTTTATAAACTCCCTGCCTGGTTCATTACTCAAAACCCCCATCATGGGTAAGACTAGCGACCTGACAGATGTCAAGAAGGCCATCATTGACACCCTCAAGCAAGAGGGTAAGACCCAGAAAGAAATTTCTCAACAAATAGGCTGTTCCCAGAGTGCTGTATCAAGGCACCTCAATGGTAAGTCTGTTGGAAGGAAACAATGTGGCAGAAAACGCTGTACAACGAGAAGAGGAGACCGGACCCTGAGGAAGATTGTGGAGAAGGACCGATTCCAGACCTTGGGGAACCTGAGGAAGCAGTGGACTGAGTCTGGTGTGGAAACATCCAGAGCCACCGTGCACAGACGTGTGCAGGAAATGGGCTACAGGTGCCGCATTCCCCAGGTAAAGCCACTTTTGAACCATAAACAGCGGCAGAGGCGCCTGACCTGGGCTACAAAGAAGCAGCACTGGACTGTTGCTAAGTGGTCCCAAGTACTTTTTTCTGATGAAAGCAAATTTTGCATGTCATTCGGAAATCAAGGTGCCAGAGTCTGGAGGAAGACTGGGGAGAAGGAAATGCCAAAATGCCTGAAGTCCAGTGTCAAGTACCCACAGTCAGTGATGGTGTGGGGTGCCATGTCAGCTGCTGGTGTTGGTCCACTGTGTTTCATCAAGGGCAGGGTCAATGCAGCTAGCTATCAGGAGATTTTGGAGCACTTCATGCTTCCATCGGCTGAAATGCTTTATGGAGATGAAGATTTCATTTTTCAGCACGACCTGGCACCTGCTCACAGTGCCAAAACCACTTGTAAATGGTTTACTGACCATGGTATTACTGTGCTCAATTGGCCTGCCAACTCTCCTGACCTGAACCCCATAGAGAATCTGTGGGATATTGTGAAGAGAAAGTTGAGAGACGCAAGACCCAACACTCTGGATGAGCTTAAGGCCGCTATTGAAGCATCCTGGGCCTCCATAACATCTCAGCAGTGTCACAGGCTGATTGCCTCCATGCCACGCCGCATTGAAGCAGTCATTTCTGCCAAAGGATTCCCGACCAAGTATTGAGTGCATAACTGAACATTATTATTTGTTGGTTTTTTTGTTTGTTATTAAAAAACACTTTTATTTGATTGGATGGGTGAAATATGCTAATTTATTGAGACAGGTTTTTTGGGTTATCAGGAGTTGTATGCCAAAATCATCAGTATTAAAACAATAAAAGACCTGACAAATTTCAGTTGGTGGATAATGAATCTATAATATATGAAAGTTTAATTGTAATCATTAAATTATGGTAAATAATGAAATTTAACACTATATGCTAATTTTTTGAGAAGGACCTGTATGTGTTAGGGCCAATGTGCCTGAGAAACACACTCTTATTTCTAACAAAACCTTCTATGACAAATCCACAACTTTAGCACTAGCTATTCATAAAACAAGCCAAAAAAACAATTGGGATGAATAAAAACAGCAAATTCTAATCGTCAAAGGTGTGATGCATTCAGGGGCAATGAGCCTGAGAAACCAAAACACTGATATCTGATCTCCTGCAGCTCTGCAGCACAAGAGGCTTCTCAGGTTTCACACAACCTTTAAAGTTATGAAGGTACTGGGAGGATGGTGTTTCCCAGACAAACCACTGAAAATAGAGAAATGAAACTAAGTGAGCTGCGCCTGTCAGATCAGTTGCCCCTGATAGAGGGTTAAACTGCCTCCAGTGCAGGCCTCGGCCTACACTCTGCTCCTCCTGGATTCCCTAGGCTCCAATACCGCCAGTTGGTGCTCGGAAGTGCTGGCTGCACAGAGAGAAAAACACTCGCCACTGTGTCAGTGGGTTTCAGTAACCTCAGCTGTTCCCCTGCTGTGTAGCTGGCAATGTGTCCTGCAACCGCCACGCTGACACAACAACAGACATTAAACTGCCTCCAGTGCATGCTTCGGCTTACACTCTGCTCCTCCTGGATTCCCTGGGCTCCAATACCACCAGTTGGTGCTCAGAAGTGCTGGCTGCAGAGAGAAAAACACTCGCTCATGTGTCAGTGGGGTTCAGTAACGCCAGCTGTTCCCCTGCTGTGTAGCGGGCAATGTGTCCTGCGACCTCCACACAGACACAACAGACATTAAACTGCCTCCAGTGCAGGCCTAGGCCTACACTCTGCTCCTCCTGTATTCCCTGGGCTCCAATACAGCCAGTTGGTGCTCGGAATTGCTGACTGCACAGAGAAAAACACTCGCCACTGTGTCAGTGGGGTTCAGTAACGCCAGCTGTTCCCCTGCTTTGTAGCCGGCAATGTGTCCTGCGACCGCCACGCAGACACAACAACAGCTATTAAAGGGAACCTGTCCCCCCAAAAGCCTTTGTAACTAAAAGAGCCACCTTGTGCGCCACTAATGGTGCACAAGGAAAAGGTGCTACTTTTCATTATGCTCCTTGCACACGCTGAAGTTAACACTTATAAAATGTGTTGACTTCATCTTGATCCTGGAATTGCTGGCAGTCAGAGAAAAGGATGAGCAAACCCGAATACCTGATGTCTGGTACCCGAACGTGAACTTTTAAAATGTTATCTATTTCGCTATTCAGGTTCAGATGCCTAAAAATGTTTGCTGAAAGGCTGCAGCACAGCCAATCAGCAAGCTTTCAGGCTGTGAGAACTTCGGTGCTGTCACAGCCATGCCAAGTATTGGTATGGCTGTTGCAGTGCCCCAGAGTCCTGGTCATCCACCAGGGGGAGCAATGTTACGTCTGATGTCACCAAAGGAGTTTACCCTGCCAGGTATCACCGCCACACACACACATCACATGCCAGCCACCAGGGGGAGCAAAAGGTTCTATCTATTAGGCCACTCCTCACACTTGGGTAAAACTGGGGGGTTGGTTAGGAAGTCAGACAGTTGGAGCCAGGAGGAGGAGAGGAGAGAAGCAGACTGGGCTCGGCCCAGGGAATTCCTGTCAGGCAGACAGAGGAAAAAGAGGGAACATCAGAGGCTCAGTAAAGAAAGAAGGACACGGAGCTGCGCCTGCAACCCATGTGGCAGCCTCCTAAGAAAGGACAAGAAAGGAAGTGTGCCGTAGTGATTGAGCACAGAAGTCATAGCAACAGGAGTAAAACATCAGTGGGAGACCAGCTAGAAGCAGGCTGCCTCCCTCTGAGTGCAGATCCGGTGGCTGGAACACCAAGGAAGTAATAGACTCTACGCTTTACTTCAGAGACCGGCAGGGCAGTCGATTCCAAGTAGGCTGTCTGACCTAAACACCTAAGCAGACAAGGTGGCAACGCGGAGGAGGGGCGACGCTAGGGTCCCTATAAAATAGCCTCAGGCCACCACCGTCATACGGGTTATGTCCTATCCATCTGGGGGAGAGAGAGAGAGAAGTAACAAGAGTGAGGACCTTATGGTAGCTAATGCAAGTAGGGACCTACTACGTTACTGTGTGCTAGGGGAAGGCTACTGATTTCCACATGGATAAGGGGACTCTGGAATTGCCATCAGACCAGCCGGACCCTGCCTACCCTGTCATCCGGCACCCTGGACTGTGGATGCTGAAGCCTTCAGTAAAGGTAAAGAGACTCCACCCATTGTGTCCTCGTTATTCACCGTGCCTTGCACCATTCACCATCACCATCTACACTTCTGGGAAGCCCTGGGGACATACTTCACCTATGGGAAGGTATACCATCTAGCTGCCATTCCATCACCCCAGGGGACCCCTAAGCAGTGTCGGTCACCCTGACCGAATACCACAGGTGGCGTCAGACTCATGAACACTACCGTTATCTACGAACTCTGCCCTTTTATTGGGCGCCCCTCATAGGGCCACGGTCCGGGTCAGGCCACTGTGACATCCTCGCTGAGAGAACTGAAGGACCTGGTACCGAGTACCCCATTGCCCTTACGTGGGGGCGATCCACTGTTACTAGCCGTCGCACCACATGGACCGGCCTGTATAAATGCCAGATCTTGAGCATTTATCTGATTAGTTTAAAGACAGGATGCAGCTGCAGTGAGGGACAGTGTTAGGTTAGGCACTCTGCGAAAAAGCTGCTGTGTGTACTGTACACGTGTCTTTGTGAGAGAACTCTGCCAAAAAGTGGCCAAAAAGTGGCTGTAAATACTCAACACCCATATCTGTAGGAGTACTGTGTAATAAATCTGGTATTGGTACTCTGCACCTTTATCCATGGGAGTACTGTGCCAAAAAGCACCTATGTGTACTCTGCACTCCTGCCTGGGGGAGTACTGTGTCTTTAAGCCACTTTGTGTACTCTGCACCCTCGCCTATGTGAGTACTGGGATTTTAATCCACTGGTACAAAAAAGTTGTTCTACTCTGCAGCCATTTCTTTGAGATTTGTAGGCCAAACAAATAGTTTAAAAAAATTATGTTGTGTGTATACGAGTAGTGAGGCAAAAAAAATGTATTCTACTCTGCAGTCGTGTCTTTGCCATTTTTGGTACAAAAAAGTTATAATATTCTGCAGCCATCTCTTTGCCATTTGTAGGCCAAACAGATAATTTTACTGTACTGCTAATTGCATGCGAGGAGTGTGGCAAAAAAATGATTCAACTATGCCACCATCTCTATGCCAGTAGTGTGCTGAAAAATCACTTCCAAAAATGAGGAGAGCATGAAATAAGGGACGTGGACATGGTGTTGCTGGTGTAGCTGCTGCTGGCAGTGGTGTAGCTGCAGCAGGGAGAGGTTGTAATCATTCTATGCCCAATCACAATACCTTTCTCTAGGGGAAGCAGGCGACAAGACATTATGCTTTTTTTTGTAGGGCCGAAAACAGCTACATGACTGATGAGTCCAGAACATGTTGTGGCGGTATTACATTATATCATTGACAGAAGCTGTTCTGTGCCCGGCTGCCACCATGTTCTGTTTGATGAATCCTGTCATGAATCACACTCTGTGAGTATCTCCAGGCTCTTTATTCACATCATGTCTCAACCTCCATTACATGAAACCCAGTGTGCAACAACATCCAACAAGTTCCAAACAAAGAATATAGAACACACATAAAAGTAGTGAGACCCCTAGAGGCCACATGAACATATAACATATTGCTACAGAAGCTCCAGTTCATTCACATTATCTTCCACTCACTCAACTGCAGAAAGTTCAGTTTTGGCACCTGAGGACCATGGTCATCCAGCTTCCACCTTATCCCCTTGCAAATCAGCCAAGCAGTCTGAGCCCCAAGTCATGCAGTAGTCTCTACTGCTTTTCGATGACTCCACTGGTTGGGTTTAGTGGCCCCAGAAGTGGAAGAAACTGAATGCACCGATGGTCAACCACTTGTTAGGTTGGAAGACAAGTATGTGTGAGAGCAACACAGTTGCTAACTACAACGTCTTTCTGCAGTGTGCAGAATGGCAAAAAGGGCAGACATGAGGAGTGCGTGGAAGATGTTGCGATGGATGATGAGCTCCTAGACCCCACATGGAGTGGAGACCACCGTAGTGATGTGTGCAATTTGTTGGAAGAGAAGGTGACCACACTGCCCCAGCAGCACGGCAAAAGAGGATGTAAGGTACAAAGTAACAGCGGGCAGCCCCTAGACAGTATGTCGGCTACTACTGCCCACTATACCGCTGAAATCTGCAAACCAAAGTCAGCTCAATACAACTCCCTGGCATTACATTTCTTCAAGTAAAGTGCTGACGACAAGCAGAGTGGTTTACATGCTGTTCTATTGGAGAACCCGCTGCTTAAAGGGATCCGATGGGGCTGATGGAAATGCAGTGTCACGCTCGCGCCGAGACTGGTTGGTGCGGGTGTGCGGGGGTGTGGCCCCACTGGACCACAGACCAAACTTCCTTGGAAGGGGCGTAACTAAGTAGCTTTCTAGGTGTTCGCTGGAGCCTCTGATGGTGAGGTCAGACTTGTACAATAGGAAGCTACCAGGTACCACTCCAGGGTGGTGTCTGGCTGTGGCTGCTGATCCCACCGGGGAACGGAACATAGACAGGCAAGCGGGCACGGCTGGCACTCTGGCAGACAGGCAGGCACGGCTGGGACACAGGCAGACAGGCGGGTACAACAGAGACACTGGCAGGCGGGCACGGCTGGCTCTCTGGTAGGCAGGCAGGTACGGCTGGCTCTCTGGCAGGACAGGCGGACAAGGCTGATACACTGGAAGAACCGGTAGGGACCGGTCTGCAGACAGGTATGTAAAACAGGTAAGAACCTGTTCAGACAGGAGGACTTAAGAAAAGGTAGAGAAAGACCACAAGAGTGGATGCAGAGCGAAAGCACAGGAGCTAGAGCCAATAACAGATGCCGGAAGTGGAGCCAAAAGCAGGAGGCGGAGCCAAGTGCAGAAACACAGGAGGCGGAGCCAAGAGCTAAAGGCGCAGCCAAGTGCAGAAATGCAGGAGGCGGAGCCAAGAGCTGGAGGCGGAGCCAAGTGCATAAATGCAGGAGGCGGAGCCAAGAGCTGGAGGTGGAGCCAAGAGCAAGAGAAGTAGAACCGCAAAAAGCAGAGCCAGGTAGAACCGCAAGGAGCGGAGCCGCAGAGCAAAGCCACAGAGTGCAGAGCAAGGTCAAAGTGCAGAGCAAAGTCACTGAGAGCAGAGCTAGAGCTAAGCCACAGAGTGCAGAGCTGAGAGCAGAGCAAAGACAGTGCAGAGCAAGACACAGAGTGCAGAGCAGAGAGCAAAGCTACAGACTGCAGAGCTGAGAGCAGAGCAAAGACAGAGTGCAGAGCAAAACACAGAGTGCAGAGCAGAGAGCAAAGCTACAGACTGCAGAGCTGAGAGCAGAGCAAAGACAGAGTGCAGAGCTGGACACAGAGTGCAGAGCCGAGAGCAAAGCCACAGAGTGCAGAGCAAGGTAACAGAATGTAGAGCAAGGAGCAAAGCAAGGTCGCAGAGAGCGGAGCCGAAAGCGGAGCAAAGCAAGACACAGAACGCACAGCAGGGAAAGGAAATCGAGACAGGGATACAAATGAACACAGGAACAGGACTAGACTAAGAGTCAGGAATGAGACAAGGCACAGAGACATGGACACAAGCCAGGGTACGACGCCCCTCTGGGTGGCGGACATAGGCAAGGTACTAAGCCCCACTGGGTGGCTACACAGGACACGGACCAGGGTACAACGCCCCCCTGGGTAACGGAACACAAGAGTCACAGAGACATGGCCTGGCACTGCAGCAGCTAAGAACTGAGGAATAAGTTGCACAGGCCCCCACCAATGTTCATTGAGGTCATGATGATGCTGCAGAAAACCTATACTTTTCCTGTATTTATACATCTATATGAATAGGTTATGTTAATATCAATCTCTTTACTGACATCACATTGTTGGGGGGCCCCATTTTTTGCTATATAACACTATATACCATCACATGATATTACAAGCCACCTGGCCTTCTTATTCTTACTATTTCCTTATAGAGTACAGGTAGGAGAGCAGGGATTGCCATCGTATGAGCGGGGGCGCCATTCTCGTTTTTCTTAGGGTGCCAACTTCCGCATCTAATTAGGCATATATTTATAGGTTTGTATAGTGTCTAGGGAAACCTCACTTATATCTGCACATCTTTGGTACTAAGCTTGTGACATCACGGTTGTATCACTGGTTCTACTATTTTAAGTAGGTTATACCTCTTTATTTTTTGAGGTTATCTGTGACTGGATTTTCACCAGTCCTCTCTTATTTGGGGATGATATCTCCTGCTAGTGTTTGACTTATCCTCTATATAGGCTATTGTTTTCTGGGTATTTTTTGTTTGGTATTTAATAAAGTATACAATTTTTACCGGGGTTTTTTCTTTTTGTAAACTAACCTCCCCACCAACCAATGGAAGTGTTCAGCTTTCCATCCCCCAAACCCTTAAGAGAAAGAGGAGATACCCCTGCTCACTCCAAGCCATGATCCTGAATGACAGCATTTCCAAATTGTTGACCTTTAAAATGGTGTCTTTCCGGCTGGTGGAGATGGATAGTTAAAAAAAAGTGATGGCAGTGGCGGCTGTCCCATAGTACGTTCTTCCCAGCTGCCACTACTTTTCCAGGAGAGCCATCACTGCCCTGCACACACATGTTGCGGACAAAATAAGGTGTACACTGCACAATGTCATCAGTGCCAAGGTCCACATATCCAGAGATACATGGACCAGTAAACATGGCCAGGGATGTTACATATCTCTAACTGCCCATTGGGTAAATGTAGTGGCACCTGGGACGGAGGCAGTAAACCATGTAGTACTTTAAGGGACACAAGGAGCTGTCCGAATATATTACTTGTAATGTCTTTGTAAGTGTCCATGTTGTGTATTTCCCTGCTATGTATAATTACTGCTATAATTGTAGGAAAGGCATAGTACCCTAGTTTGGCCACTAGATCGGCGTGCAGAGTTATTCAGCTTGTAAATAGTTAAGTGGAAGGAGCTAAGGGCAGTTAATCTTGGAAACATCTGGAAATTTGAATCAGTTGGGCAGGAGCGCCCTGTCACTCAGTCAGCTCTGCAGCAGCCAAAGATCCAGTCAGGCAGCATCAGGGCCAGGAAGGCTACAAGAGAAAGAAGGAAGGCATTGAAAGGGTACCTGACAGCGCAGTATAAGTGGCACTGCGGCTGTAGGTACTAGAAAAGAACCAAGCAGTATGGACAGGTAACTCAGAATGTGGCAGCTTGTTAAGTGGATGTATGTTCTCGGGACCATGGCAAAATGGTTTAAAGGAATCCCTACTAAAGTAACACTGCGCACAGATGACACTGGACGACCGGTAAGCACGGTCTGTTCTGGAAGCAAGCTTAGTAAAGATGAAGGAAAGACAGAGAAAGAGGAGAAGCTGTGTAATGCAAAGCCTGAGGTAACTGCTACGAAAGAGAGGAGACAGGGACAGACAAGAAACTGTATATTGTAAAGCCTGCTCTAAATGTTGAAAAGAACCGTTATGTGCCTGTTTCAAGTAAAGCTCATTGTTCAAGCGTTCAACGGGACTGTGACTCTGATTATTCTGCTTCAGGTGAGGAAAACGTGCAGATCTTTATAGGAAGCCCCAAGGGTAAAGGAGCTGCAGGTGTGCTGACTGAGAGTTGTGGAGTGCATGTAAGGGGAGGTCAGGGTGTGCAAGAGACTTTTACCTCAGCCACAACTACCACCCTGCACTACCCTTTCACTACGACTACCGAGAATTGCTTGACGTTTGTCCAGGTTTCTTCCTCCTCTTACTCCACTTCCTCCATCACCTCCTCATCTGGTCACAGCAAGACCTGCACCACCAACTTTAGCACAGCCATGGGGATGACAGCAGGCTATTATTAAATTCTTCTTTTTGTGGGAAAAATCCCACAACACACTGTAGTTGTGGACGTTGATCAAACAACAGACAGATCAGTGGTTGGTGCCGGTTGGTTGGTACAGGTAAACCTTAAGCTCCGCCTGGTGGTGTGCAATGACAGGTCAAATTTTGTAGCAGCTCTGGGCCTAGCTGCATTGATGCACATTCCTTGCCTCCCTCATATGCTGAACATGGTGGTGCAGAGCTTCCTGAAAAAGTAAACAAATAGGTCAGAGCTACTCCTGAAAGTGCGGGCAGTATGTGTACGCTTTCGATGTTTTCACCATGCTGCTACTCGACTATCTATGCTGCATCATCACTTCTGCCTTCCCTCTCACTGCCAGAAATGTAACAAACCAGCAAGGTGGATCTTTACTTTGCATATGTGGGAGAGACTGTATAAGCAGCAGCAGGCAATAGAGGTGTTTCAGCTGCATCACGCACGGGTGAGTCGCTTTTCAGAGCAACACCATTTCACCACCAAAGAGTGGGCCCCCAGGCTTGACGAGTGTGCTGTGCTGCGCTGCTTTGAACAGTCCACCACTCTGGCCAAGCTGATGATGCCATCATCAGTGTTACTAAACCACTTATATGACTAGCAATCAGGCGATGATGGATGAGTGGCACAGGAGCAGGAGAAGCAGGGCTAGTTCACACCGTTATCAGGACTGTGGTCCACACATGGTTTGGAGGGTGGGTTACTGTCCCAACAGTGGCCAGTTACCCAACTGTGCAGTCAGAGGACAACTTAGGAGGAAGATGAGTAGGAACAACAGTGTTCACAACAGGGTGTCACTAGCTGGAATGGGCTTGGGGATACAGAGTACCCAGCTGATACACCTCCCACCGAGGACAGCTTTGCATTCCCTGTGGGCAGTCTGGCATACCTGAGCCAATACATGATACTGTGCCTGTGTAATGGCCGGCTGATCGGCCTGTATTCTTACCAGTATAGAGTACTGGGTGGCCACCCTCCTGGATCCCCACTACAAGGAGAAAGTACCATAATTACTTCAGTAACTGTATCAGGATTGCAAAATGTGTGAATACAAGCACATGCTAGTAGAGAAATTACTGATGGCTGTCATGACTGCAGCCGCTGCACCCGCCGCTACACCCACCCTGTCTCCCAATACTTACCACTCCATTCTGGCGCCTCGGCATCCAGCTGGTTGAGGGTCCCTGCATGTCTCTCCCGTGCTGTCGGTCTTACGGCCAGCGGCGAATCTGCGCACATGCCTTAGGCCGTGCCCGCACGCTCTGCCTGCTCTTTAGCTTGCAGCATCTGACCCAGAACAACTGTTTTTCCTATCAGATGCTGCCATTGGGTATATCAGGCCACCCTCCCTTAGTGGAGGCGCCTGATTATTGTGTGTGTGCTTCGGCATACTGATGCTAAGGCAGTCACTGTGGGAATCTGCCCCTATCACTGGTTAACCCTATCTCTGCTTGTGTCTCCTGCAGTCACCGGTCTTCCCTGCCTTCGGACTCCCTGCTCCTGCTCTGCCCTGGTGGTCCCTCAGTTCCTGGCTTCTGCTCAGTGGTCCCTGTTCCTCTCCCAGTCCCATACCCTTGTGCCTTGGGTTCTTCCTCCTAAACGCCCTGTACCTACTTGGTCTTCTTGGTCCAGATCTCCTTGCTACCCAGCGTATGGCTGTCCCATCAACTTCTACCTGTTTTGACCCATGGCTTCTCTGCAAGCCGCCTCTCTTGGTACCAGCTGTCTCAGTATCCGACTCCCCTGGGCCTGCCCCTAATAATCCCTGTATAGGGTCGGTACCACTTGATTCACTCACCTGGAGGAGGTTCAGTACCACAACCCAGAGGGTCCACTCTTGGAAGCTCAACTCTCCTAGGCGGCACAATGGTTTTCCCACCTGACAGCATGGACTCAGTCGAAGAACAAGGCAGAAGCAGACAAGGAAGTGGCCAACACAGCTGGGGCACTGCCAGCACCTTGGAAGGCAAAGTTAGCATGGCTAAAATGTGCCAAAACTTTGAGCATGACACAACATCTGGCACCACCATCTGATAAGCTCCATATTGGCAGGAGGCAGCATTACAACAATGTGATGGAAGAGTACTGTCCACACCTCTCCACATTCTAACTGATAGGTCTGCCCTATTAAACTTCTGGGTCTCTAAATTGGACAGGAAAGAGAAGGAGATCCAGCTCAACGAAATAGTGAAAAATCCATAATTTATTTCACTCAAAATACAGTGAAAGGACAAAACATCAGCATACAGAAAAAATTATAAAAACAAGGTCAACGCGTTTCCGGTGACTAAGCACCCTTAATCATGCGCCATTTCTCAGCCAATGAAGGTGGACGCAGAGTGTGGGCAGCGCGATGACATAGGTCCTGGTCCCCACCATCTTAGAGAAGGGCATTGCAGTGATTGGCTTGCTGTCTGCGGCGTCACAGGGGCTATAAACGGGTGTTCCCGCCGACCGCCATCTTACTGCTGCTGATCTGAGCATAGGGAGAGGTTGCTGCCGCTTCTTCAGAAGCAGGGATAGTGTTAGGCAGGGTCCATTAACCACCAAACCGCTTGTGCTGTAGCGATTTCCACTGTCCAACACCACCTTTGTTTGCAGGGACAGTGGAAGCTACATCTTTTTTTCCTCAGAGCTGTAGCTCATTGGGCTGCCCTAGAAGGCTCCCTGATAGCTGCATTGCTGTGTGTACGCCGCTGTGCAAACCAACTGCTTTTTTCAAAGCACAAATCCTGTTGTTCCTTCCTTTCTGCACAGCTATCTTGTTTGTTTGTCCACACTTTTTATTTAATTTGTGCAGCAGTCCACTCCTTATTGCTGCCTGCCATACCTGGCTGAGATTACTGCAGGGAGATAGTAATTGTAGGACAGTCCCTGTTTTTTTTTTTTTTTTTTAATTCTCCCTAAAAAAAAAAGCTGTGGGAGATTAAGATTGGCATTTCTGCTCGAGTGCCATCCCTGTGTGTGCCATCTCACATAGTGGGCCATAGAAAGCCTAATTTTTTTTTCTGTTTTTTTTTGTGGGGTTTCTAAATTCTCCCTGAAAAAAAAAAAAACAGTGGGAGATTAATATTGGCCTTTGGGCTTGTGTGCCAGTCCTGAGCGTGCCATCTCTCTCTCATATAGTGGGCCATAGAAAGCCTATTTTTTTTTTTTTATTGGTTTTATAAATTCTCCCTGAAAAAAAAAAAAACAGTGGGAGATTAATATTGGCCTTTGGGCTTGTGTGCCAGTCCTGAGCGTGCCATCTCTCTCTCAAATAGTGGGCCATAGAAAGCCTTTTTATTTTTTTTTATTGGTTTTATAAATTCTCCCTGAAAAAAAAAAAACAGTGGGAGATTAATAATGGCCTTTGGGCTTGTGTGCCACTCCTGAGCGTGCCATCTCTCTGTCAAATAGTGGGCCATAGAAAGCCTATTTTTTTTTTTTTATTGGTTTTATAAATTAGTAACATAGTAACATAGTAACATAGTTAGTAAGGCCGAAAAAAGACATTTGTCCATCCAGTTCAGCCTATATTCCATCATAATAAATACCCAGATCTACGTCCTTCTACAGAACCTAATAATTGTATGATACAATATTGTTCTGCTCCAGGAAGACATCCAGGCCTCTCTTGAACCCCTCGACTGAGTTCGCCATCACCACCTCCTCAGGCAAGCAATTCCAGATTCTCACTGCCCTAACAGTAAAGAATCCTCTTCTATGTTGGTGGAAAAACCTTCTCTCCTCCACACGCAAAGAATGCCCCCTTGTGCCCGTCACCTTCCTTGGTATAAACAGATCCTCAGCGAGATATTTGTATTGTCCCCTTATATACTTATACATGGTTATTAGATCGCCCCTCAGTCGTCTTTTTTCTAGACTAAATAATCCTAATTTCGCTAATCTATCTGGGTATTGTAGTTCTCCCATCCCCTTTATTAATTTTGTTGCCCTCCTTTGTACTCTCTCTAGTTCCATTATATCCTTCCTGAGCACCGGTGCCCAAAACTGGACACAGTACTCCATGTGCGGTCTAACTAGGGATTTGTACAGAGGCAGTATAATGCTCTCATCATGTGTATCCAGACCTCTTTTAATGCACCCCTCTTTTAATTCTCCCTGAAAAAAAAACAAACAGTGGGAGATTAATATTGGTCTTTGGGCTTGTGTGCCAGTCCTGAGCGTGCCATCTCTCTCTCTCAGATAGTGGGCCATAGAAAGCCTATTTTTTTTTTTATTTGGTTTCTAAATTCTCTCTGAAAAAATCACTTTTTTTTATTTGTTTTCTAAATTCTTCCTGAAAAAATCATTTTTTTGGGGGGTTTCTAAATTCTCCCTGAAAAAAAAAAAACAGTGGGAGATTAATATTGGCCTTTCTGCTTGTGTGCCAGTCCTGAGCGTGCCATCTCTCTCTCTCAGATAGTGGGCTATAGAAAACCTATTTTTTTTATTTTTATTTGGTTTCTAAATTCTCTCTGAAAAAATTACTTTTTTTTTAATTTGTTTTCTAAATTCTTCCTTAAAAAAATCATTTTTTTTGGGGGGGGGGTTTAAATTCTCCCTGAAAAAATAAAAAAAAACAGTGGGAGATTAATATTGGCCTTTCTGCTTGTGTGCCAGTCCTGACTCCTGGGTGTGCCATCTCTCTCTCTCAGAAAGTGGGCCATAGAAAGCCTATTTTTTTTTTTTATTTGGTTTCTAAATTCTCTCAGAAAAAATCAATTTTTTTAATTTGTTTTCTAAATTCTTCCTGAAAAAATCATTTTTTTGGGGGGTTTCTAAATTCTCCCTGAAAAAATAAAAACAAACAGTGGGAGATTAATATTGACATTTGTGCTTGAGTGACAGCCCTGCGTGTGTGGCATCTCTCTCATTTGGTGCCACCAAAAACAGAGTGTGTAACATTGTGCCTGCTTTTCCTTGCGGTCTCACCCACCTGTAAAGGGGCATCTAAATCATACTGAAGTTATAGCTCACCGTGTAAGTTGTTTGACAGCAACAAATACCGTTAGTTTGGTTACGTTTTTAAAACAATGAGGAAGTCTGGTGGAAGAGGTCGTGGCCGGGGGCGTTCATTGTCAGCTGGTAATGAGGGTAGTGGTAGTGGTGGAGCATCAGGTGGTCGTGGGAAAAAAAATATTGCACCTAAGTCTGGAGCTGTGGAGTCAGGTTCGTCGTCTGGCTACACAAGGCCTCGAACGCTCCCTTTTCTGGGAGTAGGAAAACCGCTTTTAAAGCCGGAGCAGCAAGAGCAAGTTTTGGCTTACCTTGCTGACTCAGCCTCTAGCTCTATTGCCTCCTCTTTTGAAACTGGTAAATGTAAAAGCAGCGCGTCGTTAGTGGATGTTCACGGTCAGGGACAAGTCGCTTCCTTGTCCTCTTCAGCAAAAACAACAACAGAGAAGGATGCAGCAGGCGACACAACGGGTTACTCCATGGAGCTCTTTACACATACCGTCCCTGGCTTAGAAAGTGAAGCAGTTAACAGGCCATGCCCATTACAAGTTGAATCTGACATGAAGTGCACTGATGCACAGCCACAGCCAGACTACTATGCTGGTCCTTTGACTCAGACCACAACATTGCCCTCGCAGGGTACTGATCCAGAATCAGACCCTGATGAGACTATGTTACCCCGTCACGAACGCTCTACCACCAACTTACACGGTGACACAGACGGAGTTGCGCACGAGCTAGAAGAGGAGGTTATAGATGACCCAGTTGTTGACCCGGTTTAGCAGCCATTGGGGGAACAGGGTGCAGGCGGCAGTAGTTCTGAAGCGGAGGAGGAGGGGCCGCAGCAGGCATCAACATCGCAACAGGTTCCATCTGCCGGGCCCGTATCTGGCCCAAAACGCGTGGAAAAGCCAAAACCTGTTGGAGGACAGCGTGGCCATCCGGTTAAAGCTCAGTCTGCAATGCCTGAAAAGGTATCCGATGCTAGAAAGAGTGCAGTCTGGCATTTTTTTAAACAACATCCAATTGATCAGCTCAAAGTCATCTGTCAAAAATGTTCAACTACCTTAAGCAGAGGTCAGAATCTGAAAAGTCTCAATACAAGTTGCATGCATAGATATTTAACCACCATGCATTTGCAAGCCTGGACTAACTATCAAACGTCCCTTAAGGTTGTAGCACCCTCGGCCAATGAAGCTAGTCAGCAACGCAACATCCCTTCCGGCAGTGTAGGGCCACCATTTTCCGCACCACCTGCAGTATCTGTGCAGGTTTCTTTGCCAGGCCAAAGCAGTCAGGGTCAGGGAATCACCAGTTTCGTAGTAGGAAACACTGCATCTAGGGCACCGGCGGCAACAATACCATCTCCCACCGTCTCTCAGTCTGCCATGTCCACCGGCACCCCCGCTAGTTCCACGATCTCCAGCTCTCCAGTCCAGCTCACCCTACATGAGACTATGGTTAGAAAGAGGAAGTACTTAGCCTCACATCCGCGTACACAGGGTTTGAATGCCCACATAGCTAGACTAATCTCGTTAGAGATGATGCCCTACCGGTTAGTTGAAAGCGAAGCTTTGAAAGCCCTGATGGACTACGCTGTACCACGCTACGAGCTACCCAGTCGACACTTCTTTTCCAGAAAAGCCATCCCAGCCCTCCACCAGCATGTTAAAGAGCGCATCGTCCATGCACTCAGGCACTCAGGAAACCAGGGATTCAAGCTTCAGGAGGCTAATTTGCATATTCCAGGTGCCTTCTGGGAGAAGCGAAGTCTCCCTAAGCTAGAAGATCGTTGGGTACAGCCGGGACCAGCTGCTTCGAAAGCATCACCAAACAAGGGATTCAAGCTTCAGGAGGCTAATTTGCATATTCCAGGCGCCTTCTGGGAGAAGCGAAGTCTCCCTAAGCTAGAAGATCGTTGGGTACAGCCGGGACCAGCTGCTTCGAAAGCATCACCAAACCAGGGATTCAAGCTTCAGGAGGCTAATTTGCATATTCCAGGTGCCTTCTGGGAGAAGCGAAGTCTCCCTAAGCTAGAAGATCGTTGGGTACAGCCGGGACCAGCTGCTTCGAAAGCATCACCAAACCAGGGATTCAAGCTTCAGGAGGCTAATTTGCATATTCCAGGTGCCTTCTGGGAGAAGCGAAGTCTCCCTAAGCTAGAAGATCGTTGGGTACAGCCGGGACCAGCTGCTTCGAAAGCATCACCAAACCAGGGATTCAAGCTTCAGGAGGCTAATTTGCATATTCCAGGTGCCTTCTGGGAGAAGCGAAGTCTTTTTGCCTGTAGGACATTATTGCAAGAGGGCTTGGCTGAGTAGATTACACAAGAAGGAAAACACACAGCAAGTCAGCAGGATCTAGGAGCAACATGGCAGATGTGACAACCTACATGGTGAGCTGCAGCATGTGCTACATGTTCACAGATCGACCAGAAGAAGAATCCAATTTCACCTGTCAGAAGTGTAGACTAGTGGCCCTTTTAGAAGAAAAGGTGCGGGGTCTGGAAGAAAGAATAGCAACTTTGAAACTCATCAAAGAGAATGAAGACTTTCTAGACAGAACAGAAGCATCTCTACTGGTCACAGAAGGTGCAAAAAGTGTCAGAGAACCTCCAAAAGCAGATGAGTGGAAGCATGTGACCAAAAGAAGCAAGAAGACCATGGAGAAATCACCAACCACACAACTGAAGAACCGATATCAAATCTTTGTAGAGGATGAAGATGGCACACCTAAGAATGAAGCAATACCAGCAAGCAAAAAAGAAAAGGGCACACAGCAACAAGTGACAGCAAAAAGTACAGCCAAGAAGCAACGAAGAGTGGTGGTGGTGGGAGACTCACTACTGAGAGGCACCGAAGCAGCCATCTGCAGACCGGACATAACTGCAAGAGAAGTATGCTGCCTTCCAGGTGCGATGATCAAGGATGTGACCGATAGGATACCAAAGCTCTTCAGCTCCAAGGACGTCCACCCATTTCTTCTGATACATGTTGGCACCAATGACACGGCAAGGAAGGACCTACCGACAATCTGCAAGGACTTTGAAGAGTTGGGGAAGAAAGTAAAGGAACTGGATGCACAGGTAGTTTTTTCTTCTATCCTTCCAGTAGACGGGCATGGCACCAGGAGATGGAACAGGATCCTTGATGCAAACAACTGGCTAAGACGATGGTGCAGACAACAAGGATTTGGATTCCTGGACCACGGTGTGAATTACTGGTATGATGGACTCCTCGCCAGAGACGGACTACACCTCAACAAACCTGGGAAACACACATTCGCCAGAAGACTCGCTACACTCATCAGGAGGGCGTTAAACTAGAAGAAGAGGGGACGGGAAGAAAAACATTAGACTCGAACAAAGACGACCCAGGAAAACATACTCAGAAGGGAGGTAAGAACATTTCTAAAACAATCCACAGTGAGGAGATTGGAACAAAACAAAATCCTCTAAACTGCATGCTCGCAAACGCCAGAAGCCTGACAAACAAGATGGAAGAACTAGAAGCAGAAATATCTACAGGTAACTTTGACATAGTGGGAATAACCGAGACATGGTTAGATGAAAGCTATGACTGGGCAGTTAACTTACAGGGTTACAGTCTGTTTAGAAAGGATCGTAAAAATCGGAGAGGAGGAGGGGTTTGTCTCTATGTAAAGTCTTGTCTAAAGTCCACTTTAAGGGAGGATATTAGCGAAGGGAATGAGGATGTCGAGTCCATATGGGTTGAAATTCATGGAGGGAAAAATGGTAACAAAATTCTCATTGGGGTCTGTTACAAACCCCCAAATATAACAGAAAGCATGGAAAGTCTACTTCTAAAGCAGATAGATGAAGCTGCAACCCATAATGAGGTCCTGGTTATGGGGGACTTTAACTACCCGGATATTAACTGGGAAACAGAAACCTGTGAAACCCATAAAGGCAACAGGTTTCTACTAATAACCAAGAAAAATTATCTTTCACAATTGGTGCAGAATCCAACCAGAGGAGCAGCACTTTTAGACCTAATACTATCTAATAGACCTGACAGAATAACAAATCTGCAGGTGGTTGGGCATTTAGGAAATAGCGACCACAATATTGTGCAGTTTCACCTGTCTTTCACTAGGGGGACTTGTCAGGGAGTCACAAAAACATTGAACTTTAGGAAGGCAAAGTTTGAACAGCTTAGAGATGCCCTTAATCTGGTAGACTGGGACAATATCCTCAGAAATGAGAATACAGATAATAAATGGGAAATGTTTAAGAACATCCTAAATAGGCAGTGTAAGCGGTTTATACCTTGTGGGAATAAAAGGACTAGAAATAGGAAAAACCCAATGTGGCTAAACAAAGAAGTAAGACAGGCAATTAACAGTAAAAAGAAAGCATTTGCACTACTAAAGCAGGATGGCACCATTGAAGCTCTAAAAAACTATAGGGAGAAAAATACTTTATCTAAAAAACTAATTAAAGCTGCCAAAAAGGAAACAGAGAAGCACATTGCTAAGGAGAGTAAAACTAATCCCAAACTGTTCTTCAACTATATCAATAGTAAAAGAATAAAAACTGAAAATGTAGGCCCCTTAAAAAATAGTGAGGAAAGAATGGTTGTAGATGACGAGGAAAAAGCTAACATATTAAACACCTTCTTCTCCACGGTATTCACGGTGGAAAATGAAATGCTAGGTGAAATCCCAAGAAACAATGAAAACCCTATATTAAGGGTCACCAATCTAACCCAAGAAGAGGTGCGAAACCGGCTAAATAAGATTAAAATAGATAAATCTCCGGGTCCGGATGGCATACACCCACGAGTACTAAGAGAACTAAGTAATGTAATAGATAAACCATTATTTCTTATTTTTAGTGACTCTATAGCGACAGGGTCTGTTCCGCAGGACTGGCGCATAGCAAATGTGGTGCCAATATTCAAAAAGGGCTCTAAAAGTGAACCTGGAAATTATAGGCCAGTAAGTCTAACCTCTATTGTTGGTAAAATATTTGAAGGGTTTCTGAGGGATGTTATTCTGGATTATCTCAATGAGAATAACTGTTTAACTCCATATCAGCATGGGTTTATGAGAAATCGCTCCTGTCAAACCAATCTAATCAGTTTTTATGAAGAGGTAAGCTATAGACTGGACCACGGTGAGTCATTGGACGTGGTATATCTCGATTTTTCCAAAGCGTTTGATACCGTGCCGCACAAGAGGTTGGTACACAAAATGAGAATGCTTGGTCTGGGGGAAAATGTGTGTAAATGGGTTAGTAACTGGCTTAGTGATAGAAAGCAGAGGGTGGTTATAAATGGTATAGTCTCTAACTGGGTCGCTGTGACCAGTGGGGTACCGCAGGGGTCAGTATTGGGACCTGTTCTCTTCAACATATTCATTAATGATCTGGTAGAAGGTTTACACAGTAAAATATCGATATTTGCAGATGATACAAAACTATGTAAAGCAGTTAATACAAGAGAAGATAGTATTCTGCTACAGATGGATCTGGATAAGTTGGAAACTTGGGCTGAAAGGTGGCAGATGAGGTTTAACAATGATAAATGTAAGGTTATACACATGGGAAGAGGGAATCAATATCACCATTACACACTGAACGGGAAACCACTGGGTAAATCTGACAGGGAGAAGGACTTGGGGATCCTAGTTAATGATAAACTTACCTGGAGCAGCCAGTGCCAGGCAGCAGCTGCCAAGGCAAACAGGATCATGGGGTGCATTAAAAGAGGTCTGGATACACATGATGAGAGCATTATACTGCCTCTGTACAAATCCCTAGTTAGACCGCACATGGAGTACTGTGTCCAGTTTTGGGCACCGGTGCTCAGGAAGGATATAATGGAACTAGAGAGAGTACAAAGGAGGGCAACAAAATTAATAAAGGGGATGGGAGAACTACAATACCCAGATAGATTAGCGAAATTAGGATTATTTAGCCTAGAAAAAAGACGACTGAGGGGCGATCTAATAACCATGTATAAGTATATAAGGGGACAATACAAATTTCTTGCTGAGGATCTGTTTATACCAAGGAAGGTGACGGGCACAAGGGGGCATTCTTTGCGTCTGGAGGAGAGAAGGTTTTTCCACCAACATAGAAGAGAATTCTTTACTGTTAGGGCAGTGAGAATCTGGAATTGCTTGCCTGAGGAGGTGGTGATGGCGAACTCAGTCGAGGGGTTCAAGAGAGGCCTGGATGTCTTCCTGGAGCAGAACAATATTGTATCATACAATTATTAGGTTCTGTAGAAGGACGTAGATCTGGGTATTTATTATGATGGAATATAGGCTGAACTGGATGGACAAATGTCTTTTTTCGGCCTTACTAACTATGTTACTATGTTACTATGTTACTAATCTGTGAGCACAAAGGTGCACCTGACAACAGATGCATGGACCAGTAGGCATGGCCAGGGACGTTACGTGTCCATCACGGCACACTGGGTGAATGTTGTGGATGCAGGGTCCACAGGGGACAGCAATTTTGGGACAGTTCTGCCTAGCCCACGGTCTAGGAAACAGTTGGCTGTAGCCGTTCGCACCCCCTCCTCCTCCTGCTCGTCCTCCTGCAGAAGCGAGAGCTCGTCCACAGACCGCAGTCGCACAACCACTCCATCCGCAGCTGCCACTGTTGCACACCAGGTCTCCCATTATGGGGCAGCTACTGGCAAGCGTCAGCAGGCTGTATTGGCTATGAAGTGTTTGGGCGACAACAGACACACCGCGGAAGTTCTGTCCGAGTTCTTGCAGAAAGAAACGCAGTCGTGGCTGGGCACTGTAGATCTTGAGGCAGGCAAGGTAGTGAGTGATAACGGAAGGAATTTCATGGCTGCCATCTCCCTTTCCCAACTGAAACACATTCCTTGCCTGGCTCACACCTTAAACCTGGTGGTGCAGTGCTTCCTGAAAAGTTATCCGGGGTTATCCGACCTGCTCCTCAAAGTGCGTGGACTTTGCTCACATATCCGCCGTTCGCCCGTACACTCCAGCCGTATGCAGACCTATCAGCGGTCTTTGAACCTTCCCCAGCATCGCCTAGTCATAGACGTTGCAACAAAGTGGAACTCAACACTGCACATGCTTCAGAGACTGTGCGAACAGAGGCAGGCTGTTATGTTTTTGTGGGAGGATACACATACACGGGCAGGCAGTAGGATGGCAGACATGGAGTTGTCAGGTGTGCAGTGGTCGAAGATACAAGACATGTGTCAAGTCCTTCAGTGTTTTGAGGAATGCACACGGCTGGTTAGTGCAGACAACGCCATAATAAGCATGAGCATCCCCCTAATGCGTCTGTTGATGCAAAGTTTGACGCACATAAAGGATCAGGCGTCTGCAGCAGAGGAAGAGGAAAGCCTTGATGACAGTCAGCCATTGTCTGGCCAGGGCAGTGTACAGGACGAGGTAGCGGGCGAAGAGGAGGAGGAGGACGAGGAGGATGATGGGGATGATTATATTTTTAATGAGGAAGCTTTTCCGGGGCCACTGGAAATTGGTGGCATGGCAAGGCCGGGTTCTGGTTTTTTGAGGGACACAAGTGACGTAGATTTGCCTGAAACTGCCCCTCAACCAAGCACAACCGCAGATTTGACAACTGGAACTTTGGCCCACATGGCGGATTATGCCTTACGTATCCTCAAAAGGGACACACGCATTACTAAAATGATGAACAATGACGATTACTGGTTGGCCTGCCTCCTTGATCCTCGCTATAAAGGCAAATTGCAAAATATAATGCCACATGAGAACTTGGAACTAATATTAGCAACCAAACAATCAACTCTTGTTGACCGTTTGCTTCAGGCATTCCCAGCACACAGCGCCCGTGATCGTTCTCACACGAGCTGCAGGGGCCAGCAGACCAGAGGTGTTAGAGGGGCAGAAATGAGAAGTGGCGTTGGACAGAGGGGTTTTCTGACCAGGTTGTGGCGTGATTTTGCTATGACCGCAGACAGGACAGGTACTGCAGCATCAATTCAAAGTGACAGGAGACAACATTTGTCCAGTATGGTTACTAACTATTTTTCATCCCTTATCGACGTTCTCCCTCAACCGTCATTCCCATTTGATTAGTGGGCATCCAAATTAGACACCTGGCCAGAATTGGCAGAATATGCATTGCAGGAGCTTGCTTGCCCGGCAGCTAGTGTCCTATCAGAAAGAGTATTCAGTGCTGCAGGTTCAATATTAACCGAAAAAAGGACTCGTCTGGCTACCCAAAATGTAGATGATCTAACCTTCATTAAAATGAACCACAACTGGATTTCGAAATCTTTTGCCCCACCTTGCCCTGCCGACACCTAGCTTTCCTATGAAAAGGTCTTGCCTGTGGACTATTCTAAATGACTTTTCCAATCTTGTAATTTGCAGCACCTGATTGTCCAGCATACAACATGTTTACACCTCCAAACTCCCCACACGGGGCCGTGGTATCGCCACTTGGCGCCAGCACCGGTGAGAGTGCTGTTTGTCCGAAGAGGTGGGTGTGCCCGCTTTTGGTCGACGGCACTGCCACTGGGTCCCTCATAGTACAATAAAGTGTCTCTGGCGGTGGTGGTGCGCACCCAACGTCAGACACACTGTTGTAACATGAGGGGCCCTGGGCCTGTACCGCCGGCCACAAGAGAGTTCCCCCACCCCCAGCTCAAACATTGCTAAACCACTTGCGCTGACATCCTTAAATTCCAGCCACTGACAATACCATTGTAATGACATGTATGATGGTACTTAACATAGTCCGTGGCAGTGTCCTATATTTACCCAAGTAAATACTTTGCGCCAAATTACTAGGTCTGAAACTCCGCAGAGGAGCCCACCCCAGTACCGAATGATTGCACCCTTTGGTGGTTTCGTTTTGTTGTCATGCGAGAGATTAACATGTATTTATTGATTGGGACTACTAACTGGCAGACACTCATTACAATCGGCCTCCGCTGACAACACCAATGCTGCCCGAGTACCCCTGGAACCAATTATAAAGTGCTTACAGCCCAATTTTATTATGTTAGGCCTTCGAAGCCTGTCTGCGGTCCCTCCTTCCACTAGGTCTCCACTGACCTGTCTACTGCTGCCCGTGTACCCCTGGAACCAATTTTAAAGTGCCTACAGCCCAATTTTATTATGTTAGGCCTTCAAAGCCTGTCTGCGGTCCCTCCTTCCACTAGTCCTCCACTGACCTGACCACTGCTGCTCGTGTACCCCTGGAACCAATTTTAAAGTGCCTACAGCCCAATTTTATTATGTTAGGCCTTCGAAGCCTGTCTGCGGTCCCTTCTTTCTACTACTCCTCCACTGACCAGACCACTGCTGCCCGTGTACCCCTGGAACCTATTTTAAAGTGCCTACAGCCCAATTTTATTATGTTAGGCCTTCGAAGCCTGTCTGCGGTCCCTCCTTCCACTAGGCCTCCACTGACCTGTCTACTGCTGCCCGTGTACCCCTGGAACCAATTTTAAAGTGCCTACAGCCCAATTTTATTATGTTAGGCCTTCGAAGCCTGTCTGCGGTCCCTTCTTTCTACTACTCCTCCACTGACCAGACCACTGCTGCCCGTGTACCCCTGGAACCTATTTTAAAGTGCCTACAGCCCAATTTTATTATGTTAGGCCTTCGAAGCCTGTCTGCGGTCCCTTCTTTCTACTACTCCTCCACTGACCAGAACACTGCTGCCCGTGTACCCGTGGAACCAATTTTAAAGTGCCTACAGCCCAATTTTTTTTATGTTAGGCCTTCGAAGCCTGTCTGCGGTCCCTCCTTCCACTAGTCCTCCACTGGCCAGACCACTGCTGCCCGTGTACCCCTGGAACCTATTTTAAAGTGCCTACAGCCCAATTTTATAATGTTAGGCCTACTACGCCTGTCTGCGGTCCCTCCTTCCACTAGTCCTCCACTGACCTGACCACTGCTGCCCGTGTACCCCTGGAACCAATTATAAAGTGCCTACAGCCCAATTTTATTATGTTAGGCCTTCGAAGCCTGTCTGCGGTCCCTCCTTCCACTAGGCCTCCACTGACCTGTCTACTGCTGCCCGTGTACCCCTGGAACCAATTATAAAGTGCCTACAGCCCAATTTTATTATGTTAGGCCTTCGAAGCCTGTCTGCGGTCCCTTCTTTCTACTACTCCTCCACTGACCAGACCACTGCTGCCCGTGTACCCCTGGAACCAATTTTAAAGTGCCTACAGCCCAATTATATTATGTTAGGCCTTCGAAGCCTGTCTGCGGTCCCTCCTTCCACTAGTCCTCCACTGACCTGACCACTGCTGCCCGTGTACCCCTGGAACCAATTTAAAAGTGCCTACAGCCCAATTTTATTATGTTAGGCCTTCGAAGCCTGTCTGCGGTCCCTTCTTTCTACTACTCCTCCACTGACCAGACCACTGCTGCCCGTGTACCCCTGGAACCAATTTTAAAGTGCCTACAGCCCAATTTTTTTTATGTTAGGCCTTCGAAGCCTGTCTGCGGTCCCTCCTTCCACTAGTCCTCCACTGACCAGACCACTGCTGCCCGTGTACCCCTGGAACCTATTTAAAAGTGTCTACAGCCCAATTTTATTATGTTAGGCCTTCGAAGCCTGTCTGCGGTCCCTCCTTCCACTAGTCCTCCACTGACCTGACCACTGCTGCCCGTGTACCACTGGAACCAATTTTAAAGTGCCTACAGCCCAATTTTATTATGTTAGGCCTTCGAAGCCTGTCTGCGGTCCCTCCTTCCACTAGGCCTCCACTGACCTGTCTACTGCTGCCCGTGTACCCCTGGAACCAATTATAAAGTGCCTACAGCCCAATTTTATTATGTTAGGCCTTCGAAGCCTGTCTGCGGTCCCTCCTTCCACTAGGCCTCCACTGACCTGTCTACTGCTGCCCGTGTACCCCTGGAACCAATTATAAAGTGCCTACAGCCCAATTTTATTATGTTAGGCCTTCGAAGCCTGTCTGCGGTCCCTCCTTCCACTAGGCCTCCACTGACCAGACCACTGCTGCCCGTGTACCCCTGGAACCAATTTTAAAGTGCCTACAGCCCAATTTTTTTTATGTTAGGCCTTCGAAGCCTGTCTGCGGTCCCTCCTTCCACTAGGCCTCCACTGGCCTGTCTACTGCTGCCCGTGTACCCCTGGAACCAATTATAAAGTGCCTACAGCCCAATTTTATTATGTTAGGCCTTCGAAGCCTGTCTGCGGTCCCTTCTTTCTACTACTCCTCCACTGACCAGACCACTGCTGCCCGTGTACCCCTGGAACCTATTTAAAAGTGTCTACAGCCCAATTTTATTATGTTAGGCCTTCGAAGCCTGTCTGCGGTCCATCCTTCCACTAGTTCTCCACTGACCTGACCACTGCTGCCCGTGTACCACTGGAACCAATTTTAAAGTGCCTACAGCCCAATTTTTTTATGTTAGGCCTTCGAACCCTGTCTGCGGTCCCTTCTTTCTACTACTCCTCCACTGACCAGACCACTGCTGCCCGTGTACCCCTGGAACCAATTATAAAGTGCCTACAGCCCAATTTTATTATGTTAGGCCTTCGAAGCCTGTCTGCGGTCCCTTCTTTCTACTACTCCTCCACTGACCAGACCACTGCTGCCCGTGTACCCCTGGAACCTATTTTAAAGTGCCTACAGCCCAATTTTATTATGTTAGGCCTTCGAAGCCTGTCTGCGGTCCCTCCTTCCACTAGGCCTCCACTGGCCTGTCTACTGCTGCCCGTGTACCCCTGGAACCAATTATAAAGTGCCTACAGCCCAATTTTATTATGTTAGGCCTTCAAAGCCTGTCTGCGGTCCCTTCTTTCTACTACTCCTCCACTGACCAGACCACTGCTGCCCGTGTACCCCTGGAACCTATTTTAAAGTGCCTACAGCCCAATTTTTTTTATGTTAGGCCTTCGAAGCCTGTCTGCGGTCCCTCCTTCCACTAGTCCTCCACTGACCAGACCACTGCTGCCCGTGTACCCCTGGAACCTTTTTAAAAGTGCCTACAGCCCAATTTTATTATGTTAGGCCTTCGAAGCCTGTCTGCGGTCCCTTCTTTCTACTACTACTCCACTGACCAGACCACTGCTGCCCGTGTACCCCTGGAAGCTTTTTTAAAGTGCCTACAGCCCAATTTTATAATGTTAGGCCTACTACGCCTGTCTGCGGTCCCTCCTTCCACTAGTCGTCCAGTGACCAGTCCACTGCCGCCCGTGTACCCCTGGAACCTATTTCAAAGTGCATACAGCCTACTTTTTTTCTTTAATTTATAATTATAAAGCCCAGATGGACCACGGTAAGAGCTACCCAGTCGTCACTTCTTTTGCGAGAAAAGCCATCCCAGCCCTCCACCATCATGTAAAAATCCGCATTGTCCATGCTCTCAGGCTATCTAATAGTAGAAAGGTGCACCTGACAACAGATGCATGGACCAGTAGGCATGTCCACGAAAGGTTACATGTCCATTACGGCGCACTGGGTTAATGTTGTGGATGCATGGTCCACAGGGGACAGCCTACTAAGTCTGCCTGCAGTCCCAAATAGAAATTGTCCTCCGCTTACCACACCAATGCTGCCTGTGTACCCCTGGAACATTTTATAAATTCCATTGACCAAAATTTTGGGTTTAAAGCCTACTACCAGTGTCTGCCGCTCCAAGGTATTCCCCGAGTTGCCTTTTCTGAGCTTTGATCTTCAGGCTCTCGTTTAGTAGTTTTTTTTAAATCTAACTGCAGTGGGGCTAGTACTTGGGTTGGGGCCTACTACCAGTGTCTGCCGCTCCAAGGTGTTCTCCGGGTTGCCTTTTCTGAGCTTTGATCTTCAGGCTCTCGTTTAGTAGTTTTTTTAAAAATCTAACTGCAGTGGGGCTAGTACTTGGGTTGGGGCCTACTACCAGTGTCTGCCGCTCCAAGGTGTTCTCCGGGTTGCCTTTTCTGAGCTTTGATCTTCAGGCTCTTGTTTAGTAGTTTTTTTAAATCTAACTGCAGTGGGGCTAGTACTTGGGTTGGGGCCTACTACCAGTGTCTGCCTCTCCAAGGTGTTCTCCAGGTTGCCTCTCCATTGCTTCAATCTTCTGGCTCTCGTTTAGTAGTTGTTGAAAACAACACTGCATGCGGCCTACAAGTTGGGTCAGGGGTGTAGAGACGGTGTGTTCCACTCCAAGGTGTTTCCCAGGTTGCGTCTCCATTGCTTCAATCTTGAGGCTCTTCTTAAGTAGTTGTTGAAAACAACACTGCATTCGGCCTACAAGTTGGGTCTGGGTTGTAGAGACGGTGTCTTCCGCTCCAAGGTGTTCTCCAGGTTGCCTTTCCTGAGCTTCTATCTTCAGGCTCTTGTTAAATAGTTGTTAAATGGAACAACTGCATTTGGCCTACTAGTTGGGTTGGGGCCTACTAACAGTGTCTGCCGCTCCTTGCTGTTCTCCTGGTTTCCTGTCCTGAAATTCCATTTTCAGGCTCTCGTTAAGTAGTTGTTAATGTTAGACTGCATTTGCCCTACTAGTTGGGTTGGGGCCTACTATTGTCTGCCGCTCCTTGCTGTTCTCCTCCACTGAACAAAGCTGTGCCGCCTGTTTACTACTGTTGCCAATTTCGAACTGCATTTAGACTAATTACTGATTTTGGCCTACTCTCTGTGTCAGCCTCTCATTACAGTTGTCCTCCACTGAACAAAGCAATGCCCCCTGGTTAGTCCTCTTACCAATTTTGAACTGCATTTAAACCACTTTATTCTTTGGGCCTATATCTTTGTTTCCTCCTCATCCTGCCCATTGCCCAGCCAGTGATAGATGAGTCTGCTGGTACATTGACCCATACCATAACGCAACATTCCCCGTGCACGCTACACAGCAAGATTGTGACCCTGCTGAAAGTCAGGTTCCTCTTCCCGCATACCATACCACCTTACACGGGGACAAAGAGGAAGGTGCAGATGAAAGTGCAGGTTCCTTCATCAGGTAGGGGGAGGAATACTCGTTGGTGACGTCACTGGCACAGGGCCCCTCATAGTACGCAAAAGTGTCGCTGCCGGTGGGAGGCGCCCCCGCCGTTCAAACACACCGCCGTACTTTGAGGGGCCCTGTGCCAGTGCCAATGCCAACGAGTGGGCCCCCCCTGCTTGCTCAGGATCACAGCACTTGCAAAGTTTAAATACTTACCTTACCTTAACTATTATTATAAGGGAAATTAAGATTGACAAGCTTCATTAAGCAGAATGCATGGTTTTGGCATTAAAATGGGCACTCTAGGTGTTTTCCTGGCCCCCACTCACTGCCGACTATGCTGCCCCATTGACTTGCATTGGGTTTCGTGTTTCGGTCGATCCCAACTTTACGTCATAATCGGCCGATTTCACTCGACCCGACTATTGAGATAGTCGGGTTTTGCGAAACCCGACTCGACTCTAAAAAAGTCAAGGTCGCTCAACCCTAGTCCATACCTTTGGATGACTAGTCAACTATACCAGCCACACCTAGCCAGTATTCAACTCTATTTGCCATTTGTTGCATAAGGTGCCTCCTCCCCAAATAAAAAGCTCAAAAAACTGTTGGCTACCTCATCCTCCATCTTTTCCACATATACTGCTACGTCCATTTCTTCTTCCACTTGGACCTATGCTAATTTTAGTTTTGTTAATTCTAGGTTGTTTACAGTCAGTTCCAGAAATAAATCCCCTCTAAAAAAATCACTTAAAGGAAAAAGAAGAAATAATGGAAAAAAACATTGTTTGATTACTCCTCCCTAGCCTCTTCCGCCTATACCGCCACATTCACTTCTTCCATGACTTGGACCAAAGCATCCTGTTTCTAGATTGCTAGTTTTAATTTTGTTAATTCTAGGTTATTTTAAGTCTGTTTCATAAATAAAATGTGGGGAATTACTCCACCCTTGACTCTTCCAACTGCACCACCAAGTTCACCTCCTCCACCACCTAGACCTGCTACTCCTGGTTCAAGATTGTTATTTTTTATTTCTGCTCTGCTTAGTGTAGGGACAGGACATTATTATTATTATAGTCCATTCAGAGAAAGAAAGCAGGAAAAGGCAGCACTCACCGATCCATCACGAGAGGTAACTTTTATTGGATTACGTAAAAGACATTACGGCCAGGAGTACAGATGTATAAGGTGCGGCAAGCCTGACGACGGCCGTTTCGCGCCCTCCTGGCGCTTCCACGGGTCAGTGAGTGAGCGTCCAGGGAGACAGAGGAAGTAGTGTACAAAATACATTTAAAAACAACTTAAAAACAACAATAACTTATTACACACTAATCACCTTAACAAATAGCGTTCTGGACAATGAACAATATGTAAGGAAAATATTGCATATTAACAATTTAGCATCCACAAGTGTTTTTCTCCCTAATCTCCTTAGCCTAGGTCACACTTAGATTAACCATATAAAACAAGAGGGCTAATAACCTTTCAAAAAAACCGCACCATCTGAACCACGATATCATAAGGGAAAACATGATGATCATCCTACATGCTCAAACCTACCAAGAAAGGGGTAACCAATGCCAACTTATGTTATAAAACAGGGGGAAATTGGAGGGCGTACTTTAAATTAGCCCACATCTAAATTATATCCATCCCTGTTCACAAAAAAATGGACATGTCTATCCGATCATTTAACCCTAAGGGGCCCATAGCTCGTGTGTCCATGATCCATCTAGCTTCCCTCCTTAGCAACATATTGTGCAAATCTCCTCCTCGACTGGGTAGGGTTACTTTTTCAATTCCAGCAAAACTCATAACGGAGGGGTCTCCTTTGTGGGTCTCATGAATATGATCAATTAGTCTTGGTACTCCCTTCTTGGTAGTGATTGATCTAAAATGTTCTCGGAACCGCGTATAGAGGCATCGGATCGTCTTGCCTATATAGAATCTCCCACACTCACAAAAAACCACATATATGACGTACTTAGTTTTACAAGATATAAACTCATTGACAATATGCCTAATGTTGTGAATTCTGTGGCAGAGCTCCCTCCTGTGGTCACAAGTGGTACTTCGGTTGATTCTCTCTGTGAGCTTCCGTTGGTGGAGGAAAGTGGTACTGCGGCTTCTGAGTTTCCTCCCTCAGGTGATGTGGTGAGGTCGTTAGGTGCTGCTCTACTTAACTCCACCTAGTGCTTTGATCCTGGCCTCCTGTCAATGTTCCAGTATTGGACTTGTTTCTTCCTGGATCGTTCCTGTGGCCTGCTGCTCTGCATAGCTAAGTTCTTCTTTGCTATTTTGTTTGCAATTTTTTCTGTCCAGCTTGTCTATTTGTTTGCTGGAAGCTCTGGGACGCAAAGGGTGTACCTCCGTGCCGTTAGTTCGGTACGGAGGGTCTTTTTGCCCCCTTTGTGTGGTTTTGTAGGGTTTTGTGTAGACCGCAAAGTTACCTTTCCTATCCTCGCTCTGTTCAGAAAGTCGGGCCTCACTTTGCTAAATCTATTTAATCTCTACGTTTGTCTTTTCATCTTAACTCACAGTCATTATATGTGGGGGGCTACCTTTTCCTTTGGGGTATTTCTCTGAGGCAAGGTAGGCTTATTTTCTATCTTCAGGCTAGCTAGTTTCTCAGGCTGTGCCGAGTTGCATAGGGAGCGTTAGGCGCAATCCACGGCTGCCTCTAGTGTTGTTGGAGAGGATTAGGGATTGCGGTCTACAGAGTTCCCACGTCTCAGAGCTCGTTCTATTATTTTGGGGTTTTGTCAGATCACTGTATGTGCTCTGACCTCTATGTCCATTGTGGTACTGAATTGGTTAACACAACAGTACAGGAGGCCTAAAGTACTAATGATTCTCAATAGAGGGAAAAAAGAAGTTCTGAGACCATTTTTTTTTTCTCTGCACTGTTTTGCCTTTTTTTTCCCCTAGACATTTGGGTGGTTCAGGACACAGGTGTAGCAATGGACATTAAAGGTCTGTCTTCATGTGTGGATCAGCTCACGGCAAGAGTACAAAATATTCAAGACTTTGTGGTTCAGAATTCTATGTTAGAACCGAGAATTCCTATTCCAGAATTGTTTTTTGGAGATAGAACTAAATTTCTGAGTTTCAAAAATAATTGTAAACTATTTCTGGCTTTGAAACCTCGCTCCTCTGGTGACCCAGTTCAACAAGTTAGGATCATTATTTCTTTTTTGCGTGGCGACCCTCAGGACTGGGCATTTTCTCTTGCGTCAGGAGATCCTGCATTAAGTAATATCGATGCGTTTTTCCTGGCGCTTGGATTGCTGTACGATGAACCTAATTCAGTGGATCAAGCAGAAAAAAATTTGCTGGCTCTTTGTCAGGATGAGATAGAGGTATATTGTCAGAAATTTAGGAAGTGGTCCGTACTCACGCAATGGAATGAAGGTGCGCTCGCAGTGATTTTCAGAAAGGGTCTCTCTGAAGCCCTTAAGGATGTCATGGTGGGATTTCCTATGCCTGCTGGTCAGAATGAGTCTATGTCTTTGGCCATTCAGATCGGTCGACGCTTGCGTGAGCGTAAATCTGTGCACCATTTGGCGGTATTACCTGAGCTTAAACCTGAGCCTATGCAGTGCGATAGGACTTTGACCAGAGTTGAACGGCAAGAACACAGACGTCTGAATGGGCTGTGTTTCTACTGTGGTGATTCCACTCATGCTCTCTCTGATTGTCCTAAACGCACTAAGCGGTTTGCTAGGTCTGCCACCATTGGTACGGTACAGTCAAAATTTCTTCTGTCCGTTACCTTGATCTGCTCTTTGTCATCGTATTCTGTCATGGCATTTGTGGATTCAGGCGCTGCCCTGAATTTGATGGACTTGGAGTATGCTAAGCGTTGTGGGTTTTTCTTGGAGCCCTTGCAGTGTCCTATTCCATTGAGAGGAATTGATGCTACGTCTTTGGCCAAGAATAAGCCTCAGTACTGGACCCAGCTGACCATGTGCATGGCTCCTGCACATCAGGAGGTTATTCGCTATCTGGTGTTGCATAATCTGCATGATGTGGTCGTGTTGGGGTTGCCATGGCTACAAGTCCATAATCCTGTATTAGATTGGAAATCCATGTCTGTGTCCAGCTGGGGTTGTCAGGGGGTACATGGTGATGTTCCATTTCTGTCAATTTCGTCATCCACCCCTTCTGAGGTTCCAGAGTTCTTGTCTGATTACCGGGATGTATTTGATGAGAGCAAGTCCGATACCCTACCTCCGCATAGGGATTGTGATTGTGCTATCAATTTGATTCCTGGTAGTAAATTCCCAAAAGGCCGACTGTTTAATTTATCTGTGCCTGAGCACGCCGCTATGCGCAGTTATGTGAAGGAGTCCCTGGAGAAGGGGCATATTCGCCCGTCATCATCGCCATTAGGAGCAGGGTTCTTTTTTGTAGCCAAGAAGGATGGTTCGCTGAGACATTGTATAGATTACCGCCTTCTAAATAAGATCACGGTTAAATTTCAGTACCCCTTGCCGTTGTTATCTGATTTGTTTGCTCGGATTAAGGGGGCTAGTTGGTTTACCAAGATAGATCTTCGTGGTGCGTATAATCTTGTGCGAATTAAGCGAGGCGATGAATGGAAAACTGCATTTAATACGCCCAAGGGTCATTTTGAGTATCTAGTAATGCCATTCGGACTTGCCAATGCTCCATCAGTGTTTCAGTCCTTTATGCATGACATATTCCGAGAGTACCTGGATAAATTCCTGATTGTGTACTTGGATGACATTTTGATCTTCTCGGATGATTGGGAGTCTCATGTGAAGCAGGTCAGAACGGTTTTTCAGGTCCTGCGTGCTAATTCTTTGTTTGTGAAGGGATCAAAGTGTCTCTTTGGTGTGCAGAAGGTTTCATTTTTGGGGTTCATCTTTTCCCCTTCTACTATCGAGATGGATCCTGTTAAGGTCCAAGCCATCCATGATTGGACTCAGCCTACATCTCTGAAAAGTCTGCAAAAGTTCCTGGGCTTTGCTAATTTTTATCGTCGCTTCATCTGCAATTTTTCTAGTATTGCCAAACCATTGACCGATTTGACCAAGAAGGGTGCTGATGTGGTCAATTGGTCTTCTGCTGCTGTGGAGGCTTTTCAAGAGTTGAAGCGTTGTTTTTCTTCTGCCCCTGTGTTGTGTCAACCTGATGTTTCACTTCCGTTCCAGGTCGAGGTTGATGCTTCTGAGATTGGAGCAGGGGCTGTTTTGTCGCAGAGAGGTTCTGATTGCTCAGTGATGAAACCATGCGCCTTCTTTTCCAGGAAGTTTTCGCCTGCCGAGCGAAATTATGATGTGGGCAACCGAGAGTTGCTGGCCATGAAGTGGGCATTCGAGGAGTGGCGTCATTGGCTTGAAGGAGCTAAGCATCGCGTGGTGGTTTTGACTGATCATAAGAACTTGACTTATCTCGAGTCTGCCAAGCGGTTGAATCCTAGACAGGCTCGTTGCTCGCTGTTTTTTGCCCGTTTTGACTTTGTGATTTTGTACCTTCCGGGCTCTAAAAATGTGAAGGCGGATGCTCTGTCTAGGAGTTTTGTGCCCGACTCTCCGGGTTTGTCTGAGCCGGCGGGTATCCTCAAGGAAGGAGTAATTGTGTCTGCCATCTCCCCTGATTTGCGGCGGGTGCTGCAAAAATTTCAGGCTAATAAACCTGATCGTTGTCCAGCAGAGAAACTGTTTGTCCCTGATAGGTGGATGAATAAAGTTATCTCTGAGGTTCATTGTTCGGTGTTGGCTGGTCATCCTGGAATCTTTGGTACCAGAGAGTTAGTGGCTAGATCCTTTTGGTGGCCATCTCTGTCGCGGGATGTGCGTACTTTTGTGCAGTCCTGTGGGATTTGTGCTCGGGCTAAGCCCTGCTGTTCTCGTGCCAGTGGGTTGCTTTTGCCCTTGCCGGTCCCGAAGAGGCCCTGGACGCATATTTCCATGGATTTTATTTCAGATCCTCCCGTTTCTCAAAAGATGTCAGTCATTTGGGTGGTCTGTGATCGCTTTTCTAAGATGGTCCATTTGGTACCCTTGTCTAAATTGCCTTCCTCCTCTGATTTGGTGCCATTGTTCTTCCAGCATGTGGTTCGTTTACATGGCATTCCAGAGAATATAGTTTCTGACAGAGGTTCCCAGTTTGTTTCGAGGTTTTGGCGAGCCTTTTGTGGTAGGATGGGCATTGACTTGTCTTTTTCCTCGGCTTTCCATCCTCAGACTAATGGCCAGACCGAACGAACCAATCAGACCTTGGAAACATATCTGAGATGCTTTGTTTCTGCTGATCAGGATGATTGGGTGTCCTTTTTGCCTTTGGCTGAGTTCGCCCTTAAAAATCGGGCCAGCTCGGCTACCTTGGTTTCGCCATTTTTCTGCAACTCTGGGTTCCATCCTCGTTTCTCTTCAGGACAGGTTGAGTCTTCGGACTGTCCTGGTGTGGATACTGTGGTGGACAGGTTGCAGCAGATTTGGACTCAGGTAATGGACAATTTGACCTTGTTCCAGGAGAAGGCTCAACGTTTCGCTAATCGCAGACGCTGTGTGGGTCCCCGACTTCGTGTTGGGGATCTGGTTTGGTTATCTTCTCGTCATATTCCTATGAAGGTTTCCTCTCCTAAGTTTAAACCTCGTTTCATTGGTCCATATAGGATTTCTGAGGTTCTTAATCCTGTGTCTTTTCGTCTGACCCTTCCAGATTCTTTTTCCATACATAACGTATTCCATAGGTCATTGTTGCGGAGATACGTGGCACCTATGGTTCCATCTGTTGACCCTCCTGCCCCGGTTTTGGTGGAGGGGGAGTTGGAGTATATTGTGGAGAAGATATTGGATTCTCGTGTTTCAAGACGGAAACTCCAGTATCTGGTTAAGTGGAAGGGTTATGCTCAGGAGGATAATTCCTGGGTCTTTGCCTCTGATGTCCATGCTCCCGATCTTGTTCGTGCCTTTCATGTGGCTCATCCTGGTCGGCCTGGGGGCTCTGGTGAGGGTTCGGTGACCCCTCCTCAAGGGGGGGGTACTGTTGTGAATTCTGTGGCAGAGCTCCCTCCTGTGGTCACAAGTGGTACTTCGGTTGATTCTCTCTGTGAGCTTCCGTTGGTGGAGGAAAGTGGTACTGCGGCTTCTGAGTTTCCTCCCTCAGGTGATGTGGTGAGGTCGTTAGGTGCTGCTCTACTTAACTCCACCTAGTGCTTTGATCCTGGCCTCCTGTCAATGTTCCAGTATTGGACTTGTTTCTTCCTGGATAGTGTTGAGCATTCCGATACCGCAAGTATCGGGTATCGGCCGATATTTGCGGTATCGGAATTCCGATACTGAATTCCGATACTTCCCGCGTATCGGATACCGGAATCGGAAGTTCCCAGAATTCAAATTGAACGCAGCAGCCAATGAGGAATGAATGAAAGTGTGGGCACATCCTGTTTAGCATGGTGGGCATGTAAGTACTGGCAAGGCTGGGATTGGCTGCTGAAATGATGTCACTCTGCACTATAAAAAAGCGCTGCCGCCATTTTGCGCTCACTCTGCTGTGATTTCAGTTAGGGACAGGACGCTGTGTTCTAACTGAGGGCCAGTTGAGCTTGCTAATTGCTTTATTTTCCTTTCCAAAGGCTAATTTAGCAAAACGCTGTGTGTTCTTCACTGTTCACCTTGCTCTTGCCTTGCAGCGCTGTTTTAACAGCGTTCTGCAAGGTCTCTGTGTGTGTGTGTGTGTGCAGCTCACTCTGTAGTCTGTGTGCAGCCATATACCCGGTTGTATTCAGCTCAGGGGGGGTTCACACTGCCTCACACAGTTGTTCTTTTTTGCTCTTAGTGCAGCCTGCTGCACATTTTTTCTCAAATTTCCTATTAGTGTTTTTCCACCAGTCTCCAGCTCTATTGTGGAAAAACACTACATAGGATAACCTAGAGGGGTTTTTTTGGGCCTTGCAGCGCCGTTTACGGCTGTCTGCACGGTCTCCGTGTGAGCCCAGCTCGCCCTGTAGTCTGTGTGCAGCCATAGCCGGTTGGATTCAGCTCAGGGTTCGTTACTGGCTCATACCTTGAGAAAAATTTTCCTTTTTTTCAAATAGTGCAGCCTGTTTAAAATTTGAAAAAAAAAATTCCTATTAGTGTCTTTCCACTCGTATCCAGCTAAATAGTGGAAAAACACTATATAGGATAACCTAGAGGAGGGTTTTTTGGCCTTGCAGCGCCGTTTACGGCTGTCTGCACGGTCTCTGTGTGAGCCCAGCTCGCCCTGTAGTCTGTGTGCAGCTATAGCCGGTTGGATTCAGCTCAGGGTTCGTTACTGGCTCATACCTTGCGAAAAATTTTCCTTTTTTTTCAAATAGTGCAGCCTGTTTAAAATTTGACAAAAAAAAATCCTATAAGTGTCTTTCCACTCGTATCCAGCTAAATAGTGGAAAAACACTATATAGGATAACCTAGAGGAGGGTTTTTTGGCCTTGCAGCGCCGTTTACGGCTGTCTGCACGGTCTCCGTGTGAGCCCAGCTCGCCCTGTAGTCTGTGTGCAGCCATAGCCGGTTGGATTCAGCTCAGGGTTCGTTACTGGCTCATACCTTGAGAAAAATTTTCCTTTTTTTGAAATAGTGCAGCCTGTTTAAAATTTGAAAAAAAAAAAATTCCTATTAGTGTCTTTCCACCAGTCTCCAGCTCAATTGTGGAAAAACACTACATAGGATAACCTAGAGGGTTTTTTTGGGGCCTTGCAGCGCCGTTTACGGCTGTCTGCACGGTCTCTGTGTGAGCGCAGCTCGCCCTGTAGTCTGTGTGCAGCCATAGCCGGTTGGATTCAGCTCAGGGTGCGTTACTGCCTCATACCTTGAAAAACAATTTCCTTTTTTTCAAATAGTGCAGCCAGTTTAAAATTTGAAAAAAAAAATTCCTATTAGTGTCTTTCCACTTGTATCCAGCTAAATAGTGGAAAAACACTATATAGGATAACCTAGAGGAGGGTTTTTTGGCCTTGCAGCGCCGTTTACGGCTGTCTGCACGGTCTCCGTGTGAGCCCAGCTCGCCCTGTAGTCTGTGTGCAGCCATAGCCGGTTGGATTCAGCTCAGGGTTCGTTACTGGCTCATACCTTGAGAAAAATTTTCCTTTTTTTGAAATAGTGCAGCCTGTTTAAAATTTGAAAAAAAAAAAATTCCTATTAGTGTCTTTCCACCAGTCTCCAGCTCAATTGTGGAAAAACACTACATAGGATAACCTAGAGGGTTTTTTTGGGGCCTTGCAGCGCCGTTTACGGCTGTCTGCACGGTCTCTGTGTGAGCGCAGCTCGCCCTGTAGTCTGTGTGCAGCCATAGCCGGTTGGATTCAGCTCAGGGTGCGTTACTGCCTCATACCTTGAAAAACAATTTCCTTTTTTTCAAATAGTGCAGCCAGTTTAAAATTTGAAAAAAAAAATTCCTATTAGTGTCTTTCCACTTGTATCCAGCTAAATAGTGGAAAAACACTATATAGGATAACCTAGAGGAGGGTTTTTTGGCCTTGCAGCGCCGTTTACGGCTGTCTGCACGGTCTCCGTGTGAGCCCAGCTCGCCCTGTAGTCTGTGTGCAGCCATAGCCGGTTGGATTCAGCTCAGGGTTCGTTACTGGCTCATACCTTGAGAAAAATTTTCCTTTTTTTGAAATAGTGCAGCCTGTTTAAAATTTGAAAAAAAAAAAATTCCTATTAGTGTCTTTCCACCAGTCTCCAGCTCAATTGTGGAAAAACACTACATAGGATAACCTAGAGGTTTTTTTTGGGGCCTTGCAGCGCCGTTTACAGCTGTCTGCACGGTCTCTGTGTGAGCGCAGCTCGCCCTGTAGTCTGTGTGCAGCCATAGCCGGTTGGATTCAGCTCAGGGTGCGTTACTGCCTCATACCTTGAAAAACAATTTCCTTTTTTTCAAATAGTGCAGCCAGTTTAAAATTTGAAAAAAAAAATTCCTATTAGTGTCTTTCCACTTGTATCCAGCTAAATAGTGGAAAAACACTATATAGGATAACCTAGAGGAGGGTTTTTTGGCCTTGCAGCGCCGTTTACGGCTGTCTGCACGGTCTCCGTGTGAGCCCAGCTCGCCCTGTAGTCTGTGTGCAGCCATAGCCGGTTGGATTCAGCTCAGGGTTCGTTACTGGCTCATACCTTGAGAAAAATTTTCCTTTTTTTGAAATAGTGCAGCCTGTTTAAAATTTGAAAAAAAAAAAATTCCTATTAGTGTCTTTCCACCAGTCTCCAGCTCAATTGTGGAAAAACACTACATAGGATAACCTAGAGGGTTTTTTTGGGGCCTTGCAGCGCCGTTTACGGCTGTCTGCACGGTCTCTGTGTGAGCGCAGCTCGCCCTGTAGTCTGTGTGCAGCCATAGCCGGTTGGATTCAGCTCAGGGTGCGTTACTGCCTCATACCTTGAAAAACAATTTCCTTTTTTTCAAATAGTGCAGCCAGTTTAAAATTTGAAAAAAAAAATTCCTATTAGTGTCTTTCCACTTGTATCCAGCTAAATAGTGGAAAAACACTATATAGGATAACCTAGAGGAGGGTTTTTTGGCCTTGCAGCGCCGTTTACGGCTGTCTGCACGGTCTCCGTGTGATTTAAACTAGCTCTGTAGCCCGATCTGCACCAAAAAAAAAGTTAAGTTCACCAAACACAACTTAACACTTGTGTAGGCCACATTTGAAAAATAATAAAGTTTAGTCCACAATTTACAACATTAGTGTTTCTTACACCTGTTAGGAGGAGCATTACAGGAATAAGCACACTAAGGCCTTAGTACTTTTCTGCTTATCTTTATCTGTCAACCAAGATGAAGAGGGCAGGGAGTAAGGAACGTGGGCGTGGGCGCGGAGCAGGGAGAGGAGCAGGGAGAGGACGTGGTGATTCTGTGCCTGCTGCGGGCGCCGGTGACTCGTCGTCACTCAGTTTCAGCAGGGAACAGTCCTTCATGCGCAGCTTTGTCGGAGAGCGCCGTGCACCGCTGCTGCGTGAAGACCAAATTGAAGCCGTTGTCGGGTGGATGGCAGCTGACGCCTCGGCATCGACTTCAGTTAGTGCCACATCCTCTCAGGCACAGAGCACTGGAGAGCAGCCATCTGTCTCTTCACCACCTGCCAAATTGGCCAGGCAGTCAGAGAGCCCAGGACAGGAGCCGTCTCTACTTCTGTTCTCTGAATCTCTTGGCTTGGAAACAGGGGGCCAGCCAAGCAGCATTGGAGAAATGGAAGAAGAGGCAGTGTGCAGTGATGCCCAACACCTTTTTCTCTCTGACTCTGAAGAGGCAGGTGGGCCAGTGCCTCCGGTGACCACAGCGCAGTACGCATCTGATGATGAAACTCAGGTGCCGCTTTCTCGTGCGTACTGTGCTGCTGAGACTACCCAGGAGGAGCAGTTGGTGGCAGAGGGTAGTGGAGATGATGAGGTCCTTGACCCATCGTGGCGTGAGGAACAGGAAGGTGGTGGGAGCAGCTCAGAGGAAGAGCTTCCTCTTACGGGCCAAAGAGGGAGAGGGAGGGGGAAGACTGCGGAGCCTGTAGCCTCCACTTTGGCACCCGTTAGGAGCCTGTCTCTTTCCAAAGCCAAAAAGGGCGCTCCCAAGACTTGCAGTGCCTGGTCCTTTTTTGACACAGTTGCAGATGACATTTGTTTTGTCAAATGCAAGCTGTGTCATCATAAAGTAAAAAGAGGGAAAAATGTCAGCAACCTCAATACCACAAATATGTGGAAACATGTGCGGACCAGGCACGCGGTGGAGTTACAGAAACACACTGAAGATGTAGGCCAACCAACAGCGGCAGCTACCACCTCTTCAGCTCGTGTTGCCTCTTCCTCCAGCTCACGCACAGCTGGTTTGGCTTCCTCCCAGAGACCTTGTGTAATTCCACCCACAGCACCACCTTCCCAGTCATCCTCACACTCCCAGTCTACTCTACAGCCATCGGTAGTACAGGCATGGGAGAAAAGGCGGGCATTCTCGGCCAACCACCCCCGAGCACAGGCTCTGAATGCAGGCATTGCCAAACTGTTGTCCCTGGAAATGCTCTCGTTCAGGCTGGTGGAGACTGACAGCTTCCGTGACTTGATGGCATTGGCAGTCCCACAGTACAAGGTGCCCAGCCGCTTTTACTTCAGCAGGCAGGCTGTCCCTGCCCTGCACAGGCATGTTGAGGCAAACATAAAACATGCGCTACTGAACGCCGTCAGTAGCAAGGTCCACCTCACCACCGATGCGTGGACCAGTCAGCATGGACAGGGGCGATATGTTTCCCTCACTGCCCATTGGGTTAATGTTGTTGAGCCAGGTACAGATCGTGCGAGTGGCGCAGGACGTGTCCTGCCCACTCCAAGGATTGCAGGAATCCAGTCTGTACGCATCGACTCCTCCTCTTACACCAGTTCCTCTGATTCCTCTCTGCAGGATCCGTCACAGTCCACCCCCACATGGACCCGTGAACGTTTACCTATGACCGACATGAGCACAGCCGTGGCCAAACGTCAGCAGGCCGTCTTGAAACTAGTTTCATTGGGGCATCGAAGCCACACAGCGCAGGAGCTCTGGAATGCCATAAAGCAGGAGAGCGATGTGTGGTTACTGCCAGCGAATCTCCAGCCAGGCATGGTAGTGTGTGACAATGGCCGAAATCTGGTGGCAGCTTTGGCCCTTGGCAACCTCACTCACATCCCATGTCTGGCACATGTGCTCAATTTGGTTGTGCAGAGTTTTCTGAGGGACTATCCGGATCTTGATGCCCTGCTGCACAAGGTCCGCCTAGAGTGTGCTCACTTGCGGCGTTCCAGCTTGGCCAGATCCCGCATTGCTGCTCTGCAGCGCCGATTCCGCCTTCCGGAACACCGCATCATATGTGACCTACCTACCTGGTGGAATTCCACGTTACATATGTTGGAGCGGTTGTGTGAGCAGCAGCAAGCAGTTATGGAGTACCAGCTGCATCAGGCGCAAAGAAGTCGCAGTCAGCGCCGATCAGACTTCACAACCACAGAGTGGGCCACTATGAAGGACGTCTGCCAGGTTTTGCGTCCTTTTGATTATTCCACGCGGATGGCAAGTGCAGATGATGCACTAGTCAGCATGACTGTCCCCCTTATCTGCCTGCTTCAGCAAACTTTGCAAGGGTTAAGGGATGATGTGGTGGAAGAGGTGGAGGATGAGGAGTCACCTTTTCCATCAGCTTCTGGAGAGTCAGCGCCACGTGGTTCCTCACAAAGGGGTACGCAGGGGCCAATTTGTGAGGAGGATGAGGAGGAGTCAATGGAGGAGGAAGAGCTCCGTCCAGAGGAGGGAGCGACACAATTGTCCAGTGGTCAGTGTGTACAGCGAGGGTGGGGTGATGACGAGCGGGCAGAGATCATGTCTCAAGCAGGGGACAGCGTTTCTGGGCCAGTTGGCACTCTGCAGCACATGGTGGATTTCATGCTGCAGTGCCTGAGAAACGACCGCCGCATCGACCACATTCTCAACATGCCTGATTATTGGGTGTTCACCCTCCTCGATCCTCGCTACCGGGACAACGTCCAAAACCTCATCCCTGCGTTGACCCGGGAGCGTAAATTGCGGGAGTACCACGACACACTGGTGAATTCCATCATCTTCTCCTGTCCAACTGAGAGGAGTGCTGCTAGTGCTTTACAAAGCAGCTCAGTGCGTCGAGGCAGTGGGGGAGGCTCTGCCCAAAGAGGGAGCAGAAGCAGTGCCTCTGCCCAAGGCAAGCCCAGTATGGCACAACTCTGGCACACTTTTGTGTGCCCGCCCCAAATGTCTACACCATCACCGGCGGCTCCAGTCAGCAGGAGGCAACGGTTCCGTCAGATGGTGACAGACTACATGGCTTGCCCTCTTACTGTACTCCCAGACGGCTCTTCCCCGTTCAAGTTTTGGGTCTCTAAGCTGGATACATGGCCAGAGCTAAGCCAGTATGCATTGGAGGTGCTGGCTTGCCCTGCGGCTAGTGTCTTATCGGAACGTGTCTTTAGTGCCGCAGGTGGTGTACTAACAGACCGTCGCATGCGACTATCCTCCGATAACGTTGACCGGCTTACTTTCCTGAAAATGAACCAGGCCTGGATCTCGCAGGAATTTGCCACTCCTCTGCCTGATTAAGTAATTGGGTGTCATCCAGGTCTCCTGCTGTGTTCATCTTTCTACCACCTGAACTGCTATTCCTGGGCTCCAACACCGCCAGTTGCGACTCAGAAGTGCAGGCTGCACAGTAAAAACATACGACCCAGTGTTATTGGGTTTCAGTAACGTCAGCTGATCCCCAGCTGTGTAGCCGGCAATGTGTCCTGCGACCGCCACGCTGGCACAACAACCTAAATGTAAGGGAACCTGTCCCCCCCCCCCCCGTCGTTTGTTACTGAAAGAGCCATCTTGTGCAGCAGTAATGCTGCACAAGGAAAAGGTAGCTTTTTTTTTTTAGCTCTTTGCACACGCAGAACTTAACACTTATAAAATGTGTTCACTGATACCGTTATACCGTCCCGGAGCTGGGACTTTCCTTCGTAATGTGACGCAGCACAGCCGTCATTCCTACCCCCTTGGTGCCATGCGCTGCCTCCTCAGCGTTGTTTTAAGCTGTCACGGAGCCTGCGCTGTTCTGTTATCCCTTGGGCATGCCCTATTTGCGCTGCCTGTCTTCTGACATAATTTGGTGTCAGGCTGGCTGCGCCTGTGCGGCCGCGGTGCCCGAGATCCCGCCTCGCAGTGTCTTCTGATTGAGTCACACTGCGGGCCTGGGATCCATGGGCATGCGCAGTGCATATCTTCCCCTCGGGCTCTCGCTCATTTCCCTCCGCCTTCTTTAGACTGTGCGCCGTCAGCTGATCCCTAGCATGCCACGGCCGTGACACCGCACAGTCTGAAGAAGAGGGAAGGAGGGGAGTGAGAGTCGAGGTTATGCACTGTGCATGCCCATGGTTCCAAGGCCCGCAGTGGGATTACGTTAGATGAGACTGCGAGGTGGGATCTGGAGCAGCGTGGACGCACAGGCACTGACAGCCTGACACCAAATTATGTCAGAAGACAGGCAGCGCTAATTGGGCATGGCCAAGGGCTAACAGAACAGCGCAGGCTCCGTGACAGCTTAAAACAACGCTGAGGAGGCAGCGCACGGCATCAAGGGGATAGGAATGACAGCTGTGCTGTGTCCCATTACGAAGGAAATTCGCACCTCCGGAACGGTTTAACGGTATAAAGGGACACATTTTTAGTGTTTACTTCGGTGTTTGCAAGGAGCATAATTAAAAGAGCAACCTTTTCCTTTTGCATCCTTAGTGCTGCACAACATGGCTCTTTCAGCTACAAACGTCTTGGGGGGGGGGTTAAAGGTTTCCTTTCAACTTGCTCCAATCAGGCTTCGGCCTACACTCTGTTCCTCTGCTCCTCCTGCTGTCCCTGGGCTCTAACACCGCCAGTTGGTGCCTGGAAGTGCTGTGTGCACAGTCAACAGTCGCTCCTCTGTTATTGGGGTTCAGTAACGTCAGCTGATCCCCAGCTGTGTGTGCGGCAATACCTCCAATCTGCTCCTCCTGCTGTCCCTGGGCTCTAACACCGCCAGTTGGTGCCTGGAAGTGCTGTGTGCACAGTCAACAGTCGCTCCTCTGTTATTGGGGTTCAGTAACGTCAGCTGATCCCCAGCTGTGTGTGCGGCAATACCTCCAATCTGCTCCTCCTGCTGTCCCTGGGCTCTAACACCGCCAGTTGGTGCCTGGAAGTGCTGTGTGCACAGTCAACAGTCGCTCCTCTGTTATTGGGGTTCAGTAACGTCAGCTGATCCCCAGCTGTGTATCCGGCAACGTGTCATGCGACCGCCACGCTGGCACAACTAAAATGTAAGGGGACCTGTCCCCCCCCCCCCTAGGCGTTTGTTACTGAAAGAGCCACCATGTGCAGCACTAATACTGCACAAGGGAAAGGTCGCTCTTGAAATTATGCTCCTTGCAAACGCTGAACTACACACTCATGTAATGTGTCCCCTCACACCGTCCAACCGTCCCGGAGGTGGGACTTTCCTTTGTAATGTGACGCAGCACAGCCGTCATTGCTACCCCCTTGGCACCGTGCGCTGCCTCCTTAGCGTTGTTTGATTCCGTCATGGACCCTGCGCTGTTATGTTATCCCTTGGCCATGCACAGTTTGCGCTGCCCGTCCTCTGACATCATTTGTTGTCGTCCTGGCTGCGCCTGTGCGTCCACGCTGCCCGAAATCACACCTCGCAGTGTCGTCTAATGTGATCCCACAGTGGGCCTGGTATCCATGGCCATGCGCAGTGCATATACTAGCCTCTTACTCCCCTTCTTCACGCTTCTTCAGACTAGGCGGCATCAGCTGATCCCTAATAGCATGCCACGGCCGTGACGCCGCACAGTCTGAAGAAGCAGGAAGGAGGTGAGTGAGAGGCGATGATATGCACTGCGCATGCCCATGGATCCCTGGCCCGCAGTGGGACTACATTAGATGACACTGCAAGGTTGGATCTCGGGCAGCTTGGACGCACAGGCACTGCCAGCCTGACACCTACATGATGTCAGAAGACGGGCACCGCTAACTGTGCATGGCCAAGGGATAACATTACAGCGCGGGCTCCGTGACAGAACCAAACAACGTTGAGGAGGTGGCGCCCGGCACCAAGGGGGTTGGAATGACGGCTGTGCTGTGTCACATTACAAAGGAAAGTCCCACTTCCGGGATGGTTTGACGGTGTGAGGGGACACATTATATGAGTGTGTACTTCAGCGTTTGCAAGGAGCATAATTTTCCGAACAACCATTTTCCATGTGCAGTATTACTGCTGTACAAGATGGCTCTTTCAGCAACAAATGCCTGGGGGGGGGGGGGGGGGTTAAAGGTTCCCTTTCAACTTGCTCCACTGCAGGCTTCGGCCTACACTCTGCTCCTCTTTGATTCCCTGGGTTTCAACACTGTCAGTTGCCACCTGGAAGTGTTGTCTACACAGAAAAAACACTAGGTGATGTGTCAGTGGGGTTCAGCACCGCCAGCTGTTCCCCTGCTGTGTAGTCGGCAACGTGTCCAGCACAAGCCACGCTGGCACAACAGAACAAAAGCTGCCACCAGTGCAGGCTTCGGCCTACACTCTGCTCCTCTCCTCCTCCTGCTGACCCTGGGCTCAAACACCGCTAGTTTTTGCCCGGAAGTGCTAGCTGCACAGAGAAAAACACCAGCCAATGTGTTAGTGGGGTTCAGCAACGCCAGCTGTTCCCCTGCTGTGTAGCTGGCAACGTGACCTGCAAACGCCATGCAGGCACAGGAACTGAAATTAAAAGGGAACCTGGCCCCACCCCCCCAGGTGTTTCTATGTATAACAGCCACCTTGTACAGCAGTACTGCTGCATTTGTACAAGGTGGCTGACTTTTTCTCCTTGCCCACGTGGAACTCAACACGTACAAAATGTGTCTCATTGAGACCATTCCACTGTCCCTGAGGTGTGACTTTCCTTTGTAATGATACGCAGCACCCCCCTTGGTAGCGTTTCCCGTCTTTTGTCATCATGGTTAGCTGGCTGCGCCTGTGCATCCGCCCTGCTAGAAACAACGCCCCTCGTTGTCATATTTATTTTGTCAGCGAGGGTGTGGTTTATGGGCATGAGCAGTGCATATGTTCGCCTGTCTTAACTCATCTCCTTCCGCCTTCTTCAGACTGTGCGGCCTCCTGGCCGTGGTAGGCGATAAGGGATCAGCTGAGGCCGCCCAGTCTGGAGCAGGTGTAAGGACATGTGTAAGCGGCAAACCTATTTACTGCACAAGGCCACGAATCCCAGCCACGCAGTGTGATTTTTTGAAAACACACTGTGGGTCTGGGATTCATGTCCATCGCTAACCGCAACGGCCGACATGAAATGAGGTCAGAAGACAGGAAGCGCTCACAGCGCATGGCCAAGGGATCACAATAGCGCAGACTCCTGTACAGCAAATAACAACGCTCAGGAATCTGCGCCCAGTACCTAGGTGCAAATTTTGACACCTGTGCTGCGTCTCGTTAAAAAGACAAGTCACGCCTCCACAACTGTTTGACAGTATAATGGGCTAAATAGTGTACGTGTTTTAGTCAGCGTGTGCAAGGAGCAAAACAAATAGAGCAACCTTTTACTTGTGCAGCATTAATGCTGCACAAGGTGTGGCTCTTGTACCTTGCAACACCTGAGGGGGGTTAAAGGTAACCTTTGAAATTGGTTCAACTAGGCTTCGGCCTACACTCTGCTCCTCTACTCCTCCTGCTGACCCTGGGCTCAAACACCGCTAGTTTTTGCCCGGAACTGCTAGCTGCACAGAGAAAAACACCAGCCAATGTGTTAGTGGGGTTCAGCACCGCCAGCTGTTCCCCTGCTGTGTAGTCGGCAACGTGTCCAGCACAAGCCACGCTGGCACAACAGAACAAAGGCTGCCACCAGTGCAGGCTTCGGCCTACACTTTGCTCCTCTCCTCCTCCTGCTGACCCTGGGCTCAAACAACGCCAGTTTCTGCCCGGACATGCTAGCTGCACAGAGAAAAACACCAGCCAATGTGTTAGTGGGGTTCAGCACCGCCAGCTGTTCCCCTGCTGTGTAGCTTGCAACGTGACCTGCAAACGCCACGCAGGCACATGAACTGAAATTGAAGGGAGCCTGCCCCCCACCCACAGGTGTTTCTATGTATAACAGCCACCTTGTACAGCAGTACTGCTGCATTTGTACAAGGTGGCTGACTTTTTCTCCTTGCCCACGTGGAACTCAACACGTACAAAATGTGTCTCATTAGAGACCATTACAATGTCCCTGAGGTGTGACTTTCCTTTGTAATGACACGCAGCACCACCCTTGTTAGCGCTGCCCGTCTTTTGACATCATTGGTTAGCTGGCTGCGCCTGTGCATCTCCCCTGCTCGAAACAACGCCCCTCGGTGTCTTATTTTTTTGGACAGCGAGGGTGTGATTGATGGGCATGTGCAGTGCATATGTTTGCCTGTGTTCACTCATCTCCTTCCGCCTTCTTCAGACTGGGTGTCCTCATGGCCGCGGCAGGCGATAAGGGATCAGATGAGGCCGCCCAGTCTGAAGCAGGTGTAAGGACATGTGTGAGCGGCAAACATATTTAGTGCACCAGGGCACGAATCCCAGCACCGCAGTGTGATTTTTTAAAAACACACTGTGGGTCTGGGATTCATGTCCATCGCTAACCGCAACGGCCAACATGAAATGAGGTCATAAGACAGGAAGCGCTCACAGCGCATGGCCAAAGGATCACAAGAGCGCAGACTCCTGTACAGCAACTAACAACGCTCAGGAAGCTTCGCCCATGCAAAAAGGTGTTGTTTTCGACACCTGTGCTGCTTTTCTTTAAAAAGACAAGTCACGCCTCCACTACTGTTTAACAGTATAATGGGCTAAATAGTGTACGTGTTGCATTCAGCTTGTGCAAGTAGACAAATTAATAGAGCAACCTTTTACTTGTGCAGCATTAATGCTGCAGAAGGAGTGGCTCTTGTACTTTGTAACACCTGAGGGAGGGTTAAAGGTAACCTTTGAAATTGGTTCAACTAGGCTTCGGCCTACACTCTGCTCCTCTCCTCCTCCTGCTGACCCTGGGCTCTAACAACGCTAGTTTTTGCCCGGAAATGCTAGCTGCACAGAGAAAAACACCAGCCAATGTGTTAGTGGGGTTCAGCACCGCCAGCTGTTCCCCCGCTGTGTAGCCGGCATCGTGTCCAGCACAAGCCACGCTGGCACAACCGACCAAAAGCTGCCACCAGTGCAGGCTTCGGCCTACACTTTGCTCCTCTCCTCCTCCTCCTGCTGACCCTGGGCTCTAACACCGCTAGTTTTTGCCCGGACATGCAATCTGCACAGAGAAAAACACCAGTCAATGTGTCAGTGGGGTTCAGCAACGCCAGCTGTTCCCCTGCTGTGTAGCTTGCAACGTGACCTGCAAACGCCACACAGGCACATGAACTGAAATTGAAGGGAGCCTGCCCCCCACCCACAGGTGTTTCTATGTATAACAGCCACCTTGTACAGCAGTACTGCTGCATTTGTACAAGGTGGCTGACTTTTTCTTCTTGCCCACGTGGAACTCAACACGTACAAAATGTGTCTCATTAGAGACCATTACAATGTCCCTGAGGTGTGACTTTCCTTTGTAATGACACGCAGCACCACCCTTGTTAGCGCTGCCCGTCTTTTGACATCATTGGTTAGCTGGCTGCGCCTGTGCATCTCCCCTGCTCGAAACAACGCCCCTCGGTGTCTTATTTTTTTGGACAGCGAGGGTGTGATTGATGGGCATGTGCAGTGCATATGTTTGCCTGTGTTCACTCATCTCCTTCCGCCTTCTTCAGACTGGGTGTCCTCATGGCCGCGGCAGGCGATAAGGGATCAGATGAGGCCGCCCAGTCTGAAGCAGGTGTAAGGACATGTGTGAGCGGCAAACATATTTAGTGCACCAGGGCACGAATCCCAGCACCGCAGTGTGATTTTTTAAAAACACACTGTGGGTCTGGGATTCATGTCCATCGCTAACCGCAACGGCCAACATGAAATGAGGTCATAAGACAGGAAGCGCTCACAGCGCATGGCCAAAGGATCACAAGAGCGCAGACTCCTGTACAGCAACTAACAACGCTCAGGAAGCTTCGCCCATGCAAAAAGGTGTTGTTTTCGACACCTGTGCTGCTTTTCTTTAAAAAGACAAGTCACGCCTCCACTACTGTTTAACAGTATAATGGGCTAAATAGTGTACGTGTTGCATTCAGCTTGTGCAAGTAGACAAATTAATAGAGCAACCTTTTACTTGTGCAGCATTAATGCTGCAGAAGGAGTGGCTCTTGTACTTTGTAACACCTGAGGGGGGGTTAAAGGTAACCTTTGAAATTGGTTCAACTAGGCTTCGGCCTACACTCTGCTCCTCTCCTCCTCCTGCTGACCCTGGGCTCTAACAACGCTAGTTTTTGCCCGGAAATGCTAGCTGCACAGAGAAAAACACCAGCCAATGTGTTAGTGGGGTTCAGCACCGCCAGCTGTTCCCCCGCTGTGTAGCCGGCATCGTGTCCAGCACAAGCCACGCTGGCACAACCGACCAAAAGCTGCCACCAGTGCAGGCTTCGGCCTACACTTTGCTCCTCTCCTCCTCCTCCTGCTGACCCTGGGCTCAAACACCGCTAGTTTTTGCCCGGAAATGCTAGCTGCACAGAGAAAAACACCAGCCAATGTGTTAGTGGGGTTCAGCACCGCCAGCTGTTCCCCTGCTGTGCAGCTTGCAACGTGACCTGCAAACGCCACGCAGGCACATGAACTGAAATTGAAGGGAGCCTGGCCCCCACCCCCAGGTGTTTCTATGTATAACAGCCACCTTGTACAGCAGTACTGCTGCATTTGTACAAGGTGGCTGATGTTTTCTCCTTGCCCACGTGGAACTCAACACGTACAAAATGTGTCTCATTAGAGACCATTACAATGTCCCTGAGGTGTGACTTTCCTTTGTAATGACACGCAGCACCACCCTTGTTAGCGCTGCCCGTCTTTTGACATCATTGGTTAGCTGGCTGCGCCTGTGCATCTCCCCTGCTCGAAACAACGCCCCTCGGTGTCTTATTTTTTTGGACAGCGAGGGTGTGATTGATGGGCATGTGCAGTGCATATGTTTGCCTGTGTTCACTCATCTCCTTCCGCCTTCTTCAGACTGGGTGTCCTCATGGCCGCGGCAGGCGATAAGGGATCAGATGAGGCCGCCCAGTCTGAAGCAGGTGTAAGGACATGTGTGAGCGGCAAACATATTTAGTGCACCAGGGCACGAATCCCAGCACCGCAGTGTGATTTTTTAAAAACACACTGTGGGTCTGGGATTCATGTCCATCGCTAACCGCAACGGCCAACATGAAATGAGGTCATAAGACAGGAAGCGCTCACAGCGCATGGCCAAAGGATCACAAGAGCGCAGACTCCTGTACAGCAACTAACAACGCTCAGGAAGCTTCGCCCATGCAAAAAGGTGTTGTTTTCGACACCTGTGCTGCTTTTCTTTAAAAAGACAAGTCACGCCTCCACTACTGTTTAACAGTATAATGGGCTAAATAGTGTACGTGTTGCATTCAGCTTGTGCAAGTAGACAAATTAATAGAGCAACCTTTTACTTGTGCAGCATTAATGCTGCAGAAGGAGTGGCTCTTGTACTTTGTAACACCTGAGGGGGGGTTAAAGGTAACCTTTGAAATTGGTTCAACTAGGCTTCGGCCTACACTCTGCTCCTCTCCTCCTCCTGCTGACCCTGGGCTCTAACAACGCTAGTTTTTGCCCGGAAATGCTAGCTGCACAGAGAAAAACACCAGCCAATGTGTTAGTGGGGTTCAGCACCGCCAGCTGTTCCCCCGCTGTGTAGCCGGCATCGTGTCCAGCACAAGCCACGCTGGCACAACCGACCAAAAGCTGCCACCAGTGCAGGCTTCGGCCTACACTTTGCTCCTCTCCTCCTCCTCCTGCTGACCCTGGGCTCTAACACCGCTAGTTTTTGCCCGGACATGCAATCTGCACAGAGAAAAACACCAGTCAATGTGTCAGTGGGGTTCAGCAACGCCAGCTGTTCCCCTGCTGTGTAGCTTGCAACGTGACCTGCAAACGCCACACAGGCACATGAACTGAAATTGAAGGGAGCCTGCCCCCCACCCACAGGTGTTTCTATGTATAACAGCCACCTTGTACAGCAGTACTGCTGCATTTGTACAAGGTGGCTGACTTTTTCTTCTTGCCCACGTGGAACTCAACACGTACAAAATGTGTCTCATTAGAGACCATTACAATGTCCCTGAGGTGTGACTTTCCTTTGTAATGACACGCAGCACCACCCTTGTTAGCGCTGCCCGTCTTTTGACATCATTGGTTAGCTGGCTGCGCCTGTGCATCTCCCCTGCTCGAAACAACGCCCCTCGGTGTCTTATTTTTTTGGACAGCGAGGGTGTGATTGATGGGCATGTGCAGTGCATATGTTTGCCTGTGTTCACTCATCTCCTTCCGCCTTCTTCAGACTGGGTGTCCTCATGGCCGCGGCAGGCGATAAGGGATCAGATGAGGCCGCCCAGTCTGAAGCAGGTGTAAGGACATGTGTGAGCGGCAAACATATTTAGTGCACCAGGGCACGAATCCCAGCACCGCAGTGTGATTTTTTAAAAACACACTGTGGGTCTGGGATTCATGTCCATCGCTAACCGCAACGGCCAACATGAAATGAGGTCATAAGACAGGAAGCGCTCACAGCGCATGGCCAAAGGATCACAAGAGCGCAGACTCCTGTACAGCAACTAACAACGCTCAGGAAGCTTCGCCCATGCAAAAAGGTGTTGTTTTCGACACCTGTGCTGCTTTTCTTTAAAAAGACAAGTCACGCCTCCACTACTGTTTAACAGTATAATGGGCTAAATAGTGTACGTGTTGCATTCAGCTTGTGCAAGTAGACAAATTAATAGAGCAACCTTTTACTTGTGCAGCATTAATGCTGCAGAAGGAGTGGCTCTTGTACTTTGTAACACCTGAGGGGGGGTTAAAGGTAACCTTTGAAATTGGTTCAACTAGGCTTCGGCCTACACTCTGCTCCTCTCCTCCTCCTGCTGACCCTGGGCTCTAACAACGCTAGTTTTTGCCCGGAAATGCTAGCTGCACAGAGAAAAACACCAGCCAATGTGTTAGTGGGGTTCAGCACCGCCAGCTGTTCCCCCGCTGTGTAGCCGGCATCGTGTCCAGCACAAGCCACGCTGGCACAACCGACCAAAAGCTGCCACCAGTGCAGGCTTCGGCCTACACTTTGCTCCTCTCCTCCTCCTCCTGCTGACCCTGGGCTCAAACACCGCTAGTTTTTGCCCGGAAATGCTAGCTGCACAGAGAAAAACACCAGCCAATGTGTTAGTGGGGTTCAGCACCGCCAGCTGTTCCCCTGCTGTGCAGCTTGCAACGTGACCTGCAAACGCCACGCAGGCACATGAACTGAAATTGAAGGGAGCATGGCCCCCACCCCCAGGTGTTTCTATGTATAACAGCCACCTTGTACAGCAGTACTGCTGCATTTGTACAAGGTGGCTGATGTTTTCTCCTTGCCCACGTGGAACTCAACACGTACAAAATGTGTCTCTTTGAGACCATTCCACTGTCCCTGAGGTGTGACTTTCCTTTCTAATGATACGCAGCACCCCCCTTGGTAGCGCTTCCCGTCTTCTGACATCATTGGTTGGCTACTTGCGCCTGTTCGTCCGCCCTGCCTGAATAAAATGCTCCTCGTTGTCTTAATTATTTTGACTGCGAGGGTGTGATTGATGGGCACGAGCAGTGCATATCTTCGCCTGTCTTAACTCATCTCCTTCCGCCTTCTTCAGACTGTGCAGCCTCATGGCCGCGACATGCGAGAAGGGATCAGCAGAGGCCGCCCAGTCTGAAGCAGGTGTAAGGACGTGTGTGAGCGGCCAAAATATTTACTGCTCAAGGCCACGAATCCCAGCACCGCAGTGTGGCTTTATGAAAAGACACTGTGGGTCTGGGATTTATGGCCATCGTTAACCGCACCGGCCAACATGAAATGATGTCATAAGATGGGCAGCGCTAACAGGGCATTGCCAAGGGATAACACAAGAGCGCAGACTCCTGTACAGCAAATAACAACGCTCAGGAAGCTGCGCCAAGCACCAAGGCGTTATTTTGGACACCTGTGCTGCGTCTCATCAAAAAACCAAGTCACGCATCCACTACAGTTTGACTGTAGAATGGGGTAAATTGTGTATGTCTTTCATTCAGCGTGTGCAAGTAGACAAATTAATAGAGCAACCTTTCACTTGTGCAGCATTAATACTGCACAAGGTGTGTCTCTTGTACTTTGTAACACCTGAGGGGGGGGTTAAAGGTTTCCTTTGAAATTGGTTCAACTAGGCTTCGGCCTACACTCTGCTCCTCTCCTCCTCCTCCTGCTTCAACACGGGCTCTAACATCGCTAGTTTTTGCCCGCAAGTGCTAGCTGCACAGAGAAAAACACACGCCATTGTGTTAGTGGGGTTCAGCAACGCCAGCTGTTCCCCCAGTGTGTAGCCGGCAAAGTGTCCTGCAAACGCAACGCAGACACAAAGCTGCCTCCAGTGCAGGCTTCGGCCTACACTCATCTCCCCCTGCTTACCCTTTGCTCCAACACCGCTAGTTGGGGCTCTAGGAAGACAATCTTTAATAGGCAAGGCAACGCATCTGGGTTCCAGCACCGCCAGCTGGTTCTCGGCAGTGTTCTTGTCACAGGTACTCCCTCGTGCCAAGCCTGGTTTCAGCACCGTCAGCTGTTACCGGGTTGTGTCAACTTCACTGAGACGCCTATGCTTGCCTCGTCGTGGTGCGGTCGAGTTAGCCAACTCCAGGGTGCCTCCAGTTTAGGAGCTTCCTATGTGGGCTGCGTGAACTGGTAGTCAAGGCTGGTTCTGTAGTGCCAGTAGGCCCAGCTCCCCCTGTAGGACTGTTGGGGTTCGGTAACTGCGGCTGCCTCGCGGCCTAGCTGTTCTCTCCTCTCCTGTGGGCCTTGGGGTCCACCACCTGGTTCCAGCACCGTCAGCTGGTTCCGGGCCGAGCCTTTGGCTTAGGTGCCTCCTCCTGGGTATCCGAGTTCCGCCAACGCCAGGCGGTCCTTGGTAGTGCTTTTAAGCGCGGGCACCTACAGCTTAGTAACCGGGTTCCAGCACCGTCAGCTAGTCCTCGGTCGTGCCATTGGCTCTTGCACACTGGGGCAACGCATCCGGGTTCCAGCACCGCCAGCTGGTTCTCGGCAGTGTTTTTGTCACAGGTACTCCCTCGTGCCAAACCTGGTTTCAGCACCGTCAGCTGTTTCCGGGTTGTGTCAAGCTCACTGAGACACCTATGCTTGCCTCGTCGTGGTGCGGTCGGGTTAGCCAACTCCAGGGTGCCTCCAGTTTAGGAGCTTCCTATGTGGGCTGCGTGAACTGGTAGTCAAGGCTGGTTCTGTAGTGCCAGTAGGCCCAGCTCCCCCTGTAGGACTGTTGGGGTTCGGTAACTGCGGCTGCCTTGCGGCCTAGCTGTTCTCTCCTCTCCTGTGGGCCTTGGGGTCCACCACCTGGTTCCAGCACCGTCAGCTGGTTCTGGGCCGAGCCTTTGGCTTAGGTGCCTCCTCCTGGGTATCCGAGTTCCGCCAACGCCAGGCGGTCCTTGGTAGTGCTTTTAAGCGCGGGCACCTACAGCTTAGTAACCGGGTTCCAGCACCGTCAGCTAGTCCTCGGTCGTGCCATTGGCTCTTGCACACTGGGGCAACGCATCCGGGTTCCAGCACCGCCAGCTGGTTCTCGGCAGTGTTTTTGTCACAGGTACTCCCTCGTGCCAAACCTGGTTTCAGCACCGTCAGCTGTTTCCGGGTTGTGTCAAGCTCACTGAGACACCTATGCTTGCCTCGTCGTGGTGCGGTCGGGTTAGCCAACTCCAGGGTGCCTCCAGTTTAGGAGCTTCCTATGTGGGCTGCGTGAACTGGTAGTCAAGGCTGGTTCTGTAGTGCCAGTAGGCCCAGCTCCCCCTGTAGGACTGTTGGGGTTCGGTAACTGCGGCTGCCTCGCGGCCTAGCTGTTCTCTCCTCTCCTGTGGGCCTTGGGGTTCACCACCTGGTTCCAGCACCGTCAGCTGGTTCCGGGCCGAGCCTTTGGCTTAGGTGCCTCCTCCTGGGTATCCGAGTTCCGCCAACGCCAGGCGGTCCTTGGTAGTGCTTTTAAGCGCGGGCACCTACAGCTTAGTAACCGGGTTCCAGCACCGTCAGCTGGTCCTCGGTCGTGCCATTGGCTCTTGCACACTGGGGCAACGCATCCGGGTTCCAGCACCGCCAGCTGGTTCTCGGCAGTGTTTTTGTCACAGGTACTCCCTCGTGCCAAACCTGGTTTCAGCACCGTCAGCTGTTTCCGGGTTGTGTCAAGCTCACTGAGACACCTATGCTTGCCTCGTCGTGGTGCGGTCGGGTTAGCCAACTCCAGGGTGCCTCCAGTTTAGGAGCTTCCTATGTGGGCTGCGTGAACTGGTAGTCAAGGCTGGTTCTGTAGTGCCAGTAGGCCCAGCTCCCCCTGTAGGACTGTTGGGGTTCGGTAACTGCGGCTGCCTCGCGGCCTAGCTGTTCTCTCCTCTCCTGTGGGCCTTGGGGTCCACCACCTGGTTCCAGCACCGTCAGCTGGTTCTGGGCCGAGCCTTTGGCTTAGGTGCCTCCTCCTGGGTATCCGAGTTCCGCCAACGCCAGGCGGTCCTTGGTAGTGCTTTTAAGCGCGGGCACCTACAGCTTAGTAACCGGGTTCCAGCACCGTCAGCTAGTCCTCGGTCGTGCCATTGGCTCTTGCACACTGGGGCAACGCATCCGGGTTCCAGCACCGCCAGCTGGTTCTCGGCAGTGTTTTTGTCACAGGTACTCCCTCGTGCCAAACCTGGTTTCAGCACCGTCAGCTGTTTCCGGGTTGTGTCAAGCTCACTGAGACACCTATGCTTGCCTCGTCGTGGTGCGGTCGGGTTAGCCAACTCCAGGGTGCCTCCAGTTTAGGAGCTTCCTATGTGGGCTGCGTGAACTGGTAGTCAAGGCTGGTTCTGTAGTGCCAGTAGGCCCAGCTCCCCCTGTAGGACTGTTGGGGTTCGGTAACTGCGGCTGCCTCGCGGCCTAGCTGTTCTCTCCTCTCCTGTGGGCCTTGGGGTTCACCACCTGGTTCCAGCACCGTCAGCTGGTTCTGGGCCGAGCCTTTGGCTTAGGTGCCTCCTCCTGGGTATCCGAGTTCCGCCAACGCCAGGCGGTCCTTGGTAGTGCTTTTAAGCGCGGGCACCTACAGCTTAGTAACCGGGTTCCAGCACCGTCAGCTGGTCCTCGGTCGTGCCATTGGCTCTTGCACACTGGGGCAACGCATCCGGGTTCCAGCACCGCCAGCTGGTTCTCGGCAGTGTTTTTGTCACAGGTACTCCCTCGTGCCAAACCTGGTTTCTGCACCGTCAGCTGTTTCCGGGTTGTGTCAAGCTCACTGAGACACCTATGCTTGCCTCGTCGTGGTGCGGTCGGGTTAGCCAACTCCAGGGTGCCTCCAGTTTAGGAGCTTCCTATGTGGGCTGCGTGAACTGGTAGTCAAGGCTGGTTCTGTAGTGCCAGTAGGCCCAGCTCCCCCTGTAGGACTGTTGGGGTTCGGTAACTGCGGCTGCCTCGCGGCCTAGCTGTTCTCTCCTCTCCTGTGGGCCTTGGGGTCCACCACCTGGTTCCAGCACCGTCAGCTGGTTCTGGGCCGAGCCTTTGGCTTAGGTGCCTCCTCCTGGGTATCCGAGTTCCGCCAACGCCAGGCGGTCCTTGGTAGTGCTTTTAAGCGCGGGCACCTACAGCTTAGTAACCGGGTTCCAGCACCGTCAGCTAGTCCTCGGTCGTGCCATTGGCTCTTGCACACTGGGGCAACGCATCCGGGTTCCAGCACCGCCAGCTGGTTCTCGGCAGTGTTTTTGTCACAGGTACTCCCTCGTGCCAAACCTGGTTTCAGCACCGTCAGCTGTTTCCGGGTTGTGTCAAGCTCACTGAGACACCTATGCTTGCCTCGTCGTGGTGCGGTCGGGTTAGCCAACTCCAGGGTGCCTCCAGTTTAGGAGCTTCCTATGTGGGCTGCGTGAACTGGTAGTCAAGGCTGGTTCTGTAGTGCCAGTAGGCCCAGCTCCCCCTGTAGGACTGTTGGGGTTCGGTAACTGCGGCTGCCTCGCGGCCTAGCTGTTCTCTCCTCTCCTGTGGGCCTTGGGGTTCACCACCTGGTTCCAGCACCGTCAGCTGGTTCCGGGCCGAGCCTTTGGCTTAGGTGCCTCCTCCTGGGTATCCGAGTTCCGCCAACGCCAGGCGGTCCTTGGTAGTGCTTTTAAGCGCGGGCACCTACAGCTTAGTAACCGGGTTCCAGCACCGTCAGCTGGTCCTCGGTCGTGCCATTGGCTCTTGCACACTGGGGCAACGCATCCGGGTTCCAGCACCGCCAGCTGGTTCTCGGCAGTGTTTTTGTCACAGGTACTCCCTCGTGCCAAACCTGGTTTCAGCACCGTCAGCTGTTTCCGGGTTGTGTCAAGCTCACTGAGACACCTATGCTTGCCTCGTCGTGGTGCGGTCGGGTTAGCCAACTCCAGGGTGCCTCCAGTTTAGGAGCTTCCTATGTGGGCTGCGTGAACTGGTAGTCAAGGCTGGTTCTGTAGTGCCAGTAGGCCCAGCTCCCCCTGTAGGACTGTTGGGGTTCGGTAACTGCGGCTGCCTCGCGGCCTAGCTGTTCTCTCCTCTCCTGTGAGCCTTGGGGTCCACCACCTGGTTCCAGCACCGTCAGCTGGTTCTGGGCCGAGCCTTTGGCTTAGGTGCCTCCTCCTGGGTATCCGAGTTCCGCCAACGCCAGGCGGTCCTTGGTAGTGCTTTTAAGCGTGGGCACCTACAGCTTAGTAACCGGGTTCCAGCACCGTCAGCTAGTCCTCGGTCGTGCCATTGGCTCTTGCACACTGGGGCAACGCATCCGGGTTCCAGCACCGCCAGCAGGTTCTCGGCAGTGTTTTTGTCACAGGTACTCCCTCGTGCCAAACCTGGTTTCAGCACCGTCAGCTGTTTCCGGGTTGTGTCAAGCTCACTGAGACACCTATGCTTGCCTCGTCGTGGTGCGGTCGGGTTAGCCAACTCCAGGGTGCCTCCAGTTTAGGAGCTTCCTATGTGGGCTGCGTGAACTGGTAGTCAAGGCTGGTTCTGTAGTGCCAGTAGGCCCAGCTCCCCCTGTAGGACTGTTGGGGTTCGGTAACTGCGGCTGCCTCGCGGCCTAGCTGTTCTCTCCTCTCCTGTGGGCCTTGGGGTTCACCACCTGGTTCCAGCACCGTCAGCTGGTTCCGGGCCGAGCCTTTGGCTTAGGTGCCTCCTCCTGGGTATCCGAGTTCTGCCAACGCCAGGCGGTCCTTGGTAGTGCTTTTAAGCGCGGGCACCTACAGCTTAGTAACCGGGTTCCAGCACCGTCAGCTAGTCCTCGGTCGTGCCATTGGCTCTTGCACACTGGGGAAACGCATCCGGGTTCCAGCACCGCCAGCTGGTTCTCGGCAGTGTTTTTGTCACAGGTACTCCCTCGTGCCAAACCTGGTTTCAGCACCGTCAGCTGTTTCCGGGTTGTGTCAAGCTCACTGAGACACCTATGCTTGCCTCGTCGTGGTGCGGTCGGGTTAGCCAACTCCAGGGTGCCTCCAGTTTAGGAGCTTCCTATGTGGGCTGCGTGAACTGGTAGTCAAGGCTGGTTCTGTAGTGCCAGTAGGCCCAGCTCCCCCTGTAGGACTGTTGGGGTTCGGTAACTGCGGCTGCCTCGCGGCCTAGCTGTTCTCTCCTCTCCTGTGGGCCTTGGGGTCCACCACCTGGTTCCAGCACCGTCAGCTGGTTCCGGGCCGAGCCTTTGGCTTAGGTGCCTCCTCCTGGGTATCCGAGTTCCGCCAACGCCAGGTGGTCCTTGGTAGTGCTTTTAAGCGCGGGCACCTACAGCTTAGTAACCGGGTTCTAGCACCGTCAGCTGGTCCTCGGTCGTGCCATTGGCTCTTGCACACTGGGGCAACGCATCCGGGTTCCAGCACCGCCAGCTGGTTCTCGGCAGTGTTCTTGTCACAGGTACTCCCTCGTGCCAAGCCTCGTTTCAGCACCGTCAGCTGTTTCCGGGTTGTGTCAACTTCACTGAGACGCCTATGCTTGCCCCGTCGTGGTGCGGTCGAGTTAGCCAACTCCAGGGTGCCTCCAGTTTAGGAGCTTCCTATGTGGGCTGCGTGAACTGGTAGTCAAGGCTGGTTCTGTAGTGCCAGTAGGCCCAGCTCCCCCTGTAGGACTGTTGGGGTTCGGTAACTGCGGCTGCCTCGCGGCCTAGCTGTTCTCTCCTCTCCTGTGGGCCTTCGGGTCCACCACCTGGTTCCAGCACTGTCAGCTGGTTCTCGGCAGTGTCTTTTGCTCTTGTACCTTCTGCTCCCCATCCTGGTTCCAGTACCGTCAGCTGGTTCCGGGCAGAGCCTTTGGCTTAGGTGCCTCCTTCTGGGTATCCAAGTTCCACCAACGTCAGGTGGTCCTTGGTAGTGCTTTCAGGCACAGGTACCTCCTGCTTAGTAACCGGGTTCCAGTAACGTCAGCTGGTCCTTGGTAGTTCCATTGGCTCTTGGACCTTCGGCTACCCATCCGGGTTCCAGTACCGTCAGCTGGTTCTCGGCAGTGTCTTTTGCTCTTGTACCTTCTGCTCCCCATCCTGGTTCCAGTAACGTCAGCTGGTTCCGGGCAGAGCCTTTGGCTTAGGTGCCTCCTTCTGGGTATCCGAGTTCCGCCAACGTCAGGCGGTCCTTGGTAGTGCTTTTTAGCACGGGTACCTCCTGCTTAGTAACCGGGTTCCAGTAACGTCAGCTGGTCCTCGGTAGTTCCATAGGCTCTTGAACCTTCGGGTAGCCATCCGAGTTCCAGTTCCATCAGCTGGTTCTTGGCATTTTCTCAGCCTTCTTGTACCTTCTGCTACATTTCCAAGTTGAAGACCCTAACGTCGACGACCCGGAAGACCACCCCGATGACGACGACCCGGAAGACCACCCCGATGACGACGACGACGACGGCGGAGACGACGACGGCGGAGACGACGACGGCTGAGACGACGACGGCGGAGATGACGACACTGGAGACGACGACCCTGGAGACGACAACATGGAAGACCGAGAAGCAGAAGAACAAGAGGCTGCAGAACAAAGAGCAGAAGAACATTAAGCATAAGACTTAATATCAGAGCAAAAGATATTATCTAAATTATATGCAGAAGAAGACTAAGCAGTGTATGGGGGTGAGTCCGTTCCTCCTCGTGGTGCCCCTGGATAAAGCCTGATGCTGCAGGCCAAACTGAACGCGGACAAATGTAACTTTTGTGACTGGCAGAACGGAAGGTGTAATCTTCCAACTTTTATAGATAACAACTACGGGAATGCCTGTCACAAATGAGAATATGATGAAGAAGTAGAATAGGAAGAATAATAACAGTGGAATAAAAAGAATATGTAGAATAGGAAGAATAATAATAGTTGAAGAAAATGAATATGAAGAATGTAATAAAAAAAAAAATATAGGTAGAAGATGAAGAAGAAGATGAATAAGGTGAAGAAGTTGATGTCAAAGATGCTGATGATGATGAAGATGAAAGTGTGGGAAAAGGAAAAAAAAGAAGGGGAAGGTCGTGGAATAGTGAAACATCAATATCTGACAAAATAAAAAAAATTTACATAGTCAATATCTTTTTCAATCCGAACGTCTTTAAAAAAAAAAAAAATCATGCTATTCTATTTGATTGGACTAATCCTCATTGCCTTTAATGTCTCCGCCACCTCCCCCATACATCCTACATTATTCTTAGTTGTTTTCCTTCATGTAGAATGAACCTACAAGGAAAGAAAGGGTTTATTTTAATTCCGATATTTTGGTCCCATTGACTTGCATTGGGATCGGGTATCGGTATCGGCGATATCCGATATTTTTTGAATATCGGCCGATCCAAACCGATACCGATACTTTCCGATATCGGAAGGTATCGCTCAACACTATTCCTGGATCGTTCCTGTGGCCTGCTGCTCTGCATAGCTAAGTTCTTCTTTGCTATTTTGTTTGCTATTTTTTCTGTCCAGCTTGTCTATTTGTTTGCTGGAAGCTCTGGGACGCAAAGGGTGTACCTCCATGCCGTTAGTTCGGTATGGAGGGTCTTTTTGCCCCCTTTGTGTGGTTTTGTAGGGTTTTGTGTAGACCGCAAAGTTACCTTTCCTATCCTCGCTCTGTTCAGAAAGTCGGGCCTCACTTTGCTAAATCTATTTCATCTCTACGTTTGTCTTTTCATCTTAACTCACAGTCATTATATGTGGGGGGCTACCTTTTCCTTTGGGGTATTTCTCTGAGGCAAGGTAGGCTTATTTTCTATCTTCAGGCTTGCTAGTTTCTCAGGCTGTGCCGAGTTGCATAGGGAGCGTTAGGCGCAATCCACGGCTGCCTCTAGTGTTGTTGGAGAGGATTAGGGATTGCGGTCTGCAGAGTTCCCACGTCTCAGAGCTCGTTCTATTATTTTGGGGTTTTGTCAGATCACTGTATGTGCTCTGACCTCTATGTCCATTGTGGTACTGAATTGGTTAACACAACAGCCTAACAGGACCAATATTTAGATCTTGTTCTGTGACATGATACTGACAATAGGAACAGTGACCGCACTGATGGTTCCCCCTAGGTGCATTCCTTTCTAGCCAATTATTGTTGTCTACTGTTACCCGATTACAAACTAATATATCTTTTAACTTTGTACTGCGCTTGCTGGAAATTAGCGGACCTCTACTCACGATGTCTCCCAGATCTCTATCCCTTTCCAAGAGATGCCAGTTTTTTCTAATTACGGACCGTATTTGTTGGTCCATGGGACCGTACTGGAAACAAAATGTAAACCTCTTAGTATCTGGGCTTTTCTTCTTTTTTGTTCTATTCTCATTTAAGGTTCTTGTCATAGCAGTCTGTAATACTGCTGAGGGATACCCTCTTCTTTTTAGTCGCTGACATAATTCACCTGCCTGGGACTCAATACCCTATACTGTACTGTTCACTTTTTTTACCCGTAACAATTGTCTGTACGGCAACGATTGTCTTGTGTGGGGTGGGTGGTAACTGTTGAAATGGAGCACTGAATTAGACGCAAGTGGTTTGCGATATAGGGACGTACTTAGAACATTCTCTTTAACTTCCACAGTTACGTCCAAAAAGTCAAGTTTTAATCCTCCAAAAACGGACGTAAACGCCATATTGGCCTCATTATTATTTAAATGTTCCACAAATCGATTAAAATCTTCCTCCAACCCATCCCACATAAGAAACATATCGTCCACATATCTGCAATAGAACTTAATATGCCTAAGAAAATCATTATTGGTGGCATCTATATATTGTTCTTCAAAAAAAAAACCAAAATGATTTGCGAATGTACATGCTGCCGGAGTCCCCATTGCCGTACCAACTGCCTGGATGTACCATTGATTCAAAAATGTGAACGCATTGTGCGTCAAAATAAATTTAAGTCCTGCACAGACAAACTCACAAAATTTGTCACTGTACTCTGTGGTCATTAATATCTTCCTTATGGCTTCAACCCCTGCTTCTTGTGGTATTCTCGTATATAGGCTGACTACATCAATTGATGCAAGTGCGAAACCTGGTTGCCACTGAAAATTTTTTATATTTCTCAAAAAAGCATCCGTATCTTTTGTATATGATGGAAAGCTCGTTAACAGTGGTCGCAACAACCAGTCTACATAAAGAGACAACGGTTCAGTGACCGAACCTACCCCGGACACGATAGGGATTATTATTATTATTATTGTACATTTTTACATTGCGGTAATGAGAAAAAGTATTAGGTATTGCATGTGCTTCCAAAAACACTCTATGTGCACTGTGCACCTATGTCTATGATAGTACTGTGCATACCCAAAAGTTTTTCTAATTGGCGGAAGTCATGTGCACCAAAACAAATTTTTCAATTCTAATGCACCCATGTATGTGAGAGTACTGTGCGTCAAAACACATTTTTCTTCTCTTCTGCAGCCATGTCTCTGGTAGCACTATGGCAAAAACACATATTTTTTACTGTTATGCACCTACAGTATGTCTTCTACTCTTATGCAGCCTTATTTGTGATAGCATTGTGGGTAAAAATAATTTTTTCTCTTCTTATGCAGCCATGTCTTTAATAATACTGAGGGTAAAAACAGATTTTTCTACTCTTATGCTATGTCTGATAGTACTGTGCATTCTAAATAATTTTTATACTCTTATACATCCATGTCTCAGATAGTACTGAGAGTACAAACACATGTTTCCACTCTTTTGCAACCATGTCACTGATAGTACAGTGGGTAAAAATACATTTTTCTACACTTATGCAACCATGTCTCTGATAGTACTATGAGTAAAAATACTTTTTTCTATTCTTATTCAGCCATGTCTCTGATATCACTGTGGACAAAAACATATTTTTCTACTATTATACACCCATGTCTCTGATAGTACTGTGGACAAAAACATATTTTTCTTCTCTTATGCACCCATGTCTCTGATAGTACTGTGGGTAAAAACACATTTTTCTACTCTTATGCACACACGTCTGTCATAGTACTGTGCATCAAAACACATTTTTCTACTCTTATGCAGCCATGTCTCTGATAGCACCATGCATCCAAACTAATTTTTCTACTCTTATGCAGGCATGTCTTTCATAGTACTGTGGGTGAAAACATTTTTTTTTTTAATTTATGCACCTATGTTTGATAGTACTGTGCTTTCCAGAAAAATGTTAGTCATCCATATCTCTGATAGTACTGTGCGTACAACAATTTTTTCTAAACTGCAACCCTGTTTGTGGGAGTAATTTGCCTAAAACCACTTATAAAAATGAGGAGAGCATCAAACAAGGGACATGGACATGGCCATCAAGTTCTTATTTTTACCATCTTGTGTGTTTCCTGTTGTGTCATATCAGTATCGTCTGCAGGAAATGAGTGTTCATTCCGGTCACATACATCTCTTTCATAGTTTTTATCTGAATAGCTTTCTTCCATTCCATTCTGTGACAGATTCATGTTTTTTTTAAGGTGATCTGTACTGAGAAATGTATTTAATGATTGATATCACTCACTTTTATAGCACCAGGAAAGAAATATATCTTGGTACCGTGTTAGCCAGTGGATAGAAAAATATTTAGAATTGAGAGTCCTCAGTGGTTGATACCTTTTAATGGCTAACTGAAAAGATGGTAACAAATTGCAAGCTTTCGAGACTACACAGGTCTCTTCATCAGGCAAAGACTAAAACAAATTCTGAAGAATCACATATTTATGCACAACATAGTATAGGAAAAAAAAAAAAAAAAAAAACCCATGGATAAGCCAGGTGACATGAAGCAGAATTACCATGGGTGATAAACAGTTACGTCCATAAATATTGGGCCAATTCTTAGATAAGGATTGTTTTATTGTCCTGTGATTAGGGTCTCTGTTTTAATGACCCTTCATGGTCTGAGGGGCAAGTTCCTTAGTTGATGTAAAAAGACATAAATCCATGTGACACATTCATTCCTGCATTAAGAGTGTCAAAGGTCGTCATCAGTTTATATTCCCAGACTCTCCTGTCTTTCTGCGATTTGAAGTTTCCTTTCAATACAAGTAATTTCATGTCCATAATGTTATGATTTGGGAGACAGAAATGTATTGCCACCGGTAGATCCATTCTTTTTTCTCTTATTGTATGGCGATGGGAGTTCATTCTTGTTCTAAGCTTCTGCCCTGTCTCCCCCACATACAGACCCCCAGTTGGACATTTAGTACATATAATTAGGTACACCACATTAGAAGTGACGCAGCTGAAAGTACCTGGGATCTTGTAGTCCTGATGTGAATTGGGGATCGTTATCTTGTCTGTGGTCATTATAAATGGACAGGTTTTACATTTTTTCTGGTTGCAAGGAAAGGTTCCTGCAGCTGTTGGAGAGGACAGGGAGCTCCTGACAATGATGCTTCTTAGATTTGGGGGCTGCCTAAAACACAGTAGTGGGGGGTCTGGAAAAATGGATTGTAATCGGGCATCTTTTTGCAGTAAAGGTTGTAATTTCCGTGCAGCTCCCCTTAGCACCTCCAGATTTGGGTTGTAGGTAACCACTAGAGGTACCCGGTTATTTTCTTCTTTAGTTTTGTAATGTAGCAGGTGATTCCTTGATATTCTGGTGGCTCTTGTGATCTGATTTTCAATTGTTCTTGGATGGTAGCCCTGATTCAAAAAGATCTTTCTGAGGCGACCAAGGTGCTCATCCCTATCCATGGGGTTGGAACATATACGATTGTATCTGATGGCTTGGCTGTAGACAATAGAGTTTTTTATGTGTTTTGGATGGAAACTGTCCCATTTAAGGTATGTTGGGCGGTCGATTGGCTTCTGATACAGGGATGTCTCTATTTCATTTTTCTGCAGCCTAATGAGCCTAATTATATGTACTAAATGTCCAACTGGGGGTCTGTATGTGGGGGAGACAGGGCAGAAGCTTAGAACAAGAATGAACTCCCATCGCCATACAATAAGAGAAAAAAGAATGGATCTACCGGTGGCAATACATTTCTGTCTCCCAAATCATAACATTATGGACATGAAATTACTTGTATTGAAAGGAAACTTCAAATCGCAGAAAGACAGGAGAGTCTGGGAATATAAACTGATGACGACCTTTGACACTCTTAATGCAGGAATGAATGTGTCACATGGATTTATGTCTTTTTACATCAACTAAGGAACTTGCCCCTCAGACCATGAAGGGTCATTAAAACAGAGACCCTAATCACAGGACAATAAAACAATCCTTATCTAAGAATTGGCCCAATATTTATGGACGTAACTGTTTATCACCCATGGTAATTCTGCTTCATGTCACCTGGCTTATCCATGGGTTTTTTTTTTTTTTCCTATACTATGTTGTGCATAAATATGTGATTCTTCAGAATTTGTTTTAGTCTTTGCCTGATGAAGAGACCTGTGTAGTCTCGAAAGCTTGCAATTTGTTACCATCTTTTCAGTTAGCCATTAAAAGGTATCAACCACTGAGGACTCTCAATTCTAAATATTTTTTTATAGCACCATTAATTCCACAGTGCTTTACAGACATTAGCAGCACTGACCCCATTGGAGCTCACAATCTAGATTATCTATCAGTATCTTTTTGGACTGTGGGAGAAAACCGGAGTACCTGGATGAAACCCACGCATGGGAAGAACATACAGTACAAGCTCCTTGCAGATGTTGTCCTTGATGGGGTTAGAACTCAGAGCATAGAGCTGCAAGGCTGCAGTGTTAACCACTAAGCCACCATGCAAGCAAAATAATCTGATTTAATGATCATTTGCAGTTTCACTGTGCCATCCGTGTGTGCGTGGTAGTGATGTGAGACTTTACTGTGCGCTACTGGAGTTGTAATTACAATGGATGCTGGCACCAGATTTGCCTCCCTAGCCTTTACTTTGACCACTTTTCAGCCATTTTAAAGCACCAAAGTTCGGGTCTCCATTGACTTCTATTGTGTTTGGGGTCAAGTGTGGGTCAAGTTCGTATACCAAACAGAACTTTAACTCTAGTTTGGCTGAACCCGAACATCCATGGGTCTGCTCATCCACAGTCAGAGATTCAATTTTATTCATGCCTCCACGATGCAAATACAATTGAATGTACAGAGGTAGAATTTTACATGTACTCTGAGCCGGCTGTCAGTTTAACATCAAGCTCGGAAAATGGCTGAATCCCAAGTCTGGGAGGCAGCAAATTGGTGCCTGAGAGACACCTCGGACCACCATATTACACTGGACCCAGTCACTGACTGTGCCCGAGGAAAATGCACTGCCATCCCCCTCTCTGCCCCTGTTATATGGGTAATTTTAGTCTGTGACTCAGAACAAACCATGATAATGTGAATAGCACCTTTAGACTTTAACGGATACATGTTCTTTCTTTGAAAATCATAGATAGAACATGTCTATGAATCACAGACATGTGAATTAAGCCTCAAGGAAACCACTAACATATGTAAAACTCATGCATTGATTTTCATGTTAAAGGTGTTTATGGCCTTTAAAATAAAAAGCCCTCTCTTAGTATCAAAGAATAATAGACTCTATGACATATTTAACGCTTCACTGCTATGACATTTTTCATACTTTAGAGTGAATCTCAAATCTTGAATTACAAAATTTAAAAAAATAACTTTAAAGCCAATACCCATATATTTTCTGAATGTATACACATTGGGGAAACGCTACCAAACCTTTTGCAATCATGGGCGTCTTCATGCAGTTGTACAGTAAAGTGTAATAGTTTGTAACCACTTCCTGACCCTGGACTTACCCAGTATGTCATGGTTGGGAAGTGCTTCTTGACCTTCGACGTACTGAGTACATCACAATGATTTTGCTTGCACAAAAGCTGTGCACGTACGATCGCCGCTGGGTTATTAATTGATATGAAAGCTGACACCCTGCTCTCACTGCCAGGAATAGTTCTCGCACTGCTCGCAGCAGTTTAACCCCTAAATGCTGGTGGGCTGATCGTTACCATGGTGACCCAATGTCGTCATGGCAAGCCCCTCAGACTATGCACAGAGCATGGTCTGATGGACTTGTATCAGTGCAGTAAAAATGCTGAAGCTGAAAAGAGGATGGCTTCTACAAATAGATAACAATCCTAAACACACAGCAAAATCCAAAATAGACTACCTCAAAAGGCACAAGCTGAAGGTTTTTCAATGGACCTCACAGTCCCCTGATCTAAACATTATTGCAAATCTGAGACTAGATCTCAAAATAGCAGTGCATGCAAGATGACCAAGAAATCTCACTGAACTGCAAGAATTTTCCAAGGAAGAATGGATGAAAATTCCTCAAACAAGAATTGAAAGACTCTTGTATTGCTACAAAAAGATCTTACAAGTTGTGATACTTTCAAAAGGGGATGCTACTAGGTACTAAACATGAAGGGTGCCCAAATTTTTGCATCAACCAGTTTTCCTTCTTGTAATATTTAAAATATAAAAGTTGAAAATATATATATGTTTTTTTGCCTTAAATATAAAGTAAATGTATGATCTATAATTATATCTATGTAGCATAAGTAAGTAAGGTAACTAAGAGCAAGTACAATGGTCACATAAAATTCCTACTCTTAACCACTTCCCGACATTCCTAGTACATGCACGTCATGATCGCCATTCACATTAAAATCAGTTCATGTAATTTTTCACCAAGCAAGGTCTTTCAGAGCGAGAGGCAGTGCTTATAGCCACTTTGTGTTCCAGCTTATTTATGATAATAACCCTGAACATAAGGCCTACATTCTAGTTATCCACAGTTACCAATAAAAGTTTGTAAAATTGGATTTATGAAACCAGACAATCCCTTTAAAGGTCAAAACTATGATCCATGCTATCTTTTTTGCCACTCAAATGGCAAAACCTTTTCACATAATGATGGACCTACAATTATTACAAATTGGTGATATTTTATGTTTCAAATGGTATAGTAAACACAATAATTGGCCCTATATTTTATTTTTTTGTATAGAATAATTACACATACATTGTAGTTATACGCAACATAAACATTTACACTGCTGAGCTATTTAGTGTTTGAATAAGAAGCCTCCTACATTGATAGCTTATATTTTTGTTCTTTATGCTTCATTGAAAGCCAAACTTCTATTGACTAGACATTAGTGTTGAGCGATACCGTCTGATATTTGAAAGTATCGGTATCGGATGGTATCGGCCGATATCCGAAAAATATCGGATATCGCCGATACTGATATCCAATACCAATACAAGTCAATGGGACACAAATATCGGAAGGTATCCTCTATGGTTCCCAGGGTCTGAAGGAGAGGAAACTGGGATCCATATTCATGTGTAAAATAAAGAATAAAAATAAAAAATATTGATATACTTACCCTTGGACGCGCCCTGGTTGTAACCGCTGCAACCGCCATGCTTCTGTTCCTAAGAATGAGCACGTAAAGGACCTTCGATGACGTCGTGGCTTGTGATTGGTCGCGTGACCGCTCATATGACCGCTCACACGACCAATCACAAGCCGCGACATCATCGAAGGTCCTTCACGCGCTCATTCTTAGGAACAGAAGCATGGCGGTTGCAGCGGTTACAACCAGGGCGCGTCCGAGGGTAAGTATATCAATATTTTTTATTTTTATTCTTTATTTTACACATCAATCTTCATCCCCATACCGATTCCCGATATCGCAAAAATATCAGAACTCGGTATCGGAATTCCGATACCACAAATATCGGCCGATACCCGATACTTGCGGTATCGGAATGCTCAACACTACTAGACATTTCAAAATGAATGATTTAGTTGATAATGATGATAACTTAAATTATAATGTAAGAGAAAAGGGGAGCCTCAATCCGATGAAAGGTACCGTCCGGAAAATAAGTTAGAGAAAAGGAAAGGAGGAAAATTGAGTGAATATAAATGTATATGGAAAGGCAATAATAAATATAGATATATGATGTGAATGCATACAGGGCATCAGCATCAGAAATAACAGACAGAGGCCGGCCTAACAATTAATGGACGATCTCATATTCTCTGTTGTGACCGTGGGGCTGCAGAGTGTTGATTGTATAGATCTAAAAGAGTATTCCTTATCACACAAGTATCCATTATCCTTCACGCATTTAATTATGATGTTTTTTTCCACTATGCTGTCCTCCATGACCACAACACTTTATTTCTAGCTGATATAATTTATGTTACATTTATAAATGTAGCATTTCAATTTTGTTTAGATAACCTTGATAAAGACAGAGGCAGACTGAAACGTTGGGTTCTTTTTTCCATTCCAAGTGTGTCTACAATAAAACCACGTCTTCAATCTTTAATTACATGGTGTGCCGAAAGTTTCTTCTTCTACTATATATCTTAAATTAGTATCCCTGATGAAGGAAACCATGTTCATTATGAAACTAGTTGGAAGGTATTGGTCCGGTACACGCCCCAGGTATATCACGTGACCGCTGACATCATAAGGTCCTGCAGCAATTGCTGAGAGAGTCTGCACTACACGAATACATGCTTGCACAACGTGGGAACCAGGAGCAGTGGAGAGTCTGCCACCAGCCAAGGCAGCGCTCAGGAAGATTTACTTACAGAAGCCTACTATAACTGGACAGCTTTCTCTTTCTCATTACTATTGCCACTCCACTCAGTGAGCCACTTCATTGCTATGGATAACTACTCACCAGTAAGGTAAATTACCTGACTTTATCCAGTATTAAAGTGTATCTTTTGGTATGATCTTTAAGCATTGCTCTTACTGGTTATATACAGTGCCTTGCGAAAGTATTCGGCCCCCTGGAACTTTTCAACATTTTCCCACATATCATGCTTCAAACATAAAGATGCCAAATGTAAATTTTTGGTGAAGAATCAACAACAAGTGGAACACAATTGTGAAGTTGAATTAAATTTATTGGTTATTTTAAATTTTTGTGGAAATTCAAAAACTGAAAAGTGGGGCGTGCAATATTATTCGGCCCCTTTAACTTACACTTTGTTGCGCCACCTTTTGCTGCAATTACAGCTTCAAGTCGCTTGGGGTATGTCTCTATTAGTTTTGTTCCTCAAGAGACTGAAATTCTTGCCCATTCTTCCTTGGCAAGCAGCTCGAGCTCAGTGAGGTTTGATGGAGATCGTTTGTGAACAAAAGTTTTCAGCTCTTTTCACAGATTCTCTATTGGATTAAGGTCTGGACTTTGACATGGTCATTCTAACACCTGGATACGCTTATTTGTGAACCATTCCATTTCAGATTTTGCATTATGTTTGGGATCATTGTCTTGTTGGAAGACAAATCTCCATCCCAGTCTCAGGTTTTTTGCAGACTCCAACACGTTTTCTTCAAGAATGGTCCTGTATTTGGCTCCATCCATCTTCCCATCAATTTTAACCATCGTCCCTGTCCCTGCTGAAGAAAAGCAAGTACAAACCATGATGCTGTCACCACCATGTTTTACAGTGGGGATGATGTGTTCAGGGTGATGAGCTGTGTTGCCTTTACACCAAACACATCATTTGGCATTGTTGCTAAAAAGTTTGATTTTAGTTTCATCTGACCAGAGCACCTCCTTCTTCCACATGTTTGGTGCCCCCCCAGGTGGCTTGTTGCAAACTTTAAACAACACCTTTTATGGATATCTTTGAGAAATGGTTTTCTTCTTGCCACTCTTCCATAAAGGCCAGATTTGTGCAGTGTACCACTGATTGTTGTTCTATGGACAGACTGTCCTATGTCAGCTGTAGATCTCTGCAGTTCATCCAGAGTGATCATGGGCCTCTTGGCTGCATCTCTGATCAGTCCTTGTATGAGATGAAAGTTTAGAGGGACGGCCGGGTCTTGGTAGATTTGCAGTGGTATGATACTCCTTTCATTTCAATATGATTGCTTGCACAGTGCTGCTTGGGATGTTTAAAGTTTTGGAAATCATTTTGTATCCAAATCTGGCTTTAAACTTCTCCTTCACAGTATCACGGACCTGCCTGTTTTGTTCCTTGGTCTTCATGATGCTCTCTGTGCTTCAAACAGAACCCTGAGACTATCACAGAGCAGGTGTATTTATACGGAGACTTGATCACACACAGGTGGATTATATTTATCATCATTAGGCATTTAGGACAACATTGGATCATTCAGAGATCCACAATGAACTTCTGGAGTGAGTTTGCTGCACTGAAAGTAAAGGGGCCGAATAATATTGCACGCACCACTTTTCAGTTTTTGAATTTCCACAAAAATTTAAAATAACCAATAAATTTCATTCAACTTCACAATTGTGTTCCACTTGTTGTTGATTCTTTACCAGAAATTTCAATTTTGTATCTTTATGTTTGAAGCATGATATGTGGGAAAAAGTTGAAAAGTTCCAGGGAGCCGAATACTTTGGGATTTTTTTACACGAAAGGGATATTGTTTGCGCAAATAACTATACATTCATTTACATAACTTAAATTATGTGTTCTTGATGTCCTCTTGGTGGACCAAACCTCGAATACATAAAATTGCAACATAAGACAATGTGGTTTTTATGTACTAGCTGTTTTTCTTGTCCATTTTTTTTTACTTATAAAATGTCAATGTTTTTCTATGAAAACAGAAACTTGATACAGAGCACAGATGCACAAGAAAAATCTAAATAAAATAAATAAATATATATATATATATATATATATATATATATGTGTGTGTGTGTGTGTGTGTGTGTGTGTGTGTATATATAATATAAACTATATAATACTGTAAGAAAAAAGCAACACATATGCCAGTTAGATATATGTCATAATTGCTTACTTTTTATTCAGCTTATAACCTTAGGTGGCTGGTTCAATTCTGGCTGAACGGAACTTTTAACCAATGAATGATTTGAAAGATTTATGTAGTCTTGAACATAGACTGATATCTGTGAACATGGAGTCACTAAATCTGCATTCTGACATTTCCTACAGACTTAAATGTAGGCTTTTCTTTGGTTTACTGAAGTTTTGACTGTTAAATTTGCACTCCTAAATTAAAAAGATCTCACTCACCACACTGAATGAATGCATTTTATAAAGAGATTGCATATTTCTTGCCATATGTGGAAATGTTATGATTAGTGGTGAGCGATACCTTCCGATATCCAGAAGTATTTTTATCGGATTGGATCGGCCGATATCCAAAAAATATCAGATATCGCCGATACCGATACCCGATACCAATGCAAGTCAATGGGACAAAAATATCGGAATCAAAATAAACCCTTTCTTTCCTTGTAGGTTAATTCACCATGAAGGAAAACAACTATGAATAATGTAGGATGTATTGGGGGAGGTGGAGGAGACATAAAGGCATAGAGGTTTAGGCCAATCAAATGGAATAGCAGGAATTAATTTTTTTTTAAAGACGGTTCAGAGTTACAAAGATGTTCACTATGTTAAGATTTTTTATATTTTGTCAGATATTTATGTTTCACTACTTCCATGCTCTACACCTTCTTTTTTACTTCTTCCACACTTTCCTTTTCATCATCCTCAGCCGCAGCATATTTTTCATCAACTTCTCCTTCACCTTATTCATCTTCTTCTTCTTCACCTTCTTCCTATTATTTTTTGTTTTTACATTCTTCATATTCTTTTTATTCAACTATTATTCTTCGTCATATTCAACTTCATCTTCTTCATATTCTTCTTCTTCATCATATTCTTATTTGTGACAGGCCTTCCTGTAGTTGCTATCTATAAAAGTTTGAAGATTACACCTTCCGTTCTGCCTGTCACAAAAAGATTTACAACAGGATTTGTCCACGTTCAGTTTGGCCTGCAGCAGCGGGTTTTTTCAAGGGTACCACGAGGAGGAACGGACTCACCCCCATACACTGCTTAGTCTTCTTCTGCTTATAATTTTGAAAATATCTATTGTTCTGATTTTTATTCTTATGCTTAATGTTCTTCTGCTTTTTCTGTGCAGAGCATATCTTTGCCTCTCACTCATCTCCTTCCGCCTTCTTCAGGCTTTGCGGCGTCAGCTGATCCCTAAGTGCATGCCACGGCAATTAGTGATCAACTGATGGTGCACAGTCTGAAGAAGGTGGAGGGAGATGAGTGAGAGGCGAAGATATGCACAGCGTATGCCCATGAATCCCAGCCCCGCAGTGTGAATAAATCAGAAGACACTGCGGGGCGGGATCTTGGGCAGTGCGACCACACAGGCGCAGTCAGCCTGACATCAAATGATGTCAGAAGACGGGCAGCGCTAACTGCGCATGGCCAAGGAATAACATAACAGTGCAGGCTCTGGGACAGATGTTCAGGAGGCGGTGTACGGCGCCAAGGGGTTATGAATGACAGCTCTGCGATGTCTGATTAGGAACTTTCACGTTCACGGTATGGGGGGGGCACCTTTTATAATTGTTTAGCTCAGCGTGTGCAAGGAGCATAACCAAAAGAGCCAACTTGTCCAAATGCAGCATTAGTGCTGCCCAAGGTGGCTCTTTCAGTTACAAATGCCTGGGGGGACAGGTTCCCTTTAATTTCTGTAGTAGTGTGAGTGTGGAGGGAGCAGGAGAAATCACTGGATACACAGCTGGGGATCAGCTGACGTTAGTGAACCCCAATAACATGGCAGCAAGTGTTGACTGTGCAGATGGCACTTCCGAGCAGCAACTGGCGGTGTTGGAACCCAGGGTCAGTCAGGGTGTAGGCCGAGGCCTAATTGGAGCAAGTTTAATATCTGTAGTAGTGTGAGTGTGGAGGTAGCAGGAGAAATTGCCGGATACACAGCAGGGGAGCAGCTGACGTTACTGAACCCCACTAACACAGGAGCTAGTGTTTTTCTCTGTGCAGACGGCACTTCTGAGCAGCAACTGGCAGTGTTGGAGCCCAGGGTCAATCAGGGTGTAGGCCGAGGTCTAATTGGAGCAAGTTTAATATCTGTAGTAGTGTGAGTGTGGAGGTAGCAGGACAAATTGCCAGATACACAGAAGGGGAGCAGCTGACGTTACTGAACCCCACTAACACAGGAGCGAGTGTTTTTCTCTGTGCATATGGCACTTCTGAGCAGCAACTGGCGGTATTGGAGCCCAAGGTCAATCCGTGTGTAGGCCGAGGCCTAATTGGAACAAGTTTAATATATGCAGTAGTGTGAGTGTGGAGGTAGCAGGAGCAATTGCCCGATACACAGCAGGGGAGCAGCTGACGTTACTGAACCCCACTAACACAGGAGCTAGTTTTTTTCTCTGTGCAGATGGCACTTCCGAGCAGCAACTAGCAGTGTTGGAGCCCAGGGTCAATCAGGGTGTAGGCCGAGGCCTAATTGGAGCAAGTTTAATATCTGTAGTAGTGTGAGTGTGGAGGTAGCAGGAGCAATTGCCGGATACACAGCAGGGGAGCAGCTGACGTTACTGAACCCCACTAACACAGGAGCTAGTGTTTTTCTCTGTGCAGACGGCACTTCCGAGCAGCAACTGGCGGTGTTGGAGCCCAGGGAATCCATGAATAACAGAGTCTAGGCTGAGGCCTACTCTCGAGGCAGTTTAATATCTGTTGTAGTGTGAGTGTGGACGGAGCAGGAGAAATTGCCAGATACACAGCAGGAGATCAGCTGACGTTACTGAAGCCCAATAGCACTGGGTTATGAGTTGACTGTGCAGATGGCACTTCTGAGCAGCAACTGGCGGTGTTTGAGCCCACGGATTACAGTTCAGGTGGTAGAAACATGAACACAACAGGAGACTTGGATACTGTTGCCAACCAGTTATTTAATCTGGAAGAGGAGTAACAAATTCCTGCAAGATCCAGGCCTTGTTCATTTTCAGAAAAGTAAGCCGGTCAACATTATCGGAGGATAGTCACATGCGATGGTCTGTTAGTACACCACCTGGGGCACTAAAGATGCGTTACGATAAATCACTAGCAGCAGAGCAAGCTAGCACCTCCAATGCATACTCGCTAAGCTCTGGCCATGTATCCAGCTTAGAGACCCAAAACTTGAAGGGGGAAGAGCTGTCTGGGAGTACACTGAGAGGGCAAGACATGTAGTCTGTCACCATCTGACGGAAACGTTGCCTCCTGCTGACTGGAGCCGTCTGTGATGGTGTAGACATTTGTGGTGGGCACACAAAAGTTTGCCACAGTTGGGACATACTGATCTTGCCTTGTGCTGAGGCACTGCTTCTGCTCCCTCTTTGTACAGCGCTTCCTCCACTGCCTCGACGCACTCAGCTGCTTTGTAAAGCACTAGCAGCACTGCTCTCGTTTGGACTGGAGATTATGATGGACTTCACCAGTGTGTATTGGTGCTCCAGAATTTTACGCTCCCGGTTCAACGGTGTTATGAGTCTTTGAAAGTTGTCCCGGTAGCGAGGATCTAGGAGTGTGTACACCCAATAATCAGCCGTGTTGAGAATGTGGGCGATGCGGCGGTCGTTTCTCAGGCACTGCAGCATGAAATCAACCATGTGCTGCAGACTGCCAACTGGCCAAGAGATGCTGTCCCCTGCTTGAGGCGTGATCTCTGCCTGCTCTGCATCACCCCACCCTCACTCTACATACTGACTACTGGAGAATTGTGTAACTCCCTCCTCTGGAGAGATGACTTCCTCCTCCATTTACTCCTCCTCTTCCTCCTCACTAAGTGTCCCCTGCCTAGGCCTTTGTGAGGAACCACGTTGCGCAGACTGTCTGGAAGCAGATGACATTTGTGACCCTCATCCTCCACCTCATCCACAACCCCATCCCTTAGCGCTTGCAGTGTTTTTTTTCAAGCAGGCAGATAAGGGGAATAGTCATGCTGACTAGTGCATCATCTGCACTCGCCATCCACATGGAATCATCGAAGGCACGCAAAACCTGGCAGATGACCTTCATAGTGGCCCACTCAGTGGTTGTGAAGTCTGTGTATATACTGTGCACAGTATATACCGTATGGGAATAAACATATTAGAAATAGGAGGAAACCAATATGGCTAAATAGAGCTGTAAGGGGCGCAATAAGGGACAAAAAGAAAGCATTTAGAGAATTAAAGGAAGTAGGTAGTGAGGAGGCATTAAATAAATACAGAAAATTAAATAAATTCTGTAAAAAGCAAATCAAGGCAGCAAAGATTGAGACAGAGAGACTCATTCCCAGAGAGAGTAAAAATAATCCTAAAATATTCTTTAACTACATAAATAGTAAGAAACTAAAAAATGATAGTGTTGGCCCCCTTAAAAATAGTCTGGGTGAGATGGTGGATGAGGATGAGGAAAAAGCCAATATGCTAAATGACTTTTTTTCATCAGTATTTACACAAGAAAATCCCATGGCAGACAAAATGTCTAGTGATAAAAATTTCCAATTAAATGTCACCTGCTTAACCCAGCAGGAAGTGCGGCGGCGTCTAAAAATCACTAAAATTGACAAATCTCCGGGCCCGGATGGGATACACCCTCGAGTACTGCAGGAATTAAGTACAGTCATTGATAGACCATTATTTTTAATCTTTAAAGACTCCATAATAACAGGGTCTGTGCCACAGGACTGGCGTATAGCAAATGTGGTGCCAATATTCAAAAAGGGAACAAAAACTGAACTCGGAAACTATAGGCCAGTAAGCTTAACCTCTACTGTGGGTAAAATCCTGGAGGGCATTCTAAGGGACGCTATACTGGAGTATCTGAAGAGGAATAACCTCATGACCCAGTATCAGCACGGGTTTACTAGGGACCGGTCATGTCAGACTAATTTGATCAGTTTCTATGAAGAGGTAAGTTCCGGATTGGACCAAGGGAACCCAGTGGATGTAGTGTATATGGACTTTTCAAAAGCTTTTGATACGGTGCCACACAAAAGGTTGATACATAAAATGAGAATAATGGGGATAGGGGAAAATATGTGCAAGTGGGTTGAGAGCTGGCTCAGGGATAGGAAACAAAGGGTGGTTATTAATGGAGCACACTCGGACTGGGTAGCGGTTAGCAGTGGGGTACCACAGGGGTCAGTATTGGGCCCTCTTCTTTTTAACATATTTATTAATGACCTTGTAGGGGGCATTCAGAGTAGAATTTCAATATTTGCAGATGACACTAAACTCTGCAGGGTAATCAATACAGAGGAGGACAATTTTATATTACAGGATGATTTATGTAAACTAGAAGCTTGGGCTGATAAATGGCAAATGAGCTTTAATGGGGATAAATGTAAGGTCATGCACTTGGGTAGAAGTAATAAGATGTATAATTATGTGCTTAATTCTAAAACTCTGGGCAAAACCGTCAATGAAAAAGACCTGGGTGTATGGGTGGATGACAAACTTAAATTCAGTGGCCAGTGTCAGGCAGCTGCTACAAAGGCAAATAAAATAATGGGATGCATTAAAAGAGGCATAGATGCTCATGAGGAGAATATAATTTTACCTCTATACAAGTCACTAGTTCGACCACACTTAGAATACTGTGCACAGTTCTGGTCTCCGGTGTATAAGAAAGACATAGCTGAACTGGAGCGGGTGCAGAGAAGAGCGACCAAGGTTATTAGAGGACTGGGGGGTCTGCAATACCAAGATAGGTTATTACACTTGGGGCTATTTAGTTTGGAAAAACGAAGACTAAGGGGTGATCTCATTTTAATGTATAAATATATGAGGGGACAGTACAAAGACCTTTCTGATGATCTTTTTAATCATAGACCTGAAACAGGGACAAGGGGGCATCCTCTGCGGTTGGAGGAAAAAAGGTTTAAGCATAATAACAGACGCGGATTCTTTACTGTAAGAGCAGTGAGACTATGGAACTCTCTGCCGTGTGATGTTGTAATGAGTGATTCATTACTTAAATTTAAGAGGGGACTGGATACCTTTCTGGAAAAGTATAATGTTACAGGGTATATACACTAGATTCCTTGATAGGGCGTTGATCCAGGGAACTAGTCTGATTGCCGTATGTGGAGTCGGGAAGGAATTTTTTTCCCCAATGTGGAGCTTACTCTTTGCACATGGGTTTTTTTTGCCTTCCTCTGGATCAACATGTTAGGGCATGTTAGGTTAGGCTATGGGTTGAACTAGATGGACATATAGTCTTCCTTCAACCTTAATAACTATGTAACTATGAATGGCACGCAGTGTGACTTCTTTGCACCTGATGCAGCTGGTACTCCATTACTGCTGGCTGCTGCTCACACAAACGCCCCAACATATGTAACGTTGAAATCCACCTGGTGGGTAGGTCACATATGATGCAATGTTCCAGAAGGCGGAATCGGTGCTGCAGAGCTGCAATGCGCGATCTTGCCATGCTGGAGCGCCGCAAGTGAGCACACTCTAGGCCAGAAGTCCCCAACTCCAGTCCTCAAGGCCCACCAACAGGTCATGTTTTCAGGATTTCCTTTGCATTGCACAGGTGATGCAATTATTACCTGGGCAAGACTAAGGAAATCCTGAAAACATGACATGTTGGTGGGCCTTGAGGACTGGAGTTGGGGACCTCTGCTCTAGGCTGACCTTGTGAAGCAGTGCATCAAGATCCAGATAGTCCCTCAAAAAGCTCTGCACAACCAAGTTTAGCACATGTGCCAGACATGGGATGTGAGTGAGGTTGCCTAGGCCCAGAGCTGCCCCCAGATTTCAGCCATTGTCACACACATGGTTGTAGATGACGAGGAAAAAGCTAACATTTTAAACACCTTCTTCTCCATGGTATTCATGGTGGAAAATGAAATGCTAGGTGAAATCCCAAGAAACAATGAAAGGAGGTGGTGATGGCGAACTCAGTCGAGGGGTTCAAGAGAGGCCTGGACATCTTCCTGGAGCAGAACAATATTGTATCATACAATTATTAGGTTCTGTAGAAGGACGTAGATCTGGGGATTTATTATGAAGGAATATAGGCTGAACTGGATGGACAAATGTCTTTTTTCGGGGTTACTAACTATGTTACTATGTTACATGCCTGGCTGATTCGCTGGCACAAACCACACGTCGCTCTCCTGCTTGATGGCATTCCAGAGCTCCTCCGCTGTGTGGCTTCTATTCCCCAAAGAAATTAATTTCAATACGGCCTGTTGATGTTTGGCCACGGCTGTGCTCATATCGGTCGTAACAGGTAAGTGTTCACGGGTCCATGTGGAGGTTGACTGTGACAGGTCCTGCAGCGCTGATTCAGAGTAACTTGAGTATGAGGAGGAATCAATGTGTACAGACTGGATTCCTGCAATCCTTGGAGTTGGCAGAACACGTACAGTGCCACTCTCAAGATCTGTACTCGGCTCCACAACATTTACCCAATGGGCAGTGAGGGAAAGATATCGTCCCTGTCCATGTTGACTTGTCCACGCATCGGTGATGAGGTGGACATTGCTACTGACGGCGTTTAGTAGCACATATTTAATGTTTCCCTCCATATGCTTTTGCAGGGCAGGGACGGCTTGCCTGCTGAAATAAAAGCGGCTGGGCACATTGTATTGTGGGACTGCCAATGCCATCAAGTTACGGAAGGTGTCAGTCTCCACCAGCCTGAATGATAGCATTTCAAGGGACATTAGTTTTGCAATGCCAGCATTCAGAGCCTGTGCTCAGGGATGGTTTGCCGAGAATGGCCACCTTTTCTCCCATGCCTGTGCTACCGATGGCTGTAGACTGGGCTGGGAGTGTGAGGATGATAGGGAACGTGGTGCTGTGGGTGGAATTACACTGGGTCTCTGGACAACAGTGCCAGTGGTTCTTCCATGGTGATCCTGTGAGGAAGCCAAACCAGTTGTGTGTGAGCTGGAGGAAGATTCAACAACACGAGCTGAAGAGGTGGTAGGTGCCGCTGTAGGTTGGCCTAGGTCTTCAGTGTGTTTTTGTAACTCCAACACATGCTTGGTCCACACATGTTTCCACATATTTGTGGTATTAAGGTTGCTGACACTTTTCCCTCTTTTGACTTTCTGATTACACAGCTTGCATTTGACAAAGCAAATGTCATCTGCAACTGTGTCAAAAATGGACCAGGCACTGCAAGTCTTAGGAGCGCCCGTTTTGGCTTTTGGAAGAGGCATGCTCCTAATGGCTGCCAAGGTGGAGGCTACAGGCAACGCAGTCTTCCCCCTCCCTCTCCCTCTTTGGGTCGTTCAGGGAATCTCTTCCTCAGTGCTGCTCCCACCACCTTCCTGTACCTCACGCCATGATAGGTCAAGGACCTCATCATCTACACTACCCTCTTCCAACAACTGCTTCTCCTGGGTAGTCTCGGCAGCACAGTATGCACCCAGAAAGTGGCACCTGAGTCTCATCATCAGATGCGTACTGAGGTGTGCTGACCGGAGGCATTGGCCCACTCGCCTCTTCAGATTCAGAGAGACAAAGCTGTTGGGCATCACTGCATGCTGCCTCTTCTTCCATTTCTCGAATGCTGCTTGGCTGGCCCCCTCTTTCCAAGCCAAAAGATTCAGACAACAGAAGTAGAGATGGTGCCTGTCCTTGGCTCTCTGACTACCTGGGCAATTTGGCAGGTGGTGAAGAGACAGAAGGGTGCTCTTCAGTGCTCTGGACCTGAGAGGATGTGGCACTAATTGAAGTCGATGCGTTAGCTGGCATGCATCCAACAACGGCTTCAATTTGTTCGTCCAGCAACAGCGGGGTACGGCGATCTCCTACAAAGCTGCGCATGAAGGACTGTTCCCTGCTGAAACTGGGTGATGATGAGTCACCGGTGCCCGCATCAGGCACAGAATCCCCACGTCCTCTCCCTGCTCCACCTCCATGCCCACGACCACGTGCCTTACTCCCTGCCTTCTTCATCTTGGTAGACTGATAAAGATAGGAAGAAAAGTGCAAAGGGCTTAGTGTGCTTATTCCTGAATAGCTGCTAACAGGTATAAGAAACACTAATTTTATAAAGTGTGGACTAGACGTTAATATGAGCTAATGTGGCCTACACAACTGTAAAGTTGGAAACAGGAACACATGGGCTACTTGCACAGTGAACAAGTCTGTATGATCATGTTCACACACCACCAAGAAACCTGAAGACACAAAAGAGAATAGTAAAACCAAAAACACTCAGTTTGAAAAAATGTTGCAGTAATCCGCAAGTGTTAGTAAAAGATGTAAAAAACAGGGTATTTGGTTGATACGTTTTTTGCAAAAAATGTATACTAAGCTGCTCTACCAATCTTCACGGTATACCCTTATCAGAGCAGTCCTAACTAATGTATGCAATCCCTATCTGATGTATTTAAAAACCTGATCATCTGTATATAACCTGTGTGAACAGGGTTCAGAGAGGAAAAATCCATGTGTGCATACAGGGTAGAACAGCTTTTGTGCAGATAGCCCAAGAGGAGTGGTGGAACTCCCCAGTCTTGTAGACACAAGAGAACAATTATGGAAACAGGAACACATGGGCTACTTGCACAGTGAACAAGTCTGTATGATCATGTTCACACACCACCAAGAAACCTGAAGACACAAAAGAGAATAGTAAAACAAAAAACACTCAGTTTGAAAAAATGTTGCAGTAATCCGCAAGTGCTAGTAAAAGATGTAAAAAACAGGGTATTTGGTTGATACGTTTTTTGCAAAAAATGTATACTAAGCTGCTCTACCAATCTTCACGGTATACCCTTATCAGAGCAGTCCTAACTAATGTATGCAATCCCTATCTGATGTATTTAAAAACCTGATCATCTGTATATAACCTGTGTGAACAGGGTTCAGAGAGGAAAAATCTCTGATTCTACCCTGTATGCACACATGGATTTTTCCTCTCTGAACCCTGTTCACACAGGTTATATACAGATGATCAGGTTTTTAAATACATCAGATAGGGATTGCATACATTAGTTAGGACTGCTCTGATAAGGGTATACCGTGAAGATTGGTAGAGCAGCTTAGTATACATTTTTTGCAAAAAACGTATCAACCAAATACCCTGTTTTTTACATCTTTTACTAGCACTTGCGGATTACTGCAACATTTTTTCAAACTGAGTGTTTTTGGTTTTACTATTCTCTTTTGTGTCTTCAGGTTTCTTGGTGGTGTGTGAACATGATCATACAGACTTGTTCACTGTGCAAGTAGCCCATGTGTTCCTGTTTCCATAATTGTTCTCTTGTGTCTACAAGACTGGGGAGTTCCACCACTCCTCTTGGGCTATCTGCACAAAAGCTGTTCCACCCTGTATGCACACATGGATTTTTCCTCTTTGAACCCTGTTCACACAGGTTATATACAGATGATCAGGTTTTTAAATACATCAGATAGGGATTGCATACATTAGTTAGGACTGCTCTGATAAGGGTATACCGTGAAGATTGGTAGAGCAGCTTAGTATACATTTTTTGCAAAAAACGTATCAACCAAATACCCTGTTTTTTACATCTTTTACTAGCACTTGCGGATTACTGCAACATTTTTTCAAACTGAGTGTTTTTGGTTTTACTATTCTCTTTTGTGTCTTCAGGTTTCTTGGTGGTGTGTGAACATGATCATACAGACTTGTTCACTGTGCAAGTAGCCCATGTGTTCCTGTTTCCATAATTGTTCTCTTGTGTCTACAAGACTGGGGAGTTCCACCACTCCTCTTGGGCTATCTGCACAAAAGCTGTTCTACCCTGTATGCACACATGGATTTTTCCTCTCTGAACCTTGTTCACACAGGTTATATACAGATGATCAGGTTTTTAAATACATCAGCTAGGGATTGCATACATTAGTTAGGACTGCTCTGATAAGGGTATACCGTGAAGATTGGTAGAGCAGCTTAGTATACATTTTTTGCAAAAAACGTATCAACCAAATACCCTGTTTTTTACATCTTTTACTAGCACTTGCGGATTACTGCAACATTTTTTCAAACTGAGTGTTTTTGGTTTTACTATTCTCTTTTGTGTCTTCAGGTTTCTTGGTGGTGTGTGAACATGATCATACAGACTTGTTCACTGTGCAAGTAGCCCATGTGTTCCTGTTTCCATAATTGTTCTCTTGTGTCTACAAGACTGGGGAGTTCCACCACTCCTCTTGGGCTATCTGCACAAAAGCTGTTCTACCCTGTATGCACACATGGATTTTTCCTCTCTGAACCCTGTTCACACAGGTTATATACAGATGATCAGGTTTTTAAATACATCAGATAGGGATTGCATACATTAGTTAGGACTGCTCTGATAAGGGTATACCGTGAAGATTGGTAGAGCAGCTTAGTATACATTTTTTGCAAAAAACGTATCAACCAAATACCCTGTTTTTTACATCTTTTACTAGCACTTGCGGATTACTGCAACATTTTTTCAAACTGAGTGTTTTTGGTTTTACTATTCTCTTTTGTGTCTTCAGGTTTCTTGGTGGTGTGTGAACATGATCATACAGACTTGTTCACTGTGCAAGTAGCCCATGTGTTCCTGTTTCCATAATTGTTCTCTTGTGTCTACAAGACTGGGGAGTTCCACCACTCCTCTTGGGCTATCTGCACAAAAGCTGTTCTACCCTGTATGCACACATGGATTTTTCCTCTCTGAACCCTGTTCACACAGGTTATATACAGATGATCAGGTTTTTAAATACATCAGATAGGGATTGCATACATTAGTTAGGACTGCTCTGATAAGGGTATACCGTGAAGATTGGTAGAGCAGCTTAGTATACATTTTTTGCAAAAAACGTATCAACCAAATACCCTGTTTTTTACATCTTTTACTAGCACTTGCGGATTACTGCAACATTTTTTCAAACTGAGTGTTTTTGGTTTTACTATTCTCTTTTGTGTCTTCAGGTTTCTTGGTGGTGTGTGAACATGATCATACAGACTTGTTCACTGTGCAAGTAGCCCATGTGTTCCTGTTTCCATAATTGTTCTCTTGTGTCTACAAGACTGGGGAGTTCCACCACTCCTCTTGGGCTATCTGCACAAAAGCTGTTCTACCCTGTATGCACACATGGATTTTTCCTCTCTGAACCCTGTTCACACAGGTTATATACAGATGATCAGGTTTTTAAATACATCAGATAGGGATTGCATACATTAGTTAGGACTGCTCTGATAAGGGTATACCGTGAAGATTGGTAGAGCAGCTTAGTATACATTTTTTGCAAAAAACGTATCAACCAAATACCCTGTTTTTTACATCTTTTACTAGCACTTGCGGATTACTGCAACATTTTTTCAAACTGAGTGTTTTTGGTTTTACTATTCTCTTTTGTGTCTTCAGGTTTCTTGGTGGTGTGTGAACATGATCATACAGACTTGTTCACTGTGCAAGTAGCCCATGTGTTCCTGTTTCCATAATTGTTCTCTTGTGTCTACAAGACTGGGGAGTTCCACCACTCCTCTTGGGCTATCTGCACAAAAGCTGTTCTACCCTGTATGCACACATGGATTTTTCCTCTCTGAACCCTGTTCACACAGGTTATATACAGATGATCAGGTTTTTAAATACATCAGATAGGGATTGCATACATTAGTTAGGACTGCTCTGATAAGGGTATACCGTGAAGATTGGTAGAGCAGCTTAGTATACATTTTTTGCAAAAAACGTATCAACCAAATACCCTGTTTTTTACATCTTTTACTAGCACTTGCGGATTACTGCAACATTTTTTCAAACTGAGTGTTTTTGGTTTTACTATTCTCTTTTGTGTCTTCAGGTTTCTTGGTGGTGTGTGAACATGATCATACAGACTTGTTCACTGTGCAAGTAGCCCATGTGTTCCTGTTTCCATAATTGTTCTCTTGTGTCTACAAGACTGGGGAGTTCCACCACTCCTCTTGGGCTATCTGCACAAAAGCTGTTCTACCCTGTATGCACACATGGATTTTTCCTCTCTGAACCCTGTTCACACAGGTTATATACAGATGATCAGGTTTTTAAATACATCAGATAGGGATTGCATACATTAGTTAGGACTGCTCTGATAAGGGTATACCGTGAAGATTGGTAGAGCAGCTTAGTATACATTTTTTGCAAAAAACGTATCAACCAAATACCCTGTTTTTTACATCTTTTACTAGCACTTGCGGATTACTGCAACATTTTTTCAAACTGAGTGTTTTTGGTTTTACTATTCTCTTTTGTGTCTTCAGGTTTCTTGGTGGTGTGTGAACATGATCATACAGACTTGTTCACTGTGCAAGTAGCCCATGTGTTCCTGTTTCCATAATTGTTCTCTTGTGTCTACAAGACTGGGGAGTTCCACCACTCCTCTTGGGCTATCTGCACAAAAGCTGTTCTACCCTGTATGCACACATGGATTTTTCCTCTCTGAACCCTGTTCACACAGGTTATATACAGATGATCAGGTTTTTAAATACATCAGATAGGGATTGCATACATTAGTTAGGACTGCTCTGATAAGGGTATACCGTGAAGATTGGTAGAGCAGCTTAGTATACATTTTTTGCAAAAAACGTATCAACCAAATACCCTGTTTTTTACATCTTTTACTAGTACTTGCGGATTACTGCAACATTTTTTCAAACTGAGTGTTTTTGGTTTTACTATTCTCTTTTGTGTCTTCAGGTTTTTTGTTGGTGTGTGAACATGATCATACAGACTTGTTCACTGTGCAAGTAGCCCATGTGTTCCTGTTTCCATAATTGTTCTCTTGTATCTACAAGACTGGGGAGTTCCACCACTCCTCTTGGGCTATCTGCACAAAAGCTGTTCCACCCTGTATGCACACATGGATTTTTCCTCTCTGAACCCTGTTCACACAGGTTATATACAGATGATCAGGTTTTTAAATACATCAGATAGGGATTGCATACATTAGTTAGGACTGCTCTGATAAGGGTATACCGTGAAGATTGGTAGAGCAGCTTAGTTTACATTTTTTGCAAAAAACGTATCAACCAAATACCCTGTTTTTTACATCTTTTACTAGCACTTGCGGATTACTGCAACATTTTTTCAAACTGAGTGTTTTTGGTTTTACTATTCTCTTTTGTGTCTACAACTGTAAAGTTGAACGGCGCTGCAAGGCCAAAAAAAGCTCCTCTATGTACTCCTATATAGTGTTTTTCCACAATCTAGCAGGATACGGATGGAAACCCACTAATAGGATAAATCTGGATAAAATGTGCAGCAGGCAGCACTAATTGAAAAAAGGGCAATGGAACAGTATGAGGTAGTGACGCACGCTGAGCTGACTACAACTGGCTGTGGCTGCAGAACAGACTACAGAGTGAGCTGCACTCACACAGAGACCTTGCAGACAATCATAGAGGTCTGCTGGAGACCTTTGGTTGTCATGCCAACCCATCGGTGACCCGCGATCATGTGACAGGGTCACCGATGGGGGGATATACGATTTGCTTATGGTAAGCATGAGTTAAATGCCGCTGTCAGAGAATGACAGCGGCATTTAACTAGTTAGCAGCCGTGGGTGGATCGGACCCATACAATGAAAGTACAAAAGAAGGAAATGACTCCACTTGTTAAGAAAACATATGAACTATACTTTAAATGTTCAACTGGAGATCAGGACAAACAGTGGGCACCTTATATACGCTGTGCGTCTTGTTCTAGAAGCCTTGGAGCATTGCTGAATGGATCGTGAGCTTCAATGCTGTTGACTGTCCCAATGATATGGAGAGAGCAATGAGATCATGTAACAGATTGCTACTTCTGCCTTACAAATGTAACAAGATATTCAGCAAAGAACAATAAATCACTAGAATATCCTAATCTTCCTTCAGCCATAAGACCGATGCCACACGATGAAAGTGTTCCAAAGCCACCCAAAGTATGGACAATGGAGGACGAAGAAGATGAACTAACAATGTCAGTGGAAAATGAAACTGCTCTGAGCCTTCTACATCTAATCCACATCTGTTCAGTCAAGCTGATCTGAGTGACTTGGTCAGGGATTTGAAATTGTCAAAGAGGCAGGCAGAATTATTGGGATCAAGGCTAAAAAAACGAAATCTCTTATTACCAGGAACAAGAGTTTCTGTTTTTCACAGTAGTCAAGAAGACCTAAATCAATTTTTCAACCATGTCAACAGTTTAACCTTTTGCAATGACGTCTTGAGGTTGTTTGGTGCTCTAGGATGTGAACCTTCCCCCGAAGGAATGGCGACTGTTCATTCACTCATCAGTTTTAAGTCTGGAGGCTGTTTTACTACACAACGGAAATATCTGTCTTTCACCAGAAATGCACTATTTCAGAAAGGACTGGCCACTCCATGAAAAACTGGTTGCTGGACAGAAGAATGTTAAACATAATCTTCTCAATGATCCAGTAAAGTTATTTCTCTCTCCTTTGCATATTAAACGTGGGCTTATGAAGAATTTTGTCAAAGCAATGAACAAAGAATCTGAAGCCTTTTCTAAATTGTGACAGAAATTTCCAAGAATAAGTGATGCAAAGATTAAAGAAGGTATTTTTATACAGATCAGAGATATAATGAATGACAGTAGCTTTGATGGTCTTTTGCAAGGTGCTGAACAAGTGGCATGGAGAGCCTTTAAAGATGAGACCTTCAACTTCTTTGGCAACAGCAGGGCGCCGAACGTTGAACAACTTGTGAACAACATGCTCACAGCATATCATTTGATGAAATGCAATATGTCACTAAAAATGTATTTTGTACATTCTCCCTTGGACTTTTTTTCCAGGCAATCTTGGTGCTGTTAGTGATGAACATGGTGAAAGATTTCACCAAGACATTGCGCTGATGGAGAAAAGGTACCAGGGAAAGTGGAGTACGTCAATGCTGGCTGACTATTGGTGGAATCTTATTTGAGAAGCATCTGACACAGATTATAAATGAAAGTCATCTACAAAACACTTTTGAACAATTGTTTTTGCTACTGACATCGATGCACATGTATGTAGTGTCTCGGACGTCATAATGTAGACTTTAAACTGTTGTTTCTTAAAAACCTTATGTGATACAGACTTTTGGAGCACATTTTCCTGTTCAGAATATCAAAATCTATAAGATGCAAGTAAACTTTATCAGGGGACAAGAACTTCCCTGAAATTTGTTGCACAGTGTAATCCATGCGACGCCCTCGATCTCCTGTAAAAAAAATAAATAAAAATCCAACAATATTCCCAAAGCTGTCCATCATTCAGTCAGTCTCACGCCGTAATCCATATCTGGGGAATGTACAGTTTACAACCAGGAGCGGTGCCAATGCAACCGTCCCGGCTGTAAACCACTGGGGATTGAGTGAGAGCTGTGGGCACCGGCTCAGTAACTAGCGGTGACAAAGCTGAGTCTGTGCTCGCTGCCGGCATGAACTCCTGTGACCTCAGGACCGTGGGAGAATGCAAGTGATGAGGTCACGGCAGTTCAAGCTCTGTCACAGTGACCTCATCACTTGCATTCTCTCACAGTAATGAGGTCACAGGAGTTCATGCCTTCAATGTGCACAGACTCAGTGACGTCACCGCTAGTTACTGAGCCTGTGCCCGAAGCTTCTATTCATTCCCCAGTGGTGAATTATGGCATGGGATTGACTGAATGACAGACAGGTATGGGTATATTGTTGGTTTATTATTTTTATTTTTTTACAGGAGATCGAGGGCGTGCTGCTATCTCCTCTCCTGTGAACCATGTTTTTGGACCTTGGATTTTAACTTTAATAAATTGGATATTTTTGGAAGCTGGATTTTCTCTTCTATTTTGTTCTATTGTTTCACGTGAAGACTGCACGGCATCCGGGCTTCCCCCACAACAAATGCCTAGTAGGTGAGCTGGTTTCTCTCCATTTTTTTTTTTCCTGTTGCATAGATTACCAGTAGTGTTGAGCATTCCGATACCGCAAGTATCGGGTATCGGCCGATACTTGCGGTATCGGAATTCCGATACCGAGATCCGATACTTTTGTGGTATCGGGTATCGGTATCGGATCCATAGTGAGGTGTAAAATAAAGAATTAAAATAAAAAATATTGATATATTCACCTCTCCGGCGGCCCCTGGACATCAGCGCGGGTAACCGGCAGGCTTCTTTGTTTAAAATGAGCGCGTTTAGGACCTGAGAATGACGTCGCGGCTTCTGATTGGTCGCGTGCCGCCCATGTGACCGCCACGCAACCAATCCGAAGCCGCGACGTCATTCTCAGGCACTAAACTCCTCATTCTAGGAATTTAGGACCTGCGAATGACGTCGCGGCTTCTGATTGGTCGCGTGGCGGTCACATGGGCGGCACGCGACCAATCAGAAGCCGCGACGTCATTCTCAGGTCCTAAACGCGCTCATTTTAAACAAAGAAGCCTGCCGGTTACCCGCGCTGATGTCCAGGGGCCGCCGGAGAGGTGAATATATCAATATTTTTTATTTTAATTCTTTATTTTACACCTCACTATGGATCCCAGGGCCTGAAGGAGAGTTTCCTCTCCTTCAGACCCTGGGAACCATCAATATACATTCCGATACTTGATGTCCCATTGACTTGTATTGGTATCGGATATCGGTATCAGCGATATCCGATACTTTTCGGGTATCGGCCGATACTATCCGATACCGATACTTTCAAGTATCGGACGGTATCGCTCAACACTAATTACCAGTATAAAAAGATGGCAAAACTGTGTGGTGTATGATTTAATTAAAAGACTTTATTATTTCTGTGTGGTGTTTATTTAACCCTTTACTAACTATAGGATTAGTAATGGCTCCATTGCTAAGCCTGGCTTAATGTCACCTTACAATAGGAAGGTGACATTAATCCTCCATTACTCCACTTGCCTCCGCTACAGGGCAACTGGGAAGAACCCGGAAAAGCTCCAGAATTGGCACATTTAATAGATGCGCCTTTTCTGGGCAGCTGCAGGCTGCTGTTTTTAGGCTGGGGGGCCATATCCATGACCCCTTACCAGCCTGAGAACAGTAGCCCGCACCTGTGAGTTTTGCCGAGTTGGTTTAAAAACTTAGGGGGACCCCATGTTGGGCTTTTCATTCATTCATTCTCCCCTTCTTGTGCTGCTCGTCGGCAGAGCAGGGGAGAATGGATGAAAGCCGCGTTCGGCACCAGTTGCCGGGGAACAGCCACTTACAGAAGCGTTACTTCCCTGGTGACCGTCGATGTGGTACTGATGCAGAACACAGGCGGCACACGGTTGCCACACATGTGCTGCACATAGTACACACACGGACACTGATATCTCCGGTACCGGTTTTTCCTGTACCGGAAATATCAGGACGTTTGAAACCGGCCTTAGACAGGGTATTTAGGTATAAAGGCAATTCATTATTTCCTTTGTGCCAGTTTTTTTGTCTCTCTTTACGTGTTTTGCTGTATTTTTTGTTTATACCCTATTTAATATCCTTTTTTAAGTCTATTTAATATTTGCTTGTCTTTTTTCTTCATCTGAATCCACAATTGGGATTTTTCAAAACGTCACAAAATATGCCACAAATCCAGTCGAGTACTACTCTGGAGTGATTTTAGCCCCTTTTTCAAAAAGTCGCAAAAATGTTTAATGACAAGAAAAAAAAACATTTTCACTTTGCACAAAATTAATAAACTGCATGAGCTATTTTGATAAATTTGGCAGACTGAATGTCAGAGGATACAACAAGACTAAAGAGAAAGTGAACAAAAAAACCAGCAAATGAGAAATCGGGGCCAACTTTTTTTTAGAGCAAGCTAACTAATTTTTTTTCTCTGGTCAAGAGACATTTGGCTATTTAAGCAGTTTGAAAATGGATGACAGTATTCAGTCATTCAAGATGCTTACAAGCGCAGCAAATTTAACTCTTTTAAAAAGGTTTTTGTTGAATATGTCATCCAAGACTCAAACAGCTTGTGGGTGATGCAGGAACTGTTCTGATATATTCTAATCTATCCAAAAGTTGTCCACAAAATAAAAAGTGGCTGGCACTTCAAAATAGATAAACACAAATCCAGACTGTCAGAACAAGGGGCAGAATGGAGAGAACCAGGGGTGGGCAAAAATGATTATACTTTATTATACATAGTTAAAAATGTCAACAAATAAGAGGTATACATATAAACACAAAAAACATGAGCGCCCTAACCAGGGGGGACACTGCTTTATGCGACTATGCGATAATTAATAGTGAGAAGGGAGTTAAACAAGAACAATAAGGTAGTGTAATAAAATGTATTTAGATCAGAGATCTCTTAAAGCTATAATGCATCAACCATATGAATGACTCAGTAAGATAGAGGCAAAAGTAGAGTAAGATTTAATAACTTTAAATAAAACATATTACCAGAATAGAAGTATGTAGCACAGCCGTGGACAAACCTCAGTGTTCCCCAACACCCCGACAAATGTTTCGCATCCAGCTTCTTCCTGGGGCATGATATACTTTGTTTCATTTTGGTTGTTTACCAACACCCAAACAAAGGACAAATATGTGTGACTTTGTGCGTAAACTTATCATGCATATTTGTGGGCTAAACTGGCTCACCAGCAAAAACCTGCACATAAAGTGTGCAGGACATGTGTAGAAAACCTGAGACAGGGGTCTAGGGATCAGAGAAAAAGTCGGCCTTTGGATCTTCAATAGTATGGTGACAGCCTCAAAACCATGTTGATGACTGCTTCTTCTGCATAGTAAATATTACAGACAGAAACACAAAGACAAAATCTTCCATCCAGTACCAAAATCTCTGCTTAGCTTAACCCCTTAGTGACAGAGCCAATTTGGCACTTAATGACCAGGCCAATTTTTGCAATTCTGACCACTGTCACTTTATGAGGTTATAACTCTGGAACGCTTCAACGGATCCCGCTGATTCTGAGACTGTTTTTTCGTGACATATTGTACTTCATGTTAGTGGTAACATTTCTTCGATATTACTTGCAATTATTTATGAAAAAAACGGAAATATGGCAAAAAATTTTAAAATTTTGCAATTTTCAAAATTTGTATTTTTATGCCCTTAAATAAGAGAGATATGTCACAAAAAATAGTTAATAAATAACATTTCCCACATGTCTACTTTACATCAGCACAATTTTGGAAACAAAATTTTTTTTTGTTAGGGAGTTATAAGGGTTAAAAGTTGACCAGCAATTTCTCATTTTTACAACACCTTTTTTTTTTAGGGACCACATCACATTTGAAGTCATTTTGAGGGGTCTATATGATAGAAAATAACGAAGTGTGACACCATTCTAAAAACTACACCCCTCAAGGTTCTCAAAACCACATTCAAGAAGTTAATTAACCCTTTACGTGCTTCACAGGAACTGAAACAATGTGGAAGGAAAAAATTAACATTTAACTTTTTTTTGCAAACATTTTAATTCAGAACCATTTTTTTTATTTTCTCAAGTATAAAAACAGAAATGTAACCATAAATTTTGTTGTGCAATTTCTCCTGAATACGCCAATACCTCATATGTGGGGGTAAACCAGTGTTTGGGCGCACCGCAGGACTTGGAAGTGAAGAAGCGCCGTTTGACTTTTTCAATGCAGAATTAACTGGAATTGAGATCGGACGCCATGTCACGTTTAGAGAGCCCCTGATGTGCCTAAACAGTGGAAACCCCCCACAAGTGACACCATTTTGTAAACTAGACCCCTTAAGGAACTTATCTAGATGTGTGGTGAGCACTTTGAACCCCCAAGAGCTTCACAGAAGTTTATAACGTAGAGCCGTGAAAATAAAAGATCGCATTTGTTTACACAAAAATGATCTTTTTGCCCACAAATTCTTATTTTCACAAGGGTAACAGGAGAAATTAGACCACAAAAGTTGTTGTGCAATTTCTCTTGAATACGTCGATACCCCATATGTGAGGGTAAACCACTGTTTGGGTGCACCGCAGAGCTTGAAAGTGAAGGAGCGCCGTTTTACTTTTTCAATGTAGAATTGGCAGGAATTGAGATTGGACGCCATGTCACGTTTGGAGAGCCCCTGATGTGCCTAAACAGTGGAAACCCACAACAAGTGACACCATTTTGGAAACTAGACCCCTTAAGGAACTTATCTAGATGTGTGGTGAGCACTTTGAACCCCCATGTGCTTCACAGAAGTTTATAACGTTGAGCCGTGAAAATAAAAAATCGCATTTTTTCTACAAACATGATATTTTTGCCCCCAAATTCTTATTTTCACAAGGGTAACAGGAGAAATTAGACCACAACAGTTGTAGTGCGATTTCTCCTGAGTTTGTCGATACCCAATATGTGGGGGTAAACCACTGTTTGGGCGCACCGCAAAGCTTGGAAGAGAAGGAGTACCGTTTTTTTACTTTTTCAATGTAGAATTGTCTGGAATTGAGATCGGACGCCATGTCGCGTTTGGAGAGCCCCTGATGTGCCTAAACAGTGGAAACTCCCCACAAGTGACACCATTTTGGAAACTAGACCCCTTAAGGAACTTATCTAGATGTGTGGTGAGCACTTTGAACCCCCATGTGCTTCACAGAAGTTTATAACGTTGAGCCGTGAAAATAAAAAAATCGCATTTTTCTACAAAAATTATATTTTTGCCCCCAAATTCTTATTTTCACAAGGGTAACAGGAGAAATTAGAACACAAAAGTTGTAGTGCAATTTCTCCTGAGTACGAAGATACCCCATATGTGGGGGTAAACGACTGTTTGGGCGCACTGCAGAGCTTGGAAGAGAAGGAGTGCCGTTTTACTTTTTCAATGTAGAATTGTCTGGAATTGAGATTGGACGCCATGTCGCGTTTGGAGACCGCTGATGTGCCCAAACAGTGGAAACCCCCCACGAGTGAACCCATTTTGGAAACTAGACCCCCCATGGAACTTATCTAGATGTGTGGTGAGAACTTTGAATGCCCAAGTGCTTCACAGAAGTTTAGAATGTAGAGTCGTGAAAATAAAAAATATTTTTTTTTCCATAAAAATGATCTTTTTGCCCCCAAATTTTTATTTTCACAAGGGTAACAAGAGAAATCGGACGCCAAAAGTTGTTGTCCAATTTATCCTGAGTATGCTGGTACCCCATATGTGGGGGTAAACCACTGTTTGGGCGCACAGCAGAGCTCGGAAGGAAGGAGCGCCGTTTTGGAATGCAGACTTTGATAGAATGGTCTGCGGGCGTTATGTTGCGTTTGCAGAGCCCCTGATGATTTTGTAGCCCCCAAGTTTTTATTTAAGGGTAACAGGAGAAATTGGACCCCAAAAGTTGTTGTCCAATTTATCCCAAGTACGCTGATGCCCCATATGTGGGGGTAACCCACTGTTTGGGCGCATGGCAGAGCTCAGAAGGGAGGGAGCACCATTTGACTTTTTGAGCGCAAAATTGGCTGTCGTGTTTGGAGACCCCCTGATGTACCTAAACAGTGGAAACCCCCCAATTCTAGCTCCAACCCTAACCCCAACGCACCTCTAACCCTAATCCCAACCTGATCCATAATCCTAATCACTAACCCTAACGATAATCACAACCCTTACCCCAAAACAACCCTAATGTCAACCCTAACCATAACCCTAATCAAAACCCTAAATCCAACACACCCCTAATCCTAATCTCAACCCTAACCTCAAACCTAACCCTAATCCCAATACACCCCTAATCACAACCCTAACCTTAACCCTAATCCCAAACCTAACCCTAATCCCAAGCGTAACCCTAATACCAACCCTAACCCTAATACCAACCCTAATCCAAACCCTAACCCTAATCCCAACTCTAACCCTAACTTTAGCCCCAACCCTAACCCTAAGGCTACTTTCACACTTGCGTCGTTTGGCATCCATCGCAATCCGTCGTTTTGGACAAAAAACGGATCCTCCAAGTGTGCCCGCAGGATGCGTTTTTTTGCCCATAGACTTGTATTGCCGACGGATCGTGATGGATGGCCACACGTTGCGTCCGTCGTGCACTGGATCAGTTGTGTTTTTTTGCGGACCGTCGGCACAAAAAACGTTCAATGTAACGTTTTGTTGTACGTCGCGTCCGCCATTTCTGACCACACATGCGTGGCCGTAACTCCGCCCCCTCCTCCCTAGGACACAGATTGGGCAGCGGATGCATTGAAAAACTACATCCGCTGCCCACGTTGTGCACAATTTTCACGGTATGTCGCATTGCGACGGCCCCGTACCGACGTAAGTGTGAAAGAACCCTAACCCTACATTTAGCCCCAACCCTAACCCTAAATTTAGCCCCAACCCTAACCTTAGCCCTAACCCTAACCCTAGCCCTAATCCTAACCCTAGCCCTAAACCTAGTCCTAACCCTAGCCCTAACCCTAGCGCTAGCCCTAACCCTAACCCTAGCCCTAACCCTAACCCTAACCCTAGCCCTAACCCTAGCCCTAACCCTAGCCCTAACCCTAACCCTAGCCCTAATCCTAACCCTAGCCCTAGCCCTAACCCTAACCCTAGCCCTAACCCTAACCTTAGCCCTAGCCCTAACCCTAACCCTATCCCTAACCCTAGTTTTAGCCCCAACTGCTGTTCTCCTGCCGGCAGGCAGATGGAGACAGATGGCGGGCGCACTGCGCATGCGCCCGCCATTTTCTTTTGCCGGCGGCCAGGAGGAGCAGCAGGAGGACCCAGGGACACAGGTGAGTATGATAGGGTCCCCGAATCCCCCTATTTCTCTGTCCTCTGGTGTGCGATCACCCCAAAGATTCTCCCAGTGCCGGCCGGCGGGCGCACTGCACATGCACCCGTCATTTTGAAGATGGCGGCGCCCACCGGGAGCCACGAGGAGCACCGGGGGAGATAGGTGAGTATCGGGGGGCTATCTGGGACCCCTTTTCTCTGTCCTCTGATGAGCGATCACATCGGAGGACAGAGAAATTAAAAAGAGATCGCGTTTTTTTTTTTTGCGATCGCCGGTAAACGGTTAATTACCAGCGATCGCAAATGCGCGGTCGGTACAAAACCCCCGAATCATGTTCTCTGGGGTCTCGGCTACCCCCGGCAGCCGAGACCCTGGAGAAAATCCGACTCTGGGGGGCGCTATTCACTTTTTCCACAGCGCCGTAATTAACGGCGCTGTGCTTTAAGTACCCTTAGCGGCCGCCGTTAAAAGGCGTATCGGCGGTCGCTAAGGGGTTAAAGAACAGTTGCTCACTGTGACAAAGTTCCTGTACCTATCTATACTACTTTGGAAATTTCTGACGACGATGAATTCTGTCAGTCCAATTTTTCCAAAGACATCGATTATGATTATTGTGTCCTCAGAAGTTGAGGCCAGGATGTGCCAGCCCTTCTCTCAAGCTGAGTTGAATGACCTGGTATGAGTTCTTGATCTGCCAAAGTCATCAGTTACTTGGGTAAAGGCTAAAGGAAAGAAACCTTCTGGCTCCCGGGTACCATATTTCAGATAAAATTCTTAAATATTTATATGTGGACGAGAATCTTGTTTACTGCCTCAACGTCAAAGGACTTATTCAGTCAATGGGTTGTGATGATTATCTAATTTAAAAATAGACTTTTGCAGTCTAAAGAGTGTATTGCTTCAAAATGGCAATAAACTGGCTTCCATTCCTATTGCTCACTTAGTAAATATGAAATCAACTTATGATTATGAATGCATGAGAACCATTCTACAAAAAATCAAATATAACATTCATTGCTGGATTTTATATGGCAACCTGAAAGTTATATCTATTTTTGTATAACAGCAAACAGGATACACAAAATTTCCTTGATTCTTGTGCTTTTGGCATAGCTAAGCAAAGGCAGAACATTATGCAAAGAAAGAATTTCTTGCAAGAGAGAAATTTATGATTGATGAAAAGAATATCAAGAACGAACCACTTGTTATTCCTCAAAGTGTTGCTGCCCTCACTGCATATTAAATTGGGAATCATGAAACAGTTAGTTAGGGCTTTAGATCGAGATGGTGAGTGTTAGGGGTCGAGTTCCCGCTTCTGCACAGGGGGAATCTCGAGCCACTTCCGCTGCGGTCTCCCATTCTTGTCCAGCCGCAGTGGAGCCTGCTCAGCAAGGACGTCGGTCCCAGCGTCTTGCTCATTCTCACTCTGTTCTGAGAGTTAGTGCTGCTTCTCCAGTCTCTGCCTTTAAAGTCAGTGCTGGTCAGCAGCGAGCGGACTTCTCTGGGACTAAGTCCTTGTCTGCATGTACTGAGCATGCCCAGCGTAAGGTCTCCCGTTGGAGATCGAGGGTCATGTGCTCAGGCTCTGCAGCACATTCCATTGGTCCTCTTGGCAGGTCCTAGAAGGGCAAAAGTGCTGTGGCCACTTCCTGTGCTGCTGTTATATAAACTGCGCATGACCGCACGGCCATGCGCTAGTATTGTTTTACAATTGCTTATGTGTGTATGTTGTGAGTGCAAGTCGTCCTTGGAAACCCCTACCCTATTGAATGTCTGTTCGCGGAAGGTGTATGGCTGCTACCTAGCGCCCGACTTAGCCTACAGCACTAACACACATCACAGCGTCCTGTAGCTGTGCCTGCCAGTACGGCGCCGTGCGCCTGCCTTGCGCTTTCCATACCCGAGTCTGGGTGGTTAGTGGCGTCCGTTAGTGCGGCATCGCTCGCACTCTTGTGCACAGATTGCTTAAGGTTCTCTACACACCCAGTTGCGGTGTTACGCCAGCAAGGGTCTAATCGGGCTCCAATCCCTTCTGGGGTTAAGTCCGCTGACCACTTGCTCGCGCACTAGTGCGGTACTGCGGTCCTGTGAATTAACAGGATCGCTTTCTTCACGCTGGGTGAGGTTTAACCCACGCGTGTATACTTTAGTGTACCGCCATATTGTCTGCTAATTGCTAGCAGCAGGTTCTCACCTGCACGGTGGACCCCGGACTGCGAACGCACTTTTATCATCTGTCTTGGTGCGTTCCGCCAGTCCTAACAGAATACTAGCGCCAGGGTCTGGCTAGTAAAATGGCGGACGATCAGCGTTTACAGCGGTACATCCAGCAGCTGGAGGGAAGGTTGGCGGCTTTTGAGCGTTCAACCTCAGCTGTGGATGTTACTGCTGTCGCTGTTCAGGCTGCAAGTGTGGCTGCAGCTACCTTGTCCACTGCCGCTCCTGTACCGACGCTATCTCGCCTCCCGCTACCAGAGAAATTTTCTGGTGACAGTAAGTCCTGTAGGGGTTTCGTGAGTCAGTGCTCAATACATCTCGAGCTTCTGGCCTCTCGTTTCCCTACAGAGCGGGCTAAGGTGGGCTTTATAATTTCCTTATTGTCGGACAGGGCGTTGCAGTGGGCTACGCCGCTGTGGGAGCGTGGCGATCATGTGGTGCAGAGTGCTCCGTTATTCCTGAGCACTCTGAAACAGGTCTTTCTTGGACCTCGTGTCACCCATGACACGGCGCTCCAACTGTTGGCACTGACTCAGGGCTCGTCCTTGGTCAGCCTTTTTGCCGTCCATTTCCGCACTCTGGCATCTGAGCTGGAGTGGTCGGATAAAGCCCTTATCCCTATATTTTGGAGGGGGCTGGCTGACCACGTTAAGGACGCTCTGGCCACTAGGGAGATTCCCGCCACACTGGAGGAGTTAATAGCAGTATCTACTCGCATTGACCGCCGTTTTCACGAGCGGAGGTTAGAGCGAGCCCAGTGTAGGCAGAGGTTTCGGCTGGCTCCCACCTTCGCCAAACCTTTGGAATCTCCAGTTCAGGCTCCTGAGGTTCAGGAACCTAAGGTGGTGTCACGAGCGGGATCTAAGTCCCAGACTGCTCGTGCACTCCAGGGTTGCCAGGTTTGCCAACAGTCAGGACATCTTGCCACCAGATGTCATCAGCGGTCGAGGAAACGTCAGCGTCTAGTGGTAGTAGGTGGAGGTGCACTAGACACTGCGACGTTTGCCTCCAAATTGTCCTTTAAGGGGACAATTACCTTTGGCTCATCCTCCCACTCGGTAGATCTCTGCGTGGATTCTGGGGCGGAGGGCAATTTTATGTCTTCTGCCTTCGCCCAACGTCACGCAATACCCCTGGTTATGCTATCCCAACCAGTAACGGTACGAGTGGTGAATGGGTCGACACTCCCCGCACAGATAACACATCAGACCATCCCTGTTACTCTGTCCCTGTCGCCATCCCATCAGGAGATTATTTCTCTACTCGTCATTCCTGAGGGTATTGATGAGGTCCTGTTGGGGATACCTTGGCTACGGTACCACTCTCCTCACATCGAGTGGTCCTCAGGCAGAATTCTGGGATGGGGTGAGTCATGTGGGGGTAGGTGTCACCGAGAGTGCGTTCAGGTTGCTACTACTGAGGTACCCGCAGATCTATCCTCTCTCCCCAAGCAATATTGGTCTTATGCAGACGTGTTCTCCAAGAAGGCGGCGGAGACCCTTCCGCCCCATCGCCCCTATGACTGTCCTATCGATCTCTTGCCTGGTGCTGAGCCTCCCCGGGGTCGAGTCTACCCATTATCTCTCCCGGAAACGGAGGCAATGTCTCAGTACATACAAGAGAATCTGGCAAGAGGGTTCATTAGGAAGTCAGTGTCACCTGCTGGGGCAGGGTTCTTCTTCGTGCAGAAGAAGAATGGAGAACTACGTCCATGCATAGACTACAGGGGTCTTAATGCTATCACAGTTAAGAACAAGTACCCTTTGCCGTTGATATCTGAGCTTTTCGATAGGCTTCGGGGAGCTAGAGTGTTTACGAAACTAGATCTGCGGGGTGCTTACAACCTGATTCGCATCCGTGAGGGGGACGAGTGGAAAACGGCATTTAACACCAGAGATGGGCACTATGAGTATCTGGTGATGCCCTTCGGGCTCTGTAATGCACCTGCCGTTTTTCAAGACTTTGTCAACGACATCTTCCGGGATATGCTTTCCACCTCGGTTGTAGTCTATCTGGATGATATTCTCATCTTTTCTCCAGATATTGACTCCCACCGGAGAGATGTTGGCAGAGTCTTCGACCTCCTACGGGCAAACTCTCTTTACGCAAAGTTGGAGAAGTGTGTGTTTGAGCAGGAGTCCTTACCTTTCCTGGGCTATATCATCTCCGCCCAGGGATTGGCTATGGATCCTGCCAAACTACAGGCTGTGATGGACTGGCAAGAGCCCCATTCTCTTAAAGCGGTGCAGCGCTTTATGGGGTTCATAAACTATTACCGCCAGTTCATTCCCCACTTCTCAACTCTGGTGGCTCCCTTGGTAGCCCTCACCAAGAAGGGAGCGAATCCCAAATTGTGGTCGGAAGAGGTCTCCAAGGCCTTCACTTCTATTAAGTCCCACTTTGCTAGCGCTCCCATCTTACATCGTCCCGATGTGGATAAGCCATTCCTACTGGAGGTGGATGCCTCGTCCGTTGGTGCTGGAGCAGTCCTCTACCAAAAGGATGCTCAAGGTCGGAAGCATCCATGCTTCTTCTTCTCCAAGACCTTCACACCAGCGGAGAGGAACTACTCCATCGGGGACAGGGAGTTGCTAGCAATGAAGTTGGCCTTTTCGGAGTGGAGACACCTTCTGGAAGGTGCGCGGTTTCCCTTCCAAGTTTACACGGACCACAAAAATTTGGTCTATTTGCAGACAGCCCAGCGGCTAAATTCTCGCCAGGCCAGATGGTCCCTGTTCTTCTCCCGGTTCCACTTTTCCCTGCATTATCTCGCCGGGGAGAAGAATATCCGTGCTGACGCTCTCTCTCGCTCCCTTATGTCAACTGAGGAGGAGGAAGAGGAGCTTCGGCTTATTGTCCCTTCCGAGAGCCTGAGAACCGTGGCGCCGGTATCGCTAGAGTCTGTGCCTCCGGGCAAGACTTTTGTGCCCATTAATTTGCGACCGGAGGTTCTCTCTTGGGCTCATTCGTCCAGGGTGGGTGGACACTTTGGGACAAAGAGGACATCGGAGCTACTGGCGAGGACGTACTGGTGGCCGCATATGGTCCGGGATGTCAGGGATTACGTTCTGGCGTGTGTCTCCTGCGCCAAAAATAAATCTCCGCGTCAAAGGCCAGCTGGTTTGCTCTATCCCTTGCCGGTGGCAGATAGGCCCTGGGAGATGGTCGGGATGGACTTTGTTGTGGGTTTGCCCAAGTCTCGCGGCTGTACCATCATTTGGGTCATCACCGATCATTTCTCAAAAATGGTGCATTTGGTGCTGCTGCCGCGGTTACCTTCTGCACGGGCCTTGGCAGCGTTGTTCATCAGACATATCTTCCGCCTACATGGTATGCCAGACAAAATTGTCAGTGACCGGGGTCCCCAGTTTGCGTCTCGGTTCTGGAGAGAGCTCTGTCGTCTTCTCAGTATTGAGTTGAATCTCTCTTCCGCTTATCATCCCGAGACGAATGGGTTGGTAGAGAGGGCCAACCAGACCTTGGTCACATACCTGCGACATTTTGTTTCAGCCAGGCAGGATGACTGGGCATCCTTGCTATCATGGGCAGAGTTTGCACTGAACAACGCCGTTGCCGACTCCACTGGACAAACCCCATTCCTCCTCAACTATGGTCAGCATCCACGGGTACCTGTGCCTATGCCCGTGTCTTCCGCCGACTCCAGGGTGGCAGACTGGGCTGTGGAGGCACGGGATATTTGGGACCGCACTCAGGATGCCATTCGGGCCTCTAAGGAGAGAATGAGGTCCTCCGCTGATGCTCATCGGCGCCCCGCCCCGACCTTTGCTCCTGGCGACTTGGTGTGGCTCTCCGCCCGTAACATCAGGCTGCGAGTTGAGTCCACTAAATTTGCTCCTCGCTACTTGGGTCCATTCAAGGTCCTCGAGCAGGTTAATCCTGTGGTCTATCGTTTGGCCCTTCCGCCACGCCTGGGTATCACCGACACCTTTCATGTGTCCCTCTTGAAACCCGTGTATATGTCCCGCTTTTCCGAGTCATCTGCTGGGACATCGGGTTCGTCTACGGACGATTATGAGGTGAACGCTATTTTGGGGTGCAAGGTGGTGCGTGGTAAAAAATTTTATTTGGTGGACTGGAAGGGTTATGGCCCCGAGGACAGGTCCTGGGAACCTGTTGAGCACATTCGGGCCCCGCAGCTCATTGCTGCCTTCGAACGTAGCGAGGCCCAAGGAGGGGGGGGCCCTAGGAGGGGGGGTAATGTTAGGGGTCGAGTTCCCGCTTCTGCACAGGGGGAATCTCGAGCCACTTCCGCTGCGGTCTCCCATTCTTGTCCAGCCGCAGTGGAGCCTGCTCAGCAAGGACGTCGGTCCCAGCGTCTTGCTCATTCTCACTCTGTTCTGAGAGTTAGTGCTGCTTCTCCAGTCTCTGCCTTTAAAGTCAGTGCTGGTCAGCAGCGAGCGGACTTCTCTGGGACTAAGTCCTTGTCTGCATGTACTGAGCATGCCCAGCGTAAGGTCTCCCGTTGGAGATCGAGGGTCATGTGCTCAGGCTCTGCAGCACATTCCATTGGTCCTCTTGGCAGGTCCTAGAAGGGCAAAAGTGCTGTGGCCACTTCCTGTGCTGCTGTTATATAAACTGCGCATGACCGCACGGCCATGCGCTAGTATTGTTTTACAATTGCTTATGTGTGTATGTTGTGAGTGCAAGTCGTCCTTGGAAACCCCTACCCTATTGAATGTCTGTTCGCGGAAGGTGTATGGCTGCTACCTAGCGCCCGACTTAGCCTACAGCACTAACACACATCACAGCGTCCTGTAGCTGTGCCTGCCAGTACGGCGCCGTGCGCCTGCCTTGCGCTTTCCATACCCGAGTCTGGGTGGTTAGTGGCGTCCGTTAGTGCGGCATCGCTCGCACTCTTGTGCACAGATTGCTTAAGGTTCTCTACACACCCAGTTGCGGTGTTACGCCAGCAAGGGTCTAATCGGGCTCCAATCCCTTCTGGGGTTAAGTCCGCTGACCACTTGCTCGCGCACTAGTGCGGTACTGCGGTCCTGTGAATTAACAGGATCGCTTTCTTCACGCTGGGTGAGGTTTAACCCACGCGTGTATACTTTAGTGTACCGCCATATTGTCTGCTAATTGCTAGCAGCAGGTTCTCACCTGCACGGTGGACCCCGGACTGCGAACGCACTTTTATCATCTGTCTTGGTGCGTTCCGCCAGTCCTAACAGTGAGTGCTTCAAGTACATCTTTACCAAATTTACTGCTTACATAATTGATGACCTACAAATTAGGCTTTAAATCAAAGACAGATAATTCCTTAATACCATGAAAACTATAGAAAAGGATGCTTGGTCTGCTTTTTCTGACGTGATTACAGACTTTCACAAAGGTACCAGTTCAACATTATGAATGTACCCATATGTTAGCGACTCATAATGATATGATTAAGCAAGGAGAATCAGCGTCAATTATGCCATTAAAAAATTAGTACAAAATTTTATTATAACGAGAAGTACAATGGTGTAGAACACGTTAAAATTCCAAGAGTTTTATGGGTACATGTACCCATGGGTTTATGTACTCATAAAACTCTTAAAATTGTTACGTGTTCTATGCTATTGTACTTCTCTTCTAAAATTTTGTACTGATTTTTTTTATGGCCTAATTGACTCTGATTCTCCTTGCTTATTGACATGATTACAGACTTTCTGGGCAACATTAGGGCCAAAAATTATACCTTTTAACTATTTTTACATATTTAATTTTCCAGAGGAGCACTGCAAGGCTTATAAGCCTCCTCGCATTGGCATGCCAGGGTATGAATATCACTTTCCACAAGGAGAAACATTACCTATTAGATCCTAATAAGAAGCCTCTCAAACAGCCGAATCAAATCTAATACTTTTGAATACACGAGGGGCAATACCACGGAATACCATGTCTTCAAATTGAGATTCTGGTTTGGCTTTTATCTAAAGTAATATGGCAAGGCTCGTTAAAAGGTCAATAGTGACTTTAACTATTGCTACTTCAAATAGGTGGCATTAGAGTTCAAGTCATCTTCCTTTCTGAAGAGGCGATTTTCATATTTAACCTTTTAGTTCTAAATTTGTTGATTGCTTTTGAAAGACTGAAAGAAAACATGAGTGTCCTCCAAAGCCACCTGAGCTACTTCCCCTCGGATCTTGGAGCTATGAGTGAGGAACAAGGAGAACGCTTTCACGAAGACATCAGGACCATGCAACATAGATATAAATGCAGATGAAAAACAAACATGATGGCAAACAATTACTGGTGTTTACAGCGTGACAACATAGTAACATAGTAACATAGTTATTTAGGTTGAAGGAAGACTTTAAGTCCATCTAGTTCAACCCATAGCCTAACCTAACATACCCTAACATGTTGATCCAGAGGAAGGCAAAAAAACCCATGTGGAAAAGATTAAGCTCCACACTGGGGAAAAAAATTCCTTCCCGACTCCACATACAGCAATCAGACTAGTTCCCTGGATGAACACCCTATCAAGGAATCTAGTATATATACCCTGTAACAATATATTTTTCAAGAAAGGCATCCAGTCCCCTCTTAAATTTAAGTAACGTATCACTCATTACAACATCATACGGCAGAGAGTTCCATTATCTCACTGCTCTTACAGTAAAGAATCCACATCTGTTGTTATGCTTAAACCTTCTTTCCTCCAGACGCAGAGGATGCCCTCTTCTCCCTGTCTCAGGTTTATGATTAAAAAGATCATCAGAAAGGTCTTTGTACTGCCCCCTCAAATAGTTATGCATTACCATAAGATCACCCCCTAGCCTTTTTCCAAACTAAATAGCCCCAAGTGTAATAATCTATCTTGGTATTGCAGACCCCCCAGTCCTCTAATAACCTTAGTCGCTCTTCTCTGCAACCGCTCCAGTTCAGCTATGTCTTTCTTATACACCGGAGACCAGAACTGTACACAGTATTCTAAGTGTGGTCGAACTAGTGACTTGTATAAAGGTAAAATTATGTTCTCCTCATGAGCATCTATGCCTCTTTTAATGCATCCCATTATTTTATTTGCCTTTGTAGCAGCTGCCTGACACTGGCCACTAAATGTGAGTTTGTCATCCACCCATACTCCCAGGTCTTTTTCATTGACGATTTTGCCCAGATTTTTAGAATTAAGCACATAGTTATACATCTTATTACTTCTACCCAAGTGCATAACCTTACATTTATCCCCATTAATGCTCATTTGCCATTTATCAGCCGAAGCTTCTAGTTTACATAAATCATCTTCTAATATAAAATTGTCCTCCTCTGTATTGATTACCCTGCAGAGTTTAGTGTCATCTGCAAATATTGAAAATCCACTCTATATGCCCCTTACAAGATCATTAATAAATGTGTTAAAAAGAAGAGGGCCCAACACTGACCCCTGTGGTACCCCACTGCTAACCGTGACCTAGTCCGAGTGTGCTCCATTAATAACCACCCTTTGTTTCCTATCCCTGAGCCAGCTCTTAACCAACTTATGCATATTTCCGTCATATTGCCATCTCCGTGTGCGGTTCCACCATTACTCCAAAGCAACATGCCCGCTGCCTTGGGGTCATCCTTGATTCTGACCTTTCATTCACCCCCTACATCCGATCACTGGCTCGCTCTTCTTACCTGCATCTCAAAAACATTTCTAGAATTTGCCCTTTTCTTAATTTCGACTCTGCAAAAACTCTGACTGTTTCACTTATTCATTCTCGTCTGGACGATTGTAACTCTCTACTAATCGGTCTCCCTCTTGCAAAACTCTCCCCGCTCCAATCTGTCCTGAATGCTGCTGCCAGGATCATATTCCTCACCAACCGTTACACCGATGCCTCTACCCTGTGCCAGTCATTACACTGGCTACCCATCCACTCCAGAATCCAGTACAAAACTACTACCCTCATCCACACAGCACTCCATGGCTCAGCACCACCCTACATCTCCTCCCTGGTATCAGTCTACCACCCTACCCGTGCCCTCCGCTCCGCTAATGACCTCAGGTTAGCATCCTCAATAATCAGAACCTCCCACTCCCGTCTCCAAGACTTTACACGTGCTGCGCCGATTCTTTGGAATGCACTACCTAGGTTAATACGATTAATCCCCAATCCCCACAGTTTTAAGCGTGCCCTAAAAACTCATTTGTTCAGACTGGCCTACCGCCTCAATGCATTAACCTAACGATCTCTGTGTGGCCTATTTATAATAAAAAAATAAAAAATAAAAAAAAAAAAAGGTTCCTCGCATCATGTTCTCATACACTTTATGCAGTATTAGCCCTCTGTGTCTGTACTGCTACATACTTAGGCAGGTAACTGGTTCATGCAGCTTTACATGAACACCTGAGCCTTACACTATAGCTGGTCCGAATAACTAAAGCAATTGTTATCATCCACCTCTCGTGTCTCCCCTTTTCCTCATAGTTTGTAAGCTTGCGAGCAGGGCCCTCACTCCTCCTGGTATCTGTTTTGAACTGTATTTCTGTTATGCTGTAATGTCTATTGTCTGTACAAGTCCCCTCTATAATTTGTAAAGCGCTGCGGAATATGTTGGCGCTATATAAATAAAATTATTATTATTATTATTATATTTTCCCCTATCCCCATTATTCTCATTTTATGCATCAACCTTTTGTGTGACACCGTATCAAAAGTTTTTGAAAAGTCCATATACACTACGTCCACTCGGTTCCCTTGGTCCAGTCTGGAACTTACCTCTTCATAGAAATTGATCAGATTAGTCTGACAGGAACGGTCCTTAGTAAACCCATGTTGGTATTGGGTCATGAGGTTATTCCTCTTCAGATACTCCAGTATAGCATCCCTTAGAATGCCCTCCAGGATTTTACCCACAGTAGAGGTTAAGCTCACTGGCCTATAATTTCCGAGTTCAGTTTTTGTTCCCTTTTTGAATATTGGCACCACATTTGCTATACGCCAGTCCTGTGGTACAGACCCTGTTATTATGGAGTCTTTAAAGATTAAAAATAATGGTCTATCTATGACTGTACTTAATCCCTGCAGTACTTGGGGGTGTATGCCATCTGGGCCCAGAGATTTGTCAATTTTAGTGATTTTTAGACTCCAACGTACTTCCTGCTGGGTTAAGCAGGTGACACTTAATTTGGGGAATGTTTGTTATTACTGATCATTTTGTCTGCCATGGAATTTTCTTGTGTAAATACTGATGAAAAAAAGTCATTTAGCATATTGGCTTTTTCCTCATCCTCATCCACCATTTCACCCAGACTATTTTTAAGGGGGCCAACACTATCATTTTTTAGTTTCTTACTATTTACGTAGCTAAAGAATGTTTTGGGATTATTTTTACTCTCTCTGGCAATGAGTCTCTCTGTCTCAATCATTGCTGCCTTGATTTGCTTTTTACAGAATTTATTTAATTTTCTGTATTTATTTAATGCCTCCTCACTACCTACTTCCTTTAATTCTCTAAATGCTTTCTTTTTGTCACTTATTGCGCCCCTTACAGCTCTATTTAGCCATATTGGTTTCCTTCTATTTCTAGTATGTTTATTCCCATAAGGTATATACTGTGCACAGGTCCTATCCAGGATGCTAATAAACGTCTCCCATTTTCTTTGTGTATTTTTATGTCTTAGGATATCATCCCAGTTAATTGCACTAAGATCCTCTCTCATCCGTTGGAAGTTTGCCCTCTTGAAGTTTAGTGTCCTTGTAACCCCTCTACTACACATCTTATTAAAGGATACATGAAAACTTATTATTATTTTGTGATCACTATTCCCCAAGTGACCCCCAACCCTTATATTTGATATGTGGTCTGGCCTGTTGGTTAATATTAGGTCTAGCAGTGCCCCCCTTCTTGTTGGGTCCTGGACCAATTGTGAAAGGTAATTGTCTCTCATAGTTGTCAAAAACTGATTACCTTTGCTGGAACTGCAGATTTCCGTTCCCCAATCTATTTCAGAGTAGTTGAAGTCCCCCATAATAATGACTTCTCCTTGAGTCGCAGCTTCATCTATTTGCTTTATGAGGATATTCTCCATTGCTTCCATTATTTTTGGAGACTTATAACAAACCCCTATCAGTAATTTATTATTTTTTCCCCCTCCCCTTATCTCCACCCACAGGGACTCTACATTTTCATTAGATTCACCTATATTATCACGCAGGATGGGTTTCAAGGATGATTTTACATATAGACCCTCCCTCTCGCTTATCCGTTCGGTCATTTCTGAACAGACTATAGCCCTGCAAGTTAACAGCCCAGTCATGGCTCTCATCCAGCCATGTTTCAGATATTCCCACCATGTCATAAATATGCTCCAACACCATTAATTCTAATTCGTCCATTTTGTTGGCAATGCTTCTGGCATTAGTATACATACATTTTATGTATCTCTTTTCCACCTACCTCTAACTTTTTCATTTGTGCCAATGTGCACCATGACCGCTGGGTCCTCACCAGCCCCTCCCAGTAATCTGTCCACCTGATCAGCGATGTGTCGGACTCGAGCACCTGGTAGGCAGCACACTGTTTGATGATCCCTGTGTTTGTGACAGATTGCCCTATCTGTTCCCCTAATAATTGAGTCCCCCACTACCAGCACCTGTCTGGCCTGCCCTGCGCTCCTATTTCCCTCCTTACTGGAGCAGTCACTCCTCCGGCTTTCAGAGGACATGCCTGGTTGCAGCAGTGCTACCCCTGTACTGGCACCCCCTCATCTGCCAACATAGCAAACTTATTGGGGTGTGCCAAATCAAGACTAGCCTCCCTGGCACTCTTCCCTCTACCCGACCTTCTAACTGTCACCCAGCTTGCTGCTTCACTGTCCTGCAGCTCCATCCTACCATCCCTCGCCTCATCTATCCCATTGAGCATCTGCTCCGTGAGCAGAAGACTCCTTTCCATATTGTCAATGGATCTCAGTGTTGCCAGCTGCACATTTAGATTCAGAATCTGGGTTTCCAAATGCACAACGTGCTCACATCTCACACAGCAGTATGCACCCTCAACCGGCTGCTCAAGGATTGCATACATGTGTCAAGATGTGCACTGGATGGCATTAACAATCGTGGAGCACATTTCCTAATGGGGATTGCACCAGACAGAAACATTAAATAAAAATAAATATAAAGTATTAATAAAACACAGACAGCAATTCAGTAATTCCTCCCTTGGAAACTCCCTGAATCCAAAGTCACTGAATCACAAGTCACATTTACCGCCGTTCACACTTACGCTCAGGTCACACTCACTAAGCTGAAGATTTAAAGAATTTTTTTTTGTCTTTCCCTTCAGCAGCAATCCACCTTGCTGTTCAATGCACTTCCAAAAATGACTTGAGCCCCAAACAGCTGCCCCTTATAAACCCTTGATTATGAGCCCCCACACTAAATTAACCCCTTGTGAATACAGCTACTCCCAATTCAGCAACTCACATTAATTCACACAGGCATTTGTTAAAGGTTTTCCAAATACCTCTTCACTGAAGTCACACTTACCGCCGTTCATACTTACGCTCAGGTCACACTCAGCTCGTTCATACTCACTAAGCTGAAGATTTAACCCATTATCTACCAATGTCCTTTTTTGGGATGCCTAGTCTTTAGCTTCTAGCAACTAAGATTTTATAATTTTTATAATTAGGTCCAATTTTTTGTATTGTGTTTGTAAAATGAATGTTTTCAAAATAGGAAATCATGTCATTGTCATTTTTAATTGAATATTGGGACGCCCTTTTCTGAAACATCCGTACTTGCAAAAATTTTAATTTGGCAAGTAATGGGTTGAAGAATATATATTTTTTTCTCTTTCCCCTCAGCAGCAATCCTAGCCTTACCATAAGTATTTAAGAGCATCGGCAATGACCACATTTTTCACTAACAATTAAAATTTACACAACTATTGCTCTAAGAAAAATTTTATGACATTAGAAGTGACCTTTCAGAAATTACACATACTGTATACATCAGGTCGCAATTTCTGTATGGCAATTTCAAACATTCTTTATTTTTTATGTTTATAGTGGTAAGTGCTTTATGTCAAGGTGACTAAGACAAGAAGCTACAAGAATATGTAATATTTCTTACAATAAAATTTGATGTCTTTTACTATACAATAACTAAGTTGTCTCTGCGCATCTTTGTTTAATTATATAGAATATTACAAGTTATAAATATTGTAAGTGTGACAATAGAATATATTCAGTGAGAAATATAAAAGTAGAAACACAGAATAGTCTTCGCTCTGGCTATTGAGCTTGTCAACGAGTAAAACTTGTGTAAAGAAGATAGTATGGGATTAGCGGTAATCTCTAGATTCCATAACTGACCATTTTTTATACCATTCACCTATTTATTTTTTCCTTTACAAAGAATTTGAAAATAAACATAAAAACATCCAGTTTTGCAAAATCTTTTTTAGTTTTCTCTCTGGAGACCCCTGGTAGAAGCATTGCAGCAGTATTTATTTTTTATTGCATTTACCAAATACCATATAAGCTGTATAAATCTACAGTTTGTAAAGAGAAAAGTAAGAGTGCTCTCGGGGATATTATTTTTCTTTTGTTGAGAGAAATATCAATACACAAATATATTAAAAACTAGAAAATGCTTCAGCCAGGAAGCTTGACTGGAGTGTAATCATACATACATATTAACAGGCCCCAAGCCTCTCCTAGTTGCATAACCATTACTCTTCTGAAGACTTTCCGGAGATTTTTGAAACCTGCACTTCTTCCAATTGGCCTCATGTATCAAAACTTCCTCAGAGTGAAAAAAATGAAACATAGAAGCGGATGTAGGTAGATACTATAGAAAAAATTATATGTCTAATTATTCAGGTCCTCTGGATCACAATTCAAGTATGAAACAGCCTACATCAGCCCAGTAAGGACTAAATAATACACTAGAATTAAAGTAAATTCTTTCTTTGGACAAATTAGTGACCAAACACAAAAAAATTATGTTGAATACATAAAGTGCAAATAAATATGCATTTACCAGGACTACATCAAGGAGAATAACAATGCATGCACTACAATAAATTAAGAAAATTTATATAATTCACGTGATTTATCACGTCACCCAAATAAGTCAGTGGCCCTAATAGTGTGCATAGTGCAGAAGTCAATGGCCCACATATAAATCAATATCAGGATGCAATGGGAAGACAAACCTAGGGTTAGCTTAATATAGACCTAGTTTGGCATGTATAGGTCAAGGCTGTGTGGCCTCCACATCACACTCCGACGCGCTTTCTGCTCACACTCCTTTAGGTAGCAATGAGGCGGAGGAGGGATAGAGAATATTTAGAAGAAACCTAGGTATAGTGAGGCCAATTATTTAAATCTACATACTACATTTACTGGACACGGGTGCTATTGTCGCTACAGGCAATGTGGCGAAGGTGAATGTCGACGCCAAAGACACGTCAGACAGGTAATGGATAGAAATAAATTTTTAAAAAATGGCAATGTTACCTATGCAATCAAAATTCACTTTATATTTTTGCATTGATTATTAAAAACAAATTGTACACTCGTGGTTTGCCTTAACAGATCTGTACCTGTGTTCTTCCATTTCCTTACTATGTTCCTCACAGTGGAAATTGACAGGTTAAATCTCTGAGACAGCTTTTTGTATCCTTCCCCTGAACAACTATGTTGAATAATCTTTGTTTTCAGATCATTTATCAGTTGTTTTGAGGAGCCCATGATGCCACTCTTCAGAGGAGATTCAAACAGGAGAACAACTTGCAAGTGGCCACTTTAAGTAGCTTTTCTCATGATTGCATACACCTGGCTATGAAGTTCAAAGCTCAATGAGGTTAGAAAACAAAAAAAAAGTGCTTTAGTAAGTCAGTAAAAAGTAGGTAGGAGTATTTATAACAAGAAAATGATAAGGGTGCCCATACTTATGCACCTGTCAAATTTTGTTTGAATGCAGATTGCACATTTTCTGTTATTACAATAAACCTCATTTCAAGGCAGAAACATTACTGTGTCCAACAGTTATTAGATATATGAAACTGAAATAGCTGTTGCAAAAAAAACTATTTTTATAAAACATGAAGCTTAACCCCTTTCTGACATCGGACGTACTATCCCGTCGAGGTGGGGTGGGCCCCCATGACCATGGACGGGATAGTACGTCCAGCGCGATCGGCGGCGCTCACGGGGGGAGCGCCGCCGATCGCGGCCGGGTGTCAGCTGCCTATTGCTATGTGCCAGGAGCGGTCACGGACCGCCCCCGGCACATTAACCCCTGGCACACCGCGATCAAAGATGATCGCGATGTGCCGGCGGTGCAGGGAAGCATCGCGCAGGGAGGGGGCTTCCCTGAGCCCCCCGCAGCAACGCGATGTGATCGCGTTGCTGCGAGGGTCTTACCTCCCTCCCTGCCTGTTCCAGACCCGGATCCAAGATGGCCGCGGATCCGGGTCCTGCAGAGAGGAAGGTGGCTTCACAGAGCCTGCTCAGAGCAGGCACTGTGAAGCAGCCTGCACTGCTCTCAGATCGGTGATCTGACAGAGTGCTGTGCAAACTGTCAGATCACCGATCTGTAATGTCCCCCCCCTGGGACAAAGTAAAAAAGTAAAAAAAAAATTTTTCAAATGTGTAAAAAAAAATTAAAAAAAATATTCCAAAATAATGAAAAAAAAAATATTATTCCCATAAATACATTTCTTTATCTAAATAATAAAAAAAAACAATAAAAGTACACATATTTAGTATCGCCGTGTCCGTAACGGCCCGACCTATAAAACTGGCCCACTAGTTAACCCCTTCAGTAAACACCGTAAGAAAAAAAAAAAAAACGAGGCAAAAAACAATGCTTTATTATCATACCGCCGAACAAAAAGTGGAATGACACGCGATCAAAAAGACAGATATAAATAACCATGGTACCGCTGAAAACATCATCTTGTCCCACAAAAAACGAGCCGCCATACAGCATCATCAGCAAAAAAATAAAAAAGTTATAGTCCTGAGAATAAAGCGATGCAAAAATAATTATTTTTTCTATAAAATAGTTTTTATCGTATAAAAGCGCCAAAACATAAAAAATGATATAAATGAGGTGTTGCTGTAATCGTACTGACCCGAAGAATAAAACTGCTTTATCAATTTTACCAAACGCGGAACGGTATAAACGCCTCCCCCAAAAGAAATTCATGAATAGCTGGTTTTTGGTCATTCTGCCTCACAAAAATCAGAATAAAAAGCGATCAAAAAATGTCACGTGCCCGAAAATGTTACCAATAAAAACGTCAACTCGTCCTGCAAAAAGCAAGACCTCACATGACTCTGTGGACCAAAATATGGAAAAATTATAGCTCTCAAAATGTGGTAACGCAAAAAATATTTTTAGCAATAAAAAGCGTCTTTCAGTGTGTGACGGCTGCCAATCATAAAAATCCGCTAAAAAACCCACTATAAAAGTAAATCAAACCCCCCTTCATCACCCCCTTAGTTAGGGAAAAATTAAAAAAATGTATTTATTTCCATTTTCCCATTAGGGTTAGGGTTAGGGCTAGGGTTAGGGTTAGGGTTAGGGCTAGGGTTAGGCCTAGGGTTAGGGTTAGGGCTAGGGTTAGGGCTACAGTTTGGGCTACAGTTTGGGTTGGGGCTAAAGTTAGGGTTCGGGTTGGGGCTAAAGTTACAGTTAGGGTTTAGATTACATTTACAGTTGGGAATAGGGTTGGGATTAGGGTTAGGGGTGTGTCAGGGTTAGAGGTGTGGTTAGGGTTACTTTTGGGATTAGGGTTAGGGGTGTGTTTGGATTAGGGTTTCAGTTATAATTGTGGGGTTTCCACTGTTTAGGCACATCAGGGGCTCTCCAAACGCGACATGGCGTCCGATCTCAATTTCAGCCAATTCTGCGTTGAAAAAGTAAAACAGTGCTTCTTCCCTTCCGAGCTCTACCGTGTGCCCAAACAGGTGTTTACCCCAACATATGGGGTATCAGCGTACTCAGGACAAATAGGACAACAACTTTTGGGGTCCAATTTCTCCTGTTACCCTTGGGAAAATGCAAAACTAGGGGCTAAAAAATAATTTTTGTGGGAAAAAAAAAGATTTTTTATTTTCACGGCTCTGCGTTATAAACTGTAGTGAAACACTTGGGGGTTCAAAGTTCTCACAACACATCTAGGTTAGTTCCCTGGGGGGTCTAGTTTCCAATATGGGGTCACTTGTGGGGGGTTTCTACTGTTTAGGTACATTAGGGGTTCTGCAAATGCAATGTGACGCCTGCAGACCATTCCATCTAAGTCTGCATTCCAAATGGCGCTCCTTCCCTTCCGAGCTCTGCCATGCGCTCAAACGGTGATTCCCCCCAACATACGGGGTATCAGCGTACTCAGGACAAATTGGACAACAACTTTTGGGGTCAAATTTCTCCTCTTACCCTCGGGAAAATACAAAACTGGGGGCTAAAAATAATTTTGGGGGGAAAGATTTTTTTTTTTAATTTTCACGGCTCTGCGTTACAAACTGTAGTGAAACACTTGGGGGTTCAAAGCTATCACAACACATCTAGATGAGTTCCTTAGGGGGTCTAGTTTCCAAAATGGTGTCACTTGTGGGAGGTTTCTACTGTTTAGGTACATTAGGGGCTCTGCAAATGCAATGTGACACCTGCAGACCATTCCATCTAAGTCCTCATTCCAAATGGAGCTCCTTCCCTTCCGAGCCCTCCCATGTGCCCAAACAGTGGTTCCCCCCACATATGGTGTATCATCGCACTCAGGACAAATTGGGCAACAAATTTTGGGTTCCAATTTCTCCTGTTACCCTCGGGAAAATACAAAACTGGGGGCAAAAAAAATAATTTTTGTGGGAAAAAAATTTTGTTTTATTTTTACGGCTCTGCATTATAAACTTCTGTGAAGCACTTGGTGGGTCAAAGTGCTCACCACACCTCTAGATAAGTTCCTCCCATCCGCCCAAACAGTGGTTTACCCCCACATATGGGCTATCAGCGTACTCAGGACAAATTGTACAACAACTTTTGGGGTCCAATTTCTTCTCTTACCCTTGGGAAAATAAAAAATTGGGGGCGAAAAGATAATTTGTGAAAAAATATGATTTTTTATTTTTACGGTTCTACATTATAAACTTCTGTGAAGCACTTGGTGGGTCAAAGTGCTCACCACACCTCTAGATAAGTTCCTTAGGGGGTCTACTTTCCAAAATGGTGTCACTTGTGGGGGGTTTCAATGTTTAGGCACATCAGGGGCTCTCCAAACAAAACATGGCGTCCCATCTCAATTCCAGTCAATTTTGCATTGAAAAGTCAAATGGCGCTCCTTCGCTTCCGAGCTCTGCCATGCACCCAAACAGTGGTTTACCCCCACATGTGGGGTATTGGCGCACTCAGGACAAATTGTACAACAATGTTTGGGGTCCATTTTCTCCTATTACCCTTGGTAAAATAAAACAAATTGGAGCTGAATTAAATTTTTTGTGAAAAAAAGTTAAATGTTCATTTTTATTTAAACATTCAAAAAATTCCTGTGAAGCACCAGAAGGGTTAATAAACTTCTTGAATATGGTTTTGAGCACCTTGAGGGGTGTAGTATTTAGAATGATGTCACACTTGGGTATTTTCTATCATATAGACCCCTCAAAATGACTTCAAATGAGATGTGGTCCCTGAAAAAAAATGGTGTTGTAGAAATGAGAAATTGCTGGTCAACTTTTAACCCTTATAACTCCCTAACAAAAAACAATTTTGGTTCCAAAATTGTGCTGATGTAAAGTAGACATGTGGAAAATGTTACTTATTAAGTATTTTGTGTGACATATCTCTGTGATTTAATTGCATAAAAATTCAAAGTTGGAAAATTGCAAAATTTTCATAATTTTCGCCAAATTTCCGTTTTTTTCACAAATAAACACAGGTACTATCAAAGAATTTTTACCAATGTCATGAAGTACGATATGTCACGAGAAAACAATGTCAGAATCACTGGGATCCATTGAAGTGTTCCAGAGTTATAACCTCATAAAGGGACAGTGGTCAGAATTGTAAAAATTGGACCGGTCATTAACGTGCAAACCACCCTTGGGGGTAAAGGGGTTAAGATTAATAGGGGTGCCCAAACTTTTTCATATAACTGTCAGTGGCTGCCCATTACTGGCAAGAAATCATCCACTGTAAATGGAACAATAAAGGAGTGTTTATAAGTAAAAAACAGAAACAGATACAGAATGTATACTTTATTATCTGTTTTACTTTGCAATTAATAGATAATGAAATGACCTGGTCATATTTTTTTTTTGCTTTAGGAATAGTTAGGATTAATGAGTGGCAGACAATTGCTATTGCTCCAGTGGGCTCTGATCAGGAGCATGGCAACAGTTGTAACAATCAGTTACAGCTCACCTCTAAAAAAGGGAGATAAGATCTGTTCTCACTCTGTTGCTTAACACCTTAGCTGCCACAATTAACATTATGAATCAACTATAAGGATGCATTTTTTGCAACAATCTATTTAAACAGAAATTAGCTAACTCATTGAGACTTTGTTTCTTAAAGCACTGCTCCTGTGTTGTTGTTTTTTTAAATTTCATGCCTGGAGTGGTTTTACTAGTGTATTTTCTCTGCTGGTAGTAGCAGCCAACGTCTTTTACTGTTCTCACCACCGAAGTGCCCCAGTGTTTGTTGGGCGGACCCGAAGTCACTTCTCAAAGTAAGTCTATGAGAGCCAAAACAAGGCTCTCATAGCATTACATTGACAGCTGTTGACCATTAGTCCTGATTTCTGGTCAGTTAGAAGCTGTGGTCTCAAGATGGCAGAATGAGACTGGAACTTCGTGGGGAAAAGCAGAAGACATTGGCTGGTAAGTATTATTCTCTGGGCAGGAAACGGACATTAGCGATATAATTCTGGTGGTGAAATAAAAAGAAAATTGTCAGAGTGATGCTTTACAGTAGATATAAAGTAGCGGGCACCTCTTACCACAAAAATGGGGCACCCATTCTGCCCAAAAAATAAGCTTATCCAAGTTATAATGGGATTGTATACATTGCTTGTGGGGAAAGCCTTGTTTTTGTTCATGTTCTTATCACCCAATGAAAACTAATAGTTCGGAGGCTTAGTAATGAAGTAACGCTAAACTAGAAGTTAAAATTAATTGTACAAATAACACATAACAAAAAGAACCATTGCTGACAATATTAAAGTAACTTATTTGAAATCTACTTCACAGCCATAGACAACCGTTACTGCATGGTAAATCAGATTTAACACATTTACATAAGGCAGAACAAGATGTTTTGCATTTGAATCAAATTGGTTCTCTGGATTCTGAACCAGCAGATGCTTGAGTTAGGGTATGTGTCCACTTTCAGGATTGCATCAGGATTGGTCAGGATTTTATGCAGGTAAAATCCTGAACAAATCTGTACCTGAGGTCACTGGCAGGTCACCTGCGTTGTCTTTGTGTTTTTTCTGCAATGTAAGGACATGCTGCGTTCTTAAAAGACGTGCCGCATGTACGTTTTTGCGGGTATGCCGCATGCATCTTTTACTGCATAGTGGAGACAGGATTTCATTAAATCCCCTCCACTATGCTGTAACATCTGGACGCTGCGTTTTTGACGCTGCGGCTCAACGCTGCGTCAAAAACGCAGCGTTTCCTGAACGTGGAAACATACCCTAATGCACTTTGGTTGACAATTTTCTGAACTCACATCTCATATCCAGCCAAACAGTTTCTAACTGGGTAGTTGTGGACTCTTTTGTAGAGCCTTACCCCACACAAGGCCTGCCTCATATGCAACTCTTAGGACATGTTGAAGTGCATCAAATGTGGTGTATTTATGTTGTTCAAATCTCTGATCTTCAGCCAGGTTTTATTCACGCTTGTCTCATGACTAGGGTTGAGCGAAACGGGTCGTTCATTTTCAAAAGTCGCCGACTTTTGGCAAAGTCGGGTTTCATGAAACCCGATCCGACCCCTGTGCAGGGTCGGCCATGCGGTACGCGACTTTCACGCCAAAGTCGCGTTTCAATGACGCGAAAAGCGCCATTTCTCAGCCAATGAAGGTAAACGCAGAGTGTGGGCAGCGTGATGACATAGGTCCTGGTCCCCACCATCTTAGAGAAGGGCATTGCAGTGATTGGCTTGCTGTCTGCGGCGTCACAGGGGCTATAAAGGGGCGTTCCCGCCGACCGCCATGTTACTGCTGCTGATCTGAGCTTAGGGAGAGGTTGCTGCCGCTTCGTCAGAAGCAGGGATAGCGTTAGGCAGGGTCCATTAACCACCAAACCGCTTGTGCTGTAGCGATTTCCACTGCCCAACACCACCTTTGGTGTGCAGGGACAGTGGAAGCTACATTTTTTTTTTTTTTCCCCTCAGCGCTGTAGCTCATTGGGCTGCCCTAGAAGGCTCCCTGATAGCTGCATTGCTGTGTGTACGCCGCTGTGCAAACCAACTGCTTTTTTCAAAGCACAAATCCTCTTGTTCCTTCCTTTCTGCACAGCTATCTTTTTTGTTTGTACACACTTTTTATTTAATTTGTGCATCAGTCCACTCCTTATTGCTGCCTGCCATACCTGGCTGAGATTACTGCAGGGAGATAGTAATTGTTGGACACTCCCTGTTTTTTTTTTTTTTTTGTGGGAGATTAAGATTGACATTTCTGCTAGAGTGCCATCCATGTGTGTGCCATCTCTCACTCAGTGGGCCATAGAAAGCCTATTTATTTTTTTGCTTGATTTGGGTTATAAAATCTACCTGAAAAAATCACTACATCAATCAGTGGGAGAAAAATATTGGCCTCAGGGCTTGTGTGCCACTCTTGACTCCTGTGTGTGCCATCTCTCAGTCAGTGGGCCATAGAAAGCCTATTTATTTTTTTGCTTGATTTTGGTTCTAAAATCTATCTGAAAAAATCACTACATCAATCAGTGGGAGAAAAATATTGGCCTCAGGGCTTGTGTGCCACTCCTGACTCCTGTGTGCATCATCACTCACTCAGTGGGCCATAGAAAGCCCTTTTTTTTTTTTTTTGCTTTATTTGGGTTCTAAATTCTACCTGAAAAAATCAATAAATCAATCAATCAGTGGGAGATTAATATTGGCCTTTGGGCTTGTGTGCCAGTCCTAAGCGTGCCATCTCTTTATCTCAGATAGTGGGCCATAGAAAGCCAATTTATTATTTTTTTTATTGGGTTTATAAATTTTCCCTGGAGCAAAAAAAAAAAAAGTGGGAGATTAATATTGGCCTCTGGGCTTGTGTGCCAGTCCTGAGCGTGCCATCTCTCTCACAAATAGTGGGCCATAGAAAGCCTATTTATTTTTTTGCTTGATTTGGGTTCTAAAATCTACCTGAAAAAATCACTACATCAATCAGTGGGAGAAAAATATTGGCCTCATGGCTTGTGTGCCACTCTTGACTCCTGTGTGCATCATCACTCACTCAGTGGGCCATAGAAAGCCCATTTTTTTTTTTTGCTTTATTTGGGTTCTAAATTCTACCTGAAAAAATCAATAAATCAATCAGTGGGAGATTAATATTGGCCTCTGGGCTCGTGTGCCACTCCTGATTCCTGTGTGCGTCATCTCTCACTCAGTGGGCCATAGAAAGCCTTTTTTTGTTTTATTTGTTTTCTAAATTCTCCATGAAAAAATCATTTTATTTTATTTGGTTTCTAAATTCTTCCTGAAAAAATCATTTTATTCTATTATTTTTTTTTCCTAAAGTCTCCCTGAAAAAAAAACAAAAACAAATCAGTGGGAGATTAATATTGCCCTTTCTGCTTGTGTGCCAGTCTTGACTCCTGGGTGTGCCATCTCTCTCTCTCTCTCTCCAATTGTGGGCCATAGAAAGCCTATTATTTTTTTAGCTTGATTTGGGTTCCAAAATCTACCTGAAAAAATCACTACATCAATCAGTGGGAGATAAATATTGGCCTCTGGGCTTGTGTGCCACTCCTGACTCCTGTGTGCGTCATCTCTCACTCAGTGGGCCATAGAAAGCCTTTTTTTGTTTTATTTGTTTTCTAAATTCTCCCTGAAAAAATCATTTTATTTTATTTGGTTTCTAAATTCTTCCTGAAAAAATCATTTTATTCTATAATTTTTTTTTCCTAAAGTCTCCCTGAAAAAAAAAAAAAACAAATCAGTGGGAGATTAATATTGCCCTTTCTGCTTGTGTGCCAGTCTTGACTCCTGGGTGTGCCATCTCTCTCTCTCTCTCCAATTGTGGGCCATAGAAAGCCTATTATTTTTTTAGCTTGATTTGGGTTCCAAAATCTACCTGAAAAAATCACTACATCAATCAGTGGGAGATAAATATTGGCCTCTGGGCTTGTGTGCCACTCCTGACTCCTGTGTGCGTCATCTCTCACTCAGTGGGCCATAGAAAGCCTTTTTTTGTTTTATTTGTTTTCTAAATTCTCCCTGAAAAAATCATTTTATTTTATTTGGTTTCTAAATTCTTCCTGAAAAAATCATTTTATTCTATTATTTTATTTTCCTAAAGTCTCCCTGAAAAAAAAAACAAAAACAAATCAGTGGGAGATTAATATTGCCCTTTCTGCTTGTGTGCCAGTCTTGACTCCTGGGTGTGCCATCTCTCTCTCTCTCTCTCCAATTGTGGGCCATAGAAAGCCTATTATTTTTTTAGCTTGATTTGGGTTCCAAAATCTACCTGAAAAAATCACTACATCAATCAGTGGGAGATAAATATTGGCCTCTGGGCTTGTGTGCCACTCCTGACTCCTGTGTGCGTCATCTCTCACTCAGTGGGCCATAGAAAGCCTTTTTTTGTTTTATTTGTTTTCTAAATTCTCCCTGAAAAAATCATTTTATTTTATTTGGTTTCTAAATTCTTCCTGAAAAAATCATTTTATTCTATAAATTTTTTTTTTTAAAGTCTCCCTGAAAAAAAAACAAAAAACAAATCAGTGGGAGATTAATATTGCCCTTTCTGCTTGTGTGCCAGTCTTGACTCCTGGGTGTGCCATCTCTCTCTCTCTCTCCAATTGTGGGCCATAGAAAGCCTATTATTTTTTTAGCTTGATTTGGGTTCCAAAATCTACCTGAAAAAATCACTACATCAATCAGTGGGAGATAAATATTGGCCTCTGGGCTTGTGTGCCACTCCTGACTCCTGTGTGCGTCATCTCTCACTCAGTGGGCCATAGAAAGCCTTTTTTTGTTTTATTTGTTTTCTAAATTCTCCCTGAAAAAATCATTTTATTTTATTTGGTTTCTAAATTCTTCCTGAAAAAATCATTTTATTCTATTATTTTTTTTTCCTAAAGTCTCCCTGAAAAAAAAAAAAAAATCAAATCAGTGGGAGATTAATATTTACATTTGTGCTTCAGTGACAGTCCTGCGTGTGTGGCATCTCTCTCATTTGTTGCCACCAACAACAGAGTGTGTAACATTCTGCCTGATTTTCGTTGTGGTCTCACTCACCTGTAAAGGGGTAGCTAAATCATACTGAAGTTATAGCTCACCGTGTAATTTGTGTGACAGCAGCAAATACCGTTAGTTTGTTTACGTTTTTAAAACAATGAGGAAGTCTGGTGGAAGAGGTCGTGGCCGGGGGCGTTCATTGTCAGCTGGTAATGAGGGTAGTGGTAGTGGTGGAGCATCAGCTGGTCGTGGGAAAAAAAATATTGCACCTAAGTCTGGAGCTGTGGAGCCAGGTTCGTCGTCTGGCTACACAAGGCCTCGAACGCTCCCTTTTCTGGGAGTAGGAAAACCGCTTTTAAAGCCGGAGCAGCAAGAGCAAGTTTTGGCTTATCTTGCTGACTCAGCCTCTAGCTCTTTTGCCTCCTCTCGTGAAACTGGTAAATGTCAAAGCAGCGCGTCGTTAGTGGATGTTCACGGTCAGGGACAAGTTGCTTCCTTGTCCTCTTCAGCAAAAACAACAACAGAGAAGAATGCAGCAGGCGACACAACGGGTTACTCCATGGAGCTCTTTACACATACCGTCCCTGGCTTAGAAAGTGAAGCAGTTAACAGTCCATGCCCATTACAAGTTGAATCTGACATGGAGTGCACTGATGCACAGCCACAGCCAGACTACTATGCTGGTCCTTTGACTCAGACCACAACATTGCCCTCGCAGGGTGCTGATCAAGAATCAGACCCTGATGAGACTATGTTGCCCCATCACGAACGCTATACCACCGACCGACACGGTGACACAGACGAAGTTGCACACGAGCTACAAGAAGAGGTAATAGATGACCCAGTTCTTGACCCCGATTGGCAGCCATTGGGGGAACAGGGTGCAGGCAGCAGTTCTGAAGCGGAGGAGGAGGGGCCGCAGCAGGCATCAACATCGCAACAGGTTCCATCTGCCGGGCCCGTATCTTGCCCAAAACGCGTGGCAAAGCCAAAACCTGTTGGAGGACAGCGTGGCCATCCGGTTAAAGCTCAGTCTGCAATGCCTGAAAAGGTATCCGATGCTAGAAAGAGTGCAGTCTGGCATTTTTTTAAACAACATCCAATTGATCAGCGCAAAGTCATCTGTCAAAAATGTTCAACTACCTTAAGCAGAGGACAGAATCTGAAAAGTCTCAATACAAGTTGCATGCATAGACATTTAACCACCATGCATTTGCAAGCCTGGACTAACTACCAAACGTCCCTTAAGGTTGTAGCACCCTCGGCCAATGAAGCTAGTCAGCAACGCAACATCCCTTCCGGCAGTGTAGGGCCACCATTTTCCGCACCACCTGCAGTATCTGTGCAGGTTTCTTTGCCAGGCCAAAGCAGTCAGGGTCAGGGAATCACCAGTTTCGTAGTAGGAAACACTGCATCTAGGGCACCGGCGGCAACAATACCATCTCCCACCGTCTCTCAGTCTGCCATGTCCACCGGCACCCCCGCTAGTTCCACGATCTCCAGCTCTCCAGTCCAGCTCACCCTACATGAGACTATGGTTAGAAAAAGGAAGTACTTAGCCTCGCATCCGCGTACACAGGGTTTGAACACCCACATAGCTAGACTAATCTCGTTAGAGATGATGCCCTACCGGTTAGTTGAAAGCGAAGCTTTCAAAGCCCTGATGGACTACGCTGTACCACGCTACGAGCTACCCAGTCGACACTTTTTTTCCAGAAAAGCCATCCCAGCCCTCCACCAGCATGTTAAAGAGCGCATCGTCCATGCACTCAGGCAATCTGTGAGCACAAAGGTGCACCTGACAACAGATGCATGGACCAGTAGGCATGGCCAGGGACGTTACGTGTCCATCACGGCACACTGGGTAAATGTGGTGGATGCAGGGTCCACAGGGGACAGCAAGTTTGGGACAGTTCTGCCTAGCCCACGGTCTAGGAAACAGTTGGCTGTAGCCGTTCGCACCCCCTCCTCCTCCTCTTCGTCCTCCTGCAGAAGCGAGAGCTCGTCCACAGACCGCAGTCGCACAACCACTCCATCCGCAGCTGCCACTGTTGCACACCAGGTCTCCCATTATGGGGCAGCTACTGGCAAACGTCAGCAGGCTGTATTGGCTATGAAGTGTTTGGGCGACAACAGACACACCGCGGAAGTTCTGTCCGAGTTCTTGCAGAAAGAAACGCAGTCGTGGCTGGGCACTGTAGATCTTGAGGCAGGCAAGGTAGTGAGTGATAACGGAAGGAATTTCATGGCTGCCATCTCCCTTTCCCAACTGAAACACATTCCTTGCCTGGCTCACACCTTAAACCTGGTGGTGCAGTGCTTCCTGAAAAGTTATCCGGGGTTATCCGACCTGCTCCTCAAAGTGCGTGGACTTTGCTCACATATCCGCCGTTCGCCCGTACACTCCAGCCGTATGCAGACCTATCAGCGTTCTTTGAACCTTCCCCAGCATCGCCTAATCATAGACGTTGCAACAAGGTGGAACTCAACACTGCACATGCTTCAGAGACTGTGCGAACAGAGGCGGGCTGTTATGTTTTTGTGGGAGGATACACATACACGGGCAGGCAGTAGGATGGCAGACATGGAGTTGTCAGTAGGGTTGAGCGAAACGGGTCGTTCATTTTCAAAAGTCGCCGACTTTTGGCAAAGTCGGGTTTCATGAAACCCGATCCGACCCCTGTGCGGGGTCAGCCATGCGGTACGCGACTTTCGCGCCAAAGTCGCGTTTCAATGACGCGAAAAGCGCCATTTCTCAGCCAATGAAGGTAAACGCAGAGTGTGGGCAGCGTGATGACATAGGTCCTGGTCCCCACCATCTTAGAGAAGGGCATTGCAGTGATTGGCTTGCTGTCTGCGGCGTCACAGGGGCTATAAAGGGGCGTTCCCGCCGACCGCCATCTTACTGCTGCTGATCTGAGCTTAGGGAGAGGTTGCTGCCGCTTCGTCAGAAGCAGGGATAGCGTTAGGCAGGGTCCATTAACCACCAAACCGCTTGTGCTGTAGCGATTTCCATTGCCCAACACCACCTTTGGTGTGCAGGGACAGTGGAAGCTACATTTTTTTTTTTCTCAGCGCTGTAGCTCATTGGGCTGCCCTAGAAGGCTCCCTGATAGCTGCTTTGCTGTGTGTACGCCGCTGTGCAAACCAACTGCATTTTTCAAAGCACAAATCCTCTTGTTCCTTCCTTTCTGCACAGCTATCTTTTTTGTTTGTCCACATTTTTTATTTAATTTGTGCATCAGTCCACTCCTTATTGCTGCCTGCCATACCTGGCTGAGATTACTGCAGGGAGATAGTAATTGTAGGACACTCCGTTTTTTTTTTGTTTTTTGTGGGAGATTAAGATTGGCATTTCTGCTAGAGTGCCATCCCTGTGTGTGCCATCTCTCAGTCAGTGGGCCATAGAAAGCCTATTTATTTTTTTGCTTGATTTGGGTTATAAAATCTACCTGAAAAAATCACTACATCAATCAGTGGGAGAAAAATATTGGCCTCAGGGCTTGTGTGCCACTCTTGACTCCTGTGTGTGCCATCTCTCAGTCAGTGGGCCATAGAAAGCCTATTTATTTTTTTGCTTGATTTTGGTTCTAAAATCTACCTGAAAAAATCACTACATCAATCAGTGGGAGAAAAATATTGGCCTCAGGGCTTGTGTGCCACTCCTGACTCCTGTGTGCATCATCACTCAGTCAGTGGGCCATAGAAAGCCTATTTATTTTTTTGCTTGATTTGGGTTATAAAATCTACCTGAAAAAATCACTACATCAATCAGTGGGAGAAAAATATTGGCCTCAGGGCTTGTGTGCCACTCTTGACTCCTGTCTGTGCCATCTCTCACTCAGTGGGCCATAGAAAGCCTATTTATTTTTTTGCTTGATTTGGGTTATAAAATCTACCTGAAAAAATCACTACATCAATCAGTGGGAGAAAAATATTGGCCTCAGGGCTTGTGTGCCACTCTTGACTCCTGTGTGTGCCATCTCTCAGTCAGTGGGCCATAGAAAGCCTATTTATTTTTTTGCTTGATTTTGGTTCTAAAATCTACCTGAAAAAATCACTACATCAATCAGTGGGAGAAAAATATTGGCCTCAGGGCTTGTGTGCCACTCCTGACTCCTGTGTGCATCATCACTCACTCCGTGGGCCATAGAAAGCCCATTTTTTTTTTTTTTGCTTTATTTGGGTTCTAAATTCTACCTGAAAAAATCAATAAATCAATCAGTGGGAGATTAATATTGGCCTTTCTGCTTGTGTGCCAGTCTTGACTCCTGGGTGTGCCATCTCTCTCTCTCTCTCCAATTGTGGGCCATAGAAAGCCTATTATTTTTTTAGCTTGATTTGGGTTCCAAAATCTACCTGAAAAAATCACTACATCAATCAGTGGGAGATAAATATTGGCCTCTGGGCTTGTGTGCCACTCCTGACTCCTGTGTGCGTCATCTCTCACTCAGTGGGCCATAGAAAGCCTTTTTTTGTTTTATTTGTTTTCTAAATTCTCCCTGAAAAAATCATTTTATTTGGTTTCTAAATTCTTCCTGAAAAAATCATTTTATTCTATTATTTTTTTTTCCTAAAGTCTCCCTGAAAAAAAAAAAAAAAAACAAAACAGTGGGAGATTAATATTGCCCTTTCTGCTTGTGTGCCAGTCTTGACTCCTGGGTGTGCCATCTCTCTCTCTCTCTCCAATTGTGGGCCATAGAAAGCCTATTATTTTTTTAGCTTGATTTGGGTTCCAAAATCTACCTGAAAAAATCACTACATCAATCAGTGGGAGATAAATATTGGCCTCTGGGCTTGTGTGCCACTCCTGACTCCTGTGTGCGTCATCTCTCACTCAGTGGGCCATAGAAAGCCTTTTTTTGTTTTATTTGTTTTCAAAATTCTCCCTGAAAAAATCATTTTATTTTATTTGGTTTCTAAATTCTTCCTGAAAAAATAATTTTATTCTATTATTTTTTTTTCCTAAATTCTCCCTGAAAAAAAAAAAAAAATCAAATCAGTGGGAGATTAATATTTACATTTGTGCTTCAGTGACAGTCCTGCGTGTGTGGCATCTCTCTCATTTGTTGCCACCAACAACAGAGTGTGTAACATTGTGCCTGATTTTCGTTGTGGTCTCACTCACCTGTAAAGGGGTAGCTAAATCATACTGAAGTTATAGCTCACCGTGTAATTTGTGTGACAGCAGCAAATACCGTTAGTTTGTTTACGTTTTTAAAACAATGAGGAAGTCTGGTGGAAGAGGTCGTGGCCGGGGGCGTTCATTGTCAGCTGGTAATGAGGGTAGTGGTAGTGGTGGAGCATCAGCTGGTCGTGGGAAAAAAAATATTGCACCTAAGTCTGGAGCTGTGGAGCCAGGTTCGTCGTCTGGCTACACAAGGCCTCGAACGCTCCCTTTTCTGGGAGTAGGAAAACCGCTTTTAAAGCCGGAGCAGCAAGAGCAAGTTTTGGCTTATCTTGCTGACTCAGCCTCTAGCTCTTTTGCCTCCTCTCGTGAAACTGGTAAATGTCAAAGCAGGGCGTCGTTAGTGGATGTTCACGGTCAGGGACAAGTCGCTTCCTTGTCCTCTTCAGCAAAAACAACAACAGAGAAGAATGCAGCAGGCGACACAACGGGTTACTCCATGGAGCTCTTTACACATACCATCCCTGGCTTAGAAAGTGAAGCAGTTAACAGTCCATGCCCATTACAAGTTGAATCTGACATGGAGTGCACTGATGCACAGCCACAGCCAGACTACTATGCTGGTCCTTTGACTCAGACCACAACATTGCCCTCGCAGGGTGCTGATCAAGAATCAGACCCTGATGAGACTATGTTGCCCCATCACGAACGCTATACCACCGACCGACACGGTGACACAGACGAAGTTGCAAATGAGCTACAAGAAGAGGTAATAGATGACCCAGTTCTTGACCCCGATTGGCAGCCATTGGGGGAACAGGGTGCAGGCGGCAGCAGTTCTGAAGCGGAGGAGGAGGGGCCGCAGCAGGCATCAACATCGCAACAGGTTCCATCTGCCGGGCCCGTATCTTGCCCAAAACGCGTGGCAAAGCCAAAACCTGTTGGAGGACAGCGTGGCCATCCGGTTAAAGCTCAGTCTGCAATGCCTGAAAAGGTATCCGATGCTAGAAAGAGTGCAGTCTGGCATTTTTTTAAACAACATCCAATTGATCAGCGCAAAGTCATCTGTCAAAAATGTTCAACTACCTTAAGCAGAGGACAGAATCTGAAAAGTCTCAATACAAGTTGCATGCATAGACATTTAACCACCATGCATTTGCAAGCCTGGACTAACTACCAAACGTCCCTTAAGGTTGTAGCACCCTCGGCCAATGAAGCTAGTCAGCAACGCAACATCCCTTCCGGCAGTGTAGGGCCACCATTTTCCGCACCACCTGCAGTATCTGTGCAGGTTTCTTTGCCAGGCCAAAGCAGTCAGGGTCAGGGAATCACCAGTTTTGTAGTAGGAAACACTGCATCTAGGGCACCGGCGGCAACAATACCATCTCCCACCGTCTCTCAGTCTGCCATGTCCACCGGCACCCCCACTAGTTCCACGATCTCCAGCTCTCCAGTCCAGCTCACCCTACATGAGACTATGGTTAGAAAAAGGAAGTACTTAGCCTCGCATCCGCGTACACAGGGTTTGAACGCCCACATAGCTAGACTAATCTTGTTAGAGATGATGCCCTACCGGTTAGTTGAAAGCGAAGCTTTCAAAGCCCTGATGGACTACGCTGTACCATGCTACGAGCTACCCAGTCGACACTTTTTTCCCAGAAAAGCCATCCCAGCCCTCCACCAGCATGTTAAAGAGCGCATCGTCCATGCACTCAGGCAATCTGTGAGCACAAAGGTGCACCTGACAACAGATGCATGGACCAGTAGGCATGGCCAGGGACGTTACGTGTCCATCACGGCACACTGGGTAAATGTGGTGGATGCAGGGTCCACAGGGGACAGCAAGTTTGGGACAGTTCTGCCTAGCCCACGGTCTAGGAAACAGTTGGCTGTAGCCGTTCGCACCCCCTCCTCCTCCTCTTCGTCCTCCTGCAGAAGCGAGAGCTCGTCCACAGACCGCAGTCGCACAACCACTCCATCCGCAGCTGCCACTGTTGCACACCAGGTCTCCCATTATGGGGCAGCTACTGGCAAACGTCAGCAGGCTGTATTGGCTATGAAGTGTTTGGGCGACAACAGACACACCGCGGAAGTTCTGTCCGAGTTCTTGCAGAAAGAAACGCAGTCGTGGCTGGGCACTGTAGATCTTGAGGCAGGCAAGGTAGTGAGTGATAACGGAAGGAATTTCATGGCTGCCATCTCCCTTTCCCAACTGAAACACATTCCTTGCCTGGCTCACACCTTAAACCTGGTGGTGCAGTGCTTCCTGAAAAGTTATCCGGGGTTATCCGACCTGCTCCTCAAAGTGCGTGGACTTTGCTCACATATCCGCCGTTCGCCCGTACACTCCAGCCGTATGCAGACCTATCAGCGTTCTTTGAACCTTCCCCAGCATCGCCTAATCATAGACGTTGCAACAAGGTGGAACTCAACACTGCACATGCTTCAGAGACTGTGCGAACAGAGGCGGGCTGTTATGTTTTTGTGGGAGGATACACATACACGGGCAGGCAGTAGGATGGCAGACATGGAGTTGTCAGGTGTGCAGTGGTCGAAGATTCAAGACATGTGTCAAGTCCTTCAGTGTTTTGAGGAATGCACACGGCTGGTTAGTGCAGACAATGCCATAATAAGCATGAGCATCCCCCTAATGCGTCTGCTGATGCAAAGTTTGACGCACATAAAAGATCAGGCGTCTGCAGCTGAGGAAGAGGAAAGCCTTGATGACAGTCAGCCATTGTCTGGCCAGGGCAGTGTACAGGACGAGTTAGCGGGCGAAGAGGAGGAGGAGGACGAGGAGGATGATGGGGATGATTATATTTTTAATGAGGAAGCTTTTCCGGGGCCACTGGAAATTGGTGGCGCGGCAAGGCCGGGTTCTGGTTTTTGGAGGGACACAAGTGACGTGGATTTGCCTGAAACTGCCCCTCAACCAAGCACAACCGCAGATTTGAGAACTGGAACTTTGGCCCACATGGCGGATTATGCCTTACGTATCCTCAAAAGGGACACACGCATAACTAAAATGATGAACGATGACGATTACTGGTTGGCCTGCCTCCTTGATCCTCGCTATAAAGGCAAATTGCAAAATATAATGCCACATGAGAACTTGGAACTAATATTAGCAACCAAACAATCAACTCTTGTTGACCGTTTGCTTCTGGCATTCCCTGCACACAGCGCCCGTGATCGTTCTCACACGAGCTGCAGGGGCCAGCAGACCAGAGGAGTTAGAGGGGCAGAAATCAGAAGTGGCGTTGGCCAGAGGGGTTTTCTGACCAGGTTGTGGAGTGATTTTGCTATGACCGCAGACAGGACAGGTACTGCAGCATCAATTCAAAGTGACAGGAGACAACATTTGTCCAGTATGGTTACAAACTATTTTTCATCCCTTATCGATGTTCTCCCTCAACCGTCACTCCCATTTGATTACTGGGCATCAAAATTAGACACCTGGCCAGAATTGGCAGAATATGCATTGCAGGAGCTTGCTTGCCCGGCAGCTAGTGTCCTATCAGAAAGAGTATTCAGTGCTGCAGGTTCAATACTAACAGAAAAAAGGACTCGTCTGGCTACCCAAAATGTAGATGATCTAACCTTCATTAAAATGAACCACAACTGGATTTCGAAATCTTTTGCCCCACCTTGCCCGGCCGACACCTAGCTTTCCTATGAAAAGGTCTTGCCTGTGGACTATTCTGAATGCTTTTTCCAATCTCGTAATTTTCTGCACCTGATTGTCCAGCATACGACATGTTTACACCTCACTAAATGGCCAAACTCCCCACACGGGGCCGTGGTATCGACACTTGGCGACAGCACCCGTGAGAGTGCAGTTTGTCTGAAGAGGTGGGTGTGCCCGCTTTTGGTCGACGGCACTGCCACTGGGTCCCTCCTAGTACAATAAAGTGTCTCTGGCGGTGGTGGTGCGCACCCAACGTCAGACACACCGTTGTAATATGAGGGGCCCTGGGCCTGTACCGCCGGCCACAAGACAGTTCCCCCACCCCCAGCTCAAACAGTGCTCTACCACTTGCAAAATTATCTCACAGCTCCACCAATGTTTAGTCTATGCGCTGACATCCTTCAATGCCTGCCACTGACAATACCATTGTATTGACATTTTTGTTATGTTAGGCCTTCGAAGCCTGTCTGCGGTCACTCCTTCCACTATGCCTCCACTGACCACACCACTGCTGCCCGTGTACCCCTGGAACCAATTTAAAATTGCCTACAGCCAGCCCAATTTTTTTATTTTAGGCCTTCGATGCCTGTCTGCGGTCCATTCTTTCCACTACTACTACACTGACCAGGCCACTGCTGCCCGTGTACCCCTGGAACCAATTTAAAATTGCCTACAGCCATGTGTTATTATTTTAGGCCTTCGATGCCTGTCTGCGGTCACTCCTTCCACTATGCCTCCACTGACCACACCACTGCTGCCCGTGTACCCCTGGAACCAATTTAAAATTGCCTACAGCCAGCCCGATTTTATTATTTTAGGCCTTCGATGCCTGTTTGCAGTCACTCCTTCCACTAGGCCTCCACTGACCACACCACTGCTGCCCGTGTACCCCTGGAACCAATTTAAAATTGCCTACAGCCATGTGTTATTATTTTAGGCCTTCGATGCCTGTCTGCGGTCACTCCTTACAATATGCCTCCACTGACCACACCACTGCTGCCCGTGTACCCCTGGAACCAATTTAAAATTGCCTACAGCCAGCCCAATTTTTTTATTTTAGGCCTTCGATGCCTGTCTGCGGTCCATTCTTTCCACTACTACTACACTGACCAGGCCACTGCTGCCCGTGTACCCCTGGAACCAATTTAAAATTGCCTACAGCCATGTGTTATTATTTTAGGCCTTCGATGCCTGTCTGCGTTCACTCCTTCCACTATGCCTCCACTGACCACACCACTGCTGCCCGTGTACCCCTGGAACCAATTTAAAATTGTCTACAGCCAGCCCAATTTTTTTATTTTAGGCCTTCGATGCCTGTTTGCGGTCACTCCTTCCACTAGGCCTCCACTGACCACACCATTGCTGCCCGTGTACCCCTGGAACCAATTTAAAATTGCCTACAGCCATGTGTTATTATTTTAGGCCTTCGATGCCTGTCTGCGGTCACTCCTTACAATATGCCTCCACTGACCACACCACTGCTGCCCGTGTACCCCTGGAACCAATTTAAAATTGCCTACAGCCAGCCCAATTTTTTTATTTTAGGCCTTCGATGCCTGTTTGCGGTCACTCCTTCCACTAGGCCTCCACTGACCACACCACTGCTGCCCGTGTACCCCTGGAACCAATTTAAAATTGCCTACAGCCAGCCCAATTTTTTTATTCTAGGCCTTCGATGCCTGTTTGCGGTCACTCCTTCCACTAGGCCTCCACTGACCACACCATTGCTGCCCGTGTACCCCTGGAACCAATTTAAAATTGCCTACAGCCATGTGTTATTATTTTAGGCCTTCGATGCCTGTCTGCGGTCACTCCTTACAATATGCCTCCACTGACCACACCACTGCTGCCCGTGTACCCCTGGAACCAATTTAAAATTGCCTACAGCCAGCCCAATTTTTTTATTTTAGGCCTTCGATGCCTGTTTGCGGTCACTCCTTCCACTAGGCCTCCACTGACCACACCACTGCTGCCCGTGTACCCCTGGAACCAATTTAAAATTGCCTACAGCCAGCCCAATTTTTTTATTCTAGGCCTTCGATGCCTGTCTGCGGTCCATTCTTTCCACTACTACTACACTGACCAGGCCACTGCTGCCCGTGTACCCCTGGAACCAATTTAAAATTGCCTACAGCCATGTGTTATTATTTTAGGCCTTCGATGCCTGTCTGCGGTCACTCCTTACAATATGCCTCCACTGACCACACCACTGCTGCCCGTGTACCCCTGGAACCAATTTAAAATTGCCTACAGCCAGCCCAATTTTTTTATTTTAGGCCTTCGATGCCTGTTTGCGGTCACTCCTTCCACTAGGCCTCCACTGACCACACCACTGCTGCCCGTGTACCCCTGGAACCAATTTAAAATTGCCTACAGCCAGCCCAATTTTTTTATTCTAGGCCTTCGATGCCTGTCTGCGGTCCATTCTTTCCACTACTCCTACACTGACCAGGTCACTGCTGCCCGTGTACTCCTGGAACCAATTTAAAATTGCCTACAGCCAGCCCAATTTTTTTATTTTAGGCCTTCGATGCCTGTTTGCGGTCACTCCTTCCACTAGGCCTCCACTGACCACACCACTGCTGCCCGTGTACCCCTGGAACCAATTTAAAATTGCCTACAGCCAGCCCAATTTTTTTATTCTAGGCCTTCGATGCCTGTCTGCGGTCCATTCTTTCCACTACTACTACACTGACCAGGCCACTGCTGCCCGTGTACCCCTGGAACCAATTTAAAATTGCCTACAGCCATGTGTTATTATTTTAGGCCTTCGATGCCTGTCTGCGGTCACTCCTTACAATATGCCTCCACTGACCACACCACTGCTGCCCGTGTACCCCTGGAACCAATTTAAAATTGCCTACAGCCAGCCCAATTTTTTTATTTTAGGCCTTCGATGCCTGTCTGCGGTCACTCCTTCCACTATGCCTCCACTGACCACACCACTGCTGCCCGTGTACCCCTGGAACCAATTTAAAATTGCCTACAGCCAGCCCAATTTTTTTATTTTAGGCCTTCGATGCCTGTTTGCGGTCACTCCTTCCACTAGGCCTCCACTGACCACACCACTGCTGCCTGTGTACCCCTGGAACCAATTTAAAATTGCCTACAGCCATGTGTTATTATTTTAGGCCTTCAATGCCTGTCTGCGGTCACTCCTTACAATATGCCTCCACTGACCACACCACTGCTGCCCGTGTACCCCTGGAACCAATTTAAAATTGCCTACAGCCAGCCCAATTTTTTTATTTTAGGCCTTCGATGCCTGTCTGCGGTCCATTCTTTCCACTACTACTACACTGACCAGGCCACTGCTGCCCGTGTACCCCTGGAACCAATTTAAAATTGCCTACAGCCATGTGTTATTATTTTAGGCCTTCGATGCCTGTCTGCGGTCACTCCTTCCACTATGCCTCCACTGACCACACCACTGCTGCCCGTGTACCCCTGGAACCAATTTAAAATTGTCTACAGCCAGCCCAATTTTTTTATTTTAGGCCTTCGATGCCTGTTTGCGGTCACTCCTTCCACTAGGCCTCCACTGACCACACCATTGCTGCCCGTGTACCCCTGGAACCAATTTAAAATTGCCTACAGCCATGTGTTATTATTTTAGGCCTTCGATGCCTGTCTGCGGTCACTCCTTACAATATGCCTCCACTGACCACACCACTGCTGCCCGTGTACCCCTGGAACCAATTTAAAATTGCCTACAGCCAGCCCAATTTTTTTATTTTAGGCCTTCGATGCCTGTCTGCGGTCCATTCTTTCCACTACTACTACACTGACCAGGCCACTGCTGCCCGTGTACCCCTGGAACCAATTTAAAATTGCCTACAGCCAGCCCAATTTTTTTATTTTAGGCCTTCGATGCCTGTTTGCGGTCACTCCTTCCACTAGGCCTCCACTGACCACACCACTGCTGCCCGTGTACCCCTGGAACCAATTTAAAATTGCCTACAGCCAGCCCAATTTTTTTATTCTAGGACTTCGATACCTGTCTGCGGTCCATTCTTTCCACTACTACTACACTGACCAGGCCACTGCTGCCCGTGTACCCCTGGAACCAATTTAAAATTGCCTACAGCCATGTGTTATTATTTTAGGCCTTCGATGCCTGTCTGCGGTCACTCCTTACAATATGCCTCCACTGACCACACCACTGCTGCCCGTGTACCCCTGGAACCAATTTAAAATTGCCTACAGCCAGCCCAATTTTTTTATTTTAGGCTTTCGATGCCTGTCTGCGTTCACTCCTTCCACTATGCCTCCACTGACCACACCACTGCTGCCCGTGTACCCCTGGAACCAATTTAAAATTGCCTACAGCCAACCCAATTTATATTTTAGGCCTTCGATGCCTGTTTGCGGTCACTCCTTCCACTAGGCCTCCACTGACCACACCACTGCTGCCCGTGTACCCCTGGAACCAATTTAAAATTGCCTACAGCCATGTGTTATTATTTTAGGCCTTCAATGCCTGTCTGCGGTCACTCCTTACAATATGCCTCCACTGACCACACCGCTGCTGCCCGTGTACCCCTGGAACCAATTTAAAATTGCCTACAGCCAGCCCAATTTTTTTATTTTAGGCCTTCGATGCCTGTCTGCGGTCCATTCTTTCCACTACTACTACACTGACCAGGCCACTGCTGCCCGTGTACCCCTGGAACCAATTTAAAATTGCCTACAGCCATGTGTTATTATTTTAGGCCTTCGATGCCTGTCTGTGGTCACTCCTTCCACTAGGCCTCCACTGACCACACCACTGCTGCCCGTGTACCCCTGGAACCAATTTAAAATTGCCTACAGCCAGCCCAATTTTTTTATTCTAGGCCTTCGATGCCTGTCTGCGGTCCATTCTTTCCACTACTACTACACTGACCAGGCCACTGCTGCCCGTGTACCCCTGGAACCAATTTAAAATTGCCTACAGCCATGTGTTATTATTTTAGGCCTTCGATGCCTGTCTGCGGTCACTCCTTACAATATGCCTCCACTGACCACACCACTGCTGCCCGTGTACCCCTGGAACCAACATCAGAAAATATAAAAATAAGTATTTTGCTTATAAAAAAGAAAATACTGGAGAGATATCAAATGCAGACATTTTAACATTAAAAACAAACACATACAACAAAAATCTGGTACAGTACTAAAAATGGCCACCAGCTACAATAACTTTCTCCTGCAAGTAGTTAACTGAAATGTTTTTTCAATTTAAAACACAGATATGGCATCCACCGAGTGTTGTCCTGTCGCGTCTTCTTTTTATTATTGCCAAGAAGATGCAAAACAATGAAAATAATAAAATCATTATTTACCAAAAAAATAGAGTAAGTCAAAACCACATTGCAAATAAACATTCATTACAAATAAAGAAGCAGGGCGCTTCCGAGGGTGAGTATATACCTAATAAGAATATAATCACCCTCGGACGCGCCCTGCTTCTTTCCGACAGCCTTCCTTCCTAAGAATCAGCCCTTCCATGGTGTAGAGAGAGGGTTTGTTACACTCCAAGGTGTTCTCCAGGTTGCCTTTCCAGAGCTTCGATCTTCCGGCTCTCGTTTAGTAGTTGTCGGAAAGTTGGCTGCATTAGGCCTACAAATTGGGTATGGGGTGGAGAGAGATGGTGTGTTCCACTCCAAGGTGTTCTCCAGGTTGCCTTTCCAGAGCTTCGATCTTCCGGCTCTCGTTTAGTAGTTGTCGGAAAGTAGGCTGCATTAGGCCTACAAATTGGGTATGGGGTGGAGAGAGATGGTGTGTTACACTCCAAGGTGTTCCCCAGGTTTCCTTGCCATTGCTTCGGTCTTCCGACTCTCGTTTAGTAGTTGTAGAAAACTACACTGCATTAGGCCTAAAAAATGGGTATCGGGTGGAGAGAGATGGTGTGTTACACTCCAAGGTGTTCTCCAGGTTGCCTTTCCTGAGCTTCGATCTTCCAGCTCTCGTTTAGTAGTTCTTGGAAACTACACTGCATTAGGCCTACAAATTGGGTATGGGGTGTAGAGAGATGGTTGTTGTGAATTCTGTGGCTGAATTCACTCCTGTGGTCACAAGTGGTACTGCAGCTTCTGAGCTTCCTCCCTCAGGTGTTCTGGTGAGCTCGTTAACTGCTTCATTACTTAACTCCGCCTGATGCTGCTATCCTTGCTCCTTGTCAATGTTTCAGTGTTGGATCTGAGCTTCTCCTGATTGTTCCTGTGACCTGCTGCTCTGTATAGCTAAGTGCTTTTTGCTTTTTTGTTGCTTTTTTTCTGTCCAGCTTGTCTTTTGTTTTGCTGGAAGCTCTGAGACGGAAAGGGTGTACCGCCGTGCCGTTAGTTCGGCACGGTGGGTTTTTTTTGCCCCCTTTGCGTGGTTTTGCTTTAGGGTTTTTTGTAGACTGCAAAGTTCGCTTTACTGTCCTCACTCTGTCCTAGAATATCGGGCCCCACTTTGCTGAATCTATTTCATCCCTACGTTTTGTCTTTTCATCTTACTCACAGTCATTATATGTGGGGGGCTGCCTTTTCCTTTGGGGAATTTCTCTGGGGCAAGTCAGGCCTATTTTTCTATCTTCAGGCTAGCTAGTTTCTTAGGCTGTGCCGAGTTGCCTAGGTAGTTGTTAGGCGCAATCCACAGCCGCTTTTAGTTGTGTTTAGGATAGGATCAGGTGTGCAGTCTACAGAGTTTCCACGTCTCAGAGCTCGTTCTTGTATTTTTGGGTATTTGTCAGATCACTGTGTGCGCTCTGATCGCTAAGCACACTGTGTTTCTGGATTGCCTTCATAACACCTGTCATTAGCAAACATAACAGATGGTGTGTTCCACTCCAAGGTGTTCTCCAGGTTGCCTTTCCAGAGCTTCGATCTTCCGGCTCTCGTTTAGTAGTTGTCGGAAAGTAGGCTGCATTAGGCCTACAAATTGGGTATGGGGTGGAAAGAGATGGTGTGTTACACTCCAAGGTGTTCCCCAGGTTTCCTTGCCATTGCTTCGGTCTTCCGACTCTTGTTTAGTAGTTGTAGAAAACTACACTGCATTAGGCCTAAAAAATGGGTATCGGGTGGAGAGAGATGGTGTGTTACACTCCAAGGTGTTCTCCAGGTTGCCTTTCCTGAGCTTCGATCTTCCGGCTCTCGTTTAGTAGTTCTTGGAAACTACACTGCATTAGGCCTACAAATTGGGTATGGGGTGTAGAGAGATGGTGTGTTCCACTCCAAGGTGTTCTCCAGGTTGCCTTTCCTGAGCTTCGATCTTCCGGCTCTCGTTTAGTAGTTCTTGGAAACTACACTGCATTAGGCCTACAAATTGGGTATGGGGTGTAGAGAGATGGTGTGTTCCACTCCAAGGTGTTCTCCAGGTTGCCTTTCCTGAGCTTCGATCTTCCAGCTCTCGTTTAGTAGTTCTTGGAAACTACACTGCATTAGGCCTACAAATTGGGTATGGGGTGTAGAGAGATGGTGTGTTCCACTCCAACGTGTTCTCCAGGTTGCCTTTCCAGAGCTTCGATCTTCCGGCTCTCGTTTAGTAGTTGTCGGAAAGTAGGCTGCATTAGGCCTACAAATTGGGTATGGGGTGGAGAGAGATGGTGTGTTCCACTCCAAGGTGTTCTCCAGGTTGCCTTTCCAGAGCTTCGATCTTCCGGCTCTCGTTTAGTAGTTGTCGGAAAGTAGGCTGCATTAGGCCTACAAATTGGGTATGGGGTGGAGAGAGATGGTGTGTTCCACTCCAAGGTGTTCTCCAGGTTGCCTTTCCTGAACTTCTATCTTCAGGCTCTCATTAAATTGTGGTTAAACGGAACAACTGCATTTGGCGTACTAGTTGGTTTGGGGCCTACTATCGGTGTCTGCCACTCCTTGCTGTTCTCCTGGTTTCCTGTCCTGAAATTCCGTTTTCAGGCGCTCGTTAAGTAGTTGTTAATGTTAGACTGCATTTGGCCTACTAGTTGGGTTGGGGCCTACTATCGGTGTCTGCCACTCCTTGCTGTTCTCCTCCACTGAACAAAGCTGTGCCGCCTGTTTACTACGGTTGCCAATTTTGAACTGCATTTCGACTACTTACTGATTTGGGCCTACTCTCTGTGTCAGCCTCTCATTCCAGTTGTCCTCCACTGCAATGCCCCCTGGTTATTCCTGTGTTACCAATTTTGAACTGCATTTAGCCAACTTTATTCTTTGGGCCTATATCTGTGTTTCCTCCTCATCCTGCCCATTGCCCAGTCAGTGATAGATGAGTCTGCTGGTACATTGACCCATAACGCAACATTCCCCGTGCACGCTACACAACAACATTGTGACCCTGCTGAAAGTCAGGTTGCTCTTCCCGCATACCATACCACCTTACACGGGGACAAAGAGGAAGGTGCAGATGAAAGTGCAGGTTCCTTCATCAGGTGGGGGGAGGAATACTAGTTGGCGACGTCACTGGCACAGGGCCTCTCATAGTACGCAAAAGTGTTGCTGCCGGTGGGAGGCGCCCCCGCCGTGCAAACACACCGCTGTACTTTGAGGGGCCCTGTGCCAGTGCCAATGCCAACGAGTGGGCCCCCCCTGCTTGCTCAGGTTCACAGCACTTGAAAAGTTGAAATACTTACCTCTCCCTGCTCCACTGCCGTGACGTGGTCCAGATTTCCTGGGCCCACTAATTACTTGAACCAGCCCTACCCACCACAACTTTAGCCAAATGACCCCCAATTTCAAATGCCTTCCAATTATTATAAGGTAAATTACGCTTGACAAGCTTCATTAAGAAGAATGGATGGTTTTGACATTAAAATGGGCACTCTAGGTGTTTTCCTGGCCCCCACTCACTGCCGACTATGCTGCCCCATTGACTTGCATTGGGTTTCGTGTTTCGGTCGATCCCGACTTTACGTCATAATCGGCCGATTTCACTCGACCCGACTTTTGAGATAGTCGGGTTTCGCGAAACCCGGCTCGACTCTAAAAAGGTCAAGGTCGCTCAACTCTAGTTGTCAGGTGTGCAGTGGTCGAAGATTCAAGACATGTGTCAAGTCCTTCAGTGTTTTGAGGAATGCACACGGCTGGTTAGTGCAGACAACACCATAATAAGCATGAGCATCCCCCTAATGCGTCTGCTGATGCAAAGTTTGACGCACATAAAGGATCAGGCGTCTGCAGCTGAGGAAGAGGAAAGCCTTGATGACAGTCAGCCATTGTCTGGCCAGGGCAGTGTACAGGACGAGTTAGCGGACGAAGAGGAGGAGGAGGACGAGGAGGATGATGGGGATGATTATATTTTTAATGAGGAAGCTTTTCCGGGGCCACTGGAAATTGGTGGCGCGGCAAGGCCGGGTTCTGGTTTTTGGAGGGACACAAGTGACGTGGATTTGCCTGAAACTGCCCCTCAACCAAGCACAACCGGAGATTTGAGAACTGGAACTTTGGCCCACATGGCGGATTATGCCTTACGTATCCTCAAAAGGGACACACGCATAACTAAAATGATGAACGATGACGATTACTGGTTGGCCTGCCTCCTTGATCCTCGCTATAAAGGCAAATTGCAAAATATAATGCCACATGAGAACTTGGAACTAATATTAGCAACCAAACAATCAACTCTTGTTGACCGTTTGCTTCTAGCATTCCCTGCACACAGCGCCCGTGATCGTTCTCACACGAGCTGCAGGGGCCAGCAGACCAGAGGAGTTAGAGGGGCAGAAATCAGAAGTGGCGTTGGCCAGAGGGGTTTTCTGACCAGGTTGTGGAGTGATTTTGCTATGACCGCAGACAGGACAGGTACTGCAGCATCAATTCAAAGTGACAGGAGACAACATTTGTCCAGTATGGTTACAAACTATTTTTCATCCCTTACCGATGTTCTCCCTCAACCGTCATTCCCATTTGATTACTGGGCATCAAAATTAGACACCTGGCCAGAATTGGCAGAATATGCATTGCAGGAGCTTGCTTGCCCGGCAGCTAGTGTCCTATCAGAAAGAGTATTCAGTGCTGCAGGTTCAATACTAACAGAAAAAAGGACTCGTCTGGCTACCCAAAATGTAGATGATCTAACCTTCATTAAAATGAACCACAACTGGATTTTGAAATCTTTTGCCCCACCTTGCCCGGCTGACACCTAGCTTTCCTATGTAAAGGTCTTGCCTGTGGACTATTCTGAACGACTTTTCCAATCTCGTAATTTGCAGCACCTGATTGTCCAGCATCCGACATGTTAACACCTCCCTAAATGGCCAAAGTCCCCACACGGGGCCGTGGTATCGCCACTTGGCACCAGCACCCGTTAGAGTACTGTTTGTCTGAAGAGGTGGGTGTGCCCGCTTTTGGTCGACGGCACTGCCACTAGGTCTCTCATAGTACAATAAAGTGTCTGGCGGTGGTGGTGCGCACCCAACGTCAGACACACCGTTGTAATATGAGGGGCCCTGGGCCTGTACCGCCGGCCACAAGACAGTCCCCCCCCAGGTTAAACAGTGCTCTACGACTTGCAAAATTTTCTCTCACAGCTCCACCAATGTTTAGTCTATGCGCTGACATCCTTCAATGCCTGGCACTGTCAATACCATTGTATTGACATTTTTCTTATGTTAGGCCTTCGAAGCCTGTCTGCGGTCACTCCTTCCACTAGGCCTCCACTGACCTGTCTACTGCTGCCCGTGTTCCCCTGGAACCAATTTTAAATATCCTACAGCCAGCCCAATTTATTATGTTAGGGCTTCGAAGCCTGTCTGCGGTCCCTCCTTCCACTAGGCCTCCACTGACCTGTCTACTGCTGCCCGTGTTCCCCTGGAACCAATTTTAAATTGCCTACAGCCAGCCCAATTTATTATGTTAGGGCTTCGAAGCCTGTCTGCGGTCCCTCCTTCCACTAGGCCTCCACTGACCTGTCTACTGCTGCCCGTGTTCCCCTGGAGCCAATTTTAAATTGCCTACAGCCAGCCCAATTTATTATGTTAGGGCTTCGAAGCCTGTCTGCGGTCCCTCCTTCCACTAGGCCTCCACTGACCTGTCTACTGCTGCCCGTGTTCCCCTGGAACCAATTTTAAATTGCCTACAGCCAGCCCAATTTATTATGTTAGGGCTTCGAAGCCTGTCTGCGGTCCCTCCTTCCACTAGGCCTCCACTGACCTGTCTACTGCCGCCCGTGTTCCCCTGGAACCAATTTTAAATTGCCTACAGCCAGCCCAATTTATTATGTTAGGGCTTCGAAGCCTGTCTGCGGTCCCTCCTTCCACTAGGCCTCCACTGACCTGTCTACTGCCGCCCGTGTTCCCCTGGAACCAATTTTAAATTGCCTACAGCCAGCCCAATTTATTATGTTAGGGCTTCGAAGCCTGTCTGCGGTCCCTCCTTCCACTAGGCCTCCACTGACCTGTCTACTGCTGCCCGTGTACCCCTTGAACCAACATCAGAAAATATAAAAATAAGTATTTTGCTTATAAAAAAGAAAATACTGGAGAGATATCAAATGCAGACATTTTAACATTAAAAACAAACACATACAACAAAAATCTGGTACAGTACTAAAAATGGCCACCAGCTACAATAACTTTCTCCTGCAAGTAGTAAACTGAAAGTTTTTTTCAATTTAAAACACAGATATGGCATCCACCGAGTGTTGTCCTGTCGCGTCTTCTTTATATTATTGCCAAGAAGATGCAAAACAATGAAAATAATAAAATCATTATTTACCAAAAAAATAGAGTAAGTCAAAACCACATTGCAAATAAACATTCATTACAAATAAAGAAGCAGGGCGCGTCCGAGGGTGAGTATAAACCTAATAAGAATATAATCACCCTCGGACGCGCCCTGCTTCTTTCCGACAGCCTTCCTTCCTAAGAATCAGCCCTTCCGTGGTGTAGAGAGAGGGTTTGTTACACTCCAAGGTGTTCCCCAGGTTGCCTTTCCTGAGCTTCGATCTTCATGCTCTCGTTTAGTAGTTGTCGGAAAGTAGGCTGCATTATGCCTACAAATTGGGTATGGGGTGGAGAGAGATGGTGTGTTACACTCCAAGGTGTTCTCCAGGTTGCCTTTCCTGAGCTTCGATCTTCCGGCTCTCGTTTAGTAGTTCTTGGAAACTACACTGCATTAGGCCTACAAATTGGGTATGGGATGTAGAGATGGTGTGTTCCACTCCAAGGTGTTCTCCAGGTTTCCTCGCCATTGCTTCGATCTTCCTGCTCTCGTTTAGTAGTTGTTGGAAACTACACTGCATTAGGCCTACAAATTGGGTATGGGGTGTAGAGAGATGGTGTGTTACACTCCAAGGTGTTCCCCAGGTTTCCTCGCCATTGCTTCGATCTTCCGACTGTCGTTTAGTAGTTGTTGGAAACTACGCTGCATTAGGCCTACAAATTGGGTATGGGGTGTAGAGAGATGGTGTGTTACACTCCAAGGTGTTCTCCAGGTTGCCTTTCCTGAGCTTCGATCTTACGGCTCTCGTTTAGTAGTTCTTGGAAACTACACTGCATTAGGCCTACAAATTGGGTATGGGGTGTAGAGATGGTGTGTTCCACTCCAAGGTGTTCCCCAGGTTTCCTCGCCATTGCTTCGATCTTCCTGCTCTCGTTTAGTAGTTGTTGGAAACTACACTGCATTAGGCCTACAAATTGGGTATGGGGTGTAGAGAGATGGTGTGTTACACTCCAAGGTGTTCCCCAGGTTTCATCCACATTGCTTCGGTCTTCCGACTCTCGTTTAGTAGTTGTTGGAAACTACGCTGCATTAGGCCTACAAATTGGGTATGGGGTGTAGAGAGATGGTGTGTTACACTCCAAGGTGTTCCCCAGGTTTCATCCACATTGCTTCGGTCTTCCGACTCTCGTTTAGTAGTTGTTGGAAACTACGCTGCATTAGGCCTACAAATTGGGTATGGGGTGTAGAGAGATGGTGTGTTACACTACAAGGTGTTCTCCAGGTTGCCTTTCCTGAGCTTCTATGTTCAGGCTCTCATTAAATTGTGGTTAAATTGGAACAACTGCATTTGGCGTACTAGTTGGGTTGGGGTCTACTATCGGTGTCTGCCACTCCTTGCTGTTCTCCTGGTTTCCTGTCCTGAAATTCCATTTTCAGGCTCTCGTTAAGTAGTTGTTAATGTTAGACTGCATTTGGCCTACTAGTTGGGTTGGGGCCTACTATCGGTGTCTGCCACTCCTTGCTGTTCTCCTCCACTGAACAAAGCTGTGCCGCCTGTTTACTATGGTTGCCAATTTTGAACTGCATTTCGACTACTTACTGATTTGGGCCTACTCTCTGTGTCAGCCTCTCATTCCAGTTGTCCTCCACTGCAATGCCCCCTGGTTAGTCCTGTGTTACCAATTTTGAACTGCATTTAGCCCACTTTATTCTTTGGGCCTATATCTGTGTTTCCTCCTCATCCTGCCCATTGCCCAGCCAGTGATAGATGAGTCTGCTGGTACATTGACCCATAACGCAACATTCCCCGTGCACGCTACACAACAACATTGTGACCCTGCTGAAAGTCAGGTTGCTCTTCCCGCATACCATACCACCTTACACGGGGACAAAGAGGAAGGTGCAGATGAAAGTGCAGGTTCCTTCATCAGGTGGGGGGAGGAATACTAGTTGGCGACGTCACTGGCACAGGGCCTCTCATAGTATGCAAAAGTGTTGCTGCCGGTGGGAGGCGCCCCCGCCGTGCAAACACACCGCTGTACTTTGAGGGGCCCTGTGCCAGTGCCAATGCCAACGAGTGGGCCCCCCCTGCTTGCTCAGGTTCACAGCACTTGCAAAGTTGAAATACTTACCTCTCCCTGCTCCACTGCCGTGACGTGGTCCAGATTTCCTGGGCCCACTAATTACTTGAACCAGCCCTACCCACCACAACTTTAGCCAAATGACCCCCAATTTCAAATGCCTTCCAATTATTATAAGGTAAATTACGCTTGACAAGCTTCATTAAGAAGAATGGATGGTTTTGACATTAAAATGGGCACTCTAGGTGTTTTCCTGGCCCCCACTCACTGCCGACTATGCTGCCCCATTGACTTGCATTGGGTTTCGTGTTTCGGTCGATCCCGACTTTACGTCATAATCGGCCGATTTCACTCGACCCGACTTTTGAGATAGTCGGGTTTCGCGAAACCCGGCTCGACTCTAAAAAGGTCAAGGTCGCTCAACTCTACTCATGACTACACCAGTCATATAGTAAAAATGGCATCACTGCTGGGACCTCCTCAACTAATGAGACATTTGACAGAACACAGAGAACATCTCTTATTTTTGGAAAACTGTTCCATGTTGCTCAGGAACTGACTTTACCTCTTCCTGAAAACTAAGAAGTAGTATCACAGCCAGATATATAAGATGTAACCAGCAAAGCTTGCACTGCATTTTGCATGATATCTTGCCATGAACCAGTGTAATTGTTTTTGATGCTGCGGCTCAACGCTGCGTCAAAAACGCAGCGTTTCCTGAACGTGGAAACATACCCTAATGCACTTTGGTTGACAATTTTGTGAACTCACATCTCATATCCAGCCAAACAGTTTCTAACTATATAAGATGTAAACAGCAAAGCTTGCAGGGCATTTTGCATGACATCTTGCCATGAAAATTTATCACTAAATCGGTATGGTATTTACCTTGTATTCAACAATAAAATATGGATTTCAAGGTCATGCAACATCTTATTTTTAATGAATCTTATAGGCAGTCTGTTAATTTGCACACGTTGCCAATGATTTTGATTGCCGTATTACTTTTTGTAGTTGAGTTTATTAGATCATCAGAGTCCTCCCAAAGTTTGCACACAAATCGAGCAGCTGCATAAGCATATAAAGTTTTACAGTCACTGCTGCAACTTTTAAACTCTGAATTAGCCCCAGTGCTCTTTGGCGACAACTCGCATAAAGATTCAATTTCTGCTTTACTGTGATACATTTATTTCTATCAGCATGACATCAACAGAATCTCAGTTATAATAGTAAATTAGTGTTCAAAGCAATGCAAGAGACTCAAAAAGATTGTATGTTCGATTACGATGTACGAGAGAAGAATGCCAAATACTTAGGGTCAGCTTTAGATCCAGCACCGAGAACAGGACAAATAATTAAAGAGCAGCCTATGATATGAGGATAGAGAGAGCATGGGAATAGAATATCACAAGGGTAATAAAGGTACTGACAACTTCAAAATAACATCTGATTTAAAAAAGAAGTGAGGCAGCTGGGCTTTCACAGATAACACCATGGATAGAGAATATAAACTAGGACCAATAGTAAGAAGTAAAGGCAAACATAAAATAACTTAACAAAAGCCAATAAATGATTGGAAAAAAAAAGTCATATTTTCCCATTCTTCTGATGTTCACCCGCTGTTGACTTTGTGATAAAGAGATCAAAGATGGAATTCTAGTAATCCCAGATCTCACTAGCTAGTACAGTATACTGAAACAGGAATGAGTTTGTCCAAAGAACATTTTAGACATAGAGGTAATATTGAGAACTGAACATGTTAAATGAAGGCAAAGAAGCTTTTCACAATAGTCTTTCCTGTCAACCATCCCAGAACTTCAGAAGAAAATGAATTTATTATGACAAATATGTTTCTTTTTCCTACGTAATTATACATTGGTGACTTGTGTTTAATTTATAAAATACCATCTCACTCAATTTATAAGTATCTGCAAAGGTCTTTTATTTTTTACTACATTGCCTCTGGGTAACAATTGTTTCAGAAAATATCTCAAATCAGATAATTCAGCTTCTGCCATCAAACTGACAGCTATCCTCTCTGTTGATTTGTTTAGTAAATAGCAAAGGTGAGAAATAAAATATAACTTTTAATAGAGCACTAAAACGAAAAAGAAGAGAAAAAGACTCCAAACCACAGTGCGTCACTGCTCGTTACTTGCTCGAGCATTAGTGTGCTCGAGATGCTCGTTACTCGGCTAGTATTTTTAAATGCTCATGCCCAAGCTCAAGTCCCTGCCCTACATGTTTGGCGCTTGTTAGACAGCCAGTAAACATGCGAGGATTGCCTGCCAGTCACTGTAATGCCATAGCCATCTTGGCACTACTGTGATTAGCTGGCCGTATATCATCATTGGGTCTATATAAGATCCGGGATGCCATGCTCGGCACAGGGTACCAAAAGCAACAGGCAGAGCAGGGGAAGATGCTGCTTGCATAGGGGCAGAGTTTTAGCTGTGTATAGGCAGGGAATAGACACTGTTAGGGCTGGCGCCATGCACCAATTAATATTAACCTCTTTCTGACTTCGGATGGGATACTACATCCGAGGTCAGAAACTCCGCTTTGATGTGGGCTTCGGCGGTGAGCCCGCATCAAAGCCAGGTCATGTCAGCTGTTTTGTACAGCTGACATGTGCCTGCAATAGCGACGGGTGGAATCGAGATTCACCAGCCACTATTACCGTATATACTCGAGTATAAGCCGACCCGAGTATAAGCCGACCCCCCTAATTTTGCCACAAAAAACTGGGAAAACTTATTGACTCGAGTATAAGCCTAGGGTGGAAATGCAGCATTTACCGGTGAATTTCAATAATAAAAATAGATCATTATTTCCCCATAGCTGTGCCATATAGTGCTCTGCACCGTTCATTATTTCCCCATAGCTGTGCCATGTAGTGCTCTGCACCGTTCATTATTTCCCCATAGCTGTGCCATATAGTGCTCTGCACCGTTCATTATTGCCCCATATAGTGCTCTGCACCGTTCATTATTTCCCCATAGCTGTGCCATATTGTGCTCTGCACCGTTCATTATTTCCCCATAGCTGTGCCATATAGTGATCTGCACCGGTCATTATTGCCCCATATAGTGCTCTGCACCGTTCATTATTTCCCCATAGCTGTGCCATATAGTGCTCTGCGCCGTTCATTATTGCCCTATAGCTGCCCCATATAGTGCTCTGCGCCGTTCATTATTGCCCTATAGCTGTGCCCCATATAGTGCTCTGCGCCGTTCATTATTGCCCTATAGCTGTGCCCCATATAGTGCTCTGCGCCGTTCATTATTGCCCTATAGCTGTGCCCCATATAGTGCTCTGCACCGTTCATTATTGCCCCATAGCTGTGCCCCATATAGTGCTCTGCACCGTTCATTATTGCCCTATAGCTGTGCCCCATATAGTGCTCTGCGCCGTTCATTATTGCCCTATAGCTGTGCCCCATATAGTGCTCTGCACCGTTCATTATTGCCCCATAGCTGTGCCCCATATAGTGCTCTGCACCGTTCATTATTGCCCTATAGCTGTGCCCCATATAGTGCTCTGCACCGTTCATATTTCCCCATAGAAAGCTGTGCCATTGTCGCTGCTGCAGTAAAAAAAAAAAAAAACACATACTCACCTCTCTTGCTTGCAGCTCCTGGCGTCCGGTCCCGGCGTCTCGTCCCGGCATCTCTGCACTGACTGATCAGGCATCCCGGCGTCTCTGCACTGACTGATCAGGCAGAGGGCACCGCGCACACTATATGCGTCATCGCGCCCTCTGACCTGAACAGTCAGAGCGCAGAGACGCCGGGAAGATGGAGCGGCGCCTGGAATGTGGACAGGTGACTATGCAATACTAACCTGCTCCCGGCATCCGGCTCCTTCCCCCGGACAGCTGTCTTCGGTGCCGCAGCTTCTTCCTCTATCAGCGGTCACCGTTACCGCTGATTAGAGAAATGAATAGGCGGCTCCACCCCTATGGGAGGTGGAGCCACCTATTCATTTCTCTAATGAGCGGTCACACGTGACCGCTGATAGAGGAAGAACTGCAGCACCGAAGACCGTGGGACGGCAGGGGGAGCGCCAGGATCGCTGGAAGCAGGTAAGTATGCCTCAGCGCCCTCTCCCCCTTACCCGCCGACCCTGCCACCCACCTTGACTCGAGTATAAGCCGAGAGGGGCACTTTCAGCCCAAAAATTTGGGCTGAAAATCTCGTCTTATACTCGAGTATATACGGTAACTAGTTAAATGCCTCTGTCGAATGCTGACAGCGGCTTTTAACTAGTGCTTCGGGTCAAAAGGCCGGAAATGAGCACATTGCTGACCCCCGTCATGTGATTGGGGGTCAGCAATGCATCAGCATGACAATCAGATGTCTATTGAAAACTGCTAGGGTTGTTGGTGCCATATTGCTGTGAGCGCCACCCTGTGGTTGGCGCTCATAGCAATGCAGCAATTCTGCTACATAGGAGCGATCTGAGCATCGCTCCTATGTAGCAGAGACGATCAGGCTATGCCAGCTGCTAGCCTCTCATGGAGGCTATTGAAGCATGGCAAAAGAAAAAAATTTTTTTGAAAAAAATAAAAAAATATATAAAGGTTTAAATCACCCCCTTTCGCCCCATTCAAAATAAAACAATGAAAAAAAAATCAGACCAGCACATATTTGGTATTGCCACGTTCAGAATCACCTGATCTATCAATAACAAAGGATTATCCTGATCGCTAAACGGCAGAGCAAGAAAAAGATTTGAAACACCAGAATTACATTTTTTTTGGTCGCCGCAACATTGCATTAAAATGCAATAATGGGCGATCAAAAGAACGCATCTGCACAAAAATGGTATCATTAAAAATGCCAGCTTGGCACGCAAAAAATAAGCTCTCATCCATCCCCAGATCACGAAAAGGGGAGATGCTACAGGTATCGGAAAATTGCGCTTTTTTAGCAAAGTTTGGAATTTTTTTTACCACTTAGATAAAAAATAACCTAGACATGTTTGGTGTCTATGAACTCATAAATGACCTGGAGAATCAAAATAGCAGATCAGTTTTAGCATTTAGTGAATCTAGCAAAAAGCCAAACAAAAAACAAGTGTGGGATTGCACTCTTTTTGCAATTTCACCACACTTGGAATTTTTTTTCCATTCTCTAGTACATGATATGCTAAAACCAATGATGTCGTTCCAAAGTGCAACTTGTCCCACAAAAAAATAAGCCCTCACATGCCCATATTAATGGAAAAATAAAAAAGTTATGGCTCTGGTAAGGAGGGGAGTGAAAAACAAAAGCGCAAAACCGAAAAAAGCTGGGGGTCATGACGGTGTTAAGGAAGATATAAGGTGCGTTCGCAGCCCGGGGTTCACCGTGCAGACATGACACCTGCTGCTCAGTAATGGCAGACAGTGTATGGTGGTATAATGTGAACACACACAGGTAGCTTCACCCGGTATGTAAGAAGGCGAACTCTGTTGCATTACAGGGCCACAATATCGCAGAGTGAACGCTAGTGTTTGGTCACAGGACTCTACCCCAAGGACACACGATTAGAGTCCCACTAGACCCACTGGCGCTCGATGCCACAACTGCGGTGCCAGGGGAAAAGTAAATGCTAATAGATTTAGTGCACTAGGTGCATGCAGCGCCTCTCTGGCTGACGACACTAACCACCCTAACAAGTGCCTGGAAAACGCACTAGTTGCGCTCAGCGCCGCACTGGTGAATGCTGCTGAAATGATGCAGTATTTTGTGCTCTGGCACTAGTCAGCTCCAAACACCCAACCATATACAACAACACTAGGGAAGGGGATCATTAGGAGCTTTCACCAGATAGCATACACACATCCACATACACATGATATTAGGTTTAAACTAGCGCATGGACGATTGGCCATGCAAACCTTTTATAGATGCAGCCTTACGGGACCTTCACAGTGGTCCAATCAGAGCTGCTACAGGACCTGGGCATGTGACCTCCGACCTCCAATGAGAGGTCATCCCACGTGCATGCTCAGTAGACGAAAAGCAGGACTTAGTCCCTGGAGCGTAGTCCCTGGAGTGTCTCCTCGCCGCTGATCAATGCAGGTTACAGTGGCTGAACCTGGGACGGGAGCATTAACCAGACATATAGTATAAGCTTGACCCAGATGCTGGGACTGATGTCTCTGCTGAGCAGACCCCTCGATGGCTGGGGAGGAATGAAACACTGCAGAGGACATGGATCAAGATTTCCCATGTGCAGTGAAGGGAACTCAACACCTACCAGATGCCTTTGGATCCTGAGTCTGAGAAAAAAGAAACAAGTGTTGTATTACTGCTCCCATGCCTCTTCCACCATGCCCACCTTCTTTACTCGGACCTCCGCCTTCAGTGTCCACATTGTTTTTTTTTTGTTTTTTTAATTCTATGATCTTTTAAGTCAGCTCCTTAAAAAAAAGAAAAATAGTGTTTAATTATTTCTCCCTTGACTCTTCCACCTACACAGCTAAGTCCACCTCAGTCTCCACTTAGACCTCTGCCTTCTGGGTCAAATTTATTATTTTTTCTTTTTTAATCTATATTATTCTACATTATTTGCCTATCCATTTTTGTTTGCAGGACAATTGTCCAGCTCTTATCCCCATTTAGCTTCTATTTGCAGCCCTCTAGCCCTTACTATAACCGTTTTGCAGCCATTTTAAAGCACTGAAGTTCGGGTCCACCTTGATTGCTATTCAGTTCCAGCTCACGTTCAGATAACGAACCAAATATTAAACTACAGTTTGTCCAGACCCGATAAAACTGAACATCCACAAGTCTGCTCAACCCTATTCATGGGTGATACAGGTGCCTCAAGTCCTTTTTCCTGTCACCTGGTTAAAAACCTCGGTCACAAGTATAACTGTTCAGGAATCGATCCTGATTGCCAAAAGAAAGCTGAGTGGTTACAGAATAAACATAATTAAATATGACAAATATGCATTTATAGGTAACCTGTCACTAGCTTTATGCTGCCCAAACCACAGACATCAAAAATAAGAAACTGGCTGCGTGGTTGCCGGCAGGTATAATTTTCTCTGAAAAGCTCTAGTGTTTCAGAGAAAATATAGTTTGCAGAGCAGGCCGACTTTTCCCAGTGTAGCTAGAGGTGATTGACAGGTCTTTCCTGATATACCCTCATGAAAGAGACCGATATACGCTCATGGGAGAGACCTGTCAATCATTTGGAGTTGTGTAGGACGAAGCTGGCTGTGGGCAATGCTGGACTTTTCTTGTGTCTGAAACAGCTGAGCATATCAGAATACCTGGCTGCAATTATGCAGGCAGGATGTGATTTATGCTGCCCACAGATGGACTAGAACAGGTGCAGAGAAGTGTAACCAATGTTAATAACCCTTCACACCCATGCCTGTTTTCACCTTCATAACCAAGCCAAATTTTACAATTTTGACCAGTGTCAGTTTATGTGGTAATTAGAGTTGAGCGACCTTGACCTTTTTAGAGTCGAGCCGGGTTTCGCGAAACCCGACTATCTCAAAAGTCGGGTCGAGTGAAATCGGCCGATTATGACGTAAAGTCGGGATCGACCGAAACACGAAACCCAATGCAAGTCAATGGGGCAGCATAGTCGGCAGTGAGTGGGGGCCAGGAAAACACCTAGAGTGCCCATTTTAATGTCAAAACCATCCATTCTTCTTAATGAAGCTTGTCAAGCGTAATTTACCTTATAATAATTGGAAGGCATTTGAAATTGGGGGTCATTTGGCTAAAGTTGTGGTGGGTAGGGCTGGTTCAAGTAATTAGTGGGCCCAGGAAATCTGGACCACGTCACGGCAGTGGAGCAGGGAGAGGTAAGTATTTCAACTTTGCAAGTGCTGTGAACCTGAGCAAGCAGGGGGGGCCCACTCGTTGGCATTGGCACTGGCACAGGGCCCCTCAAAGTACAGCGGTGTGTTTGCACGGCGGGGGCGCCTCCCACCGGCAGCAACACTTTTGCGTACTATGAGAGGCCCTGTGCCAGTGACGTCGCCAACTAGTATTCCTCCCCCTACCTGATGAAGGAACCTGCACTTTCATCTGCACCTTCCTCTTTGTCCCCATGTAAGGTGGTATGGTATGCGGGAAGAGCAACCTGACTTTCAGCAGGGTCACAATGTTGTTGTGTAGCGTGCATGGGGAATGTTGCGTTATGGGTCAATGTACCAGCAGACTCATCTATCACTGGCTGGGCAATGGGCAGGATGAGGAGGAAACACAGATATAGGCCCAAAGAATAAAGTTGGCTAAATGCAGTTCAAAATTGGTAACACAGGAATAACCAGGGGGCATTGCAGTGGAGGACAACTGGAATGAGAGGCTGACACAGAGAGTAGGCCCAAATCAGTAAGTAGTCGAAATGCAGTTCAAAATTGGCAACCGTAGTAAACAGGCGGCACAGCTTTGTTCAGTGGAGGAGAACAGCAAGGAGTGGCAGACACCGATAGTAGGCCCCAACCCAACTAGTAGGCCAAATGCAGTCTAACATTAACAACTACTTAACGAGCGCCTGAAAACGGAATTTCAGGACAGGAAACCAGGAGATCAGCAAGGAGTGGCAGACACCGATAGTAGGCCCCAAACCAACTAGTACGCCAAATGCAGTTGTTCCGTTTAACCACAATTTAATGAGAGCCTGAAGATAGAAGTTCAGGAAAGGCAACCTGGAGAACACCTTGGAGTGGAACACACCATCTCTCTCCACCCCATACCCAATTTGTAGGCCTAATGCAGCCTACTTTCCGACAACTACTAAACGAGAGCCGGAAGATCGAAGTTCAGGAAAGGCAACCTGGAGAACACCTTGGAGTGGAACACACCATCTCTCTCCACCCCATACCCAATTTGTAGGCCTAATGCAGCCTACTTTCCGACAACTACTAAACGAGAGCCGGAAGATCAAAGCTCTGGAAAGGCAACCTGGAGAACACCTTGGAGTGGAACACACCATCTCTCTACACCCCATACCCAATTTGTAGGCCTAATGCAGTGTGTTTTCCAAGAACTACTAAACGAGAGCAGGAAGATCGAAGCTCAGGAAAGGCAACCTGGAGAACACCTTGGAGTGGAACACACCATCTCTCTACACCCCATACCCAATTTGTAGGCCTAATGCAGTGTAGTTTCCAAGAACTACTAAACGAGAGCCGGAAGATCGAAGATCAGGAAAGGCAACCTGGAGAACACCTTGGAGTGGAACACACCATCTCTCTACACCCCATACCCAATTTGTAGGCCTAATGCAGTGTAGTTTCCAAGAACTACTAAACGAGAGCCGGAAGATCGAAGCTCAGGAAAGGCAACCTGGAGAACACCTTGGAGTGTAACACACCATCTCTCTCCACCCGATACCCATTTTTTAGGCCTAATGCAGTGTAGTTTTCTACAACTACTAAACGAGAGTCGGAAGACCGAAGCAATGGCAAGGAAACCTGGGGAACACCTTGGAGTGTAACACACCATCTCTCTCCACCCCATACACAATTTGTAGGCCTAATGCAGCCTACTTTCCGACAACTACTAAACGAGAGCCGGAAGATCGAAGCTCTGGAAAGGCAACCTGGAGAACACCTTGGAGTGGAACACACCATCTCTCTACACCCCATACCCAATTTGTAGGCCTAATGCAGTGTAGTTTCCAAGAACTACTAAACGAGAGCTGGAAGATCGAAGCTCAGGAAAGGCAACCTGGAGAACACCTTGGAGTGTAACACACCATCTCTCTCCACCCGATACCCATTTTTTAGGCCTAATGCAGTGTAGTTTTCTACAACTACTAAACGAGAGTCAGAAGACCGAAGCAATGGCAAGGAAACCTGGGGAACACCTTGGAGTGTAACACACCATCTCTCTCCACCCCATACCCAATTTGTAGGCCTAATGCAGCCTACTTTCCGACAACTACTAAACGAGAGCCGGAAGATCGAAGCTCTGGAAAGGCAACCTGGAGAACACCTTGGAGTGGAACACACCATCTCTCTCCACCCCATACCCAATTTGTAGGCCTAATGCAGCCAACTTTCCGACAACTACTAAACGAGAGCCGGAAGATCGAAGCTCTGGAAAGGCAACCTGGAGAACACCTTGGAGTGTAACAAACCCTCTCTCTACACCATGGAAGGGCTGATTCTTAGGAAGGAAGGCTGTCGGAAAGAAGCAGGGTGCGTCCGAGGGTGATTATATTCTTATTAGGTGTATACTCACCCTCGGACGCGCCCTGCTTCTTTATTTGTAATGAATGTTTATTTGCAATGTGGTTTTGACTTACTCTATTTTTTTGGTAAATAATGATTTTATTATTTTCATTGTTTTGCATCTTCTTGGCAATAATAAAAAGAAGACGCGACAGGACAACACTCGGTGGATGCCATATCTGTGTTTTAAATTGAAAAAACCTTTCAGTTAACTACTTGCAGGAGAAAGTTATTGTAGCTGGTGGCCATTTTTAGTACTGTACCAGATTTTTGTTGTATGTGTTTGTTTTTAATGTTAAAATGTCTGCATTTGATATCTCTCCAGTATTTTCTTTTTTATAAGCAAAATACTTATTTTTATATTTTCTGATGTTGGTTCCAGGGGTACACGGGCAGCAGTGGTGTGGTCAGTGGAGGCCCAGTGGAAGGAGTGACCGCAGACAGGCATCGAAGGCCTAAAATAATAACACATGGCTGTAGGCAATTTTAAATTGGTTCCAGGGGTACACGGGCAGCAGTGGTGTGATCAGTGGAGGCCTAGTGGAAGGAGTGACCGCAAACAGGCATCGAAGGCCTAAAATAAAAAAATTGGGCTGGCTGTAGGCAATTTTAAATTGGTTCCAGGGGTACACGGGCAGCAGTGGTGTGGTCAGTGGAGGCATAGTGGAAGGAGTGACCGCAGACAGGCATCGAAGGCCTAAAATAAAAAAATTGGACTGGCTGTAGGCAATTTTAAATTGGTCCCAGGGGTACACGGGCAGCAGTGGTGTGGTCAGTGGAGGCCTAGTGGAAGGAGTGACCGCAAACAGGCATCGAAGGCCTAAAATAATAACACATGGCTGTAGGCAATTTTAAATTGGTTCCAGGGGTACACGGGCAGCAGTGGCCTGGTCAGTGTAGTAGTAGTGGAAAGAATGTACCGCAGACAGGCATCGAAGGCCTAGAATAAAAAAATTGGGCTGGCTGTAGGCAATTTTAAATTGGTTCCAGGGGTACACGGGCAGCAGTGGTGTGGTCAGTGGAGGCCTAGTGGAAGGAGTGACCGCAAACAGGCATCGAAGGCCTAAAATAAAAAAATTGGGCTGGCTGTAGGCAATTTTAAATTGGTTCCAGGGGTACACGGGCAGCAGTGGCCTGGTCAGTGTAGTAGTAGTGGAAAGAATGGACCGCAGACAGGCATCGAAGGCCTAAAATAAAAAAATTGGGCTGGCTGTAGGCAATTTTAAATTGGTTCCAGGGGTACACGGGCAGCAGTGGTGTGGTCAGTGGAGGCATATTGTAAGGAGTGAGCGCAGACAGGCATCGAAGGCCTAAAATAATAACACATGGCTGTAGGCAATTTTAAATTGGTTCCAGGGGTACACGGGCAGCAGTGGCCTGGTCAGTGTAGTAGTAGTGGAAAGAATGGACCGCAAACAGGCATCGAAGGCCTAAAATAAAAAAATTGGGCTGGCTGTAGGCAATTTTAAATTGGTTCCAGGGGCACACGGGCAGCAGTGGTGTGGTCAGTGGAGGCATAGTGGAAGGAGTGACCGCAGACAGGCATCGAAGGCCTAAAATAATAACACATGGCTGTAGGCAATTTTAAATTGGTTCCAGGGGTACACGGGCAGCAGTGGCCTGGTCAGTGTAGTAGTAGTGGAAAGAATGGACCGCAGACAGGCATCGAAGGCCTAAAATAAAAAAATTGGGCTGGCTGTAGGCAATTTTAAATTGGTTCCAGGGGTGCACGGGCAGCAGTGGTGTGGTCAGTGGAGGCATAGTGGAAGGAGTGACCGCAGACAGGCTTCGAAGGCCTAACATAACAAAAATGTCAATACAATGGTATTGTCAGTGGCAGGCATTGAAGGATGTCAGTGCATAGACTAAACATTGGTGGAGCTGTGAGATAATTTTGCAAGTGGTAGAGCACTGTTTGAGCTGGGGGGGGAACTGTCTTGTGGCCGACGGTACAGGCCCAGGGCCCCTCATATTACAACGGTGTGTCTGACGTTGGGTGCGCACCACCACCGCCAGAGACACTTTATTGTACTAGGAGGGACCCAGTGGCAGTGCCGTCGACCAAAAGCGGGCACACCCACCTCTTCAGACAAACTGCACTCTCACGGGTGCTGTCGCCAAGTGTCGATACCACGGCCCCGTGTGGGGAGTTTGGCCATTTAGTGAGGTGTAAACATGTCGTATGCTGGACAATCAGGTGCAGAAAATTACGAGATTGGAAAAGGCATTCAGATTAGTCCACAGGCAAGACCTTTTCATAGGAAAGCTAGGTGTCGGCCGGGCAAGGTGGGGCAAAAGATTTCGAAATCCTGTTGTGGTTCATTTTAATGAAGGTTAGATCATCTACATTTTGGGTAGCCAGACGAGTCCTTTTTTCTGTTAGTATTGAACCTGCAGCACTGAATACTCTTTCTGATAGGACACTAGCTGCCGGGCAAGCAAGCTCCTGCAATGCATATTCTGCCAATTCTGGCCAGGTGTCTAATTTTGATGCCCAGTAATCAAATGGGAATGACGGTTGAGGGAGAACATCGATAAGGGATGAAAAATAGTTTGTAACCATACTGGACAAATGTTGTCTCCTGTCACTTTGAATTGATGCTGCAGTACCTGTCCTGTCTGCGGTCATAGCAAAATCACTCCACAACCTGGTCAGAAAACCCCTCTGGCCAACGCCACTTCTGATTTCTGCCCCTGTAACTCCTCTGGTCTGCTGGCCCCTGCAGCTCGTGTGAGAACGATCACGGGCGCTGTGTGCAGGGAATGCCAGAAGCAAACGGTCAACAAGAGTTGATTGTTTGGTTGCTAATATTAGTTCCAAGTTCTCATGTGGCATTATATTTTGCAATTTGCCTTTATAGCGAGGATCAAGGAGGCAGGCCAACCAGTAATCGTCATCGTTCATCATTTTAGTTATGCGTGTGTCCCTTTTGAGGATACGTAAGGCATAATCCGCCATGTGGGCCAAAGTTCCAGTTCTCAAATCTGCGGTTGTGCTTGGTTGAGGGGCAGTTTCAGGCAAATCCACGTCACTTGTGTCCCTCCAAAAACCAGAACCCGGCCTTGCCGCGCCACCAATTTCCAGTGGCCCCGGAAAAGCTTCCTCATTAAAAATATAATCATCCCCATCATCCTCCTCGTCCTCCTCCTCCTCTTCGCCCGCTAACTCGTCCTGTACACTGCCCTGGCCAGACAATGGCTGACTGTCATCAAGGCTTTCCTCTTCCTCAGCTGCAGACGCCTGATCCTTTATGTGCGTCAAACTTTGCATCAGCAGACGCATTAGGGGGATGCTCATGCTTATTATGGCGTTGTCTGCACTAACCAGCCGTGTGCATTCCTCAAAACACTGAAGGACTTGACACATGTCTTGAATCTTCGACCACTGCACACCTGACAACTCCATGTCTGCCATCCTACTGCCTGCCCGTGTATGTGTATCCTCCCACAAAAACATAACAGCCCGCCTCTGTTCGCACAGTCTCTGAAGCATGTGCAGTGTTGAGTTCCACCTTGTTGCAACGTCTATGATTAGGCGATGCTGGGGAAGGTTCAAAGAACGCTGATAGGTCTGCAAACGGCTGGAGTGTACGGGCGAACGGCGGATATGTGAGCAAAGTCCACGCACTTTGAGGAGCAGGTCGGATAACCCCGGATAACTTTTCAGGAAGCACTGCACCACCAGGTTTAAGGTGTGAGCCAGGCAAGGAATGTGTTTCAGTTGGGAAAGGGAGATGGCAGCCATGAAATTCCTTCCGTTATCACTCACTACTTTGCCTGCCTCAAGATCTACAGTGCCCAGCCACGACTGCGTTTCTTTCTGCAAGAACTCAGACAGAACTTCCGCGGTGTGTCTGTTGTCGCCCAAACACTTCATAGCCAATACAGCCTGCTGACGTTTGCCAGTAGCTGCCCCATAATGGGAGACACAGTGGCAGCTGCGGATGGAGTGGATGTGCGACTGCGGTCTGTGGACGAGCTCTCGCTTCTGCAGGAGGACGAAGAGGAGGAGGAGGGGGTGCGAACGGCTACAGCCAACTGTTTCCTAGACCGTGGGCTAGGCAGAACTGTCCCAAACTTGCTGTCCCCTGTGGACCCTGCATCCACCACATTTACCCAGTGTGCCGTGATGGACACGTAACGTCCCTGGCCATGCCTACTGGTCCATGCATCTGTTGTCAGGTGCACCTTTGTGCTCACAGATTGCCTGAGTGCATGGACGATGCGCTCTTTAACATGCTGGTGGAGGGCTGGGATGGCTTTTCTGGAAAAAAAGTGTCGACTGGGTAACTCGTAGCGTGGTACAGCGTAGTCCATCAGGGCTTTGAAAGCTTCACTTTCAACTAACCGGTAGGGCATCATCTCTAACGAGATTAGTCTAGCTATGTGGGCGTTCAAACCCTGTGTACGCGGATGCGAGGCTAAGTACTTCCTTTTTCTAACCATAGTCTCATGTAGGGTGAGCTGGACTGGAGAGCTGGAGATCGTGGAACTAGCGGGGGTGCCGGTGGACATGGCAGACTGAGAGACGGTGGGAGATGGTTTTGTTGCCGCCGGTGCCCTAGATGCAGTGTTTCCTACTACAAAACTGGTGATTCCCTGACCCTGACTGCTTTGGCCTGGCAAAGAAACCTGCACAGATACTGCAGGTGGTGCGGAAAATGGTGGCCCTACACTGCCGGAAGGGATGTTGCGTTGCTGACTAGCTTCATTGGCCGAGGGTGCTACAACCTTAAGGGACGTTTGGTAGTTAGTCCAGGCTTGCAAATGCATGGTGGTTAAATGTCTATGCATGCAACTTGTATTGAGACTTTTCAGATTCTGTCCTCTGCTTAAGGTAGTTGAACATTTTTGACAGATGACTTTGCGCTGATCAATTGGATGTTGTTTAAAAAAATGCCAGACTGCACTCTTTCTAGCATCGGATACCTTTTCAGGCATTGCAGACTGAGCTTTAACCGGATGGCCACGCTGTCCTCCAACAGGTTTTGGCTTTGCCACGCGTTTTGGGCAAGATACGGGCCCGGCAGATGGAACCTGTTGCGATGTTGATGCCTGCTGCGGCCCCTCCTCCTCCGCTTCAGAACTGCTGCCACCTACACCCTGTTCCCCCAATGGCTGCCAATCGGGGTCAAGAACTGGGTCATCTATTACCTCTTCTTGTAGCTCGTGTGCAACTTCATCTGTGTCACCGTGTCGGTCGGTGGTATAGCGTTCGTGATGGGGCAACATAGTCTCATCAGGGTCTGATTCTTGATCATTACCCTGCGAGGGCAATGTTGTGGTCTGAGTCAAAGGACCAGCATAGTAGTCTGGCTGTGGCTGTGCATCAGTGCACTCCATGTCAGATTCAACTCGTAATGGGCATGGACTGTTAACTGCTTCACTTTCTAAGCCAGGGACGGTATGTGTAAAGAGCTCCATGGAGTAACCCGTTGTGTCGCCTGCTGCATTCTTCTCTGTTGTTGTTTTTGCTGAAGAGGACAAGGAAGCGACTTGTCCCTGACCGTGAACATCCACTAACGACGCGCTGCTTTGACATTTACCAGTTTCACGAGAGGAGGCAAAAGAGCTAGAGGGTGAGTCAGCAAGATAAGCCAAAACTTGCTCTTGCTGCTCCGGCTTTAAAAGCGGTTTTCCTACTCCCAGAAAAGGGAGCGTTCGAGGCCTTGTGTAGCCAGACGACGAACCTGGCTCCACAGCTCCAGACTTAGGTGCAATATTTTTTTTCCCACGACCAGCTGATGCTCCACCACTACCACTACCCTCATTACCAGCTGACAATGAACGCCCCCGGCCACGACCTCTTCCACCAGACTTCCTCATTGTTTTAAAAACGTAAACAAACTAACGGTATTTGTTGCTGTCACACAAATTACACGGTGAGCTATAACTTCAGTATGATTTAGCTACCCCTTTACAGGTGAGTGAGACCACAACGAAAATCAGGCACAATGTTACACACTCTGTTGTTGGTGGCAACAAATGAGAGAGATGCCACACACGCAGGACTGTCACTGAAGCACAAATGTAAATATTAATCTCCCACTGATTTGATTTTTTTTTTTTTTCAGGGAGATTTTAGGAAAAAAAAATAATAGAATAAAATGATTTTTTCAGGAAGAATTTAGAAACCAAATAAAATAAAATGATTTTTTCAGGGAGAATTTTGAAAACAAATAAAACAAAAAAAGGCTTTTTATGGCCCACTGAGTGAGAGATGACGCACACAGGAGTCAGGAGTGGCACACAAGCCCAGAGGCCAATATTTATCTCCCACTGATTGATGTAGTGATTTTTTCAGGTAGATTTTGGAACCCAAATCAAGCTAAAAAAATAATAGGCTTTCTATGGCCCACAATTGGAGAGAGAGATAGAGATGGCACACCCAGGAGTCAAGACTGGCACACAAGCAGAAAGGCCAATATTAATCTCCCACTGATTGATTTATTGATTTTTTCAGGTAGAATTTAGAACCCAAATAAAGCAAAAAAAAAAAAAAGGGCTTTCTATGGCCCACTGAGTGAGTGATGATGCACACAGGAGTCAGGAGTGGCACACAATCCCTGAGGCCAATATTTTTCTCCCACTGATTGATGTAGTGATTTTTTCAGGTAGATTTTAGAACCAAAATCAAGCAAAAAAATAAATAGGCTTTCTATGGCCCACTGACTGAGAGATGGCACAGACAGGAGTCAAGAGTGGCACACAAGCCCTGAGGCCAATATTTTTCTCCCACTGATTGATGTAGTGATTTTTTCAGGTAGATTTTATAACCCAAATCAAGCAAAAAAATAAATAGGCTTTCTATGGCCCACTGAGTGAGAGATGGCACAGACAGGAGTCAAGAGTAGCACACAAGCCCTGAGGCCAATATTTTTCTCCCACTGATTGATGTAGTGATTTTTTCAGGTAGATTTTAGAACCCAAATCAAGCAAAAAAATAAATAGGCTTTCTATGGCCCACTATTTGTGAGAGAGATGGCACGCTCAGGACTGGCACACAAGCCCAGAGGCCAATATTAATCTCCCACTTTTTTTTTTTTTGTTCCAGGGAAAATTTATAAACCCAATAAAAAAAATAATAAATAGGCTTTCTATGGCCCACTATCTGAGAGAGAGAGATGGCACGCTTAGGACTGGCACACAAGCCCAAAGGCCAATATTAATCTCCCACTGATTGATGTAGTGATTTTTTCAGGTAGATTTTATAACCCAAATCAAGCAAAAAAATAAATAGGCTTTCTATGGCCCACTGAGTGAGAGATGGCACAGACAGGAGTCAAGAGTGGCACACAAGCCCTGAGGCCAATATTTTTCTCCCACTGATTGATGTAGTGATTTTTTCAGGTAGATTTTAGAACCAAAATCAAGCAAAAAAATAAATAGGCTTTCTACGGCCCACTGACTGAGAGATGGCACACACAGGAGTCAAGAGTGGCACACAAGCCCTGAGGCCAATATTTTTCTCCCACTGATTGATGTAGTGATTTTTTCAGGTAGATTTTATAACCCAAATCAAGCAAAAAAATAAATAGGCTTTCTATGGCCCACTGAGTGAGAGATGGCACAGACAGGAGTCAAGAGTAGCACACAAGCCCTGAGGCCAATATTTTTCTCCCACTGATTGATGTAGTGATTTTTTCAGGTAGATTTTAGAACCCAAATCAAGCAAAAAAATAAATAGGCTTTCTATGGCCCACTATTTGTGAGAGAGATGGCACGCTCAGGACTGGCACACAAGCCCAGAGGCCAATATTAATCTCCCACTTTTTTTTTTTTTGTTCCAGGGAAAATTTATAAACCCAATAAAAAAAATAATAAATAGGCTTTCTATGGCCCACTATCTGAGAGAGAGAGATGGCACGCTTAGGACTGGCACACAAGCCCAAAGGCCAATATTAATCTCCCACTGATTGATGTAGTGATTTTTTCAGGTAGATTTTATAACCCAAATCAAGCAAAAAAATAAATAGGCTTTCTATGGCCCACTGAGTGAGAGATGGCACAGACAGGAGTCAAGAGTGGCACACAAGCCCTGAGGCCAATATTTTTCTCCCACTGATTGATGTAGTGATTTTTTCAGGTAGATTTTAGAACCAAAATCAAGCAAAAAAATAAATAGGCTTTCTACGGCCCACTGACTGAGAGATGGCACACACAGGAGTCAAGAGTGGCACACAAGCCCTGAGGCCAATATTTTTCTCCCACTGATTGATGTAGTGATTTTTTCAGGTAGATTTTATAACCCAAATCAAGCAAAAAAATAAATAGGCTTTCTATGGCCCACTGAGTGAGAGATGGCACAGACAGGAGTCAAGAGTGGCACACAAGCCCTGAGGCCAATATTTTTCTCCCACTGATTGATGTAGTGATTTTTTCAGGTAGATTTTAGAACCAAAATCAAGCAAAAAAATAAATAGGCTTTCTATGGCCCACTGACTGAGAGATGGCACACACAGGAGTCAAGAGTGGCACACAAGCCCTGAGGCCAATATTTTTCTCCCACTGATTGATGTAGTGATTTTTTCAGGTAGATTTTATAACCCAAATCAAGCAAAAAAATTAATAGGCTTTCTATGGCCCACTGAGTGAGAGATGGCACAGACAGGAGTCAAGAGTGGCACACAAGCCCTGAGGCCAATATTTTTCTCCCACTGATTGATGTAGTGATTTTTTCAGGTAGATTTTATAACCCAAATCAAGCAAAAAAATAAATAGGCTTTCTATGGCCCACTGAGTGAGAGATGGCACAGACAGGAGTCAAGAGTGGCACACAAGCCCTGAGGCCAATATTTTTCTCCCACTGATTGATGTAGTGATTTTTTCAGGTAGATTTTATAACCCAAATCAAGCAAAAAAATAAATAGGCTATCTATGGCCCACTGATTGAGAGATGGCACAGACAGGAGTCAAGAGTGGCACACAAGCCCTGAGGCCAATATTTTTCTCCCACTGATTGATGTAGTGATTTTTTCAGGTAGATTTTATAACCCAAATCAAGCAAAAAAATAAATAGGCTTTCTATGGCCCACTGAGTGAGTGATGATGCACACAGGAGTCAGGAGTGGCACACAAGCCCTGAGGCCAATATTTTTCTCCCACTGATTGATGTAGTGATTTTTTCAGGTAGATTTTAGAACCAAAATCAAGCAAAAAAATAAATAGGCTTTCTATGGCCCACTGACTGAGAGATGGCACACACAGGAGTCAAGAGTGGCACACAAGCCCTGAGGCCAATATTTTTCTCCCACTGATTGATGTAGTGATTTTTTCAGGTAGATTTTATAACCCAAATCAAGCAAAAAAATAAATAGGCTTTCTATGGCCCACTGAGTGAGTGATGATGCACACAGGAGTCAGGAGTGGCACACAAGCCCTGAGGCCAATATTTTTCTCCCACTGATTGATGTAGTGATTTTTTCAGGTAGATTTTATAACCCAAATCAGGCAAAAAAATATATAGGCTTTCTATGGCCCACTGAGTGAGAGATGGCGCAGACAGGAGTCAAGAGTGGCACACAAGCCCTGAGGCCAATATTTTTCTCCCACTGATTGATGTAGTGATTTTTTCAGGTAGATTTTATAACCCAAATCAAGCAAAAAAATAAATAGGCTTTCTATGGCCCACTGAGTGAGAGATGGCACAGACAGGAGTCAAGAGTGGCACACAAGCCCTGAGGCCAATATTTTTCTCCCACTGATTGATGTAGTGATTTTTTCAGGTAGATTTTATAACCCAAATCAAGCAAAAAAATAAATAGGCTTTCTATGGCCCACTGACTGAGAGATGGCACACACAGGAATGACACTCTAGCAGAAATGCCAATCTTAATCTCCCACAAAAAAAAAAAAAAAAACGGAGTGTCCTACAATTACTATCTCCCTGCAGTAATCTCAGCCAGGTATGGCAGGCAGCAATAAGGAGTGGACTGATGCACAAAGAAATAAAAAGTGTGGACAAACAAAAAAGATAGCTGTGCAGAAAGGAAGGAACAAGAGGATTTGTGCTTTGAAAAAAGCAGTTGGTTTGCACAGCGGCGTACACACAGCAATGCAGCTATCAGGGAGCCTTCTAGGGCAGCCCAATGAGCTACAGCGCTGAGGGGGGAAAAAAAAAAAAATGTAGCTTCCACTGTCCCTGCACACCGAAGGTGGTGTTGGGCAGTGGAAATCGCTACAGCACAAGCGGTTTGGTGGTTAATGGACCCTGCCTAACGCTATCCCTGCTTCTGACGAAGCGGCAGCAACCTCTCCCTAAGCTCAGATCAGCAGCAGTAACATGGCGGTCGGCGGGAACGCCCCTTTATAGCCCCTGTGACGCTGCAGACAGCAAGCCAATCACTGCAATGCCCTTCTCTAAGATGGTGGGGACCAGGACCTATGTCATCACGCTGCCCACACTCTGCGTTTACCTTCATTGGCTGAGAAATGGCGCTTTTCGCGTCATTGAAACGCGACTTTGGCGCGAAAGTCGCGTACCGCATGGCCGACCCCGCACAGGGGTCGGATCGGGTTTCATGAAACCCGACTTTGCCAAAAGTCGGCGACTTTTGAAAATGAACGACCCGTTTCGCTCAACCCTAGTGGTAATAACTCTGAAACGCTTCAATTGATCCCACTGTTTTTGAGAATGTATTTTTTGACATATTGTACTTCATGATAGTGGTAAAATTTATTCAATATGACTTGCATTTTTTTGTGAAAAAATAGAAATTTAGAGAAAATTCTGAGCATTTAGCAATTTTAAAAAATTTAATTTATTTGCCCTTAAGCCAGAGAGTTATGTCACACAAAATAGTTACCGTATATACTCGAGTATAAGCCGAGATTTTCAGGCCACTTTTTTGGGGCTGAAAGTCCCCCTCTCGGCTTATACTCGAGTCATATACCCGGGGGTCGGCAGGTGAGGGGGAGCGGGGGCTGTGTAATCATACTTACCTGCTCCTGGCGCGGTCCCTGCTGTCCCTGGCTTCCCCGGCGCTGCAGATTCTTCCTGTACTGAGTGGTCACATGGCACCGCTCATTACAGTAATGAATAGGCGGCTCCACCTCCCATAGGGGAGGAGCCACATATTCATTGCTGTAAATGATCAGTAGCTGTGACCGCTCAATTACAGGAAGAAGCTGCAGCGCCGGGGAAGCCAGGGACTGCAGGGACCGCGCCAGGAGCAGGTAAGGGGAGCGCAGCGCTGCACGATATTTACCTGCTCCTCTCTCCGGTGCGGCTCCGTCTGCAGCGTCCTCTAGCAGTGACGCTCAGGTTAGAGGGCGCTGTGACGTAGTCAGTGCGCGCCCTCTGCTGAGCGTCAGTGCTGGAGACGGAGCCGCACGAGGAGCAGGTAAATATTGAAAGCGCCGGCATCCTGAGCAAGAGAGGTGAGTATGTGATTTTTTTTTTTTATGGCAGCACCAGCAGCATTATATAAGGAGCATCTATGGGGCCATAAAGAACGGTGCAGAGCATTATATATGGCACAGCATTATATAAGGAGCATCTAAGGGGCCATAAAGAACGGTGCAGAGCATTATATATGGCACAGCTTTATAAGGAGCATCTATGGGGAAAAAATGAACGGTGCAGAGCAATATACCGTATATGGGGCACAGCTTTATAAGGAGCATCTATGGGGCCATAATCAATGGTGCAGAGCAATATACCGTATATGGGGCACAGCTTTATAAGGAGCATCTATGGGGCCATAATCAACGATGCAGAGCATTATATATGGCACATCTTTATAAGGAGCATCTATGAGGCCATAATGAACGGTGCAGAGCATTATATGTGGCACAGCTTTATATGGAGCATCTATGGGGCCATAATGAACGGTATAGAGCATTCTATATAGCACAGTTGTATATGGAGCATCTATGGGGCAATAATGAACGGTATGGAGCATCTATTTTTATTTTTGAAATTTACGAGTAGCTGCTGCATTTTCCACCCTAGGCTTATACTCGAGTCAATAAGTTTTCCCAGTTTTTTGTGGCAAAATTAGGGGGGTCGGCTTATACTTGGGTCGGCTTATACTCGAGTATATACGGTAATAACATTTCACACTTGTCTACTTTACATCAGCACAATTTTTGATGCATAACTATTTTTGTTACCAATTTAAAAGTTAACCATCGTTTTCTCATTGTTTTAACAAAATTTACAAAAAAAATTTATGGACCACATCACATTTAAAAGGGATTTTGGTTAGCCTATATGACGGAAAATTCCCAAATGTGACACTATTGTAACAAGTGCATCTCAAAACCACATACAAGAGTCGTCAAAACCACACACAAGAAGTTTATTAACCCTTAAAGTGCTTTACAGGAATTAATATAATGTGGATGGGAAAAGGATGGAAAGGAGCACCATTTTACTTCTTAAATGCAAAAACGGCTTAAATCAAGAGTGGATGGCATGTTACGTTTAGAAAGGCTCTGACAAGTTACCCCTCTATTGAAACTAGATCCTTCAAGGAATGTATCTAGATGTGTGGTAAGCACCTTGAACTTCTGGGTGCTTCACAAAAGTTTATTATTATTGATCTCTGGAAATAAAAAAAATCACAATTTTCCCACAAAAAATGTTCTACTAGGCCCATTTTTTTTATTTTCATAAGGGAAACAAGACAACTTGCACCAGATAAATTGTTGTGCAATTTCGCCTGAGTATGCCAATACCCAATAAGTGGAAGAAAACTACTGTTTGGGCACACGACAGGGCTCGGAAGGGAAGAAGTGCCATGTGACTTTTTGAAATCAAAAATTGCTGGAATCATTAGTGAATTCCATGTTGTGTTCAGATAGATCACAATGTGCCTAAACTATGTAAGCTCCCCACAACGGATGCCATTTTGGAAACTAGACTCCTCAATTAATGTATCTAGATGTGTGGTGAGCATCTTGAACCTCCAGTTTTTAGCCACAAATTTTTCATTTTCACAAAAGTAATGGTAAAATGCATTTTACAATTTGTTGTTCTATTTCTCGTAAGCCAATACTTAATATGTAAAAAAAATGGGGAAAAAGGAAAAAATGGGAAGAAAATAAGTCAGCTCACCAATCCCTCAACAGTGCAATGATGTCCACGCACGGAGCCGCCTTGGTCAAGGGCGTAGTCCAGAGCCAGCAATGAGAAAGAAAAAATAATCTCCAGCATGGATCTTCTAAAAAGTCAATTTATTGAAAACACTTTAACATGCAAACATTTGCAAAAAAGAGATGGGGGTCCCAGGTGGTCAACGCCGACGCGTTTCGACCAGCAGGTCTTAGTCATGGCATGAAAATGGAACCACATATTAACATTTTATACAACACAGAACACTAAAACAACAAGTGCTTAGATTAAAACTCAGGTGGGCAATCAGAACATTCATTATATTAACCCCCTGTGAACCGCAAAAGAGAAAGACATGTCCATGGAAAAAGAACCACATCGGTGTATCAAAAAGTTACATTAGCTGGAATAATAGAACCAATTCACAGTGTGTACAATATTAAATATCACCTTCTTATGGGAAAAAAGAAAAAAAAACACAAAACAAAGAAGAAAAAATATATTTTCAATCAGAATAATCCCTTTTCTAATAACATTGTATTTTTTGGTCGCTATATCGACGATTTGATTATAATTTGGAAGGGGGATGATATGCTGATTACGGACTTCATAAAATACTTGAATAATAATGATTTTAATCTCTCCTTTACTTCTAATACCTCCAAGACTTCTATCAATTATTTGGAAATTTCCTTATCAGTAAATGAAAATACTAACTTAGTTGCTGTTTCCCCTTATAGAAAATCTACTGACAGCAACTCAATTTTGGAAGCTTACTCTTGTCACCCAAAACATGTCATTAAGAATATACCAGTGGGTGAATTTATCAGGCTTAAAGGGAACCTGTCACCCCGTTTTTTCAAGATGATATAAAAATAGTGCTAAATAGGGGCAGAGCTGTGCTTTAAATTAGTGTAGTTTTGGAGCCTTTATTCCCCACCTATGGTGCCGAAATACCTTTGTAAAGTCGCCGTTTTAGGCTGTCCCTCATGCTGGTCTGGTCATATGGGCGTGGTGACAGCGCTGTTTCTCCCCCAGATCTCCGTTGGTGGCGTAGTGGTGACCGCATGCCCAGCAGGCGAATCCAGTGCACAGGTGAAGGAAAAAAGCACGATCTGCACTATTCCGCGGTTTATTGGTGGGCACGGCCATCTTTGTGAGGCCGCGCGTGCGCAGATGGTACTTCTCGGCTTCCCGGGGCTTCAGGAAAATGGCCGCGGGATGACGCGCGTGCGCAGATGGAGATCGCGGCGGCCATTTTCCTGAAGTCGAGTTCACATCTCGGCTTCAGGAAAATGGCCGCCGCGATCTCCATCTGGGCACGCGCGGCATCCCGCAGCCATTTTCCTGAAGCCCCAGGAAGCCGAGAAGTACCATCTGTGCACGCGCGGCCTCACAAAGATGGCCGCGCCCACCAATAAACCGCAGAATAGCGCAGATCGCGCTTTTTTCCTTCACCTGCGGACTGGATTCGCCTGCTGGGCATGCGCACACCACTACGCCACCAATGGAGATCTGGGGGAGAAACAGCGCTGTCACCACGCCCATATGACTAGACCAGCGTGAGTGACAGCCCAAAACGGCGACTTTACAAAGGTATTTCGGCAGCATAGGTGGGGAATAAAGGCTCCAAAAATACACTAATTTAAAGCACAACTGCTGCCCCTATTTAGCGCTATTTTTATATCATCTTGAAAAAACGAGGTGACAGGTTCCCTTTAAGGCCGGTTTCACACGTCAGTGGCTCCAATACGTGAGGTGACAGTTTCCTCACGTACCGGAGCCACTGACACACGTAGACACAGTGAAATCATTGCATCTGTGCAGATGTCATTGATTTTTTGCGGACCGTGTCTCCGTGTGCCAAACACGGAGACATGTCAGTGTTTGTGGGAGCGCACGGATTACACGGACCCATTAAAGTCAATGGGTCCATGTAAAACACGTACCGCACACGGATGTTGTCCGTGTGCAGTCCATGTGCCGTGCAGGAGACAGCGCTACTGTAAGCGCTGTCCCCCCCACTGGTGCTGAAGCCGCGATTCATATCTTCCCTGCAGCAGCGTTTGCTGTAGAGAAGATATGAAAAATCGTGTTTAAAATAAAGATCCATGACCCCCCCCTGCAACCCCATGTGCGCCCCCCGCTGTTATTAAAACACTCACCCGGCTCCCTTGCTGGCTGGCGTTGCTTCCTGTCCTGGTCGCATCTTCTACTGTATGAGCGGTCACGTGGGGCCGCCCATTACAATCATGAATTTGCGGCTCCACCTCCCATAGGGGTGGAGCCGCATATTCATTACTGTAAATGAGCGCTGTCTCCTGCATGGTGCGTGTGGTACCCAGTGGGCACACGGGTGGCACACGTGTGCTGCACGTGTGCCACACTGATGTGCCACAGAAATGCACCGGCACACGGACCCGGATAATTCCGGTACCGATTTTTCCGGTACCGGAATTATCTGGACGTGTGAGACTGCCCTAAAAGAAATTGTAGTTCAGCTGCAAATTCAAACAGGACACTGAGTCTGCAGTTTTCAGACTTAAAGAGCGCGGTTATCCTAATTGGATGCTACACAGAGCAAAATCAGTGACAAAAGACATTGATAGTAAGTCTTTATTATGGAGTGATAATGAGGATCCATGATCTCTTTCTATGAACCCCAACAAAAATAATAATAAAAAAAATAAAAAAATTAAAAGAAAAAGGTTTAATAAGAATAAACACACAGAGTCCGCCTCTCACTCTCTGAGGCCGGTTTCACACGTCAGTGGCTCCGGTACGTGAGGTGACAGTTTCCTCACATACCGGAGACACTGACTCACGTAGACACATTAAAATCAATGTGTCTCTGCACATGTCAGTGTGTTTTCACGGACCGTGTGTCCGTTTGGAAAACACGGAGACATGTCAGTGTTCGTGGGAGCGCACGTATTACACGGACCCATTAAAGTCAATGGGTCTGTGTAAAACACGTACCGTGTGCAGTCTGTGTGCCGTGCAGAAGACAGCGATACTGTAAGCGCTTTCCCCCCCGCGTGGTGCTGAAGCCGCTAATCATTTCTTCATCGTTCGCTGGAGAGAAGATATGAAAACTCTTTTTTTTTTCTTTTTTTTTTTGTGTTCAAAAAAAGATTCCTGTCCCCAACCCCCTTCCCACCCCCTGTGCGCCCCCCTCTCCCCGCTGTTAATAAAATACTTACCCGGCTCCCTCGCTGGTACTGCTTCCTGTCCTCGCAGCAGCTTCTCCTGTATGAGCGGTCACGTGGTGCCTCTCATTACAGTGAGGGGTGCGGCTCCACCCCTATGGAGTAGTTTCACCTCTAGTGTGACAGGCATTACCTATCCGATTCGAACACACATGAATTGCAACTCAGAAGGTGTCATTTATTTGATAGAATGCGATTTATGTAAACTGCAATATGTGGGCTGCACAGTGGGCCCGCTAAAAAGAAGGTTTTGTAAGCATATCTCAGAATCTGCACTTAATAATACATCACATAACATTTCTGCAGTCTCTCACCACTGCAAAACAATCCATGCAGGTAATACCAGCATGACTAAAGTGACTGCTATTGAAAAAGTGCATAAACCCCCTAGAGGCGGTGATCATAGACGTAAGATATTAAATCGTGAATCTTTTTGGATATTTTCTCTACAGTCAAGGGTGCCCTTAGGGCTAAACAAACATCTTGACTTCATTTTGCAGTTAGATTAATGTAAAAATTTCATGTTTTTATTAAATATAATTTAATTTTTTTTTTCATTTTTTTTTCTTTTTTCCCATAAGAAGGTGATATTTAATATTGTACACACTGTGAATTGGTTCTATTATTCCGGCTAATGTAACTTTTTGATACACCGATGTGGTTCTTTTTCCATGGACATGTCTTTCTCTTTTCTGGTTCACAGGGGGTTAATATAATGAATGTTCTGATTGCCCACCTGAGTTTTAATCTAAGCACTTGTTGTTTTAGTGTTCTGTGTTGTATAAAATGTTAATATGTGGTTCCATTTTCATGCCATGACTAAGACCTGATGGTCGAAACGTGTCGGCGTTGACCACCTGGGACCACCATCTCTCTTTTTTGCAAATGTTTGCATTTTAAAGTGTTTCCAATAAATTGACTTTTTAGAAGATCCATGCTGGAGATTATTTTTTCTTTTTCAATACTTAATATGTGGAACAAAACTACTGGTTTGGTGCACGGCATGACTCCAATGGGAAGCAGCGCCATTTAACTTTTGAGCTTGAAAAATTTGTTGGAAATTGTGGACTCCATGTCTCATTTAGACCCTCAATCAGTGACGCTGCTACCATTAGGCGATTTGAGCTTTTTGGCTCAGGCGGCAGAAGAGAGGGGGCGGCAGATTCTGTAGTACCCGGCCCCTAGAGGCCCCCAGCCAGGAGCGGACATACCGCCAATGCCACTGCTCTGGGGTTGAGAGGTGGAGGGTGGCCCCTGCAGGCAGGCCCGGTATCATGTAGCATCAGGCCCCTGTCACTCGCTCCTGTAATCCTGCAAACACCCTCAGCTGGGGAGAGAGCGGCGCGGGAAGTGCAGGAGTTCAAAAGGGGGGCGTGTCATGCAGGGAGAGATGCTGGCCAATGAACGCTTTCCTCACCAGACTGAGGAGAGCACTCACTGGCTGCTGTCTCTCTCTGTCCTCCTGTATGGCGCGTCTCTGGTGACTGGTGAGTACTCCCTTACAGTACAGTCGGGGGCCCCGCCGCACAACACACAGGGACAGCAGTGGAGGAAAAGCAGGACTTACAGTGTGTCTTCTGCTTCCTCCACTGCTCTGTCCCCAGCAGGCTGCAGCATCTCCGTCCTCACTGTGAAGAGATGGGGGAGGAGCTCACTGCATGGGACAGCACAGCAGCACCAGGGGGGGCTGTTATCAGTCTGCTCTGTGCCCCATCCCCCACAGTGAGTTCTGCAGCCCTCTCCAGCTGAACTGACCTCCTCCAAGGCTCCTCTGATCACCTATACAAGATTAGTATGTGTATATTATTATTATTATTATTATTATTATTTATTGTTATAGCGCCATTTATTCCATGGCCCTTTACATGTGAGGAGGGGTATACATAATGAAAACAAGTACAATAATTTTAAACAATACAAGTCATAACTGGTACAGGAGGAATGAGGACCCTGCCCGCGAGGGCTCACAATCTACAAGGGATGGGTGAGAATACAGTAGGTGAGGGTAGAGATGGTCATGCAGCGGTTTGGTCGATCGGTGGTTACTGCAGGTTGTAGGCTTGTCTGAAGAGGTGGGTCTTCAGGTTCTTTTTGAAGGTTTCGATGGTAGGCGAGAGTCTGATGTGTTGTGGTAGAGGGTTCCAGAGTAGGGGTGATACGCGAGAGAAATCTTGTATGTATATGCTTGTATATGTATGTATGTGTGTGTGCATCTGTGTATATACAGTGTGTGTGTATCTATGTGTATGCTTCTGTGTGTATCTGTGTATGCATGTACAGTATATGTGTATGTCTGTGTGTATAATATGTGTATCTGTATGTGCGATATATGTATATACGGTATGTATGTTTATGTGCATGTATGTACAGTATATGTGTATGTCTGTGTGTACGGTATGTGTATACTTTGTGTATATAACTGTATATGTATGTACGGTACGAGTATGTGTACCTGAATGCATGTAATGTATATGTATGTGTATGTACGGTATATGCGTGTATGTATGACGGTATGTGTATCTGTGTGTATGTACAGTATATGTATATACGGTATGTGTGTGTACAGTATGTGTGTGTATGTACGATATATGCATGTGTGCGCGATATTTACCTCTCCTCATTCCAGTGCGGCTCCGTCTTCAGCCTCCTCTGGCAGTGACGCTCAGGTCAGAGGGCGCGGTGACTGAGTCAGTGCGCGCCCTCTGCTGAACGTCAGTGCCGAAGATGGAGCCGCACGAGGAGCAGGTAAATATTGAAAGTGCTGGGGTCCTGAGCGAAGAGAGGTGAGTATGTGATTTTTTTTTTTTTTATCGCAGCAAAAGCATATGGGGCAAGTGACTGTACGGAGCATCTTATTGGGCCATAACACTTGTGCAGCACTATATGGGGCAAGTGGCTGTGCGGAGCATCTTATGGGGCCATAGCGCTTGTGCAGCACTATATGGGGCAATTATCTGTATGGAGCATTTTATGGGGCCATAACGCTTGTACAGCACTATATAGGGCAAATATCTCTATGGAGCATCTTATGGGGCCCTTATTACCCTTTATGCAGGATTATATGGGGCATATTCTAATATGGAGCATCTAATGGGGCCCATCAAACTTTATGGAGCATTATATGAGGCTCCTGATTCAATATGGATATTCAAAAACACTTAACCTACTGAAGTCTCAATTAATTTTAGTTTTATTGGTATCTATTTATACTTTTGAAATTTACTGGTAACATAGTAACATAGTTAGTAAGGCCGAAAAAAGACATTTGTCCATCCAGTTCAGCCTATATTCCATCATAATAAATCCCCAGATCTACGTCCTTCTACAGAACCTAATAATTGTATGATACAACATTGTTCTGCTCCAGGAAGACATCCAGGCCTCTCTTGAACCCTTCAACTGAGTTCGCCATCACCACCTCCTCAGGCAAGCAATTCCAGATTCTCACCGCCCTAACAGTAAAGAATCCTCTTCTATGTTGGTGGAAAAACCTTCTATCCTAGCTGCTGCATTTTCCACCCTAGGCTTATACTCGAGTCATTAAGTTTTCCCAGTTTTTTGTGGCAAAATTAGGGGGGTCGGCTTATACTCGGGTCGGCTTATACTCGAGTATATACGGTAACTGGATTTGCACTGCTAGGTTTTTTTTGTTATAAAACTCCGGGGTCAAGTGCCCGCCCCCCTCCTCCCTCCCTCCTTCCCGCCCCCCCTCCAGCAGGGACTGTGTGTGTGCAGGGGGGGCGCCATTTTTCTGTTCGCCTCAGGCAGCAGAGAGGCTAGGTCCACCCCTGCCCTCAATGTGTCTTAACACCAGAAACCCCCTACCAGTGACCCTATTCTGGAAACTATAACCCTCATGGATATCGAGATATATGGTGAGCACCTTGCACATTCACTTCCAGGTGCTTCATAGAAGATTAACCCTGCTGTTCTGTTGGTCAAAAATGACCGACTTTGAACTTCAATATTCTTTAAAATATTCAAGATGCGGCTCTGAAACCCGTGGCCGACCGACCCATCCTCATTTAAGTCAATCAACCACAAGTTTCAGAACCGCATCTTGAACACCCCAAAAAATACCAAAGTTCAAAATAGGTCTCCCCAGACCGAACAGAACAGCAGGGTTAAATCATTGAGCCATGAAAAAAAATAAAATCAATTTTTTCACACAAAAATGTTCTTTTAGTGCCGATTTATTTTTATTTTCACAAGGGTAAAATGAGAAATTGCTCAATAAAATTTGTTGTGCAATTTCTCTTGCAATATGTGGGGGAAAGCTGCTGTTTGGGTGCAAGGCTTAGAATGAAATGAGTGCCATTTAAACTTTTTTAAAGCAAAATTGTCTGGAATCATTAGCAGATGTCATATTGGGTTTGGAGAGTCTCTGATGTGCCTAAACAGTGGACATCCCCCACAAGTGTTTGCCATTCTGGAAATTAGACCACTCAATGAATATATTTAGAAATATGCTGGGGAACTCTGAACCCCAGGTGCTTGACAAAAGTTTATAAAGTTGAAATATGAAAATGAAAAAATAAATTTTTCCCTTAAAAATGTTGGTTTTACCCCAAATTTTTGAATTTCACAAGAGTACCAAGAGCAAAATGCACCATATAATTTGTTATGCAATTTCTCCTAAGCACACCGATACCCCATATGTGGTCAAAAACAACTTTTCTGGCACAGTGTGTTAGGTGTCGAGTTCCCGCCTCTGCACAGGGGGAATCTCAAACCATCTCTGCTGCGGTCTCCCATTCTTCTCCAGCTGCAGTGGAGTCTGCTCAGCGGAGACGTCGGTCCCAGCATCTCGCTCAGTCTCACTCTGTGCATAGGGTTACTGCTGCTTTGCCTGCTTCTGCCATTGAAACCAGTGCTGGGCAGCGGTGAGCAGACGCTTTTGGGATCTAAGTCCTGCTTTTTCCCTTCTGAGCATGCTCAGGGTGAGCTCTCCTATTGGAGATCGAGGGTCACATGCTCATATGCTGCAGCGGTTCCCATTGGTCCTTTATTGGAAGGTCCTGAACGTGCTGCAGTTATATAAGCTGCGCATGACCACACGGCCATGCGCTTGTGTACATTTGTAAACGTGTGTGTGTTGTGAGTGAAAGTCGTTCACTAAAATCCCCTCCCTATTGGATGTCTGTTCGCGGAAGGTGGGTGATTGCTATCTAGCACCCGACTCAGCTATCAGCACGTTACACACCATACAGCGTCTAATTGCTGTGACCGCCAGTGCGGCACCGTGCGCTTTCACAGCGCTTTCCTGACCCAAGCCTGGCTGGTTAGTGGCGTCCGCCAGTGCGTCACCGCATGCACTCTCGTGCATCTTTTATTATTAGTTTGGTTATGCTGTCACCCCACTAGCGGTGTCGACCGCAAGTGGTCTAGTCGGACTCGGATCCCAAGTCTTGGGACTGAGCTTGGTGACTCCTTGCTTGCGCTCTTGTGTGTGGTATCGCGGCCCTGTGACTTAACAGGGTTCGCTTCCTTCACACAGGGTGAAGTTAACCCGTGTGTGTATTCACATTGTACCGCCATATAGTCTGTCATTACTTGGCAGCAGGTTCCATCTCTGCATGGTGGACCCCGGGCTGCGAACGCACCTTAATCTATCTTATTATTTGGTGCGTTCTGCTAGCCCTAACAGTACACTAGTGCCAGGGTCTGGCAAGTAATGACGGACATACAGCAATCCTTGCGGTATATCCAGCAGCTGGAGGGTAGGTTGGCGGCTCTCGAGAGCTCAACCTCAGCTGTGGATGTTACCGCAGTTGCTGTACAGGCTGCTAGCGTGGCTGCAGCTACCTTGTACACTGTCACCCCTGTTCCGACATTATCTCGCCTCCCACTGCCAGAAAAATTTTCTGGAGATAGCAAATCTTGTAGGGGATTCGTGAGTCAGTGCTCTATTCACCTCGAGCTCCCGGCTGCACGTTTTCCCACAGAGCGGGCAAAGGTGGGATTTATTGTGTCTCTCTTGTCGGACAGGGCGTTGGAATGGGCTATGCCGCTGTGGGAGCGGGGCGATCATGTGGTGCAGAGTGCTCCGCTGTTCCTCAGCACTCTGAAACAGGTCTTTTTAGGACCTCAAGTCACCCATGATACTGCGCTCCAACTGCTGGCATTAACTCAGGGTGAGTCCTTGGCCAGCCATTTTGCCGTCCATTTCCACACTTTAGCTTCTGAGCTGGAGTGGTCGGATAAAGCCCTTATCCCCATATTTTGGAGGGGGCTGGCTGATCACGTGAAAGACGCTCTGGCCTCTAGGGAGATTCCTGCCACACTGGAGGAGTTAATAACTGTCTCTATTCGTATTGACCTCCGTTTTAATGAGCGGAGGTTAGAACGAGCCCAGTGTAGGCAGAGGTTTCGGCTGGCTCCTACCTTCGCCAAACCTCTGGAATCTCCGGTCCTGGTTCCTGAGTCACATGAGGCTATGGAAGTGTCACGAGCGGGATCTAAGTCCCGGACTGCTTGTGCACTCAAGGTCTGTCATGTTTACCAGCAGTCAAGACATCTTGCCACCAGATGTCCCCAGCGGTCGAGGAAACGTCAGCGTCTAGTGGTAGTGGGTGGAGGTATACTAGACACGGCGACGTTTGCCTCCAAATTGTCCTTTAAGGGGACAATAACAATAGGCTCATTCACTCACTCGGTAGAGCTCTGCATGGATTCTGGGGCGGAGGGCAATTTTATGTCTTCTGCCTTCGCCCAACGTCACGCAATACCCCTGGTTATGCTAGCTCAACCAGTAACGGTAAGAGTGGTGAATGGGTTGACACTGCCCTCACAGATAACACACCAGACCATCCCTTTTACTCTGTCCATGTCACCATCCCATCAGAAGATTATAACTTTGCTTGTCATTCCTGAGGGAATAGATGAGGTCCTGTTGGGAATACCTTGGCTACGGTACCACTTTCCTCATATCGAGTGGTCCTCAGGCAGAATTCTGGGATGGGGTGAATCTTGTGGGGGTAGGTGTCAGAGGGAGTGCGTTCAGGTTGCTACTACAGAGGTACCCGCAGATCTTTCCTCTCTCCCCAAGCAATATTGGTCTCATGCAGACATGTTCTCCAAAAAGGCGGCGGAGACCCTTCCGCCCCATCGCCCCTATGACTGTCCTATTGATCTCTTGCCTGGTGCTGAGCCTCCTCGGGGTCGAGTCTATCCGTTATCTCTCCCGGAGACGGAGGCAATGTCACAATACATCCAGGAAAATCTGTCAAGAGGATTCATTAGGAAGTCAGTGTCACCTGCTGGGGCAGGGTTCTTCTTCGTGCAGAAGAATGGTGAATTGCGTACATGCATATACTACAGGGGTCTTAACGCCATCACCGTTAAGAACAAGTATCCTTTGCCCTTGATATCTGAGCTCTTCGATAGGCTTCGGGGAGCAAGGGTATTTACTAAATTAGATCTGCGGGGTGCTTACAACCTGATTCGCATCCGTGAGGGGGACGAATGGAAGACGGCTTTTAGCATCAGGGATGGGGACTATGAATATCTGGTGATGCCCTTCTGTAATGCCCCAGCCATTTTCCAAGACTTTGTGAATGACATCTTCTGGGATATGCTCTCAACCTCGGTCATAGTCTATCTGGATGATATTCTCATCTACTCTCCAGATATTGACTCCCACCGGAGAGATGTTTGCAAAGTTTTCGACCTCCTATGGGCAAACTCCCTCTATGCCAAATTGAAGAAGTGTATGTTCGAGCAGGAGTCCTTACCTTTCCTGGGCTATATCATCTCCACCCAGGGATTGGCTATGGATCCTGCCAAACAACAGGTTGTGATGGACTGGCAGGAACCCCATTCTCTTAAAGCGGTGCAGCGCTTTATGGGGTTCATTAATTATTATCGCCAGTTCATTTCGCACTTCTCAACTTTGGTAGCTCCCTTGGTTGCCCTCACCAAGAAGGGGCAAATCCCAAATTGTGGTCTGAGGAGGTCTCCAAGGCCTTTAACTCCATAAAGTCACATTTTGCTAGTGCTCCCATCCTACATCGCCCCGATGTAGATAAGCCATTTATCATGGAGGTGGATGCCTCATCTGTTGGTGCTGGAGCAGTCCTCTTCCAGAAGGATGCTCAAGGTCGGAAGCATCCTTGCTTCTTCTTTTCTAAGACCTTTTCACCAGCAGAGTGGAATTATTCCATCGGGGACAGGGAGTTGCTAGCCATGAAGTTGGCTTTCTCGGAGTGGAGACATCTCTTGGAGGGAGCTCGATTTCCCTTCCAAGTCTTCACAGACCATAAAAATTTGGTGTATCTGCAGACAGCCCAGCGGTTAAATTCTCGCCAGGCCAGATGGTCCTTGTTCTTCTCCCGGTTTCATTTCATCCTCCATTTTCTTTCGGGGGAGAAGAACATTCGGGCCGACGCTCTCTCTCGCTCCGTTGTGTCATCTGTGGAGGAGGAAGAGGAGCCTCAGCTTATTGTCCCCACCGAGAGCTTGAGAACTGTGGCCCCGATTTCGCTAGAGTCTGTGCCTCAGGGCAAGACTTTTGTACCATCCAGTTTGCGACCGGAGGTTCTCTCTTGGGCACACTCGTCCAGGGAGGGTGGACATTTTGGTTCCAAAAGGACATCTGAGTTACTGGCGAGGACATACTTGTAGCCGCATATGGCTTGTGATGTTGCAGAATATGTTCAGGCGTGTGTCTCTTGTGCCAAGAACAAGTCCCCTCGGCAACGGCCAGCTGGTTTGCTTTACCCTCTGCCAGTGGTGGACAGGCCCTGGGAGATGGTCGGGATGGACATTGTAGTGGGCTTACCCAAGTCTCGTAACTGCACCATTATCTGGGTGATCACCAACCATTTTTCCAAAATGTTGCACTTGGTGCCTCTTCCACGGCTACCTTCTGCACGGGCTCTGGCGGTGTTGTTCATCAAACATATTTTTCGCCTACATGGTATGCCAGACAAAATTGTTAGTGACCGGGGTCCCCAGTTTGCATCTCGATTCTGGAGAGAGCTTTGTTGTCTACTCAGTATTGAGTTGAATCTCTCTTTGGCATATCATCCTGAGACAAATGGGTTGGTAGAGAGGGCCAACCAGACTTTGGTCACATATTTACGACATTTTGTTTCTGCCAGGCAGGATGACTGGGCATCCTTGCTACCATGGGCAGAGTTTGCGCTTAACAACATCGTAGCCGACTCCACCGGTCAGACTCCATTCCTCCTAAATTATGGCCAGCATCCGTGTGTCCCTGTGCCCATGCCTGTGTCTTCCGCCGATTCCAGGGAGGCAGACTGGGCTGTGGAGGCACGGGACATTTGGGCCCGCACTCAGGATGCCATTCGGGCCTCCAAGGAGAGAATGAGGACCTCCGCCGATACTCATCGGCACCCCGCTCCGACCTTTGCTCCTGGCGACTTAGTGTGGCTCTCCGCCCGTAACATCAGGCTGCGTGTTGAGTCCACTAAGTTTGCACCTTGCTAGTTGGGTCTCTTCAAGGTCCTCGAACAGGTTAACCCTGTGGTCTACTGTCTGGCCCTTCCTCCATGCCTGGGTATCACCGACACCTTTCATGTGTCCCTCTTGAAACCCGTATACATGTCCCGGTTCTCCGAGTCATCTGCCGGGACATCGGGTTCGTCTATGGACGATTAGGAGGTGAACGCTATTTTGGGGTGCAAGGTGGTACGTGGCAAAAAATTCTATTTGGTGGATTGGAAGGGTTATGGCCCAGAGGACAGGTCCTGGGAGCCTGCTGAACACATTCAAGCTCCAAAGCTCATTGCTGCCTTTGAGCGTAGGGAGGTCCAGGGAGGGGGGGGCCCTAGGGGGGGTAATGATAGATGTCGAGTTCCTGCCTCTGCACGGGGGGAATCTCGAACCATATCTGCTGCGGTCTCCCATTCTTCTCCAGCTGCAGTGGAGTCTGCTCAGCAGAGACGTTGGTCCCAGCGTCTTGCTCAGTCTCACTCTGTGCATAGGGTTACTGCTGCTTTGCCTGCTTCTGCCATTGAAGCCAGTGCTGGGCAGCGGCGAGCAGACATTTTTGGGATCTAAGTCCTGCTTTTTCCCTCCTGAGCATGCCCAGGGTGAGCTCTCCCATTGGAGATCGAGGGTCAGATGCTGCAGCGGTTCCCATTGGTCCTTTATTGGAAGGTCCTGAACGTGCTGCTGCTATATAAGCTGCGCATGACCGCACGGCCATGCGCTAGCGTACATTTGTAAATGTGGGTGTGTTGTGAGTGAAAGTCGTTCATTAAAATCCCCTCCCTATTGGATGTCTGTTCGTGGAAGGTGGGTGATTGCTATCTAGCGCCCAACTCAGCTACCAGCATGTTACACACCATACAGCGTCTAATTGCTGTTACCGCCAGCGCTTTCCTGACCCAAGCCTGGGTGGTTAGTGGCGTTCGCCAGTGCGGCACCGCATGCACTCTCGTGCATCTTTTATTAGTACTTTGGTTATGCTGTCACCCCATTAGTGGTGTCGAGCGCAAGTAGTCTAGTTGGACTCGGATCCCAAGTCTTGGGACTGAGCTTGGTGACTCCTTGCTTGCGCTCTTGTGTGCGGTACCGTGGCCCTGTGACTTAACAGCGTTCGCTTCCTTCACACAGGGTGAAGTTAACCCGTGTGTGTATTCACATTGTACCGCCATATAGTCTGTCATTACTTGGCAGCAGGTTCCATCTCTGCACGGGGGACCCCGGGCTGCGAACGCACCTTAATCTATCTTATTATTTGGTGCATTCCGCTAGCCCTAACACAGTGCAAAGCTCAGAAAGGAAGAAGCGCCATATTAGAGTTCATATTTTGCTGGAATGATTTGTCGGTGCCATGTTACATTGGGAGAGCTCCTGGTGTGCCAGAACAGCAGAAACACCCAATATGTGATGTCATTATACAACCTACACCTCTTAATGAATCAATCTAGGGGTCCAGTGAGCATGTTAACACAAAATGTGCCTCACAGAAATTTATACTATTAGGTGGTGAAGAAAGAATAATTACACTTTTACCTCTAAAATGTTGTTTTAGCACTCAATGGGAAAAAAATAGACCTCTCAGTTTGTTGTGCAATTTCTTCTGAGTATGCCAATATCATACATGTAATCGGGAACTACCGTATATACTCGAGTATAAGCCGAGATTTTCAGCCCAAAGTCACGGTAGCGGTGGGGTCGGCGGGTGAGGGGGTGAGGGCGCTGAGGCATACTTACCTAGTCCCAGCGATCCTGGCACTCCCCCTGCCGTCCCACGGTCTTCGGGTGCTGCAGTTCTTCCTCTATCAGCGGTCACGTGGGACCGCTCATTAGAAAAATGAATAGGCGGCTCCACCTCCCATAGGGGCGGAGCCGCCTATTCATTTCTCTAATCAGCGGTGCCGGTGACCGCTGATAGAGGAAGAGGCTGCGGCACCGAAGACAGCTGTGACAGGCAGAGGGAGCGCCAGGATCGCTGGGACTAGGTAAGTATGTAATATTCACCTGTCCGCGTTCCAGCCGCCGGGCACCGCTCCATCTTCCCGGCGCCGATCCGCTATGAATGTTCAGGTCAGAGGGCGCGATGACGCATATAGTGTGTGCGGCACCCTCTGCCTGATCAGTCAGAGCGGGGAGACACCGGGACGGATGCTGGGAGCTGCAATCAAGAAAGGTGAGTATGGCTTTTTCTTTTTTTTTTATTGCAGCAGCAGCGGCCATGGCACAGATTTATGTGGAGCATCTGTCAGGATATATGAACGCTGCAGAGTACTGTATGGGGCACAGCTATGGGGAGATATGAACGCTGCAGAGCACTATATGGCACAGCCAAGGGGGAATATGAACAGTGCAGAGCACTATATGAGGCACAGCCAAGGGGGAATATGAACAGTGCAGAGCACTGTATGAGGCACAGCCAAGGGGGAATATGAACGGTGCAGAGCACTGTATGTGGCACAGCCAAGGGGGAATATGAACAGTGCAGAGAACTGTATGGGGCACAGCCAAGGGGGAATATGAACAGTGCAGAGCACTGTATGAGGCACAGCCAAGGGGGAATATGAACAGTGCAGAGCACTATATGGCACAGCTATGGGGCAATATGAACAGTGCAGAGCACTATATGGCACAGCTATGGGGAAATAATGATCTATTTTTGTTTTTGAAATTCACCGGTAAATGCTGCATTTCCACCCTAGGCTTATACTCGAGTCAATAGGTTTTCCCAGTTTTTTGTGGCAAAATTAGGGGGGTCGGCTTATACTCGGGTCGGCTTATACTCGAGTATATACGGTACGTTTGAAGCACAGTGCAAAATTCGGAAAGGAAGGAGCGCCATAATTTAGAGCAGATTTTACTGTAACGGTTTGCGGGTGCCAAGGCCCACTGGGAGAGCCTCTGAAGTGCCATAACAGCAGAATCCCCACATAAGTGACCCCATTTTACAAAATACACCTCTCAATGAATTCATCTAAGGGTGCAGGAATCATATCGCCACCACGGGTGTGTAACAGAATTTTATACCATTGGGCAGTGAAGAAAAATAATTACATTGTTACCACAAAAAATAGCTTTAGCCCCAGATTTTACATTTTAACAAAGGGAAATGGGTAAAAATGGCACCAAAATGTGTCACACAATTTCTGCTGAATGTGGAAATATCGCAAAAAATATTGCCAGAATCCGTCCCTTTCTTAACCCTCAATCTACTAAAACTCTTGAGCATGCCCTAATCTTCTTCCCCCTCGATTACTGCAACACTCTCCTCTGTGGCCTCCCCGCTAACTCTCTTGCACCACTCCAGTCTGTCCTCAACTCTGCTGCCCAGCTAATCCACCTCTCTCCTCGCTACTCCCGTTTCTCCCCTCTGCAAATCCCTCCACTGGCTCCCAATTCCTCAATGAATGCTGTTCAAACTACTAATACTGATCTACAAAGCCATCCACAACCTGTCCCCTCCCTATATCTCTGAACTAATCTCCCAATATCTTCCCTCACGCAATCTTCGATCCTCCCAAGACCTCCTACTCTCCTCCACACTTATTCGTTCCACACTCCAAGATTTCTCCCAAATAACCCCCATTCTCTGGAATTCCATTCCGCAACACGTCTTATTATCCACCACCCTGGGATCCTTCAGACGGAACCTGAAAACCCATCTCTTCAGGAAAGCCTACAGCCTGAAAAAAAATTCTGCTGCCTCACCACCACCCGAGCTGCCGTCTCACCACCATCTGAGTTGCTGTACCCCCGACCTTCTGTCTCTTCCCCATTTTCTTGTAGAATGTAAGTCCGCAAGGACAGGGTCCTCTCCCCTCTGTACCAGTCTGTCATTGTAAATTTGTTTATTGTAAATGATATCTATAACTCTGTATGTAACCCCTTTCTCATTTACACCACCATGGAATTTATGGTGATATATAAATAAATAATAATAATATGTGGCTGTACAATACAGCTTAGCCACACAGCAAGACTCGGTAGGAAGAGTGCGATATTTGCCTTTGGAGCACAGATTTTCCTAGAATAGTTTGTAGACTTCATATACAGAACAGAACCCCTAAGTACTAGAAGAGCGGAATACCACCCTCAATGCGTCCTATTTTAGAAATTATACTCCTTTGGGAATTTATCTAAAGGTGTAGTGATGACTTGACTCCATGGGTGTTTTCCAGAAACAAGCAGCAAAGAATGCTGAGTGAAATCTGCCAATTTGCTATTGTAGCAAATTATTTGGAGCTTGTGCTTCTGGAAATATGCACCCATAAATTAGGCGGGCTGTCATCGCTACAGAAATGTCAAACATGACGCAAATGTGGTTTAGGCACACTGTGAGGGAGGTGGGTATTTGGATTTGGGAATGCAAAATTCGGTAGATTTATTTGGGGGGAGGAGTCATAGCTCTTTTCCAAAGCTTTTGTACTAACAGTAACGTGTAAGCCCCATATTTTTAAAAGATGATAGACCTGAATGGGAACTTGCTTTTTTTGTGGATAGAGTAGAAGTTCAATCAAAGTTCTGTCTTAATCACATATTTCAGTTTAAGAATTAGTTTTATTCATTTTTACACCATTCCTCATGTGATATAGGTGATTAGATGAATTTATTTTTTGGGTTGGTGCAATTACAGAGACACAAGATTTATATTGTTATGTTTTGTTTGGCTGTGCCACACATTAAAAGGTGTTTTTAAAAATAAATGAATAAATAGCATTGGCACAGCCATATTTGGAGAGCTATAATTTGTCCGCATTTCTGTTGACAGAGTCAAGTGAGGGCTTTTTTTTATGGGATGAGTTGTTGTTTTTACTGCTACCATTTTCAGGCACATGACATTTTTGGATCGCTTTCTATTGCTTTTTTTCTGAGGCAGAATGAACAAAAAAACAACAAATTAGAGATTGTTCTATTTTTATGCCATCCCGCGTGTGGCAAAATTGATAAGGCAGATTTATTCTACAGGTCAGTACGATCACAGCAATACCACATTTATATCTTTCTTTTATGTTTTCGCACTTTTACACAATAAAAACTATTTTTATGTATAAAATAATTATGTTTGCATTGCTTTATTCTGAGAGCTATAACTTTTTTATTTGATCGCTGATTGTGCTGTATGGCAGCGTGCTTTTTGTGGGACAAAATGATATTTTCAGCAATACTATTTATATTTCCTTTTGTCTTTTTGATCGTGTTTTATTCCACTTTTTTTCTGGCGTATGATGAAAAAACATTATTTATTCTTTCACGGTGTTCACTGAGGGGTTAACTAGTGGGACAGTATTTATAGATCAGGTGATACCAAAAATGTGTAGAAATTTTAGCAAATTTAATAAAAAAGAAAAACTTAAATATTGCATGGTCATAAGTATTCAGACCCTTTGCTCAGACACTCATATCTAAGTCACATGCTGTCCCATTTAATTTCTCTGTCCTCCGATGTGATCGCACATCAGAGGACAGAGAAATGGGGTCCGCAATAGCCCCCCGATACTCACCTGTCTCCCCCGGTGCTCCTCATGGCTCGTGATGGTCGCCGCCAACTTATTCCGGCCAAAAAATGGCGGGCACATGCGCAGTGCGCCCGCCGGCCAGCACCCGGAGGATCTTTGGGGTCTCGGCTGCCAGGGGTAGCCGAGACCCCAAAGAACATGATCGGGGTCGGTTTTTACCGACCCCTGTTCTGCGATCACCGGAAATTAACTGTCTACTGGCGATCACAAAAAAAGCAATGTAATTCTCTGTCCTCTGATGTGACCGCACATCAGAGGACAGAGAAATAGGGGGATTCGGGGACCCTATCATACTTACCGGTGTCCCTGGGTCCTTCTGCATCCTCTCCTGCCCGCCGGCTTCTTCATCTGGTAAGAAAATGGCGGGCGCATGCGCAGTACGCCCGCCATATTCTGCTGGCCAGCAGGTGGAGTAGTTGGGGCTAAAATTAGGGTTAGGGTTGGGGCTAAATTTAGGGTTAGGGTTATGGTTGGGGCTAAATTTAGGGTTAGGGTTGGGGCTAAATTTAGGGATAGGGTTAGGGTTGGGGCTAAATTTAGGGTTAGGGTTAGGGTTGGGGCTAAATTTAGGGTTAGGGTTGGGGCAAAATTTAGGGTTAGGCTTCTTTTCACACTTGCTTCGGTACAGGGCCGTCGCAATGCATCAGCCCGACATACTGACGCGCGTTGTGAAAATTGTGCACAATGTGGCAGCGGATGCAGTTTTTCAACGCATCCGCTGCCCAGTCTATGTCCTGGGGAGGAGGGGGCGGAGTTACTGCCACGCATGCGCGGTCGAAAATGGCAGACACGATGTACAAAAAAACGTTACATTGAACGTTTTTTTGTGCCGACGGTCTTCCAAAATACAACTGATCCAGTGCATGACAGATGCGACGTGTGGCCATCCGTCACGATCCGTTGGCAATACAAGTCTACGGGCAAAAAATGCATCCTGCGAGCTCATTTGCAGGATCCGTTTTTTTGTCCAAAACGATGGATTGTGACGGATGCCAAACGACTCAAGTGTGAAAGTAGCCTTAGGGCTAGGGTTAGGGTTGGGGCTAAACTTAGGGCTAGGGTTAGGGTTGGGGCTAAATTTAGGGTTAGGGTTAGGGCTAGGGTTGGGGCTAAAGTTAGGGCTAGGGTTGCGGCTATAGTTAGGGTTAGAGTTGGGATTAGGGTTAGGGTTTGGATTAGTGTTGGTATTAGGGTTAGGGTGGGCATTAGGGTTACGCTTGGGATTAGGGTTAGGTTTGGGATTAGGGTTAAGGTTAGGGTTGGGATTAGGGGTGTATTGGGATTAGGGTTAGGTTTGAGGTTAGGGTTGAAATTAGGAATAGGGGTGTGTTGGATTTAGGGTTTTGATTGGGGTTATGGTTAGGGTTGACATTAGGGTTGTTTTGGGGTTAGGGTTGTGATTAGGATTATGGATCGGGTTGGGATTAGGGTTAGGGGTGTGTTGGGATTAGGGTTGGAGTTAGAATTTGGGGGGTTTCCACTGTTTAGGTACATCAGGGGGTCTCCAAACATGACAGCCAATTTTGCGCTCAAAAAGTCAAATGGTGCTCCATTCTGAGCTCTGCCGTGCGCCCAAACAGTGGTTCATCCCCACATATGGGGCATCAACGTACTCGGGATAAATTGGACAACAACTTTTGGGGTCGAATTTCTCCTGTTACCCTTGTGAAAATAAAAACTTGGGGGCTACAATATCTTTTTTGAGGTGAGGAAACAATTTTTTATTTTTATTTTCACGAATCTGCATTATAAACTTCTGTGAAGTACTTGGGCATTCAAAGTTCTCACCACACATCTAGATAAGCTCCATGGGGGGTCTAGTTTCCAAAATGGGGTCACTTGTCGGGGGTTTCTACTGTTTAGGCACATCAGGGGCTCTCCAAGCGTGACATGGCGTCCGATCTCAATTCCAGCCAATTCTACATTGAAAAAGTAAAACGGCACTCCTTCTCTTCCAAGCTCTGCGTTGCGCCCAAACAGTGCTTTACCACCACATATGGGGTATTGACGTACTCAGGAGAAATTACAAAACAATTTTTGTGGTCTAATTTCTCCTGTTACCCTTGTGAAAATAAAAATTTGGGGGCAAAAATTCATTTTTGTAGAAAAAATGCTATTATTTATTTTCATGGCTCTACGTTATAAATTTCTGTGAAGCAGCTGGGGGTTTAAAGTGCTCACCACACATCTTGATAAGTTCCTTAAGGGGTCTAGTTTCCAAAATGGTGTCACTTGTGGGTGGTTTCCACTGTTTAGGCACATCAGGGGCTCTCAAAACGCGACATTGCGTCCGATCTCAATTCCAGTCAATTCTACATTGAAAAAGTAAAACGATACTCCTTCTCTTCCAAGCTCTGTCGTGCGCCCAAACAGTGGTTTACCCCACATATGTGGTATCAGCGTATTCAGGAGAAATTGCACAACAAAATTTATGGTTTAATTTCTGTTTTTACACTTGTGAAAATAAAAAAAAATGGTTCTGAAGTAAAATATTTGCAAAACAAAGTTAAATGTTAATTTTTTCCTTCACATTATTTCAGTTCCTGTGAAGCACGTAAAGGGTTAATAAACTTCTTGAATGTGGTTTTGAGAACCTTGAGGGGTGTAGTTTTTAGAATGGTGTCACACTTGGTTATTTTCTATCATATAGACCCCTCATAATGACTTCAAATGTGATGTGGTCCCTAAAAAAAATGGAGTTGTAAAAATGAGAAATTGCTGGTCTATTTTTAACCCTTATAACTCCCTAACAAAAAAAAAATTTGTTTCCAAAATTGTGCTGATGTAAAGTTTTTCGTGACTTATCCCTATGATTTAAGGGCATAAATTTTTTTTTGAAAATTGCAAAATTTTAATACTTTTTGCCATATTTCCATTTTTTCATAAATAATCGCAAGTAATATCGAAGAAATGTTACCATTAGCATGAAGTACAATATGTGACAAAAAAACAATCTCAGAATCAGTGGGATCCGTTAAAGCGTTCCAGAGTTATAACCTCATAAAGTGACAGTGGTCAGAATTGTAAAAATTGGCTAGGTCATTAAGTACCAAATTGGCTCTGTCACTAAGGGGTTAAGGGCACAATATTATTATTATTATTATTATTATTATTATTAACAAAATTGGCTAGGTCACTATGGGGTTAAGTTTACCTTCAACCTTAAAAACTGTGAAACTATGAAAGTAATAGGTTTCATTTAAAAAATATATACCTACAAGCTTTTATTATATGAGATAAACTATTTTTATTGGCTGATCCTATTTGTTCCACAATGGAAGACTCATAAGGCAGGTGCTGCTTAATTTAAGGAGCTCACAGCAAAAAATATATCAATTCCTTCTATTACAAGCACTGATTAATATTTTCATCAACAGTTCTCCTCCAGAAAGTACATTCTGTAACGGAGGAGGACAATCACTGAGCTAGAACAGTGAAGAACTACTGCTTCATGTCAGATAGACACTTCCATTATCATTCTGTTTATAATTCTAAATGCATTAATGCATGGGACGGATGACTAGGAAGATGAGTATGGGGAACAATGGTGAAGAATAGAATGCTCCTCAGAGACGCTGTAGTCTTTTGAATGAAAAAATACATTGTGAGCATATACACCATTTATACATCGAATATATTTTATTATTAATGGTTACAAAATAACAAATTAATTACACACATTCCCTATCAACGTAGCCTTGACAAGCTGTTCTTTGAATCAAAGTCATTATTTAAGGTCATAGATGAATGATAGAAAGGTTGAAGTATATGGGAAAGGTAGGCCAGTTCTGCTTAATTTTTTCAACAGCATTTACTGTGGACATTATGAATAACTAGTTTAGTGCAGGTGAAAACTTGTGAAGCAATACCATATATTTTTTTTTATATTTTTAATATTTCACTTTTGCAAAATTAAAATAATTTAATCTTCTGTCACTACTTTCAAACTTAGTTAAAATTTGTATTTTTCTACCTATGAAACTACTTAATGTCATGTTTAATGCAGGACTACCTAGTAGCTTTCATAGGTTTAGGAGTAGAAACTTACCTTAGTTCATACAAACTTTTAATATTTCTAAATTACATTGTAATACTTCTGTATTGTAATGTATTATGGTTTCCAGCGTTTCATGAAAGCTTATAGGTAGGGATGAGCGATACCGTCCGATACTTGAAAGTATCGGTATCGGATAGTATCGGCCGATGCCCGAAAAATATCGGATATCGCCGATACCGATATCCGATACCAATACAAGTCAATGGGACATCAATAGTGTTGAGCATTCCGATACCGCAAGTATCGGGTATCGGCCGATATTTGCGGTATCGGAATTCCGATACTGAATTCCGATACTTCCCGCGTATCGGATACCGGAATCGGAAGTTCCCAGAATTCAAATTGAACGCAGCAGCCAATGAGGAATGAATGAAAGTGTGGGCACATCCTGTTTAGCATGGTGGGCATGTAAGTACTGGCAAGGCTTGGATTGGCTGCTGAAATGATGTCACTCTGCACTATAAAAAAGCGCTGCCGCCATTTTGCGCTCACTCTGCTGTGATTTCAGTTAGGGACAGGACGCTGTGTTCTAACTGAGGGCCAGTTGAGCTAGCTAATTGCTTTATTTTCCTTTCCAAAGGCTAATTTAGCAAAACGCTGTGTGTTCTTCACTGTTCACCTTGCTCTTGCCTTGCAGCGCTGTTTTAACAGCGTTCTGCAAGGTCTCTGTGTGTGTGTGTGTGCAGCTCACTCTGTAGTCTGTGTGCAGCCATATACCCGGTTGTATTCAGCTCAGGGGGGGTTCACACTGCCTCACACAGTTGTTCTTTTTTGCTCTTAGTGCAGCCTGCTGCACATTTTTTCTCAAATTTCCTATTAGTGTTTTTCCACCAGTCTCCAGCTCTATTGTGGAAAAACACTACATAGGATAACCTAGAGGGGGGTTTTTGGGCCTTGCAGCGCCGTTTACGGCTGTCTGCACGGTCTCCGTGTGAGCCCAGCTCGCCCTGTAGTCTGTGTGCAGCCATAGCCGGTTGGATTCAGCTCAGGGTTCGTTACTGGCTCATACCTTGAGAAAAATTTTCCTTTTTTTCAAATAGTGCAGCCTGTTTAAAATTTGAAAAAAAAAATTCCTATTAGTGTCTTTCCACTCGTATCCAGCTAAATAGTGGAAAAACACTATATAGGATAACCTAGAGGAGGGTTTTTTGGCCTTGCAGCGCCGTTTACGGCTGTCTGCACGGTCTCCGTGTGAGCCCAGCTCGCCCTGTAGTCTGTGTGCAGCCATAGCCGGTTGGATTCAGCTCAGGGTTCGTTACTGGCTCATACCTTGAGAAAAATTTTCCTTTTTTTCAAATAGTGCAGCCTGTTTAAAATTTGAAAAAAAAAATTCCTATTAGTGTCTTTCCACTCGTATCCAGCTAAATAGTGGAAAAACACTATATAGGATAACCTAGAGGAGGGTTTTTTGGCCTTGCAGCGCCGTTTACGGCTGTCTGCACGGTCTCCGTGTGAGCCCAGCTCGCCCTGTAGTCTGTGTGCAGCCATAGCCGGTTGGATTCAGCTCAGGGTTCGTTACTGGCTCATACCTTGAGAAAAATTTTCCTTTTTTTCAAATAGTGCAGCCTGTTTAAAATTTGAAAAAAAAAATTCCTATTAGTGTCTTTCCACTCGTATCCAGCTAAATAGTGGAAAAACACTATATAGGATAACCTAGAGGAGGGTTTTTTGGCCTTGCAGCGCCGTTTACGGCTGTCTGCACGGTCTCCGTGTGAGCCCAGCTCGCCCTGTAGTCTGTGTGCAGCCATAGCCGGTTGGATTCAGCTCAGGGTTCGTTACTGGCTCATACCTTGAGAAAAATTTTCCTTTTTTTCAAATAGTGCAGCCTGTTTAAAATTTGAAAAAAAAAATTCCTATTAGTGTCTTTCCACTCGTATCCAGCTAAATAGTGGAAAAACACTATATAGGATAACCTAGAGGAGGGTTTTTTGGCCTTGCAGCGCCGTTTACGGCTGTCTGCATGGTCTCCGTGTGAGCCCAGCTCGCCCTGTAGTCTGTGTGCAGCCATAGCCGGTTGGATTCAGCTCAGGGTGCGTTACTGCCTCATACCTTGAAAAACAATTTCCTTTTTTTCAAATAGTGCAGCCAGTTTAAAATTTGAAAAAAAAAATTCCTATTAGTGTCTTTCCACTTGTATCCAGCTAAATAGTGGAAAAACACTATATAGGATAACCTAGAGGAGGGTTTCTTGGCCTTGCAGCGCCGTTTACGGCTGTCTGCACGGTCTCCGTGTGATTTAAACTAGCTCTGTAGCCCGATCTGCACCAAAAAAAAGGTTAAGTTCACCAAACACAACTTACACTTGTGTAGGCCACATTTGAAAAATAATAAAGTTTAGTCCACAATTTACAACATTAGTGTTTCTTACACCTGTTAGGAGGAGCATTACAGGAATAAGCACACTAAGGCCTTAGTACTTTTCTGCTTATCTTTATCTGTCAACCAAGATGAAGAGGGCAGGGAGTAAGGCACGTGGGCGTGGGCGCGGAGCAGGGAGAGGAGCAGGGAGAGGACGTGGTGATTCTGTGCCTGCTGCGGGCGCCGGTGACTCGTCGTCACTCAGTTTCAGCAGGGAACAGTCCTTCATGCGCAGCTTTGTCGGAGAGCGCCGTGCACCGCTGCTGCGTGAAGACCAAATTGAAGCCGTTGTCGGGTGGATGGCAGCTAACGCCTCGGCATCGACTTCAGTTAGTGCCACATCCTCTCAGGCACAGAGCACTGGAGAGCAGCCATCTGTCTCTTCACCACCTGCCAAATTGGCCAGGCAGTCAGAGAGCCCAGGACAGGAGCCGTCTCTACTTCTGTTCTCTGAATCTCTTGGCTTGGAAACAGGGGGCCAGCCAAGCAGCATTGGAGAAATGGAAGAAGAGGCAGTGTGCAGTGATGCCCAACACCTTTTTCTCTCTGACTCTGAAGAGGCAGGTGGGCCAGTGCCTCCGGTGACCACAGCGCAGTACGCATCTGATGATGAAACTCAGGTGCCGCTTTCTCGTGCGTACTGTGCTGCTGAGACTACCCAGGAGGAGCAGTTGGTGGCAGAGGGTAGTGGAGATGATGAGGTCCTTGACCCATCGTGGCGTGAGGAACAGGAAGGTGGTGGGAGCAGCTCAGAGGAAGAGCTTCCTCTTACGGGCCAAAGAGGGAGAGGGAGGGGGAAGACTGCGGAGCCTGTAGCCTCCACTTTGGCACCCGTTAGGAGCCTGTCTCTTTCCAAAGCCAAAAAGGGCGCTCCCAAGACTTGCAGTGCCTGGTCCTTTTTTGACACAGTTGCAGATGACATTTGTTTTGTCAAATGCAAGCTGTGTCATCATAAAGTAAAAAGAGGGAAAAATGTCAGCAACCTCAATACCACAAATATGTGGAAACATGTGCGGACCAGGCACGCGGTGGAGTTACAGAAACACACTGAAGATGTAGGCCAACCAACAGCGGCAGCTACCACCTCTTCAGCTCGTGTTGCCTCTTCCTCCAGCTCACGCACAGCTGGTTTGGCTTCCTCCCAGAGACCTTGTGTAATTCCACCCACAGCACCACCTTCCCAGTCATCCTCACACTCCCAGTCTACTCTACAGCCATCGGTAGTACAGGCATGGGAGAAAAGGCGGGCATTCTCGGCCAACCACCCCCGAGCACAGGCTCTGAATGCAGGCATTGCCAAACTGTTGTCCCTGGAAATGCTCTCGTTCAGGCTGGTGGAGACTGACAGCTTCCGTGACTTGATGGCATTGGCAGTCCCACAGTACAAGGTGCCCAGCCGCTTTTACTTCAGCAGGCAGGCTGTCCCTGCCCTGCACAGGCATGTTGAGGCAAACATAAAACATGCGCTACTGAACGCCGTCAGTAGCAAGGTCCACCTCACCACCGATGCGTGGACCAGTCAGCATGGACAGGGGCGATATGTTTCCCTCACTGCCCATTGGGTTAATGTTGTTGAGCCAGGTACAGATCGTGCGAGTGGCGCAGGACGTGTCCTGCCCACTCCAAGGATTGCAGGAATCCAGTCTGTACGCATCGACTCCTCCTCTTACACCAGTTCCTCTGATTCCTCTCTGCAGGATCCGTCACAGTCCACCCCCACATGGACCCGTGAACGTTTACCTATGACCGACATGAGCACAGCCGTGGCCAAACGTCAGCAGGCCGTCTTGAAACTAGTTTCATTGGGGCATCGAAGCCACACAGCGCAGGAGCTCTGGAATGCCATAAAGCAGGAGAGCGATGTGTGGTTACTGCCAGCGAATCTCCAGCCAGGCATGGTAGTGTGTGACAATGGCCGAAATCTGGTGGCAGCTTTGGCCCTTGGCAACCTCACTCACATCCCATGTCTGGCACATGTGCTCAATTTGGTTGTGCAGAGTTTTCTGAGGGACTATCCGGATCTTGATGCCCTGCTGCACAAGGTCCGCCTAGAGTGTGCTCACTTGCGGCGTTCCAGCTTGGCCAGATCCCGCATTGCTGCTCTGCAGCGCCGATTCCGCCTTCCGGAACACCGCATCATATGTGACCTACCTACCCGGTGGAATTCCACGTTACATATGTTGGAGCGGTTGTGTGAGCAGCAGCAAGCAGTTATGGAGTACCAGCTGCATCAGGCGCAAAGAAGTCGCAGTCAGCGCCGATCAGACTTCACAACCACAGAGTGGGCCACTATGAAGGACGTCTGCCAGGTTTTGCGTCCTTTTGATTATTCCACGCGGATGGCAAGTGCAGATGATGCACTAGTCAGCATGACTGTCCCCCTTATCTGCCTGCTTCAGCAAACTTTGCAAGGGTTAAGGGATGATGTGGTGGAAGAGGTGGAGGATGAGGAGTCACCTTTTCCATCAGCTTCTGGAGAGTCAGCGCCACGTGGTTCCTCACAAAGGGGTACGCAGGGGCCAATTTGTGAGGAGGATGAGGAGGAGTCAATGGAGGAGGAAGAGCTCCGTCCAGAGGAGGGAGCGACACAATTGTCCAGTGGTCAGTGTGTACAGCGAGGGTGGGGTGATGACGAGCGGGCAGAGATCATGTCTCAAGCAGGGGACAGCGTTTCTGGGCCGGTTGGCACTCTGCAGCACATGGTGGATTTCATGCTGCAGTGCCTGAGAAACGACCGCCGCATCGACCACATTCTCAACATGCCTGATTATTGGGTGTTCACCCTCCTCGATCCTCGCTACCGGGACAACGTCCAAAACCTCATCCCTGCGTTGACCCGGGAGCGTAAATTGCGGGAGTACCACGACACACTGGTGAATTCCATCATCTTCTCCTGTCCAACTGAGAGGAGTGCTGCTAGTGCTTTACAAAGCAGCTCAGTGCGTCGAGGCAGTGGGGGAGGCTCTGCCCAAAGAGGGAGCAGAAGCAGTGCCTCTGCCCAAGGCAAGCCCAGTATGGCACAACTCTGGCACACTTTTGTGTGCCCGCCCCAAATGTCTACACCATCACCGGCGGCTCCAGTCAGCAGGAGGCAACGGTTCCGTCAGATGGTGACAGACTACATGGCTTGCCCTCTTACTGTACTCCCAGACGGCTCTTCCCCGTTCAAGTTTTGGGTCTCTAAGCTGGATACATGGCCAGAGCTAAGCCAGTATGCATTGGAGGTGCTGGCTTGCCCTGCGGCTAGTGTCTTATCGGAACGTGTCTTTAGTGCCGCAGGTGGTGTACTAACAGACCGTCGCATGCGACTATCCTCCGATAACGTTGACCGGCTTACTTTCCTGAAAATGAACCAGGCCTGGATCTCGCAGGAATTTGCCACTCCTCTGCCTGATTAAGTAATTGGGTGTCATCCAGGTCTCCTGCTGTGTTCATCTTTCTACCACCTGAACTGCTATTCCTGGGCTCCAACACCGCCAGTTGCGGCTCAGAAGTGCAGGCTGCACAGTAAAAACATACGACCCAGTGTTATTGGGTTTCAGTAACGTCAGCTGATCCCCAGCTGTGTAGCCGGCAATGTGTCCTGCGACCGCCACGCTGGCACAACAACCTAAATGTAAGGGAACCTGTCCCCCCCCCCCCCCCCCGTCGTTTGTTACTGAAAGAGCCATCTTGTGCAGCAGTAATGCTGCACAAGGAAAAGGTAGCTCTTTTTTTTTAGCTCTTTGCACACGCAGAACTTAACACTTATAAAATGTGTTCACTGATACCGTTATACCGTCCCGGAGCTGGGACTTTCCTTCGTAATGTGACGCAGCACAGCCGTCATTCCTACCCCCTTGGTGCCATGCGCTGCCTCCTCAGCGTTGTTTTAAGCTGTCACGGAGCCTGCGCTGTTCTGTTATCCCTTGGGCATGCCCTATTTGCGCTGCCTGTCTTCTGACATAATTTGGTGTCAGGCTGGCTGCGCCTGTGCGGCCGCGGTGCCCGAGATCCCGCCTCGCAGTGTCTTCTGATTGAGTCACACTGCGGGCCTGGGATCCATGGGCATGCGCAGTGCATATCTTCCCCTCGGGCTCTCGCTCATTTCCCTCCGCCTTCTTTAGACTGTGCGCCGTCAGCTGATCCCTAGCATGCCACGGCCGTGACACCGCACAGTCTGAAGAAGAGGGAAGGAGGGGAGTGAGAGTCGAGGTTATGCACTGTGCATGCCCATGGTTCCAAGGCCCGCAGTGGGATTACGTTAGATGAGACTGCAAGGTGGGATCTGGAGCAGCGTGGACGCACAGGCACTGACAGCCTGACACCAAATTATGTCAGAAGACAGGCAGCGCTAATTGGGCATGGCCAAGGGCTAACAGAACAGCGCAGGCTCCGTGGCAGCTTAAAACAACGCTGAGGAGGCAGCGCACGGCATCAAGGGGATAGGAATGACAGCTGTGCTGTGTCCCATTACGAAGGAAATTCGCACCTCCGGAACGGTTTAACGGTATAAAGGGACACATTTTTAGTGTTTACTTCGGTGTTTGCAAGGAGCATAATTAAAAGAGCAACCTTTTCCTTTTGCATCCTTAGTGCTGCACAACATGGCTCTTTCAGCTACAAACGTCTTGGGGGGGGGGGTTAAAGGTTTCCTTTCAACTTGCTCCAATCAGGCTTCGGCCTACACTCTGTTCCTCTGCTCCTCCTGCTGTCCCTGGGCTCTAACACCGCCAGTTGGTGCCTGGAAGTGCTGTGTGCACAGTCAACAGTCGCTCCTCTGTTATTGGGGTTCAGTAACGTCAGCTGATCCCCAGCTGTGTGTGCGGCAATACCTCCAATCTGCTCCTCCTGCTGTCCCTGGGCTCTAACACCGCCAGTTGGTGCCTGGAAGTGCTGTGTGCACAGTCAACAGTCGCTCCTCTGTTATTGGGGTTCAGTAACGTCAGCTGATCCCCAGCTGTGTATCCGGCAACGTGTCATGCGACCGCCACGCTGGCACAACTAAAATGTAAGGGGACCTGTCCCCCCCCCCCCCCTAGGCGTTTGTTACTGAAAGAGCCACCATGTGCAGCACTAATACTGCACAAGGGAAAGGTCGCTCTTGAAATTATGCTCCTTGCAAACGCTGAACTACACACTCATGTAATGTGTCCCCTCACACCGTCCAACCGTCCCGGAGGTGGGACTTTCCTTTGTAATGTGACACAGCTCAGCCGTCATTGCTACCCCCTTGGCACCGTGCGCTGCCTCCTTAGCGTTGTTTGATTCCGTCATGGACCCTGCGCTGTTATGTTATCCCTTGGCCATGCACAGTTTGCGCTGCCCGTCCTCTGACATCATTTGTTGTCGTCCTGGCTGCGCCTGTGCGTCCACGCTGCCCGAAATCACACCTCGCAGTGTCGTCTAATGTGATCCCACAGTGGGCCTGGTATCCATGGCCATGCGCAGTGCATATACTAGCCTCTCACTCCCCTTCTTCACGCTTCTTCAGACTAGGCGGCGTCAGCTGATCCCTAATAGCATGCCACGGCCGTGACGCCGCACAGTCTGAAGAAGCAGGAAGGAGGTGAGTGAGAGGCGATGATATGCACTGCGCATGCCCATGGATCCCTGGCCCGCAGTGGGACTACATTAGATGACACTGCAAGGTTGGATCTCGGGCAGCTTGGACGCACAGGCACTGCCAGCCTGACACCTACATGATGTCAGAAGACGGGCACCGCTAACTGTGCATGGCCAAGGGATAACATTACAGTGCGGGCTCCGTGACAGAACCAAACAACGTTGAGGAGGTGGTGCCCGGCACCAAGGGGGTTGGAATGACGGCTGTGCTGTGTCACATTACAAAGGAAAGTCCCACTTCCGGGATGGTTTGACGGTGTGAGGGGACACATTATATGAGTGTGTACTTCAGCGTTTGCAAGGAGCATAATTTTCGGAGCCACCATTTTCCATGTGCAGTATTACTGCTGTACAAGATGGCTCTTTCAGCAACAAATGCCTGGGGGGGGGGTTAAAGGTTCCCTTTCAACTTGCTCCACTGCAGGCTTCGGCCTACACTCTGCTCCTCTTTGATTCCCTGGGTTTCAACACTGTCAGTTGCCACCTGGAAGTGTTGTCTACACAGAAAAAAACACTAGGTGATGTGTCAGTGGGGTTCAGCACCGCCAGCTGTTCCCCTGCTGTGTAGTCGGCAACGTGTCCAGCACAAGCCACGCTGGCACAACAGAACAAAAGCTGCCACCAGTGCAGGCTTCGGCCTACACTCTGCTCCTCTCCTCCTCCTGCTGACCCTGGGCTCAAACACCGCTAGTTTTTGCCCGGAAGTGCTAGCTGCACAGAGAAAAACACCAGCCAATGTGTTAGTGGGGTTCAGCAACGCCAGCTGTTCCCCTGCTGTGTAGCCGGCAACGTGACCTGCAAACGCCATGCAGGCACAGGAACTGAAATTAAAAGGGAACCTGGCCCCACCCCCCCAGGTGTTTCTATGTATAACAGCCACCTAGTACAGCAGTACTGCTGCATTTGTACAAGGTGGCTGACTTTTTCTCCTTGCCCACGTGGAACTCAACACGTACAAAATGTGTCTCATTGAGACCATTCCACTGTCCCTGAGGTGTGACTTTCCTTTGTAATGATACGCAGCACCCCCCTTGGTAGCGTTTCCCGTCTTTTGTCATCATGGTTAGCTGGCTGCGCCTGTGCATCCGCCCTGCTAGAAACAACGCCCCTCGTTGTCATATTTATTTTGTCAGCGAGGGTGTGGTTTATGGGCACGAGCAGTGCATATGTTCGCCTGTCTTAACTCATCTCCTTCCGCCTTCTTCAGACTGTGCGGCCTCCTGGCCGTGGTAGGCGATAAGGGATCAGCTGAGGCCGCCCAGTCTGGAGCAGGTGTAAGGACATGTGTAAGCGGCAAACCTATTTACTGCACAAGGCCACGAATCCCAGCCACGCAGTGTGATTTTTTGAAAACACACTGTGGGTCTGGGATTCATGTCCATCGCTAACCGCAACGGCCGACATGAAATGAGGTCAGAAGACAGGAAGCGCTCACAGCGCATGGCCAAGGGATCACAATAGCGCAGACTCCTGTACAGCAAATAACAACGCTCAGGAATCTGCGCCCAGTACCTAGGTGCAAATTTTGACACCTGTGCTGCGTCTCGTTAAAAAGACAAGTCACGCCTCCACAACTGTTTGACAGTATAATGGGCTAAATAGTGTACGTGTTTTAGTCAGCGTGTGCAAGGAGCAAAACAAATAGAGCAACCTTTTACTTGTGCAGCATTAATGCTGCACAAGGTGTGGCTCTTGTACCTTGCAACACCTGAGGGGGGGGTTAAAGGTAACCTTTGAAATTGGTTCAACTAGGCTTCGGCCTACACTCTGCTCCTCTACTCCTCCTGCTGACCCTGGGCTCAAACACCGCTAGTTTTTGCCCGGAAATGCTAGCTGCACAGAGAAAAACACCAGCCAATGTGTTAGTGGGGTTCAGCACCGCCAGCTGTTCCCCTGCTGTGTAGTCGGCAACGTGTCCAGCACAAGCCACGCTGGCACAACAGAACAAAAGCTGCCACCAGTGCAGGCTTCGGCCTACACTTTGCTCCTCTCCTCCTCCTGCTGACCCTGGGCTCAAACAACGCCAGTTTCTGCCCGGACATGCTAGCTGCACAGAGAAAAACACCAGCCAATGTGTTAGTGGGGTTCAGCACCGCCTGCTGTTCCCCCGCTGTGTAGCCGGCATCGTGTCCAGCACAAGCCACGCTGGCACAACCGACCAAAAGCTGCCACCAGTGCAGGCTTCGGCCTACACTTTGCTCCTCTCCTCCTCCTCCTGCTGACCCTGGGCTCTAACACCGCTAGTTTTTGCCCGGACATGCAATCTGCACAGAGAAAAACACCAGTCAATGTGTCAGTGGGGTTCAGCAACGCCAGCTGTTCCCCTGCTGTGTAGCTTGCAACGTGACCTGCAAACGCCACGCAGGCACATGAACTGAAATTGAAGGGAGCCTGCCCCCCACCCACAGGTGTTTCTATGTATATCAGCCACCTTGTACAGCAGTACTGCTGCATTTGTACAAGGTGGCTGACTTTTTCTCCTTGCCCACGTGGAACTCAACACGTACAAAATGTGTCTCATTACAGACCATTACAATGTCCCTGAGGTGTGACTTTCCTTTGTAATGACACGCAGCACCACCCTTGTTAGCGCTGCCCGTCTTTTGACATCATTGGTTAGCTGGCTGCGCCTGTGCATCTCCCCTGCTCGAAACAACGGCCCTCGGTGTCTTATTTTTTTGGACAGCGAGGGTGTGATTGATGGGCATGTGCAGTGCATATGTTTGCCTGTGTTCACTCATCTCCTTCCGCCTTCTTCAGACTGTGCGGCCTCCTGGCCGTGGTAGGCGATAAGGGATCAGCTGAGGCCGCCCAGTCTGGAGCAGGTGTAAGGACATGTGTAAGCGGCAAACCTATTTACTGCACAAGGCCACGAATCCCAGCCACGCAGTGTGATTTTTTGAAAACACACTGTGGGTCTGGGATTCATGTCCATCGCTAACCGCAACGGCCGACATGAAATGAGGTCAGAAGACAGGAAGCGCTCACAGCGCATGGCCAAGGGATCACAATAGCGCAGACTCCTGTACAGCAAATAACAACGCTCAGGAATCTGCGCCCAGTACCTAGGTGCAAATTTTGACACCTGTGCTGCGTCTCGTTAAAAAGACAAGTCACGCCTCCACAACTGTTTGACAGTATAATGGGCTAAATAGTGTACGTGTTTTAGTCAGCGTGTGCAAGGAGCAAAACAAATAGAGCAACCTTTCACTTGTGCAGCATTAATGCTGCACAAGGTGTGGCTCTTGTACCTTGCAACACCTGAGGGGGGGGTTAAAGGTAACCTTTGAAATTGGTTCAACTAGGCTTCGGCCTACACTCTGCTCCTCTACTCCTCCTGCTGACCCTGGGCTCAAACACCGCTAGTTTTTGCCAGGAAATGCTAGCTGCACAGAGAAAAACACCAGCCAATGTGTTAGTGGGGTTCAGCACCGCCAGCTGTTCCCCTGCTGTGTAGTCGGCAACGTGTCCAGCACAAGCCACGCTGGCACAACAGAACAAAAGCTGCCACCAGTGCAGGCTTCGGCCTACACTTTGCTCCTCTCCTCCTCCTGCTGACCCTGGGCTCTAACAACGCCAGTTTCTGCCCGGACATGCTAGCTGCACAGAGAAAAACACCAGCCAATGTGTTAGTGGGGTTCAGCAACGCCAGCTGTTCCCCCGCTGTGTAGCCGGCATCGTGTCCAGCACAAGCCACGCTGGCACAACCGACCAAAAGCTGCCACCAGTGCAGGCTTCGGCCTACACTTTGCTCCTCTCCTCCTCCTCCTGCTGACCCTGGGCTCAAACACCGCTAGTTTTTGCCCGGAAATGCTAGCTGCACAGAGAAAAACACCAGCCAATGTGTTAGTGGGGTTCAGCAACGCCAGCTGTTCCCCCGCTGTGTAGCCGGCATCGTGTCCAGCACAAGCCACGCTGGCACAACCGACCAAAAGCTGCCACCAGTGCAGGCTTCGGCCTACACTTTGCTCCTCTCCTCCTCCTCCTGCTCACCCTGGGCTCAAACACCGCTAGTTTTTGCCCGGAAATGCTAGCTGCACAGAGAAAAACACCAGCCAATGTGTTAGTGGGGTTCAGCAACGCCAGCTGTTCCCCCGCTGTGTAGCCGGCATCGTGTCCAGCACAAGCCACGCTGGCACAACCGACCAAAAGCTGCCACCAGTGCAGGCTTCGGCCTACACTTTGCTCCTCTCCTCCTCCTGCTGACCCTGGGCTCAAACAACGCCAGTTTCTGCCCGGACATGCTAGCTGCACAGAGATAAACACCAGCCAATGTGTTAGTGGGGTTCAGCACCGCCAGCTGTTCCCCTGCTGTGTAGCTGGCAACGTGTCCTGCAAACGCCACGCAGGCACATGAACTGAAATTGAAGGGAGCCTGCCCCCCACCCCCCCAGGTGTTTCTATGTATAACAGCCACCTTGTACAGCAGTACTGCTGCATTTGTACAAGGTGGCTGACTTTTTCTCCTTGCACACGTGGAACTCAACAAGTACAAAATGTGTCTCATTACAGACCATTACAATGTCCCTGAGGTGTGACTTTCCTTTTTAATGACACGCAGCACCCCCATTGTTAGCGCTGCCCGTCTCCTGACATCATTGGTTGGCTGGCTGTGCCTGTGCGTCCCCCTGCCCGACACAACGCCCCCCGTTGTCTCATATATTTTGACTGCGAGGGTGTGATTGATGGGCACGAGCAGTGCATATGTTCCCCTGTCTTCACTCCCCTCCTTCCGCCTTCTTCTGACTGTGCGGCCTCATGGCCGCGGCATGCGATAAGGGATCAGCTGAGGCCGCCCAGTCTGAAGCAGGTGTAAGGACATGTGTGAGCGGCGAACATATTTACTGCACAAGGCCACGAATCCCAGCACCGCAGTGTGACTTTAGGAAAAGCCACTGTGGGTCTGGGATTTATGGCCATCGTTAACCGCAGCGGCCAACATGAAATGAGGTCATGAGACGGCCTGCACTAACAGGGTATTGCCAAGGGATAACACAAGAGCGCAGTTTCCTGTACTGCAAATAACAACGGTAAGGAATCTGCGCACAGCACCTAGGTGTAAATTTGTACACCTGTGCTGCGTCACCTTAAAAAGACTAGTAGTCACGCCTCCACTACTGTTTGACAGTATAATGGGCTAAATAGTGTACGTGTTTAATTCAGCGTGTGCAAGGAGCAAAATTAAATAGAGCAACCTTTGACTTGTGCATCATTAATGCTGTTCAAGGTGTGGCTCTTGTACCTTGCAACACCTGAGGGGGGGGGTTAAAGGTAACCTTTGAAATTGGTTCAACTAGGCTTCGGCCTACACTCTGCTCCTCTACTCCTCCTGCTGACCCTGGGCTCAAACACCGCTAGTTTTTGCCCGGAAATGCTAGCTGCACAGAGAAAAACACCAGCCAATGTGTTAGTGGGGTTCAGCACCGCCAGCTGTTCCCCCGCTGTGTAGCCGGCATCGTGTCCAGCACAAGCCACGCTGGCACAACCGACCAAAAGCTGCCACCAGTGCAGGCTTCGGCCTACACTTTGCTCCTCTCCTCCTCCTCCTGCTGACCCTGGGCTCTAACACCGCTAGTTTTTGCCCGGACATGCAATCTGCACAGAGAAAAACACCAGTCAATGTGTCAGTGGGGTTCAGCAACGCCAGCTGTTCCCCTGCTGTGTAGCTTGCAACGTGACCTGCAAACGCCACGCAGGCACATGAACTGAAATTGAAGGGAGCCTGCCCCCCACCCACAGGTGTTTCTATGTATAACAGCCACCTTGTACAGCAGTACTGCTGCATTTGTACAAGGTGGCTGACTTTTTCTCCTTGCCCACGTGGAACTCAACACGTAGAAAATGTTTCTCATTAGAGACCATTACAATGTCCCTGAGGTGTGACTTTCCTTTGTAATGACACGCAGCACCACCCTTGTTAGCGCTGCCCGTCTTTTGACATCATTGGTTAGCTGGCTGCGCCTGTGCATCTCCCCTGCTCGAAACAACACCCCTCGGTGTCTTATTTTTTTGGACAGCGAGGGTGTGATTGATGGGCATGTGCAGTGCATATGTTTGCCTGTGTTCACTCATCTCCTTCCGCCTTCTTCAGACTGGGTGTCCTCATGGCCTCGGCAGGCGATAAGGGATCAGATGAGGCCGTCCAGTCTGAAGCAGGTGTAAGGACATGTGTGAGCGGCAAACATATTTACTGCACCAGGGCACGAATCCCAGCACCGCAGTGTGATTTTTTAAAAACACACTGTGGGTCTGGGATTCATGTCCATCGCTAACCGCAACGGCCAACATGAAATGAGGTCATAAGACAGGAAGCGCTCACAGCGCATGGCCAAAGGATCACAAGAGCGCAGACTCCTGTACAGCAACTAACAACGCTCAGGAAGCTGCGCCCATGCAAAAAGGTGTTGTTTTCGACACCTGTGCTGCTTTTCTTTAAAAAGACAAGTCACGCCTCCACTACTGTTAAACAGTATAATGGGCTAAATAGTCTACGTGTTGCATTCAGCTTGTGCAAGTAGACAAATTAATAGAGCAACCTTTTACTTGTGCAGCATTAATGCTGCAGAAGGAGTGGCTCTTGTTCTTTGTAACACCTGAGGGGGGGTTAAAGGTAACCTTTGAAATTGGTTCAACTAGGCTTCGGCCTACACTCTGCTCCTCTCCTCCTCCTGCTGACCCTGGGCTCTAACAACGCTAGTTTTTGCCCGGAAATGCTAGCTGCACAGAGAAAAACACCAGCCAATGTGTTAGTGGGGTTCAGCAACGCCAGCTGTTCCCCCGCTGTGTAGCCGGCATCGTGTCCAGCACAAGCCACGCTGGCACAACCGACCAAAAGCTGCCACCAGTGCAGGCTTCGGCCTACACTTTGCTCCTCTCCTCCTCCTCCTGCTGACCCTGGGCTCAAACACCGCTAGTTTTTGCCCGGAAATGCTAGCTGCACAGAGAAAAACACCAGCCAATGTGTTAGTGGGGTTCAGCAACGCCAGCTGTTCCCCCGCTGTGTAGCCGGCATCGTGTCCAGCACAAGCCACGCTGGCACAACCGACCAAAAGCTGCCACCAGTGCAGGCTTCGGCCTACACTTTGCTCCTCTCCTCCTCCTCCTGCTGACCCTGGGCTCAAACACCGCTAGTTTTTGCCCGGAAATGCTAGCTGCACAGAGAAAAACACCAGCCAATGTGTTAGTGGGGTTCAGCACCGCCAGCTGTTCCCCTGCTGTGCAGCTTGCAACGTGACCTGCAAACGCCACGCAGGCACATGAACTGAAATTGAAGGGAGCCTGGCCCCCACCCCCAGGTGTTTCTATGTATAACAGCCACCTTGTACAGCAGTACTGCTGCATTTGTACAAGGTGGCTGATGTTTTCTCCTTGCCCACGTGGAACTCAACACGTACAAAATGTGTCTCTTTGAGACCATTCCACTGTCCCTGAGGTGTGACTTTCCTTTCTAATGATACGCAGCACCCCCCTTGGTAGCGCTTCCCGTCTTCTGACATCATTGGTTGGCTACTTGCGCCTGTTCGTCCGCCCTGCCTGAATAAAATGCTCCTCGTTGTCTTAATTATTTTGACTGCGAGGGTGTGATTGATGGGCACGAGCAGTGCATATCTTCGCCTGTCTTAACTCATCTCCTTCAGCCTTCTTCAGACTGTGCAGCCTCATGGCCGCGGCATGCGAGAAGGGATCAGCAGAGGCCGCCCAGTCTGAAGCAGGTGTAAGGACGTGTGTGAGCGGCCAAAATATTTACTGCTCAAGGCCACGAATCCCAGCACCGCAGTGTGGCTTTATGAAAAGACACTGTGGGTCTGGGATTTATGGCCATCGTTAACCGCACCGGCCAACATGAAATGATGTCATAAGATGGGCAGCGCTAACAGGGCATTGCCAAGGGATAACACAAGAGCGCAGACTCCTGTACAGCAAATAACAACGCTCAGGAAGCTGCTCCAAGCACCAAGGCGTTATTTTGGACACCTGTGCTGCGTCTCATCAAAAAACCAAGTCACGCATCCACTACAGTTTGACTGTAGAATGGGGTAAATTGTGTATGTCTTTCATTCAGCGTGTGCAAGTAGACAAATTAATAGAGCAACCTTTCACTTGTGCAGCATTAATACTGCACAAGGTGTGTCTCTTGTACTTTGTAACACCTGAGGGGGGGGTTAAAGGTTTCCTTTGAAATTGGTTCAACTAAGCTTCGGCCTACACTCTGCTCCTCTCCTCCTCCTCCTGCTTCAACACGGGCTCTAACATCGCTAGTTTTTGCCCGCAAGTGCTAGCTGCACAGAGAAAAACACACGCCATTGTGTTAGTGGGGTTCAGCAACGCCAGCTGTTCCCCCAGTGTGTAGCCGGCAAAGTGTCCTGCAAACGCAACGCAGACACAAAGCTGCCTCCAGTGCAGGCTTCGGCCTACACTCATCTCCCCCTGCTTACCCTTTGCTCCAACACCGCTAGTTGGGGCTCTAGGAAGACAATCTTTAATAGGCAAGGCAACGCATCCGTGTTCCAGCACCGCCAGCTGGTTCTCGGCAGTGTTCTTGTCACAGGTACTCCCTCGTGCCAAGCCTGGTTTCAGCACCGTCAGCTGTTTCCGGGTTGTGTCAACTTCACTGAGACGCCTATGCTTGCCCCGTCGTGGTGCGGTCGAGTTAGCCAACTCCAGGGTGCCTCCAGTTTAGGAGCTTCCTATGTGGGCTGCGTGAACTGGTAGTCAAGGCTGGTTCTGTAGTGCCAGTAGGCCCAGCTCCCCCTGTAGGACTGTTGGGGTTCGGTAACTGCGGCTGCCTCGCGGCCTAGCTGTTCTCTCCTCTCCTGTGGGCCTTGGGGTCCACCACCTGGTTCCAGCACCGTCAGCTGGTTCCGGGCCGAGCCTTTGGCTTAGGTGCCTCCTCCTGGGTATCCGAGTTCCGCCAACGCCAGGCGGTCCTTGGTAGTGCTTTTAAGCGCGGGCACCTACAGCTTAGTAACCGGGTTCCAGCACCGTCAGCTGGTCCTCGGTCGTGCCATTGGCTCTTGCACACTGGGGCAACGCATCCGGGTTCCAGCACCGCCAGCTGGTTCTCGGCAGTGTTTTTGTCACAGGTACTCCCTCGTGCCAAGCCTGGTTTCAGCACCGTCAGCTGTTTCCGGGTTGTGTCAAGCTCACTGAGACACCTATGCTTGCCTCGTCGTGGTGCGGTCGGGTTAGCCAACTCCAGGGTGCCTCCAGTTTAGGAGCTTCCTATGTGGGCTGCGTGAACTGGTAGTCAAGGCTGGTTCTGTAGTGCCAGTAGGCCCAGCTCCCCCTGTAGGACTGTTGGGGTTCGGTAACTGCGGCTGCCTCGCGGCCTAGCTGTTCTCTCCTCTCCTGTGGACCTTCGGGTCCACCACCTGGTTCCAGCACCGTCAGCTGGTTCCGGGCCGAGCCTTTGGCTTAGGTGCCTCCTCCTGGGTATCCGAGTTCCGCCAACGCCAGGCGGTCCTTGGTAGTGCTTTTAAGCGCGGGCACCTACAGCTTAGTAACCGGGTTCCAGCACCGTCAGCTGGTCCTCGGTCGTGCCATTGGCTCTTGCACACTGGGGCAACGCATCCGGGTTCCAGCACCGCCAGCTGGTTCTCGGCAGTGTTTTTGTCACAGGTACTCCCTCGTGCCAAGCCTGGTTTCAGCACCGTCAGCTGTTTCCGGGTTGTGTCAAGCTCACTGAGACACCTATGCTTGCCTCGTCGTGGTGCGGTCGGGTTAGCCAACTCCAGGGTGCCTCCAGTTTAGGAGCTTCCTATGTGGGCTGCGTGAACTGGTAGTCAAGGCTGGTTCTGTAGTGCCAGTAGGCCCAGCTCCCCCTGTAGGACTGTTGGGGTTCGGTAACTGCGGCTGCCTCGCGGCCTAGCTGTTCTCTCCTCTCCTGTGGGCCTTGGGGTCCACCACCTGGTTCCAGCACCGTCAGCTGGTTCCGGGCCGAGCCTTTGGCTTAGGTGCCTCCTCCTGGGTATCCGAGTTCCGCCAACGCCAGGCGGTCCTTGGTAGTGCTTTTAAGCGCGGGCACCTACAGCTTAGTAACCGGGTTCCAGCACCGTCAGCTGGTCCTCGGTCGTGCCATTGGCTCTTGCACACTGGGGCAACGCATCCGGGTTCCAGCACCGCCAGCTGGTTCTCGGCAGTGTTTTTGTCACAGGTACTCCCTCGTGCCAAGCCTGGTTTCAGCACCGTCAGCTGTTTCCGGGTTGTGTCAAGCTCACTGAGACACCTATGCTTGCCTCGTCGTGGTGCGGTCGGGTTAGCCAACTCCAGGGTGCCTCCAGTTTAGGAGCTTCCTATGTGGGCTGCGTGAACTGGTAGTCAAGGCTGGTTCTGTAGTGCCAGTAGGCCCAGCTCCCCCTGTAGGACTATTGGGGTTCGGTAACTGCGGCTGCCTCGCGGCCTAGCTGTTCTCTCCTCTCCTGTGGACCTTCGGGTCCACCACCTGGTTCCAGCACCGTCAGCTGGTTCCGGGCCGAGCCTTTGGCTTAGGTGCCTCCTCCTGGGTATCCGAGTTCCGCCAACGCCAGGCGGTCCTTGGTAGTGCTTTTAAGCGCGGGCACCTACAGCTTAGTAACCGGGTTCCAGCACCGTCAGCTGGTCCTCGGTCGTGCCATTGGCTCTTGCACACTGGGGCAACGCATCCGGGTTCCAGCACCGCCAGCTGGTTCTCGGCAGTGTTTTTGTCACAGGTACTCCCTCGTGCCAAGCCTGGTTTCAGCACCGTCAGCTGTTTCCGGGTTGTGTCAAGCTCACTGAGACACCTATGCTTGCCTCGTCGTGGTGCGGTCGGGTTAGCCAACTCCAGGGTGCCTCCAGTTTAGGAGCTTCCTATGTGGGCTGCGTGAACTGGTAGTCAAGGCTGGTTCTGTAGTGCCAGTAGGCCCAGCTCCCCCTGTAGGACTGTTGGGGTTCGGTAACTGCGGCTGCCTCGCGGCCTAGCTGTTCTCTCCTCTCCTGTGGGCCTTGGGGTCCACCACCTGGTTCCAGCACCGTCAGCTGGTTCCGGGCCGAGCCTTTGGCTTAGGTGCCTCCTCCTGGGTATCCGAGTTCCGCCAACGCCAGGCGGTCCTTGGTAGTGCTTTTAAGCGCGGGCACCTACAGCTTAGTAACCGGGTTCCAGCACCGTCAGCTGGTCCTCGGTCGTGCCATTGGCTCTTGCACACTGGGGCAACGCATCCGGGTTCCAGCACCGCCAGCTGGTTCTCGGCAGTGTTCTTGTCACAGGTACTCCCTCGTGCCAAGCCTGGTTTCAGCACCGTCAGCTGTTTCCGGGTTGTGTCAAGCTCACTGAGACACCTATGCTTGCCTCGTCGTGGTGCGGTCGGGTTAGCCAACTCCAGGGTGCCTCCAGTTTAGGAGCTTCCTATGTGGGCTGCGTGAACTGGTAGTCAAGGCTGGTTCTGTAGTGCCAGTAGGCCCAGCTCCCCCTGTAGGACTGTTGGGGTTCGGTAACTGCGGCTGCCTCGCGGCCTAGCTGTTCTCTCCTCTCCTGTGGGCCTTGGGGTCCACCACCTGGTTCCAGCACCGTCAGCTGGTTCCGGGCCGAGCCTTTGGCTTAGGTGCCTCCTCCTGGGTATCCGAGTTCCGCCAACGCCAGGCGGTCCTTGGTAGTGCTTTTAAGCGCGGGCACCTACAGCTTAGTAACCGGGTTCCAGCACCGTCAGCTGGTCCTCGGTCGTGCCATTGGCTCTTGCACACTGGGGCAACGCATCCGGGTTCCAGCACCGCCAGCTGGTTCTCGGCAGTGTTTTTGTCACAGGTACTCCCTCGTGCCAAGCCTGGTTTCAGCACCGTCAGCTGTTTCCGGGTTGTGTCAAGCTCACTGAGACACCTATGCTTGCCTCGTCGTGGTGCGGTCGGGTTAGCCAACTCCAGGGTGCCTCCAGTTTAGGAGCTTCCTATGTGGGCTGCGTGAACTGGTAGTCAAGGCTGGTTCTGTAGTGCCAGTAGGCCCAGCTCCCCCTGTAGGACTGTTGGGGTTCGGTAACTGCGGCTGCCTCGCGGCCTAGCTGTTCTCTCCTCTCCTGTGGACCTTCGGGTCCACCACCTGGTTCCAGCACCGTCAGCTGGTTCCGGGCCGAGCCTTTGGCTTAGGTGCCTCCTCCTGGGTATCCGAGTTCCGCCAACGCCAGGCGGTCCTTGGTAGTGCTTTTAAGCGCGGGCACCTACAGCTTAGTAACCGGGTTCCAGCACCGTCAGCTGGTCCTCGGTCGTGCCATTGGCTCTTGCACACTGGGGCAACGCATCCGGGTTCCAGCACCGCCAGCTGGTTCTCGGCAGTGTTTTTGTCACAGGTACTCCCTCGTGCCAAGCCTGGTTTCAGCACCGTCAGCTGTTTCCGGGTTGTGTCAAGCTCACTGAGACACCTATGCTTGCCTCGTCGTGGTGCGGTCGGGTTAGCCAACTCCAGGGTGCCTCCAGTTTAGGAGCTTCCTATGTGGGCTGCGTGAACTGGTAGTCAAGGCTGGTTCTGTAGTGCCAGTAGGCCCAGCTCCCCCTGTAGGACTGTTGGGGTTCGGTAACTGCGGCTGCCTCGCGGCCTAGCTGTTCTCTCCTCTCCTGTGGGCCTTGGGGTCCACCACCTGGTTCCAGCACCGTCAGCTGGTTCCGGGCCGAGCCTTTGGCTTAGGTGCCTCCTCCTGGGTATCCGAGTTCCGCCAACGCCAGGCGGTCCTTGGTAGTGCTTTTAAGCGCGGGCACCTACAGCTTAGTAACCGGGTTCCAGCACCGTCAGCTGGTCCTCGGTCGTGCCATTGGCTCTTGCACACTGGGGCAACGCATCCGGGTTCCAGCACCGCCAGCTGGTTCTCGGCAGTGTTCTTGTCACAGGTACTCCCTCGTGCCAAGCCTGGTTTCAGCACCGTCAGCTGTTTCCGGGTTGTGTCAAGCTCACTGAGACACCTATGCTTGCCTCGTCGTGGTGCGGTCGGGTTAGCCAACTCCAGGGTGCCTCCAGTTTAGGAGCTTCCTATGTGGGCTGCGTGAACTGGTAGTCAAGGCTGGTTCTGTAGTGCCAGTAGGCCCAGCTCCCCCTGTAGGACTGTTGGGGTTCGGTAACTGCGGCTGCCTCGCGGCCTAGCTGTTCTCTCCTCTCCTGTGGGCCTTGGGGTCCACCACCTGGTTCCAGCACCGTCAGCTGGTTCCGGGCCGAGCCTTTGGCTTAGGTGCCTCCTCCTGGGTATCCGAGTTCCGCCAACGCCAGGCGGTCCTTGGTAGTGCTTTTAAGCGCGGGCACCTACAGCTTAGTAACCGGGTTCCAGCACCGTCAGCTGGTCCTCGGTCGTGCCATTGGCTCTTGCACACTGGGGCAACGCATCCGGGTTCCAGCACCGCCAGCTGGTTCTCGGCAGTGTTTTTGTCACAGGTACTCCCTCGTGCCAAGCCTGGTTTCAGCACCGTCAGCTGTTTCCGGGTTGTGTCAAGCTCACTGAGACACCTATGCTTGCCTCGTCGTGGTGCGGTCGGGTTAGCCAACTCCAGGGTGCCTCCAGTTTAGGAGCTTCCTATGTGGGCTGCGTGAACTGGTAGTCAAGGCTGGTTCTGTAGTGCCAGTAGGCCCAGCTCCCCCTGTAGGACTGTTGGGGTTCGGTAACTGCGGCTGCCTCGCGGCCTAGCTGTTCTCTCCTCTCCTGTGGACCTTCGGGTCCACCACCTGGTTCCAGCACCGTCAGCTGGTTCCGGGCCGAGCCTTTGGCTTAGGTGCCTCCTCCTGGGTATCCGAGTTCCGCCAACGCCAGGCGGTCCTTGGTAGTGCTTTTAAGCGCGGGCACCTACAGCTTAGTAACCGGGTTCCAGCACCGTCAGCTGGTCCTCGGTCGTGCCATTGGCTCTTGCACACTGGGGCAACGCATCCGGGTTCCAGCACCGCCAGCTGGTTCTCGGCAGTGTTCTTGTCACAGGTACTCCCTCGTGCCAAGCCTGGTTTCAGCACCGTCAGCTGTTTCCGGGTTGTGTCAAGCTCACTGAGACACCTATGCTTGCCTCGTCGTGGTGCGGTCGGGTTAGCCAACTCCAGGGTGCCTCCAGTTTAGGAGCTTCCTATGTGGGCTGCGTGAACTGGTAGTCAAGGCTGGTTCTGTAGTGCCAGTAGGCCCAGCTCCCCCTGTAGGACTGTTGGGGTTCGGTAACTGCGGCTGCCTCGCGGCCTAGCTGTTCTCTCCTCTCCTGTGGGCCTTGGGGTCCACCACCTGGTTCCAGCACCGTCAGCTGGTTCTCGGCAGTGTCTTTTGCTCTTGTACCTTCTGCTCCCCATCCTGGTTCCAGTACCGTCAGCTGGTTCCGGGCAGAGCCTTTGGCTTAGGTGCCTCCTTCTGGGTATCCAAGTTCCACCAACGTCAGGTGGTCCTTGGTAGTGCTTTCAGGCACGGGTACCTCCTGCTTAGTAACCGGGTTCCAGTAACGTCAGCTGGTCCTCGGTAGTTCCATTGGCTCTTGGACCTTCGGCTACCCATCCGGGTTCCAGTACCGTCAGCTGGTTCTCGGCAGTGTCTTTTGCTCTTGTACCTTCTGCTCCCCATCCTGGTTCCAGTAACGTCAGCTGGTTCCGGGCAGAGCCTTTGGCTTAGGTGCCTCCTTCTGGGTATCCGAGTTCCGTCAACGTCAGGCGGTCCTTGGTAGTGCTTTTTAGCACGGGTACCTCCTGCTTAGTAACCGGGTTCCAGTAACGTCAGCTGGTCCTCGGTAGTTCCATAGGCTCTTGAACCTTCGGGTAGCCATCCGAGTTCCAGTTCCATCAGCTGGTTCTTGGCATTTTCTCAGCCTTCTTGTACCTTCTGCTACATTTCCAAGTTGAAGACCCTAACGTCGACGACCCGGAAGACCACCACGATGACGACGACACGGAAGACCACCCCGATGACGACGACGACGACGGCGGAGACGACGACGGCGGAGATGACGACACTGGAGACGACGACCCTGGAGACGACAACATGGAAGACCGAGAAGCAGAAGAACAAGAGGCTGCAGAACAAAGAGCAGAAGAACATTAAGCATAAGACTTAATATCAGAGCAAAAGATATTATCTAAATTATATGCAGAAGAAGACTAAGCAGTGTATGGGGGTGAGTCCGTTCCTCCTCGTGGTGCCCCTGGATAAAGCCTGATGCTGCAGGCCAAACTGAACGCGGACAAATGTAACTTTTGTGACTGGCAGAACGGAAGGTGTAATCTTCAAACTTTTATAGATAACAACTACGGGAATGCCTGTCACAAATGAGAATATGATGAAGAAGTAGAATAGGAAGAATAATAACAGTGGAATAAAAAGAATATGTAGAATAAGAAGAATAATAATAGTTGAATAAAATGAATATGAAGAATGTAATAAAAAAAAAAAAATAGGTAGAAGATGAAGAAGAAGATGAATAAGGTGAAGAAGTTGATGTCAAAGATGCTGATGATGATGAAGATGAAAGTGTGGGAAAAGAAAAAAAAAAAGAAAAAAAAGAAGGGGAAGGGCGTGGAATAGTGAAACATCAATATCTGACAAAATAAAAAAAAAATTTACATAGTCAATATCTTTGTCACTCCGAACGTCTTAAAAAAAAACAAAAAACATGCTATTCTATTTGATTGGGATAAACCTCTATGACTTTAATGTCTCCGCCACCTCCCCAAATACATCCGGCATTATTCTTAGTTGTTTTCCTTCATGTAGAATGAACCTACAAGGAAAGAAAGGGTTTATTTTAATTCCGATATTTTGGTCCCATTGACTTGCATTGGGATCGGGTATCGGTATCGGCGATATCCGATATTTTTTGAATATCGGCCGATCCAAACCGATACCGATACTTTCCGATATCGGAAGGTATCGCTCAACACTAGACATCAAGTATCGGAATGTATCCTGATGGTTCCCAGGGTCTGAAGGAGAGGAAACTCTCCTTCAGGCCCTGGGATCCATAGGGAGGTGTAAAATAAAGAATTAAAATAAAAAATATTGATATGCTCACCTCTCCGGCGGCCCCTGGACATCACGCGGCTAACCGGCCGGCTTCAGGACCTGTGAATAACGTTGCGGCTTCTGATTGGTCGCGTGCCGCTCATGTGACCGCCACGCGACCAATCACAAGCCGCTACGTCATCGAAAGCTATTACCGCGCTCATTTTTAAAAATGAGCGCGGTAATAGCTTTCGATGACGTCGCGGCTTGTGATTGGTCGCGGCCACGCGACCAATCACAAGCCGCGACATCATCGAAAGCTATTACCGCGATCATTTTTAAAAATGAGCGCCTTTAGGACCTGCGGAATGACGTCGCGGCTTCTGATTGGTCGCGTGCCGCCTATGTGACCGCCACGCGACCAATCAGAAGCCGCGACGTCATTCCTCAGGTCCTAAAGGCGCTCATTTTAAACAAAGAAGCCTGCCAGACGCCGGTGACTCGCGGTGATGTTCCAGGGGCCGCCGGAGAGGTGAATATAACAATATTTTTTATTTTAATTCTTTATTTTACACCTCCGATACCGATACCCGATACCACAAAAATATCGGATCTCGGTATCGGAATTCCGATACCGCAAGTATCGGCCGATACCCGATACTTGCGGTATCGGAATGCTCAACACTACTTATAGGGTATTCCCATCTCCAAGATCCTATCCCAGTGCAATAATAATAATAATAACAATAATAATCATATTAACAAATACCTCTAATGCATTTCTTTTGGTTGGTACAGTATACACCAATATACAATTAGTAAAGCTGTATGGAAGAGCTAACCATACTGTGCTATTCCATACATAGGCTTCTTGAAAAAATAAGTGCCATATTTTGCGGGTCATAAGACGTATCCCAAATTATGAAGAGGTAAATAGGAAAATATACACTATGGTTCCAAAGTTTAGGGTCACCCAGACAATTTTGTGTTTTCCATGAAAACTCATACTTTTATTAATCAAATGATTTGCCAAATGAATTGAATATCTAATCCAAACATTGACAAGGTTTGAAAAAAAGATTTTTATTTGAAATAATAATTTTCTCCTTCAAACTTTGCTTTCATCAAAGAATGATCCCTTTGCAGCTATTACACCATTGCAGATCTTCGGCATTCTAGCAGTAAATTTGCTGCAGTAATGGAGAAATGTCACCCCATGCATCCAGAAGCCCCTCCCACAAGTTGGTTTGGCTTGATGGGCACTTTCTGTGTACCATACGGTCAAGCTGCTCCCACAACAGCCTAATGGGGTTGAGATCTGGTCACTGCGCTGACCACTTCATTACAGATAGAATACCAGCTGCCTGCTTCATCCCTAAATAGTTCCTGCATAATTTGGAGGTGTGCTTTGGGTTATTGTCCTGTTTTAGGATGAAATTGGCTCCAATCAAGCGCTGTCCACAGGGTATGGTATGGCATTACAAAATGGAGTGATAGCCTTCCTTATTCAAAATCCGTTTTACCTTGTACAAATCTCCCACTTTACCAGCACCAAAGCAACCCCAGACCATAACATTACCTCCACCATGCTAGACAGATGGCGTCATGCACTTTTCCAGCATCTTTTCAGTTGTTCTGCTTCTCACAAATGTTCTTCTGTGTGATCCAAACACTTCGAACTTGGATTTGTCTGTCAATAACATTTTTTTCCAATCTTCCTCTGTCCAATGTCTCTGTTCTTTTGCCCATATTAACCTTTTCCTTTTATTAGCCAGTCTCAAATATGGCTTTTTCTTTGCCACTCTGCCCTGTTGGCCAGCATCCCGGAGTCACCTCTTCACTGTAGACTGTGACACTGGCGTTTTGTGTGTACTATTTAATTAAGCTGCCAGTTGAGGACCTCTGAAGTGTCAATTTCTCAAACTACAGACTCTAATGTACTTGTATTTTTGCTCAGTTGTGCAGCGAGGCCTTCCACTTCTCTTTCTTCTCTGGTTGGAGCCTGTTTGGGCTCTCCTCTGAAGGGAGTAGTATACACCATTGTAGGAAATCTTCAGTTTCTTGGCAATTTTTCACATGGAATAGCTTTCATTTCTAAGAACAAAAATAAACTGTTGAGTTTCACATGAAAGTTCTTTTTTTTCTGCAGGAAAGAAATATATCTTGGTACCGTGTTAGCCAGTGGATAGAAAAATATTTAGAATTGAGAGTCCTCAGTGGTTGATACCTTTTAATGGCTAACTGAAAAGATGGTAACAAATTGCAAGCTTTCGAGACTACACAGGTCTCTTCATCAGGCAAAGACTAAAACAAATTCTGAAGAATCACATATTTATGCACAACATAGTATAGGAAAAAAAAAAAAAAAAAAAAAAACCATGGATAAGCCAGGTGACATGAAGCAGAATTACCATGGGTTATTTATGGACGTAACTGTTTATCACCCATGGTAATTCTGCTTCATGTCACCTGGCTTATCCATGGTTTTTTTTTTCCCTTTTTTTTTTTTCCTATACTATGTTGTGCATAAATATGTGATTCTTCAGAATTTGTTTTAGTCTTTGCCTGATGAAGAGACCTGTGTAGTCTCGAAAGCTTGCAATTTGTTACCATCTTTTCAGTTAGCCATTAAAAGGTATCAACCACTGAGGACTCTCAATTCTAAATACTTTTTTTTCTGGCCATTTTGAGAGTTTAGTGGAACCAACAAATGTAATGCTCCAGATTCTCAACTAGCTCAAAGCAAGGTCAGGTTTATATGTTCTCTAATCAGCCAAACTGTTTTCAGCTGTGCTAACATACTTGCACAAGGGTTTTCAAGGGTATTCTAACCATCCAATAGCCTTCTTTCACAGTTAGCAAGCACAAAGTACCATAAGAACACTGGAGTGATGGTTGTTGGAAATGGGCCTCTATACACCTATGAAGATATTGCATTACAAACCAGACGTTTGCAGCTAGAATAGTCATTTACCATATTAACAATGTATAGAGTGTATTTTTGAATCATTTAATGTTAGCTCCATTAGAAAAAACTGTTTTTCTTTCAAAAATAAGGAAATTTCTAAGTGACCCTAAACTTTGGAATGGTAGTGTTTGTTTCAATGTGTCAAATGGAGGTCTGTCTTATAGTCCAAATTATATAGAGAATGTTCAGCACAGCCAAAGGGAGGAGGTGCACGGTCATAGGTTCCCAAGCCTTAATATGTAAGATACAAGTGACTGGCACATTCCAGAAGTGTTGTGATGCAAAGTGGGGGTTTATTTTACATACAGTATTCACAAATGTTTCGGTCATTACTGGACTTTCATCAGTGTGCTAATTTACTAGTATGCTTGGAGGAGCCCCGAGTAGTAACATTAGATTGCATCAATAAAAAGGCCTGAAGATATATAGGTCGCAAGGGGTAGGCACAAGCTGCAGAAATAGGATAGTGTGTCACAAAGTGACACTGTCTGCTGAATGAAACAGGAGCCACGCAGTATATACCACCAGTATGGGCTGCAAAATAGTGCGCACGGGGTAGGCACAAGCTGCAGAAATAGGATAGTGTGTCACAAAATGACACTATCTGCTGGATGAAGCAGGAGCCACGTGGTATATACCGCCAGTATGGGCTGCAAAATAGTGCGCACTGTCCGCCTTCTTAGCTACAGGAAGCCTGCACTTGCGGTGGACGCCACGTGCTTCCTGTAGCTGAGAATGCGGACAGTGCGCACTATTTTGCAATTTTGAGAGAGCAACTTCCTTCACATCTGTGAATGGTGATAAGGAGTACCGTATTACTCACTATATCACCTGCAATACCACTTAAGTGGTTTATTATGCACGGTGCTCTTGCAATTTGGGGTATGTTGGCCTTACATCTCGAGAGCTCAGGATAAGGACACGTGAGCATGTGCGGGACATCATTGCCGCAAAACAGGCTGTGGAAATTGATGAGCTCAAGATGATCCCCCGACACTTCAGACTGCGCCATGATTCTGACCCCTCATCCTTTAAAGTTCGTGGTATTGATAGGGTTCGCTGTGGTATCAGGGGGGGTGATCATAAACGTGTCTTGGCGCAGATGGAGTGTCGGTGGATTGTGACTCTGGGCACGATGTCTCCGCACGGACTCAACGAGAAACTGTCCTTTGCCCCTTTTCTTTAGCCTTCCTCTTTCTGAATTAATGGTTCCATCTTATTCTGTATTTGTTCTTGACCCTGGTTGTATATAGAGAGGTTTTTACTGACACTTCATTATGTGTCCCTCTCACATTTTTTGCTGTATGTGTTTTTATTCATTCTTTTGTTTTGTATTTTCTTTTATTATTGTATAGTCACATATGGGTCGGAAGAATTTTGTTTTCCCATGTGACCTCCATTACATCTTGCGGGAGTCATCATGGAGGGACATTAAGTCATTTCTTCATGGAAACGACATATCTTATGGAGCATACGGAAGGAACTATACTTGGGGATCACCATATTTTTGGAACAGACAATGTGAAGATATCCCTCATTCTACGATCACCTTTAATCTTTTGCTCCTTTGTGTTAATGTCCTGGTTTTTTGTCTCTTCCCTCACCCTTCTGTGTCTGTACGTATATTATGTAATTTTATGTGTTCACATTTAGTTTTGGTCACATACCGCATGTTTTCTGTGAAACCGCAATGCTCCGCGGTGCTGCCCATAGTTCGTCCAGTAACCAAGATGGCCGCTGCACCGTGCGCTTGCGCAGTGTGACCCCATACGTGCCCGCGTCGCTGAACGCGTCCACAAGACCAGGCGCGGGTCTCTGAAGTCACAGGAAATGTTTTCCTTGACCCGCGCCTGGCCTGGACTGCCATATGTGACGGTGGATGCTGGGAGTTACACACGGCGCATGCGCCACACCGGACGCGTTACTCTCAGCACCAATTAGTTTCATATATATATGGGGCATTTTAGGGTTTAACACACGGCCCCCCGAGGAAGCCAACTACGCGAAACGCGCGTCGGGGTCTCTTGGTGTCTTCAGCCATCCACGGTCTCTCTCCCACATGGGTAAGCATTTGCTATGCTTTTAACTAGCCGGTGGGCTCATATACTCTCTATGTCCATTAAAACCAGCGGTTCACTGGTATGTGCTCCCTAGTGCCAGATGGTATGTACAATTATTGGGATGCTCTTCTATTTATTAGATTACATTTTGCTCCAGGCTCTTTTTAGCATGGAGACATGTTGAGTGGCTGACTACACATGTTTTTATTATGTTTCTGTCTTTTTCATCTCTGTCATGTTGCTATATTTGGCTATTTGCCATTATTGATTGTTAGTGAGCTTTTGTACTAATTAAAACTTTTTCGATATGATGTTACTGGCACCTGAGCTCGACTTTTTTACTGGGTTCATACGATTGAGAGTATAGACTCCTGTCTCTTCTGTAGGTTTATCTGATATTCATAGCAAGCTACAAATATTGGCCCCCGGCCGTCGGCTTTCCCCCTCTGGCGCAGAAAATTGCACGGGAGCCCACGCCGTTTTTTTCCATTTTTTTTAAATTAAACGCTCACTAAGGCCTCTTTCACACTTGCGTCGGTACGGGTTTGTCGCTATGCATCGACCCGACGTACCGATGCACGTTGTAAAATTTGTGCACGATGTGAGCAGTGCATGCACTTTTTCAACGCATCCGCTGCCCTTTCTGAAGTCTGGGGAGGAGGGGGCGGAGTTTCGGCCGCACATGCGTGGTAGAAAATGGCGGCCGCGACGGACAAAGAAATCTTCACTTGAACATTTTTTCGTGCCGATGGTCTGCCAAAACACAATGATCAGTTGCACGACAGACGCAATGTGTGGCCATCCGCCGCGATCAGTCACTAATACAAGTCTGTGGGTAAAAACGCATCCTGCGAGCACATTTGCAGGATCTGTTTTTTCCGCCAGATCTTTTTTTTTCTCAGAGTTGTAATAGCGCCGGATTGCACCTGATGCCCACATGTTGTTAGGGCTAGTGGAACACACCGAGTAAATATAGATGTTTTATTGTTATAGATGCGTTCGCAGCCCGGGGTCCACCATGCAGGAGAACCTGCTGCTAGCAAACGGCAGCACTATATGGCGGTATGAACTAGCTCTGTTATTTCTGTGAAAGCAAAGCACTGCACCCTGTTAGACTTCACAGAGGCATAGGCTAACTACCCAACTGAGAGCAGTCAGTGGTCATGCATGCACACAAAAACTCCTCGCCGGAGGTGCCAGCATTCTAGGGGCTTATTTCAGCCAGGTCCCTGAATACACACAAACACAATTTCCTCGCCGGAGGTGCCAGCATTCTAGGGGTTTATTTCAGCCGGGTACCTGAACACAGTCATACATGACCACACTGGCACAAAGCACATAACTTAGAAAGATACTAGCGCATGGCCGTGCGGCCATGCAAGCTTTAAATAGTTGCAGCAAGTACATGACCTTCCTAGAAGGACCAATGAGAGGCTGCCACAGAGCCTGAGCACCTACAGGACCTTCCTGAAGGACCAATGGATTTAGCTGCAGTATCTGAACATGTGACCCTCGATCTCCACTGAGAGATCTTACTCTGGGCATGCTCAGAATGAGAAAAGCAGGACTTAGTCCTAAAAGCGTCTGCTCGCCGCTGCCCAGCACTGGCTTCAATGGCAGAAGCAGGAAAAGCAGCAGTAACTCTTTGTACAGAGTCAGATTGAGCAAGATGCTGGGACTGACATCTCCGCTGAGCAGGCTCCACTGCGGCAGGAGAAGAATGGAGACCGCAGCGGAGATGGCCCGAGATTCCCCCCATGCAGAGGTGGGAACTCAACCCCTAACACGTTTCATCCGTTTTTTGACAGATCCGTCGTTGTGCGTTTTTTCGCCGGACAGAAAAACCGTTCCTCTGTATGTGTTTTCCGTCCAGTGGAAACAGCTTTTTTGACGGATGTGGCAAAAAACTGATGAAACGTGTGGCCATCAGGCGCCATCCGGCGCTAATACAACTCTATGAGAAAAAAACGGATCCGGTGGAAAAAAAACAGATCCTGCAAATGTGCTCTCAGGATGCGTTTTTTACCCATAGACTTGTATTAGCGACGGATTGCGATGGATGGCCACACGTCGCGTCCGTCGTGCAACGGATCCGTCATGTTTTGGTGGACCGTCGGCACAAAAAAATGTTCAAGTGAACATTTTTTTTGTCTGTCGCGTCCGCCATTTTCTACAGCGTAAGCACGGCTGAAACTCCGCCCCCTCATCCCCGGACTTCAGAATGGGCAGCGGATGCGTTGAAAAAGTGCATGCGCTGCCCACATCGTGCACAAATTTCACAACGTGCGTCGGTACGTCGGCCCGACGCATAGCGACGGACCCGTACCGACTCAAGTGTGAAAGAGGCCTTAATGAGCGTATAATTTTAAAAAACAGAAAAAAAGGCATGTATTTGTAGCCTGCTATGAATATCAGCTTGCATCTGTCTGTGTAGCCTTTACTGGCTATTAAAAAGGGGGACCCCCCAAAAAAATGACGTGGGGTCCCCTATATTTTATAGCCAGAAAGGCTACGCAGACAGCAGCAGGCTGATATTCCTAGCCTAGAGAGGAGCCATGGATGTTGGCCCCCCGGCTAAAAATACCTGACCGCAGCCGCTCCAGAAATGGTGCATCTGTAAGATGAGCCAATTCCGGCACTTAGCCCCTCTCTTCCCACTCCCGTGTAGCGGTGGGATATGGGGTAATAAGGGGTTTATGTCACCTTGCTATTGTAAGGTGACATTAACTTGGGTTAATAATGGAGAGGCGCCAATAAGACGCCTATCCATTATTAATCCAATACAAATAAAGGGTAAATAAAACACACACGTTAGGAAAAAAGTATTTTAATACTCTTCATTTAACCATACTTACCATACTTCAGCGCCTGCAAAAAACATAAAATAATAAACCGTATACTACCTGTCCGCCGTAGTCCAATTAATAACAAGTGTCCCACGACGATCTCCCCTATAGTACAGTGACATCAGGTGATGTCAGTCACTGCTCTATAGGACCCTCAGTGACACACTGACAGGAGACAATGGCTCCTGCAGTGCATCACTGAGAGGTTACTAGAGTTCAAAGTCTCACTTTATGGCAATTGCTGCAGCAATGCGAAAAGTGAGGCTAGGGACTATTGTTTTACAGCGGTGGAGGAATACAGTGCGGAAGGATACCTTCCTCCCGTCATTGAGTTCCTGGAGCCCCTAGAGCGCGGTCGCACCAGCTGATGCTGTCGTTCTCCCCATGGAGATCGTCGTGGGACACTCTTAGATTTCTCCATATCAGGGAGTATATTGGTTTTTTGTTCTTTTAATCTTTTACAGATGACACTGGCTTCGGGGATCAAAATGACAAGTGATGGTTAGTAGGTAATCTATGATATATGTACTGTATGTATGTATTGTATGTAATGTGTCAATGTATTGTATATGTGGTACGTAGTATGTATGTAGTATGTATGTAGTATCCATTCTATCCCATAGAATGTAAGTCTGCAAGGACAGGGTCCTCTCCCCTCTGTACCAGTCTGTCACTGTAAACTTGTTTACTGTAAACGATATCTATAACTCTGTATGTAACCGATTTCTCATGTACAGCACTATGGAATTAATGGTGCTACAGTATATAAATAAATAAATAAATAATAATAATAGTATGTAGTATGTTGCATGTATGTAGTATGTATGTAGTATGTATGTTGTATGTATGTATGTAGTATGTATGTTGTATGCATGTAGTATGTATGTTGTATGTATGTATGTATGTAGTGTGTTGTATGTATGTTGTATGTAGTATTTTTTTTTTTTTTACATTCAACACATTAGCCGGAAGATGGGATGATGGGACTAATGATGGGAGTCCAATCATTGGCTAATGTGTCAATCACTGCCATTGTAGCAGGCAAAACCCGATGGGACTTGTAGTCCCATCGGAAGTTGCCTGCACATAAACACAAAGACACCCGGCAGGCCGCACAGACCCATGTGAGGCCCGTACAGACCCCTGGCAGGCCGCACAGACCCCTGGCAGGCCGCACAGACCCTTGAGAGGCCCGTACAGACCCCCGACAGGTCGCACAGACCCCCGGCAGACAGCACAGACCCCCGAGAGGCCCGTACAGACCCCCGGCCGGCCACACAGACCCCCGGCAGGCCGCACAGACCCCCAGCAGGCCCATACAGACCCCCGGCAGGACGCACAGACCCCCGACAGGCCCGTATAGACTCCCGGCAGGCCAGCATAACCCCCCCATGGTCACGCACAGACCCCGCCCGCACACACACACACGCAGTCTCCGCCCACACACCGCCCTAACTCCATTATAGTGCATCATTGCACTATAGGAACTTCCGATTCCGGTATCCGATATCTTAAAAGTATCGGAACTCAGTATCGGAAATCCGATACAGCGAAGATCGGCCGATACCCGATATTTGCAGTATCGGAATGCTCAACACTAATCATGAGTGAAAACTGGCAGTCATTTTCTTAAGCTTAGCTCCGGATCCTGGATGGGCAAAAAATGTGCTGGAATGTCAAGAAAGAGCACAGCACTTCTCCCCTGTCTATTCTCTGTATATTTATACCTAAACACTGCATAGTACCACTTCTGACCGGTTTATTTGGTGTAACATTTAGTATCCATATTTACCTGTATATACATTATATATACAATTCTTAGTATTTGTATTATTCTCTCTATACATTCCACAGTACCACTTCTCCTGCTCTGTATACTGGGTGTAATTCTCAATTTCTGTATTATTTAGTGAATATATACAGTGCACAGTACCACTTCTCCTGTCCTGTATATACAGCTTGGGCAAAAATTAAGTAAAATGCTCAGATTGTCTGATTTTTCTCTTTATAGCTATATTTTTGAGTAAAATGTAAATTGCTCTTTTTTGAAAAATGGTCAAGATAAAAAAAACAATGCTTTCAAACCTTAAATAATGCAAAGGAAACAAGTTCATAATCATTTAGAAACAACAATACTAATGTTTTAACTCAGGAATAGTTCAGAAATCAATATTTTGTGGAATAACCATGATTTTTAATCACAGCTTTCATGCATCTTGGCATGCTTTCCACCAGTCTTTCACACTGCTTCTGGAGCAAAAATGTAAGCAGTTCTTCTTTGTTTGATGGCTTGTGACTATCCATCATCCTCTTGATTACATTCCAGAGGTTTTCAATGGGGTTCAGGTCTGGAGATTGGGCTGTCCATTACAGGGTTTTGATGTGGTGGTTTCTTAATTTTTGCCAGAGCTGTTTAAGATGCACAGTACCAATTCTCCAGTCCTGGATACTGGGTGTAATCCTCAGTATCTGTATTATTCTGTATATATACGCTGCACAGTACCATTTCTCCAGTCCTGTACAGTATATATCAGATGCACAGTACCAATTCTTCAGTCCTGTATACTGGGTGTACTCTTCAGTATCTCTATTATTCTCTCTCTATATATATGAATTCCCCAGTGCCACCACTCCTTCCCTGTATAGTGGGTGTAATCCTCAGTATCTGTATTATTTTGTGTATATATGCTGCACAGTTCCATTTCTCTAGTCCTGTATACTGGGTGCAATCCTAAATATCTGTTTAATTCTCTTTATCTAAACTGTGAAGTATCATTTTTCCTGTTTTGTATATGGTATGTTATTCTCAGTACCTGTATTATTCTGTATATGCAGTGCACACTACCAACAGTACCAATTCTCCTGTCCTGTATTCTGGGCGTAATCTAAATCTATTTTATTCTGCATATATGTATATATACACTGTGGAGGGCCATTTACATCATCAAGATGTGTTCTGGAAAAAATGAGACGAGTATTCATCTCCTGAGATCTCAATCTGCACATGCATATCCTCCAGTGGCCATTTTCCTGGAGACCACAGCACTACAGCAATGGAAGTGCAGAGTCTTTGGGCTTTCAGAAAATGTCAGTGGAACCCCCACACCACTGAGCATCTCTGAAACTGCCGCGCACCAGCCTTTGATGAGACTCCTGGTAAGTACATCGGGACTATAAGACGCACTCCCATACGGTATATCTTTTCATCTTTAACCCCTTTACCCCCAAGGGTGGTTTGCAAGTTATGGACCGGGCCAATTTTTACAATTCTGACCACTGTCCCTTTATGAGGTTATAACTCTGGAACGCTTCAACGGATCCTGGTGATTCTGACAATGTTTTCTCGTGACATACTGTACTTCATGATAGTGGTAAAATTTATTTGATATTACCTGCGTTTATTTGTGGAAAAAAAGGAAATATGGCAAAAATTTTGAAAATTTCGCAATTTTCCAATATTGAATTTTAATGCAATTAAATCACAGAGATATGTCACACAAAATACTTAACAAGTAACATTACCCACATGTCTACTTTACATTAGCACAATTTTGGAACCAAATTTTTTTTTTGTTAGGGAGTTATAAGGGTTAAAAGTTGACCAGCAATTTCTCATTTTTACAACACCATTTTATTTTAGGGACCACATCTCATTTGAAGTCATTTTGAGGGGTCTATATGATAGAAAATACCCAAGTGTGACACCATTCTAAAAACTGCACCCCTCAAGGCTCTCAAAACCACATTCAAGAAGTTTATTAACCCTTCAGGTATTTCACAGGAATTTTTGGAATGTTTAAATAAAAATTAACATTTAACTTTTTTTCACAAAAAATTTACTTCAGCTCCAATTTGTTTTATTTTACCAAGGGTTACAGGAGAAAATGGACCCCAAACCTTGTTGTAAAATTTGTCCTGAGTACGCCGATACCTGATAAGTGGAGGTAAACTACTGTTTGGGCGCATGACAGAGCTTGGAAGCGAAGGAGCGTCATTTGACTTTTTAATGCAAAATTGACTGGAATTGAGATGGGACGCCATGTTGCGTTTGGAGAGCCACTGATGTGCCTAAACATTGAAACCTCCCACAAGTGACACCATTTTGGAAAGTAGACCCCCTCAGGAACTTATCTAGAGGTGTGGTGAGCACTTTGACCCACCAAGTGCTTCACAGAAGTTTATAATGCAGAACCGTAAAAATAAAAAATCATTTTTTTTTCACAAAAATTATCTTTTCGCCCCCAATTTTTTATTTTCCCAATGGTAAGAGAAGAAATTGGAACTAAAAAGTTGTTGTACAATTTGTCCTGAGTACGCTGATACCCCATATGTGGGGGTAAACCACTGTTTGGGCGCATGGGAGAGCTCGGAAGGGAAGGAGCGCCGTTTGACTTTTCAATGCAAAATTCACAGGAATTGAGATGAGACGCCATGTTGCGTTTGGAGAGCCACTGATGTGCCTAAACATTGAAACCCCCCACAAGTGACACCATTTTGGAAAGTAGACCCCCTAAGGAACTTATTTAGATGTGTGGTGAGCACTATGACCCACCAAGAGCTTCACAGATGTTTATAATGCAGAGCCGTAAAAATAAAGCAAAAATTTTTTCCCACAAAAATTATTTTTTAGTCCCCAGTTTTGTATTTTCCCGAGGGTAACAGGAGAAATTGGACCCCAAAAGTTGTTGTGCAATTTGTCCTGAGTGCGCTGATACCCCATATGTGGGGGGGGAACCACCGTTTGTGCGCATGGGAGGGCTCGGAAGGGAAGGAACGCCATTTGGAATGCAGACTTAGATGGAATGGTCTGCAGGCGTCACATTGCATTTGCAAAGCCCCTAATATACCTAAACAGTAGAAACCCCCCACAAGTGACCCCATATTGGAAACTTGACCCCCCACGAACTTATCCAGATGTGTTGTGAGAGCTTTGAGCCCCCAAGTGTTTCACTACAGTTTATAACGCAGAGCCATGAAAATAAAAAATCTTTTTTTTTCCCACAAAAATTATTTTTTAGCCCCCAGTTCTGTATTTTCCCAAGGGTAACAGGAGAAATTGTTGTTGTCCAATTTGTCCTGAGTACGTTGATACCCCATATGTTGGGGTAAACTCCTGTTTGGACACACGGGAGAGCTCGGAAGGGAAGGAGCACTGTCTTACTTTTTCAAAGCAGAATTGGCTGGATTTGAGATCGGACGCCATGTCGCGTTTGGAGAGCCCCTGATGTGTCTAAACAGTGGAAACCCCCCAATTATAACTGACACCCTAATCCAAACACACCCTGTTAGGGCTAGCGGAACGCACCGAGTAATTAGAGATGTTTATTGATATTGGTGCGTTCGCAGCCCGGGGTCCACCGTGCAGGAGTACCTGCTGCTAGCAAACGGCGGAGCTATATGGCGGTATAGACTAACTCAGTTAATTCACTGAGTAGCCGTGAAAGGAAAGCACTGTGCCCTGTTAGACTCCACAGAGGCACAGGCTAACTGCCCAAACAGAGAGCAGTCAGTGGTCACACAAACACACAAAACTCCGCGCCGGAGGAGCCAGCATTCTAGGGGCTTATTTCAGCCGGGTCCCTGAATACACTCAGACTCAATCTCCTCGCCGGAGGAGCCAGCATTCTAGGGGCTTATTTCAGCCGGGTCCCTGAACACACATACATGTGACCACACTGGCGCAAAGCACATAACATAAGACAATACTAGCGCATGGCCGTGCGGTCATGTGCAGTTTATATAGTTGCAGCACAGGAAGCTGCTACTGAAGTTTTTGCCCTTTCAGGACCTTCCAGAAGGACCAATGGAAAGTGCTGCAGTACCTGAGCATGTTTTGCCCTTTCAGGACCTTCCAGAAGGACCAATGGAATGTACTGCAGCACCTGAGCATGTGACCGAACATGTGGCCCTCGACCTCCAATGGGAGACCCTGCCCTGGGCATGCTCATTGTGAGTAAACAAGGACTTAGTCCCAGAGAGGCTCGCTCGCCGCAGATCAGTGCAGGGTACCATAGGAAAGCCAGAAAAGGCAGTAGTGACCCTATGCACCGAATCAGCCCCAGCGAGACGCTGGGAGCGACGTCTCCGCTGAGCAGAGCCCACTGCGGCCGATACCGAATGGGAGACCGCAGCAGACACGGATCGAGATTCCCCCTGTGCAGCAGAGGAAACCCGACTCCTAACATTACCCCCCTCCTAGGGCCCCCCCTCCTTGAGCCTCACTACGCTCAAAAGCTGCGATAAGCAGCGGAGCCTGAATGTGCTCCACAGGCTCCCAGGTTCTATCCTCTGGGCCGTGACCCTTCCAGTCCACCAGATAAAATTTCTTGCCACGTACCACCTTGCACCCCACAATAGCATTCACCTCAAACTCATCCGTGGATGAACCCGATGTCCCAGCAGATGACTCGGAAAACCGGGACAAATGAACGGGCTTTAAGAGGGAAACGTGGAAAGTATCGGTGATGCCAAGGCGTGGAGGAATAGCCAAACGGTAGACCACAGGGTTGACCTGTTCCAGAACCTTAAACGGGCCAATGTAGCGAGGAGCAAACTTAGTGGACTCAACTCGCAGCCTGATGTTACGGGCGGAGAGCCACACTAAGTCGCCAGGAGCAAAGACCGGAGCGGGGCGCCGGTGTGTATCAGCCGAAACCCTCATTCTCTATTTGGAGGCCCGGATGGCATCCTGAGTGCGGTCCCAGATGTCACGTGCCTCCATCGCCCAGTCTGCCACCCTAGAATCGGTGGATGACACGGGCATGGGCACAGGGACACGCGGATGCTGGCCGTAATTAAGGAGAAAAGGAGTTTGACCAGTGGAATCGGCTACGGCGTTGTTCAGGGCAAATTCCGCCCAAGGTAGCAAAGATGCCCAGTCATCCTGCCTAGCAGAGACGAAATGTCGCAAATATGTCACCAGAGTCTGGTTGGTTCTCTTCACCAACCCATTCGTCTCGGGATGGTATGCAGAGGAGAGGTTTAACTCTATGCTGAGTAAACGGCAGAGCTCTCTCCAAAACCGAGATGCAAACTGGGGACCCCGATCGCTGACAATCTTATCACGCATACCATGCAATCGGAAAACGTGTTTAATGAACAACACCGCCAAGGCCCGTGCTGAGGGTAACCGAGGAAGCGGCACCAAATGCACCATCTTGGAGAAATGGTCGGTGACAACCCAAATAATGGAGCAGCCACGCGACTTGGGTAGACCCACCACAAAGTCCATCCCGACCATCTCCCAGGGCCTGTCTGCCACCGGTAGAGGGTAAAGCAACCCAGCAGGCCGTTGCCGAGGAGACCGATTCTGGGCGCAAGAAACGCACGCCTGAATATAGTCCTTGACATCTCGGGACATATGCGGCCACCAGTATGTTCTCGTCAGAAGCTCAGATGTCCTCTTGGTCCCAAAATGCCCACCCACTCTGGAGGAGTGAGCCCAAGAGAGAACCTCCGGTCGCAAGTTAGCTGGCATGAAAGTCTTGCCCGGGGGCACAGACTCCAGCGAAACCAGAGCTACAGTTCTCAGGCTCTCAGAAGGGACAATAAGCCGAGGCTCCTCCTCCTCCGATGACACCACGGAGCGGGAGAGAGCGTCAGCACGAACGTTCTTCTCCCCGGAGAGGAAATGGAGAGTAAAATGGAACCGGGAGAAGAACAGGGACCATCTAGCCTGGCGAGAATTCAGCCGCTGGGCCGTTTGCAGATGCACCAAGTTCTTGTGGTCAGTGAAGACTTGGAAGGGAAAGCGAGCTCCCTCCAAGAGATGTCTCCACTCCGAAAAAGCCAACTTCATGGCCAGCAACTCCCTGTCCCCGATGGAATAATTCCTCTCCGCTGGTGTGAAGGTCTTGGAGAAGAAGAAGCAAGGATGCTTCCGACCTTGAGCATCCTTTTGGAAAAGGACTGCTCCAGCACCAACGGATGAGGCATCCACCTCCAAGATAAATGGCTTATCAACATCGGGGCGATGTAGGATGGGAGCGCTAGCGAAGTGTGACTTGATCGAGAGAAAGGCTTTGGAGACCTCCTCTGACCACAACTTGGGATTTGCTCCCTTCTTGGTGAGGGCAACCAAGGGAGCTACCAAAGTTGAGAAGTGTGGAATGAACTGGCGATAGTAATTAATGAACCCCTTAATCGCTGCACCGCTTTAAGAGAATGGGGTTCCTGCCAGTCCATTACAGCCTGTAGATTGGCAGGATCCATAGCCAAACCCTGGGCAGAGATGATATAACCAAGGAAAGGCAAGGACTCCTGCTCAAACACACACTTCTCCAACTTGGCGTAGAGGGAGTTTGCCCGTAAGAGGTCGAAGACTTTGCGAACATCTCTCCGATGGGAGTCAATATCTGGAGAGAAGATGAGAATATCATCCAGATAAACTACGACCGAGGTGGTGAGCATATCCCGGAAGATGTCGTTCACAAAGTCTTGGAAAACGGCTGGGGCATTACAGAGCCCGAAGGGCATCACCAGATATTCATAGTGCCTCTCCCTGGTGTTAAAAGCCGTCTTCCATTCATCCCCCTCACGGATGCGAATCAGGTTGTAAGCACCCCGCAGATCTAACTTTGTAAATACCCTCGCTCCCCGTAGCCTATCAAACAGCTCAGATATCAGGGGTAGTGGGTACTTGTTCTTAACGGTGATGGTGTTAAGACCCCTGTAGTCTATGCATGGACGTAAGTCTCCAGTCTTCTTCTGTACGAAGAAGAACCCTGCCCCTGCCGGTGACACTGACTTCCTAATGAATCCTCTTGCCAGATTCTCCTGGATGTACTGGGACATTGCCTCCGTCTCCGGGAGAGATAACGGATAGACTCGACCCCGGGGAGGCTCAGCACCAGGCAAGAGGTCAATAGGACAGTCATAGGGGCGGTGAGGCGGAAGGGTCTCTGCAGCTCTTTTGGAGAACACGTCTGCATAGGGCCAATAGTGCTTGGGGAGAGAGGAAAGATCTGCGGGTACCTGTGTAGTAGCAACCTGAACGCACTCCCTCAGACATCTACCCTCGCAGGATTTACTCCATCCCAAAATTCTCCCAGAGGACCACTCAATATGAGGAGAATGGTAGCGAAGCCATGGTATCCCCAACAGGACCTCATCAATTCCCTCAGGAATGACTAATAGGGAGATTATCTCCTGATGTGATGGAGACACAGATAGCGTGAAAGGAATGGTTTGGTGGGTAATCTGTGAAGGTAGTGTTGACCCATTTACCACTCGAACAGTTACTGGCTTGGCGAGCATCACCAAGGGTATTGCGTGACGCTGGGCAAAAGCGGAAGACATAAAGTTACCCTCTGCCCCAGAATCCACGCATAGCTCGACCATAAGAGTGGATGGGCCTATGGTAATTGTCCCCTTGAAGGACAACTTTGAGGCAAACGTCACCGTGTCTAGTGTACCTCCTCCAACTGCCACTAGACGCTGACGTTTCCCCGACCGCTGAGGACCCTTGGAGGCAAGGTGTCCTGACTGCTGGCAAACATGACGGACCCTATGTGCACGGGCAGACTGAGACTTGGATCCTGCTCATGTCACCTCTAAGGCCTCATGTGACTCGGATGCCTGGACTGGAGATTCCAAAAGTTTGGCGAAGGTGGGAGCCAGCCGAAACCTCTGCCTACACTGGGCTCGCTCCAACCTCCGCTCGTTAAAACGGAGGTCAATACGAGTAGAGACAGTTATTAACTCCTCCAGTGTGGCATGAATCTCCCTAGTGGCCAGAGCGTCCTTAATGTGGTCAGCCAGGCCCCTCCAAAATATGGGGATAAGGGCTTTATCCGACCACTCCAGCTCGGAAGCTAAAGTACGGAAGCGGACGGAAAAATGGCTGACCAAGGACTCACCCTGAGTTAATGCCAGTAGTTGGAGCGCTGTGTCATGGGTGACTTGAGGTCTTAAAAAGACCTTTTTCAGAGTGCTCAGGAACAACGGAGCTCTCTGCACCACATGATCACCACGCTCCCACAGCGGCGTAGCCCACTCCAACGCCCTGTCCGACAAAAGAGACACAATAAATCCCACCTTAGCCCGCTCTGTAGGAAAACGTGCAGCCAGGAGCTTGAGGTGAATAGAGCACTGACTCACGAATCCCCTACAAGTTTTGCTATTTCCAGAAAATTTTTCTGGCAGCGGGAGGCGAGATAACGTCGGAACAGGGGTGGCAGTGGACAAGGTTGCTGCAGCCACGCTAGCAGCCTGTACAGCAACTGCGGTAACATCCACAGCTGAGGTTGAGCTCTCGAGAGCCGCCAACCTACCCTCCAGCTGCTGGATATACCGCAAAGATTGCTGAATGTCCGCCATTTACTAGCCAGACCCTGGCGTTAGTATTCTGTTAGGGCTAGCGGAACGCACCGAGTAATTAGAGATGTTTATTGATATTGGTGCGTTCGCAGCCCAGGGTCCACCGTGCAGGAGTGCCTGCTGCTAGCAAACGGCGGAGCTATATGGCGGTATAGACTAACTCAGTTAATTCACTGAGTAGCCGTGAAAGGAAAGTACTGTGCCCTGTTAGACTCCACAGAGGCACAGGCAAACTGCCCAAACAGAGAGCAGTCAGTGGTCACACAAACACACAAAACTCCTCGCCGGAGGAGCCAGCATTCTAGGGGCTTATTTCAGCCGGGTCCCTGAATACACTCAGACTCAATCTCCTCGCCGGAGGAGCCAGCATTCTAGGGGCTTATTTCAGCCGGGTCCCTGAACACACATACATGTGACCACACTGGCGCAAAGCACATAACATAAGACAATACTAGCGCATGGCCGTGCGGTCATGTGCAGTTTATATAGTTGCAGCACAGGAAGCTGCTACTGAAGTTTTTGCCCTTTCAGGACCTTCCAGAAGGACCAATGGAAAGTGCTGCAGTACCTGAGCGTGTTTTGCCCTTTCGGGACCTTCCAGAAGGACCAATGGAATGTACTGCAGCACCTGAGCATGTGACCGAACATGTGGCCCTCGACCTCCAATGGGAGACCCTGCCCTGGGCATGCTCAGTGTGAGTAAACAAGGACTTAGTCCCAGAGAGGCTCGCTCGCCGCAGATCAGTGCAGGGTACCATAAGAAAGCCAGAAAAGGCAGTAGTGACCCTATGCACCGAATGAGCCCCAGCGAGACGCTGGGAGCGACGTCTCCGCTGAGCAGAGCCCACTGCGGCCGATACCGAATGGGAGACCGCAGCAGACACGGATCGAGATTCCCCCTGTGCAGCAGAGGAAACTCGACTCCTAACACACCCCTAACCCTAATTCCAAGGGTAACCCTAACCACACCTCTAACCCAGACACACCCCTAACCCTAATCCCAACCCTATTCCCAACCGCAAATGTAATCCAAACCCTAACTTTAGCCCCAACCCTAACTGTAGCCTTAACCCTAGCCCTAACCCTAGCCCTAACCCTAACCCTAGCCCTAACCCTAACCCTAATGGGAAAATGGAAATAAATACATTTTTTTAATTTTTTTATTTTTTCCTAACTAAGGGGGTGATGAAGGGGGGTTTGATTTACTTTTATAGCGGGTTTTTTAGCTGATTTTTATGATTGGCAGCCGTCACACACTGAAAGACTCTTTTTATTGCAAAAAATATTTTTTGCGCTGCCACATTTTGAGAGCTATAATTTTTCTATATTTTGGTCCACAGAGTCATCTGAGGTCTTGTTTTTTGCGGGACGAGTTGTTGTTTTTATTGGTAACATTTTCGGGCACGTGACATTTTTTGATCACTTTTTATTTCGATTTTTGTGAGGCAGAATTACCAAAAACCAGCTATTCATGAATTTCTTTTGGGGGAGGCGTTTATACCGTTCCGCGTTTGGTAAAATTGATAAAGCAATTTTATTCTTCGGGTCAGTACGATTACAGCGATACCTCATTTATATCATTTTTTATGTTTTGGCGCTTTTATACGATAAAAACTATTTTATAGAAAAAATAATTATTTTTGCATCGCTTTATTCTGAGGACTATAACTTTTTTATTTTTTTGCTGATGTTGCTGTATGGTGGCTCGTTTTTTGCGGGACAAGATGACGCTTTCATCGGTACCATGGTTATTTATATCCGCCTTTTTGATCGCGTGTTACTCCACTTGTCTCGTTTTTTTTTTCTTACGGTGTTTACTGAAGGGGTTAACTAGTGGGCCAGTTTTATAGGTGGGGTTGTTACGGACGCGGCGATACTAAATATGTGTACTTTTATTGTTTTTTTTTTATTTAGATAAAGAAATGTATTTATGGGAATAATATTTTTTTTTTTCATTTTTTATGATTTTTTTTTTTTTTTTACACACTTGTAAAAAATTTTTTTTAACTTTTTTACTTTGTCCCAGGGGGGGGACAATACAGATCGGTGATCTGCCAGTTTGCACAGCACTCTGACAGATCACCGATCTGTCTCAGAGCGCTGCAGCGTTACCAAGTGCCTGCTCTGAGCAGGCACTTGGTAAGGCACCTCCCTCCCTGCAGGACCCGGATCTGCGGCCATCTTGGATCCGGGACTTGCTGCAGGGAGGAAGGTAGGAGACCCCCGGAGCAACGCGATCACATCGTGTTTCTGCGGGGGTCTCAGGGAAGCCCGAAGGGAGCCCCCTCCCTGCGCGATGCTTCCCTGCACCGCCAGCACATCGTGATCATGTTTGATCGCGGTGTGCCGGGGGTTAATGTGCCGGGGCGGTCCGTGACCGCTCCTGGCACATAGTGCCGGATGTCAGCTGCGACCGATCACCTATGATGTACTATTCCGTCCTTGGGAAGTAGGGCCCACCCCACATGGACGGAATAGTATGTCTAATGGCAGAAAGGGGTTAACATTTTAAAAATTACAAAATGGAAAATTGGCACATGCAAAAGTATGGGTACCCTGCAAGATTAGAACCTAGTAGTACACCCTTTTGAAAATATCACAGCTTACAAACGCTTTTTGTAGCCAGCCAAGAGTCTTTCAATTAGAGATGGGTGAACCAAAACAGTAAAGTTCAGTGTTCTTAGCAAACACCTACTGTTCGAGCACAGACACCAAACTCGGACTTCACCTGGAAGTCCGTATTACTGTTAGGGTTCAGCACCACAAACACCGGGTGTTTCTCACACTGTCATGTGCAAACTCTGCTTCTAATTGGCTGTAAATTCATTACTGCCGGTCAGACAGCCATGGTTCCCTCACTGTCTAATGACAGCGTGAGCCCGCAGCTGTGATTGGAGGTAAAAAGTTTACCTCCGGTCACTGGCATCGGCTGATGGCACTACTGCAGCTGCTAATAACAGTGAGAGAAGGCGTCTGATGGAAGTATTCATCAGCCGGTGCTATAAATAAATAAAATTAATTAACAAAATGGTGTTGGCTCCCCTGTATTTTTGACAACCAGACATGCAAAACTGACAGCTGGGGGCTGTCACTCTCAGCTGTCAGCGTTTTGCAAGGCTGGTTATCAAGAAAGGAGGTGTCCCCATGCTGTTTTTTTTTTAATTATTTAACTAAATATTTTAAATAAACTGCATGGGGTTACCCTCATTTTGGGCAACCAGCCAAGCTAAAGCAGACAGCTGGTAGCGGTTATTCTCTGGCTGGTAAGAAGCTATGGATACTGGCCCCCCAGCCTAAAAATTGCAGCCCACAGCCCCCCATAAAAGGTGCATCTATTAGAAGCACCAATTCTGGTGCTTTGCCCAGCTCTTCCCATTTGACCTGTGACGGTGGCAAGTGGGGTTCATATTTGTGGGGTTTATGTTACCTCTGTATTGCCAGGTGACATCAAGCCCACAGCTTAGTAATGGAGAGGTGTCTATAAGAGACCTCTCCATTACTAAACCTATAGTTATTTGGTAAATAAAGACACAGCAAGTGTAAAGTCCTTTATTTGAAATAAAAACAAAACACACTTTTCCATTTTTATTAAAAAATAACAAACACAGTTATACTCACCTAATGCCCATTCCATTGAAGCCCTCATCTCTTGTAATAAAACAAAAAAAAGAACAACCATATCCCTCAACTGACCATCGTTTTGTGCCACACCGTAATAAATGTAAGGGGATAAGCAGTTTTCAACCTGGACGGTGCAAATATGTGACCACCCAAGCTAAGAACCACTGGGAGAATGAGCTGCTGCAAGCGCAGCATCAGTGACTATCGGTGAGGTCATTTCATCTTTAACTGGCTTAACTGTTTACAATAACAGTAACTTTGACAGGGGTGCTCAATAATTTACATGCCACTGTATGTTAGTACAATGCTGGCATGTTCCTCCTACAGAACGGGTCCACTGTGTGATATTAGTAGCATGTTTCACACAGTGGGCTCTCTCATGTGAAACTTACTCTAAAGGTGTTATTTAGTGATTTTGTTAAAGGGAATCAGTCACCGATTTTATGGTGTCCTAATGGTAATAAACTATAGGGTGGGCCATGTATGTGTATACACCTAAATAAAATGGGAATGGTTGGTGATATCAACTTCCTGTTTGTGGCACATTAGTATATGGGAGGGGGAAAACTTTTCAAGATGTGTGGTGACCATGGAGGCCATTTTGAAGTTGGCCATTTTGGATCCAACTTTATTTTTTCCAATGGGAAAAGGGTAATGTGACACCTCAAACGTAATGAGAATTTCACAAGAAAAACAATGGTGTGCTTGGTTTTAAAGTAACTTTATTCTTTCATGAGTTATTCACAAGTTTCTCTTTGTTTACAGCCATTGACATGTCTCAAAGGTCAACACGTGAGGAGCGGATAGAAATTGTGTTGATGTCTGGTGAACGCAGTACCCGGTTCATTGCAGCAGATTTCAATGCAAGACACCCTATGCAAAAAAAACTGTGTTAGGACACAAGTAATCTTCATAAACATGGGAAATACCTGTGTGTAAGCAGTCAGGAAGGTAATGGGCAGTAATAGGGTACAGTTAATCGACATAGATATGGGAAATACCTGCGTTTAAGCAGTCTGTAGAGTTTTGTACTCACTCGGCTGAGGTAAGCACAGGAAGCGGTATTGTTGAAATGTCCAAGCAAGATTATTAAAATTGCATAAACTGCTCTGGATAGAAATACAAATAAACAGCCTTTTCCAGCAGAAAGTGAAAATGAACAAAAAAATATTAGTCCATATGGTATTGCGGGTCCGCCCACTCAGATCAGTGCCTTCAGCAACACACACTGAAGATGAACATAAACTGCAAGTAAATAATCCATATCACCCTGCGGATCTGCCCACTCAGGCCAGTGTCTTTGACAACACACACTTGAGGTCTCCACACCTCCAGCCACAGACACTGAATGAGAAATGTGACCACCATGTTGTCTGTCAAAACCACTCCCCTGGGGTTGGGATATGTGAGCGGTCAATCTCTTATGACCACTTGTAATACACAGCCCTGGAATGGCCAAATAACTCTCTCAACACTATGTGTGCTGGAGCATGCTTCCGAGCTCACATCACCACAGCTAACAGCCGCGATGACACATATCTCCCTTCAAGGAGTCGTCATCTTACAAGTCAGATAGGCAGGTGATGGGCAGTGATAGGACAATGGTAATCTACATAGACATGGAAAATGCCTGTATGTAAGCAGTCAGAAAGGCAGGTGATGGGCAGTGATAGGAAAAACCTTGAAAAACCTTTTAAATCACATGAAATGAAATAAATGCTCCCAGATTGTTTTCTATTGGCATTTGTCACTAGTTTATAATGCCCCTTGTTATAATAACATGAGACCGGTAAAAGATAAGCATTACAGTGAGATACATATTGATTAGAAAGGAGTTAAAGGAGTTTTCCAGCTTCTGCAAAATACTTGTCAGGGAAAAGTGGGCTTATGTGATAATGTAATAAGAGAAACATTAGTCCCTTGATAAGTTCTGCACTTATGTTGGAGTCCGGCGATCGGCCACAGCACTCACCTGTATATCCTGTCCTCATAACAGCAGGGAGCTCTGTAATGACACGGGATTTATCTTCACTTTACTTCTTTTATTTTAACAAATTGTCTTCATTCATAGTGGTTAGGCTGTGTCTGAAGAAGCGTTCATTCTTAAGACCGACCAATATACACAAAGCCTTTATGGCAGTGCATAGAGACCATGATGAAGATGTATTAAAACTGACGTGAAGGTAAACTGGCTTAGCTGGCCATAACAACCAATCAGATTCCATTTTTCATTTTTCAAAAGAGCTCTAAAAATGAAAACTAGAATCTGATGGGTTGCTGTGGGAAACTAAGCCAGTTTTTCCTCACAAAATTTTGACAAATCTCCTCCATGGGAGAGGTTAAAAAAAGAAGATGTAATACAGTAATTTATGTTAGCTGTACGGTAGGCCCCTAGAGATAATACCACTGGTGAGCCCTAGGCAAACCTGTCCGAACCTGTACATATATATACACTGCTCAAAAAAATAAAGGGAATACTAAAATCCCACATCCTAGATATCACTGAAAGAAATATTCCAGTTGCAAATCTTTATTCATTCAGTAGTGGAATGCGTTGAGAACAATAAAACCTAAACATGATCAATGTAAATCACAACTAATATCTCATGGAGTTCTGGAGTTGGAATGTTGCTCAAAATCAAAGTGGAAAGTGAAGTTACAGGCTGATCCAACTTCAGTGGAAATGCCTCAAGACAAATAAATGATGCTCAGTAGTGTGTGTGGCCTCAACGTGCCTGTATGACCTCCCTACAAAGTCCGGGCATGCCCCTGATGAGGCGGCAGAAGGTCTCCTGAGGGATCTCCTCCCAGACCTGGACTAAAGCAGGTACTTCCCTGTACCACTTCTCCTGTCCTGTATACTGGGTGTAATTCTCAGTTTCTGTGTTATTCTCTATATACACAATGCACAGTATGACTATCCCTGTGATCTATATATTGGGTGTAATTCCCATTATCCGCATTGGGTTGGCAACTCTGGGTCCTTTACCCTAGGCATACCTCTGCAGCGGAATTGGACTGGAGGTGTGTCATCCCCTGATCATGTTGTACGATATAACATGTGAACAATGCATTTTAAAAAGCAACAAGCATGATGTAGCTTGGTTCAAGTACAGCGGAGTGTGACAACATTAACCAGAAGCATGATCATATACTGTATTTATTTTCAGGTTATTTTCCTTACCATAAATGATCACTCACACATGTGGTTAATTTAGCAATTTTTTCCGCTCTTGTTTCTACCAACTTTATTGGTAAATGTAGTCTTCTAAAATTACTGATTTCTCAGGTGTGTAAAATAGTTTCCATCATAAAGTATTGATTATAAGAACACCTTTCCGATTAGGTTGAATAAGGACTTTGCATATTTTCATCACAATACTTTATGTACTGGAAACAATGACACTTACTCAAGATTTCTCCTAGAACTGCTTTATCGGTAAAATGAAGAATAGAAGGGTTCAGTAAAGATGCATGATCTATATCTTAGGAATAATGAAGAGCATGCGACATCAGGGAATACAGAATGAGCTGCAGGACTTCTAGCACTTGCACAACTTGAGACTCATATTGACAGAGATATAACGATCAGTGAGAGTTAGACACCAGAATCAAGAAAGAGAAACACATAGAACTCAGAAATACAAGAGCATTAGAGGGACATCACTCAAGCATCAACTATGGTTTGTAAGTGAGACAATCCAAAGGGGAATAGAGTCAAATTGCCGTCTCAGCTAATGGGACTGAACGCTGCTATTATTTTCCATCCACCTTTTATCTGGTGCTAGTAAACGGAGCTGCATGTAGGAGCCTAGGGGAATCATTGGCAATGCTTTCGTTCTTCGTTTATTTGCTGTGTGTGTAAAGTGAAATATAAAACAGGTTAAAGGCTTTATGTCATACTGTAGGCAGCAAATTTCATGTATAAAGAAAAGTAGAAGCATTGCCTTAAAGCATTTGTACAGGCTGGCACAAAGCTAGAGAATATAAAATTTGCACTGGGTATTTCAGGGACAAGGCCTTCAAATCTTTATCATTCAAAGTATTCATCCATATATGTACAAAGGTAGTAAAAACGACAGTACATATGCCACGTGTGTGGCTGTGGGCTGCTGCAATGACCTGCTCGGGGGAATTGGACTTATTGACTGCATTTACAGTTGTGCTCTGATTCTTCACCTTCTTTAGAGAGTGAGCAGACAAAAATCATGTCATTGTCTACACTTTAATTTAATCCATAATAATTCTATTTAGTTAATGTACATATCTGTATTTCTGAACTGTGCGGATTTATATATATATCAATATATATACTGTATATATGCATATGTATATAATCTTGAAATTTCAATTTTCTACATTTCAATTATTGGCAATTTGAGTCGCCTTTTGGCACAGAAGGAATCACGTTGGATTTGGAAACTTCAGACGATGCAACCCCATGGTCTCAATGAGACACTAAGTTTTGCCCCATTCCTCTGATCTCTGTTTTCATGCTTTTTAATTGGCATCGATATGCATATTTTTAATTATGTTTTTACATACTAACATTCTTGTATTTTTTATAGGTGTCTTGATCTCTGTTTTGGCAGGTATCTTGGACTGCTTTGGACTTATGAAGGATCACCATTTCATAGAATTTTCACATGATCTCCTTATATGTGGACCGCACTACATTTGCTTTTCCTGCACTTTATGTATATTTTTTTTGTAGGTTCTTCACTGTATTTATAATACTTGCATGTATTTTTATATGGTAAATTATCTTATTATGTATATTGTCTTTTTATATACACATTCTTTCTAAAATTATATGGTCTTTTTAATCACATAGCATTCCTTGTTCAGGGATGTATCTATATTATGTATTTTTCACGGTCTCCAGCTCTTATATTGGTACGAGCTTGGCACTTTGCACTTTTAACATTGGTTATTCTTTCAATAAGTTATTTCCTTACAGTCCATTTCTTCATATCATTGTTTGTTGCATGTTTTTTTACCTGTCCTGCCACTTTATTTGTGTTCCCCTGTTTACTCACCTAGCCCGGTGTGCATGCGCGCCGGCGCTCCATTGCTGGGTAATATTGGAGGTGTCTTTTCGGCTTGGAGAAGTCCGCGCCATCTCTTCCGGTCACGTGTTCTTATGTGGGCGGTCTTGATGACGTATTTCTCCTCCTCGTCTGACGCTCTCGGTGTTGTCTTGGCTCCTGGATGCGGACCGACTGCGCATGCGCCGTTATGAGGTTTGTGCGTCTTCACCACGCTGCTTGGATGCGGTATTCTTTATAATGCCCTCCATATCCCATGATGCCATGCCCCTGGAAGAAGACATATTGCCGAAACGCGCATTGGGGTGGATGGCATCGTGGTCCCGAAGGTAATTGTGAGTTACAGCTACTGTTCATGCGCCACTATGGTCTGTGTGCTTATTACATTTATTTCTGCATGAGGCTTCTCGGCACCTGATATACTTTATACTTAATGATGCACTATATATATATATATGGGTATGCTCCTATTGATATCCTCCTGCAGACTATGCACTTTAGCACCAGCGGGCTGACTACTGTTTATTTGTATTCCATATTTGCCTGTTTGGGACCACCCTGCCATCTGTTTTGGTGAGACTCCTTGTCATTTTTCTGTTCTTCTCTATTTTTTTTGGGATGTAATAAAATTTCTATTTTTATACATTATTTGGTTCTCTGGTGCTATTTTTCTCGCTTTGGTTCACATACATTTCAATTATGTACAGTCACACACGCAGTAATATATACTTCTATATACATATACACTTCATAACATTAAAATTGAAACAGGTAAAAAGAAAATTTGTTGGATTATGGAGATGACAGGATGGATAGTCGTATTAACTACGTGTAAAATCAAGACATCTTCTTGATTCATTCGGTATTGAGTATAGGCATCACGTGAAGAAATGGCATACACTCCCTTAAACACATTTGTATGCTGTCAATCAGGTTATTAATTATTGTCTAAGGATTGTTCTGCAACACTGAATGCACTTAAGTATGTAAATCATCAAGATCTGCTGCTTTTCTCTTTACAATTGCTGAAAAAAAGATGTCTCAGATGGGCACGATGGTAGACAAGTTAGGAGACCCTGTTAGCCATGGGAGAACATTTAGGATACACGGGGTGTTCCCAGTCACTTAACCCCTTAGCGACCGTCGATACGAATTTTAACGGCGGCCGCTAAGGGTACTTAAACCACAGCGCCGTTAATTAACGCCGCTGTGGAAAAAGTGAATAGCGCCCCCCAGAGTCGGATTTTCTCCGGGGTCTCGGCTGCCGGGGGTAGCCGAGACCCCAGAGAACATGATTCGGGGTTTTTTTTACCCACCCCGCATTTGCGATCGCCGGTAATTAACCGTTTACTGGCGATCGCAAAAAAAACCCCGCGATCTCTTTTTAATTTCTCTGTCCTCCGATGTGATCGCACATCAGAGGACAGAGAAAAGGGGTCCCAGGTAGCCCCCCAATACTCACCTATCTCCCCCGGTGCTCCTCGTGGCTCCCGGTGGGCGCCGCCATCTTCAAAATGGCGGGCGCATGCGCAGTGCGCCCGCCGGCCGGCCCCACGAGAATCTTTGGGGTCTCGGCTGCCGGGGGTAGCCGAGACCCCAAAGAGCATGATCGGGGTCGGTTTTACCGACCCCTGTTTTGCGATCGCCGGTAATTAACTGTTTACCGGCGACCGCAAAAAAAAAAAAAAAAGTAAAGTGTAATTCTCTGTCCTCTGATGTGATAGCACATCAGAGGACAGAGAAATAGGGGGATTCGGGGACCTGTTATGATAAGGTAATTCAGTACCACAATGGACATAGAGGTCAGAGCACATACAGTGATCTGACAATAACCCAAAAACATAGAACGAGCTCTGAGACGTGGGAACTCTGCTGACCGCAATCCCTAATCCTCTCCAACCACACTAGAGGCAGCCGTGGATTGCGCCTAACGCTCCCTATGCAACTCGGCACAGCCTGAGAAACTAGCTAGCCTGAAGAAAGAAAATAAGCCTACCTTGCCTCAGAGAAATACCCCAAAGGAAAAGGCAGACCCCACATATAATGACTGTGAGTTAAGATGAAAAGACAAACGTAGAGATGAAATAGATTTAGCAAAGTGAGGCCCGACTTTCTGAACAGAGCGAGGATAGGAAAGGTAACTTTGCGGTCAACACAAAACCCTACAACAACCACGCAAAGGGGGCAAAAAGACCCTCCGTACCGAACTAACGGCACGGAGGTACACCCTCTGCGTCCCAGAGCTTCCAGCAAGCAAGAAAAAACAAATAGACAAGCTGGACAGAAAAAACAGCAAACAAAATAGCAAAGCAGAACTTAGCTATGCAGAGCAGCAGGCCACAGGAACGATCCAGGAGGAAACAGGTCCAATACTAGAACATTGACTGGAGGCCAGGATCAAAGCACTAGGTGGAGTTAAATAGAGCATCACCTAACGACTTCACCACATCACCTGAGGAAGGAAACTCAGAAGCCGCAGTACCACCCTCCTCCACCAACGGAAGCTCACAGAGAGAATCAGCCGAAGTACCACTTGTGACCACAGGAGGGAGCTCTGCCACAGAATTCACAACAGTACCCCCCCCTTGAGGAGGGGTCACCGAACCCTCACCAGAGCCCCCAGGACGACCAGGATGAGCCAAATGAAAGGCACGAACAAGATCGGGAGCATGGACATCAGAGGCAAAGACCCAGGAATTATCTTCCTGAGCATAACCCTTCCACTTAACCAGATACTGGAGTTTCCGTCTTGAAACACGAGAATCCAAAATCTTCTCCACAATATACTCCAAGTCCCCCTCCACCAAAACCGGGGCAGGAGGATCAACAGATGGAACCATAGGTGCCACGTATCTCCGCAACAATGACCTATGGAATACGTTATGTATGGAAAAAGAATCTGGAAGGGTCAGACGAAAAGACACAGGATTAAGAACCTCAGAAATCCTATACGGACCAATGAAACGAGGTTTAAACTTAGGAGAGGAAACCTTCATAGGAATATGACGAGAAGATAACCAAACCAAATCCCCAACACGAAGTTGGGGACCCACACAGCGTCTGCGATTAGCGAAACGTTGAGCCTTCTCCTGGGACAAGGTCAAATTGTCCACTACATGAGTCCAAATCTGCTGCAACCTGTCCACCACAGTATCCACACCAGGACAGTCCGAAGACTCAACCTGCCCTGAAGAGAAACGAGGATGGAACCCAGAGTTGCAGAAAAACGGCGAAACCAAGGTAGCCGAGCTGGCCCGATTATTAAGGGCGAACTCAGCCAAAGGCAAAAAGGACACCCAGTCATCCTGATCAGCAGAAACAAAGCATCTCAGATATGTTTCCAAGGTCTGATTGGTTCGTTCGGTCTGGCCATTAGTCTGAGGATGGAAAGCCGAGGAAAAAGACAAGTCAATGCCCATCCTACCACAAAAGGCTCGCCAAAAGCTCGAAACAAACTGGGAACCTCTGTCAGAAACGATATTCTCTGGAATGCCATGTAAACGAACCACATGCTGGAAGAACAATGGCACCAAATCAGAGGAGGAAGGTAATTTAGACAAGGGTACCAAATGGACGATCTTAGAGAAGCGATCACAGACCACCCAAATGACTGACATCTTTTGAGAGACGGGAAGATCTGAAATAAAATCCATAGAGATATGTGTCCAAGGCCTCTTCGGGACCGGCAAGGGCAAAAGCAACCCACTGGCACGAGAACAGCAGGGCTTAGCCCGAGCACAAATCCCACAGGACTGCACAAAAGAACGCACATCCCGCAACAGAGATGGCCACCAAAAGGATCTAGCCACTAACTCTCTGGTACCAAAGATTCCAGGATGACCAGCCAACACCGAACAATGAAACTCAGAGATAACTTTATTCGTCCACCTATCAGGGACAAACAGTTTCTCCGCTGGGCAACGATCAGGTTTATTAGCCTGAAATTTTTGCAGCACCCGCCGCAAATCAGGGGAGATGGCAGACACAATTATTCCCTCCTTGAGGATACCCGCCGGCTCAGACAAACCCGGAGAGTCGGGCACAAAACTCCTAGACAGAGCATCCGCCTTCACATTTTTAGAGCCCGGAAGGTACGAAATCACAAAGTCAAAACGGGCAAAAAACAATGACCAACGAGCCTGTCTAGGATTCAACCGCTTGGCAGACTTGAGATAAGTCAAGTTCTTATGATCAGTCAAGACCACCACGCGATGCTTAGCTCCTTCTAGCCAATGACGCCACTCCTCGAATGCCCACTTCATGGCCAACAACTCTCGATTGCCCACATCATAATTTCGCTCAGCAGGCGAAAACTTCCTGGAAAAGAAGGCGCATGGTTTCATCACTGAGCAATCAGAACTTCTCTGCGACAAAACAGTCCCTGCTCCAATCTCAGAAGCATCAACCTCGACCTGGAATGGAAGCGAAACATCTGGTTGACACAACACAGGGGGAGAAGAAAAACGACGCTTCAACTCTTGAAAAGCTTCCACAGCAGCAGAAGACCAATTGACCACATCAGCACCCTTCTTGGTCAAATCGGTCAATGGTTTAGCAACACTAGAAAAATTGCAGATGAAGCGACGATAAAAATTAGCAAAGCCCAGGAACTTTTGCAGACTTTTCAGAGATGTCGGCTGAGTCCAATCATGGATGGCTTGGACCTTAACAGGGTCCATCTCGATAGTAGAAGGGGAAAAGATGAACCCCAAAAATGAAACCTTCTGAACACCAAAGAGACACTTTGATCCCTTCACAAACAAAGAATTAGCACGCAGGACCTGAAACACCGTTCTGACCTGCTTCACATGAGACTCCCAATCATCCGAGAAGATCAAAATGTCATCCAAGTACACAATCAGGAATTTATCCAGGTACTCTCGGAAGATGTCATGCATAAAGGACTGAAACACTGATGGAGCATTGGCAAGTCCGAATGGCATTACTAGATACTCAAAATGGCCCTCGGGCATATTAAATGCAGTTTTCCATTCATCGCCTCGCTTAATACGCACAAGATTATACGCACCACGAAGATCTATCTTGGTGAACCAACTAGCCCCCTTAATCCGAGCAAACAAATCAGATAACAACGGCAAGGGGTACTGAAATTTAACCGTGATCTTATTTAGAAGGCGGTAATCTATACAAGGTCTCAGCGAACCATCCTTCTTGGATACAAAAAAGAACCCTGCTCCTAATGGCGACGATGACGGGCGAATATGCCCCTTCTCCAAGGACTCCTTCACATAACTCCGCATAGCGGCGTGCACAGGCACAGATAAATTAAACAGTCGACATTTTGGGAATTTACTACCAGGAATCAAATCGATAGCACAATCATAATCCCTATGCGGAGGTAGGGTATCGAACTTGGGCTCATCAAATACATCCCGGTAATCAGACAAGAACTCTGGAACCTCAGAAGGGATGGATGACGAAATTGACAGAAATGGGACATCACCATGTACCCCCTGACAACCACAGCTGGACACAGACATGGATTTCCAATCTAATACTGGATTATGGACTTGTAGCCATGGCAACCCCAACACGACCACATCATGCAGATTATGCAACACCAGAAAGCGAATAACCTCCTGATGTGCAGGAGCCATGCACATGGTCAGCTGGGTCCAGTACTGAGGCTTATTCTTGGCCAAAGGCGTAGCATCAATTCCTCTCAATGGAATAGGACACTACTAGGGCTCCAAGAAAAACCCACAACGCCTAGAATACTCCAAGTCCATCAAATTCAGGGCAGCGCCTGAATCCACAAATGCCATGACAGAATACGATGACAAAGAGCAGATCAAGGTAACGGACAGAAGAAATTTTGACTGTACCGTACCAATGGTGGCAAACCTAGCGAACCGCTTAGTGCGCTTAGGACAATCAGAGATAGCATGAGTGGAATCACCACAGTAGAAACACAGCCCATTCAGACGTCTGTGTTCTTGCCGTTCAACTCTGGTCAAAGTCCTATCGCACTGCATAGGCTCAGGTTTAAGCTCATGTAATACCGCCAAATGGTGCACAGATTTACGCTCATGCAAGCGTCGACCGATCTGAATGGCCAAAGACATAGACTCATTCAGACCAGCAGGCATAGGAAATCCCACCATGACATCCTTAAGGGCTTCAGAGAGACCCTTTCTGAAAATAGCTGCGAGCGCACCTTCATTCCATTGAGTGAGCACGGACCACCTTCTAAATTTCTGACAGTAAATCTCAATCTCATCCTGACCCTGACACAGAGCTAGCAAATTTTTCTCTGCCTGATCCACCGAATTAGGTTCATCGTACAGCAATCTGAGCACTGTTGTGAATTCTGTGGCAGAGCTCCCTCCTGTGGTCACAAGTGGTACTTCGGCTGATTCTCTCTGTGAGCTTCCGTTGGTGGAGGAGAGTGGTACTGCGGCTTCTGAGTTTCCTTCCTCAGGTGATGTGGTGAAGTCGTTAGGTTCTGCTCTATTTAACTCCACCTAGTGCTTTGATCCTGGCCTCCAGTACTGTTATGATAAGGTAATTCAGTACCACAATGGACATAGAGGTCAGAGCACATACAGTGATCTGACAATAACCCAAAAAGATAGAACGAGCTCTGAGACGTGGGAACTCTGCTGACCGCAATCCCTAATCCTCTCCAACCACACTAGAGGCAGCCGTGGATTGCGCCTAATGCTCCCTATGCAACTCGGCACAGCCTGAGAAACTAGCTAGCCTGAAGAAAGAAAATAAGCCTACCTTGCCTCAGAGAAATACCCCAAAGGAAAAGGCAGCCCCCACATATAATGACTGTGAGTTAAGATGAAAAGACAAACGTAGAGATGAAATAGATTTAGCAAAGTGAGGCCCGACTTTCTGAACAGAGCGAGGATAGGAAAGGTAACTTTGCGGTCAACACAAAACCCTACAACAACCACGCAAAGGGGGCAAAAAGACCCTCCGTACCGAACTAACGGCACGGAGGTACACCCTCTGCGTCCCAGAGCTTCCAGCAAGCAAGAAAAAACAAATAGACAAGCTGGACAGAAAAAACAGCAAACAAAATAGCAAAGCGGAACTTAGCTATGCAGAGCAGCAGGCCACAGGAACGATCCAGGAGGAAACAGGTCCAATAATAGAACATTGACTGGAGGCCAGGATCAAAGCACTAGGTGGAGTTAAATAGAGCAGCACCTAACGACTTCACCACATCACCTGAGGAAGGAAACTCAGAAGCCGCAGTACCACTCTCCTCCACCAACGGAAGCTCACAGAGAGAATCAGCCGAAGTACCACTTGTGACCACAGGAGGGAGCTCTGCCACAGAATTCACAACAGGGACCCTGTCATACTCACCTGGATCCTCCTGCTGCTCCTCCTGGCGGCCGGCAAATGAAAATGGCGGGCGCATGCGCAGTGCGCCCGCCATCTGTCTCCATCTGCTGGCCGGCAGGAGAACAGCAGTTGGGGCTAAAATTAGGGTTAGGGTTAGGGCTAGGGTTAAGGTTAGGGCTAGGGTTAGGGCTAGGGTTAGGATTAGGGCTAGGGTTATGGCTAGGGTTAGGGCTAGGGTTAGGGTTAGGGCTAGGGTTAGGGCTAGGGTTAGGGCTAGGGTTTGGGCTAGGGTTAGGGTTAGGGCTAGGGTTAGGGCTAGGGTTAGGGCTAGGGTTAGGGTTAGGGCTAGAGTTAGGGCTAGGGTTGGGGCTAAATTTGGGGTTAGGGTTGGGGCTAAATTTAGGGTTAGGCTTCTTTCACACTTACGTCGGTATGGGGCCGTCGCAATGCGGCGGCCCGACATACCGACGCACGTTGTGAAAATTGTGCACAACGTGGCTAGCGGCTGTAGTTTTTCAACGCATCCGCTGCCTAATCTATGTCCTGGGGAGGAGGGGGCGGAGTTACGGCCACGCATGCGCGGTCAGAAATGGCGGATGCGACGTACAAAAAAACGTTTCATTGAACTTTTTTTGTGCCGATGGTCCGCCAAAACACAACTGATCCAGTGCACGACGGACGCGACGTGTGGCCATCCGTCACGATCCGTCGGCAATACAAGTCTATGGGCAAAAAACGCATCCTACGGGCACATTTGCAGGATCCGTTTCTTGTCCAAAACGACGGATTGCGACGGATGCCAAACGATGCAAGTGTGAAAGTAGCCTTAGGGCTAGGGTTAGGGTTGGGGCTAAAGTTAGGGCTATGGTTGGGGCTAAAGTTAGAGTTAGAGTTGGGATTAAGGGTTAGAGTTTGGATTAGGGTTGGTATTAGGGTTAGGGTTGGAATTAGGGTTACGCTTGGGATTAGGGTTAGGTTTGGGATTAGGGTTAAGGTTTGGGTTGTGATTAGGGGTGTATTGGGATTAGGGTTAGGTTTGAGGTTAGGGTTGAGATTAGGATTAGGGGTGTGTTGGATTTAGGGTTTTGATTAGGGTTATGGTTAGGGTTGACATGAGGGTTCTTTTGGGGTAAGCAGAGGCGTAGCTAGAGCTTTTGCCGCCCGGGGCTGTTCCCGAGTTTGGCGCCCCCCCCCCCCCGGCTCAATACACACAAAGGTTACCAAAAACGGTTTTCCTGTTTTGTAGAACTTAAACTGGGCCTAATGGTGTCACCCCCACATGCCACACCTGTGACTTAATACCACCACACCATGACCAGGCCACATAGTGACCGAATAATACTACATACAAGGGACAAATACCACAACACCATTTCCAGACCACATATTACCACCACATAGTGACTGAATACTACAATACTGATCAGTAATAAAAAAAAAAACACAATACTATCACCATAAGTGCCAGTATTCACAGGAGATCTGTACTTAGTATGCAGTGTCTGTGTAGAGGTAATACAGAGATCACTGGTGACATTATACACAGGACCTCTATATAGTATACAGTGTATAGTGTCAGTGTATAGGTAACACTGACTCACCAGTGACGTCTCTAGGTGAAGTCCTTCATCTTTCATCCAGCACAGACCGCCATCATTCCTTCCAGCCAGGACTCGTTTCTGCAGGAAATAACACAGTTATCTCGAGCTCCGCTTGCAGAACACATTACTTAATTTTTCACAACTTCTACATTACATCACATGAAGAAAAAAAGGTGATATAGTGTCACTCTGCACAGTAACAGGACCGCCCCCCCATTTAAAACAGTATACTCAAAAAATAAAATAAATACATCACTGCAGTAATAATATCCCTTAATTAGCCCCTATGGTAATAATATTCCCCACCCTGGCCCCGTTTCTCATTCCTGGCTCCAGCCATATGTTCTCGCATCCTGCCCTCATGAGTATCCATTCTACCCCATATGATCTCCACATCCTGCCCCACCAGCCTCCATCGTATCCGTCCTGCCCCATGATCCAATCCTGCCCCGTGTCTCCAATCATGCCCCGTATCTACATTCTGCCCATGCCTCAAGTCCTGCCCCAGTGTGTCCAGCATATTACCCCCATGTTGTCCAGCAATCTGCCCCAGTGTGTCCAGCATATTACCCCCATGTTGTCCAGCAATCTGCCCCAGTGTGTCCAGCATATTACCCCCAGTGTGTCCAGCAATCTGCCCCAGTATGTCCAGCACTGCCCCCAGTGTGTCCAGCAATCTGCCCCAGTGTCCAGCCTTTCCCCAGTGTGTCCAGCAGTCTGCCCCAGTGTGTCCAGCATATTACCCCCAGTGTCCAGCATTGCCCCAGTGTGTCCAGCATATTACCCCCAGTGTGTCCAGCAATCTGCCCCAGTGTCCAGCATTGCCCCAGTGTGTCCAGAAGTCTGCCCCAGGGTCTCCAGCATTGTCTCAATGTGTCCAGAAATCTGCCCCAGGGTCTCCAGCAATCTGCCCCATGGTCTCCTGTATTGCCCCAGTGTGTCCAGCATTCTGCCCCATGGTCTCCAGTATTGCCCCGGTGTATCCAGCAATCTGCCCCATGGTCTCCTGTATTGCCCCAGTGTGTCCAGCATTCTGCCCCATGGTCTCCAGTATTGCCCCGGTGTGTCCAGCAATCTGCCCCATGGTCTCCAGTATTGCCCCAGTATGTCCAGAAGTCTGCCCAGGGTCTCCAGCATTGCCTCAATGTGTCCTGAAATCTGCCCCATGGTCTCCAGTATTCAGTGTGTCCAGCAATCTGCCCCATAGTCTCCTGTATTGCCCCAGTGTGTCCAGCATTCTGCCCCATGGTCTCCAGTATTTCCCCAGTGTGTCCAGCATTCTGCCCCATGGTCTCCAGTATTGCCCCAGTGTGTCCAGCAATCGGCCCCATGGTCTCCTGTATTGCCCCAGTGTGTCCAGCATTCTGCCACATGGTCTCCTGTATTGCCCCAGTGTGTCCAGCATTCTGCCCCATGGTCTCCAGTATTGCCCCAGTGTGTCCAGCAATCTGCCCCATGGTCTTTTGTATTGCCCCAGTGTGTCCAGCAATCTGCCCCATGGTCTCCTGTATTGCCCCAGTGTGTCCAGCATTCTGCCACATGGTCTCCTGTATTGCCCCAGTGTGTCCAGCAATCTGCCCCATGGTCTCCTGTATTGCCCCAGTGTGTCCAGCATTCTGCCACATGGTCTCCTGTATTGCCCCAGTGTGTCCAGCATTTTGCCACATGGTCTCCTGTATTGCCCCAGTGTGTCCAGCATTCTGCCCCATGGTCTCCAGTATTGCCCCAGTGTGTCCAGCAATCTGCCCCATGGTCTCCTGTATTGCCCCAGTGTGTCCAGCAATCTGCCCCATGGTCTCCTGTATTGCCCCAGTGTGTCCAGCATTCTGCCACATGGTCTCCTGTATTGCCCCAGTGTGTCCAGCAATCTGCCCCATGGTCTCCAGTATTGCCCCAGTGTGTCCAGCAATCTGCCCCATAGTCTCCTGTATTGCCCCAGTGTGTCCAGCAATCTGCCCCATAGTCTCCTGTATTGCCCCAGTGTGTCCAGCATTCTGCCCCATGGTCTCCAGTATTTCCCCAGTGTGTCCAGCATTCTGCCCCATGGTCTCCAGTATTGCCCCAGTGTTTCCAGCAATCTGCCCCATGGTCTCCTGTATTGCCCCAGTGTGTCCAGCATTCTGCCACATGGTCTCCTGTATTGCCCCAGTGTGTCCAGCATTCTGCCCCATGGTCTCCAGTATTGCCCCAGTGTGTCCAGCAATCTGCCCCATGGTCTCCTGTATTGCCCCAGTGTGTCCAGCAATCTGCCCCATGGTCTCCTGTATTGCCCCAGTGTGTCCAGCATTCTGCCACATGGTCTCCTGTATTGCCCCAGTGTGTCCAGCAATCTGCCCCATGGTCTCCTGTATTGCCCCAGTGTGTCCAGCATTCTGCCACATGGTCTCCTGTATTGCCCCAGTGTGTCCAGCAATCTGCCCCATGGTCTCCTGTATTGCCCCAGTGTGTCCAGCATTCTGCCACATGGTCTCCTGTATTGCCCCAGTGTGTCCAGCATTCTGCCCCATGGTCTCCAGTATTGCCCCAGTGTGTCCAGCAATCTGCCCCATGGTCTCCTGTATTGCCCCAGTGTGTCCAGCAATCTGCCCATAGTCTCCTGTATTGCCCCAGTGTGTCCAGCAATCTGCCCCATGGTCTCCAGTATTGCCCCAGTGTGTCCAGCAATCTGCCCCATGGTCTCATGTATTGCCCCAGTGTGTCCAGCAATCTGCCCCATGGTCTCATGTATTGCCCCAGTGTGTCCAGCAATCTGCCCCATGGTCTCCAGTATTGCCCCAGTGTGTCCAGCATTGCCCCAGCCCCAGACAGTCAGACATAAAGAAAAAAAAAAAAAAGTAAAATCCTCACCTCTCCCGTTCCTAGCGCAGGTCCGGTGCAGTCAGCGTCTCTCCGGCTCTGCGACGCTCAGGACAGAGAGGCAGAGCGGCGCGCACAGTAGTGACGTCATCGCGCCCTCTGCTCTGAGACGTCGCAGAGTCAGAGGACGCTGCAGCTGCCGGCGCCGCAGGAACCAGGAGAGGTGAGTATAGAGCGGGGGGCGGGGTCCGGTGGTGGGGGGAGCTGGCCCTGGTCGTGGCGGCGGACGGCGCCGCCCGAAGATTTAAAGGGGCGTCTTTTTTTTTTTTTTTTTTTTTTTCTTCTCCTGCAGCGCCGGCCGCCCCCCGCATTGTGCCGCCCGGGGCGGACCGCCCCCCCCGCACCCCCCTTCCTACGCCACTGGGGGTAAGGGTTGTGATTATGGTTAGGGTTAGTGATTAGGATTATGGATCAGGTTGAGATTAGGGTTAGGGGTGCGTTGGGGTTAGGGTTGGAGCTAGAATTGGGGGGTTTCCACTGTTTAGGTACATCAGGGGATCTCCAAACACGACAGCCAATTCTGCGCTCAAAAAGTCAAATGGTGCTCCCTCCCTTCTGAGCTCTGCCGTGCGCCCAAACAGTGGGTTACCCCCACATATGAGGCATCAGCGTACTCGGGATAAATTGGTCAACAACTTCTGGGGTCCAATTTCTCTTGTTACCCTTGTGAAAATAAAAACTTGGGGGCTACAAAATCTTTTTTGTGGAAAAATATATATATATTTTTTTTATGACTCTGCATTCTAAACTTCTGTGAAGCACTTGGGCATTCAAAGTTCTCACCACACATCTAGATAAGTTCCTTGGGGGGTCTAGTTTCCAAAACGGGGTCACTTGTGGGGGGTTCCTACAGTTTAGGTACATCAGGGGCTCTGCAATCGCAACATAATGCCCACAGACCATTCTATCAAAGTCTGCATTCCAAAAAGGCGCTCCTTCCCTTCCGAGCTCTGCCGTGCGCCCAAACAGTGGTTTACCCCCACATATGGCGCATCAGCGTACTCGGGATAAATTGGACAACAACTATTGCAGTCCAATTTCTCCTGTTACCCTTGTGAAAATAAAAACTTGGGGGCTATAATATCTTTTTTGTGGAAAAAAAAATATTTTTTATTTTCACGACTCTGCATTCTAAACTTCTGTGAAGCACTTGGGCATTCAAAGTTCTCACCACACATCTAGATAAGTTCCTTGGGGGGTCTATTTTCCAAAATGGGGTCACTTGTGGAGGGTTTCTACTGGTTAGGTACATCAGGGGCTCTGCAAACGCAACATAATGCCCGCAGACCATTCTATCAAAGTCTGCATTCCAAAACGGCGCTCCTTCCTTCCGAGCTCTGCCGTGCGCCCAAACAGTGGTTTACCCCCACATATGGGGTACCAGCATACTCAGGACAAATTGGACAACAACTTTTCGGGTCCAATTTCTCTTGTTACCCTTGTAAAAATAAAAACTTGGGGGCTAAAAAATCTTTTTTGTGGAAAAAAAAATATTTTTTATTTTCACGACTTCTGTGAAGCACTTGGGCATTCAAAGTTCTCACCACACATCTAGATAAGTTCCATGGGGGGTCTAGTTTCCAAAATGGGGTCACTTGTGGGAGATTTCTACTGTTTAGGCACATCAGGGGCTCTCCAAACGCGACATGGCATCCAATCTCAATTCCAGCCAATTCTACATTGAAAAAGTAAAACGGCACTCCTTCTCTTCCAAGCTCTGTGTTGCGCCCTAACAGTGGTTTACCCCCACATATTGGGTATCAGTGTACTCAGGAGAAATTGCACAACAAATTTTGTGGTCTAATTTCTCCTGTTACCTTTGTGAAAATAAAAATTTGTGGGCAAAAAATCATTTTTGTAGAAAAAATGCGATTTTTTTTTTTTCACGGCTCTACATTATAAACTTCTGTGAAGCACATGGGGGTTCAAAGTGCTCACCACACATCTAGATAAGTTCCTTAGGGGTTCTAGTTTCCAAAATGGGGTCACTTGTGGGGGGTTTCCACTGTTTAGGCACATCAGGGGCTGTCCAAACGCGACATGGCGTCCAATCTCAATTCCAGCCAATTCTACATTGAAAAAGTAAAACGGCGCTCCTTCACTTCCAAGCTCTGCGGTGTGCCCAAACAGTGGTTTACCCTCACATATGGGGTATCAACGTATTCAGGAGAAATCGCACAACAACTTTTGTGGTCTAATTTCTCCTGTTACCCTTGTGAAAATAAGAATTTGTGGGCGAAAAGATCATTTTTGTGTAAACAAAAGCGATTTTTTATTTTCACGGCTCTACGTTATAAACTTCTGTGAAGCACTTGGGGGTTCAAAGTGCTCACCACACATCTAGATAAGTTCCTTAAGGGGTCTAGTTTCCAAAATGGTGTCACTTGTGGGGAGTTTCCACTGTGTAGGCACATCAGGGGCTCTCTAAACGTGACATGGCGTCCGATCTCAATTCCAGCCAATTCTGCATTGAAAAAGTCAAACGGCGCTCCTTCACTTCTAAGTTCTGCGGTGCGCCCAAAAAGTGGTTTACCCCCACATATGGGGTATTGGCGTATTCAGGAGAAATTGCATAACAAAATTTATGGTTACATTTCTGTTTTTACATTTGTGAAAATAAAAAATAATGGTTCTGAATTAAGATGTTTTCAAAAAAAAGTTAAATGTTCATTTTTTCCTTCCACATTGTTTCAGTTCCTGTGAAGCACGTAAAGGGTTAATAAACTTCTTGAATGTGGTTTTGAGAACCTTGAGGGGTGTAGTTTTTAGAATGGTGTCACACTTCATTATTTTCTATCATATAGACCCATCAAAATGACTTCAAATGTGATGTGGTCCCTAAAAAAAATGGTGTTGTAAAAATGAGAAATTGCTGGTCAACTTTTAACCCTTATAACTCCCTAACAAAAAAAATGTTGTTTCCAAAATTGTGCTGATGTAAAGTAGACATGCGGGAAATGTTATTTATTAACTTTTTTTCGTGCATAAGGGCATAAAAATACAAAGGTTGAAAATTGCAAAATTTTACAAATTTTCGCCATATTTCCGTTTTTTTCATAAATAATCGCAAGTAATATCGAAGAAATGTTACCACTAACATGAAGTACAATATGTCACGAAAAAACAGTCTCAGAATCAGCGGGATCCGTTGAAGCGTTCCAGAGTTATAACCTCATAAAGTGACAGTGGTCAGAATTGCAAAAATTGGCTCGGTCATTAAGTACCAAATTGGCTCTGTCACTAAGGGGTTAAACATGGCTCATTGTTGTTGCTGTGTTATAAAAAGGCTTCTAAGACACTTTGAAGAAATGGCCGTACTATTTAATTCATGATTCATTTTTTATATACTACAAGTGAAATTTAGATTTCACATGCCAAGCTTAAGGCATCAAACAGAGTTTGCATTAAATATAAAAAAACACAACATTGGGCTATAAGCCAAATGACCAGCTACAGGAGTTTCATTTACTTAACTAAAGCTATTATATTACCGAGCAACACAGCGATGGAGGCTGAAATTAAGGTCTGTCCTCTTCAGTAATGAGTCTTGCTTTTGTCTTAGAAGCAATTGAAATTGGTCTGGAGACCACATTGTCAATGCCATGTAAAGGCCTTCTTGGTAGATTTTCACACCGGTCCTACTACCTGGATTATGTTGCAGGGTGGCACAATGTACAGACCCCTCTAGTCTTCATTCTAGGTAAGCTAAAATCTCGGCTAACGCTACTTTTATGATAGAACTATTGGTACAGCCATTAAATTAATTTAGTGATGGAACTAGTGGTGCAGCCATTTCTCCAAAGCGTCCCATGAGTAATTTTGAACTAGACAATGCCAGGCCATATGTTGTTCATACAGCATTTCTGGACTTGCCACCAATTATATGCATCCATGAAATCTCCTTCTTGGTGATGCAATTTCGATGTTGAGGAGTGTAACAGATTTGAGATAAATGTTATGCCCATGGCGTTTTTTACACATTGCGAAAAAAATGCCCACTGCATTTTTACACATTGCATTATATTGGATCAGCCATAGAGGGCTAGTATGACCTCAGGTATGACTATGAGGGTTTCCCCATTATGCGTTGCAACTATCATATTGCAAGGTATGCTGCCATTAATCAGGAGTGACTATCATAGTTTATATAAAACCCTAAGTAGGTAATCCAGCAGGCATTTTAAACATTTTAGGATAATTTAAGATAGTGAGAGGATATCAGAGCTCACACTTCAGCTATATAAATTGGAATATAAAGCTTTAAATTTTGAACAAATGCTCCAGAATGGAATGTGCTGTATAATTGCAGTAGTTCGGAAGATGAGCGTTGCAGTCTGTTAATAATGCATAGATTCAATTGATTAGGCAAGTGAATGACAGCAAAGATGCCAACATCAGTGCCAGACTCCATGGGATTGATCAGAGATAAAGTGAAGCATGGAAATTAGTTTTTGCCTTCATTCTTAATGCACTAAAAATCAGTAGCAAGACAGCCCAATATTTTTAACACCAAAAAATTCAATCAGTGTCAGTCAGAGACAGTGTGTTTGCTAGTCACAAGCGGATGTAATCAGTTTTTTTCATTTCTTGGTGAATACTCTTTGTTAAGGTAGGAATAATTGTTTTTTAAAAATACAAAAGAAAATTTTACAAACTCCACACAGCGCGAAAAGTGTGCATGTTGCAATCAATTTTTTTGCATATCTGGTTTACTTGTAAAATTTTACAAATGCACATACCAAACCAATATAGCATCTTCTTGCAGTTACTGGCTTTTTGCACGTTTACATATAAAGCATTTCTTGTGATGTTATTTTTTGGATGGGGTGTGAATTTTGTTAAAAAGGCTTCTGCACACCTTACTAGTCCAATTTAAAAACCATGCACACCACAGCTATACTGTGGCCTGCTGACACATTTTGTTTGTGCACATGCATACTAACTTATATAACATTTTTTATTACGATCTTTTTGGCAAATATTGACTAATTAAGGTTAAAAAAGTTATCCAAAGTTAATTATAGTGTAGTTGAAAAAGTATAATGAAAGATAAAAGAGGCAATGGAAATGAACCACAGCCATCCAGGCAGTAGTACTATCAAATGGAGGCCACAATTGACTTTCTTTGCCTCTGGCAAGCATATTAGTGGGGAGAAAGCAGGAGGAGGTATGGCATATACCCATATCACTAATCCCAGTTACAGCTGTATGGTGTTAAGGCCCCGTCACACATAGCGAGATCGCTAGCGAGATCGCTGCTGAGTCACAAGTTTTGTGACGCAACAGCGATCTCAGTAGCGATCTCGCTATGTGTGACACGTACCAGCGATCAGGCCCCTGCTGTGAGATCGCTGGTCGTGTCGGAATGGCCTGGGCCATTTTTTGATCGTTGAGGTCCCGCTGACATCGCTGAATCGGCGTGTGTGACGCCGATTCAGTGATGTCTTCGCTGGTAACCAGGGTAAACATCGGGTTACTAAGCGCAGGGCTGCGCTTAGTAACCCGATGTTTACCCTGGTTACCATCGTTAAAGTAAAAAAAACAAACGCTACATACTTACCTACCGCTGTCTGTCCCCGGCGCTGGGCTTCTCTGCTCTGGCTGTGAGCGGCGGGCAGCCGGAAAGCAGAGCGGTGACGTCACCGCTCTGCTTTCTGGCCGCTGTGCTCACAGCCAGAGCAGAGAAGCCCAACACCGGGGACAGACAGCGGTAGGTAAGTATGTAGCATTTTTTTTTTTTACTTTAACGATGGTAACCAGGGTAAACATTGGGTTACTAAGCGCGGCCCTGCGCTTAGTAACCCGATGTTTACCCTGGATACCTGGGGACTTCGGCATCGTTGAAGACAGTTTCAACGATGCCGAAGTCTTTCCCCTGATCGTTGGTCGCTGGAGAGCTGTCTGTGTGACAGCTCTCCAGCGACCAAACAGCGACGCTGCAGCGATCCGGATCGTTGTCGGTATCGCTGCAGCATCGCTATGTGTGACGGGGCCTTTACCTCTATTATGGTGTTATCTATTCTTGATAACCAGCCTTGCTGAATCTGACAGCTGAGGGTTGCAGCCCCCAGCAGTCAGTTTTGCCTGGCTGGTTTAAAAAAATACAGGGGAACCCACAGTGTTTTTTTTTTCATTTATTAGCCCAGGCAGCGGGTGAAGAATGCTCCCATCAGCCGCTCCTGCTGTCACTGTTATTAGCGGCAGCAGGTGTGGGCTGATGGGAGTAATAGTCCCATCAGCCACCACTTGCTGTAATTGTTCTCACTTGAATAAAGCTCTCATCATTCTCCCCTGCTCACACTGATCACCAGCAGAGCAGGGGACAATGATGAGAGCAATCTTCAGCACCCTGTACTGGGGAACAGAGTTTATTTTGCTGCTGCTTACCTGGCGTCGGTGCGTGTGGTACTGATGTGGTACCACACGTGTACCACAAGTATTACACACATGAAGACATGGACACTGACGTCTCCTGTACTGTTTTTTCCGGTACTGGAAATATCAGGACGTGTGAAACCGGCTTATATATGATTTTCTCCTTGACCCTTACAGACAGTTATAGTCTGTCAGTCATTACAAAAGTCTCTGTTCTCTCTTTTGCAGTGCCACTTTTGCCCTCTACATGTGACATTTTCTCGATTGTATATGTTTGTTGGTCTCTGCCACCTGGGACAGGTCTCACTCACTGTTGATTAGGCTGAAGACTGTTTAACCCCTTAATGACCGCCAATACGTCTTTTAACTGACCTTAGATATAAGAGAATAGTATCCCCATACAGATGACAATCCATCATCTGTCGGCTGTACACTATAGCTGACAACTTGCTGCATCAGCCACGATCAGTATTTGCACCTTCTAAATCTGTTTAACCCTTAGATGCTGCTGTCAATAGTGACTACATCATTATAAATGGTTAACAGAGTGTGGGGGCTTTCTCTTTATCCCAATTGGTGCCCTCAGATCATGATTTTGCGGTCCTGATGTTTACCATGGCAATTCATGACCAAATAGCGGCCTTAAAGTCTGACGGCTGTAGTAATCTGTTTAGAAGTTAGCAACATTTAGGTGGTAAAAATACACATTTTCATTTCTGTCATGCCACTTTGCATTAATTCCTGTAAAGCACCTGAAGGGTTAATAAACTACCTGACAGCAGTTTTCAATATGTTTAGGGGTGCTGTTTTTAAAATGGTATCACGTTTGGGGGTTTCCCAATATATGGGACCCCTAAAGTCACTTCAAACATGGATAAGTCCCTAAAAAAATAAATTTTGTAAATTTCTTTGAAAAAAATGAAAAATTGCTGCTACATTTTTAAACCTCCTAAAATGCTAACAAAATAAAATAACATTTTACAAATGGTCCTGATGTAAAGCAGACATGTGGGAAATGTTATATATTAATGGTTTACTGTTGTATGACTATCTGGATTAAAGGGATAATCATTCAAATTTAGAAAATTGCTAATTTTTTAACATTTTTCTCAAATTTTTGATTTTTTGTATAAATAAACACAAAAAATGTTGAACTAAATTTACCATTATCATAAAGTAGAATGTGTCACGAAAAAACAATCTCAAAATCACTGGGATTTGTTGAAGCGTTGCAGAGTTATTACCACATAAAGTGACACTGGTCAGATTTCAAAAATTTGGCTCGGTCACTAAGGGGTTAAACTCCTGCAGCCCTAACTAAGTCCTATGATGGCTCATCATAGTAGTGTAGTAGTAAGTGATTACTCACTCTCATTGTTAGCCATGTTCTGTTTCTGGTGCTTTCTCATCTTCTTCCTGTGTCGCTTTCTGCTGTCTGTGAGTCTGATCTCTACTGCCAGTAAAGTCTTGTCTTTTATGTTACCAGAGGAGTGCAGGTGCCTGTTGTGCTGACCCAATAATGAACCATGGTCCAGCAATTTAATTTGCAACTCAGTACGTATGTAATGCAATGCAGAACCCTCAGACACTATTGGCATTTCCCAGACTCCACCATCCCGTGACATCCTGCAAGTAGCATTTATTGCCCAGGAGTGTATTTTCATGATAACTATAGTCATGAAGTCATCACCCACTCAAAATCTTTTATCAGGCCTAATGTTCATCAGATTGTTATATTAATCATATATCAACATGACATTACTAGATAAAAAAATTACAATTTCAAATCAATTGTCAACTCTGCATTGTTGTAAAATGTCTAAATATAAGAGCATGACACTACCTGTCAGTGACATAACAAAAACTTATTGAGATATTTGTAATAGTAATAACATACCTTAAGTTTCCAAGTTGTATTTCCACTGTAACAGGGTCGATACTAATCCTTGGCAACCAATAGACGATATGACAATCTCGAACACAACAGTGGGGCCTATGTAAGGCCATGTTCACATGTTAAGTATTTGGTCAGTATTTTCCATTAGTATTTATAAGTCAAGGTCAGGAGTGGAAAAGTATAATAGAAACACGTCACCACTTCTGAATTTATCACCCACTCCTGGTTTTGGCTCACAGATACTGAGGTAAAAAACTGACCAAATACTGGACGTGTGCACTTTGCCTCACAAAACAGTCATGTATTGTACAAGTACCTAAATATACAAAGTGGTTTGGCAGAGTAGATTCTAGTCCAATTCAATCAATTTGGAAATAAAATGAATTGAGTAGGGCTAATGCAGAGAATGATGTGGTACATGTTTAGTTTCTAGATACTTTGGTGGTGCATGTGATACAAACAATACACCCCTCTAAACTTGATTGAAACACATTTTAAAGCAAATGGAGAATATCCCCTTATTATAGAAATGTATATGTTGAAAAAAAATCTCAATACAGTACATCCAGATGTAATACAGATTTCCCACCATACATCTTGCAGCAAACCCATGGCACAATCTTCAACGGAATGGGTATTGCTTCATACCTAAAATCCACTACTTGCGTTGACCTTTGCTCTCTTTTATCTAAATGTATTGTAAAATGTTGCAGCATTTGGGTGCAACAAATATACGGAAAATCAATGCCAATTTTGTTATGTTTGAACATGGCCTCACATGCCGATATTGATGCTAGATCAAATATGTATATTAAGTGAATTACTGAGCATAGCTGATCGTCCATCAGTGGTTTTCATGGAAATCTAGAAATGGAATTTTGGACATCTTAATTACAATTTTGAATTTAAGAAAATATGTTGTGTTAAAAAAAGACTCAGAATCAGCTAGGAAACCAAAAATCACATTGTACAACATGCCACGACAATCATTTTTATCATCCCATTATTTTAAATCTGCATTTTAAAAACATACAGTTCATTCCAAGAAAAGATGTAAAGTCTTCCTTTAAAATGTATGGATGCAAATACATGTTTGCAGTTTGTATCACATGTGCACACTTGTGTCTAATCTATAATTGTGTTTCTGTCATATATAACAATAGAAGAATGCGGTTTAATTAAACTAAACTGCTGTAAGACTATGCTCGATGCATGCAGACGAGCAGGGCCGGCCGACTGTGCATTTTACCTCTTGCCAAATTCAATGCAACTCCTGCTTTGGTATTCACTTCACATCCAGAGTACATGAAATAATAAGTGTTCTATGCTAGAACACTGAGCACAGCCGCTGCAAAGAGCTTAAGATACGGCATCGCACTGCCAGTGTCTGCCCTGGGGAGATTACAAGCAAAAAAAGGCGGAAAAAAAAGAGAGAAAAAGAATGTGTCAGCTAAAGAGAGAATGAAAGAGGAAGAGACAGATTGTCAGAAGGCTGAAAGAGATGCAGATGGAGTAAAAATTAAAAGACAGACAGACTGAAAGCCATAAAAGGCTGCATACAGACTGTAGTGTAGATAAAGAATGGAAGAATTAGTATTTATTCCAACAGTTTGAGCAGTAGAAAATCAACTCCGGGAAAAATATAGAAGAAGCTTAACACAAAATTCTAAATCCTGGGGCTGGAAAATGTAGTGGGTAGTAAAAGACATTTCAGAGTTTGCAATCAGTGAAAGAAAAATACATAAGCTGAAAAGGTTAAAGGAAAAAAAAGACTGGAGTGCAGAGATCTACAAAGAGAATAGTTTAGTTTTACATTGCAGTAGCAGCAAGGTACTCACACTCCACTATCAAAAGATCAAACTAGTTTCATACTCCATTAAGAAACCATGGGTGGCGTTCACAATGGTATAAAAGCACGGTGCCTTGAAAGTAATGCTTCTCCATGTTGCCTGAATAGAAATAAAAAAAGTTCCAGCTGATTTGTGCATAGGGATGGTCTACAAAAGACTTCACTCCAGCAGCAAGAAGCAGGCAACGGTAGATGATTAGATACCAGCAAGTTCACCGATGCCTGCACTTGAAATTCAAAGCACACAAGGAAATAACAGCAGGTGTCACGCTAAAGTAGAACTAAGGTACCATACATTGGCAAAGAGGTCTTTATTGGAAGACATTCATTGTTATTTCTCCTCCCATACAATACCTCCTTTTTACAATTGATCTGATTTCTCATTTATTTATAAAGCCCGGGGCAGACTATGAAAATTTGGGGCCCATGTGAACTCCATCTGGTCGGACCTTCATGTCTACATTTTTCAGCCATGACTCGTCTTGCCACACTAATCACCGAAGCTCTGAAAATACCAAGCTCACATATATTTTATGTACATACATATGTGTAGATACAAATGTATATACACATTCCCTGAGGCTGCAGTTGCCGTGTGTCATAAAGGCGATATGAAAAAGGTTACTCTGCTAATAGTTAAATAAATACGGTATCTTTATTTAGCAGTTGTGCACCTGGCACAAAACCTGTGGATATACGCAAACGTCATTATTTAGCAGTGCCACTAATTTTCCTGAGTCTGCTGTTGCCGTGTGTCATCAAGGCGATTTAACAAAAAATTACTCTCCTATTGGTTACATAAATAGCATATCTTTAGCTAGCAGTTGTGCGACAAGTGCAAAGCCTGCTGAGAAATGCAAACATGACTATTTACCTGTAATTTTCCTGAGTTTGCTGTTGCCGTTGCTGTATGATACATAAAGGTGATTACCAAAAAAATTACTTTGCTATTGGTTAAATAAATAGCATACCTTTATCTAGCAGTTGTACGACTGGCACAAAGCCTGCTGAGATATGCAAACTTGTACTCCCTATCTCTAGCAATTATAATAACTGCAAAATGTATTGTGAAGTCCCCATCATGGCCCCTTTCAGAGTGTATGATACAGACCCCTTGGGTAATTTTTGGAAACCTTTGTACATTATGCAATGGTTAAACTTGTACTCCCTATCTTGAGCTATCCTAATAAATGCAACATTTATTGTAAGGTCCCCATCATGGCCTCTTTCAGCATGTATGATATAGACCACTTGGGTTAATTTTTGGAAACATTTGTACATTCTGCAATGGTCAAATGTGTAATTTCAATCTCTAAATATTCTATTATTATAATTTTTTTATTGTGTTGCCCTTTTCACGGTCTCTGATGTTGGTTTTTGGGTCTGCACTTGGAGATTGTGGAACATCAATGCATTGATATGCTCCACACGCTTCTTCAGTTTTTAGCCTTACACAGAATAATATTATGAGTAATTGATCATGCTCTATTTATATTTTGCTAGTTCAAAAATTTTACCCACACATCCCTTTATAAAGGGAAATTTGACATAATACCTCTGTTAGCATACGCCATATACTGCTGACATATGCAGCACCCCAGTAGGTGGGCAGAATGCCTGTGTACAAAATCTGTGTCTGAGGATGAACCCAGTGGCCCTTCCCCTTTTTTATGTTCTTTCCAATCTGCTGTCCACGAAGCAGGCGCTGATTCCTCTTGCCCATAACCTGCAGTTGCACCGACACAACAGTCAGTAACCACGTCCAGTTCATTGTCCCAGCGCAGTGTTCAATTGTCCCTTGTCAGCATATATTTCTGTTCCCAAATTATTACTTATATTGGGCATTCATATTCGTTAGCACTTTGAATTGACCAGTGCTGGACAAAGACCATTCCTGGCTTTTACAAGCTCCTAAATGAGACTTGTGTCTGTTTATTAAACTGTCACTTCCCTTAATTTTTTAAAATTTTGATAAAAATAACAATGGTGGTAAGGTATTGGCCAGTTTCTGTAAATTTTAAGCAGGTCTAAAAGACTGAGTAAATATGCTCCACAGGCCTATTCAGGCTGCAGCCTTACACATATTGGAACATGAGTTATAGAAGGGGTGCTCACTGTTTCAAAAAAGGTGCTCAGGAGAAAAAACATATAAATATCAAAAATAACTCCGGCACACTAAAAGTTCCAACTGAATAATAAAGTTTATTATGTTCTTCTTAATTGTCTATATTTGAAACTTTTCAAAAGTAAATTCCGCATACGGTAACAAAACAAGATGAAATGAATCAGGTATCAATTTCAATGTTTCGGCTCGCTATGTGCCTTTATCAAGATATACCTGTATCTTACGATAAGAGAAAGTCCGGGTGATCAAATGTCCGTAGTGCTGGGGAATATGTATTCCACTATCTAGCTAACAATTTGGAATGAGGGAGGGGTGTCCTAAATGTAAAAGGAAAAACAAAAACCAAAACGCTCTGTGTGAACATATGCTAAAGGGGAGATATAATTTTTTATTTTATTTATTTTGCATTATATACATGTAATTATGAAGGATAAAATGTTTCTTAGCACAAAATTAGGTTAGGCTTGGTAGGACTTCTTATAAATCTGTAAAACCGGCTCAATAATCTGATAACATTATTCCCAAATAACATATGTGAATCAAAAAGGCATGCAGGCATGCATTTAGATCTAGCTCTTTCCCACCCATTTCACCTTTTTTCTCAAGTCCCCAGACCTTTTTGTTGGGTCCAACAAAAAAAAATGTGGCCTTTCCCATTGAGTTGCATTGGATTCGATTTTCCCAAATCCGAATACTTTGCTATTCGCTCATCACTTCCCATGGCCCCAGCAATGCAAGGCAACAAAGCTAAATAGTGATCCCAATTCATTATGTCTGTTTCCTCCCTTCCCCCTCTCCAGTTAATTTTAAGTCCTTGTATATTATCTTGCCCAATCACCTAATTCATTGGACATCTATGTAATTTGTAACAGTGGCATACATACATTACTGGGCCTTATAGCAATAGTTATAATTTAAATCCCCCCAAAACAAAATTTCCAGGGCAGTTGTCAAGTCATATCAACCAACTTATATAAACAGAGAGAGAGATGTAATGCTGCACATGTGCAGCCGCTGATCGTCTGCAGCTTTTACTGCTTTGATGGGAACTGTAAACATTCCTTGTGACAGATTTGTGAAAGCAGTGCACAAGTGACATACACAATAGCACTTGGTATGTAGCAGTGGAGCCTACATTGGGAGGTAAGTATTATTTTGTTTTATTAATTGAGCAAATTAGGGACATTTAAAATACATGGCAACCTTTTAAATGTCCTTTTACTTATGCGTCTTTCCTACACAACATGTAGATAAAGATAATCATGGACAGGAATTTCCATCTCACTGTCGCTTGTGCAATCCCACATACTGCATCTTGACTGTGAGTCCTAAACTTAGTCAAAAAAGTCAGGCAGCGAGACATTACTAAAAAAGAAAAGGAAGCACATGCCCCCTCTCTTTTGAGATAATAAAAATACTTTTATTTTACTTTTTTTTGGTATCTCTTATTCCTTTATCATAAACTATAGGTCTCAGAATGGCCTGACTGCTAAAGACCCTCAGACTTTCTGGGTGTATTTGTTTTAATCACAGATGTTATTCCTCAACCACCTGTAGGCCGGATTCCCACATCTGAGTTTCACGGTCAAAGGGCAGATTGTCAGCAGATCTGAATTCAACAGCCTCAAAGGCATATAGCACATCCCTACTGTTTAGGGAGAATGCATGCTGGCTGCTGTTTGCACTCTTTGTCTTGGTTTTTTTCATTGCCTGGCGACCTCCCATTCATCTTACAGCATTTTTGTAGGATTGGGTATTTCCCTTTTTTTGTCCCCTCCCCTTCTCTCACCCTCTCTCTTCTGGCTATTTGGTTTTATATGCCCTGTTTTCAGACCTCATCAGCCCCTCCTATCCTTTTGGTACGGTAGATGCCCGTACATGTGTCACCGACTATGAGGTGTACTACCAGTTGTCCTATTCAGAGTCCATGACTGGAGATGATGAATCCTTGATTGCCCTCCTCAGGGAGAATCTGCAAAACAAGGGTGAAGGTTAGCTGAACTAGGTTTTGCTTAATCTTGGTTCCCCTTCACCTCCTTCTACTGCACCAGCCAAGTAGCATAGCTACCGGGGAGGCTGAGGGGGCGGTCGCCCAGGGCCCCGCACTCTGAGGGGGCCCACCCAAAGCTATGCTACTGTAACTGTATAAAAGCGTGCACATCATGCCGACGTCAATACAGTTACATTCTAGGGTAGAGAAGGGAGAATTTCCACCTGGCCGCTATGGGGCCCCTGAGTAGGCGGGAGGGCCCGGTGCCAGTAATGGGCCCCCCACCCATCATTACAGGGTCAGCTTTATGCCAATACAGCTGACCGCAGTGATGAGAGAGGGTTAACTACGCTCCCTCTCCCTTCATCCACTCTCAGTCTCTGACATCACCGACACCGACAGCGAGTGCGTTGACGTCAGCACTCGGCGCCTGCAGTCGGAGATTAGCAGAAGCAGGGAGCAGAGCAGGAACCAGGAGGAAGAGAGGTGAGTATTTAGTTTATGGAGCTACATTACACTACAGAGGGTGGCTATGGGGGTGCATTATACTACAGCTGTTGGCTATGGGGGTGCATTATACTACAGAGGGTGGCTATGGGGTGCATTATACTACAGATGGTGGCTATGGGAGTGCATTATACTACAGAGGGTGGCTATGGGGGTGCATTACACTACTGAGGGTGGCTATGGGGATGCATTATACTACAGAGGGTGGCTATGGGGTTGCTTTATACTACAGATGGTGGCTATGGGGGTGCATTACATTATAAAGGCTGCCTATGGGGATGCATTACACTACAGAGGCTGCCTATGAAGTGCATTATACTACAGAGGGTGGCTATGGGGCTGCATTACACTACCGAGGCTGCCTATGGGGGTGCATTACATTATAGAGGATGCCTATGGGGTGCATTACACTACGGAGGGTGCCTATGGGGGTGAATTACACTACAGAGACTGCCTATGGGGTGCATTATACTACAAAGGGTGGCTATGAGGTTGCATTATACTACAGATGGTGGCTATGGGGGTGCATTACATTATAAAGGCTGCCTATGGGGGTGCATTACACTACAGAGGCTGCCTATGAAGTGCATTATACTACAGAGGGTGGCTATGGGGCTGCATTACACTACAGAGGCTGCCTATGGGGGTGCATTACATTATAGAGGATGCCTATGGGGGTGAATTACACTACAGAGGCTGCCTATGGGGGTACATTACATTATAGAGGCTGCCTATGGGGGAGCATTTCACTCTAGAGGCTGCCTATAAGGGTGCATAACACTACAGAGGCTGTCTATAAGGGTGTATTACACTATAGAGTCTGCCTATGGGGAGTTCAAAATATTATAGTCTGCATATTGGGAGTGCATTATACTATTTGGAGACTTATGTGGAGTGCATTATACTAAATGGAGACCTATGGGGAATGCATTATACTATATGGAGACTTATGTGGAGTGCATTATACTATATGGAGGCCTATGGTGAATATATTATACTATATAGAGCCCTATGGGGAGTGCATTATACTTTATATAGAGTCTGGCTATGAAGAGTGCATTATACAATATGGAGGCCTGTGGGGCATGCATTATACTATAAGGAGGCCTATGGGGCATGCATGATACTATATGGAGACCTATGTGGAGTGCATTATATTTTTATGTCTGCCTATGGGGAGTGTCTTATACAATATCGAGGCATATGGGGAGTACATTATACTATAAGGAGGCCTATGAGGCATGCATTATACAATATGGAGGCGTATGAGGAATGCATTATACAATATGGAGGCCTATGGGGAGTGCATTATACTATATGGGGACGGTGGTCCTATGGGGAGTACATTATACTATAAGGAGATGGTGGACCTATAGGGAGTGCATTACATAATATGGAGAACTATGGGGAGTGCATTATACTATGGGGAGACCTATGCGTAGTGCATTATACTATACTAGATGGAGGCCTGATGTTATCATATTGGGAGGGTGGTAATGTCACGATGGGGGCACGATGAGAGGAAGCAAAAGACAATACTGATATTACAGCAGGAGATCACAGAGGATACATTTTGTGAGGTAAAATATTGTGTAAAAACAGTCAGTGAAATATTTTACATGACAAAATGAATCCTCTTTGATCCCCTGCTGTAATGTCAGTATTGTCTTTTGCCTCCTCCCCTGCCAATGAGATGTAACATAGTAACATAGTGACATAGTTAGTAAGGCCGAAAAAAGACATTTGTCTATCCAGTTCAGCCTATATTCCATCATAATAAATCCCCAGATCTACGTCCTTCTACAGAACCTAATTGTATGATGCAATATTGTTCTGCTCCAGGAAGACATCCAGGCCTCTCTTGAACCCCTCGACTGAGTTCGCCATCACCACCTCCTCAGGCAAGCAATTCCAGATTCTCACTGCCCTAACAGTAAAGAATCCTCTTCTATGTTGGTGGAAAAACCTTCTCTCCTCCAGACGCAAAGAATGCCCCCTTGTGCCCGTCACCTTCCTTGGTATAAACAGATCCTCAGCGAGATATTTGTATTGTCCCCTTATATACTTATACATGGTTATTAGATCGCCCCTCAGTCGTCTTTTTTCTAGACTAAATAATCCTAATTTCGCTAATCTATCTGGGTATTGTAGTTCTCCCATCCCCTTTATTAATTTTGTTGCCCTCCTTTGTACTCTCTCTAGTTCCATTATATCCTTCCTGAGCACCGGTGCCCAAAACTGGACACAGTACTCCATGTGCGGTCTAACTAGGGATTTGTACAGAGGCAGTATAATGCTCTCATCATGTGTATCCAGACCTCTTTTAATGCACCCCATGATCCTGTTTGCCTTGGCAGCTGCTGCCTGGCACTGGCTGCTCCAGGTAAGTTTATCATTAACTAGGATCCCCAAGTCCTTCTCCCTGTCAGATTTACCCAGTGGTTTCCCATTCAGTGTGCAATGGTGACATTGATTCCTTCTTCCCATGTGTATAACCTTACATTTATCATTGTTAAACCTCATCTGCCACCTTTCAGCCCAAGTTTCCAACTTATCCAGATCCATCTGTAGCAGAATACTATCTTCTCTTTTATTAACTGCTTTACATAGTTTTGTATCATCTGCAAATATCGATATTTTACTGTGTAAACCTTCTACCAGATCATTAATGAATATGTTGAAGAGAACAGGTCCCAATACTGACCCCTGCGGTACCCCACTGGTCACAGCGACCCAGTTAGAGACTATACCATTTATAACCACCCTCTGCTTTCTATCACTAAGCCAGTTACTAACCCATTTACACACAATTTCCCCCAGACCAAGCATTCTCATTTTGTGTACCAACCTCTTGTGCGGCACGGTATCAAACGCTTTAGAAAAATCGAGATATACCACGTCCAATGACTCACCGTGGTCCAGCCTATAGCTTACCTCTTCATAAAAACTGATTAGATTGGTTTGACAGGAGCGATTTCTCATAAACCCATGCTGATAATGAGAATAACTGTTTAACTCCATGAGTAGTGTTGAGCATTCCGATACCGCAAGTATCGGGTATCGGCCGATATTTGCGGTATCGGAATTCCGATACCGAATTCCGATACTTCCCGCGTATCGGATACCGGAATCGGAAGTTCCCAGAATTCAAATTGAACGCAGCAGCCAATGAGGAATGAATGAAAGTGTGGGCACATCCTGTTTAGCATGGTGGGCATGTAAGTACTGGCAAGGCTTGGATTGGCTGCTGAAATGATGTCACTCTGCACTATAAAAAAGCGCTGCCGCCATTTTGCGCTCACTCTGCTGTGATTTCAGTTAGGGACAGGACGCTGTGTTCTAACTGAGGGCCAGTTGAGCTAGCTAATTGCTTTATTTTCCTTTCCAAAGGCTAATTTAGCAAAACGCTGTGTGTTCTTCACTGTTCACCTTGCTCTTGCCTTGCAGCGCTGTTTTAACAGCGTTCTGCAAGGTCTCTGTGTGTGTGTGTGTGTGCAGCTCACTCTGTAGTCTGTGTGCAGCCATATACCCGGTTGTATTCAGCTCAGGGGGGGTTCACACTGCCTCACACAGTTGTTCTTTTTTGCTCTTAGTGCAGCCTGCTGCACATTTTTTCTCAAATTTCCTATTAGTGTTTTTCCACCAGTCTCCAGCTCTATTGTGGAAAAACACTACATAGGATAACCTAGAGGGGGGTTTTTGGGCCTTGCAGCGCCGTTTACGGCTGTCTGCACGGTCTCCGTGTGAGCCCAGCTCGCCCTGTAGTCTGTGTGCAGCCATAGCCGGTTGGATTCAGCTCAGGGTTCGTTACTGGCTCATACCTTGAGAAAAATTTTCCTTTTTTTCAAATAGTGCAGCCTGTTTAAAATTTGAAAAAAAAAATTCCTATTAGTGTCTTTCCACTCGTATCCAGCTAAATAGTGGAAAAACACTATATAGGATAACCTAGAGGAGGGTTTTTTGGCCTTGCAGCGCCGTTTACGGCTGTCTGCACGGTCTCCGTGTGAGCCCAGCTCGCCCTGTAGTCTGTGTGCAGCCATAGCCGGTTGGATTCAGCTCAGGGTTCGTTACTGGCTCATACCTTGAGAAAAATTTTCCTTTTTTTCAAATAGTGCAGCCTGTTTAAAATTTGAAAAAAAAAATTCCTATTAGTGTCTTTCCACTCGTATCCAGCTAAATAGTGGAAAAACACTATATAGGATAACCTAGAGGAGGGTTTTTTGGCCTTGCAGCGCCGTTTACGGCTGTCTGCACGGTCTCCGTGTGAGCCCAGCTCGCCCTGTAGTCTGTGTGCAGCCATAGCCGGTTGGATTCAGCTCAGGGTTCGTTACTGGCTCATACCTTGAGAAAAATTTTCCTTTTTTTCAAATAGTGCAGCCTGTTTAAAATTTGAAAAAAAAAATTCCTATTAGTGTCTTTCCACTCGTATCCAGCTAAATAGTGGAAAAACACTATATAGGATAACCTAGAGGAGGGTTTTTTGGCCTTGCAGCGCCGTTTACGGCTGTCTGCACGGTCTCCGTGTGAGCCCAGCTCGCCCTGTAGTCTGTGTGCAGCCATAGCCGGTTGGATTCAGCTCAGGGTTCGTTACTGGCTCATACCTTGAGAAAAATTTTCCTTTTTTTCAAATAGTGCAGCCTGTTTAAAATTTGAAAAAAAAAATTCCTATTAGTGTCTTTCCACTCGTATCCAGCTAAATAGTGGAAAAACACTATATAGGATAACCTAGAGGAGGGTTTTTTGGCCTTGCAGCGCCGTTTACGGCTGTCTGCACGGTCTCCGTGTGAGCCCAGCTCGCCCTGTAGTCTGTGTGCAGCCATAGCCGGTTGGATTCAGCTCAGGGTGCGTTACTGCCTCATACCTTGAAAAACAATTTCCTTTTTTTCAAATAGTGCAGCCAGTTTAAAATTTGAAAAAAAAAATTCCTATTAGTGTCTTTCCACTTGTATCCAGCTAAATAGTGGAAAAACACTATATAGGATAACCTAGAGGAGGGTTTCTTGGCCTTGCAGCGCCGTTTACGGCTGTCTGCACGGTCTCCGTGTGATTTAAACTAGCTCTGTAGCCCGATCTGCACCAAAAAAAAGGTTAAGTTCACCAAACACAACTTACACTTGTGTAGGCCACATTTGAAAAATAATAAAGTTTAGTCCACAATTTACAACATTAGTGTTTCTTACACCTGTTAGGAGGAGCATTACAGGAATAAGCACACTAAGGCCTTAGTACTTTTCTGCTTATCTTTATCTGTCAACCAAGATGAAGAGGGCAGGGAGTAAGGCACGTGGGCGTGGGCGCGGAGCAGGGAGAGGAGCAGGGAGAGGACGTGGTGATTCTGTGCCTGCTGCGGGCGCCGGTGACTCGTCGTCACTCAGTTTCAGCAGGGAACAGTCCTTCATGCGCAGCTTTGTCGGAGAGCGCCGTGCACCGCTGCTGCGTGAAGACCAAATTGAAGCCGTTGTCGGGTGGATGGCAGCTAACGCCTCGGCATCGACTTCAGTTAGTGCCACATCCTCTCAGGCACAGAGCACTGGAGAGCAGCCATCTGTCTCTTCACCACCTGCCAAATTGGCCAGGCAGTCAGAGAGCCCAGGACAGGAGCCGTCTCTACTTCTGTTCTCTGAATCTCTTGGCTTGGAAACAGGGGGCCAGCCAAGCAGCATTGGAGAAATGGAAGAAGAGGCAGTGTGCAGTGATGCCCAAAAGCTTTATCTCTCTGACTCTGAAGAGGCAGGTGGGCCAGTGCCTCCGGTGACCACAGCGCAGTACGCATCTGATGATGAAACTCAGGTGCCGCTTTCTCGTGCGTACTGTGCTGCTGAGACTACCCAGGAGGAGCAGTTGGTGGCAGAGGGTAGTGGAGATGATGAGGTCCTTGACCCATCGTGGCGTGAGGAACAGGAAGGTGGTGGGAGCAGCTCAGAGGAAGAGCTTCCTCTTACGGGCCAAAGAGGGAGAGGGAGGGGGAAGACTGCGGAGCCTGTAGCCTCCACTTTGGCACCCGTTAGGAGCCTGTCTCTTTCCAAAGCCAAAAAGGGCGCTCCCAAGACTTGCAGTGCCTGGTCCTTTTTTGACACAGTTGCAGATGACATTTGTTTTGTCAAATGCAAGCTGTGTCATCATAAAGTAAAAAGAGGGAAAAATGTCAGCAACCTCAATACCACAAATATGTGGAAACATGTGCGGACCAGGCACGCGGTGGAGTTACAGAAACACACTGAAGATGTAGGCCAACCAACAGCGGCAGCTACCACCTCTTCAGCTCGTGTTGCCTCTTCCTCCAGCTCACGCACAGCTGGTTTGGCTTCCTCCCAGAGACCTTGTGTAATTCCACCCACAGCACCACCTTCCCAGTCATCCTCACACTCCCAGTCTACTCTACAGCCATCGGTAGTACAGGCATGGGAGAAAAGGCGGGCATTCTCGGCCAACCACCCCCGAGCACAGGCTCTGAATGCAGGCATTGCCAAACTGTTGTCCCTGGAAATGCTCTCGTTCAGGCTGGTGGAGACTGACAGCTTCCGTGACTTGATGGCATTGGCAGTCCCACAGTACAAGGTGCCCAGCCGCTTTTACTTCAGCAGGCAGGCTGTCCCTGCCCTGCACAGGCATGTTGAGGCAAACATAAAACATGCGCTACTGAACGCCGTCAGTAGCAAGGTCCACCTCACCACCGATGCGTGGACCAGTCAGCATGGACAGGGGCGATATGTTTCCCTCACTGCCCATTGGGTTAATGTTGTTGAGCCAGGTACAGATCGTGCGAGTGGCGCAGGACGTGTCCTGCCCACTCCAAGGATTGCAGGAATCCAGTCTGTACGCATCGACTCCTCCTCTTACACCAGTTCCTCTGATTCCTCTCTGCAGGATCCGTCACAGTCCACCCCCACATGGACCCGTGAACGTTTACCTATGACCGACATGAGCACAGCCGTGGCCAAACGTCAGCAGGCCGTCTTGAAACTAGTTTCATTGGGGCATCGAAGCCACACAGCGCAGGAGCTCTGGAATGCCATAAAGCAGGAGAGCGATGTGTGGTTACTGCCAGCGAATCTCCAGCCAGGCATGGTAGTGTGTGACAATGGCCGAAATCTGGTGGCAGCTTTGGCCCTTGGCAACCTCACTCACATCCCATGTCTGGCACATGTGCTCAATTTGGTTGTGCAGAGTTTTCTGAGGGACTATCCGGATCTTGATGCCCTGCTGCACAAGGTCCGCCTAGAGTGTGCTCACTTGCGGCGTTCCAGCTTGGCCAGATCCCGCATTGCTGCTCTGCAGCGCCGATTCCGCCTTCCGGAACACCGCATCATATGTGACCTACCTACCCGGTGGAATTCCACGTTACATATGTTGGAGCGGTTGTGTGAGCAGCAGCAAGCAGTTATGGAGTACCAGCTGCATCAGGCGCAAAGAAGTCGCAGTCAGCGCCGATCAGACTTCACAACCACAGAGTGGGCCACTATGAAGGACGTCTGCCAGGTTTTGCGTCCTTTTGATTATTCCACGCGGATGGCAAGTGCAGATGATGCACTAGTCAGCATGACTGTCCCCCTTATCTGCCTGCTTCAGCAAACTTTGCAAGGGTTAAGGGATGATGTGGTGGAAGAGGTGGAGGATGAGGAGTCACCTTTTCCATCAGCTTCTGGAGAGTCAGCGCCACGTGGTTCCTCACAAAGGGGTACGCAGGGGCCAATTTGTGAGGAGGATGAGGAGGAGTCAATGGAGGAGGAAGAGCTCCGTCCAGAGGAGGGAGCGACACAATTGTCCAGTGGTCAGTGTGTACAGCGAGGGTGGGGTGATGACGAGCGGGCAGAGATCATGTCTCAAGCAGGGGACAGCGTTTCTGGGCCGGTTGGCACTCTGCAGCACATGGTGGATTTCATGCTGCAGTGCCTGAGAAACGACCGCCGCATCGACCACATTCTCAACATGCCTGATTATTGGGTGTTCACCCTCCTCGATCCTCGCTACCGGGACAACGTCCAAAACCTCATCCCTGCGTTGACCCGGGAGCGTAAATTGCGGGAGTACCACGACACACTGGTGAATTCCATCATCTTCTCCTGTCCAACTGAGAGGAGTGCTGCTAGTGCTTTACAAAGCAGCTCAGTGCGTCGAGGCAGTGGGGGAGGCTCTGCCCAAAGAGGGAGCAGAAGCAGTGCCTCTGCCCAAGGCAAGCCCAGTATGGCACAACTCTGGCACACTTTTGTGTGCCCGCCCCAAATGTCTACACCATCACCGGCGGCTCCAGTCAGCAGGAGGCAACGGTTCCGTCAGATGGTGACAGACTACATGGCTTGCCCTCTTACTGTACTCCCAGACGGCTCTTCCCCGTTCAAGTTTTGGGTCTCTAAGCTGGATACATGGCCAGAGCTAAGCCAGTATGCATTGGAGGTGCTGGCTTGCCCTGCGGCTAGTGTCTTATCGGAACGTGTCTTTAGTGCCGCAGGTGGTGTACTAACAGACCGTCGCATGCGACTATCCTCCGATAACGTTGACCGGCTTACTTTCCTGAAAATGAACCAGGCCTGGATCTCGCAGGAATTTGCCACTCCTCTGCCTGATTAAGTAATTGGGTGTCATCCAGGTCTCCTGCTGTGTTCATCTTTCTACCACCTGAACTGCTATTCCTGGGCTCCAACACCGCCAGTTGCGGCTCAGAAGTGCAGGCTGCACAGTAAAAACATACGACCCAGTGTTATTGGGTTTCAGTAACGTCAGCTGATCCCCAGCTGTGTAGCCGGCAATGTGTCCTGCGACCGCCACGCTGGCACAACAACCTAAATGTAAGGGAACCTGTCCCCCCCCCCCCCGTCGTTTGTTACTGAAAGAGCCATCTTGTGCAGCAGTAATGCTGCACAAGGAAAAGGTAGCTCTTTTTTTTTAGCTCTTTGCACACGCAGAACTTAACACTTATAAAATGTGTTCACTGATACCGTTATACCGTCCCGGAGCTGGGACTTTCCTTCGTAATGTGACGCAGCACAGCCGTCATTCCTACCCCCTTGGTGCCATGCGCTGCCTCCTCAGCGTTGTTTTAAGCTGTCACGGAGCCTGCGCTGTTCTGTTATCCCTTGGGCATGCCCTATTTGCGCTGCCTGTCTTCTGACATAATTTGGTGTCAGGCTGGCTGCGCCTGTGCGGCCGCGCTGCCCGAGATCCCGCCTCGCAGTGTCTTCTGATTGAGTCACACTGCGGGCCTGGGATCCATGGGCATGCGCAGTGCATATCTTCCCCTCGGGCTCTCGCTCATTTCCCTCCGCCTTCTTTAGACTGTGCGCCGTCAGCTGATCCCTAGCATGCCACGGCCGTGACACCGCACAGTCTGAAGAAGAGGGAAGGAGGGGAGTGAGAGTCGAGGTTATGCACTGTGCATGCCCATGGTTCCAAGGCCCGCAGTGGGATTACGTTAGATGAGACTGCGAGGTGGGATCTGGAGCAGCGTGGACGCACAGGCACTGACAGCCTGACACCAAATTATGTCAGAAGACAGGCAGCGCTAATTGGGCATGGCCAAGGGCTAACAGAACAGCGCAGGCTCCGTGGCAGCTTAAAACAACGCTGAGGAGGCAGCGCACGGCATCAAGGGGATAGGAATGACAGCTGTGCTGTGTCCCATTACGAAGGAAATTCGCACCTCCGGAACGGTTTAACGGTATAAAGGGACACATTTTTAGTGTTTACTTCGGTGTTTGCAAGGAGCATAATTAAAAGAGCAACCTTTTCCTTTTGCATCCTTAGTGCTGCACAACATGGCTCTTTCAGCTACAAACGTCTTGGGGGGGGGGGTTAAAGGTTTCCTTTCAACTTGCTCCAATCAGGCTTCGGCCTACACTCTGTTCCTCTGCTCCTCCTGCTGTCCCTGGGCTCTAACACCGCCAGTTGGTGCCTGGAAGTGCTGTGTGCACAGTCAACAGTCGCTCCTCTGTTATTGGGGTTCAGTAACGTCAGCTGATCCCCAGCTGTGTGTGCGGCAATACCTCCAATCTGCTCCTCCTGCTGTCCCTGGGCTCTAACACCGCCAGTTGGTGCCTGGAAGTGCTGTGTGCACAGTCAACAGTCGCTCCTCTGTTATTGGGGTTCAGTAACGTCAGCTGATCCCCAGCTGTGTATCCGGCAACGTGTCATGCGACCGCCACGCTGGCACAACTAAAATGTAAGGGGACCTGTCCCCCCCCCCCCCCTAGGCGTTTGTTACTGAAAGAGCCACCATGTGCAGCACTAATACTGCACAAGGGAAAGGTCGCTCTTGAAATTATGCTCCTTGCAAACGCTGAACTACACACTCATGTAATGTGTCCCCTCACACCGTCCAACCGTCCCGGAGGTGGGACTTTCCTTTGTAATGTGACACAGCACAGCCGTCATTGCTACCCCCTTGGCACCGTGCGCTGCCTCCTTAGCGTTGTTTGATTCCGTCATGGACCCTGCGCTGTTATGTTATCCCTTGGCCATGCACAGTTTGCGCTGCCCGTCCTCTGACATCATTTGTTGTCGTCCTGGCTGCGCCTGTGCGTCCACGCTGCCCGAAATCACACCTCGCAGTGTCGTCTAATGTGATCCCACAGTGGGCCTGGTATCCATGGCCATGCGCAGTGCATATACTAGCCTCTCACTCCCCTTCTTCACGCTTCTTCAGACTAGGCGGCGTCAGCTGATCCCTAATAGCATGCCACGGCCGTGACGCCGCACAGTCTGAAGAAGCAGGAAGGAGGTGAGTGAGAGGCGATGATATGCACTGCGCATGCCCATGGATCCCTGGCCCGCAGTGGGACTACATTAGATGACACTGCAAGGTTGGATCTCGGGCAGCTTGGACGCACAGGCACTGCCAGCCTGACACCTACATGATGTCAGAAGACGGGCACCGCTAACTGTGCATGGCCAAGGGATAACATTACAGTGCGGGCTCCGTGACAGAACCAAACAACGTTGAGGAGGTGGTGCCCGGCACCAAGGGGGTTGGAATGACGGCTGTGCTGTGTCACATTACAAAGGAAAGTCCCACTTCCGGGATGGTTTGACGGTGTGAGGGGACACATTATATGAGTGTGTACTTCAGCGTTTGCAAGGAGCATAATTTTCGGAGCCACCATTTTCCATGTGCAGTATTACTGCTGTACAAGATGGCTCTTTCAGCAACAAATGCCTGGGGGGGGGGGTTAAAGGTTCCCTTTCAACTTGCTCCACTGCAGGCTTCGGCCTACACTCTGCTCCTCTTTGATTCCCTGGGTTTCAACACTGTCAGTTGCCACCTGGAAGTGTTGTCTACACAGAAAAAAACACTAGGTGATGTGTCAGTGGGGTTCAGCACCGCCAGCTGTTCCCCTGCTGTGTAGTCGGCAACGTGTCCAGCACAAGCCACGCTGGCACAACAGAACAAAAGCTGCCACCAGTGCAGGCTTCGGCCTACACTCTGCTCCTCTCCTCCTCCTGCTGACCCTGGGCTCAAACACCGCTAGTTTTTGCCCGGAAGTGCTAGCTGCACAGAGAAAAACACCAGCCAATGTGTTAGTGGGGTTCAGCAACGCCAGCTGTTCCCCTGCTGTGTAGCCGGCAACGTGACCTGCAAACGCCATGCAGGCACAGGAACTGAAATTAAAAGGGAACCTGGCCCCACCCCCCCAGGTGTTTCTATGTATAACAGCCACCTAGTACAGCAGTACTGCTGCATTTGTACAAGGTGGCTGACTTTTTCTCCTTGCCCACGTGGAACTCAACACGTACAAAATGTGTCTCATTGAGACCATTCCACTGTCCCTGAGGTGTGACTTTCCTTTGTAATGATACGCAGCACCCCCCTTGGTAGCGTTTCCCGTCTTTTGTCATCATGGTTAGCTGGCTGCGCCTGTGCATCCGCCCTGCTAGAAACAACGCCCCTCGTTGTCATATTTATTTTGTCAGCGAGGGTGTGGTTTATGGGCACGAGCAGTGCATATGTTCGCCTGTCTTAACTCATCTCCTTCCGCCTTCTTCAGACTGTGCGGCCTCCTGGCCGTGGTAGGCGATAAGGGATCAGCTGAGGCCGCCCAGTCTGGAGCAGGTGTAAGGACATGTGTAAGCGGCCAACCTATTTACTGCACAAGGCCACGAATCCCAGCCACGCAGTGTGATTTTTTGAAAACACACTGTGGGTCTGGGATTCATGTCCATCGCTAACCGCAACGGCCGACATGAAATGAGGTCAGAAGACAGGAAGCGCTCACAGCGCATGGCCAAGGGATCACAATAGCGCAGACTCCTGTACAGCAAATAACAACGCTCAGGAATCTGCGCCCAGTACCTAGGTGCAAATTTTTACACCTGTGCTGCGTCTCGTTAAAAAGACAAGTCACGCCTCCACAACTGTTTGACAGTATAATGGGCTAAATAGTGTACGTGTTTTAGTCAGCGTGTGCAAGGAGCAAAACAAATAGAGCAACCTTTTACTTGTGCAGCATTAATGCTGCACAAGGTGTGGCTCTTGTACCTTGCAACACCTGAGGGGGGGGTTAAAGGTAACCTTTGAAATTGGTTCAACTAGGCTTCGGCCTACACTCTGCTTCTCTACTCCTCCTGCTGACCCTGGGCTCAAACACCGCTAGTTTTTGCCCGGAAATGCTAGCTGCACAGAGAAAAACACCAGCCAATGTGTTAGTGGGGTTCAGCACCGCCAGCTGTTCCCCTGCTGTGTAGTCGGCAACGTGTCCAGCACAAGCCACGCTGGCACAACCGACCAAAAGCTGCCACCAGTGCAGGCTTCGGCCTACACTTTGCTCCTCTCCTCCTCCTGCTGACCCTGGGCTCAAACAACGCCAGTTTCTGCCCGGACATGCTAGCTGCACAGAGAAAAACACCAGCCAATGTGTTAGTGGGGTTCAGCACCGCCTGCTGTTCCCCCGCTGTGTAGCCGGCATCGTGTCCAGCACAAGCCACGCTGGCACAACCGACCAAAAGCTGCCACCAGTGCAGGCTTCGGCCTACACTTTGCTCCTCTCCTCCTCCTCCTGCTGACCCTGGGCTCTAACACCGCTAGTTTTTGCCCGGACATGCAATCTGCACAGAGAAAAACACCAGTCAATGTGTCAGTGGGGTTCAGCAACGCCAGCTGTTCCCCTGCTGTGTAGCTTGCAACGTGACCTGCAAACGCCACGCAGGCACATGAACTGAAATTGAAGGGAGCCTGCCCCCCACCCACAGGTGTTTCTATGTATATCAGCCACCTTGTACAGCAGTACTGCTGCATTTGTACGAGGTGGCTGACTGTTTCTCCTTGCCCACGTGGAACTCAACACGTACAAAATGTGTCTCATTAGAGACCATTACAATGTCCCTGAGGTGTGACTTTCCTTTGTAATGACACGCAGCACCACCCTTGTTAGCGCTGCCCGTCTTTTGACATCATTGGTTAGCTGGCTGCGCCTGTGCATCTCCCCTGCTCGAAACAACGGCCCTCGGTGTCTTATTTTTTTGGACAGCGAGGGTGTGATTGATGGGCATGTGCAGTGCATATGTTTGCCTGTGTTCACTCATCTCCTTCCGCCTTCTTCAGACTGGGTGTCCTCATGGCCGCGGCAGGCGATAAGGGATCAGATGAGGCCGCCCAGTCTGAAGCAGGTGTAAGGACATGTGTGAGCGGCAAACATATTTAGTGCACCAGGGCACGAATCCCAGCACCGCAGTGTGATTTTTTAAAAACACACTGTGGGTCTGGGATTCATGTCCATCGCTAACCGCAACGGCCGACATGAAATGAGGTCAGAAGACAGGAAGCGCTCACAGCGCATGGCCAAGGGATCACAATAGCGCAGACTCCTGTACAGCAAATAAGAACGCTCAGGAATCTGCGCCCAGTACCTAGGTGCAAATTTTGACACCTGTGCTCCGTCTCGTTAAAAAGACAAGTCACGCCTCCACAACTGTTTGACAGTATAATGGGCTAAATAGTGTACGTGTTTTAGTCAGCGTGTGCAAGGAGCAAAACAAATAGAGCAACCTTTTACTTGTGCAGCATTAATGCTGCACAAGGTGTGGCTCTTGTACCTTGCAACACCTGAGGGGGGGGTTAAAGGTAACCTTTGAAATTGGTTCAACTAGGCTTCGGCCTACACTCTGCTCCTCTACTCCTCCTGCTGACCCTGGGCTCAAACACCGCTAGTTTTTGCCCGGAAATGCTAGCTGCACAGAGAAAAACACCAGCCAATGTGTTAGTGGGGTTCAGCACCGCCAGCTGTTCCCCTGCTGTGTAGTCGGCAACGTGTCCAGCACAAGCCACGCTGGCACAACCGACCAAAAGCTGCCACCAGTGCAGGCTTCGGCCTACACTTTGCTCCTCTCCTCCTCCTGCTGACCCTGGGCTCAAACAACGCCAGTTTCTGCCCGGACATGCTAGCTGCACAGAGAAAAACACCAGCCAATGTGTTAGTGGGGTTCAGCAACGCCAGCTGTTCCCCTGCTGTGTAGCTTGCAACGTGACCTGCAAACGCCACGCAGGCACATGAACTGAAATTGAAGGGAGCCTGCCCCCCACCCACAGGTGTTTCTATGTATATCAGCCACCTTGTACAGCAGTACTGCTGCATTTGTACGAGGTGGCTGACTTTTTCTCCTTGCCCACGTGGAACTCAACACGTACAAAATGTGTCTCATTAGAGACCATTACAATGTCCCTGAGGTGTGACTTTCCTTTGTAATGACACGCAGCACCCCCATTGTTAGCGCTGCCCGTCTCCTGACATCATTGGTTGGCTGGCTGTGCCTGTGCGTCCCCCCTGCCCGACACAACGCCCCCCGTTGTCTCATATATTTTGACTGCGAGGGTGTGATTGATGGGCACGAGCAGTGCATATGTTCCCCTGTTTTCACTCCCCTCCTTCCGCCTTCTTCTGACTGTGCGGCCTCATGGCCGCGGCATGCGATAAGGGATCAGCTGAGGCCGCCCAGTCTGAAGCAGGTGTAAGGACATGTGTGAGCGGCGATCATATTTACTGCACAAGGCCACGAATCCCAGCACCGCAGTGTGACTTTAGGAAAAGCCACTGTGGGTCTGGGATTTATGGCCATCGTTAACCGCACCGGCCAACATGAAATGAGGTCATGAGACGGCCTGCACTAACAGGGTATTGCCAAGGGATAACACAAGAGCGCAGACTCCTGTACAGCAAATAACAACGCTCAGGAATCTGCGCCCAGTACCTAGGTGCAAATTTTGACACCTGTGCTGCGTCTCGTTAAAAAGACAAGTCACGCCTCCACAACTGTTTGACAGTATAATGGGCTAAATAGTGTACGTGTTTAATTCAGCGTGTGCAAGGAGCAAAATTAAATAGAGCAACCTTTGACTTGTGCATCATTAATGCTGTTCAAGGTGTGGCTCTTGTACCTTGCAACACCTGAGGGGGGGGTTAAAGGTAACCTTTGAAATTGGTTCAACTAGGCTTCGGCCTACACTCTGCTCCTCTACTCCTCCTGCTGACCCTGGGCTCAAACAACGCCAGTTTCTGCCCGGAAATGCTAGCTGCACAGAGAAAAACACCAGCCAATGTGTTAGTGGGGTTCAGCACCGCCAGCTGTTCCCCTGCTGTGTAGTCGGCAACGTGTCCAGCACAAGCCACGCTGGCACAACAGAACAAAAGCTGCCACCAGTGCAGGCTGCGGCCTACACTTTGCTCCTCTCCTCCTCCTCCTGCTGACCCTGGGCTCTAACACCGCTAGTTTTTGCCCGGACATGCAATGTGCACAGAGAAAAACACCAGTCAATGTGTCAGTGGGGTTCAGCAACGCCAGCTGTTCCCCTGCTGTGTAGCTTGCAACGTGACCTGCAAACGCCACGCAGGCACATGAACTGAAATTGAAGGGAGCCTGCCCCCCACCCACAGGTGTTTCTATGTATAACAGCCACCTTGTACAGCAGTACTGCTGCATTTGTACAAGGTGGCTGACTTTTTCTCCTTGCACACGTGGAACTCAACAAGTACAAAATGTGTCTCATTACAGACCATTACAATGTCCCTGAGGTGTGACTTTCCTTTTTAATGACACACAGCACCCCCATTGTTAGCGCTGCCCGTCTCCTGACATCATTGGTTGGCTGGCTGTGCCTGTGCGTCCCCCCTGTCCGACACAACGCCCCCCGTTGTCTCATATATTTTGACTGCGAGGGTGTGATTGATGGGCACGAGCAGTGCATATGTTCCCCTGTTTTCACTCCCCTCCTTCCGCCTTCTTCTGACTGTGCGGCCTCATGGCCGCGGCATGCGATAAGGGATCAGCTGAGGCCGCCCAGTCTGAAGCAGGTGTAAGGACATGTGTGAGCGGCGAACATATTTACTGCACAAGGCCACGAATCCCAGCACCGCAGTGTGACTTTAGGAAAAGCCACTATGGGTCTGGGATTTATGGCCATCGTTAACCGCACCGGCCAACATGAAATGAGGTCATGAGACGGCCTGCACTAACAGGGTATTGCCAAGGGATAACACAAGAGCGCAGACTCCTGTACAGCAAATAACAACGCTCAGGAATCTGCGCCCAGTACCTAGGTGCAAATTTTGACACCTGTGCTGCGTCTCGTTAAAAAGACAAGTCACGCCTCCACAACTGTTTGACAGTATAATGGGCTAAATAGTGTACGTGTTTAATTCAGCGTGTGCAAGGAGCAAAATTAAATAGAGCAACCTTTGACTTGTGCATCATTAATGCTGTTCAAGGTGTGGCTCTTGTACCTTGCAACACCTGAGGGGGGGGGTTAAAGGTAACCTTTGAAATTGGTTCAACTAGGCTTCGGCCTACACTCTGCTCCTCTACTCCTCCTGCTGACCCTGGGCTCAAACAACGCTAGTTTTTGCCCGGAAATGCTAGCTGCACAGAGAAAAACACCAGCCAATGTGTTAGTGGGGTTCAGCACCGCCAGCTGTTCCCCCGCTGTGTAGCCGGCATCGTGTCCAGCACAAGCCACGCTGGCACAACCGACCAAAAGCTGCCACCAGTGCAGGCTTCGGCCTACACTTTGCTCCTCTCCTCCTCCTCCTGCTGACCCTGGGCTCTAACACCGCTAGTTTTTGCCCGGACATGCAATCTGCACAGAGAAAAACACCAGTCAATGTGTCAGTGGGGTTCAGCAACGCCAGCTGTTCCCCTGCTGTGTAGCTTGCAACGTGACCTGCAAACGCCACGCAGGCACATGAACTGAAATTGAAGGGAGCCTGCCCCCCACCCACAGGTGTTTCTATGTATAACAGCCACCTTGTACAGCAGTACTGCTGCATTTGTACGAGGTGGCTGACTTTTTCTCCTTGCCCACGTGGAACTCAACACGTACAAAATGTGTCTCATTAGAGACCATTACAATGTCCCTGAGGTGTGACTTTCCTTTGTAATGACACGCAGCACCACCCTTGTTAGCGCTGCCCGTCTTTTGACATCATTGGTTAGCTGGCTGCGCCTGTGCATCTCCCCTGCTCGAAACAACGGCCCTCGGTGTCTTATTTTTTTGGACAGCGAGGGTGTGATTGATGGGCATGTGCAGTGCATATGTTTGCCTGTGTTCACTCATCTCCTTCCGCCTTCTTCAGACTGGGTGTCCTCATGGCCTCGGCAGGCGATAAGGGATCAGATGAGGCCGTCCAGTCTGAAGCAGGTGTAAGGACATGTGTGAGCGGCAAACATATTTACTGCACCAGGGCACGAATCCCAGCACCGCAGTGTGATTTTTTAAAAACACACTGTGGGTCTGGGATTCATGTCCATCGCTAACCGCAACGGCCAACATGAAATGAGGTCATAAGACAGGAAGCGCTCACAGCGCATGGCCAAAGGATCACAAGAGCGCAGACTCCTGTACAGCAACTAACAACGCTCAGGAAGCTGCGCCCATGCAAAAAGGTGTTGTTTTCGACACCTGTGCTGCTTTTCTTTAAAAAGACAAGTCACGCCTCCACTACTGTTAAACAGTATAATGGGCTAAATAGTCTACGTGTTGCATTCAGCTTGTGCAAGTAGACAAATTAATAGAGCAACCTTTTACTTGTGCAGCATTAATGCTGCAGAAGGAGTGGCTCTTGTTCTTTGTAACACCTGAGGGGGGGTTAAAGGTAACCTTTGAAATTGGTTCAACTAGGCTTCGGCCTACACTCTGCTCCTCTCCTCCTCCTGCTGACCCTGGGCTCTAACAACGCTAGTTTTTGCCCGGAAATGCTAGCTGCACAGAGAAAAACACCAGCCAATGTGTTAGTGGGGTTCAGCAACGCCAGCTGTTCCCCCGCTGTGTAGCCGGCATCGTGTCCAGCACAAGCCACGCTGGCACAACCGACCAAAAGCTGCCACCAGTGCAGGCTTCGGCCTACACTTTGCTCCTCTCCTCCTCCTCCTGCTGACCCTGGGCTCAAACACCGCTAGTTTTTGCCCGGAAATGCTAGCTGCACAGAGAAAAACACCAGCCAATGTGTTAGTGGGGTTCAGCACCGCCAGCTGTTCCCCTGCTGTGCAGCTTGCAACGTGACCTGCAAACGCCACGCAGGCACATGAACTGAAATTGAAGGGAGCCTGGCCCCCACCCCCAGGTGTTTCTATGTATAACAGCCACCTTGTACAGCAGTACTGCTGCATTTGTACAAGGTGGCTGATGTTTTCTCCTTGCCCACGTGGAACTCAACACGTACAAAATGTGTCTCTTTGAGACCATTCCACTGTCCCTGAGGTGTGACTTTCCTTTCTAATGATACGCAGCACCCCCCTTGGTAGCGCTTCCCGTCTTCTGACATCATTGGTTGGCTACTTGCGCCTGTTCGTCCGCCCTGCCTGAATAAAATGCTCCTCGTTGTCTTAATTATTTTGACTGCGAGGGTGTGATTGATGGGCACGAGCAGTGCATATCTTCGCCTGTCTTAACTCATCTCCTTCAGCCTTCTTCAGACTGTGCAGCCTCATGGCCGCGGCATGCGAGAAGGGATCAGCAGAGGCCGCCCAGTCTGAAGCAGGTGTAAGGACGTGTGTGAGCGGCCAAAATATTTACTGCTCAAGGCCACGAATCCCAGCACCGCAGTGTGGCTTTATGAAAAGACACTGTGGGTCTGGGATTTATGGCCATCGTTAACCGCACCGGCCAACATGAAATGATGTCATAAGATGGGCAGCGCTAACAGGGCATTGCCAAGGGATAACACAAGAGCGCAGACTCCTGTACAGCAAATAACAACGCTCAGGAAGCTGCTCCAAGCACCAAGGCGTTATTTTGGACACCTGTGCTGCGTCTCATCAAAAAACCAAGTCACGCATCCACTACAGTTTGACTGTAGAATGGGGGTAAATTGTGTATGTCTTTCATTCAGCGTGTGCAAGTAGACAAATTAATAGAGCAACCTTTCACTTGTGCAGCATTAATACTGCACAAGGTGTGTCTCTTGTACTTTGTAACACCTGAGGGGGGGGGTTAAAGGTTTCCTTTGAAATTGGTTCAACTAAGCTTCGGCCTACACTCTGCTCCTCTCCTCCTCCTCCTGCTTCAACACGGGCTCTAACATCGCTAGTTTTTGCCCGCAAGTGCTAGCTGCACAGAGAAAAACACACGCCATTGTGTTAGTGGGGTTCAGCAACGCCAGCTGTTCCCCCAGTGTGTAGCCGGCAAAGTGTCCTGCAAACGCAACGCAGACACAAAGCTGCCTCCAGTGCAGGCTTCGGCCTACACTCATCTCCCCCCTGCTTACCCTTTGCTCCAACACCGCTAGTTGGGGCTCTAGGAAGACAATCTTTAATAGGCAAGGCAACGCAATCCGGGTTCCAGCACCGCCAGCTGGTTCTCGGCAGTGTTTTTGTCACAGGTACTCCCTCGTGCCAAGCCTGGTTTCAGCACCGTCAGCTGTTTCCGGGTTGTGTCAAGCTCACTGAGACACCTATGCTTGCCTCGTCGTGGTGCGGTCGGGTTAGCCAACTCCAGGGTGCCTCCAGTTTAGGAGCTTCCTATGTGGGCTGCGTGAACTGGTAGTCAAGGCTGGTTCTGTAGTGCCAGTAGGCCCAGCTCCCCCTGTAGGACTGTTGGGGGTTCGGTAACTGCGGCTGCCTCGCGGCCTAGCTGTTCTCTCCTCTCCTGTGGGCCTTGGGGGGTTCCACCACCTGGTTCCAGCACCGTCAGCTGGTTCCGGGCCGAGCCTTTGGCTTAGGTGCCTCCTCTGGGTATCCGAGTTCCGCCAACGCCAGGCGGTCCTTGGTAGTGCTTTTAAGCGCGGGCACCTACAGCTTAGTAACCGGGTTCCAGCACCGTCAGCTGGTCCCTCGGTCGTGCCATTGGCTCTTGCACACTGGGGCAACGCATCCGGGTTCCAGCACCGCCAGCTGGTTCTCGGCAGTGTTTTTGTCACAGGTACTCCCTCGTGCCAAGCCTGGTTTCAGCACCGTCAGCTGTTTCCGGGTTGTGTCAAGCTCACTGAGACACCTATGCTTGCCTCGTCGTGGTGCGGTCGGGTTAGCCAACTCCAGGGTGCCTCCAGTTTAGGAGCTTCCTATGTGGGCTGCGTGAACTGGTAGTCAAGGCTGGTTCTGTAGATGCCAGTAGGCCCAGCTCCCCCTGTAGGGACTGTTGGGGGTTCGGTAACTGCGGCTGCCTCGCGGCCTAGCTGTTCTCTCCTCTCCTGTGGACCTTCGGGTCCACCACCTGGTTCCAGCACCGTCAGCTGGTTCCGGGCCGAGCCTTTGGCTTAGGTGCCTCCTCCTGGGTATCCGAGTTCCGCCAACGCCAGGCGGTCCTTGGTAGTGCTTTTAAGCGCGGGCACCTACAGCTTAGTAACCGGTTCCAGCACCGTCAGCTGGTCCTCGGTCGTGCCATTGGCTCTTGCACACTGGGGCAACGCATCCGGGTTCCAGCACCGCCAGCTGGTTCTCGGCAGTGTTTTTGTCACAGGTACTCCTCGTGCCAAGCCTGGTTTCAGCACCGTCAGCTGTTTCCGGGTTGTGTCAAGCTCACTGAGACACCTATGCTTGCCTCGTCGTGGTGCGGTCGGGTTAGCCAACT